>NC_141765.1:30201558-31644058 GCF_982258835.1 Parasteatoda tepidariorum | reverse complement strand
GGATGACCTCAAATATGCTATTTAATAAGTGCATATGATATTTTAAGTTACGAAATCAGACACAAAAACATACTTTCTTTGAATAAACATACCTTTTTTAAAATGGATTAGGATTTCTGACCCCCAAAATATAGGGGGTAGCCGCATTCTGGAACCCACAGTTTAGTGAGGAGAGCTATCCAAAGTTTGGACACCGTAATGTTAATTTTACTTTCTGCGTATTTCGCCATATCTGGAGAACTTCTTAAGCGAATTAAAAAAAAATTGCACACAATTATCCAAAGATAATTTCATACAGAAAATTTTAGTAAATATTTATTATTTATCATTATTTTATTCAATAACTGTCGAAAACATTTTGAGCTGTGAAGTACACAATTTTTATATAATTTCAAAGCACGTAATTTTAAATGGCAAAATATAAATTTGAGCTAAATTCGTCAAATAGTTTATAAGAAGTCGAATTTCAAATATACGACTTTCTTAAGATTCGATTTCTCGGGAACTTATTAACCGATTTCGCTCAAATTTTACATTTTGTCATCTCAAATTACGTAATTTAAAATTATGTGAAAGAATGTAGACCTTACAATTCAAAATTTGAACCGCTGTTGCATTAATGCCTGTTACGCTAGAGCACTTTTCAAGTTTTAAATTATTTCATTTATTTATTTATTGAAAAATTACTTCTTTCAAGCTTTATTAAGTAGTTTTAAAGCAAACTCCGGCACCTAAGTATCGGCTTTTAATATTCAATCTCAGCGTATAGTAACTTTAATCATAAAATCATCTGCCTTCTCTTTTGTGTTTTAATGCTAACATTTTATGTGTGGTCTATCATGCAGACTCTTTAATTTAATCCTCTGAGACTTGAATGTTTAAAGAAGCAATACAGCTGACACTTTGTGAATTTTCTAAAAATTTCTGAAAAGAGTGAATCTTTTAAAACTGGTTTAATGTTAAAATATGTGAGTCACATTTTCGGAAAATGCCCCTATTTTGTTCAAGAGAGATTAAAGAATGTCTTCAAATGAGACTTGTTTTTACCAAAACATGACCATTGTCCATATCAATGAAGCAATAGAGCGGACGCTTCGCGAATTTTTAAAAATTTTTTAAAATGTGTGAATTTCTAAAAACTGGTTTCAAGTCAAGATATGGACGCTAATTTTTCTGAAAATGCTTCAGTTGTCCAAAAGTGCTCTGAAAATGTCTTTAATAATCATACGTTTTGAACATTTGGATTATTTTGTAACAACTGTTGGCAGAAATAATTTGAACACATAAAACTTTTAGAAAGATCTATGGGTCTATGGAGTAGATAAATTACTGTTTTCAGCAAAGAAGTGAGCACTACAGCAATATATCTATCTAGCTTCAACTGTTCTTTTTATGTCATTCCTTTAGCTAAATCTTTTTCTTAATTTATTATTATAAACGAAACGCTCTTTCTCACATTTTCCTTACTAATCACATCCTGTATTTTAATCTATTTTTAGTTCAAGTATACATTAATTAACATTTTAATGTTTATCCCTGTAACTAAGCATGAGAAATCTAAATTGATAAATTTCCCTTGACCTTTTTAATCAACTAAGTATAATTACTAAGATTTCCTTTATTCCCTAAAACGAAATATTTTACCGATTTACTTTGCCAGATATTCCCTAACTTTTATTGAAGAGCACAACGATTTTCTGTCACTTGAATGACTGTTCTCTCTCCAAGAATTATTAAATAAATATTGTGTAATCTTTCCCTGCTCTTAATACCTGTTTTTATCCTTCCTTATATATATATATATATATATATATATATATATATATATATATATATATATATATATATATATATATATATATATATATATATATATATATATATATATATATATATATATATATATATATATATATATATATATATATATATATATATATATATATATATATATATATATATATATATATGCGAGATAATATATTGTGATTGAATATTTGAATATTATCTCGCTCCCACGATATGTATGAGCGAGGATCATTTTTGGGATTAAGAATGATTTATAAAAAAATAGTTGACTAACTAAATTTAATTTATTAACTTGATTTTTAAGACAACTTTAATGGTGGGAAGGAGGGCGGAATTTTCACAATTTTATTTACTGTAAAGAACTGTCCATAAACTTTTCCATCTGTGTTTATAAGTAATCGACTTAATAAGTTCCATATTTATAATGTCAAATATGCTCAATGACAAATGATCAAATGAATGAGCGCATAGCGTAGAAGTGAAAATAACTATCCACTCAAACCTTTACTGTTGTTCTCATTTATATAAACAAAGACCTTCATTGGTAATTTTGTTTTTGTATTCTCTGAAGTTATCAGTAGATGACTGCATAAATCATGAATTTGAAAATACTTTTTACATTTAAAGATTAATTTTTACATTTAAAAATAAATTTTTACATTAAAAAAACTAATTGACACTTAAAAATTAATGATGTTGGTGAGAGGTATTTTACCTATAACCTTTATTAAAACAGAATAACTTCAGAAAAATGGCAAACTCATAATTCCACATTAAATTTTTTATTTTTATTTTGCTGTTGAATGTTCCAGGAAAAACTGAGAGTCACAAAATCTTACATATAGTCTCGTATGGTATAAACAAAATAGCAACTAAGATTTTGGCAAGATACTCCAACCTTTCAATGTAAAAAGCCAATGTAAAAAATAGTAATATCCCATGATTCTAAATATAGGGGAAAATAAATTATTATCACTTTATTTGAAATGAGCCTTGCCATATGGCAAGCCAAATTAGCCTACCTCATGAAACCTAACATTAATATTTCAATTAATTTGGTGAAAGAAGTGAACCCCAGACCCATTTCTACACTAATAGGAGAGCAATTTAAAAAATAGAAAACTTGAAAATAGTTTTTAATACTTGGTTATGCTTGACCTTCAATTCATTAACTTCCTTATTTATTAAGAATTAAGTAAAAATATAAATTTAGGGAAAAAATTGGGATTAAAAAATATAGGAAATACGTTATGCCTATAATGATATGACAACATTCTTAACTCTATTTAATTGAGATCTAAGAAACGGTGTAGAAATGTATACAGGATGTTTCGTATTCACATCCTTTCATACATATTGAAGTCGAAGTATTAGGGTCATAAATTACTATTTATGCAAATTAGGAAAAAACAAAAACGTTTACTAAACCTGACGAATCATTAATTGACAATTCGAGATTAATAGCATCAAAACAAGTTTTATTACCAGCGGAAAGAGAAATTATTTGAACGACAACCATTAAAGATATCTTTATACTCCATACCGAAAGATAAAAGGCTTTTAAGATTTATTATACTACTTAACTTGCAACTTGCTACCCAAATTGAATATGTTAAGAGTTGTGATTGCGTAACATCCTGTAATTATGAATAAAATACTATTTATTAAAATAACGATGTTTAAAATTCAATTCATAATATAAATCTAATCATATTTTGTATTTCGATTTGTAATTAAAAAGGTTGCTTTGCTTTATTCTTAAGCATTGCTTTCTTTTCCCTTTTTTGAATATTAAAATAAAGATTGATTTCTTTAAAACTTATTTTGTTTTTCGTATATTATTTTTTTTTGTTTGATTGTTCACTGAAATCAAATTTTTCGCATTTAGTGAGTGCCAATATTTATTTAGGGATTTTCTGTGTGTAGAATATTGAAAATGCATAGAAAAATAAAAACATTATAAATGATTTTCCTGGCACTAATAACAAAATATTGAAATTAGATAGTTTCTTCAACGATCAGCATCTATAGTGCTATGAGCATATGATAAATATTTCAAGAAGGATGCGACGTATAATCTATAATCATAATGTATTAATCTCTTAGTGTTTTGATCTGTCAAGAAAAAGGAACGGAAAAGTCATAAAATAATTTATTTATCCAAGACAAATTTGTCTGAGCATGGTATTTATCACTTAAAACTACATATTCCAAGCGTAACAAAGGAAGTGTTTCTTCCAGTGTTTTTTTTTCACAAAAAATGCACATAACACTGATAAAAAAGTATTGTGTAAACTACTACTTAATAATAAAGTTTACTGTATTTCCGGCGTTATGGGGATTCCAAGAAGCTCGCTGATTTTTACCGAAGGGCTTCAGTAAAGATTTGGGTAAAACTATCAGTAAACATGATATGTGATAATATTTAGTAAATATCGTAAAATTTGTTAATTTTATCATGATACCTAATTCAGACAATTTATTCGGTTCAATTTGCTTTTCAGCTTAGTACTTTTCGTTCGCGCAATGTGTAGAACTATAATTTTAGAATTTCCCGTAAATTGTTACCATCTCAACGAAAATGGGTTTAAATACCGTTTGTAAATATATATATATATATATATATATATATATATATATATATATATTTCACCAGGGATGTCATTACCAAACAAAACAGTATGGAAATTTTACTCCGGTTACATAATCTGGTTTACTTAATTTAACCGATTTACCTTATAATTTTTTTTAAATCTCAAAATAAGTTGATTCCCTCTTAAAATAGAAATTTTAAATGTCACATAATGATTTAAGAGAAAGCATTAGGTTGATTTATTTTTTTGTAGGTCAGCGATTTAATTTTTCTGGGTATTAATACCATTATCCAAGTAATTTTTTCTGAATGTTTACTTAAAATTTACAAATGAAAATTCATTGTTGAAATTCAGATTACGAATCTTGACTTTTAATCATATTAATAAATAGATAATGAATGTTTAAATAACGAAAAGAAAATGAATAGATAGGCTCTGTTTCGACTAATAGTTAACTGAATTCGAAAAAAATTAGGATAGTGTGTTTTTAAAGATTTTTTTTTGTTTGTTCTTTTTTTAGAAAAAATGGAGCTTAAAGCTTTCATAAATCAAAAAAAAAAATTACGTATATATATATATATATATATATATATATATATATATATATATATATATATATATATATATATATATATATATATATATATATATATATATATATATATATATATATATATATATATATATATATATATATATATATATATATATATATATATATATATATATATATATTGTTGCAATTTTATGACATGTTCTCTGTTTTTACTTAAGCTTTCGTCACAACTTGAACAAAATAACCTGTTTAGCACTGAATTTTAGGACATTCGCCTTGAAAGCCTAAGAAAGTTTTTGTATTCTGCCAAACAATAATAAACAAATTCTGTTAGTTTTCTTAACAAAATAATTCCAACTTACTTTTCCAAAACTTCCTTTGCCAATAGCTCTTAATATTTGAAAATCATCCAAAGTAACTGAAAATGAAGAAAGTAAATTTCTAACATTGTTTTCAGAGTTATCTGGTTAAAAGTAATAAGTTCAAAGTGATTTAACTTTAACAAATAAAATCTTTGCGACAAGTTATAGTGATAAACCTCATCTTTTCTAAAGTGATATTGTTACATCAAACTGTATCTTATTTTTGTTTCGAGATAGGTTTCAACATGGTTTTTCACATGGCTTGAAAACCATGCACATGGAGTGATCCATATGGAATGAACATTGGAGTATCAATGAAACATCTTTTGGTCTGCATGGAAGTCATGGTGTTTTTCTTAAAATAATCTCGTCTGAATAGTTTGAAAAAGTAGCTTATTATTAAACCCTCCCCTCAATGACGAAAATTTAACTATATTGTAAACGTATTTCCCCTTTATTATTTCAAAACTTACTGAGGTCAATCCGATTAAGTTTGAACTTAATACGGTGCCAAGATCAGACTCTGTTGGATGAAGAAATGCATATTTTGGTTAAAAATGAAATCAATTTCGATCAAATGTTCGATTTTTTAAACCCTTTAAAATTAGTTCTTCAAACAAAAATTAATAATTAAGTAGTTGATAATATTTAGCTTGTAAGACATAGTTTGATAGCTAAACTTCAGAAAGCATGTAACGAAATCAAGACTGCGAAATATTTTAATACGTTTACACGTTTCTCGTAAGTGTAAAATTTCCCCCTTTGATGATTTTCTCTATAATTTAAGCAGTTTGTACTTTTAAGTACCGCTTTACACACGTACCTCTTAGTAATTTCAGTTTTACGCAAGATTTCTCTTTGGAATTTTTTATTTATTGCTACGGGTCTGCGCGAGATGCATTTAGAGTTGAAACGTACGAATTTAAAAATAATTTTATAAATTAGTTGATGCAGTCATGTGATAATAACTTAATTATGATTAAAATAAAAAATTGTTTGTCATTTCTCTCACAGAATACCTTTAAAAACTTTGTTTTAAATTATAAAATTTTCATTATAAAATTTTTATTATAAAAATAATTATGATTACTTAAATAATTAAAATAAAAATGCAGTATTTTTTAAACTTTATTTAATCTTGAAATTCCCAGGCACTATTTCAGTAGACCTTTTCCTAATAAGTAATAATTAAACTACGACATGCTCTTTGCCATCTTCCACCAATTTTTTTTTTTTTTTACATTTTGTGTTTCTAGCTTTCATTCTTGGTAAAATTGGCTAAGCATTGAATCTATGATACCGTGCAATTTTACTGCAACCTTCACCAGATATTAGATTGAGCAATGTTCGTGCTCAAGCAGTATCATATTATTGTGTAATCAAATTTAGGAACAATTATTTTATACTATAGTTTGCTTCAGTTTCACACTGGATTAAATTTCTTGTTCAGTTCAACATTTTTGGTGTTCAAGCTGAACCAGAGTATTTTGTACTCTAGTTTAGGAACAATTATTTTGCACGATTGTATAATTCAATTTTATAGAGTATTAAGTGTCCTTTTCAACGATGATTCAATTCAAGCTAAACCATAGTATTGTGTAATTAAATTTAAGAACAATTCGCTTGCGTGATCGTATGGTCCAATTTTGTTTAGTATTAAATTTCTTGTCCAACAATGGCTTTTTTTTAAGTTGAACCATAGTATTGTGCAATGAAGTTTAAGAACAATTCATTTGCACGCACTGTAAAAAAATCCGGATTAAGTACGGTAATAAGTACCTACACTCAGGGTGCCGGTACTTTTTACCGTAATATCTATTTTTACCGAAACATGTTACGGAACAAAAAAACGAGCTTTACAGTAATTCTTACAGTAATAATTACTGTAAAATCCCTGAAATACTTTAAATAATTATTTCTGTAAAAATTACGATATAATATTTTACGTTAAAAATGGATTTTGCGACAAAATGGATTTTACAAGGTTTCACCAAAGCACTGGCACTCTATATTTTAATTTGATCCGTAATTTTTAACAGCGTGGTTTGATTTAGCACCGTATTAAAGTTTTAACAAATACCAACGATTTTACTGTTCAACACACTTCAAAATTAAATTTATTGGACTGAAGGTATTACAGTTAGGCCAACAGATTTATGGCGCCTGTTTTGTTTTTCGAACAGACTTGACTGCTTGACTAACAGCGATGGCAAATTTTAAATCAACAGAAATTTTACAATGCTGCTTATCAAAATATGAGGCTGTGAATATTGATATGTTAGTATTTTTGGTAATTGTCTTTAAATTAGAATAAACTTTAACAACTTACCTGGTTTTGCTCCTGATTCATCGATCTGTGTAATACTGAATTTCTTTTTCTTCTTTTTGCATGACTGTCCCATTCCCATAATTCATTACTTTCAAAGAAACTTTACAGATTCATACCTTTTCTACAGTTTCAAATCTTAACTTAATCACAGATTACCGTTTTATAAATGAATCTGTTACGATATATTTTTGCACCAATTTTATTTTTAATATATATACGACTTTTTTATAATTATATTATATATTCTTAAATATACAGAGTTAGACTATTTAAAAGAAGTAACTAACAACATTCAAAAATTGAGCAAACTTATGAAACAATAATATTTGAAACTATTTTAATTGATTTCTGGTCTTAGTAAAATTTTATTAAATATAGTTAAAATTAAACAAATAAATGAATTTCTTCACAAGAGTAAGAGGTTAAAAATTAAAAGAAAAGCTGTTTTTATCAAAACTTATTTCATATAAAATATATAGCTAGAATACAATAAAATATTTTTCAAGGGATGTTTTTAAAAATAAAATAATTATCACACTTTAGGTTCGGTTATTTTACATGAAACAAGTATGCTACTCTTTTATAAAACAACAGGGAAAAAATAAGAACTACAATTTCTTTGAGATATTCAATTTTGTTCGAGTTTTAAAATTCAACCTGGAAGCTATAAATTCACAAATCACTTCCAATAAAAAACGGAACACGATTTCAAAAAAATAAATTCTAAAATGTCAAAACATTTCCACGTGCATTTTCACGTTGCATCATTACGACGACAAACCAAAACAGCCATCTCAACTATACTACTGCTTTTCACTAAAAGGAAATTGATTTAGGGAACCCAGATACCAACGGATATCCGGAAAGATAGACTATTCGCATCCTCTAACATTCCATAACCATTTATCTACCATAATGTGCAGGTACTGGTCACAATTTACATTTCAATGTCAAGACCAAACATAAAAAGATATTTTTTTTCGAAGAATGGCACTTTGCTTACATCTTTCTCTTATTATTCGTGATCTCTTAGTTAAAATATATATATATGAGCATGCGCCTGAATTTCGATTTTTCGGTCCGACGGAAGAGGGTAAAGCATGATTTTCTATCTATAAGAAATTTATTCTATTATGGATGTACATTGCAAGCGAGACTAATGACGGATGTTCTAATTTGATTCTTTTATCTGAAAAAGATTTTGTCACGAAAAGGAAGGATAAATGAGTATAGCTATTTACAAGAATTAGTGTAATAGGATTTGCGGTTAAAAGCTTAAAAACTTGGAATTTATGTTAGGAAAGAGCTTACTTGACTAGTTAATATATAAAAATATAAGTTTAATTTTTCGCATAGCAAAACTTATAAATATTTTTTTTATGTTCTTGGAGCAATATTGAAATATTGTGCTTGATATGAAAAATGAGTTTATTAGAAAATTGAGTTTATAGAATTGAGTATTTGGAGAAGTGTTGGAATTTAGTTAATAGTTGCTTGTTTATTTTAGTTTTTCCAAACTTTTTTTCACATTTCATTTTATAAAAAAACTAAATTTTGCTTTGTAAGGAATTTTATCACTAAGTAATTTAAACTTTTACAGATATTTTGAATAATTTCCCAGTAAGGGGTGAGGTGTTATTAAAATATCTCAACCCAAAGTTTAAGAAATATCAACTTTAACAAGAATTAATTTATACACTGAGAAAAAAAAAGTACGATCAAAAATGCCAGAACGTAGTAAAATGTATCGCCATTCTAGTTCTATGAGAACACCAAAAAGGTCGGTAATTTTTACTGAAGCACATTGCTATTGATTTTTTTTTAAATTAACCATAATATAGTGCTATTATATGTGATAAAATTTGGTAAATGTGGCAAAATTTGGTATTTTTATCATGATACATGGCAATCATTTATTTGGTTAAATTTATTTCTCAATTTTGTAGTTTTTATTAAATGTTCGGTAATAAGGACTATAATTTTGAAAGCCAGAATTAACAGTAAACCGTTACAATATGAGCGTAAAAGTTAAATGAAGGCTTTAAATACCATATATTTGGGTTATTATTACCAGAATTGTGGTTATTTTTTACTAGTAATGTCATTACCATACTGTACGGTTATTTAATAAGATTTTTTTCTGTGTGTATTAAAGTACGTTTCAACTTAAAAATTATCAGTTTGTAGCAAATTTACAAGATATTATGGTTGATAATATTAAAAATATATTTGGTAGTGTGAAAGTTCCTTCAGTTAATTTAATTATTCATTCCAGATATAAATTCATTCATATATCCAGTAACACGCTTGTTAAAACAGAACGACCCTAAAGCTTATAATCAAAAATTAAAGCAGTTTCAGACATTTCAAATGGTACTAATTTTCTAAAACGAGGGATTTAAACGCACTATAATGATGCTTTTTGAAGCATGATATCTTTAAAATTTACAGCTATATGGAAAAATTACTAGGAAAAAGCGAAATGCACATTAAAAATAGCGTTTCAAATTATAATTGGGAGGGAATTTGCAAAAAAAATTAAAACATTTTTATCACACAGTTTATTTAAATTTATAAGTAATGAAGAGATTGAATGGAGTTCTCTTAGATTAGAGCTTTCTTCTTTTATCAAATACAGTTTGAATAAGTTTTTATAAGTTTTTTTAAGGTCTTAATAAAATCTGCATTCGATTGTATTAGTTCTAGTTTAAGTAATCATAATTTATGTTTGTATAAAATATCAAAGTGCAAAACAATATGTAATGCATGCAAAAAAAAATGCTTCCTAGGCTATTTACTGTCTGATACTATTAGAAGGTTAATATTTACCATTTATAAATGATTTTCTTGATTTCTCTTCGTGAAACTTTTCTTCTATCTCTTAGAGATATTTCTAGGAATCAAGCAATCAGTGGAAATCCAGGAAATAAGGCTTATTCTAAGTCCTACTAAAGCTTAGTTGACCGAAATAAATCAATGAAAAAACCATGAAGCATAATACTTTAGATACCAATGTAAGTAAAAAGCAGCAAATAAACGCAAAAATAAAATTTATATTAACAAATGTAAAGATTAAGCAATATTCTGAGATTTTTTCATTAAATGTTATCTAATGTAGAATTATTTTTAATAATAATTATCGATGTTTAGAAAGTTATGTACGAATAAATGAATGAGTCTTAAAAAACGTATTGGAGACATTATCGTATTTTAGTTCATTTTTTAAAATCTTTTTTAACATACACTTTTTTGTAACTTTGCATGAATACAAATGTATCTATCTCTATATATTTGTAAAAACAACGAAAGTGTTGATGTATAACATTATATATTTTTTAAATTATTTAAATTTTTCATAGCGAAGTAATGCAGAGTTATCTCTCTTTGATTGTTTTCAAGCAAAAGTACTGCATTAAATGAAACAAACATGCATACAAACTTATTTTTTTGATTACTTTGATGAAAATTTCAAATAAATTCCTGATTAAAATCGTAAAACTAAAATGTATTTTAGAAAATCATTTTCAATTCAAACCCCTAAAATGTAATATTTTAGTAACTTCATAATAATACTTAAATATAAATGCATATTTTATAAATCTAAAAAAAAAAGCAATGAAATTTGTGTATAGAAAGTTTACAAAATTGCAACTGCATTTTTCTAAATTAATAAAACATTTTATGGAAGTAATGCTCAGTTTTTTCTTTAATTATTTTGAAGCAAGACAAAAATGTGTTTTTTAAGTATGTTAAAGTAATTTTTTTTGGTTTCGAAAGTTTTTTAAGATAAGTTTTGTTAACTTGTGAGGTATTGGGACAGTGATAAAGTTTCTTTTGGTACTCTCTGTACCTCACTACAGTGTTTAAGAAGAAGTTAAATAGATCTTACTCAATTGCCTACATAAAATAAAAAATATATATTTTAAGTTTAACAGAAATTAATAACAAAAATTAGCAATGAAATAAATTTTGAAATTAATAATAACAATAATTAATAAAAATTAAGAATAAAATTGCAAAGATAAATTAAATTGAGAATAGGTTTTCAAAACTTTATTGTTTTCTAAAAAAAAGTTACTTGTTTGTAAAGAATAAATGTTAATTAAAGTTTTTTTCTATTAATAGATGAGTTATCAGTTTAGTTTTAATTATTAATTTTATTATTATTTAATCGTTTGTTTAAGAGACAAAGCATACATTTAAATTTCTGAGAATTGCTTTCCTTTCCCATCAAATAGACTTTGCTTTCGATTGTCTGAATCAAGATATGTTTGCTTTTCCGAAAGTGAGGCTTGTCTTTAAAAGTTTTGGATAGAAGTTAGGTTAGCAATTCAACGTAATTTACAGTTTTTTCTTTCAGCCCATTTTAAAACAAACAAAAAAATGCCAACCTAATATACTTAAATTTTTCTAATAATTTATAGCTGGTAATAATAAATTAATCACTGAGAAGGAATAATATAATTTAAGGAAAAAAATTTCAAAGCAAAGATTTACGATTATAATCCATTGCTGATAAAAATTTCAGTGCGGAAAGTCGCTATTAGTAATGAAAACATCGAAGTTACTAAATTTAATGAATCCTTATTCTAAGCTTCAAATATTTTTTTAAAAATATTATTAAGACATTGTATAAGCGAGTTAAATAAAATAACTTTATCTTAGTATATTGAATATTTTTATGATACTTAAAATGCAGTCAAAACTGAAAATTAATTTTCCTAGGAACTGATTCTAATAAAATACGAAAAGTTAAGAAAAAACATTTTATAGCAAATCATTTTGAATAATGATTTGATGATAATAAATTATAGTTACTTGTTATAGATTATTTATGAAAATAATAAAATTACTAAATTTAAAATGTCTTTAATACCAAACATAATTTTTTTGGAATATTCTTAAAACAATACATGAATAAATACGTAACAAAAAAATACAATAAACATATAGTATATTACTGTACAAGTTACTATCGAAAACGAAGTATTTAGATACTTATTTATTCATTATTGGGAAAATTGAAGACTGAGCAAACTCATGTTTTCGTGAAATTAATAATAACATCGAATACCAACTGCTTATAGTACCGAGATATTCTAAAATAAGCTCATTCTTTAAATTAAATGACATGCCAATAAAAAATATTGTTGTACTGTACAGTGTGCAGAATGAAAAATAAAAAAAAGCATCTGAATAACTTTTGATCTACAAATCAGATTTTCACGTTTCAAGATGCGATCTAAATGTTTCGAAGGGCTTAACTTGAATACGCTAATTAATTTGTGCAGGCGATATTTTTAATTACGAAATCAGACTAAAAAAGTAACTTCTCTCACAAAGCGTACCCTTTTTTCGGCGAATTTAGATTCTAGGCCTTTAAATTACGAGGGAGCAACAATCTGGAAAACGTGGTCTCAATAGTTTAAGAAGGGGAGCTGTCGAAAATTTATTACTCTTAACTCATTTGTGACTACGTCCTTTTAAATGGACGAAATGGACAGTTATGTTTTTCGAGAAAGGAAAAAAAAGTAGGGCACATGAGGTTCATTGCTAGAATTAATTTTGCAGAAACAAGGTAGCTCTCTCTCTCTCTCTCTCTGCCATAATATATTAATAATAAAAATGTTTATAATTGTATCTGAAGTAAGACACAATGGTTTTTTAAAGAGGTAGGTAACAGAAAAAATACCCCTTATTATACACAAATATGTACAATATTAGAATTTTCATTCTGAAATAACCGTAAAATAGCCGACAGCAGTTTGTTGATCCAATTACCATAAAGTGTATGGTTAGGAACATTTCTTTGCCTTTACAGTTTTGAAACTGTTTGCAACTGGTACGGTTAAAAAAAAAACGTGAATACAAAAATATACGGTTTCGTAACCATTTACCACTGGCATAAATATAAAACTTAAACGGGTATAGGAGCTCTGAGGATGTTACGCCATTTATTCGTGAATGATAGTACCGTGATTCGTTATTCGTGAATGATAGTTTCTAATAGTCTAGGGACATGGATCGAAGGGTGCAGGATACTAGAAACCCTTCATGTTTTGAAGGAATGGAAGAAATAATTCTCCCCTTTTTTTTCATTGAATAGTATAAGAAAGTCATATTCTTATTTCTTAAAATCTCTTCAACTGATTCCATTTAAATTTAGGAATTTATTATTTAAAATTAAATAATAAAAACCGATGTTAAAATTTTTGCCCTTTATAATTCAAAATGCATAAACAATTATTAAAAAAAAACATAAATAAAAGATTAGTAGCTTTTAGTTTTTTACATAAAACTATTTTCGGATAAACGAGTCTTATGATTTGGTACCAAACTTATTTGATTATCTTAGCTAGTTTCAGTAACTAGTATTATCTGATTTTCCTAATCAAATTTCAGAGATTGAATTTATCTCAGGAATTTGATTTGTTCAAATAGTTATACATGGAAGTGGCAAAATATGTAAAAGGTTAATTAACATTAAGGAATCAACACTTTCATCCCTTCTTCTGCCTAAAGCAGTTACAGTTAAAGTTCTTTAAATACAGAACTGCAGGGATTTTACAATAAATATTTGTGCAAAAATTATGGTATATTAGATTTTTTGCTCCGTAAAATTTTATGTTAAAAATGCATTTTACGGTAGAAAGTAACTGCTCTTTAGGTGTTGGTACATTTTACAGTAATTTTATTAATTTTATTATATATAATTATTTTACAGTATTTTTACAGTGTGGACAAATACTTTAGCATATTCAAAGTTAATCCTTCTAATTATTAAGAATGCATCTTAGTACTTAAAAATGTGATCTTTAGATTAAAAGCTAACAAACTATTAAGTTTTTTTATATTTCGCAGACTACATTTTTTCATATGTGATTTAGTGGTTTTACAATAAATATTACCCTGGGTGCATCATTGGTAACAGTTATTTTACAGTAAAATCTATTTTCATCGCAGAATTTTATACCGTATATTTTACAGTAATATTTCTTTACCTACAGAGGTTCAGTGATTTTACAACAAATATTACTGAAAAATTATGGTTCATCAGATTTTTTAGTTTCTCAAAATCTTATGGTAAAAATGAATTTTACGATAAAAAAGAATCGGCATCCAGGGGGCGGCATATTTTATCGCAATTTTATCCGACATTTTTTCAAATTGTGTCCTAATACTTTAGTACTTTAAAGTTAATATGTGTTATCATTAACAATGCATCATACTACTTAAAAATTTAATCATTAGATTAGAAGTTAGGAAAGTTTTTATATTTTGCAACCTGTACATTTCATCAAAATTTTCCATTTTGCACAGATTGAACAGACGGAAAATTATTGAAAAATTTTCTTTTAACATGCAACAAATGAAAAACTTGATAATTTAACCTTAATTATCTTCTCTTCGACAAAAAAAAACTCTCAGTACACCTGTAGAAGTTCAAAAAATGAATGTCCATAGAGTAATGACTTTCTGGTCAATCACATGCAATTATTCGGAAACATATATTCTGAGTTATTTTATTTGTTCACCTCTGTGAGAACGTAACAGTTTCCTTTTTTTTATTCTTAATTCTCTCCACATGTTGACGTTCAATATCGAGCAAACTGTTTCGCGTTCTGTTAATCTAGCCGGAAATGAAATAACTGTTTGAGTTCAAAGATCCATAGTATTTAAGCAGGTGTTTACGCTAAAAGTTTAATAACACTATAGGAATATTTTTCGATGTTACTTAAAATAGAAATCTGAATTGTTTTTCTTGTTGATGATACCTTTTTTCGAATTGAGGGAGAAAATTAATTAAATTATTGCGGAACTGATATTAGGTTATGAATCATTGTTTTTTACTTGTTTATTATGAATAAAAATTAAAAAATGGCATACCTTGGCTTCGTTCTAATTCTGTTTTTAACGATATTTATTTTAGATTTTAATTATTTTCAAGAAATCGACCAGAACATTACCATAAAATAATTAAAATTGAAATGTCATTGCCATTCTCACGATTTTTTTTTTTTTTTTTGCATTCAGGACAAATTAGCTTTTTTTAAATCATGCTTTAAATTATGCCAAATTTGAAAAAAAATATAATGAAATTTTGAAAAAAATATGTGTCATAAACTGATTAGAAACAAAATCTATCGAAATAAAATATAATTTCTAAATCATGATAAAATAAACGTAAAAAAGTAATAAATGTAATTGTACAATTATTTTACTTATGTTTTAGAGTTATAATGCAATAATTTATATGAAATAATATTACCTTTCATGTTTTACATTACGATACATTTTTTCAAAACAATCTAAAATATATTTGAACTGATAAAATGTTATTTTGAGTAATACTTTTACCTTCATTATAGTACTACTGCAATAATCTAAGCTAAATTAAAATGAGTATTAAAAACATTTTACGACTTGGATAGTCAGTAAGTAATTATGCTGTAATTCCTAAATAGTTAATAATATAACAAATAATGAATATACATATATATATATATATATATATATATATATATATATATATATATATATATATATATATATATATATATATATATATATATATATATATATATATAAAACTTAACTTGCGGAACTTAAATATGTTAATTATTTATTGCAGTTGATATTTTAAGTTACGAAACCAAATAAAATCATTGACAATAATTGAGATCAATCTGTAAGATATGATCGCAATACTTCAATAAAATTGAACCCATTAATTTTATGTTGAGCGAGAAATTAATTCTCTATGTAATTATCTTTAGAGAAATGTGATTTAAAAATCATTTGTAACAAATAAAAAACTCAGTAAAAAAGATAATTTCAAACAAGAGTTAGTTATTTATTTTGTTTATTTTTTCGATGATGCTTTATTCACATTATTTTTAAATTTGTTTCAAAAATTTCTTTTTATTTTTGCCATTTTTTTAAAATTTTATTTTATAAAGGAATTGTAAAAGACTAAAAACTAGTCATATTTTTCTAAGATTATTTTTCTCTTTTACACGAGTTATTAAAATATTTCAGTGAAAAAAATATTTGTAAGTTGCAAATATTTTATTAAAATATATAAATATTTGTAAAAATATTATCATAAAAATATTTGTAAGTTTCATCAACTCATTCTTCCACCAGTATATATTTTAAATATTTTATAATTAAATTCTTAAAAGAATATTCAATCAGAACCATGATAATTTAGTTTCATCAAATTAAATTATTCAGTTTAATTTCAAAAGCATATTTAATAATCGAAATAAATTTTTTCAAATTTGATACTTCACTTATTCAATAAATTATAAAGGATTTATTAACTTAAATTAATAACCAAATACTTTTTTGTTTATTCACGTATTTTACTTTCAGCACGAATTTTTCTTCCACGTTTAGACAATAGTTGAAGAAAATATTTGAATTTAATACATCTGTGCTGCCATCTATTTCCTTAAAAAGGAGAAAAGAATTATTCATACTTTCTTTTAAAACAACTTGGAAACTGAATCATTAATTTATCAAGTTTCGTGTAAGATTTATGTTAAATTTTCTTGCGTTGTTGATACAACTTTAAATTAATACATTACTTTTTAAATAATTCACCTTATACTATAAAAATAATTCAATGTTTAGAACAATTAATAATTTAAACTATGGATAATATTATATTTTTTAACTGAAAACTAAAAGAAACACCGAACTAAAAATTAAAAGCCATAAAACAGAGTTTTTTAGAACTCGTTTAAATTAAAGTTTAGTGAGATTTTTTAAAAAAAGAATAAAATATTAGCCACTAAAATATGTTTTTATTTTAAAATTAATCATGACTTTTTAACAATGCTGTTGAAAGTACTGTAATTTTCAATACCTTAATTGAAAATAGGGATACAGGGAGTTAGTTTTACATTTTAAATCTCATTTATGTAGTTTATTAAAGCACAAATTAAAAAAAATATCAGAGAAACATAAATTTAAAATTGGGGGTCGAACATATTCGCCTCTGTGTTTGCTCTTTTTAGTTAAATTGCACACACAAAAAAAGTGTTCAGCATGTTTTTTAAAAATGATGATGAAAGGAAAGTCAAATGATTATCGAAATAACATAGATAACTAAGAACCATTTTCAATTTTATAAAGTCTGTAAAAATCAAGCATTAAATCGAAGATATAGAACTTGATATATTTGTATGTTTAAAAGTATCTTTTGCTTAAAAAATACACTAGGAGAAGAGCAAGAAAACAGACTAGAAATGGATAATCATAGACATCTTAAGACATATAGAAGTAAGAAAGAAACTCAAAATAAAGACAAATAACAGCAAATCAGAGAGGTTATGAAATGAATTTCTACCGATATGCTGGGAAATTGCATAACATGGCAAAACACTCGGAAAGGCAAAAGAAGCTACTTCAAGAGCTCAAGGAGCTGTTATGTTGGTTAACGCTTGAAAACTTCATAAAATAGTAGAACAACTGAGTAGAAATCTCCTAGAAACTTATCGTGGCGTCAACGAGAAAATGGAAAAGTTTAATAATTCATAAATAAATGGAAGGCGTACTTTGAAAAATTGTTGAATGTGAAACAGAACTCAATTAGCCAAGCTATAGCATCTACTTTTAATGAAGGTAGATGACAGAACTCGATATAAACACTTATGGAATTACACTTCAATAAATCATAAAAGTAATAGAAAAGAAAAGGAACGAGAAATCAAGCGGAAATGACAATTCAAATTGGAATTTTTTAAAAATAAAACGGAAACAGCTGAAGACACCACACAAAAACTGCTTTACCTGAACTTCTTGGAAAGAAGCACAAATTATTAAGGTTTCTTAAAAGGGGGACCTCACCTACTGCAATAATTGGAGAAAAATACGTTTCCTATCTGTACCCTCTAAAATCATTACATGAATTCTTATAAATAGAATAAAGAATAGCCAAATATTAGAAAAAAAAAATAATCGAGCAATGTATTTAATTCAACTTTATAACTCTATTCCATAGATTTTGCTAGGGCTTTTGATTGCATTAATCGAGAATGTCTCCAGAAAATACTCAAGATATACGGGTTTCCCATAAAAATAATAAATATAATTTAAGGCCTATATGAAAATAGTAATAGGAAAATTTTTGTTAATGATAAAGCTACACGAAGTATTAACATCAGAACTAGAGACAAACATGGCTGCTTAGTGTCTGGAATGTTATTTAATAAAGTCATTGACTGTATAATGTGGTCCAAACTAAAAGACCAAAAAACAGGAATAGGATAAAGCAGTCCACACTGCAAGACCAAAGAACTGAAATACTATAAAATTTCAATGAAAATCTAGAGGACCTTTATTACGCAGACGATATTCTAACTGGATGACATGAAGACTAAAACAAATAAAATAGAAGAAGTGCGAAATAGGTGGGATTACAAATTAGTGAGAAGAAGACCAAAATATTAAAAATTAATAATAGTAAACACGATGATATCTTTATAACTGGAAATAAAATTGAATAAACAGCCCAATAAGAATTAAGAAAGCACAATATACTTTCAGAAAATCTACAAAGATTTTGGAAATCACTCAGCTTAAATACTAAACTCAAGTTACAAATTTTTAATGTTACAGTTAAATATATGCTCATATGTGTCAATGATTCAAGCAAACTCGGAAAGAAACAAGAAAACAACCTCGCTCGAA
This sequence comes from Parasteatoda tepidariorum, assembly GCF_982258835.1. Taxonomy (NCBI): domain Eukaryota; kingdom Metazoa; phylum Arthropoda; class Arachnida; order Araneae; family Theridiidae; genus Parasteatoda; species Parasteatoda tepidariorum. Next base: position 31,624,708 of record NC_141765.1, on the reverse strand, counting down.
AGTAAATTCCACATACGTATTTTAAAGATAAACTGACTAATTAAAATCACAAACAGCGAACTCTATTATAAAACAAAAACTAAACTCAACATTTAAAGAAGATGGTCCTTAATGGGACACACACCAAAAATGTCGCCAAAATACCCAACTAGAACAGCTTTGACATGGTTACCGGATGGAAAACAGGAAAGAGGTCAGCTAAAACTAACCTACCGGTAAATAAAAATAAAGGAAAGAAACATCCTGGGATGGTCCAGTTGGGGCAGTACAAAGGAAGCAACTTTTGATCGACAGGGATAGAACGCCGAATTTGTGGCTTTATGTACCACCTGGCGTGAATAGAATCAAGTCAAAGTCAAAAATGAAATATGTAAAGAAAAAATGAATTAAAAATTTGATGGAATCAGTATCCAGGTCCCTCACAGCAAAGATGGTATCAAAATCATCAAAAATCAGTGTATTTCGAGAATGAAATTGAATGTTTTTTTTAATCTATTATTTATTTTAATCACAGGAAGTTCATTAGAGTTATCTTCAAATTTCAGGCGACAAATAAACTAATTATATTGATCTCAATTTCGCCCATGAGACCAGCTGAGATTGTTTTTGATAATGATGCGTTAGATTTTTTAAACATATTTACTCTATCTTAATTAAGTACTAATTTGCGACAATACTAAAAGGATTTTAGGAATTAATTTTTTCGGAATATTATTAAATGTATAATAAGGAAAGATATTAAACAAAACACTCTTTATTTCGATTATCAAGTGATATAGTCTTGAACGAAACAATACATTATTAATAGATCAAAATTTAATCATCAAAGTCAAAATTTATATTGAAATCAGTAAAATAAATTTGTTTATCTGATGAAAATGAAAGCTTTATCTAGTAATTACGAAACCCGAAAGAAGCTAATGAGGTTGGCTTTCAGTTTAATATGACTAACTGATTTTAATAATTTTAATTCCCCCTTTGGAAGCCAGTTTTGCTTGTTATGGTCGATAATGATTTGTCAGATTATAAAAACATTTTTACTTTTTCTTATTAAAATTTTAATTTGCTACCACAATGAAAATATTTTTCAGGATTTAATTTTTGACGAGCTTTTTTGAATGTAAATTAAGAGTGATGGCACAACACATCCTTTACTTATGCTATCAAGCAATATAAGTAAATTTTCCAGTAGAAAAAAAGAATAATACTTCTCCAAAATTTAATCCTCAGAACAGAAATTAATATTATAATCATTATAAAAAGTTTATTTCTGCAATAATAATCATAGTCAAAGTAAGTTATTGGACTTGGGCTTGACAAGCAAATTTTATTGATTTTACTTCCTTTGAAACTAGTTTGTCTTAGATTATCGATAATGTATTGTCAAATTATGAAAAAGAAATTACTTTTTCTTAGTTTAATATTAATTTTCGACACAAATAAAAATATCTTAGGGATTTAATTTTTTTAGCAAGTGTTACTAAATTCATAAATAAATCCCAAATATAGCGCACCTTTACTAAAAAGAGATACAATAATATATTCTGTTGAGGCAATATTGCAAGAAAAAATAGCAATTATAGTAAACTTCTTATAGCCATATGTATTTTATTCAAAATGCAATAATATTATGATTTCTTATTCAATTTATATTGCTAAAGATCTCTATAAATAAATAATGGAAATAAATATATCTTTTTTTTTCTAACTATTCAGTTCCAAGTTTTATGATATAGAGGAATTAGGTGTTTAAAAATAAATTTAATTCTTCCAAAAATGTTTTTAAAAAAAGAGGTATAGAATGGAACTTTTCAGAAATCTATTTAAGTTATTAATGTCATAAGCATTCTATTGGATAATGATTTAATCGAAAGGAAGAAATCAGTAGTATTCTAAAGAAAAAAAATTCTTGTAAATTACCTTACTGTATGATAATGAAAATTCTGTTTAAGAAAAAAATCATAATTGAATAAACTAATAAGGCCAAAATATACAGTATTTAAACTATTCATTTAGTAATTTTTTAGTTCATATGGTAACAATATGTTAAAATCTGGATCACATAGTAATTTTGACTCATATTGGTAATTCACAATCATATGGTTAATTTTGATTTTAAAAATTATAGTTCTTATAACCACACTTTTAGTGAAAAATACAAAACTCAAAAAAAAATTCACCCGAATAAATGGTTTTTATACCATGATCTAAAGTATCATGATAAAATTACCCACATTTCTCAAGCTTATCACAAATTATAAAACTATACTTTATAGTTAATTTTACCAAATTCATTACCATAGCACTTCGGTAAAAATTACCAAACTTTTTGGTGCTCCATAGAGACAAAAACCCTGTACATTTGACCATATTCTGATAGTTTCGATATATTTCTATACATACTTTTTTCCTAATTGAATATATTTCTTTCTCTACATCTAATTTAAACAAAATAGTTTGGTTTCATCATCAAATATAGGATTTAACATTTAAAAAATAACACTCATTGAAATTTGAAAGCAAATTTGTGAGAAGGGTTTTGAAAATATTTGGGTTATCTTAGGTTCACTCCAAAGCAAAAATCCATGAACGAATGGAAAAATTTTAACAGCTCAGTTAGCTCAGTTCAGTCAGACATTTCAAAGATTTTTCCTTTAACAGTTTTTTTTTTAAAAGCACTTATATAACTCATTGTTTTAGTGTATCAAATTTAACTAAAAAAAATTTATTTAGTCGTAAGTCCTTTATTCAAATTGCAATAATATTGTGATTTGTTATTCACTTTATATTACTTAAAATCCCTTAAAATATATAATCACAATAAACATATCTTCTTTTCAAACTATTCAGCGCCAAGCTTTTTTGATATAGGAGGAATTTCAATTTATCGTAGGTGTTTAAAAATCCATTTTTATTCTTCCTAAAGACTGATAAAAGAAGATCTATGGAATAGAATTTTTCAGAAATCTTTTTTTTTCCTCGCTTTTTCTTTTTCTCATTTATTTATTTTCTTTTTTTCTACGCGACCTTTCCCTTAGCAATTGAATTTTAAGTTTTTCGCTCAGTTTAGGATTCATAACGAATATGTAATGAAAAAAGAAAAAAAATTCTTTCATTTTTTTTTCTTTTCTTTTTAGAAGCGTTTTAAAGGTATGGCTTTTTTTACTTCACCAGTATTCAGATAATCAAAAATCAATCGCTTTAAATCACTCTTGCTTGATTTTTACGTGAAAAAGGTTAAATTAAGTAAGTGACTACCTCATTCTGAAAATTCTTTTAAAAAATAAGAAATTAAATTAATTTTAAAAGGATAAAAGATAATTTTTTCTGAAATAAATCATTTTGTTAAAGAAGAGTAATATTCATGTAGTGTTTTTAAGATAATGTCTGATAAGAAGCGTAGCTAATGATTTAGGTTTTTTTATAAGTTATCTTTTTAATGAGTTTAATAAGTTATTGAAACTTTTTTCAACCTGCATTTAAATACGAATCTATAAATCACCACTGAATTACAGTTCGGTTACATATAAGAATTTATAGATGACAATTGAGCCACGATTGAGTTATCCAATTTGTAATTTAACTTTCTTGAGGATTTTATAAAAATTTAATAATAGATTTATAATATAAAATTGACAAAATTATTAATTTATTTCGAAAAGGATGTTTCAAACAATTTTCATGAATTAATTTTTTTTTCATAAAAAGAGAAGGGAGGGAGGGGAAAGAGAGGGAGAGTGTAGCAATGTTATACAGAAATTATTTTATGGCATTACATTTGCGCACTCAAGCAAAAGTGCAAAGTATTAATTGTCTTTATTGCATGTGATTTTCTTGATTGATTAAACAGTTGAATGCGAAGATCTAGTGAAAAATTAAAAAATATGTATATGAAAAAATTTTATTGTTGTTGTAATAAAAATAAATATTATTGGTAAAACTCCTCAAGCAAAATATTTAACTAAAAATTCAAAGGCAACATTAATTTATGCACAGGCTTTTTAATGATTATTTAGAATAAAGTGTTTCAAGCTATTTGTTTTATTTTGCACTTAACGTTATTTACTGAATTTTAAACACGTTTATTTGAAAACAAAAGTCAAGTTTAAAGTAAAGCGAAAGTTTATAATTATATTTCATTTATTATCTTATTTTTGAATCTCCACTTTGAGAAAATCAGAAAAAAATGCTAGTTGTGTAAAAATCCTATATATAAATTTCATTTTTTATATTTTTTATAGTGGAAATTTTGGAAGTGATTTTTCTATAAGACAGATTCTTTTTTTTTACCCTTTAAACTTTTCCCAAAAAGATTGACCACGCCTGCTTCAATGCAACGAAATTATACTATTGCAATGATGATGAAGGAAAAAAATTAAGAAAATGATGAAAAAATCCTTATACGCCGTTTATAATATACATAATAAATATAGAAGAAAAAAAATTTCCTTTCTTCTTATTGTCATTTTTGAAAAGCAAAAATCTGATTTTAAGTTGCAAAATGGGAAAATATGCACCTTTTTGTACGTAAAAATCTTACTATTTAAAACTGTTTAAATTAGTTTTAATTTAGTGGTTTTAATAAGTGTTTTTTCTTTTTAATTTCCAACTCCTATTCCTATCTTACCTGGAAGTTAGCTTTTCTCAGCTGCCAAAATGAAATGCTTTTACGAAAGATGCTTTTTGCAGTATTTTGAATGGAATATTTATAAATTAATTCATTTCACAATATGTGTCTAAAAAACATTATAAATGATTTTTAATTTCCTTATCTTTTTGTACAATCTTTTTACGGCTCAAATTAGTTGTTCACAGCTGCCAAAATATAAAATTTTGAAAAAGATGCCTTTTGCAGTAGTTAGAATGAAATATTTATGAATTGATTCATTCTGCAATATATGTCTAAAAATATTACGAATGAATTTTAATTTTCTATTTGTTTTGTACAATCTTCTTCTGAGTGAAATAAGTTTGTTCACAACTGTCAAAATAAAATGATTTCACAAAAGATGCATTTAACTGCATTTTAAATGAAGTAATTCATTCCGCAATAAATATCTTCAAGACAATATGAACTATCTTTAATTTATTTCTCCTATCTTAACATTAGAAACTCTTTCCCGCTTTCAACTTCAACAACGTTTGACCTTTAAAAGAAATTAAGATGCATAGTCAGAGTGATTAAAGGAAAAATAAACTCAGTGATTACCCGCATATGATTTTGATTAATTCAACCCCTTAAAATTATGTCATCATATTATAGAAGCTAAGCATCTAATTAATAATGCAAATAATTATAATGGTACTTCAACATAAATTAATGTTAGTGCTTTGAAAATTGATTAAAATTAAGGAAAGAAGCTTTCCCAATAATTACACCAGAGTTAGACGCAAAGAAATAATGCTAATATTGACAGTTCAACTCATTGATTTTCATAAAAGTATGTTTAACTTTAAATATAGCTCTGTTTTCTAGAGAATAAATCAAAATTTAAATTTATTACATTTGAAATACACTTGAGCACAAATGTCAAGGGAACATTAAAAATGCATTCAATAATCAATTTTGAGAAATTCAAATGTTTTAATATTAATTAAAAGTCTGTTTTAAAACTTACCCTTTTTAAATTGAATTATCTTACTTAGTAATGTAATCGAAACTTTGTCGGTCAACCAAATCGTGCATTTAAAACCTTAGATGAAAAATATTTAATTTCGAAATGTATTCTTCTGACATTGCTGCGAAGTGATCATAAATTTGCCTGTCAACAGAACTAGAAATGCAAAAATTTTAAGTATAAATTTTTGAGACTTTTCTACTTCCCAATTTTAAATGTTTTCATTCTATTTTGAAGTATAATCATGACTTTGCCAGTCAATAAATTCATAGATTCAAAATTTTCGATATAACACTTTCAAGAATTTCTAAGCTTTGTCATTCTAAATGTCGTTTCCTTACTTACTATACTGAATTAAAAGTATGGTCGAAACTATCAAAATATGGTAAAATTTACCGTACTTTCTTGCTCTACAGAAACATCAAAAAGCACGGTAATATTTCCCGTAGCGCTTTAGTAATAACTTTTGGTAAAATTACAAATAAAACATGGTTTATAAATCAAGCTGTTTGATATTAAATTTGGTAAGAAAGTACGGTAAATTTTACCATATTTTGGAGGAGTCGGTTATTTTAAAAGTAGAACATTTTTAGCCAATGAAAATATTTTCAGATTACCCAAGTCGCAGTTTGATAACCTCTTTTCAAATGGGTGTAAGCATTTTCTAACTTTTTTCTTGATCTTCTAATCATTTTTCATTACTATGTAAGCTATAAACTAACATCTAATAACCTTTAAACTACAAAAAATGCGTATTTGTAAATATAGAAATGCCGAAAACAGAAGAGTGGATACTAAAAAAAAAAAAGTGTGGGGGAACACAATTTTGTGGTTGTGATTTGAACACAATTTTGGGGGTTGAATGAAACGCTGGTAAACCATGGAAGAAATTTTCACCTCCATTAGTTTAAATTTGTTTAAAAAAAAGTGAGTTCAGGAAACCTAAAATAAGCCATTAAGTTTCATTTGCTGAAAAAAAAATTGAAATATATATTATTGGAAGAACTTCTCATGATTTATACCTCTCATAATTTTTTTTTTCCTTTCTCTTAAGTATTTGAATACTTAATGACTTACTCTAGATTTGCCTGAACTCATTTTTTCTATATTTAAAATTTTAAATAAGTTATGAAGAAGAATTTGTTACAAAAAGTTTCTCCCGTGGTATGGTGTTATTTTAAGCAAGATAATGGTCGAAAGTTTGTACTTCTTAATGTTAATTTCTTTTCTTGGGCATATCGACATATTAACTAGTTTTTTACTCTGAAATTAAGAGTTTGGCACACATTGTAAAACTTATTTATCTACAGATAATTCCGTGTCAATAATTAAACATTATTTTTTATTATTAGATTTACCAATAGTAAAAAAAATTGAATTGTAAGATGTAAAACTTTAAAAAAAACTTTTTATACCAATTTAATCTACATAATTTCCAGCGAAAAAATGCTAAATTCGTAGGGAAACAGTCGAATAGTTCTTGAGAAATGAAACTTTCAAAGTATGACTTCATTGAGACAAAACGGCATAATCCAAAAGTAAAATTAATATCAATCTTGGGTCCAATCTTGCAACCGCTGTCCTGTCTGAATTATGGGGACCATCTTTTCCAGTTTGCAGTTACCGCTATATTTTGAGAATCAAGAACTCGAATCCGCCGAGAAAAAGATATGTTTATTAAGAGAAAGTACGTTTTTCTGTTTGACTTAGTGGTTTAAAACATCGACTGCACAGTTTAATTTGCATATTTAGGGTTAGGCCCTGGAACCCTTACAATCGACTCTTTTTGTATGTAAAAAAGATCAGTAAAGAAAAAGTAATTAAATGTGTTTTCAAACTGTAGAATGTAAAATTCGCTCAGTCATCTGATTTTTTTCAATGTTCTGACCTATCTCTGGTCTCGCGATCATCGGCTAATTGCGGGATTCTGCACTCGTAAAAATTTTTGAGCACTTCGAACCATAACGTCATTCAAGTTTGCTTTCAACCTGCATGTGGCGCCAGTTTAAACCATACAATCGTTCTCCTTACATAAGAATACGCGCTGGTATAGGTCAACGTAAAAGGATACACGGTAAAATTTAACACATTATTTCGCACTGTTTCATTGTTTAAGGTACCAATATCATGGCACAACGGTGAAAAGCGTGTTGCAATGGAAATTTAATATGGTATTTGACGTTTTTATGTTAATGTACTTCAAGTAAAAATTACTATAGTTATTTTTTTGGGATGAAAAAAAATTTCAATCAAAACGTTCGAAATTACAAACAGTAAAAATTTTATTAAAAGCGTATAAGCGTTTTTGTGTCACAATGCTACACCTTCATCTGTAGGATAAAATGCAGGAATTATGAAAACAGAGATGATTAAAACTCGACAAAGATTACGTCATACCGTAGAGATAAATATAGAAGAGTAAAGAAATTAAAAATTCAAGATCTGGGTAAGTTACTACATCATCAAAAATAAAACCAGTAAGGTTATTAATGACCTTACTGATGAGCGATATTTATCTCATATTTCAAAATCATTATTTTTTTTATTTGTTGACTTTTTAAACTGTATATTTATCTCTTTGGTATGACGTAACATCTGTCAGATTTTGATCATCTCTGCTTTAACAATTCCCATATTTTATCCTACTGATGAAACTGCACCATTATGAAATCAAAACGTATTTTTGCTTTTAGCAAAATTTTTACCATTTGTAATTTTAAACGCTGTTTTTATTGAAAAAAACTTCTATACACAGCATCACAAAAGACCAAAGGTCACATATGTTTAGAAACTAAGAAGAAAATGAAAAGAAAAAAAAAAACTTCCATGCACATAAAATGAACAAAGCGTAAAGGATCTCTATTATTGGTTCACATCTATTCTCACAACTTTTTCTGTTTTTGTCATTCCTGGAACATCGATAGGTCATGTCTATTATATCGATGACTTTTTTTTACTAGTTTTCCTGTCTCTGTTTTCGCGTCGTTGGCTTTCTATTGTCCCATGAGAAAACTCCCTTTAACAAATTTTCCCTAATTGAATTGCGTTGCATTAATTGTGTCATTAAGGACAAATAAATTATGCCGATTAACGTTTCGAGAGCTCGAAAGAAGCTTTTCGGGAGAAAATTTTTTATTGCTTTAAGGAAGAATAGTTTTTTTTTATGCTGTTTCATTTTGATTAGCAATACTGTTTCTATTATGAATACTTAATCAAATGTTTTGCTTTTAATTACGAGTTTAATTTATGCCTTCATATTTTTTTTATCATTCCTTTGTAGTTTGTACGGAAAAATTAATTTAACACTTATTTTATAGCATATATTTACTTACTTGAAGTTATTTTAATTTTTTTTTTATTATGTGGTGGTCAGATAAATTATTTCATTTTAATTCTCTCAAGGAATTTTATTTCTATAAAAATAAAATTTATAAACCAAAAACCAAATAAATGAGAATAAAATATAAATTTAAATTGCAGTTAAAAACTATTACGAAAATTCCTATTTCTGAATTACATTTGTATTTTTAATTTTACATTGGAATAGGATTAAAAATTTTGTTTCGTATCACATTTTTTTTTATTGAAAAACCAGTATTTTACTTTCAATTTAATGTCAGTTAGATTTCAGTTCTTTCTTTCAACTTAATATTAATGCATTCTTAACATTAAGTTAATAAATCTTTTAACTTAATGTTGAGAATGCTTATTTTTATAATTTTAACTTAATTATGTAAAAAAAAAATCTGTTTGTTCTGTTTTATTTACATTAAATTTCGTTTCCCTTTGGAAAGGGCTTTACATAAAGCCTGAAAATAAAGTTCTACTATTAATGTTTCTTAATGTTATTTTTTAATGTTGCATGTCACATTCACCATTTTGACAATGAAATAAATCTTAGCAACAGCATAAAAATAAACTATTTTTATTTCTTATTCATGAAAGAATTATTTTTTAAAAATTATCAAATGATAAGACAGTTACAAAATCTATAAATTTTTAAAAAAAGTAATAAGAGAACAAGGTAACCAACATTTTAAATAAAATTGCTTAGTGTGATATTTGGTGATATTTTTAAATCATTTCAAAAAGATAAACTGCTTTCAGCATTTTGAAAACATATTTCTTACTTCTTCATGTTTTTTTAGTAATACGTTATGGAGTGATTTTGTTTTTAGTTGAAATAGTTTAAAAATAATTGGGAAAGTATTTATTCTATTGATCAAAGAATTTATTTACATATTTCATTTTCCTTCGCTTAAATAGCAGTGTAGAAATAACTGGGTTAATTTTAAAAAAAATTAAATTACTGAGACGAGCTACAAGAATTGTTGCCGAATGAACTAAGTACAAAAATAAATTCTCGTAAATTACATCGCATATATAACAGTAGCACAGAAAATTAGTAAAAAATATATTGATATTAACAATCACGCATATTAAACAGCTACAATGCCTTATAAACTTCATGTTTTATATGAAAACGCTCCGTGCCGTGCTCGTTTTGCTTCTCCAATCACCACAATAGCTTCGCAAATATTTTTATAGCTATAAACAGATTAGTACATCAAAATTGAAAAATATTCAATTGAAAAAAACTCGAAATTTTTGATATTTTAACACAAATTGTGTTCCACAGATATAGTTTCCAATACTATTGTACTGTAAAAAATTACGGTAAAAAAAACTGGTACTCTACTTCCAGTTTCCATTATTCAATTTCTCAATATTATCACAAGTTTATGTTGATATTTTTGGCCTCTTAGAGTGGAAAGTCGCCATGTGTTCCTTATTCTGGGAAGGAAATATCAGCCCTTTTATTTACTAGAATTTTATTAATTACTTATTTATTACAATTTGGAATCATAATGTATGCGTAAACTAGTATTTTTTTAAATTCGCATTTAATCTTTATTTGAATAATGACAATGAGCACAATTTTTGTGTAATACTTTTTCAAAGTGTAAAATAAATCACTTTGGTCAGAAAAATGGAGGCCGTACGTTCATGCTTCAACTTAATAAAACTCTCAAGTTACTTTAGATTTCGTCGTCTATCCACTGCAACTGAGAAAGTTAAAAGAAAAATACTCATAGTTATAGAAACCATATTAAAGCTACACTGTATAAGTTAAGGATTAAATTACTGTGAAAAGTACTGGCACTCAGGTGCCGGTACATTTTACAGTTAGATATATATTTAACGGAACATGTTACGGAACAGAAATCCTGATATACGGTAATTTTTGCAGTAATAATTCTCGTAAAATCACTGCTTCACTCTAATAAAATAAATATTACTGGATTTTACAGTAAAATGGCCTTCACGGACGGTGCACTCAAAGTGAACTGTGTGAAAATTTCATTATGAAGTGAAAGTCACTTCTTAATGAAATTTTGTATAGTTAAAATTTAAATTGAATAATTTGGTAGTAATTTTTAATAAGTAATTTTTGGATCCATGTTTTCCACAACACACTGATGAGAAAAAATAGGGTCATAACTATCAGAATATGATAAAATTGGCCGTGTTTCTGACTCTATGGGAATGTCAAAAACCTGGTAATTTTCGAAAGTAGAAATTCGGTAATAATTTGTAAAAATTTATAATAAAACATGGTTAGATAATATGTGCTATAAAAAAATTAAAACAATCTAAATGATTTTTCTGATATTAATAAAAAAAATTAGAGAGTTTTTTTTAACAATCATCAGCTATTGTGCTATGAGTATGTGATAAATATTTCAGAAAGGATGCGGAGTATAATTTATAATCATAATGCATTTTGTCTTTCAGTGTTTTGATAGTAATCTGTCATGAAGAAGGAACGGAAAAGACATAAACTAACTTATATATCCAAAACAAATGTGTCTGAACATGCTATTTATCACCTAATACAACATATTCCAAGCGTAACAAGGGTAGGGTTTCTTTTTCTATTTCTTTCTTACTAAAAATGGATACACTGGTAAAAAAAAATGGTCAAAATTATCAATATATGATGAAAAATTTATCGTGTTTCTGGTTCTATGGGGATATCAAAAAGCTCGGCAATTTTTAGTTACGCTTTAGTAGTGATTTTGGTAAAATTAACAATAAAACATGGTTATGTAATATGTGCTAAAATTTATTAAATGTGAAATTTGGTGATTTTATCGAGATATAGAGCATGGCATAAAAGTCATTTATTCGTTTAAATTTACTCTTCAGTTAAGTATTTTTTACTAAATACGTAGGAATAAGAATTCTAATTTTGAAAACTCTAATTTTGAAAACCAGAATTTCCGATATACCACCGTTGCCACATGAATGGAAAAATTATCAAATCAATGGTTTAAATACCATATATTTTTGTCTTATCATCCGGAATTATATTTTTTTACCTAAATAACATTACTTTACGGTATGATAATTTTACCAGAATTTTTGTTCTCTGTAAATAAAAAGCGAGGAATAGTTCACCAAAAATGTTTTATTTATATTACTTGGTGTAAAGTAGCTGCCACTATTTCAAGTATTCACTCTAAAATTTATAATTACAGTAAGTGTAACTTAGCACAATATTTTAGGTTATTGAACTCCAGATTTGAAGATATATTACACCACAATTTAAAAAGTGTAGTTGTTTTGCATTCCTTTCTTTAATTGCATATTTTAGTGAACATTGTTTTACATAAAACCTTAGCATAAAAGTAAATACTAATAAAAATCAAATAAAATTTAGTATTACAGTAAAAGAAAAAAACTCAATATCTTTATGCTAAAATGGCGCATAAAAAATATTATTATTCAACAATTTTATAATATAATTAAAGAACGACGCAGAAAACATTATTTCATTTTTAATAGTAGCCAAGTCTAAAAAATGAAATATCAAAGATTTATTAGAGAAGTGCGATAAGTTTTCTTTATTGGTGAAAAATTATTTTTTTATTATTATTATTCAATAATAACCATATTTTCAATAATAATAAGGTAACTATATTTTCACTAATAGTAAAATCTTAAAGAGTAAAATATTTTTTTTTTAATTTTAATTTTCTGTGTTATATTGTTACTTTATTTTAATCACTGTAAGTTTATGCAATTTTGGTAAAAGTAATTTGCCACAAAAGGAAGAATTTTTTTAGGAATATTTTTCTTAAAGTCTTTAACCGCTTTTTATCAAATCTAATAGCATAGGTTAAAGACCCACCTGTAGCTATTTAAAGTTTTTAACGGTAGATGGCGCATTTCTGATGGAGGTCGACTAGAGAAGTTTAGTTCAGTTGTGGGAAATAGAAAAAAAATCGATAACGTCTGTATTCAATTGACTCTGGGTGCTGGAACCCTCTCACGTTTGTCTAGAAATAAATTTTTGTACTATAATATAATTGAGAAGCACTTATTTCGTTTAGTATTGTTAAAAGTTTTGAAATCTTGTTTAAATTTTCAAAGACATTCAAATCTCCATTTTTTTTATAACTAGTACTTAGGTTGTTATAAAGTTTTGCAATCAAAATAAATAAAGTTTTTCAGTGTATAATATGTTTATAAATTTTTGTGAATAATATGTGGGTGATTCTTTGGAAACATGACAATCTGGATCAAAAAATTTCTTCAAACTTGAAGTTTTCAAAATAATCAAAAACATTTTTTTGTGTATTTATTTAGTTACATTTATTAATATCTTACAGACAGCAATATAGTTTATTGACATTTTCCCAAGAAAAAAAAATATAGTAGAAATTCACGAAATTTTGAGTTTCAGGAAAATGATATATTAGCTTAGAAGTTTAAAAAACAGTGATTTTAAGCTAATAGTAAGTAACTCAACTGAAGCCTTTATGTTAGATTGACCATGAATTACATAAATTAATTCTTTCATCTACTGTAGAAAGAATCAAAAGTGTTAATACGTACAGAAGAGAATTGTATATAGTAATCAATCATTAAATAAATAAATAACTTTGATTACATTCAGATTATATTCCAGCATATTACATTCAAGCATAATACAATCTTGTATAAGCTTGATATTAGGTTAATATTTGCTTTCCCTCTTTACAGTATACTGTTTATAAAATTTTCTGGTAACACGTCAATGTCCTGTGATTAATAAGCCAGGAAAATGACAGCCAGGATAATAACAAATTTGCCATTTTAAAGCATATAACTTTACTTTAATTTAAGATTTTGGCCAAAGACGTTTACATTCGGCAGAAAATAACAGGATTTCTTGAAATAACTCAGATAAATCTATGTAATTCATGCTATTAATGATTTCAAGAACACAGGAAAAAGACAACATAAAAACCTACTCGCATTGAAAAATTGTTTGAAATAGAATTTGAACCAGAAAGTTGGTTCTTTATTCATGCAATAAGACATATTCAAATCGGATGGTATCCTAATCAATCTAATAACATAAGATATTGATGGCTGGCGCTATCTAATTTGGTTATAAATTACTAAATAAAAGTAGCCAACAAAATGACTGATTTTCATGTGACAAACAACTTTTAGACAGAAAAAATTATTTTCTACAAATTTTTCGTAAATAATACCCTCTGCGTATATTCTAGAAATGCTTACAACGGTTGAGATAAAAAAAATTAGATATTGAAAAATTTATGGGAAGTTTTGAAGCAAGTTATTACAGGAAATATTGTTTGTGACATACTAGGAAAATGACATTTTGAAAGTCAATTGAATTTTTTAAATATACAAAACAGTCAATGCTAATGCAAAGTCATTTTAAAATGCTAACAGCAATGCTATTTATTAAAAATTTAAAAAAAAAGTTCTTTTAGTAGAATAGTATTATATCTTGGAGCAAGAGACTGTAAATTGTCATATTTCGTGAGAATCACCCATGTATTTTAATGGAATTTTTTAATCAATCTAATGAATTTCTAGCAATTATTCATGTCTGTAAGATTAAGCATTAGCTCGTGTCTATGATAACTAAGAAAATGACACGAAATACCAATACAAAAAAGAGAAAGAGTTTATTGAAAGCTTTTTGAGATCTAATTGTTTAGTATCTGAAAAATTAATCTAACACTGCATGCTTGGAAACATAAAAATATTCAAAAATTAAAAATTATTCACTGATTTTAATAACTTTTATTCAGAATGAAAATCTAAGAGGCTATAAAATATTTGTCTGCTATTATTTTCAGCAAAATAACACATTTAATTCTTTGCTTCGAGTTTAAGACACTCATAGTGTGGGTTTTTCTTTTTCCAAGGAGAAAAATTGATACTGAGAAACACACCGAGAAAAAGAGTATTGTTAAAACTATCAGAATATGGTAAAATTTACCGTGTTTTTAGCTTTATGGGAAAGCCAAGGAGCTCAGTAAGTTTTCTCTAAAGGCTTTAGAAATGATTTTTGTAAAATTAATAATAAAATGTTGTTTTGTAATAATGTGGTAAAATAATGTTTTCCCACATTAATATAAAACCACAGCACATTATTATAGAACATTATTAATATTTCCATTATAATGTGGTTTTATTATAATGTACTAAAATTTGGCAATTTTATCATGATACTTTAAAGCATGGCATAAAAACCATTTATTCGGTAAAATTTACTTTTCACTTATGCATTTTTTAATAAATGCATGAGTAGGGAAAAAATGAGCTCTACACCCCATTTTTAGGGTTGATGACTTCTCTTACTATAATGCTATGAGATGAGCGCTTCACTTCACTTCCTCAGTATGGATGAGAGTTCAACCACACTGATAAGCTCTTAGTAGGGATGACGTATCATGGTTCTTTATGTAGCATGGTTTGGACTAAACAAATGCTTTTTAAAAATTTGGGGTTCTCACAACTATGGGTATATCTTAAAAATTTGAAGCACAATTTTTAGTTTGAAACAATTTCTATCTCTATCTATATTTCTATATATCTATCTATCAATTATCTGTATCATTCAATTCTATATTTCAATCTCTTAAACTAATTTAAACAGAATAGTTTGGTTTCATCATCAAACGTAGGATTTAAACATTTTAAATTAAAACCAATAAACTTTTGAAGGAAAATATGTGAGGTCATAGATTATAAAATCATATTTTATTGTTAATTTTATCAAAATCAGTGCAAAAGTGCATCCGTAAAAATGACTCAGCTTATTCGTGCTCCCATAATGCCAGAAACACCGTAAAATTCACCATATTCTGGTAGTTTATATCATAAATTTTTTCTCAGTATATTAAGTTTTGTCTATCGGCCAAAATTTGAAGAAACATTTTAAGTGATCAACAGAAATATTCATGATCTTCATATTAACTCCATGTCTACTTTTCACTATGAGAAAAATTCTATAACTGAACTATTCCAGTTTAGGGCATATTCCAGATCCAGAACATGTTTATACATGTTAATTAATTATGATTTTTTTCTTTCGAAATCTTTTTCTGTATTGATATGTCTATGCCTAGAATGAAGAATATCAAATTGAACACATAAAAATAGTTTTATTCATATTTATGTAAGAAGCTGTATAAAAAGGGATGTTATTTAACTGTCCCACACGTGACTTAAGAATTGCCTTATTACAATATGAATTTATTAATTACAAAACAAGTAAAACTGTTATTGCTATAAAAGTCATGTGCTCGAAATAAAACTCTTAGCCACAAGAGAAGTTTCATTATCATTTCAAGTTGACTATTCTTGGCTCTCTTTTATGTATAAATTGAAACAAAAAGTTTACAAATAAAATTAAAATTGAATAAGTTCGATCAAATGTCACGAATTAAGTAGAATTTTTATAGTTGTAAGCGTTCATCAGGGGAAAAAAACGTTTAACTAGAGTAGAAATTCGCTTCTAAATCCAAAAATTACCTAAATCCATAAATTTTTATTTGCTTGCTACACGATCCTAAACACAAGGCGTTTAAAATTAAACTGATGGTACTCAGTGTAAAAAAAGGGATTTCTCAAAATTGAGCAAAAATAGTCAAAATAGTTCTAAAGAGACTAACAGTCAAATTTGAAAACTCGCTGTATTCAAAATTTAAAAAGCTTATACTTATTTTAGAGCAAAATGCATGGTCTCAAAGTAATGTGAAGGGAGGAATGTGTTAGAGATATTTTAGTTGATTGTCGGCAGGATTTGAACTAATGACCTCCGGGTTCGTAGTAGGATACTCTAACCACAACCTATATAGGACGAGCAATATATAGCAATATAATTATATTATAGTACCTGTACAACCTACATAGAACGAGTTAGGGATCTTTATATAGTAGCCACTGCACTGCCACATCATGACGTGCTAATTTTTTCAATGATACAAAGGGTTGCAGTTGGTAAAATATGGCCTCAATAGCTTAGTCAAGAGATCGGTAATTTTAATTTCCTTATTTGCTTATTTTGCTATACCAAATTTTTTTTAAATGAATAGAACGTATCTCACTATGTGTCATCGCGACGGCCATTATATTAGGGAAATCGGAAAATAATGTCGTTTCGGCGGGGCTGTGCAACTACCCTATAATAAACCCGAAGGTTATTGGTTCAAATCCTCACGGCTGCCAGCAGACATCTCTCTCACACATTCCTCGCTCCAAATCACTTTTGAGGCTGCATTTTGCTCGAAAATAGGTATAAGCTGTTTCAATTTTGAATACACGGGGTTTTCAATTTCGGCAATTATTTTTGCTTGGATCTATTTTGACACATTTTTGCTCAATTTTGAGCAATCCTTTTTTATACTGTAACTACGATTCTACGTCTAATAAGTTGATATTGTTGCCCCGGTTTCTTTTCAAAAAAGCTTGAATGAAATGTTATAAATAGAGGGCGCTGAAGTGTAATGTTCCCATTAACATGATACGATGGCCAAAATAGTCATCAAATTTATAATCTTTTGATTTTTAACTGTTGGTTGTTACTTTTTACCTAGGATCCCACAAGTAAGAGCAGTGCAAGGGAACTTGAAAGAAAATCGGCCACCATGTTTTTCTCTTTTCTATTGATTTGTTGCAGTCAGCCATGTGCTGTTAGCTTTTTATTCACATACAAGATATGCTTACAAAACATACAGATTGGTAAATAAATAAAATATAATGCTATTCTTTGACATTTGAACTGTTATCTTTATTTTAACTTTAGTACAGCGTCACTTGTTTTCAAAATACCAAATTATTTTTTCGGATAAATACCTATTGACGTTTAATCTGCATAGAATTTAGTTTAGATTTCATTCGAATCTTTCTAAGGAACCGAAACTATGAGTCTCAGAGTACCGTTAAAAAAGAAAATTGCAATAAATAGAATTTTTTCAAAAATTAATTTTAATAAAGTCTAATAAAATAAATAAGTTTAATTACGTATATATCAAATAATTTCTCAAAGATGAAAGAGGTTACAGTCTCTCGCATGAGTCTGCTTTTTTTCAAACAAAACATGGTTATTTATTCATAATTAAAAGAGTTTTACAAGTGGAGTTGGTAAGTATTTCAGAGCTTATTTTGGTCTATGAAATTAATGTTCTTTTTGGAGCGATTGCATGCAATATAAATACGCGTACATATGTAATAAATAATACATATATTTTGCATTTCCTTGAGTTCATTACTTGGGATGCAAAATATGTGCGTGTAGAAAATTAGAAACATTGACATTAAAAATTTAGTTACTGAAAGTCATTACTGTACTAATGACTCTTGCATTCATCCAGAAAATGTCCTAAAAAATACAATAAAAAGATTCTATAAAGTGGTTTGATGGACAATGGACATTTTATAAATTTAAATCTCCACAAATATCTTTAAACATCTTGATTTTATTAGAATTTATATAGTATAGATGAACACAATTTAAAGGGCACATACTAATGCAGGCAACAAAATTAAGTTAATAAATAGAAAATTTTTCTTGTAAACAACTATCTAGGAATTTATCCAGATAATGTCCTGATTAAAATTGAATAAATTTTTTTATGTAAAGCAGTTGGAGGGACAAATGGTATTTAATAAATTAAAATTTCCACATAGGACCTTAAACATGGGAATTTATTAGAATAAATATTGTATAAATAAACACAAGTAAATTTGGCACAGAGCAACAAAAACAAACATATAAATAGAAGTTTTTCTTAAAGACAACTAACATGACCTTAATATCACCTCATTTATTATTTAAAATGAGTGTTTTTAACTTAAATATTTTTGACCAAGTAATATATATGTATATATATATATATATATATATATATATATATATATATATATATATATAAATAAATAAAAAATAAAAAGGACATTCTATCTATAGTAGAAAAGGAAGCATTATTGTTATTATAATATTAATTATAATTACCATCGTGTTTCCGGCTTCATAGTTTGAAAAACTTACTTTTTAAACAGTAATGACCGCTCTCTTTATTTTTTTTTCAAATCCCTCACAAAAATATTATATATATTAAGTGGAAAATTAATTGTAAAACAAGAAAAAAAAATGTTGTGGCGGGAT
This sequence comes from Parasteatoda tepidariorum, assembly GCF_982258835.1. NCBI lineage: Eukaryota > Metazoa > Arthropoda > Arachnida > Araneae > Theridiidae > Parasteatoda > Parasteatoda tepidariorum. The sequence goes on along the minus strand of NC_141765.1, from coordinate 31,605,610 downwards.
TGAAAATATCAACACGGGTTTGATTGATTGAAAAAACAAGGAATAGTTCAAAAGCAATGATGCACTTGCATAAATTTATCGGGTTTTCCAATTTATTGGAGTGTGATTTTTTCTCATGTTACTGTAGTTTTAATTTGCCAGTTTTCGATAGCTTTTAGATATTTTAGTCGTATAATAATCACTTTGCAACTCGTAATTTGTGTAATTTTTTGCAAGGATTTAAAAATATATATCGATAACGCATTTAACAGAACATGCATATAAATAAATTATAAATTGTTAAGTTTTTCTTTTTACTTTAATTTTGTTTATCTTTTAGCAACAAACTTAAATATTTATCCTTATGATAGTTGCTGTTTTTGACCATTTTAGTTTTTAGGATTTTTTGTTCATTTTATTTATAAAATAATGGATGTTTTTTAAATTGAATGTTTATTAATTTGCTTTAGTTACTCTTGACAGCAACTTAACTACAGGTTGTACGCAATAAATATATAGTATTATCTATTTTTAAAAAAAATTAAGTTGGGATTAAAATATGAACTCTTAAAATAAGAAAAAAAATAATGCATCATCGATAATGCGTTTTACACCGTATCGTCATCAAAAATATTCTATAAAAAAATTAATCTCATTCCCGTTGATAGATTTTATTTTGCCGTGCATATGGATGAAAATAATATATCAACTTAAACTATAAATACATCAATAAAGCAATTATAGAAGTTTGCTTACAGACTAATATTGTCAAACCAAGTTTAAAATTGTGCAAAACGAAACGAAAACAAATCAAATTCGGCTTTGAGCTAATTTTCCTTAAACAATTTAACTATTGATACTAAGCCTGTTGTTTTTTATTAGTACTGATTATTTTTTCCCCCTTTTTTTTTTTGGTTGAAAAAGAATTGAATTCTTTAAGTAAGCATTGATTTCAATTCATTAACCTATTGTTCAGAGTACAAAATTTTGAGTTTTGATTATCGTTTTAAATTGAAATAAAAAGAAAAAAGGGTCTGAAATATGGAAATAATAATTTAAAAATAAAACTGGTAAAAAAAAAAGAATTTAATATGCATATCCAAAAGTTTCAAATAACGCATAATTGCAATTATTGGCTTTACATAAAATTTATATTTAGAGCAGTACATTTTAAACATGTGTAAAATCAAAATTATACTATTAACTTCAAAAACAAATAAAAACTAAAACTGCTTTGCTACTAGGGCAAAATATCCAATTTGTCAAAAAAAAGCAGTACTTTAACAAATTGAAAGACACTTAAGAGCTTAATAAAATCATTAAGACATAATCAAATTAAAAAGGATTTCCATATTTATTATTATGTCAAAATAATCACATTAAATTACATTTTTTAACCAAAAGTGTATTTCTAAATCTGTATTAAAGGAATTTTACGCAAGAAAAAGTATAAAAAGTTTGGGTTTCTAAGATTTTCTTCAAAAATTAGTTTTGGCTTCCGAAGGAAAACATAAAGAAATGTAAAAAAAAATCTATTAAAAAGTAATGTGCAAAATTTCAAAGCTTCCGTACAAGTTTCATTTTTCAGTCAAGAAAATGAACACTCGTTTTTAATCAATTCGCTTATATTTCGAAAATAATTTATGCTCTCTTTAACTGATGTTTTGTTATTAAAAAAGAAGTTTTATTTTAGTTAAAAAAATAACTGTTCGATAAATTAAGAAAACATATATTTTTTTTAAAATGCAGTATTCTAATTTTTTGCTTGAAAAACAATGGATTACATATTTTTACCAGTCAATTTTTTTCTTTTGTTCTTAATAACTGATTTAAAATTTAATTTTGTTTTATTCTTTTCTTGAGCTTGAAAGAAAATTAAACTTTATATTTATTAGGATCTTCTTTTGTGTTTTCAATTAATTTTCACACTTATAAACAGGGCTAGTACATTAATGACCTAAAATTTCTTAAAAAAATGACTTTAAAATATAAAAAAAGAGAAATAATAAAAGAAGACCTTCAAATGAAAATTATTGCCCTTTAAAATTTTCGAAGCCATGCTTTATTAAAAGAAATTATAAATCATAACCTGTATTTATAAATTTAATAAGAAAATAAGTAGTAATTAAAATAAATATGTAATTACTGAATAAATTAAATTAAAATAAATAAGATTTTATGCATATTTAGTTGCATTGTCTGAAATTTCTCGAAAAAAATTATTAAATAACAATTTATTTAATTGGTATTTTACCATATTTCAATAAAACAGTCAAATTACCTTAAATGAAATAGTAATCAGACTAGTAACTGTGAGAAAAGCTGTTTTTTAACTGCTGTCACCTGATATGGTTAAACAAACGGAATTTTATCACACCAATCAGCTGGGCACATATTGTAGCCGAGAAGGCTAATCTGTTAGTTTCATGACCGACAGAGCAGACATTCGAGTACCTTATTTGACACCTCATTGTTTCCTCGATTCCGTTCAACACATTAAGAGTTTCCAGTGCCCGGTTCTCCTCAGTTTGTATCCTATACTCTCCAATGTCCATTCCAAATGCGAAGCCTAGCTCCAATATCCAGTTAAGTTTCCTTTTCAAGGTTTTGAAACTCTGCTAGTTGTAAATGGCTAAAAAAACGCATAATTTTGTATTCATTTTTTTTGACGATTCATTTTTTAAACAATTTTAAAACCATAAAGATAAAAAAGTTCCTTATCTTAAACTTTAAGGTTAATTGGATCGGCAGACTGTTGCCTGTTATTTTACCATAATTTTAAAATGAGCATTCCAACAGTGAACAATCTTCAAGAACATGAAAATTGTAATGCATTATCAGTTATTTTTTGATATTCTTAAAATCAGACAAATGTCTTTTGTCCAAAAGCAAATTTTCAAATCTTGAAAATTTCGGATCAATATCAACACTTGTTATTGGAACATATTCGCGATATAAAGTTCAATACATAACATGCAAACTGTAAAGAAAAAGAAATAATTCGCGTGAAAAATGTTTCTAACAAAATAACAATCAGAATTGATAAAAAAATGACTAAAAAAAGAAAAAAAAATTCCAAAAGATAATGCATAATCCTAGTTGAAGAATACCACAAAAATTAAGAAAAATGCCCTATTATAATTATTATTTATTGTAATAGAACATTGCAATGTATTACATATTACAGGCATTATATATTTCCGTGGTTTCAAAATTTCTTTAATTTCATAAATTTAATGCTTTAATAATTCTCTAATAATAAAATTATACCAATTGATTAATTTTTATAACATTCAATAAAAAACGAAAATAAATACTTTGATTTTTGTCTAAAGAATTAATGTAACAAGAATTAATGTATTAATTTTTTAATTTAATACAAGTGTATAACTCATTATTTCACTATCACGACTAAATCAAATTACAAAATATATTTTTAACCTCTATTTTTCTGCAAGCAACTTTATTTGTAAGCAACTTTTTTTACCCGTGAAACTTTTTCGGTTACAGAGTTATATAAAATTCTAGAGATACTTTCACTGATTAAGCTGCAGCCATATTATTTAAAATTTAATATTAATAATACTGGGTAGGCTTTCTTTTTGGCTAAATTATCTATTGATAAATCGCCAACTTTGGATCTCTTCCTACATTCCTAAGTGTCCATTAAACACTATATTCATTCACTGGTAATTTAAAATGTTTGGCGTTAGGACTGAGGGGCTTTTGGATGTTTGATTTCCCCTCAGTTTGACTGTTAAAAGTTGTTAAAAACTGTCGTAAAATATGGAGCTGTTTCGGTAAAGAGATGTTGCTTTATTTTTATTTTGTTATAATAAATGTGGCCATACTTTTTTTTGTTCAACTTTAAAAATTCTCCATGATAAAATCAAGTAACTTTTGTTTGAAATATCTCTGCAGTAATCCCTCTTTCTCTACAGTACTTGGAATTTACACCTTTACTACAATCATGATTCCATACCAATAAAGGAAAAAATGACAATAAAATGAAAAAATACCTTTATCGTTAATTTTTTAACCCAGATTATAAGACTTTACTTTAGACTTTTTGAAACTAATGTCGTTAAAGAGCAAGCACGTAGCTCCAAAAAGTATGCTTGCGTGTATGCGTGCTTGAAATTAGACTAAAAGTAGAGAAAAAACGAGTGATCAACCATAATGACATATTTATAGATTGTACTTCAAATGCAGAACATGCAAACACTGATAACAGTGCGTGAAGGGATCTCGGTGTTTTGTCATTTTGACGCTAGAAGACATGTAATGTTTTGTTTTTTATTTCGTGACATTGTTGATTCGATTTAAACCAAAACTAGCTGTAATTTTACCAGTTTTATAAAATGTTCTACTGCTTACTCATTTCAAATGAAAAGAAGTATAAATAATTTGCTATAAACATAACTTTTTTTTTAGATTGTGTCAACTAAGACACATTTTAAAGGATAGGCTGAAACAAAAGTTATGAATGCTTCTTGAAATATGTCATTTACTACTAGCCAGGGAAAATGAATGGTGAAATTACATTTAAATTTGTTTTTGAATGCGAGTTTGATATAGTGTCGTGACTTGGCTTAACTGTTTATAAACTTATGATTCCATTAATAAATAACAAAATCAGTAAAAAAGAAAGACAAGGAAGCAAAATTAAGCATTAACATCATAAATTATTAATGTTATTTTAACTCAATATTATTTTCATGAAAAATGGTCTTTATGTGTATCATGAAAACATCATATAAAATTAATTGAATGAAACTAAACTTCTAAACTTCAGATTACCCTTTCAGAATTGTCATTCTAAAATTGCAGTAAAATAACAGGCAGCAGTCTGTCCATTCAATTAAAAGTAAAGTTCACGATGAAGAAATTTTTTTACCTTTACGGTTTTGAAACCGCTTACAACTAGTATGGTTAAAAAGCCATAAATGCAAAACTATGTGGTTTCTTAACCATTTACAACTAGTATGGTTTCAAAACCGTAAAAAATTGTAGTTTAATCAGCTTATCTGGTTGTTTTACCTATCATAAGAGATGGAAAATACTGCACCATTTTGCGTTAAGGAGCTGTATGGTGCTGCCATTTATGCATGGGGAGAGTCTTGTATTCTAATATAGTCCAGGTTCGCAAATTGGGAAGTGCAGGACAATGCAAACTCTTCATGTGTTGAAGGGAATAGAGAAAATATTGCGGTGTCAAGAATGGGACTTGAACTCTCGTTTTGTCAGTCATTATATTGACAGCCTTCTAGGCTATAATATGTACCTAACTGCAAGGAGCTAAGTGACTTCATTAGGTGGGTCTGGTTGGTGAGATAAAATTGTAGTTGTTTAACCTTATTAGCTGAAAGAAGTTAATAAACTGTTTTTCTCACAGTTAGCAGCTTGAATACCGTCTTATTTATTGTTATTTCACTGTTTTGTTTAAATATAGTAAAATAACAATTAAATAAGTTAGTATTTAACCATTTTTAAACTTCTAACAGTATAGAAGCGAATCTTTTAAATAGAAAATAGTAAGAAATTAAAATGCGCACCAAATCGTTTAATTTTATTTCTTAATAATTCTTCGGTAAATTGTTATTTACTGAAATATCTTATTTATGATAGATTAAAAAAAATTCTGAAGAAAATTATAGTTGATTCTTAATTTTAACAATTTTATGACACTTTTGATATGGCAAACATTTGAGACAGATATAGTGATTAAGATTTCAGAGAGTTTGTGTAATAATTTCTCTTCGAAACACAATTTTCTTATTAAATAGCAAAGGAAGAAACAGTTTTTTTTGCAGGAAAAATTATATGTAGAAGGATGTGTTCGAAACACTTATACTGAAAAAAATTCCGGATAAAATTGCGATATGAAGTACCGGCTCTTTGAGGGCATTATGCTAAAATCTATTTAAACGTAAAATCCATTTTTTCAGTAAAATATTGTACTGCAATTTTTACAGTTATATTTGTTTAACTAGAGTGATTCAATGATGATAAGGTAATTATTACTGTAATATTACTGTAAAAATTACAGTACACCAGATTTTTTATTCTGTAATATGTTTCGGAAATAATAGACGTTACGCTAAAATGTACCGGCACCCTGAGTGCTGGTACTTTTTACCGTAATCTAATCCGCAATTCTTTGCAATGTAGTTGGTTAAGAAATCGTTATAAAATAATCGTAATTATCGTAATAAAAGTAATATTTGTTGTTAAATAGTTATAGAGAGAGATATAAGAACTAGCAAATCAAATGCTTATTTTTTCTTTTATAACCATATTCAATTTGCATTTCTGTGCTACCTATCTAAGGTTATGAAAAAATACATTAAAATAGAAAGTACAATAACAAAAGTAAAGGTTTTTAAGCTTTCTAAAGTTTATATCATCTCTCAGCATATTAATGAAATATTTTTGATAAAGTTTGTACTAACTTTTCATAACTTTATGGTTTAAGTTACTTAAATTACAGCTAAATGGTGAACCAAGTTTTTGGAGAGGATACTTTGAGCAATTTTGAATTACAATAATTCGTAAGTTATGGTTTTTCAAAAATCTGTGGTGGTTTTTTCACATGTTGGGTGAATAAGCGTGAAAAGATTTTATGTATATTAATATCATATCTTTAATTATACGATAGTAATGAACTTTTTTAATCAAATAAGGTAAATTACTGTAATCTAAAAAAAGAATTATCGTCCATAACTGGCACAGTAGTAGGTCTCAATTACCAGTAAGCACGAAATCTTTTTCTGAATTATATATGTGCGTGATTCTGACGATGAGGAAAGAACTATCATTTGTTTTATCCTAGTCTTCTTCTGGAAAATATTTTGCTTTTATCCTACTCATTCATCGATTAATGATGCAATACTGTCATATTTCATTGTTCAAATTTTTTTTGAGTATGTAAGGTATAGATCAATACAAGAAATAATGATTTGAAATAGAACAAAAAGTATGCAACTTAAAACGAAACCTATTTTTAAATCTAAATAGAATTTTGGATATGTTTAAGTAGTTTGAAATGTCATAGGCATTTGTTTTTTTAGTAGAGCTATTCTTAGAGGAAAACATTGAATTTTATCAAGAATAAGTCATAGTTTTTTCGGAATTTCATTTTATTATGCCTCACATATATATTAGTATTATATATTTTTTCGCAATTAAATATCATGTATATTCATTTAACCATTTAAAAAAAATCAATGATTATGTTTAGGAAAATGCAACATGCACTCAATGTATTTAAAAAACGCTAACTGAGTTATTAGATGGAATAAATATATTTTTATAATTTGAGATTAATTAATATTATATATAAATGAAACTATTTTTTAGTCTAAACGCAACTATTTTTTATTTCCTTTTAATATAACTATTATTATAATTTGAATTTCTCTTGCCGATTTATTAAGAGTATATTTTAAAAAGGGTAAGGCTAATTAAAATAACTTTTTTTTAATGGCGGGCACTTGGGGGTTGTCCCATTGGCCACAGGAATGCCAGAACTGCTACTCTCTTCTCGTTACCCAGTTGGCACCTGTGGCGAAGCCACGGCGGTGGAGAAGCGTCGCCTACATCACACAACCACAAACCCGTTTATAGGGCCGGTCACATTCACACACAAAGGAGAAAGGACATAGAACACAGAGAGAAAGAAACATACATGCCCTGATCAGGATTCGAACCCGCGACCAGCTGCTCCACAGTCAGGCACGTTAACCACTCGACCACCAGGTCGGCTTAATTAAAATAATAATGTACTACATATTGCACTGGTGTTAATTTTCTTTAAATTTTGAGATAAATTTTACGAAATAGCAATTTTGTAAAAGTTTTATTATTATTAGATTTTATAATACAAATATGATATATGTATATTCAGTCTGTATGCAGATGTAATTTTTACAGATTTGTAATCAATATATTAAAAGACAACAATGGCTGCCTTCTTGACAATCGAGTTGACCAAAATGTTGTACATTGCGACACTCTTCTGCTTGTCCACAACGACCCCCATGTTCTCGACATTCAGTTACACCTCTTGGTACTAAAAAAACAAGAACATGACATTTTGTTTCATTATAAATATTGCAACAGGTTTACATAGCACAATTAATTAACGCAGTAGAAGAACATGTTTGGTTATAATTCATAACAGCATCAGAAAAATGCTAACCTAATATTATTTGTCTGTCACAAGAAAAAAATATACTTACGATTTTAAGCTTAACATGATGTTAGTTGAAAATATGTGTGTTTTCAAGCAAACGCTTAGATAGGGTGATTCACTTAGTACAATGATTACAAACTTGGAGGACATATAGAGCACATCATAAAGATTGAATTGCAACTCATGGATGGAAATATCATCATACGCCGTTAGGGGTACATCATATTGTGAACAAGCTGCTCGTGTACGTTTTAACTGATACTTTTACGTATTTAAATTATTGTTATTTTGTGCTAATTGTATGTTTTCTAATAATTACTGTCTAAAATTGCGTAGCCAATTTGGGTCACGAAGTTGATAGCTAAATATGGAAGACGGCTGTTTCTGTGCCTATATGAATGAAATTTTAAACAATAATTATTAGAAAACATAAAGAAGCTTATTTAAACAAAGAACAATATCGATTAAACTGCACGTGAGCAGCTGGTCCATAATACGAAAGCATCTTTACCGAACTAAGATGACAAGTTCGGCCAAGAATTGCTTATCAATCCATATAATGTTCCCTACTTTCAACAGAATCACCATATATATTCCATGTCAACTCAAACACACAAATAAATAAGTCACTGTTCCCGATGAACATAGCCTGATAATTATAATATGAAAATTAAGCTTTTCTCAGTACCATCAAGTGTTGAAAATCTCAGTAAGCATTTCCTTCAATAGTCTCCATTCATTTGAATAAAAAAATTATTGTAAATCAGTTTAGTTTATTAAATTTCTTCCCAACGGCTTATAAATTTTATCCCAACAAATTTAAACTTACAAATTAACTGTCTCAGATTTCTTAGCCAAAATATCATATAATCTTTTTTGCTAAAATGAAATGAAAATAAAGAAGAAAAAAAACGCCATGACCTGTTTTTGATCGAGCAAAGTGCACGATTACGATCACTTTTGCCTGACTCAAATTTACAATTTTTAAACTGCTATTTTTGAATTTTATATTTAGTATAAATGTAGTTCCGATAATTTAACAAATATTTTAGTAACTAATTAGACTGTTTTTCTTGTAATTAAGAAATTCCAAAATAAATTTTTACTTGTAATTAGAGTGTCAGAAAAATATATTATAGAGACACCAGTGCATCTGTGTCAAAGGGCTTAGGGGCCCATACTTTGGTCCGATCTCCTGAGAGAATTATTTGGGACCATATTTTCCAGATTGCGGCAACCCCTTATATTTGAAGGTAAGTAATCTAAATCTGCCAAAAAAGAATAGGTTTATGCAGAGAATGTGGGATTTTTTGGATCTGATTTTGTTAATTAAAATATTGTCTGCACTAATTAATTGTCTTATTTGAGGTGACCCCCTCGAAACATTAAGATTAAGTATTAATACATAAAATCCGATAATTAGATCAAAAGTTATTCAGAGTGATTCGTTTACTTTTCCACGCACTCTAAGTTTTTATACTTTAATAAGGAGAAGAGATAATTGACATATCATAAAATATATTCAGATTCATTTATTTATTTAATTCTTTTATATAATTCATTAATATAGTTTAATTATGGCTTTTTCATGCCTTTAAAAAATGTATTTATTTGCACCTGCTGAATTCATTTAGACTTCGTGTACTAAAATTATTTACACTGGTCTTGAATTTATTCAGAGTTACAGAGATTATTTAGCTTCGTGTGTATTCAACTTGGAATAGGAACTAATCTATCTTAAGTTTATATTTTCTTTAAATCTCTTTCTCCCAGTAGAGTTTCAAGAGGTTGTTTTGCAAAGTGTACCAGACACTTATAAAGCGTGGAGATTATTTTCCCTCCAGCTCCTTAAGAAGGCATTAATTTTGGAAAGCACGAAACGTCATCTAATAAATTTTCAAGAAGAGGATGAAGAGCTATTATCAAAACGATTAACAACTTGGGTTTCGCCAAGTAACATCTTTCATGCTGGTTGAACTTGATTCTCGTTAAAACTTCGACAAATAAGCTCAAATATTGACTTTATAACAAGTTAAATTATCCTTAATTGTTATGAAATATATCAATGGTAACATGCTTAATTGTGTTGGGATTTAAAAAAAGTAAAAAATGATTATTAAATAATATCGTTTTGCCTAGCGAAAATTATTTGAAATCAATATGTAATGTAACATTCTGTATGAAAGTAAGTTGTCCTATTAGATATAATTTATTAGGATTGAATTAATTTAATATAATTCTTCTACTCTTCTATATTTATCTAGAAGAGAATTTAATATTATTATATATTATTATATATTATTATCTTAAATTAAAATATAAGACATACTCGTCATTGCAAAATTATCAATAAATTGATATGAGCAGTGAGAAAAAGAATAAAAGTATCACTTCGAATAATTATCCCAGATAGCTGTGTAAGGTTGACTTTAATGGTGGCAGCAACCTTTTTCACGAAGCTCAACAAGGTTTATAAATGATTAGCAAATAAACCAGGCAAACTTTAAAAAATGTTAAATTTAATTATGCTAATTTAAGTAGGTTCGCATTAAGCTCACATAAACAATCCTTTTATGTAGAGATTGAATCTTTATAAAAAAAAACAGAAAAACCCTTTGAGATTGAGAGAGAATTATCATTCACAAATCAATAGTAGAAAGTGTTCTGAAACCGAGAATAAATTCACCTTCTCTAGGTTTATTTTAGATATTAGGAATATCGCTGAAACAAGGTTTACTTACGCAGGCTTTCATATACACTGTTTAACACTTTAAAAGTGAAGGTTAGTCTGATCATTAAGTTTTCGATTCAAACAAAATATTACCCCGGAAAGCCTGGGCAAGGCGAGAATTGGAAAGAATAAAAAAGCTAAACCAAGGTTAACTGTAAAAGCAAAAATATGAGTTTTTTTTTCATTCTCTAAAAAAACAAGCTTGTTATACTAATATTTCTACTAAGTTTAAAAGAGGATTAATTAGTCAACCATTCCATGCCAACCAAATGAAAATGAAAATATAACATTTGCCGTAAGGCTGTCTGCCATCTGGGGGTGTTATACTGATCGGATTTCCACAAACTAAGGACCGATCTCAATTGTTTAAAAAATGAATTCAAATATGCTAAGTAATTAACTCTAACTATTAAGGAATTTATGAATCACACATAAAAACCTACTTTTCCTCTCAAATTTAGGAGAGTGGGTAAATGTTTGGGCCCCTTAATCTTGATTTCACTTTTTACGTATATATAATATATATATATATATATATATATATATATATATATATATATATATATATATATATATATATATATATATATATATATATATATATATATATATATATATATATATATATATATATATATATATATATATATATTCTAAACACTAATAACACGCAAAATCTCTCTCAATGCCATATTAATTTAAGAGGAATCATTTAAAATCATGTATTAATATTTAACACAAACTGTCTGTCATACAGAGAACACAATTTATTGAACAGAAATCTAGTTTAATAGATTTCTAAATTTTACTTGTCATCTGCTGATTTGGCAGTTTGGAAGCCATCAACGACTGATTAATAAAACAAGGATTCAATTTGTCATAAAATATCAAGGTTAATTTCTATATATCGAGAGATTGAAGAATTGTTATATCATTCAAAATGTATGACACATTTCAAATAAATAGCATTATGAGTTAATTATACGTGTTCAAGAATAAAATACCAGTATTATAACGATATAAAATTATTTCATTAAACAATGCTCCACCGTAAGCATTAAAAATTGAAATGTATCTAAAAATGCCAATGAAATTGACGAATGTACTCAAAATCTTAATGAGTTTTCGTTTTATTCTGTCAATAAATGTTTAAAGCCCAAAAATGATATTTGTGTGAAGAACCTGCTCTTTCTCTATATTGAAGCAAAAATAAACATTTTTCAAAAATCAAATATTTGAACTTAACAAGATTTTTTTTAATCAAAAAAAATCTTTTAATGCGAAATTCGAATTTAATATAACAATTAAATAACGATCAACCATTAAGTTAATTAACAGATTAAACTTATTGGTTTATAATATACTTATTGAATATAATAATTTGATTGATTTATTAAGTAACTTGATAAACAGAACTTATTACATGTAATGAATTTCACACACTTTTTTCCTAATTAAAAAATAAATTCTAAGCATACTTTCAAAACAAAGTAGTTAATCGTATAAAATTTGAAATAAGGCAGTCTTTTTTGGTGATGGCGACATTGAATTATTTGCAATCTAATTTACGTGTTTAATATTTTATATTTAAAATAAAGTGTACTAAACCTGAAAATGTCAAGGAGTGATATGGCGTCTAGTAACTAATTTGTAACATAGATGGCAAATAATACGATTATTGTGCGATAATTAGATGAAAATTAACCACTGTAATAAATTCATCATATTTGTATTAGTCAATCAGTTTCGCAGTTTTTGGTACACTATTGGTAAAAGTTGTTCAACCTTCAAATAAATGTACCAGAACTTAATATAACATAGAATACATGAAAAGTTTAAAATAAATGAAGCACTTGAAGAAATACAGTGCAAAGTCCCCTTTTTTTTAATCATCGTTGTTTTTTACCTAACTTCTCCTTAGTATTCCTTTCATATGGTTACATATTAGTTCTCCCTAGATAACAGAGTAATAAACAGAAACAATTTGCTTTATTTGGAAATTATAATGTTTTTCACCAAGAAATTCTCTCCTGAACCATCCCCAAGTGTCTCATATCGTTTTTTTATTAAATCTTTGAGTAAGAAAGGAACAAAGATTTTGTAAGAAACATTTTTAAGTAGAGTTCAAAGAAAAATTTATCTTCATCGAATATTCAAGAAAAATGTATTAAGTTAGATGTCACTAATTATACTGACGGGTGTACTGACTAATGGACGGGTGTACTGACTAATTATACTAACACTGTAAAAAAGTGGTAGCAGGGGCTTCCACTTTTCATCTGCCATCTGTGGAAGAAATTTTAAAATAAAACAATAAAATCTTTGAGAAAAAAACTTATGCGTATTCATATAAATTTGCAGCAAGAATTATTTTTGTAACCTTAACTTTTTTCCTAATTGAAAAAGATCTGTCCGTTTTAGGACAGCTTGTTTAATTATTTTGTTTTTTAACAAACTCAGTAATAAATTAAGATCCTAAAAAAACTTTTGTGTAATTTGATACTTCAAATAAATACAGTTAGCTCCCGTTAAATAATTAGAAAACGTGTGGAATAATGAATTAAAAAAGGGTCACCTTTTTTTATTGTTGTAGTTGCAATACTTTGTCCATTTTAACCCAAAACTTCTTAATAAAATCTCATTTGCAAGCATTAAGTCTTCTTAAATGAGCTGCTTAATTTAAGGTTGTACTTTATATGACTGTTGCCAAGTATTTCTTCTACCGTGATAATAATAACAAAATCAGATTAAGCTAATTGCAAATGACTGTGACTTTTTATTATGCCTGTTTAATAAAAGGCAATTAATTTAGTTAATCGGCGAATTTTTACGATGGTTTTAGTAAGCACACCTCGATAAAATTGGCAAGAAAGAATTTCCGTTGTAAAGAAGTGCAATGTAAAATTTTAGTATCTGTTTGGCAAACCAGTTCATGTTAAATATCTAAATTACTACCTAATCATTGTGCCATTTTAATTTCTTAAAGAAAAGCTTTTTTATGCATTTTCTTTTTTGCCAAATAGCTTATGGAATTTTTACAATTTTTATTTAGAAGCACTTCAGGATTTCTTGACTTTATACATTAAAAATAAATTTTGGCAAATAATAGGTAATAACACCATTAAATGGAAAACATTTATAGCCAGTAAATGATAAATTATAAATTTCTATAAATGTATTCATTTATTCAGATTATTATTATATTCATTTACGTAGTTAGTTGATTTGTTAAGTGGGTATTCATTTGTTGCATTTTATAATGTTTTAAGCTCTTCTTATTGTTCACAAACATGCATCAGCGTAAACACAATTATTGCCACGACTATATATTTCAAATTTTTGTATAATTCATTGTATTTATTTATTTAGAGGAGAAAATCAGATTATTTACCACTATATATTTTTTAAAAAAGTTTCCCAAAATTTAACAAAAATGCGTCAAATTAGCTCCGAAACAAATAATAATCGAACTTAGAAATCCAATGGATTTAAAACTAAAACAGAATATACTCATTTTTGAGAAAAATGCACAGTCCCATAAATTTTAATGAGGAAGAACTGTGTGAAAGCGATACTTTTTGGCATCCGCCTGGATTCGAACCAAGGACCTCTGGGTTCGTAGCAGGATAATCTAACCGCCATAGCTGTTCACCTTGTGTTAACTTCTAATTTCAATGATACAAAAGGTTATAATTTAGAAAATATGATCGCAATTTCTCAGACAGGAGAGCGGAAATTTTAATTTTATTTTTTGCTTATTTCGCTGTATTTTTAAAATGTTTCTAGCGAATGGAATATATAAAATTTCCAAATTTTGGTGGTTAAAGCATCCTACAACAAACCCAGAGATCCTTGGTTCGACGCCTGACAATAGCTAACGAACGCCTCACTCGCAAATTGCTCCCTACACTTCACTTTTAAAAATGTGCATTTTGCTTACAATAAGTATATACTGTTTCAATTTAGAATACAAGGGGTTAATTAAATCAGTAATTATTTCCTTCGGAGCTATTTCGACGAATTTTTGTTCAATTTTGAGAAACTCCTTTTACAGAATTATGTTTTTGGAATTTCCTGTTTCTCCACAAATTTTCTCTTTGAAGCTGCAGTTCTCCCAGCGATTATCCTAATATAAACATAAATGAGCAAAATGCTGTGCGAAAATCACGTATACAAAACATTGAAAATTTATATGAAAGAAGCGGAAGTATTTAAATTCTATATGAACAAGACATTATCGATATTCTAGATCTTTTATTTACCAATTTTTTTTCGAATTTTGTAACCTATTTATATTTCTGAGCAGAAACGCCTCAAGTAATAATTCATTATTGTAAAATTATTTCAGGAAAAATAGTTGTTTAATTTCTTACTTTCACTGCAACAAACTCCTCCTTCTGGCTCTTGTTCAGGACATAATCCAGTTTTATTATATCTTTTAATTTCTGGACAGGATGAACCTTCGGCGCAAACTCCTCCTTCAGACAAACAGGGAACTTCATTTCGTAGAATTTGACCTGAAAACAAAAGAGAGTGACTGAATTAGGCTTTATATAATTCAACATTACATTTCTAATACATCGAAGCGTGCAGAACATTTACCTACATTCAAAAATGAAAGTTCTTTTTTGTACAGTTAACTGACTTATAGAGTGAATTTTGAAGAAACCCGTGAATTCGGTTTAGTCGATAGTTATGAATTTACGATTATGCAAGTATCTTCTTTCTGTTTGAGTTTAATAGTTAATTGGGTAAAGATTTTGCTAAAAATTGAGAAATTAAATGTTCAATCTAGAACAATGTGTTCCTAAATTCAAGCAATAGATCTCGTATCCATTTACTTAAATCGTATCCACCAAGTTTTCTAACTCGTTAGAAAGCTTGGTGGGTAGAGCATCCCACTATGATCTCAGAAGTTCTTGGTTCGAATCCTTCCGGCAGCCAACAAATATTTCTCACTCCAAATCAGTTTTGAGATAATGTATTTTGGAATAGAATGTACGCTTTCCAATGGGGTGAACCAGGTTCGAATCCCAGCGATGGCTGGTTGATACGAATTCCCCATCCAGCTTGCACCGACCACAGTTTTGACAGAAAATATCCTCAGTTGTAGATGGATCATGAGTTAGAGCTCTCTTTCCGTAAGGCTAACCATGGGAGGTTTTCGTGATTTTCATCTCCATTTAACGTAAATGCTGGTTAGTTCCATCAAAAAATCTTCCACAAAGGCTAATTTCTCCCAATACTTGATCCAAGAGTTCTCTTGTCTTCTGGATTGGGTTCAAAATGACAAGGCTCCGGAGTTGAACATTAGTAGTCGTAAACTAAAAAAAATTGGGTCGGCTGCTCAACGTCGGTTATAATGATAAATTAAAATGTATTTTGCTCAAAAATGAGTATATGTTGCCCTTTGAATACATAGGTTTGTCGAATTCGACTATATTTTTTTTTAGCTTTTTTTTTTACACATTTTGAGAAAATATTTTTTTCTGTATAAGAAAGCTCGAAGTAGTAGTCTAAATTGCGGGTACTTTTTTTTAACTTCACACCCGTTTAAAAGAAAAAAGCATGTGTTATAAAAGAGATAAAGAGAATGATAATCAAAGCAATACGTCAAGTAACCGAGGGTATTGTAGCAAATTATTAGTAATTTTTATGTCACCAAGTATCTAAGTCTAATTTTAATAATTGTAACTCAACATGCGTATGATATTTCAAAGTAAAAAAAGAACACTTGCATATATTATAATATACATTTATGACTTTTGAAAACATTTTAAAATATGAGCTTAAAAAGTTATTTCATTATTGAAGTTTTCTTTCCTTATCTCTTCTTGAACAGTTTTCTGTAAATACAGTAAATAATTCATATCTTCATCAAAAAATCATGCTAACTTTTTTGATAAATTATAATCAAATGGAACAAAATCTGAGTTTTTATCTCAGTGAAAATATATTTTCTTTAAAGAATTTCTCTTGAAATTTTGTGTCAGCTAAATCCTTAAACTTTTTATCAATACATGTCATTCTATATTTTTTTACAGTAATTAAATGAAATTTCAGTCTCCTAACAAAAAATGCAAAATATTTCCAGAAAAAAATCTTAAAGATAAGAAAATTAAAACAAAGTGATGAAAATCTTAATTTTCTTTTAGAGCATATATGAAAGAGAAGAAAGTAATATAAAAAAACAGAAATAAATATAGATGATAAGTGGACATGGAAAACACTTAAGCAATTCAACAACTAAACTCATGAACTGGCTTTATTAATTACAAAAATAGATAGAGATCATTTCTCTTCCACTGACAGAAGCTGTTCAAGTGACGGAAGAATTCATATTCATAAGCCAACTCTATCACCATAGCAACCAGCCTGAGAAGCCCAACAGGAGTAATGCAAAAAAGAAGAAAAAAAAAATCTTTTAGACGAAGCAGGTAGAAGGTATAAAACTAAAAGAATGGCCTAAGAGTTTTTAAAGACAATTCTCAACTTTTTTTTTCCAATTTAGTCTCCAATCTTCTTTTCCATTCTTTTTCTGAAACAAAAATGCCTCGATTCAGAATATTGTTTCTGTATATTCATAAGGGAATAAAGTCGTTTTCATATCTCTAAACTTGGAATTTAATCTTTAAAATAAAATTGATTGCGAATATATTTCATCGACTTGTAACAAGTACAGATGATATTCATATTCCATGTAAACTCAATTCAGTTTTTATCGCTTTTTAATCATATTCTAAGTTGAATTGGCAAATCTATGTAAATACTATTTTTAAAGAATTTTTTTAAAATGCAATTCTAATATCGGAATGAAAAAGATTTAAAATTTGATAAATCTTCAAATAGAATAATTTTTTTAATTCAATTGATGGAAGATAATGCACTGAGGGGCGACTTATAACAACCTCCTCTATGTTTCATTTGACCACACTTTTCTTTCAACACAGCCTTGATTCTTTTTAACGAGTTGCTGATAGGTCGTCGTTTGTGGTAAGTTCCCAATAGTGTGAGATTGAATGATAGTAGATCTAGACGGCGAGTGGATCTTTTAACTTCATCTTATAATGCTCAATGGGATTGAGATCTGTGGATTGTGGCGGCCAACCCAACTAATTTTTTCGAAGCAATCCCTTAAAATTTCGGCATTGTGCACTTTTCTGGCGCAGTTGTAAATAAAAAGGCATGGAACTAAAATTACATTGTTCAACATGCCCAGGTATGTAAAAATTCTGACCTGGCATGTATTTTATACCCTTTTCTTGCCCAGCTGGGTAACTCGATATTCCAACAGCGACAGTAAAATACCGATTAAACTTCCTCAACGTTTGACGAAAATCACTGAGATACCGAATGAGACGAATAAATGAAGCAGAGAAGAAAATCGATTATATTTGATAAGACCCAAATATTATTGACATAAATAAGAATTTATTAAACAAACTTAGCTTATTCTTTCGATTCAACTAATAATTCTTATTTTTATTAAAAGAAAGTTAACACCATTAACTGCACATAAGAAAATTAATTAATGTGAAAGCATTCAACACTCTTTTGAACCATGTTGTAACATGTTGTAACATATGTAATAAAACAAAGTAACATGTTGAATGCATATACTTGCCGATAATACTTAATAATTCTAAGAAAATCACTTCTTCGTAAATAATGCTAAGTATTTCTGATTTATACTTAAATTAAAAGTACTGACGTAAATTCAATAGTGATGTAAATATATGATTGTTAATACCTATTTTTTTCGACAGATTATGCATGTATATATTTTAATTAATATACAATTGAAAAAGATGTTCGGGTATGTCGAAGCTTCATGTGATTCAAGTAATCTATAGGCTAACATGCCCCTGCAGGGTATGTAAAAATTGCGAGATTTTTCAAGCATACCTCCCTATTTTAAAAAAGTCATCAGTTGTATTTAAGTTTAGGCACAATCTTTTAGTCGGACTAGTATTCCCCCGAAATAAGGATCCTAAAGCGTATAAGCACTATAACAACCCTCTAGCGGTGATGGAGAGCAGTATCTCACTTATATGAAAATATGTGGTAGTCTTAATAATATGGCCGCTCAGTGTAAAAGATACAGGAAGATATTCTTAAATCCTATGCATTAATGACGTAAGTATCAAAACTATATTCCAATAAGTGGATTTAAATGGTGTTTGCTGTCCTTATCTGGAATATGCTAAATTGAACGGTGTTTTGTTTATTTTCATAAACTACTAAATAGATTTCCAAAAACTATTTTTGTTTGATTTCTTCTTCAAGAATACTTTAAGTCAGAACTTTTTCGAAATTCAAAAATTTTCGGTTTTAAAATTAAAATTTAAAGTTTGAGAAATTCTTTTATAAGAAAGTGACTTCATCAAATTCTGAATAAAAAGAACTAAAAACGGCGTTAAAATGTGCAATGAACAATTTTCACCACGAGGAAGGTGTTACTTTTTATGCAAAAAAGTAATCAAACTGTTAGAAATTTCTCGGTAAAAATGAAAAAATATTAGTTTTTCTTGTCGTTATTTTACCATATTCAACCTAAAGAGTCAAGATGGTGTTCCTACTGTTAAGTGTGAAAAAAACGTTTATTGATTGTTTTTTCCTAATGCGGTTAAACAACCGAAACTCTATCCGTGCCAACTAGGCCCACCCTATAGAACCATTTTGTTCCCTGGTACTTACAGTAGCTGAGAGGAATAATCGGTCAATCTAATGACCGACTGAACAGGGGTTCGAATCGCAGCGTTGATACTACAATATTTCTTTCATTCTTTCAATATAGGAAGATTTTTCAATATCCTGCCCTCTTCAGTCGGTGACTTCGGACTATTAGAATACGAAACTATCTTTCACTCAAAATAGCGCAGCACCCACAAAGCTCCAATATCCGTTTAAGTTTCATTTTAGAAACCGTGCTATTTGCAAATGATTACAAAACCGTATAGTTTTGTATTCACGGTCTTTTATCCATACCAGTTTTAAACGATTCAAAACCGTAAAGGTAAAAAAAATGTTCCTAACCTAAAACTTTATGGTTAATAGGATGAACAGACTGCTGTCGGTTAGTTCACCGTAATTTCAGAATGAAAATTCTAACAGTGCAGTAGTCAGTAATTTTAAAGTATTGCTTTATTGAAATTTGGTTTTCGTTTTGCTCCTTCTTTAAAATTAATTATGGGCTGCATTGACTTACCTCCACAAGATACCAGAATTCTACCCAACATAAAATGAGTTTTGTAAATAATTTCTAAGTTATTCCTTTATGATGATAATGTTAAAGAGAAAAGCCTTTATGCAAGTTTAAATAACTCTTACTAATATTTAGATCTTTCATGCCTGAATCATTGATTTAATGAATACAAGAAGAGCTGCTTGGATCTGATTTAAACATACCTCTCATAATAGGAAGCACTATTTGTGGTGTATACAAATAACCACGATTTATAGTATATATTGAATTATCCCCATCATTATTTTGGATTACGAAGGACTGATTATTTTCTGTGAATAACAAGGAACAGTTTTACTAGTTAGTGGATGTTTTCATTCTATTAAAAGAATGTGATAGAATATATTATATAAGGTTTTCTCAGTTATGTAAAATGGTGGCTCCAAGGTTTTTCGATGCAGTGCACTCCATTTTTAATTTCGACTTATATAAGCACCTACTTAAAGTTTCAACTATATTTTTATTGAAATATTTTTTCGACTCTTCAAAGAACAGTGACAAATATTTTTAAAACCACTAAACTCTCAAAAAAGTTGGTACAACGTTGATCCCTCAGATACTATGAAAGGTTTTAAAAATTCCAACAATTTTTAAATTTAAAATGTAGTAATGTTGGTAGTAGAGCTAGTCTTCATTGAGCCGAAACTTCAATGGCTGGACTTCATCAACGCGGATTTTAAAACAATCATGGAATTGAACTGGTGATATCTGGAGATAAAAGGAAATGCTTCCAGCATAAAAATTTATAATGTAGTCATTCATATTGGTCGTAGAGTTAGATTCCGTCCACAACTTTATTGACTGGACTTCATTAATGAGGATTTCATTACAAACAGGAAATTGAACTGGTAAGAACTGGGGATAAAGTAAAATATTTACAACATTTAATTCTAAAATGGAGAAATTAGGTTCCTATCTGTAGTAAAGCTAGATGCCGTCCAAAACTTCGTTGGCTGGACTCGATTAGCGTGGATTTTAAAACAATTGGGGCAATGAACTGGTAAGATCTGGCGATAAAATGAAATGCTTGCAACATTTAAGTTTAAAATGTGGTAGTTAACTTCACATTAGTAGTAGAGCTAGATTCCGTCCAAAACTTCGTTGGCTGAACTCTATCAACGTGGATTTCAAAACATTTTTAACTGTTTAGAACTGGTAAGATCTAGCGTCAAAGTGAAATGCTTGCAAAAATTAAATTTAAAATATGGTTATTAGGTTCTTATTTGTAGTAGAGCAAGACGCTGCCCAAAACTTCAGTGGCTGAACTCCATTAAAGCGGAATTCAAAGCAACTATGCTATTGAACTGATAAGATCCAGATACGAAGAGAACTGCAAGGAGATAGATTCTGGAAAAGGTTGTGGCAAGCGTCGGGCTGTCGTGCCTATGATCATGGCGATGTTCTGTTAGATCCATAGAACTCATTTCAGTCAGTAAAATAAAACAAAAAGTACTCAAAAAATAATTTGATTACTTAACTCCTTTATGTCTACATAATTTTGAAGAAAACTGCCATAAGAGGGCTATTTCTTTATTCAAGAAAATTATATAAAGCTAAGTGTATGCATAATATATGTATTCATTTTAAATTTTCAGTTTAATCGCAAATATACATTTTTGATGAGTGCTGACATCTAGTTCAAAATTTGGTAACTATCCCTAAACACATTACAAATAGTCTGATACAGCCATCTGGTATCTAGTTTAAAAAATAAACATGATTCCGGATATAAGAAATACATTGGTTTAATATTTTTGGCGCGTCAATTTTGAACATTCTAGGCCAGAAATATCATGAGCACAAAAATAGAGGGTGAAGCATCACCCCGTCGTTTTGATGGGAGCGAGAAGGAAGAGGCTAATAAATAAAAAAAGATTGCGTTCATATAACTTTAGATTATAATTAATATTTTTATGTATTTTTTTTGATTATAATTAATTAATTAATATTTTTATAGATTATAATTAATATTTTTAGTAAACGTTTCCCTTAGATATTGTAAATCTCTTTTCACGTTAAAAAACATAACTTTCCTTGAAACATTTAATTCAAGAGCAAACTGTTTGTGTTTGCAACTCAAATAAAAATTTGCTTGAATGATTTCCAGTGAAATCAATTTGTATTTCCCCCAAACTCATTAACTGTTTTGGCTTTAAGTTTATATTTAGCTCAATGATTTCGTAGGAAATTAATTTATATCGACAACATTTCGGTATATTTTTAAAAAAATATGCTCAAATTTCCTATTTGAATATAATTTTGGGACTTTTGCAATTTTAGAACTTTCTCTCTTTTTTACCTGTTAAATGTTAAAAGCAATTTGAATAGATATCTTTTTACCTGGAATATTTCCGTTATGTCAACACTGTATAATGAGTTTACTAATTAGCTTTATTGAAACTCTAAGATCTTGGAATTCTACTTTTTCTTTTTGAAAAATATCTGCTTTATTCATATTTGTCTTTTTTTAACTTAACCGAAAGAATGAGGACTAATTCTATACACATAACTAATGTTTTTTCATATTAATAATTTTTAATTTCGCATTTTATGTTTATGCCCTACATACGCAATCTTTCAATTTTTAAAAACATCTGGCCCAAAAATATAGCTCATAATTTTTAATTTTTGATGCTTACACACGGAGAAAAAAGTTCTGTTAAAATTACCGTAATGTATTTTAATGACGCTTCGGGAAAAAAACAAATAATTTTCTTAACAAAACCAAAATATATGGTACTCATAAAACATTCATTCGTCAATTTTTTTAATCATATGGTAAGGATTTGCCATAAATTCTGGTTTTCAAAATTATTATTCTTATTATCAAACATCATCAGAAAGTCCTGGCTCGAATCCCAGATAAAACATGGTCTTTCATTCTCTGTACTATCTGTCCTTACTGTGGAAGCAACGTTAGCCCATCTAATATGGTGCCCCAGAAAGAGGGGCCAAGAAATCTGCCCTTCTGATACTTGAATGACGAGTGTCAATCTGGTGGGTATTGGAACAAAAATTATCTAACACTTCAGTAAAAAGTACAAAACTTAAAAATAAATTTAATCGATGAAATGGTTTTTATAATGAATGCTGATGAAATTACGAAAATTTGCCTCATTTGCTAAATTTTATTATATATTGTATCTCTATATATTATGGTTAATTTAACCAAAATCATTACCAAAGTGCTTCAATAAAAATTATCGAGCTTTTTGGTGTTCCCATAAACATGGAAACACGGTAAATTTAATCATATTTTGGTATTTTTGACAATACTTAATTGCTCTCAGCACAGGGGAAAAACTCAAAAATATAGTATTCCATAATTGTCGATGAACCCTATTTATATAGTAGGTCTTGAACAAAAGCTCTCACTTCAATTTATTTATTATTTCGTGTCTAATTAAGTTCCGCGGTAAAGCCACTTAACTCTCATCATGAAATACGAAAGTTCTATCACCTACGACTTGAAGGACACTCAGTTTCAGATCTATGAGTACCACCAGCTCATCTGCGAAATAAAGGTAACCGATTGAGAATGCTGACCCATGGCGTACTAATATTAGAGTACTCAGATTTTTTTCGCCTTGTACTGACAACATTGTTTGCATAATGTCGTTGGTCTCGAAAATGGTGAATCTTAACCTCCCTAACTTCTATGATTAGCTGATACTAAAGCAAAAATCTATTCTGGGAGTACATTATTTTTACTTTTAATGCTGTTTTTCGAACGTTTCATCGTTGTTTGAATCAACGCTTTTAAAGAATGATTTGTTTCTATCTAAATGTATCTAACCATCAACAGACCAAAACCATTAATTTTATAGTGTACAAACTTTAAATCTTAAGGAAGAAAATTATGTAATTGTAACAAAATGTCTATTTGGAATCAATAATTACTAGTAATAACGATTCTGTTGAGATTTTGAACACGTGAACTGCGTAAAAGTAAAAACAGAAAAGTGAAATGCCTGAAAACCTGGCCATAATTTCATGATTAATGAAAAAAACTTCAAGGAAAATTAATTTTATCAGAAATTTCACGATTTAAATTAATTAAGACGCAATGTTAAAGTAATCACTACCTTAATGTTCACCTTCAAACCAATTCTTTAACTAAATATCTGAAATTAAGTTTGACTAGTTGAATTTCATTAAAAGAGCCATAATGAAACTAGAGTTCGTATGCTTTCAGGACAATAGCCAATGTTTGCAGCCATTTAGGAAACTAATTAGCCCTACTGAGAAGAAATGTATGGTCAAACTACAAGATTATGGTAAAATTTACCGTGCTTCTGGCTCTATGGGAACACCAAAAATCTTGGTAATTTTTTTCGCAGCACTTTGGTAGTGATTTTTGTAAAATTAGCAATAAAGTGTGATTTTATATTATGTGATGAAATTTGATAAATGAAGTAAACTTTGTTAATTTTGCCATGGTAGCTTAGAGCATGGCATAAAAAGCATTTATTTGGTTAGATTTACTTTTCAATTTTGCATTTTTTTGTAAATGTGTTTTAAAAAGAACTAGAATTTTAAAAACCAAAATTTTCGGTAAACCGTTACAATATGAACGTAAAAATTAAATGAATGCTTTAAATACCATATATTTTGGTTATTATTACCAGAATTATGGCTTAGGAATTATGGTCAGAATTACGAAACCATTACCAAATGAATGGTTCAAATAACGTACATGTTAATTTTATTAACCAGAATTATGTATGTATTTTTTTTACTAGAAATGTCATTACCATACATTTTGATAGTTATACAAAACATTTTTCTCTGTGCACAATATAGGCTTAAAATGATCGCTACAGGAGAAATATTTCTTTTTAAATTTAATCTTTAAGTGAACATATAACAAAAGACTTTTCAAATTTAATTATTAAGTATTGATATCACGAAACAATTATATGATTTTTTTTTCTAATTAACTATTTAACTAGCTAACACAATTGCATTATAAAAAGCAAATAAAACATTAGAGTTAAAAGCCTGGAACTATTTTTTCTTATTTATTCATAAACAGTTCATAAAACAACAATGCATTTTCATGAACAAGTTTTATTAGTTAGAGATTTAAGCAATATGCTTTGAAAGGGTGAAAAAACTTCTTTTGTATACAATGATGGGTGTTTCCTTCTTCCAATAATTGTTTATTCGGAAATTTAAGTGGTAAATACTATCCCTAGATAATTGTGATTAATAATTAACAAAGCACTTTTTCATTTGTATTTAGAGAAAAAGGAACTTAATAGAACGGGAAGACAAGCTTAGAAGAGCCATGTCGATACTTGTTCTATTATAGCATATTTAAGAAAATAAACTGTTAACTATTATAAGAGCTGTTGATATCTTAAAAGAAATTACTATCATTGTGTCGGTTTCTTCATTCAGCCACCTTTATTATTTTGTATTTATTAGCAGTAGATTCTAATTGATGACAGTTTAGTCTACTTAATTAAGATTTAAAATTCAAACGTGTTCCTTCGAATTTGGTGCACAAGAAAATATGAACTTTGTACTTTACTCCGAGTTTCTCAATGTAAACAAATTATATGTAACAGTGAGGCGCTAATGGTGCTCCAAATTTTACTAATAATATATATATATTTATATGAGTTTAGCAACATTATCAATGATTTAATTTAATTTATTTCATTAATTTCGATCGTAATTCATACCGATTACCAGCATTCTCCAACCAACTACATTGTATTGCTATGAATAAGGTGACTCAACCATAGAAACCATGGAGTGACGAGTTACAAATACTGTTTTATGTTATTCCCTAAAAGCATATCAGGAGTTACTAATTCTAAATCCATCTGCTTATTTAATCCTTCAACTCTCAATAGCTGAATTTCATCCTTCTAGAACTATGTACATATAATCACCAAAACTTTGGACTCATGTGGTGCGTAACGTGTACGTAGTGCATCACAGAGTATTTATATTCTCCCTTCCGAGTCTTGTAAGCTTATAGTATTTTAAAACATTATTTACAGTAAAAATTTTGGAGCCAAACTACGGTAAAATGAGTACCGGTACTTTTTACCGCACAATCTATTTTTACCGGAACATGTTGCGGAACAAAAAATACAATATATCATACTTTTTACAGTAATAATTGCCGTAAAATCACTGAATTACTCTAATTAAATAAATATTGCTGTAAAAATTACGGTACCGTAAAAATGGATTTTACGGTGATATGGATTTTATGGATGGTACACCCAAAGTGCACTGTAAGAAATTTCTCGAAAAAAATCTTTAAGTAACAATTTATTTAATTGTTATTTTTCCATATTTAAACAACACAGCATACCATAAATAAGATTGTATTCAAACTGTTAACTGTGAGAAAACCATTTATTAACTGCTTTCACCTAATACGGTTAAACAATCAGAACTATCGCACCAACTAAGTCAACCTAATGAAGCCACATAGTTCCTTGCAGCTATGTACATACTGTAACCGCGAGGGCTAATTTGTAAGTTTCATGAATGACAGAACAGGGGTTCAAGTCCCAGCGTTGACACCACAATATTTCCTCAATTCGCTTCAACTCATGAAGAGTTTTCAGTGTCTTGCGCAATCCAATTTGTGTTCTGCTCTCTCCAATGTCTATTACCTACACATCATTCACGCGTAGATGGCAGCACCATAAAGCTGCTAAACTATCTCAGATGTTAAGTTAAATTTCTTTTTGACGGTATTGAGACTATGCTAGTTGTAAATGGTTACGAAACCATATAGTTCTATGCCCATGCTTTTTTTTTAATCACACAAGCTGTAAACGGTTTCATAACCGTAAAGTTAAAAATGTTCTTCATACCGAAAACTTTACAGTTAATTGGTTGAGCAGACTGCTGCCGTTTATTTTATCATAATTTTGGAATAAAAATTCTCACAGTATACTAGAACGTTATGTAATAACTTTATTCACAATTTTTTACCAAATTATTAGTCCTACTGACTTTAGCTTAATCTCATTTACATCATAAATAAAAAAATATACATCAGAATATTGTCTGTATATAGTCACCTTTTTCTTCAAACTTGAAAAAATACATTTGTCCCTAACTTTCAGTTTCTATGTTCATATTTTAATTTTTTTCCACAACTATTATCAATGAGCAAAACGAAATAATAATCGTGTTTCATTCCACTACGGATTTATATCTACCTAGCATATTTTCTTTAAAGTTTATTAATACTTTAAATAATCACCTTTCCCCCTTAGTTGTGTCTCAAAAATTGGCCACAAACTTTTGTTTTTTTATGCTCACACTGTAAAATTTCCGGATCAAATTCCGGTATGAAGTACCGGCACTTGGAGTGTATCATCAGTGAAATCCTTTTTACTGTAAAATATTATATGCTAATTTTTACAGTGACATTTATATTATTAAAATGATTCAGTAATTTTGCTGCAATTATTACTGTAAAAAGTACGGTTTATCAGATGTTTTTTTCCGTAACATGCTCCAGTAAAAATTTATTATACATAAAAATGGATTTTGATTCGATGTTTTTAACAGAACACATTTCAATTAGCACGACTGAGAAAACCTTTGCTCATTATTCACTTAGAAAATTAAACTAGGATAAAAACTAAAATAGAACCTTGGGAGCATGTAAAGTAGATAACTGTCCTAAACTTAAAATATTATTTGAAGATAA
The DNA here is from genome assembly GCF_982258835.1 of Parasteatoda tepidariorum. NCBI lineage: Eukaryota > Metazoa > Arthropoda > Arachnida > Araneae > Theridiidae > Parasteatoda > Parasteatoda tepidariorum. The sequence continues at coordinate 31,577,769 of NC_141765.1, read as the reverse complement.
CAAAAAATAAATAGAATATAATAATAAAATTCACATATAACTTGTTGATATGTTGGTATCAACAAGTTGTGCATGAAGCACTGCTTAACAAAATGAAGTAAAAATATTTCGCCCTTCAAATTAAGCATGATAATAACAATTTCGAATATACCCTTTTGACACCTCATAAAAGTCGAAAGGATTTCAAACCATCTGATCCCAAATGTAAATCTACACTGTCTCAATCTAAGAAAAATTTGGAAGCATTAAAGCTCCTCATTACTTATTCATAGCATGGCCACAGGTCTTAAGTGCTACTTTGGAATCAACTTCCTTCATGTTCCTCCCATTAAGAGCTTTAAGGGAAACGCATATGGGATTCACACAAATCCCCAATTTTTTTTTTCTTTTAGAAAATAATCGCCGGTGCAGAAGATAAGAGGACTTTCTTATCCTTCTTCTGATTGTTATTCCATTATTTATATAGCGTATAAAGAATGTGCAGAGTTATCAGGCAGAGTTCTGAGGGAAGTTGGAATCGGAGGAAGGTGGAAAGAGGATGACATCCCTACCTGTAACCATGGTTACCCAGAGCATGAGAAGCACAACAGAGAAGACGGCAGAGCTGCAGGGCCCCACACTTCGCTCACACATCATTGCTGCATGCAACCAGCTTCTCGATGACACCAGCACACGATGTTGTCCAGGTCTGCAACACAACAGAATGCCATTTATTACGTAACTTTTTATCTCATTTTTTGTTTCTGTTTTTAGGATAAATCCGTGACTCGCCTTATCCGATAATCTGAAGGTAAGAAATGTTTCATTTTTTTACAGTCTTATTCGATGTTGATCGGGAATTTTGCCACACGTTGAAATGTTGATAGGTAAGTAAGTTATCAGGAAAGGATAAGGCGAGTCTCTCATTTTTTTTCTTTTGCTTACTTTGTTTCTGAATGTTATCTATTAATTTCTCTTATGTTATATTCTAGCATCAACAGGTAGGCTTTTGATGCTTAAGAAATATATGATATATTTATGTCGGTTTTCGAAGCAGTGATAATTTTTATCAACTTTTACATTGTAGTAGAGATATTTATATTTCCATTTAAATCAAAACTATGAATACATCAAATTTTTAAGCAATAAATAGCCGAAAGGACCTTTAGATTTTTTTGTCATATTTATGAATCAAATAAAAAAAACTTAAAAATTTATGTCTTATTTTGATTGAAGAAAAATTTTTAAAATAAATTAAAAATCATTAAAATTTTATTACTAAAATACAATATGTATAAAATTACGGAAAATGTAAATAAATGCATAAAATTGAAAAAACTCGTTTAAAAGACTATAAAAAATAATATAGGCATAAAAATTGCAGTTGAAAATACTATATTCAGTACAGTTTGTATCTTTACTTTTTCAATTTGGTTTTTCGTTTTTAAGATTTTCAATACAATTTAATTTAGTATTATCTACATATAACTTTTGCATAATATTGTTATGGTATATTGTTTTAAAGTCTAAAAAACTGGATTGAAATAAAACACCATTTTTATACTATTATTTTCATTATTAAAATTTAAATTCAACAGATTTAGATAATAACGTATAATAACAGTGTGATGAATTTATCGAAAAGTCATTGCGGATAATTAAATTTATGAAAACATCATCAACTTATTTTTGATTTGTATACCTGTTGCCGAATAAGAATAGATAAATTTATTTTATTAATTATTAATTGAATGATCACTGCATAGTGTTTCAACAATAAATAATTTGTCATGAATATTTAATAATTTTGTATAATGCCTCCATTTCTTCCAATTTGAATAACTTATTCCAATTACTATTAACTTTTGTTTTAAAAACAAGCATAATTAGTTTAGATTTATTTGTGCAAGGCTCTTTGTGTAAGTAAATTTTCAATCAACAAAATGTTTTGCTTGTTTTGTATATTTTGCTACATATTTTACTTTTATTTAAAAATTTGTTATTTTGGATTGAACACGAGAGAATATGGTCGTTACAATTCTCATTATTTCTGATACTTAGTAAATTTACTCGGTTAAATTATGACATACGTAAAATTTAAAAAAAGATCAAATAATTATTTATATAGTGCAATTAAAATTGTTAAATATATAAATTCAAACTTATGTTGATTCTAATATTTTGGATTAAAATCAGTCCATTGATCTATTGGTTTTTATCCTTTTCTTTAAAACAGATGGTGTTAATTAATTCTCTTGAATAAATTCTCGAACATATTTTATGTAAAGCTGTTTAATTTTGTACTGATTACCATTACTGAGATATATTGTAAATAATTGACTTCTTTCACCGTATCCTGACAGGAAGGTTGTTCTTTGACAGTTTAGGCTTCTTTTGAGAAGAATGTGGTGATTTAAAATTAGTTTATCTTTAAATTCAATGCATCTTTAGAATATCAAAAATTAATAGAACCATGTTTTCTAATATCTTCTGGCATTGGAGTGAAGTAGACTCCATATTCCAACACGATGATAGTACTCTTCAAAATGCAAATTCTTCTGAGCGATTAACTTTTTACGAAAATCATTCATTCCAGCAATATATTATCCAGGATTCTTTTACAGTTAAAAATATTTCAGATAGGTGTACAAGAATTGTCTGGGCAGAATATACTACAAATAATGCGAATTAAAGCACGATATACATCGGAAACAGTTTTAAATTTAACTTCTGTGATACTAGAGCCTATATTTTTTTAAGTAATCAAGTTAAATTAAAATACAAAAAACAATTTTAAATGATATCATAATTTATCTAAATATTCCCTATCGTTTTAGGAAAGCGTGAAGTAAATACTTTTTTTAAATAATAGTTTTGGAATTGTAAATTGAGACATGGATAATAACAAGAATTTAAATATGATTATAAAATCAACTACCTTTTTGTAATTGCCATATTGTTTACTTTATTTCTTTTTATCTGTTTCATAAAATGCTATTACTATAGACTTAATACAAAATTTATCAATGAATTGAAGAAAAATATTAATGCAGTGTCTCGTATAAGACTAAAAAAATTTTTGGAAACAGTATTTAGGTTCAATATTTAACAATTTTTTTATTTATTAGCTTTTAACTGAGATATACGAGCGTTTTGGACAAGTCAGATTTTGAAGCACTCTGATGCAATAAATTTTTAAAGAATCCAATTTTATTGTTGCGGAACATTTAAAATTAATTTTCCCAGTTACAACCATCATGCTATCTATCTGGATCAAGCCTGCAATATTTTTCATCAAAGACTGGTACACTGCTTAGCTTTGATTGTTTGAAAATGGTTTTCTACCTTTTCATAGGACCAATTTTATTTGTGTTGTCAGGCAATTGATTTATAGATTTTATTTACAAATGATACATTCTTTGACTTATTTCGTGCTTTATATTAATGATTGTCGAAAAGAGTTTAAGGAAATAATGCTACAATTTTATCAGTCTTTTTTTTAATGAGTTAGTTCGTTCTTTGCAACTAAGACGCAAATGTACTTCCTTAACTCGTTTATAAATAATCCATCGGATTAAGCATAGGTCGTTATTTTAATAATAAATAATGATTTAAATAATTAATATTTTAATAATTAGGGAGGAATGTAAGATCTTGAACTAATTTTAAATCATTATTTTTTATGCAAAATATAATAGTTAATTTTTGTTATTATTTAATTAGCTAATACTAAATTATTAATTAATTAAATATTATTTTAATATTTATAATTATAATTATCATAATTTTAAAAAATGACATTATTATTTATTATTTTTATACAATTTATTAAATTATTATTAATTTGAGTAATTAGTAAATTTATTAATTACTAATTTTATTAACTATTAACTTATTATTATTCTATTAATATTTTAGTCCAAGAAAATAATTAATATGATTTCGAAATTTCATGGTAATGCGTTTATCTATTAATGCAGTATAATTTTTTGTTTCTCAATGTAGTATAAATACGCTTGTTTATTAATGTGTATAAATGCTTTTGTCTATTAATGTAATTTTTTTATGAATGGATTTTGTTATACATTTCGTAAATCTTTTCTAAGTGAGAAAAGTAGGTCCAAGATACAATTTAGTGTTGTACCTAAGACTACCATAGGTTGTACCTTGAAATATTGGATGTTACTTCCTGGATAACAATTATTTTCCATTATTTCTTTTAAGTTTGTTAGTTGATTGAATCTGGATATTTATACAATCAAAACTTACTTTTCATTTTGCTTGCAAGCTTGCAAAAGCTTGAAAAAATCAAGGTAATCGTAAACGCAATACCAAAAAGAAATAAAAAAATTAATTGAAGTATTTAAAAAAATATATAGCTTTTCTAGGAACATAAAAACTGTTACGCATTGTGAACGGCATAGCCCACAGAGAAATAGATTTTTGCTCACTGGACCTGTTGCGCATACTCGGAATGGGTCTTCGGTACAAGAAGCATACCCTTTTTGATTTTATTAGGCCTAACAAAAATAGTTTTCTTCAAAAAAAAAAAGATATTTTATCTAAAAATGATAATTTGTTACGTATCTTCCTAAGTTATGTTTTCAAATGCAAAGATTGTCGCTTTTCATTTTCTAATAAAATGGATTGAAAAACTATTCAGTAAATATAAAATTAAAAAATGTTCTTCTACACATTCTTGTAACACCTAAATTGGTCACCACATAGCAGACAATATCTTTTGTTGCGGGTATCAACTACTCATACTGAATGTAAAATTTCCTGTGGCGTAAATAATTAGATTTGTCCGAGGCACAACCAGTGGTCAGTAAAATCTATAATTTTAGAAGTTAGTACTACAACTTCTTTATTAGAAATGTACTATTACTGCAACTATTTCTTAATATAGTGATTGCAAACTGCTTTTCGAAATATATTACTACTTAACTACTTTTAGGAGAGCACTTCGTTGTGGAATTCAATTTACTCTCATGTTCAAAATTGACAAAAATGGAGAATATTGCAAGAAAAATATTTTCGTTCAGCCTGCATTTTTATTCCTTTCTTTATAGCGAATATTTATTTCTCGAAATGATAGACAATTATCAAACATTTATGATTTTAATGAATGTTTAAAGTTTAAGTTCACTGAGAAAAACCGAAATTAAGTACATTGGGAACATTTTCATTGTGTCCGTTGATGGACTCGCGTAAGGTTTGCACCAATTAGATTCGAAAAATTAGTTGTATTTCGCACCTTGTTCTATTATTAAGATAATGTTGTAATGTAAAAATTGTTGCATCGAATCACTACAAACTGATTTTTTTCCTATTTTTTTCCTTTTTGTATCGCATTACTCACTAAACTACTTTTTTTCGAAAAGAAACCCATCACACTAGAAACTAAGGCAAAAGTATTTATTAAAGTAGTTTCGTTACTTGTAACACGCTAGTACCAACCTATAAAACTCTCTCGTACTGAATGAAATAGTTATAGTAAGCAAAATAAACTAAGATTATGAAACTGGATAATTGTGCTTCATAAATTGTAAAAGATCGTAGCTTTAAAATTGTCTGTTTCCTTCATAACTCAAATTATGCATTCCGAAATTAAATTCTAAGGAAATTTTAATTTCCTGGTAATAAGCAAAAATTACCCTCAAGAATAATTATTTATTGAAGGTGAGCGAAATGAAATTGTTAACAGTTAATTTTGACCTTTTAAAATGTGATATTACTAACTAAAATAATCACTTTCAAAAATTTTTCTTTATGTCGTCTAAAAAAAACATGAATGCACCTAAAATTAGAGAGTTTTCGTATTAGTTTATAATATTACCTAACAATCTTTATACTATTTAATAACTGCGTCATATAATTTAATGACCTTCTGTATGTTAATAATTACATTACTAATTCTAACAAAGTATTTATTATGTTGAAATATAAAATTTTTATAGGTATATAAATATATTATTGTCATTAAGTATTGTTAAGAGCAATAAATCTATGCGGAAAACAGTGGCGACTAGCAACAATAGGCATTTGTCGCAAGATGCATGCCTCATTCCGTATAAGTCTCAATCCTAAACTCAAAAGTTTTATAGTTCATATGTATTGATAGTATCATAATTCTATTTTTTGCTTTATTTGAATTTCAGCTTCTTTTTATTTTTATGCAAACATCACTTTCTTCTGTCTGCAAATCTCTTGTGATGAACGAATACATTGTACCATGATCTTACATTTTTATTTGGCTATTTAATTGATTTCAAATAATAAAAGATAATGTTATTAAGTCTCTTTTGTTTGTTGGAATCTCTGCTAGAAAAAATTTATTTAGAAGCTTCAAAATGGCAATACAAGTTGTATGATGGTATCAAGGCTGATATCTTACCCTACTTTAATTTGATATTGATTTTCAATATTTATAGTTAAAATAGCAATATTAATACTGTTCTTTACATTCGCATTTTGGAGTGTTTCTATTGTTTCAAAAGCAAATATATGTTAAATAAAGTAAGTGCAAATTTTCATACACATTTTATCATAGGGCAAAATTAGAAAATTTTGATACTGGCTAGCTGCCAGTTGTAGCATTTTTAAAAATAACCTTTTTTAAAAAATGTGACTGCCTCATTTCCAAATCGGAAATTTTAGACTGTTTAAAAAAAGCAATGCTGATATTAAAAATGTAAGGCATTTCTTTTGAAACATTTCTCAACACGCGGTAAAAATTACAAGGTTCGAAATTGAATAAAAATTTTAAGAAACTAGTGTGAAATTTTAGTTTTTGAATGTTATAAAATATCCATAATAATTTCATATTTATTTTTTAAAAAAATTATCTATGAAAAATTATCTATAAAATGCACATGTTTTGTATTTTTGAAGAAAAAGTAACAATCGGATGACGACTGGCCGTTTACTATATTTAGTTCCTCTTGCCCTGAAAAATTTAACATCAAATTACGGTGAAAAAAAAATACAAGCACTAAGGGACCCGGTACTTTTTTCGGTAAAATCCATATTTACGGGAACATGTTACGAAACAAAAATTCTGATATGCCGTAATTTCTTACACTAATAATTATCGTAAAATCACTTGTTCATTCTAATGAAATAAATATCACTGCAAAAATTACGGTTTAAAATTTTCGGTAAAAGTGAATTTTACGGTAAAATTGATTTTATGGATGAGCACCGGTACTTTATCCTGTAATTTTATCCGGAATATTTTACAGTGCTTTTGCCCATGTTTACCCTTAATTTTGCCCTATAACTTTTATGCTGCTTCTCTAATCAAAACATTTTAATTTGGTTTATCCACTTTATTATTCCATGACTCTACTCATGTTGTTCAAACTTAGACAATAAGAAATTTCTACTTATATTTTCTTCAGTGTAATCGATTTTTTATGGTAATTTTACTTAACACTTTAACATGCAACAGGAAAGGGGCAATAATATATATTTATGAGTCATATCCAATCATGAGAACAGACATTTTACGTGTTTTTGTTGTATATTGATCATAATAGTTACTCTTTTGACTATTGAATTATTGAGCAAATTTTAGATCCAAGGCAATGGCATGAGATCACGCTATCCAGTGTCGTTTTAATATAATATGAACATCTCAGGAAATCGATATAGCGTTGAAATTTATTTTTTTTTAAAAATGACAAGCAAAAAGCCAGTAGACTTATTTTCAGCGTTATTTGTTTCTATGTAATGAGTTATTCTTGGGAAAACAATTTAATATAGATAGTAAAATTGTATGCTTTTAAGCATCTAAAATCTGTACAGTACGCAAAAAAAAGTAAATAAATAAACAAAACACTTTCAGTAACTTTTGATCTACATATCGAATTTTCACGTATTAGGACTCAATCTTAATGGTTAGATGGGGTGACTTCTGGTAAATAATTGGTGTAGACGATATTTTAGGTTACGAAATCAGGCAGAAAAACTTTTCTGAGCACACATTTTTTTATGGATTTGGATTCCTTATTCCCTCTTAATGAAGGAATTTAATAATAAACTAAATTTATAAGCGAAGTTTATAATTGTGAGCAAAACTTCTTTGATTTGCATAAAATAAGAATCTCGAGACATGGTGAAATGCACAAAAAGTAAGCGCAACATTAAAGGGTCCAAACTAAGGATAGCTCTCTTTTTTTTCATGGAACTGTGACCCTCTATATTTTGAGGGTAGGATATCAAAATCTGCCATTAAATCGTATGCAGCACAGAAAAAATTCGTTTTTGTGTCTTATTTCATAAGTTAAAAAAAGCAATGCACTAATAATTAGCAATGCACCAATTGTCTGCACTAATTAATTAGCATATTGGAGGTTATCTTGTAAACCATTAACTTTGAGTCCTAGTACGTGAAAATCCGATGAAATCTATAATTCAGGATTTCTTCCCTTTTTTTCCATTTACTTTACGTAATTTATTGTAAAAAAATATTTAAAAATATTAAAAATAATTAAAATCTCCAGGATTCCACAAAAATCCAAGATATACAAGTTAAAGTTTTTTTTAAACAAAAAATAATATCCAAACGTGAGAAATTTCAGTTTGTCAATAAGTGGACAAAAATTAGATATTATTATTATTTAAAAATAATCTTCCATACTTGCGAGAGAAACAATAATAAATTCAGCATTAAAATCTTTGTGAGAAAACATTAATTTCTATAGAAAAAACTAAAAGAACTTTAGTTCAAACAAACCTTAACAAGTAAAGTCAATTTTCCTTCATTATAATTTATATTTCCAATGAAGAAGAAATTTACCATATCGGATTGCATTAAAAATAGTTAATCGCAAAAACTTTTTATTGTTTATCGCTCTTTATTTCAAGTTGTAGGACCTTGGGTAACATTACAGAATTTCCTTAATTATGAAACTTTTTTCAATTAATAATATTGGAAACCGGTTTTTATTACAAGAAAACCAACAATTTAAAATAGTAAAGATCCGAGGTTAACGGTAAGATGATTAAAATACTAAAGCGACCAAATATAAACTTAATTATCGAAAATAATAATTTTGCCCGGACATTTTTCCTCTAGCTTTATTTATTAATCAATTGATTTTCTGACTATTAGAACTAAAAGGTTTGAAAGAAGTTACTACCATGGGATTTATTTAATTTTTAAAAGTATAATTAAATTATATACTTTCGAAAAAAATAATATTGTATCAATGATTTTATTTTAATCTCGATAGATTATCATACTATCAAATATCTATTAATTGAAAATGACAGCAGTATATGAATATTTACACCTATTTTTATGTTTACTTTTAGTAAAAAATTAAGCTTCGCCAACTCTTAACAAAAGAAAAAAAATTACAATCAACAATCAATATTTAAAACTGTATATCTGTTAAGATAATGAATATTTTGTTAGGTTTCCAATATTTATATTTGATATATTTCTATGTTTGCATATTTTAGGCAAATGAAAATGACATCTTTTTGAAATATTCTGCTTTTTTATTTTCTGTTAATCAATGGGAAAATCGACTATAAGTGCTTAAAGATAAAATAGGCTTGGACTATCATAAATGAAAGTTGCTACCATTTTTCATTTATTTGAAAAATACCAATTATAAAATGCAAGGATTCCGAAGTAAAATCGATAATAATGACTAAACTCAATTACTGAATACAAATAGCATCCCTTTAAAATTTAAATGAGAAAAATATAAAATACTTGTAAAAAATAAATTGAAGTCACGCGCCTTGAAACTACACGTGATTAGACAATAGATGCGAAGCGAGATGATAGATTGATGATCATTTAAAGCATTTTAATTTATTCTTTTGTTGAGAGTCTTAATATACTTAGATATTATATTTTTGTATTTTTTCAACAAAAAAAAAGTTTATAGCTTTCTGAAAAATAATTTATTATTATCCTTAAGTAATATGCACACATATTGATTGATATATTAGCATAAAAATATTTTTAAATTAAGGTTCTTACAATTATTTGTAAATAAATATACAATACCAGTTAAAATTTCATGTACTTGCTTTTCAAACAACATTCACATTCATAAAGAAGATTGTTTATTTGATGGACCAAAAAACCTTTTCATATAGAGAAAATTATAATCTAAGCATTTTTCTTACAAGCTCTGAAACCCTTTCACAAAAATATTTGAAAATTATTTGCTTTGCATTACTTAATTTTTTTTAAAAAAAAACATATTTTTTATTATTCCTTATTTTTAATAAATTTATGTCAAATTTTTAAAACCAAAACTTGTAAGTTTTTACTTTACATGAAAAATCTCAGTAGAGCTCTTACTTATATTTGTTTTAAATTTTGTTGAAAATTCATCAAGTTGTAAGACTTAATTTGTAATGAGAAAAAAGTCTGGTCAAAATTACCAGAATGTGGTAGAGCTTACAATGTTTCTGGCTCTATGGGGACACAAAGAAGTACTTTACCGAAGCACTTCGGTAATGATTTTTGTAAAATTAGCAATAAAATATGATTTAATAATATCTGATAAAATTTGGTGAAAGTAAAATTTGGTGATTTCATTGTGATGACTTGATCATGGCATAGAAACCATTCATTTGGTTAAATTTACTTTTCAGTCTAGTATTTTTTACTAAATGTGTGGCAATATGACGTATAATTTGAAAACCATAATTTCCAATTGACTGCTACTTTATGAGCTGAAAATTACCAAATAAATGGTTTAAATACCGTATATTTTGGTTTTTAATATCAGAATTAGGTTTATTTTCTTTTTTACCTCAAATTTCATTTCCATATAGCAGAATAATTTTAACAGAATTTTTTTCCCCGGGTAAAACTGGGAAATTTTGTTTTTTAATTCTCACAATAAGACACGTAATAAAATAATGCAAAATAGTAGTAAAAACAAATAATTATACTTATTTAGTATTGCTAGACCAAATTTATTATAATATTTATTTCATAAGCATATTTTTAATTTATATATTCGATGTTGCAATCGATTTTGTTGATGTAATTTAAGCGGAAAAACTAATAATCTACCAATAATACCGATTATTAATAAATTTTTAATTTCAAGCAAATTACTTCGAATATATTAAACACAAAGAGCGAAAAAATTTAACATTACTCACACTTTAGCTTGTAGTTAAGAATTTTGAAGAAGTGTGAGTGAACTTTGCAAATTATTAAAATTCAAAGGAATCAACACTAAAATTTCTGAAATTTAAAATTATGACTTTTTAGTATTTACAAGAAGCAGATTAACATGTAAGAATTTAAAAAAAGTAAGAAATCTCCAAAATATACTTTTTATTATTACTAATTAATTATGCAATTTTAATCACGTTTTATTTTCAAAACTCTGCTGTTTTTCTTCATACATTTGTGACATTTTGCCTCATTTTTATAATCGCTGACAAGAGATGGGAGAAACTCAACAGTTGTGAATAAACTGTTACGAATCATTCACCATTGCACTTCAGTCACTGACCTTTATTTCTGAGAATCATTTCATATTTCGAAAATTTCATAATTTGATGATTTTTCTACTACATCATTCCTTTCCAGTCTTAGGAAATTTGTTTTATTTTTGATCCTGATTATCTGGTTTCTCTCCTTACGCCATCACACCTGTTTCTTATCTTCATACTTTTTGTTTTCTTCCTTGCTCAAGCTTGTTCCTCTTTCCCCACTGGTCAAACTCCTTTTTTCTTTATTACAACGTGCTTTCTTTGGGCCGATCTGTGTTTCGAAACGAAGGAAAATATTTGTTCGCAGAACCGAAACTATAGTATGCTTTTTTTTGTACTCATATTTGCGCTTTATTCACGCTGTTTTGTTAAATTCATTGATAGCACATAATGTACCTTATCTTCATTGGATATTCGTTTAAGTTTTGATGAAGAAGAATTGGAGGGCTTTCTTTCTTTGTTTGTTTAATTATTGATTATACTACTTTCTTCTCCTCTATCCAACTTGATTGTAATTGTTCTTCTCTCATTCTGGGTTTTGACACTGAGGAAAGTTCTTAGTTATAGAACCAAAACTATAGTAGGTGGCTAGTTTTTTAATTTTATTTGTGCCTTGTTGACGTTGTTTAGCCTTATTCCAATATGAAAAAATATCTTTTCTTTAATTTGAAACCAAAAAAAGCATATTTACAGAAAATCACTACACCATATAAGAAAAGAATTCCTGAAGAAGAATCTTAAAGTCTTCTTTAGCCATTTATAATGGAAAGGGAAGTATATTTCCCATCAAATTCATCAATTTTTAAAAGTCGATAAGAGGCTATTTTTCCACCTATGATTTGGGTGGCCAACTGTTGCTAGCTTCAACATATAAATTTTAAAAAAAGCAATAAAGAGAGCATTTTTTTAAAATTAATGTGGATAACATTAAAGGTTACGTGTGGCGAAGAAGGGAGGCTGATGAAGGGGAGCTATTTTCTCTTATGCTTTCGTTCATTTCATCATTTATAACTTATTTGTATTTATAAACACAGAATTTATATATTCGGTGATTTACAAGCACATAAATTCAAGTTTATCAAATTTTTCTGCTATAGGTAAAATTTTGAAAAATCCCATCTCACCTTCCTACTAAAAAGTGGAGCTAAAATCAAATTAATTTTAGGTGATACATTATATAAATTTCTTTATTAATGAATCTCAATCCTAGAAATGCTTTAACCTAACATTACTCGAAAAAATGGTCCTATGGAAAACCAACTGAAAAACTGAAATATTTCGATTATTTTACCTTCTTTTTTTGATATCAGTAAAAAGAATAGGAAGCAGTAAAAGGAATAAGAGAAATAACTGTTTTATAATATGGTTGGGACAATATTCCAATTAGAAACAGGAGAGGAAAATATGCATTTTTGATCAATACCCCAATGTGCAAACTTGAAAGCTGTCATTCAGACTTTCCTTTTCTATAGAAAGGTAGGAAATCATTAATGGATTCGGAAAGTTATTTTCAGCTGTCTTTAGTGAGATCGAAAAGAGAATTGTTTCGTAACAAAAGGAAAAATAATCTTTTTATTTTACTTTATTCTGGATTTATCAAAGGTTGGATGGAACGTGAAAGACGATAAAAAGAGATTTGCTACTTACCATGAAGAAAATAAAACGTTTTTATTTTTAGAATCATTTCTTCGCCGAAAGATGGAAGCAAATTTCCGAAATAGTTGCATTGCGTATAGTGGAAAGTGTGATTCTGAAAATTTTGCTTGAATGGATCATCTTCACACTCTGATCTCGTTATTATACTTTCTCTTCAAAGCGGAAAATCTTTTCCGAAGTACTTGAGGGAATTATTCTTTTATTGAAATTAATGGCAGAGATGGATAGAATTTAGTTTTTCAGATCCTGAATTTTCCTATACTTATTTCTTAAAATAAATCAATTAAATTTCTCTCTTCACAAACAATTAAGAATAGTTCCAGCTTCAATTTTTAAGAGTGTAAAATAATAAGATATTTTAGAAAAAAGGATCATAAAGTATATCTAGGATAATAATATCTTAAAAACCCCTCCATTTTAGTTAATTTTTACCAATTTATTCAATAGAAGTCATGACTAGATCAAATCCGGAATTCTTAATCAGGTTTACTAAAGACTTTGTATTATGAAAATTGTATCACTATTTTCAAGAAAAAAAGTTTTTTATTAAGGATTTGGATAAAGATAAGTAATTTAATACTGCGTATAAGGCTATATGGGAATGTTTGACCTATGGGCTTGGTATCTTTTATTCTGGAACTGAGCAAAATAATGCAATAAGTGGCTTGGAATTGTTTCCTGTTTTAAAAGAAAACTGTTTCATATTTTAAAAGAATATGGATAGAATAAGTGGCTTGGAATTGTTTCCCATTTTAAAAGAAAACTGTTTCATATTTCAAAAGAATATGGGTACTAATTGGACAAGTACCTTTTATTGGAAAGCGCAAATGATTAAATTTGCAGAAAAATAAATCAGTAACAAAATTTGCCACCCCTGGGCAAAATAACTACATTAATCTGCATGGACAAAGGATCAAACCGAGATTGCATTACATTTGCCGGGATTTCAGTCAATACAGCTTCAAAACTATTCTGTAGTTCGTTGATAGTAATATTTGGTGAGTGGAGGCGTGCCAGACACTCAAAAACCATTAACTACACTTTTTCAATAGCTCAAAAGTCATGAGAACATAGTGGCCATAGAGACTGTTAAAGATGTTTTGCATCAAAGAAGGTTTAGACTGTATGCGCAGCATGGAGTCTGCACCATCATGCTAAAAATAGAATTAAAAAGACTTCAAAACTAGGGCAAAGCCATAAGTCTAAACACGTCTGTAATTTAATCGTTGGAACTCAAAATGGCATGAATGCAAACAAGAGTTGATTGACTTATAAAAACAATACGATGATGGATGATGGACCTGTATGACGATGTTGAATGCAAGTAGGCAACATGTGTTCTTGATGATCCGGCACGAAAACGAATATGGTCGTGATGGTTTTACAATCCAAAATTAGACTTATTAATTTTAGTTTCAAAATAAACAACATTGTTAATTTATGCGGAAAAAAAATTAATATTTTCTATAAAATGCAAGATCAACAACAATTCAGCAGCAATACAGAATTATCGAGAAAGTTTAATTTCATCAAGGAGCCATCCCTTATCCTTTGTAAAAACTCCATTTGGTCAATTTTGAAGCAACTTTGAAGAGCCTTCTATAGGTCTTCTGAGTTTCGTGGCATCTGCTTATGGGCATCATTGTCCAGTTCATTCCCCAAGAGTTCCGATTGAAACCAAAAATTTCAAACTTTTGTTGGTCGGACCAGAGGCTATTGTGCTTTGTCCAATTTTTTATGTTGTTTTGGCCATATCATTTTTTATTGCAGTTCAGAGAGTGGTTTCTACCACAATCCTACTTGCAACCCGATCTTCTGTTTGGATATATATATATATATATAATTATATCTTTGCTGTAAATCATAATTTTAAAATCTGTAAACGCAATGAAATTAAAAAAAATTTAAAATATATAATATAGCAAACGCTGGAACCATAAACTGCAAGTATCGTTTTCTTTAAAATTTAAGATGATTAAAAAGAGTGTAAAAAAGCATAACAAAAAAGTATTTCGAATAATGGAGAGGCTAACCAATTTATAAAAATATTCTATTTTTACGCAAATTAACCTTGCTATCTGACAAGTCTTGTAATTACTATGAACTAATTTTCTTTGTACGGAATATTTTTATCAAACTTAAACTTATTTTTTTTCAAAGAAAGCAAAAGCAAAATACTTTATCTTACAAACTTTGCTATAAATAGAGAACATAGTGGGTCGCGTCTACATCAAATAGTTTTAATAAGACAAGAATTCCAATCTGATTTAGTGTTTTGATGAAAATGTTTTTATAGTGTCAAATTTTGATTTTCAAGTTGTGTTCGATTTCATTAAAGTTTAAAGTATATACTGTTGTATATATTATAGCAATATAGTCTATATCAAGTTGTTGCGCTAAACTATTTATTAGAGATTATTCAATAATTTAAAATTCATTTTTATTTTTCTTCTTGGTGAAGTGTTACAGAATTTTAGCTTTTAAAAGCAGTATTTATTTAATATGAGGAAATTTGTAGAATAGCCAACGCAAATGATTACAGAGTTACATAGTATTAAACTATCTGCTTTTAGTTCTAAAGTCACATTTCATATCGTCATTAGTTTTTATCATGAAATTGAAGATTTAAATTTAACCCCGCATATAAATCATTAATGCAATATATTTTCGTTATTACTTAATTCGTAATTACTTAATAGTTAACCTAGTATAATTGTCAGTTATACACTGTTGGATATTTCTTGGAAAAAATGGTTAAATAAATGTTTTTATTGTTATTTTACCATATTGAAACAAAACAGTCAAACAACCATAAATAAGATCGTAATAAAACTGTTAATTGTGGGAAATACCTAGTATAATTGTCAGTTATACACTGTTGGATATTTCTTGGAAAAATGGTTAAATAAATGTTTTTATTGCTATTTTACCATATTGAAACAAAACAGTCCAACAACCACAAATAAGATCGTAATAAAACTGTTAATTGTGGGAAATACCTAGTATAATTGTCAATTATACACTGTTGGATATTTCTTGGAAAAAATGGTTAAATAAATGTTTTTATTGTTATTTTACCATATTGAAACAAAACAGTCAAACAACCATAAATAAGATCGTAATAAAACTGTTAATTGTGGGAATTCATTTTTAAAAATTCATAACGTACTGAAAACTATTATTAAAAGTTTAGTAATCAGTTGTAATAGCGTGCATAGACTTTTGCTTATGTCGGAAATTCTTGATTCAAAATATAAACTAAGTATTCAGTTATTAGTCAAATTATTAAAAACTAGTTAGTAATCTTAATAATCTTAATTAAAGAACAATCAAAATTTAAATATTTAAAAAATAGGGAAAATTCAGTTATATGCTATGAAAGCGTGCATATATTTTTGTTGATTTAGAATTTTGCTTTATTTAATTTTAGAAATGGGCCGACAAATTTTTAGTCTAAATTTTAAACTTAGATTGTAAATAAATCTTATCAAATAAAACAAATCAATGTCTATCATTTAAACTAGTCATTTATTTTAGGTAAGCAAGGCAACGACTACATCACTGAATTAATTTCCTTTTATTAAAATAAACCTGTTTAAACATGAACAAAAATTTTTAATTTTGTAAATTGTCGACTTGAATTTTACGATTAAATGGTTACGTTACTTGTACTCATTAAATACGAATTTTTAGAAAGAAATATGTAACAATAAATTGGAATTTAGTGATGCTACAGCTGAAAAAGAAAATAAGTTATCCGTCGAAAACAGATGTAAGAGTCATGTCATAAATTCTTAAAAACTACGAAAGCAGTTCATTCCTTAATTTTATGTAACAAGGTAAATTCTATTAAAAAGAATAAGGAAAGATAGCTACCAAAACAAATACCAGCGTATTTAAAGTAAGTTATAATTTAGAAATATTTTCTTAACTTTTAGTTTTCTACAAAATGCTTTTACAAAGTATCCCAAGAACACTTATATTTATTAAGGACAACAAAATATTCGCTTTATGTATTCATTATTATAAACTTGCATTTATTTCTCTAAAATTCATTGTTATAACAACGGAAGAAAGATATTGTTCCCGATATCATTTGTCAGTGCTTTAGTTTGAGCAATTATATACCAATATATTTAGCGCAATCATTTATTTATTTCTCCAAAACTCATTTTTATAACAACGAAGAAAATAATTGAATAATAACGATGCTTAATTTGGTAATTTTATCTTGATACCTAATAGCATGCCATAAAAAGGATTTATTCCATTAAATTTACTTTTTAGTTGTATATTTTTAACTAAATGTGTCGTAGTAAGAACTGTAATTTTAAAAACTAGAATTTCCGGTACACTGCTTCATATCATCGAAAAACTGATTAATCGATTGGGTTAAATATCATATATTTTGCTTTTAAATATCAGAAGTATATTTTTTCTTAACAGAAGTACCTTTTCCATACAGTACGGTAACTTCACCAAATTTTTTTCCACTGTGTAGTATTAAAGAAAGAGCTACTTATTAACAAAAGCTAAAAACGCCTTTATAAATTTTAAGCTTCGTATGGCGTATGTGCCTAGGTCGCGACATCAAATTCCTAAAGCTTACAATCTCAAATATTATAAGAGAATAAAAAAATTAAGAAGATTTATCATCTTAACGAATTTAGAAAGTAAATATGGTTTGTTTGAACAGTATACCTAATTACCCTTTACAATATTTCCTATCAAAATTAATTTTCATTGGAAAAAAGCTTATAAATAAAAATTAAAATTCTTTGCTCCATATTTGGTAATAATTTGCTCCATATTTAGTATTTCCTTACTCAATATTAGACAATGAATCAAAAATTTATATCCTCACATAACATATATACGATCACATATTGTTTCAAAAGTTAGATTTCTTTGTTCACGCATATCTTTATGAAATATACGATATAACATAACTATATATAATTATTTTAAGATTTAACTTTTAAAAAAATTCAGTATTGTGAGTCAAAATATTCGATTATTTACATTCGTAATTAATTTACATATACTTTCCAGCTAGAAAAATAGACCTGTAATTAAATTCCCAAAGGAGTAATAAAATATTCGTAAGTTAAACAATTATGCTTATACTTATAACTAATGAAATTGTCTCTTGTTATAAATTTTGAAATATCTCAACTTACATTCATTAGTAACGCTTTAAATTTACTATTATTAACTAATTTTTAATAACTATATTTAGAAGGAATTAACGTTGAATATCAAAAATAATAATTAATGTTTTCTCAAAATCCTTGAATGCAGACTAAAACTAATGTATAATGAAACTGAAAATAATTAAAATTGAATTATTTTTTGATGCAAAACTATAGAATCTATAAAAATTAATCTAAAAAAATTACCAAATCGCCTAAATTGAAAGTGTTTAATTACTCAGTAGCTATTAAAATGCCTTCAATAATGTCTCCTATCCAAGAAAATCATTTGCATTTAAAACAATTGAAATAAACTCTTACCTTTGATATTTGAAAGGAATTACTTTCTCTCTCTTAGGTCTTTAAAGAATTTAACAATCTAGTAAAAGGCGAAAAGCGTTATTTCACAAATTAAATGACATTTGGCTGAACCGATTTTGATTTCGCCAAATCTCGTAATTTGTTTAAAACAAGTCTCTTGCTTGAATGAGAGTAATTCGTGATGGCTTCGAATTGTGAAACTACAGGAAACCGGACCTTAACTCGACTGTGTTCCACTTTGAAGAGATGACCTTTGACTTAAAGAGAGAAATCAGAAACAATCATGTGCCACCTTCAAAGATAAATGTATATCTAATTTATTCATGCGTTAAAATGCCTTTTGTTTATTAATTTGAATCGTAATTTCAGTAACTGCGAGTGAACGAGAATTATTTGATTGAATATTTTTCTGTAAGTTATCACAATAAATTTTTTTTGACTGGTTTCGGTTATTATACTAGATATCATTTAGAAAGTGAATTTTTATTTCTTTAAAATTTTTCTAATTTTTAATGCGTTAAAATATGTCTTTGTTCATTAAATTAAACCGCTCCGTTTCTGCGAGGGAAAGAGAATCATTTGATTGGATATTTGTATAAGCATAATTTATTACTATAGATTATTTTTAAATGACTTGAATTATTGTTCTAGATTTCCGTTAAAGGGAGATATTTATATTTTCTGTGAAATTTTTTAACTTATGCAGGTGCGTGTGTTAAAATGCGTCATTTCCTATAAATGCAAATCGTTGTTTTAGTTACAACGAGAAAGAAGTGTTTGATTGCATATTTTTGTGCATGAATTATCAATATGAATTATTTCTGGTCATTTTTTGTTGAGAATTATTATTCTAGATTTCTTTTTGAACGAGAATTGTATATTTTCTGCAAAACTATTCAAATTATTCGTTCATTAAAATACGTCATTGTTTATTATGTAGATGTAATATAATTATTTGATTGCAAATTTGCATTCTCATGAATTATCGATATAAATTATTCCTGGTTATTTTTGATGCGAATTATTATTCTAGATTTTTTTTAAAAAGAAAATTTTATATTTTCTGCATAATTATTAAATTTATTCATGCGTTAAAATGAGTCATTGTTTATTAATTTAATCCATCATTTCCTTTAATATGAAGTAGAAGGAATTATATAATTGCATATTTATATCAGCATAAGTAATATGGATATTTTCTGACCACTTGTGATTTGAATTATTATTTTAGATTTCATTTGAAGTGAAATGTAAAAATTTTCTGCAATATTATTAATTAATTTAAAGTTTTTAAAGCAATTATCTGGGGATTTTACTAGAACTATGAAGCTGCTATATTAAATAAACAAATTTTGCAATCAAGTATAAAAACCGTTTATTCAAAATAATTTCAAGTAAAATATAATTCTTAAGAATATTTATGCAAATATGAGCAAAAACATTATGTACAATTATTTAATATTGTAAATTATTCAATTTCAAATGAAAAAATCCGAGATAGTAACAGAATCAGAACTTAAGATAATCAGTTCTTGAGTAATGAAAATTTAAAAATATTAGTTTTTTTTTGCCAAACTGATTTTGCTTAAGTTTGGTACTTTGTCAAGGAAAATTAAGCAGTTTTAAATTATGTGAAAATACATCAAGTAGCCAATTTATTATGATTACCTTACAGTAGCACGGAAATAAGATATTGCGTCACATTGTTGACACTCGTTGACGCATTGTTGACACATTTTGAATTTTCAGTACTCTGAGTAAGAAATCACACTTAAACATCGTTGTTGAATGAGTAAATTTACTAGCACTGATGATCTATCCAAATATTGAGGGGCCATTTTAACACAATAATGATTTCCTCCGTATTTCTAAGATTGTTAAAATTTCACTAGATGTTTTTCTTTTCGATGCTGGCCCCCACAATCTCCACATTTTAACCCGATTCTTTTAAATTTGTGGGATGCAGTTGAAAAAGCGCTCCCAATTGTATATGCTGAACCATCTAGTCTCATACTGTTAAAAAATCTTATTTAAGTTCCACAAATGACCTATAAACTTGTCGTTGAGTTTATATCAGTAATCAATGCTGTATAAAAAGAGGTAATCAAATGAAGCAATGTCAGAACAAAACGTCAAACCGATGAATATTTCGATGTAATCGTTGATTAAAACATAAAAATGCTTATTACTAGATATAAAAAAAACTTTAAATTAAGAATAACTAGATAATAGATATCTATAGATGCATAGATATTAATTTATTCGACACTGTTAGGATTTTCATTCTCAAATTATGTTAAAATAGCCGGCATCAGTCCATCCATCCAATTAACTATGAAGTTCACGGTAAGGATCACTTTTTACCTTTACGGTTTTGAAACCGTTAACAACTAGTATGGTTACAGAAAACATGAATACAAAACTATATGGCTTTTTAACCAGTTACAACTAGCATTACTTCAAAGCGGTAAAAAAGAAATTCAACTGCACATTGGAGATAGTTTAGCAGCTTTATAGTGCTGCCATCTATGCGTGGACGAGAGTACCGTAATCTAAGAGCCCAGGGTCTCAAATTGGGGAGTGCAGGACACTGGAAACTCTTCATGTGTCGAAGGAGATGGAGGAAATATTGACATGTCAACGTTGGGACCCGAACCCTCATTCGGTTGATCATGTGATTATCAGATTCGCCCTTTCGCCTACAATATGTTCTCATATGCAAGGGGCTAAATGGCTTCATTAGGTAAGTCTAAACTGTATTAGGTGAAAGTAGCTAATAAACGGTGTTTTTCGCAGTTAACAGTTTGAATACCATTTCATTTATGGTTCTTTGATTGCTCTGTTTGAATATGGTAAAATAACAATTAAATAAATTATTATTTAACCATTTCTTCTGAGAAATTTTTAACAGTGTATAATTATTTTTAGTTAAAAGCTTTTCTAGATGTTATTACTAATTATAGAATAAATTAATATCCATGAAATACATTAATATTTACATACACATGTAGTGCGTTTAGGATTAAGAGTAGGGTAACTTTTTTTTAAAATATTGTGCAATATTTTCATCAAAGTAAGAAATTAAAAAATCCTTAGAATCCTTTTTTGACAGAAAAATTTGGCACTGATAATAAGAACTTGATTTCGAAATTGCACTATTAAGGTTGTGACAACCTTTACTTATATATTTAAAGTATAAAAAATCACTGCTTTTATAAACTGCTTTTATAAAAAAAATATATTTTTAAATGAATTTCAACCTTTGCAAGACTATCAAAAATTTTGAGGAAATTTTGCAAAATGGAAGACGACTTAATATATCTTATTTTGGCCTATTTAAAATGAGGAAACTAATCTTGAAAAAGGATCCTCTAATAAAAGAGAAATTGTTGTTTTACTCATTTTTTTTATGAGTTTATTCTTAAATAAAATAAGAATATTAAGATATTTGGGCTTCAAACAATTCTAAATAAGTAAAATGTACGAAATGTTAAAGTTCATTTGCAATGTTTTTTATTTAAAATATTTTATTATTCTTCAACATTAAGGAATCTGAATTAAAAAAATTCAAAGTCTAATATTTTTCTGAAATATTAATTTTATTTTTAATATATATCATAAACCTCTTAAATATTTTTTAATTTAGACTAAATAATTGATAATCTGAAAATATTTAGGAAGATCGAATCATTTGAATATATTTAAGGTGAAAGTGCAATAACTACAACAATGGATATATGAAGATAAATGTTATATCATTAATATTCATCAGTGAAAATATCGCAATGAAATAAGTCACGATTTTACAACCCATAAAAATTTGCATTATTTTTTTATCTATTATTTTTAATGAACTTTTTGGTACTTGTGTGTCAAGATTCAAAAAAACTAGGTCGAACCTCTTAAAAAACATCAGTATTTCATTTACATATCAGCTGGATATATTCATAGTAATCAAAGGTTTCTAAAGAATTAATAATAGACATGAAAAAATGAATAGGTTATCCTTTAAATATTGTGATTTTCTAGATGATATAAATAAAACTCTCGTCATAGAATTTTTTTTTCTATACGTTTGAGAATCCTATTAGTTTTGAAAATAAAAGGTTACTAAATATAGATAAGCAAATGAAAGGTTTCTTAGGTATTGATACCCACTTTTATGTATAATCACTATTTTTATTTTATTTTCCAAGCTTTCTGAGAATTTTTTTCTGAAGTAGAGGCGAAAAGGAGATATTCGCCATGAAAAATGACTTTTATAAGTTTCAAAGAGAGAGTATTTATGATTTTATTTGACTAACTTTAATCCTATTGTTTAACTACTTAATACTAAGCAAAATATCTTTCATGTTAATATTCATTTTTTCCAGCTAAATTTCATATTGTGTTATTTTAGTTGGACGGCATTATTTTATCTTTAGTTTTTTAAACTGGTTTTTATTCCAAAATGAGCACGCATAGCTTACCTCATTAAAGTAATTTTATGATGTAATGGTGCAATTTTCTAAAATATGTTTATAATAAACTCATTTGCAAATCATTAATAAAATCATTAATAAACACATTTTCATATTCATTTCTCATTATTCAAAAGTATTTTTTAATAAAATATGCAGTTTGAATTCTATTATATATAATCAATCTTAGAAAGATAAGCTATGTTACAGCGTATTTTTTCGCGTTTTATAACATTTAACGCAAAATCAAACTCTTTCGGTATAATACCCTGTAGCCAAATGCGAACATAGTGCGTAAAACTTGAAATGAAAAAAAAAGGCAATAATACATATTTTTAAGGAAGATAAATTAAAGGCAAAATGAAAAGAGAAACCGGAAAACAAGCAAAATAAATAAAAAAAATAATCACTGGGTCATTTGGGTGACATTTACATTAAAAACGCTATTTGTTCCTGAATAAAGCTTCAAAATAATATTTGTAAATATTTACCTTTACTTTAATACATTACTAAGAGGAATAAGATTTATAAAACAAAATTATATTTAGATAACTTTGGTTCATAGGACCCACTCAATTCTGG
This sequence comes from Parasteatoda tepidariorum, assembly GCF_982258835.1. Classification (NCBI taxonomy): domain Eukaryota; kingdom Metazoa; phylum Arthropoda; class Arachnida; order Araneae; family Theridiidae; genus Parasteatoda; species Parasteatoda tepidariorum. The sequence goes on along the minus strand of NC_141765.1, from coordinate 31,554,095 downwards.
GTCACTTAAAGGAATTACACTGTTAGTTATTCTTTAACTTCAAAATTAAATGAATGTCAAGTTTATTTAATGCACGTATTTTTTTTTTCAATCCGTTAAATGATTTTTCTAAATTTTTTGAACCTATGACGGATATCAATAAGCAATTGATTTTCATTTATTCGTCTGTAAAAGTGGTATAAAAATAAAATTGTATGGTGCATCATAAATTTCGACTAAATTGTGCATCGAGAATCTCAAAAAAAAATTATAAATTTTTATTTTAAAACAGTGGTAAGCACATATTTCATTTAAATAAACAGTATTTTAGATCATAAAGTAGCTCAATAAGTAGTTGTTCTTTCTCGGAGAAAAACAAATCTGGCGAAATTATCGTACTCTCTGGTAATAACATTTCTGGTAAAAAGAATCCCATGGTTCTGATAAATAAGCTAAAATATGCAGTATTCAAACCATTCATTTGGAAATCTTTCTGTTTATATGGTAACGGTTTATCGAATATTCTGGTTTTCAAAATTATAGCTCTTATTACCACACATTTAGTGAAAAATACAAAATTGAAAAGTAAATTTAACCGAATAAATCATTTCTATACTATGATCTAACGTATTATGATTATTTCATCCAATTTGCCTAATTTTACCACATTTACCAAATTTTTACACATATAATAAAACAATATTTTATTGTGAACTATCAAAATCATCATCAAAGTGCTTTGATAAGAAAAAAAAACAGAGCGTTTTGGTGTTCCCATAGCGCCACGAACACAGCAAATTTTACCACATTCGGGTAGTTCTAACCTAACTTTCTTTTCGGAGTTGAATTGCGATATACAAATATATAACTTTGTAAAAGCAGGTTTGAATTAAAGAAATAATTAAGACTTAAAGAAATAATTAAGAATTCCAAATAAATTCCTAATTGGATTTTTCATAATGGGATTGGGAAAAAAAATTCATTAAGTCAGTGATTCTCAACCTGTGGGGCGCGCCCCCCTAGGGGGGCGCGAGCACACTAGAGGGGTGGCGCGAGAATATTCAAGAGAAAATATTATTTAAAAAAATTGATTAACTACATGAAAGGAAAACGCACATACACATAGAAAACAAAATACATTTCGACATATATAATAACTTATTAAAGTGAAGCAACCTATTGAATCAAAACTTAAGGTAGGGAGCCAAAAATGGTTTTGCTTTGAGGATTTTTCCTAATTTTCTGGTTAAGTCTGTGTGGCTGAAAATTTTTTTGTAACATCTTACACCTATCTCTAATATATATCACGTATACTTTTAATTGTAAAATAAAATTTCCTTTATTTTATAGTACAATTTCAAAATTGTAGCTTCTGCGCCTAAGGTTTCCCACAGGTTCCAAAGGTGAGCCATATATTGAAATCACTTGTTCACTTACTCAAATTATCCTTAGAAAAAACATTTGGACTGGAAAACGTCTTTTAAAAAGGCACTTTAAGTGTCTTACTAGTAGGAACTAAAGCTTCCCGATTTTAAAAAAGATATTTGTTCTCAAAGTGTATAATTTGTCTATTGATTTTACATTGATAATTCTTGTGTGAAGTCACTAGCGATTCTTTTAATTTTTGTTACTGAGTTAATTTTTCCAAAAGGATTAACTATCAAGAGTTAAATAACCATACTAGAGTTAACTAACCTAACCCATAACTAGTATAAAATACCCAAAATTACAAGAAAATACCAGAATCGATCACAAAAACACTCATAACTACCAGGAAAAAAAATACCGGAAAAATTACTTTAAAATGCAAACAATACAAAAAACTTGTAACAAAATATCGCAAACTCTACTAAAGTGCAAAGAACGTCAAAATATTATAAAAGTTTAAAAAATACCAAAGTTCCACATTTGCTTAAAATGAAATAAATCAATTGGCATTCAATTCAATCCTTCCTCTTTGAGAAATAACATGCTACGTAATGATTTATAATGATCTCTTTTATAGATTTCACGTTTATTTCCGAAGGTGGCCCATGTGTCCCCAAGGTGGCACCGGGGTCGCGCCACCTTGGGAACATGCATATGATCACCATTTGCACGACTTAAAACTATTAATCTGATAGATTAATTAGAATTAAAGTAATGTGGTTAAAGATAAAGAAATAAGCTTTCAAAGTTCTAAGAATTTAAACACATATAAATTACAATATCTTCCCCGGAAATTAGAACGACAACTGCAAAAAATTAAATCACCTCATACAATGGAGGCCATTCAAGGAAATATCTTCCAATTCAGCCTCGTGCACCTCAGATTCAAGATTTACAATGCAGCAGGGACGTCTTATGATTCAAAATAAATTATAAATTTAATTTTACTTTGGGGGTAGGGCTACGTTAGGAGCACTGACCACGTTTGGCTTAACCACCTTACTTGATCAAAACATACTAAATTTAAAAAAGAAATTAATAATTTTTAGTGACTTCCTTGGGCCCAAAGAGCGGAAAAGTTTCTTTATCTCAGGGTTCTCATTTTTATATAATTTGCAATCGTTACAACCGTAGTTAACACAATATTTAAACCAGGGCGCATTTCTTTCGAAGCCAAAGCTTCTCTGTGGATCATGCAATGTGCCCAGACGCATTGAGAGATTTTTTACAAGTGCTTGTTACTTTCGAACCTTCCGGATATTGAACGAGCACCATCGGTGCATATTCCGATGCAATTTTTGCATTCTATGTGTGTCTCATTCATAACTTCATTTGAAATAGCATAATGCTAGCGCTGTTGTTCTAAGTTCTGTTGATTTGCAGAAAAGTAGTTTTACTACTGACATATTATCACAAGATCAAACATAGGCAATTAAATGAGCATCTTTATTATGCTTCATCAAACTGTATTGAAAACATTTTGTCACGCAACATCGAGAAAAGCTGACACTACATTTCCAACTGTATCACCAATTCGACGAGCAACAGTATCATTTGAAAGAGGACTGTAATTCTTTTGAAAAATTAACCCCAAACATAGTTTCTACAATCTCAATTGCTGCTGGCTTTTACTTTACTTTTGTTTTGGCAGTTAGTTAAAAATATTTTAAAGACAGAATTCAAAATACTCAATATACATTATTGTTGTATATATTTTACTGTAAGTGGGGGGCGCGATGAAAATTATGATTGAAAACTGGGCCACGAATACTGAAAGGTTGAGAACCACTGCATTAAGTGATTTCGCTTTTTGCTTAAATCAGAGATTTTTAAAGTCAATAGTTATTACCGGAAGATTGTAACAGGTCCCATAACTTTATAATAGTGATATCAAGTTATTACAGTAGGTGGTAAGAATTTGAATTTTTAAAAACCACTATATTGTTCATTGATCTAAAGGCGAAAAGCTCTCCTGAAAAGTTGCATCTGTAATATTCCCTACCACTCCGACCTTCAAGTCCGGGGCTTTCTTCCGTAATCATTATAATTTATTTTTTCAAACGTACGGAAAAGTAAGGTAGAGATTCTTCATTTGGTTGTTAAATTTGGGTAGAATATTGAAAGGGTGTATTTTTTGAAATATTCTTAAGCACGCTTTTGAAGCAGTGTTCATTTTCTTAAACACGTATTCTGAGCAGTGCTCATTTTCTTAAACATACAGTTAAACATGCTGTTTGAGCTCCTTAAATTTTCTTAAACTGGCTGTTTGAGCTATTTCTATTTTTTTAAACACGCATGTTGAGCTGAATCTATTTTATTAAATACGCATTTTGAGCTGGGTCCATTTTCTTAAACACGTATTTTGAGTTGCGTCAATTTTCTTAAACATGCATTTTGAGCTCTGTCATTTCTCTTAAACCCGCTGCTCGAGCTGTGTCCATAAACACATATTTTTATGTGTGCTAGAAAAAAAATCGCCAACAATTAGTGTTTTGAAGAAAGAAAAAAAGAATTAGAAGGATATTTTTTAAGTATGCATGTAATAAAAACGGTTTTTTCCCTTGGCTTATTAGTTTTCTTTCAGTAAAAATAATTTTTCTTCCAACAATTCCTTATGACATAAATCAAATTATATGTTTGATTTATGGTATTACATCAAATTAACTCCTGAAAAATAAATTTTCTTCATCTGATATTTACATAAAAATCACTATAAATAAAAATAATCAGCACAAAAATATTTCTAAGTAGTAACACGTGGATTTATTTTCAGATGGCAAACTTTTCTAGAGCAATGTTATTTTCAGCCGTTGCCGACTGTCACTAAAATAAATTTAAAATAGTTATAATTTTATCATAAATGATGAACTAATAATAATGATAATAATAATGGTTATAATGAAGTGATCTTGAATATAATTGAAGTATAAATACTTAATTATCTGCTGGCGAATTTCTTTCGATGTTTTTTTTTCAACTGCCAAACTTGTTTAGATGCTCTTTTTCAGTCATTATTATGTATTACATCAATAAATAAAATAATTTCTATCTGAGGTTTAAAACTAAATATATAAGGATAATAAAAGAGAATTTATTTTATTATTCCCAAATTAAGGTTTCTGTTTTAAGGAATTTAGGTTACGTAGCTGTATCGTAGAAATATGTTTCAGAATAGGTTCATTCACTTATTTCCGCATTATTGTCTCTTTTTTAATGAAAAAATTGCCTCTTATATCACATAAATAGGCGTGATTTTTTTTCTTTGAAGCAGGGACTTAGATTAAAAAACTACTTAATGTTTTAAAAATATTGGCAAGTAAACTGTTCAATGTGTTACTAAGTTTATTTAATGAAATATCTTTGTAAGCACGAATAAAATATGGTACTCTCTCTGTTTCCAAAATGTTTTTCAATAAGGATTTTATTTGAAACATAATAAAATGCCCAATTTATGTTATTTAATAGTTTGAAGAATTCTATACATTTCACACTATTAGTAATTTCTGGGAAAAAATGGTTAGCACTAAACAAATCATGATATTTATTTAATTTATTTCATTGTTATTTTCTCATATTCAACCAAAGCAATAAAATGACCATGTTATTCAGCAGTGAGAAGAATCATTTATATTGACTGCTTTTACTTGATATAGTTACGAAACCAGAATTTTATCCGCGTCAACTATCCTTCTTTATAAAACCACTTAGTCCTTGTTTAATCCATAAATAGTTACAAAACGTATAGTTTTGCATTCACAGTTCTTAACCATACTAATTGTAAATGATTTTGCAACCTTAAAGGTAAAAAAGAAATTTCCAAATCCTAAACTATGCAGTTAATTGGATAGACAGACTACTGCCGGTAATTTTACAGTAATTTTAAAATGGAAGTTCGGACAGTGAGGAACACTGTAGTCAAGAATGAATTAACAATACTTAATAATAACTAGAACTGTTAATACACTGTAAAAAAAGGGTTTCTTGAAATTGAGTAAAAATGTGTCGAAATATCTCCAGAATAAATAATTGTCGAATTTTAAAACCCCATGTTTTCAAAATTGAAACAGTATATACTCAATTTTGAGCAAAAAACAAAGTTTGAAAAGTGACGAGGAAGGAGACAGAGAGGGGGAGAGATTTATGTACGTTGCCTGCCGACAAGATTCAAATCATGAACTTCCGGGTTCATAGTCGGATGCTCTAAGCACCATAGTTACACAGCCCAGAGAGTCAGGAAGCTTTATATAATTACCAAAATTGCACACCATGACATACTAATTTCGTATTTTAATGTTACAAAGGGTTGTAAATTTGAAAATATGGTCCCAATAGCTTAATTATATTTTGCTTATTACCTTACAACTTAAAAAATTTTGAGCGAATGGAATATATAAAGCTTCTTAACTCTCCCTAGATTGGGTTTTATAGTTATGTGGTTTGAACATCCTACTACAAACCCGGAGCTCCTTGGTTTGAATTCTGTCGGTAGCCAACAAAGATTTCTTTATCGAAATTTGCTTTTAGACTAGGCATTTTGCTCTAAAATGAGTATATGGTGTTTTATAATTTTAAATACATGAGGTTTACAAATTCGATTTATATTTGTTTCTGAGTTATTAATTTTGACACATTTTTGTTCAATTTTTAGTAAAACCCTTTTTTTTCAAAGTAGTAGTAAGTTAGTAGTAAATAATTAAGATTATATACGATATAAATAATTTTTTAAATCATGTTTGTGAAATAGAATTCCCTTGTACTCGTTATAATTTCTTGTTTTATCCTTATTTGCAAATTCAGTGCTGCGTATTCCAGATTTTAAAAATTTGTTTAAAAATTTTCTTTTTTAACAATTTTAATTATACTTTCAAATTGAATAATGATTTCTATAGAACTTAATTAAGCACATTTTTCTTGTCGGTCGCCTTAAGCATTCGTTTTATTACTTATATTTCTATCTTAATATTACTCATACTTCTAACTTTTTTTCCCTCTTCTAACTTATATATATATTTTAAATTGAAGTATAATATTTTCAATCCCCAAATTAATAATAAGAATTGTATATATTCATTTAATATGGGTGAAAAAGAATAAATATTTCTTTCCATTAATTAGCTATTGTTGTAAAATTTTGTTATTTAAAATTCGTAATGAAACTTAACAATTTAATTTGAAAATTGTATTGCAATGACTTGTGATAGTTTGACCAGTGATGATAAGTGAATAAAGGTTGAAACTCAATCAGTATTTTATACTTCAATTCTATGATGATTTAACTGAATACTTAGGAAACTTTTTTTCAATAAATCACAAAAATTTAATGCCAGTATTTTGAATGTACTATGAATTAAAAACATTATGTTTCTTTGATAAGTTCATTTTAAGTTTTAAACAAAACTTTTCTTTATTTACAAATATACTGCTTTCACAAAACCAATGAATACTAAAAAAAAAATTGTTTTGCTACTTTTCAAGAAAGAATAGGAGTTTATTTCAGGAGAAAAGAAAATTATCTTTTTTTTTTAAGAAAAAAATATACTTTTTATATTTTAAGCACTTTATGTTTCTTTAAGTGGTTCATTTAATGTTTTAAACATAACTTTCGTTTTATTTACAAACAAACAGTTTTCTCAAAACTAGAGAATATTAAAAAAACAAACTATTTTTGCTATTTTTTTTTAAGAAAGAACAAGAGTTTATTTTTCTAAGAAAAGAGACTCGTCTTCCATTTAAAAAAAAATATTTTTACCTACAAATTTACTTTTAAGCAAAATAAATTAATTTTACAGATTTTTCAGATATTTTTTGTCAACACGACGCAGGAAAAGTAATCTGTCAAAGAAGTGATTGTCGGTAGAATAAATCAGTTTCCAAAGTAACTTCCGAACTCATGTGGCAAAGCTCGTTTCAAAAGTAATCTTTCAACAACTTCCGTGACGTAAAACAGTTATAAGAAACGTTAGAAGCTTAACTCTTATTACAGAAAATGTGATTAATTTTCTTCTGTTTTCATGTGCAAAGTTTGCATAAGTAATTTTATTTTTCGTAAACTTCTTACTGTTCTTTTAAAAATTATGGATTATGGTATAATACGTTAAAGCGATTTAAAAATTTTAAACTTAACATTTCAAATATTTTTCAATAATTTCAACTTAAGCGAATGATAACAAAAAAACTACTGAAAGCTTAAATCATGAAGTTATTGTAAAATAAGAAATATTTATCATGGTATATTTGAAATTTTTAGGTTTGCATTTTAAATTTAGGGGATGTTTCTAAAAACAGCGAAATAAAAAAAAACCTATCAAAGGGTTACATTTTGATCATTATTTCGATGACTAGCAATTTATATTTTCTGACTTATTTTCAAATAGCTCTCCATTTTTTTAGAAGAAAAATGTATACATTAAAACTCCAGAAATAATTTTAAAATAAAAAAAGTAAAACACAAAGTTTGGTAAAAATAAAATCAGAATAGAAAACAAAGCGCGATCATGATAAAAAAAGGAAAGACGAATTATGTATTGTCTCAATTAATTATTGATAGTTTCGTAGTATGTAAAATTAAATTTTATTGAGTTCGTAAAAATATTCTGCATTACGATGTTGCTCGGTTGAAAAAATTCTGGCAAATTTACGGTAATGCAAAGTAGTGTTTCTGGTGAAAAAAACCATAATTAATCTAATAAAAATCAATGTATACCATATTTAAACCATTCACTTGGTAATTTTTCCGATCATATGGTAATGTATTAGCGAAAATTCTGGTTTTCAAAATTATAATTCTTTCTACCACAAGAAAAACTTAAATAAAACTGATAAGCTATTTTAACCGAATAAAGGTTATGATAAAATTACCAAATTTTACCACATTTACCAAATTTTATCACACATTATTGAACAATTTTTCCAAATTTACTTTCCAATCACTTTCCAATCACTTTCAATTTTACCAAAATCATTAGCAAAGCTCTTTGGTAAAAATTTCTGGGTTTTTAGCGTTCTCATGGAGCCAAAAACGCGGTTAATTTTACAATATTCTCGTATATTTGACCATACTTATTTTCTCAGTGTGCTTACTGAACTTCTTTTCAAGAAGATTCCGAGAAATGTTCAACTCTTAGAGGTGACAGTAGCATGCTCGTGTAAAACTAGTTTTCAAAATGGCACATCACATGATAAGCCAATTCACGTAATGTCATATTATTACTTTCTATTATTCACACCAGGCTGTTAAATTAATAGTTATCACTAATTTATTATTATATTTAAAATAAGCTTTTCCGCAACAAAGATTGAAAGTTGATGCGTGAAAATCAGTTGATTCGTTTAAATGGTATTAAAGATAGATCAATCATGCGGCAAAAAATATAATTTTAAAAAAATTCATATTTTTGTCACTGAGTATCACATGAGGAGAGATAAGCATTTCATTAAAAATCTAATTTTGATTCAATAAAACGATAAAAAATACAAAACTATATTTTTTTCTATGCTCAGAAAAGTTTAATATGAAAAAAGTAAATTTTATAGTAAATACTTTTGAAAAAAAATATACTTTTGGCAAGCAAAAAATATATGAAGTGAAGAGCAATGTAACAAAAAGGCACACAGGTAGAATTTTCATTCCAAAAATATGGTAAAATAACAGGCAGCAATCTGTCTATCCGATTAACAGTAAAGTTTACGGCAAAGAACATTCTTTACCTTTACTGTTTTGAAACCACGTACAACTAGAATGGCTAAAAGACCATGAATACAAAACTATTCTGTATATTAACCATTTACAACTAGCATGGTTTCAAAACCGAAACGATTGAGCGTGCGACTGGGGCTTGCAGAACACAAATTGGAGAGTGTATGGCACTGGAAACTTTTCATGCGTTGATGGAAATGGAAAATATATTGTAGTGTCAGCACAGGGACTCGAACCCCTGTTCTGTCAGTCATGAGACTGACAGATTAGCCCTCTCGACAATAATATGTGCGCGATTGCAAGGAACTAAGTGGTTACATTTGGAGGGCCTAATTGATGCGATGAAATTCTAGTTGTTTAATCGTATTAAGTGAAAGCAGTTAATAAAAGGGTTTTCTCACAGTTAACTGTTTGTATACCATCTTATTTGTGGTAATTTCACTGTTTTGTCTGAATATTGTAAAATAACTAAATAAATATTTATTTAACTATTTTTTCCCAGAAACTTCTAGCAGTTCATATTTTCAAATTCCTCCTATCGTTTTTTGGGAAAAGTACTACGATTTCCATTTGATATTGTTATGTGTAGATGTTTTAGCACCTACCTGTAGATAATACTAAGAAACAGTTTGATGTAAAATCAAATGATTAAATCATGCTCATAGGCTTGTAGCTTGCCAATGGCAATGGTGGTTAGAGGCTTCGTCTACCTCGGCTTTGGCCGTGGCTAAATTCCCTGTGCTAAAAGGTGGGTACTCTAGTGGTTTGTACCTTCTGTGACCTTGTCCTTATGAGTAGAATTCTGCTTTAATATAATATCCTCAGTGCTCTCACAGTTGGAAAAAGGTCAATGTCCAAGAGCCGGGATGTAATTTAAAGCGTTTTACTTTTGTAAAGTCACCTGTGAATATTTTTCTCTTTTTCAGCAAAACCTTTTTCTTAACTCTCTTACATAAGTCTCCTGATAAATAATTCCCAGTAGATACTGATGTAAAATTTCTTTGCAACACAAATCAAAATATGTATTTAAGAAACTTAAATAATAATGAAATGTCAAATAAGGTACATTTTACAACTTCTTATTTTAAAAAAAATTTCGGTAAAAACATTCAATATTTCAGTAAAATAATGACACAAAGAGAATTAACTAATCATAAAGTGCATTCTACATGTGTCTCAATATTTCGCTTAAGTCAATTTTATTTCAAAGCATAAAAGTTACGAGACATTAAACCATTCTCCAGAGCAATAAAATTGGTATGAAAATAAAGAATGATATCCCATCACAGAAAGATTATTCTTAAAGAAGTGGGTGTCCTGCAGCTTTTATCTAGCAAACAACTTATTACGTTCTTAAAAGTAATTCTGTCAATTATTTTCCATAAAAGAAAAATAAGCCAGACTTAAAAATAGATTACAAACATTAATGATTAATTAATTCTCTAGTATTTACAAATATTGCGCATTAACTAATAATGTTTACAATACAAAGGGTTTTAATGATGTGGATTGTTTTGTTTTTATCACGAAATGTTGGGATTGGGAGAATTTATTAAGTAAAAATAAAATTCACCTTATTTGGGCTATCAATTTAACTTTTGTATACAGTAAAAAAGAAAGATAACCCTAAATTACCTTTGCTTTAATAATCTGATTTTCACTAGTTAATAGCTAAATAGGTTGACTTGAAATTTGCAAATCAATTAGTGCAAAAAATTATTAAAGTTACAGAATAAATCACTTAAGCGTACCTTTCTGAAAACAAAAACATACTTTTTTTTTGACAGATTTAGTTTTTTAACGATTAAAATATGGCGGGTAACTGCAATCTGAAAAATGTGCTTCAAATAATTTTTAGAAAAGTTATAATAAGTTTGAGTCTTTTCATGTTATTTTCGATTTGACGTACTTAGTTTCTTTTTTTATGAGGGGGGGGGGAGGGTTCAATCATAAAATTCGTTGATCCATAAATAAACCCATGTAAAAACGATTTTGTTTTTTGCAAATATTTATCATTTTACTTCACATTAGTCAGAAAAGGGGCATGTTTTTTCAGTTAAAGTATGTTTTTGCTGCTGATTCCGTAACTTAATAGTAAGTGTTAAGTAAATAGCAATATTTAAAATCGACTTTTTAAATCATTAAGATTATCATTCTGTTCGTGGAAATTGAGTCATCAGAACTAGTAAGTCAGAGTGATATTTTTTTGTTGTTTTGATATACTACCCTATTAATATTTAAATAGTTTAAAATGACATAGAAGGAGAAATATTAAAAATAAAATTCGAAAACAGAGCCCTTTTTTTTAGGTTTTCATTTGTTTTTTAAATCAATAAAAGCATTTCCACGGAAAATTATAATCTTTTTTATTCGCAATACATAGCATAAAACGTAGCTATATTGAAATTATTAAAAGAGTTCAAGTTCTTACTCGATTTGAATAAACCTTTTTGCAGTCAATAAATAAAGAAAAAAATCTGCTCGATAGAATTTTCATATCATGGTGAAACTATCCTAATTTTTTTTTGAAAAATAAATATCAAACACTACTTCTGTTTAGCATAAAATTTTTAATCAATTCATTCTAAGAAATTAAAACAAAACTCTTATTTCCTTTTTTAAAAAAAACGTATGTGTGAAAAAAAGTGTATACTTTGTGTGAAAAATGTTCTGCAAAAAATTCGATTAATTTGCTAGTGCAAAAGATTTAAGCTTTAGCCTGATTGGAAAATTTTGGCTCGTGGCAAATTTTTTTCAGTTCAATATTGCTACACTATCAATCACTTCCAATTTTAATCAGGATGGATTGAGTCCCTTCACTTGAAAATCAAGTTGAATTATTAAATCACTTTTAATGCAATTTTATCCTAAAACTCAAAAACTAATTGAAAAAATTATAATTTTTAAAAACTTATTGCGTTGTAAAAAAACAAGTCCTCATTACAAACTGTATATTCCAGAAGTTTTGAAGATTTATGTTCAGGTTTTAGATTTTATGGTAAAAAAGGTTTAATAAATGTGAATTATTATACACGGAGAAAACAGTTCTAGCAAAACTATCGTATTGTACAGGAATTATATATCTGGGGAAAAAATAATTCTAGTAATAAAACCATAGTATACGGTATTCTATTCATTAGGTAATTTTTCTGTCCACATGGCAACGGCTTATCAGAAATTCTGATTTTCAAAATTATAGTTCATATTACCACATACGAGTATTTAGTAAAAAATACAAAGGGAAAAGTAAATTATACAGGACAAATATTTTTATGCCGTGCTCTAAGGTGTCATGATAAAATTATCAAGTTTACCACATTTACCAAATTTTAACACATATTATAAAACAATATTTAATTGTTAATTTTACCAAAATAATTACCATTTCGGTTCGGTAAAAATTCTCGAGCATTTTTGCTTTCTCATAGAGCCAGAAATACGATAAATTTTACCTTATTCTGGAAGTTTTGATTATACTTTTTTTCAGTGTAGATTTTAAATAAGATGATTAGCGGATTTTAAATTACAAAAAAAGTATCATTTATGCTATTTGTTTTAACTTAAATTTATTGGTATAGGACAAACTCATTTTTTAAATTGCGTTAAATAGATTTAGATGAGAGCAATTATTTTCAGGTAAATGACTGGAAATTCTCGTAACTGGATTAATTTTAAGGTTGTATTAGTGACAGCACTTGAGTATAACTTAACGCTAAAATTATCATTCATAGGGGAAAACCTGAATATAACTTAGTGTGGGAAAGCATAATTAGAAGACTAAAAGTTATTTTAAATGCAGGCTTCTTTATTTTTTGCTGGGTATAAATCTTGGGAATATGAAATTCTCATAACTGTTATTTTATAACAATAATTTGATCATTAATGCTAAAATCCTTTCTATTTTTATAGATATTATTGTTTTCCAATAATACATTTTATGGAGATGAAAGACAGCAAATAATTTAAATCTTTATTTCAAAGACAGAAATAATTCAAATCCTATTTTCCTAGAACTAGTTTTTAGGTTAACTTATTCTTTTCACTCGATTTCTTTTGAATAAGCTTATTATTCACGTGGCTCTTTGTAATAAGCTTTCATTAACATTCTAGGTTCACTGAAGTTCTGGCATCTTGGTTTAGGAGCAAATGACTTTAAATAAATTAGGCAAATTGAACAATGAATTGTATGTTTATTAATTAGCCTAAAGGGAAGTAGGCACAATACAATGTGCTTATAAATTCTTAGGTAAATTAGTAAGTACAACTTTATTTCTAAATAATCTGAAACATTACAGAATGATGCTGGATTCAACCTGCGACAAAGTCGCATTGGCTCAGAAGAAGCAGCGCTCACCTCTCAATGAGGTGAACCAAGTTCGAATTCCAGCGATGCTTGTTACGAATTCTGATCCCAGTTCGTACCAGTCACAGTGTTGACGTATAACATCCTCAAAAGTAGACTAATCATGGGTTAAAATTCCCTTTTCTACGGGATACCCATGAGAGATTTCCTTCGTTTTTCCTTTCCATGTTGCGAAAATGTAAGTTATTTTCATCGAAAAGACATCCACGAAATCTGTCCTAATGCTTGATCCATGAGTTCCCGTGTCTTATGGGTTGGGTTTGAAATGATTAGGTTATGGATTTGAGCAATGATTGCCGTAAACCAAAAATTGGCGCAGTTGTTTAATTCCAGTTATAAAATAAAATAATTTTATCATTTTTCATTATTTTTGACTAAGTAATCATAATAAATCTAATTACATTTGCAAGTTTGCTCTTCTTTTCAAAAAAAAAAAAAAAAAAAAACATGGATAAATTATAATATTTATTTCCGTTGCCTATAATTCCCTAACTTTAACACCGAACTACTAATTATTCATCACAGTCAAATTTCGAAAAGATATCTGGTTATTTTCCTCCTCTAGTACTTTCTTTTAACAAAATTGAGTTGCAAATATAACCGAATAATAAAAAGCAAATGTTTGTCTAGCTCAGGTGTTTAAATTTAGCTTCAATTTTCCTTAATATTTCCTGGTTAAACTCCCATTACCATTTGTTTTCTCTGGCTCAATAAGGAAAACTGTGAAATCGATTCATGAAAAAATATTATAGAGAAAAAGCTTATAAATTGGTATTTCACACAAATTTATTTACCTTCTTATAATTAAACCGATATCAGGATTGTCACAGCCTTGGTTTAACTATAAAACGTTAACTGCATGTCTGTTGAAAGAAGTCGGTGTAATATTTATAGGAACCACATAAGCGACATAATGAAATAAAGTTAAATTCGCAGATAATAAGAAAAGGATTCAGTTTTTTTTTTTCGGTTTTCAAGTTTTTTTTACAGATTCCGTGATTGGAGCTGTTTTATTAATCTTTTCTAATTTTGTTTATTTCGGCAATATTATTCGTCCTTTTAAATTGTCAGACATAGTTTCTAGTTTCAGTTTGCTTTTATAGTTTGTTTAGTTCATAGTTTCTGTTTCATAGTTCTGTTGTTACCTTGAATTGATTACAGTAAACATTTTAGCACAAGGTTATAAAAATAAAACTCTATCGGGCTCTTGTTTACATTCAGCCATTGTGGTTTGTTTTAAATTTTGAATGCAATATAAAACTTTTCCCCAAAAATACTTGTTTCTCTGGTAAATTGTTTTGTGTTTAATTAATTTCCTTTCCTTCTAAATATTGATTAAATAATATAAATTGAACAATATTAGCTTCTCTTTTTCAGTATAGTCTTTAAAAAATGCACGAAAATAAATCTCATTGATCTAAAATATATAAGTATCGCGATCACTAGAACAACATATTGAATATATTGAATATATTAATTTGCCATGCTTATTAATAACCATAAATACTATTTAACGTTTTTTACAAGCAATAGCACCCTTTAAAACATTGCACCAGGTCAATCCCGTACGCGAGGATATCACCACAACCAATGCAATTTTTCAAAAGATGATATTTTTTAATTTTTTGAGCATTAAAATTTTTCTAAAAAATAGCTATTATTAGTATAACAATATTAATAAATTAATAAATATTATTTAATTCATGTATTGTTAATGATTAAAAATTAAATATTATTAATTTAATAATTGTTTCAATACTTTAATATTAAAAAATTATACATTTATACTATCATAATTTTATACTCTGTTTAGTACTTTTCGAAATTTAAAATCAAACGCCTATGTAAAAGTCAGAATTCCCTATACATTGTTTTTATTATTAAAAATTTATATATTAATAAATATTATTAATTTATTGATTATGAATAATAAAAATAATATAATATTACTGAATTACGTACTGTTTATAGTTTTTAAATAGTATTAAAAATATATATTTATGCAATCATAATTTTATATTCTGTTCAGTCCCATTCCAAATTTTAAGTTAAAGACCTATGTAAACGTCAGCATTCCTCATATATTGTTTTCATTATTAAGAATTAAAATAATAATAAATATTAATTTATTAATTGTTAATTATAAAAATTTTACAATGTTACTGAATTTCCAATTATTACATAATACTAATATTGACAAATTATGTATTTATGCTATCATAATTTCACACTCTCTTTAGTCCAGTTCCAAGTTTAAAATTCACGACTTATGTAAATGTCAACACTCCCGTAAAGAGTGACAACTACCCCCAAACCTATATAAATTGTCACTATGTTGTAAATTTTTTAAAACTTCCAAAAAATACCAAATAACTTGTCGATCAGCAGTAACAAATGCTAGTTTAGTAGATTTGACTAGTCTCATTGCTATTTATAAAAAATTATTTTAATCAAGGAAATTAATGAAGATATTTCGTTTTTATTAAATCACCTAAATCTCTACTAGTCTCAATAACAAAATTTAAATAAAACTATTATAATTCCGCATTCATAGATTAATGCAAGAACGAATGATTTCGTGCTTAATAGGGTACTGAAATTCTGGAAGCTCTATCAATTTTTCCCACCAATAAGTCTTTTCGTAATTGTTTATGTTTATACGAAATGTCATTTTTGTACAAATAATTAATTTTTAAAAAATATTTCAAATTCCAATAATTCAAAAACTTTCGTGATTTTAAATTTATAATAATAATTATCTGGGCTTTGGCTCAAATTAGTTCTTTTGACATTATCGTCAGAAACCTAGTTTAAAATTTGAGTTTAGCTTTAGAATAAATAAGTTTTGATACTTTTCCCCAGTATATTTTGCTTATTTCACTAACTTCTAGAAAATCAGCAGTTTTA
Source organism: Parasteatoda tepidariorum (assembly GCF_982258835.1). Lineage (NCBI taxonomy): Eukaryota > Metazoa > Arthropoda > Arachnida > Araneae > Theridiidae > Parasteatoda > Parasteatoda tepidariorum. The sequence continues at coordinate 31,537,722 of NC_141765.1, read as the reverse complement.
TGTAATTACCATTTTAAATTTTGGAAAAATTATACGAATTTATCATTTCTTGTTTTTTTTGTATTAATGTATTTCAAATACAATTTAAGATTTTGCAATATTTCTTCAAATGATAGAGAAATTTTCAACTCTGATTGGCTATAATAAAAAAAAACAATATTCAAATTTAAAAACTAAGCTAACTTTTGCATTTTAACAAATTTTTTACTAGCAAAAAGTTTAATTTTTAATTAAATGTTATTATTTTTCGACATTATTTATTTTTGCAATAAAAAAAAACGATAATAGCAAGCTTGGTAATATTTTTTGAGCTAATTTGTTAATGAATGTTACATTTTTGTTTAATGCTCTATAATTTGAAAAGAAATACATATATAATAATAAAATAGTAAAATAAAGACATCTAGATGCTCACTTACTTAATAACTTCCAACCCCATTTGACTCCGTTTTAATAAAAATGTATAAGGATGCGTATTCAGAATAAAAATACAAACATGCTTGGTTGAAACACTTTGCTCTAATACTATTTCATGAGGATGTATTTTTTAAAAAGGAAGCAGAACAATGATAAAACATAAATGTGTGAACGTTTATGTTTTTTTTAAAGACCATGACCTGCAAACAATAAACAATGACATGAGAATCCATCAAAGAATGCTAAATGCCTGTTTTCTTTGTTATATTTGAAACTAGTTTGTTATGGAAATAAATAAAAAAAATGTAATGTGTTTTCTTTGTTATATTCCAGCTAGTTTAATGATGTATTCCTACATTTTAAATGAATTTTCAACAAAAAAAATTATATCTCCGTTACATTTTCTTTAAATTTATGTAAATTTTAATAAAAAGAAAGCTTTAAAATATTTTCGAACTGATAATAAAAATTTAAAAAAACGTCGGAAAACTACTGCATGCTAATTAGTCATGTTAGGGGTTATTGGAACGCTATGGTTTGCAGAACATTGTACAATACCTCCTAAAATTTGCTTACTTCAATTGTTTAGCTTCATACTTTTATCCAAGAGAAATATCTAAATAAATTGATTTTTAATGCTTTACAATGATTCAGGACTCAACGATCATGCAAAAGTGTAATTCTTACAGCTACACAAATATTTTTTCAAAGAGTGAACTTTAAAGTTATGTGAAATTCGAGAGACAGAAGAAAAAAAACATTTCATAAAATCGACGATAGTATATTAACTAATTTATTAAAATATGTAAAACTTATATATTTTCAAATGTTAATTATTTTCATTTGTATCTTATATCATTTATGTATATAGAAATAATACATTCTCTATATTGCCTATTTTTATATATTCTTCTTCAGTGGTATTATAGCCCTAGGTGGGCCCTAGCCTTCTCTACAAGTATTTTGCAGGCTTATTTTCCAAAAGCATTACAATTAAAATGCACATTTCCTATAGTTTTAGTTATTGGTATTTGTTAAATTATAGTCTATGTAGGAAAAAAAACAATTAACCAGCGAGATACAAAGTTAATTTTTACTAAATAAAATAGAAGTTATCAAACTGAACATTTTTGAGTTATCTACTTGTACTATTAAAATTACCGACATTTGGTTAAAATTACCAAATTTTATCACGTTTACTACCAAAGAGCATGGCAATAAAAATCATATTTGATTGTTAATTTTAACAAAAGTTATTACCAAAGCATTTCAGTAAAAACCACCATGCTTTTTGGTATTTCCATCAAGTCAGAAATACGTTAATTATTGGCATATTCAGGTAATTTTGATCATACTTTTTTTCCCAGTGTATTGTGATTTCGCACATAGGGAAATTGTTATGTGCGAAAAGTAAAATTAACATTATGAAGATCAAGCTTTCAACTTCTCATCTGTCTAGACTATTATGACATTATTTCTCAGATTGTTGCTACCCCGATCCATTTTTTGAGAAAACTGAAGTTTGTCAATAGAAGGGTGCGATATAAAGCACAATTAAGAAAAAGTATATTTTTGTGCTTGATACAGTAACTTTAATTTTCGCTTGCACAATTTCGTAAACATACTAAATTTTAGCATTACAAACCGTTAATATTGCGTTTTATTGCGCTTATCATTAAGTCAAAAATTATTGAGACGTTCAGTTTTTTTTAATTTTTATTTTAGGTAATTTGGTGTAATATCCGGTTTTAGCGAAAAATCAAAAGTGCCAATTCACTATTTTCAAATACCAGTTCCTGGCATTTTCCCTACAGTCCACTACAAAAAAACAAAGCCCATCATTTCACGACATGTCTAAGAATAATTTGTATGTGCTATAAAACTAAACCTTATTTCCTTCAAACGGTATTTTCTTCCTTTTAATTTTGCCCTTTATACCTAAATGATTTTTAAAGTACTTCAAAAACTCTGTAAAAATAATTCAGCCTTCTCCTTACTAGTAGCGTTTTTAGTGCTCAACTTACCCAAAATAGACAAAAAGTTCTGTGAAGAAGAGAGGATTTGAGAAGAATATTTTAGTGTCCGTTTACATCCAGTTGTCTTCCATTTTCTTTATTGCCTCAATGTTTATTTCTCTTTCTAAGGTACATAAAACAGGACAGAAAGACCATTATATATTTTTATCCTTATTATCCATCATTTGAATGGCAATACTAGCATGTTTTTTAAGAAAATAAAATGTATTGTTTGTTTGGGAAAGTATTCTTTTCAGGAGTAATTTTGCTCGCTGTAGTTACTAAAAATAAACATTTTTGACTTATGGAGAAGTAACAAATGTGTACATTGAGTAGTTTTGCTTTCATATTTGGAGAATGAATTTAGAAATAGCATTTGTAATTTCTCTTACAATAAATAATGTATTTATAAAGATATTTTATTTACTTCCAGAAAAAAAACTGATAACATTGTTTAAATTTGATTTTGTTATTTTTGTACTTTTAATACTTTTCAAATATAAATTATTAATTTCCCTTTTTTTTAAGTAACATCCATAACATCAATTTTAAATTGTTCAAAAAAACCTTAAATAGCAATATATATATATATATATATATATATATATATATATATATATATATATATATATATATATATATATATATATATATATATATATATATATATATATATATATATATATATATATATATATAAATATATATATATATTAAAAATGCCTAAAGAAAAAAGAAAAAATCTTTCTTTAGTAAACATTTTTCAATGATTCGTGCACATTATAGAGCTGACTTAAATAGATTTATGCAAATTATAAAATTTTAAAAAAGCAAATATAAAACAATCTGGGAAAGGGTTAAGTCAAATAATGAGCATTCCATTTTCGAGAAAGCAAAAAAAAAATTTTAAAAAAAAACTCACAATGAATCTAATTGAATCGAAAATATTTATTTTCTCAAGCGTAAAAAGAAATAATAAAAATCAGATTTTTTTTTTATCTGATATCTTAATGTTTTTTGAAAAGGTTTAAACGAAAAAAAGTTGTTTCGAAAGCATTTTCCATATATTATAAGGCTGATTTAAGTAGATTGATGCAAATATTAAAATTTATAAAAACAAAATAGATACAAAAAATATAAAAAAAAGCAAAGTTAATTAACTAACAATCAACTTTGGAAAAAAAGACTTATATTAAGCCTAATTAGAACGATATATATTTTTCTTCAAGTGAAAAAAATAATATAAATCATACATTTTTTTCTATATTGTACCTTAATTCTTTCTAAAAGTTACTTTATTTAAAATTCATATATTTCAAAGAAATTACATATTACTGTTAAATTTTAACAAGAAATAATATCTACCGATATGTTTTCTCAATGAAAATAGCAATTACTAAGGCGAAAATTTCTTATCGAATTTGGAATAGCCTCCAAGAATGTAGAGATGATGAATTTGCTGTGAGAGTGGTGTGGAAAAAAGGAGTCCTATTCACACATTCAAACTTATTGATCAAAAACTTGTTGCCTCTTCAACAAAGGTGAAAGAGCTTTCTGTTGCATTATGGTTGAGGTGTTCAGCGCAGAATCAATGCCTGATTCAAAAGAATTTCCAACGCGATGCCACGATCGAATTCCCCTTATTCGTTTCACAGAAAAACTTAACAACATTATTTGCAGTGATGGTAGTGACAAATGAAAATAAAACTGCGTTAAAATAGGATCGTTTATATATATTTATAATGTAGATTTCGCTTTTTTTTTCTAAGAACTCATTAGTTTTTGCATCTTTTAATGCTGGAAAGTTTTCAAATTGTGTCATTATGATTCGAGTATCATTAGGATATGCGTAACTTAACAACATTTTATGTAGTTAAAGTGATGACAACCGAAAATAAAACTGCATTAATGTAGGATCCTTTTATATAGATAAAATGCAAATTTTATTACAAATTTCGCGTTTTTGCACCCTTTAAAGCAAAATCAGACATCCAATAAGGTGCTGCCATATATATTGCTCAAAAACGAAAATTCCTAATTTCAACTCATAGGCCTACTTACATTACGGGATTCAATAACGGCTGAATTAATTGAAATTCTTTAAAAAGCATTGAATTAAAGAAATAATTACAATTATTAAAAGGAAAATTATTATTATCTAAAGTAATTTTGAAATTCTTAATAGCTGAAAGAAAATCTGTTATATTATTTCAAATAAATTTAAACCAAAGAATTTGACCAATCAAAATATTTTTAAGAATTTTAAAGTATTTGTAGAAAATTGAAATTTGTTAAACTAACAACATTAAACTTAAATTATCTTCTTTTATCGTATAATCCAATCAAAATTTTATCGTTATGAAGTTTAATTTCAAGATCAGGAAAATTGGAGCCCTTAACATCTGAATTAGTCTTTATTAAATTGAGTTCTTTAGAATAAATATCTTTAATTAAATCAAAATCATTACAATCAAAAATAATCAAATCAGATTTGTTTAAATTTTAATTCAGATTTCAATTTTTTTATTCAATGTGAATTAAAAAAGTTCAATAAATTCGGCTGATATTGAAGTACACATAAGTAGGCCTGTACTGCGAAAGTAAGGATTTTTTGTTCCTGAGGAATATAGATGGCAGCACTTTATTGAATAATTCTTTTAATCATTGAATGCTTTGTTCTTTTTCGAAAGGAGTCAGCAATATATATTTTTTAATTTCACTTAAATTTTTAAAGATCTGGCAATTTATATTTTATTTGTTTATTCTAATTCTAACTTTCTTTATATATTTCTTACATGTAGACGTGTTCTTATGAATGTTTTCTCCGTGTACTTTTAACTTGTGTTTTTGTGTATTATTGGATTTTCATCTTTATCTCAATATCTGATTTTTTGAGGTATTGCATTTTCTTATTTAGTTTTTCCATTTTGCGGCCTCGGGGCACAACTAGGTTTTGGTTTAACCACTGACTGCAGAAAAGCTCCAGTGTGTTAGCAGACAGTGTGTCCCCTGATGAAGTGCTGTTTTTGCTGACATGCTTATCTTTAAAATTTCATTCTGCTTGCTTTTTGATTTCTCACTTCTGCTAATCATTCCATATTTTAGAATGAAAGGCGATGTTGTTAAAATTATATAATAGTGGTTGACCGAATGCTTTCAAAGTAAAACTTTGATTTGGAAATTGTGCATTATTGGTGCCTAATTTACTATACACAGAAAAAAAATTCAAGACCCAATTTACAGTAAAAAGTACTGGTACATCTTTCCTCCATTAAATTAATTTTACAGCTAAATCCATTTTTGCTGTAAAATTTTATCCAATATATTTTACATTAATAATTATTTAACTACAGGGATTTTAGAAAATATCTTACTGTAAGAATTCCTTTATGTTAGATGCTTTGTTCCGAAAAATTTTATGGTAAAATTGAATTTTGCTTTCAAAATGAATTTTGTGGTAGAAATGAATTTTACTATAAAATCACTGGTAGCCAGGATGCCGGTACATTTTACTGTAATTTGATCCGGAATTTTTTTGAATTGTAGTTTTGATAGTCTGCTACTTTTACTAACCTACTTCATTTATTTATTTTTGAATTTATGACTGGAAACAAAACAGAATTGAAATTTAGTTTTTAAATTTTTTATATTTAAGAGATCGAAGAAATTTTTCGGAGAAAATTATATCTGTTATTTTATTATGTAACTCTTATTTAATGTAAACCAAATGCAGATTTATTATGTCCTTTCAATGTATTTATTTCAATCATTTCCTTGCAAAAATCTCCAAAATAAGCAAGTTTATAAACATCAAAAAAGTCTTCAATTTAATCATTTTTAAAGAATCACCAACACATGCTTCTTTCTTCGGTAGGGGTAAAGATATTTTTGAATGTAAAATGTAAAAAATTCTTCCTTCGATAAATGTCTCAAATATTATTTAAATATGTTAAAGAGATATTTCTCAAACTCTTCGCTAACTTGGTTCGGCTCTAGATCATATTTTCAAATACGTCACATAAATTATTGATTGATCGCTATCTTGGAAGACCTGCCATTTATCACGTGAGTAAGAATACTTATTCGATATTATTTCATTAAATATTGATAATAAGTTTTCAATAATTGAAAATTCAATATTATGGTGTGCTTGAGACTTTAGACAGTGGAGTCTCTCTATAACGAAATTGACCAGGTTGAAATCCAGTTTGAAAATTCGCTTTAGACAGTTCATCGTTATAAGAAAGTTAGAGGTATTCTATATTTAAATAAATGTTACAAAATTTTTAGTGGTTTGATAAGCTTAAAAATGTGTCATTATGATATTTAATTAAAAATAAAGTATTATGTAACACTGGAATGAAGAATGCAAGTGACTTCAGAAACTGATACGTGTAAGAAAAAATTGGTTGCACGAAAATTACAATTTTTTTCGAAAATAATATATGAAATATTCCTAAAAAAATTAAAATCTAAAAATAATGTCTGAAAAACTGTCTGAGATCACTTTGTTATATGGGGAATATTTTAGATGTTATCAAACAATCCGATTAAAAACTTCGCTATAGATTTTGTTGTAGGAAGACTACTGTTTACTAAAACCAAAGCATCAAAACGTGTAATTTACACATAAAAGGTGTGAATTTCTTTTGAAAATGATATCTGATTCAATTTTTAAGATCAAAAACAAATTTTACATAGCAAAGAGCTATAATTCAAAATTTGCATAGTTTTATCACCTGAACAGTTTTTCGACTGTTTTTGGCTGAACAGTCAAAAAACTGTTCAGCCAAGAAATGATATGAAGGGGTACCCGACACATATTTTAAACTTTTTAAGAAAATACTCAAAATTCAATGAAAGTAGGAAACGAAACTAAATTGTATTTCGTGTTCTAATATAGATATCAGTACAATGTCTTCATCACTCTAATAATATTGTTTTTTTTTAAATTATGAAAACTTTCAAGTATTTTTGTCACCGATAATTTTAATACAAGAGTTAACTGCAGTATTGTAGTTAACAGCACAGTTATTAATAGTACTCTCTTTAATATTACACCGTTTTCTCCCATAGAATTTTTATAGAAAAGAAAAAGAACCTGATTTAGATCTTTATTACTAACAGCATGTAAAATACAAGATTAGGAGACGATAACACTTATGACACAAACTATGGTAAAATTATTATTAAATAAAATATAATAGCAAATAGTTAATGCTATAAGAATCCTCAATAATGTAAGGGTAGATAATAATAATGAATTATTAGTTAATAATTTTTCTACATGTACACTGTTAGAAGTTTTGAAACTTGTTTTACCTGGCGAGAGGAATAATTCTGGTAAAGTTACAGTACTTGTATGGTAAGGATATTTCTGGCAAAAAAAAAACTCAATTCTGATAATATAACCAAAATATATGGCATTTAAACCATTCATTTGGTAATTTTTCAGTTCGTATGATAACGGTTTCACGGAAATTCTGGTTTATAAAATTATAGTTTTTATTACTGCACATTTAGCAAAAATACAGAACTGAAAATAAATTTAATCGACTAAATGGCTAGTACGCCTTCTTATTTGAATGGTAATGACATTTCCTGTTTAAAAAAACTTAATTCTGATAATGTTACAAGAATATATGGTACTTAAACCATTCATTTGGTAATTTTTCATTTTGTATGGTAACGGGTTCTCGGAAATTACCAAATTATAGTTTTATTACCACACGTTTAGAAAAGATATAAAACTGAAAATAAATTTTACCGACTAAATGATTATTATGCCAAACTCTAAGATATCACAGTAAAATTACCAAATCTTACCACATTTACTACTAAACAACATAGTAATAAAACCTAATTGTATTGTCAAGTCATTTCCAAAGTGCTTCGGTAAAATTTACCGTGCTTTTTGGTGTTCCCATAGAGTCAGAAACACAGTAAATATTACCATATCCTTGTAGTCTTAACCACATTAAGTATTTATCTAATAAATGTAAGAAGAATATTTATTCATGTCATTTCATCATAATATTTCTGAATTATTATTCAATATATGAACTTTTCTTTAATTTTGATTATACTAGAAAATTTTATAAATATTTCGAATAGTTCTGATTATATTAAACATTTATGAAATTTTGCGCAGTTCATTTAGAATTTTTAAAATTTTACGTCTGATAATATTTTGACTTTATTAAACTGTTGTATCCTTCTCATTATTGCCATGTAGATTTCTTTTCAATTGTTTTAATAGTTTAATCAAAGTTACGTCTAAAGCTCTAAAAGCTTGTTTACTTCCATGGAAAATTATTATGAAAAATCAAATAAAGTAATTCTGAATCTAAATAGTTAATTTATTTTAAATAAATCTTTTGCCACTATTTACTTATTGATGGGTACATGTTACTCTTGCATGGGGCTCAATAAAATGATAATTTGTGCTATAGTTTAGTCAAAATTTTAAAAACTAAACTAAAGTTTATCTCGGTTGTCCTTAGTTACATTATAAATGCAAATGTTCGTCTGGAAAGAGCTGGTTAGATTTGTATTATTCATGTCATTAAATTATTCTTTATTTTAGGCTGTAAATATTGCAGGGGGTTCCGGTTTCAACTGATTCCTTTTTTTATTTTTGCTATTCTTTATCTATAGTACTATATATTTCTGAGAAAAAAGCGGAAATCGAAAGTCGATTGAAAGAGTTACTATGACGACAAGGTTATCATAACAACTACCGTTACAGGTTTTCTAAAAAAAATAAAGATTCGGCAAAAGCAACAGTAGTCTGCTTAAGATGAACAATATCAAATCAACACCCTTTTAGACCTTCGGGCAAAAAATTCAAAAAGCAAGCATTGCAACCAATTGAAATTGAATGAAATGTAGATAAAATTTTCCTTCGTCACGCTCTACATGTTTTCATTTTGTAGTATATTTTATAGGGAACGCAGATCGTTTGTGTCTGCAATATTAAACGAAAACTTTTATTTGCTCAAATATATTATTTCTACTTTTACAATTTTTGTTGGGTATCACTATTTTATTCCACTTATTTATTAATAAAGAGATTGTTTAGAACTTCATTATTAAAATACTTTTGACATTTTTGCGATGCTTTATTAAAACAGATTTCCATAATAAGATCAAATAGTTGTTTCGCATTCAAAATTAATTATTCAAAGCGGGTGACAATGCTGGAATATTTCGCAATTAAGTACTTTCTTTTTTTAATATAAACTTTATTTTTTTATCTTAAAACTTGTATTTTTCTCAACTACATATTTCATATATATATCAAAATATAAATTTCAAAAGTATTCTAAAATAAAAAAATCATATTAATGGTTTATACTAACTTCGCAGTGCTAAATACCACTCCTAGAAGTAATAGATATTTAACAATAATTATTAGTAATAACTATTAGTAATAACAATAATTATTAGTTAAACAACTTAAACACTTTTTATACAGACTAAGGGTTTTGTTTAAACAGAAAAAGGGGATTCTACTTCCATAAGTTCGTGCAATAATTGCGCTTATAAAATAATTGAGATCATTTACTAAGTTTCGTTCATATAATAAATATAGTTCATATAATTCTACTTTAGGAGAATTTTATGTATTCTTTGAGTTCGACATTTCATTCAAATATGTAATATCAAACCATTTATGAAGTTTTAAATTTTAAAAATGTAAGTATTTTCAAAACTTTTCAAAGTTATCACAAAAGCTTCCAAATTCAAACCTATGATTAAAAATTCGTACAACCCTAAAATTTAAAATCTGTGAACTAGATTCAATAAAGCACATTTTATAAATAAAATAAAACAGAAAGTATTCATAAAACTTATTTAGTTGCTTAATAAAAATAAAATTACTTTCACGTTACTCTTTGTAGGTTAACATAGAGAAGCAAAATCTCTTTTTTGTCAGAAGAGGACCTTTTATTTTTCCTTTTTATTTAGGGTGCCTTTCCAGAGGCATATTAAATCCTTTTGTTTGTTTAGTTGCTTAATAAAAATAAAATTGCTTTCACGTTACTCTCTGTAGGTTAACATAGAGAAGCAAAATCTCCTTTTTGTCAAAAGAGGACCTTTCATTTTTATTTAGGGTGCCTTTCCAGATGCATATTAAATCCTTTTGTAGTAATGATTAGAATGCGTTCAAATGATAATTTTCAAAAATATAACTCTTGGCTCAAATATATGAGTGATCAACACAATGTTATCGAACTTTTTCTTTGAAATTATGTATTTTTTAAGCTTGTGCCTCCAAAAGGTTTTTTTTTCTCTAACATATAGCATTTCTCTGACATATCTAATAACTATACATCTCTTCATATCTCTAAAAATTAGTGAACGTGTTGTCTTGAAGCTAAGAAATTACACCTCAAAATGTAAATAACTTTTCTTCTACAAATGGAAAAAAAAGGCTGAAATCTAAAGTAATCGTTGTTTTTTCGTTTTAGTTATTTAGTTTATTTATTTATTTATTGCAGAAAATATATGAAGTGGACTACACTATATATAATTGAAACTAAGCTTTTAATTTTCCCTATCATTCGATGATTTTATATTTCGGTAAAAGACCTAGCATATCATGCAAAGTGTTTTCTAAAGTCCGTATCTACTCTCTGAGATTTCGAGAGGCGGTAGCTATAGTTATAAAAATAGTGTCTAGAAATACGTATTAGAGAGCTTGTTGTCTTGAAGCAGAGAAACTCCAAATCAAAATGTAAATAACACTTCTACAAATGGGAAAAGGTCCAAAATAAAACATCTTTTTTATTTATTTATTTATTCGAGGAAATATATGTATTGGAACTCACTATATGTTTCTGGATATATGCTTTTAATTTTTCTTATAATCACTGGATGGTAGACCGTTTTCTTATTAAAGACATATTATACGAAGAGCTCACTAAAGTCTTTATCCACCATCTGAGATTTCGGAAGGTGGTAGTTATAGATATAAAAATAATGTACAGAAATAATTAAGTGGCTGTAAATGACTAGAAGTATGAATTAAAAAGTATGAATCAAATTTAATGTATGATACACAGTTACAATTTTCGTTCTGAAATTATGGGGAAATAACCAGCAGCAGTTTCTTCCTCAGAATTAACATAAAGTTTATGGTCAGGACTATTTTTTTACATTGATGATTTTTAAACCGCTTACAACTGGTAGGGTAAAGAAACCGTGAATACGAAACTACTCGGTTTTGCAATCATTTACAACTAGCATAATTTCTAAAATATAAAAAATTAAACTCAAACGGACATTGGACCTTTGTGGGTGTTGTACCATTTAAGAGTGAATGATAGCTTCGTATCCTAATAGTATTGGGTCACCTACTGAAGATCATTAAAAACTCTTCATGGATTTTAAGGGTTGGAAGAAATATGGTGGTATGAAAGCTGGTATTCAAACCCCAGTTCAGCCGGTCATGAGATTGACAGAATAATCCTCTTGGCTACAGTATGTACTAAGCTGCATAGAACTAAATTGCTTTATAAGGCGAGCCTAGTTGGCACGGATAGAACTCTTTTTGTTAAATCATATTTGGTAAAGACAATCTATAAACTTTTTATCTCCAGCTTAACAGTTTGAAAATCATGGTTAATTTTATGGTAATTTGATTGTGTCGATTGAAAAATAGTAAAATACCAATTAAATAAATTGCTATTTAATCATTTTTACTGAGAAATTTCTAATAGTGTAATACGGTCCATGTTAGAGAACCATGAAGCTTGTTTAGTACCATATTAAGGTTCCAGAAAATTTCAGCAATTTCAAGGTTCGTTATGCTAGAAAATTTCTAACACTATGGACAATGCAGAAGTCTTATACGTCATTTTCTTAACAATTACATTTTTTACATCTTTGCAGGTATCAAAAAATACAAAATTATCATTTATGCCTAAAGAACTGGTGACTTGAAAAAATAGTTATTTCAAGGTGAAGAAGGTCCTCTGCTTACAGATTTTTTTTTAATGGAATCATTACTCTCTTTCCTTTTATTGTCAATTTGAACTCTTTTGTCAAGCATTTTGTATAAACTAAGAGCAATATCTCAGATTTAATCTTATATTTTGTTCATTGTCAGCTACTTTTTTCTTACTTTTATCCATTTCTTCTGGGTTTTGCTTATAAAATCCGTAACATCAATTTCTGTAATCCCAAACTCTGTGTAAAGGATAAAAGTGTTGACTCAAAAGCTTTGCTAAGAGCTTTTAGAAGGTGAAAAAGAAATGAGAGAGAGAAAGTAAAAACCAAAAACAATCTCTGAGATCAAAGTCAGAAAAAGCTATAATAAATGACAATTCTACGATTAAAATAGTTACATTCTACAAATACAAATAAAACAAAACTCATTTATTCTCAAAAATATGACACTTACGATATTAATTTTTTTATTGTTGGAATTCAAAGGGAAAATTTATTTTCTATTATTTGAAAATCTTCAAAAAATCTGAAAAATGTAAATTGAGTTGTTTAATTATCAATAACAACATTCAAACATACACACATACATGCATATTCCTCTTCACTCCGAATTGAAGCATAGAGCTTCTATCATAGCTTTCCGTCTCACTCTAGTTGCTGCCAGAATATTTTGCCTCTCTCCTATTCGTTTACAATCATCCTGCGCCGAGTATTTTCAGGTCTTCCTCTTTTTCTATTGCCCTGAGGGCTCCATTCAAAAACTTGTTTTACTTTAAATTTTTCAGGTTTATGTAGAACTTGACCAATCTCTTTCCACTTACGTCTTTTTTTTTTTAATTTCCAGATCAATCCGTTTCTGTTACGCTTTTCTGAGGATTTCTGATTTACAGATTTTATGGAACCGAGCCATTTAATACACAAGATTATTATTAAATAGTTGTTAGTAAGCACTTGAAGTTTTTTCATGTTATTTTTACTGTAGTGTCATGTCTCAGATCTATATAGCAGGGCAGATTTAGAATTAATATTGCAACATTCAAAGTTTTATTTGATATTAATCAAATTACGTCCATTTTCGACTCAGACAATACACTAACAAATAATTTTAACCTAATAATGAAATCATTTAAATTTTTAACACAAAAATAACTTTTTTTTCAGTGTTTTTTGTAAAAATAAATACTAGATATAATCAAATATTTATCTAAATTTGTTTCTTACAATTAACTTACACTCTTTTAGCTTACTTTAGCATAACCATTAGTAGATTGGCAGTTTTATAATGAAACTTATCATTCACTAACAAAATAATTTGAATTTTCAGTTGCATCTACTTTAAACAACTCTTTCCATGAATCATATTTTATCCTTATCTCTAAGTGAACTTTTCGTCAAATTGATGTGATGACTAATCGTCACTTCTTCAAGGAAACGAATTTCGTCAAATTTAAAGAAATTTTTTATCTTTCTAATTTTTACCAAAAAAAAAAGCATTTTAGTACCTAAAGTATCTAACTTTTCTAATAATCACTTTATTATGGGCACCATATAGGTGCATCAATGTCTCCCTAACAACCAACAAGGAGAGAGAAAACAGAGAAATAAATTGCATCCAGGTCTGAAGCTGGTTTCAATCCCGGGATCTTCCTTATACGAGACCAATTCCTTGACCGCCATACAGCTCAGTCTACTTTCTTCACTTTATTTTTGATCCTCTATTTCGCACTAGTTTCATCAATCTGGTTAACTATCTTCCACAATGTGCTAGGATGAGGTTTCGAGTTGAAGAAGCATTTTTGCCAGTGATTAGAGAGTTCGCATTTCGTCACAGATCATGTTATTTTGTGACGAAATTACTCGTCACAGAATCATCAAAAGTGAGAGTTTTATTTCTGAGAGTGTAAATGATCAATTTTGTGGCCAATCAAAGCTACTATTTTATCAAAATTTCTGAGATTGCCGTCTGTAAGTATAAACGTTATTATATTGTGTGAAGCCTTTAAATAAAATAAATTTCGTTGCAATTTCCTTCACAAAAGATTTTTGATTTTTTAAAGTTTAATTTATTCTATTCAATTAAAAGTGCTATTTAGCGTATATTTCCTAACTTGAAAATATGTCAAGTATTATTTATTGAAAAATAGCGCACACTGAATTAGCAAACATTGCTCATCGAACATTGCATTGCGTAAAGCAATATTGATAAACATTTTTCATTGAGAAAATACATCCTGCCTTAAACAGTTCAAAAAATGTTTTCAGCAAATATTTATTGTTACTAAAGTCGAGATGGCCTCCCAATATGACGAACCAAGTTTCGATATCCGCTGATGTCTGGTCAATTCATATAATTCTCCCGCCTCGCATCGATTACAAGGCTGACGTAAATTATCGCTCGTGGTAAAGTACCCTTATCATCAAGCAAAATGTAGAAGTGTTTTTTTTCTTATTTATTCAAGTTTTATCAATAAAGTCCTCCATGAAAGTAAATTTTCCCCAATATTTGATAAAAGAGATCCCTTGTCAAAATCACAAGCATATGAAGTTGAGCATCGATTGCTTCAAATACTTAGAGTCTTCTCATACAAAAACAGTACGCGGAACAATGCTCTGATCCAAATCCAATTAGCTGGAAGTTTTTATTGTAGATACATCATATATAGGTTCATGTTCAAAAATATTTAATAGTTTTAATTTATACATAAAGTTTACATGATGTTTTTTAAGGAATGATACTATAAAGGAATCGAAATTTAATTTAGAATTTTATACAAAAATACACATTAACTGCGGTGCATAATTATTTTCGTTCAATGCATAATATAAAAATATATGCATTTATATAAAATTAAAGGCAATAAAGGGTGGTAAAATTTATTAAAGGTTGTAGAGTAATATTGTTCTGTAAAAACAGAATCTAAATGTATAAATATTCTTTTTTTATAGCATTCTCGAAGGCATTTTTACTTCAAACAGGAGGGCACAAAAGTTTAGTCCTTTCAGTTGGAACATGCGCTGAATTCATTAAATGAATAATCCGAAGAAATTAAAGCGGTATTATAGTACTTGATGATAAACTTCATACGGTAAAAGAATATACAAATTTGAAATAACAATCAACGTGTTTCAAGCATTCACAAACAGGCACACATTTTCAAGACTTGCCAGACTTGAATGAGAAGAAGCAAAAAAAAATTTACATTTAAAACATAAAGTTGCTGAAGTAGTTCTGTTTTTGATCTATTTTTATCTCTATCGGCTACTGTAGTTTTTCTAGTTTTGATTCTCATCCTTATTTTGCCATTTTTCGTTGGCAAGCTTTACGTTTTATATTTCAAATATCTTTTGCATCTTCTCATTCACGTCTTGCAAGTCTTGAAAATGGGATCCTTTTTTTTTGAGCGCCTGAAACATGCCAACTGCTACTTCCAATTTTCATATTTTTGAAACGAATCAATTTTTCTATCAAATAATGAGCAGACTTCATTAACAAAATTGTTAATTAATTGCGCGTGTTTTTTATCAGACTTTTTGCGCAACTGCCGAAATTTCTATTCCATTTTTTAATTTTCAGTGCAAAGGCAGAATAATCAATAAAATTTTAAAGAAGTATTACGTGTATTAAAAGTAACAATTGCTGAAAGAATTTCTTTAATGCACTTTGTATTATTGTCTTAAAAAAATAACATAATTAATACAGTTTGAACAATGTTTTATTTGGTCAGATTTGTTTTATTTACTTATAAGCTTTTTTTAACTCTGCGGATACTTAATTCAAATCCATATAAAGAAAGCAGCCTTCCTCCCATAATACTAATACCTATTGAATTTTCATATTCCATTCTCAAGTCAATGTAAATGACAGAGTTATATAATGTATTTACGTTCCACTGTTATGCCTATATAATCAACATCATTTACTGTGCTGTCATGCAGCCTTGAATTGCATAATTCACTTTTAGTCCTACGTGTAGTTTCACCAATAAAATCCCTGTTCACAAAAGTTTGGACCTTGTTTAACTATACTCTCGTTCAAATTCGAATCACATTATCGTATTTCTGAAACTTGATTACATGGCACTATGGATATTTTTATTACGTCTTAGTTTCAGCTTCTGTAATTTTTATTGCTTAGTCTAATATATAAAACTTAGTAAAGTACTACTAAAATACTTCTAGTCCATTTCACACATATATGCTTGTAAAAAAATCTCATATTTCAATTTGATTTCTCAGGAAATATGCGACCAATTTCGTTCAAATTTTGTATTTCACCAAGTAAAATTGCATTCTTTAAAATGACGTAATAATTGGTATACCTTAGAATTCAAAATTTCTTCGACTAACAGTAAATAAAATTATAAATGAGAATTAAATAATTTTTTGCAAGGGATTATCTTTGAAAAACGAATTTTATAAATGAGTGCAAAATTTATACCATTCTCTTAAAAAGCTTTCGAGATAAGGCAAAATATGCAAAAAGTAAAATTAACATTAAGGGATTCAAACTTTCGACCGCTCTTCTGACCAGAGGGTCAAAAATCGAAATACGTCGTAAAAAGGGTTTGTTTATTCAGAGAAAATAAGTTTTGTTTCTTATTTCGTAGCTTAGAATATTGTCTACACTAATTAATTAGCATATTTGAAGTAACGCTTTTAAAACATTAAAACTGAGTTCTAGCACGTCACTAGATAAAATTTAACTGTAATTTTTCCGATTTTTTCCATTGAGCACTGTTCATTATGAACTTATGGGACACGCTAAATCATTTTGCAAATTTTCATCAGCAACCTTTCTAAAACTGCCATTTTGACGAAAATTATCGTAAAAATTAAACATTTTTAAACTTGAATAAAAGATAATATGGTTCAAGTAGCACAGAAATATTATTTCGTTTAAAACCGTATTATTGTTTCAGAAACTGTTATTATGGTTCACCGTTGATTGAATTTTTCTGAAAATGTATTATGCTCAAAATAAAACGAATGGACCACCCTGAATAACTTTCGATCTAATCATCGGATCTTCACTTTCTTGGACTCAATCTTAATGGTTCAAGGGGGTGACCTCAAATAAGCTAAATTCTTAAGGTAGAAGATATTTTAAATTACGAAAACGGACACACAAACGTACTTTCCCTGGATGAACATACCTTTCTCTTCAATGGATTTCGGATATCTGACCCCTAAAACATGGAGGGTAGTCGCAATCTGGGAAATAAGGCTCCAATAGTTTAGTCAGGAGAGTGATCCAAAGTTTGGACCCTTTAATGACAATTTTACTTTTAGCGGATTTCACCATATCTAATTTTTTAAATTATTTGAAAAATTTTTGCATAAAATTATAAAATCCATTCATCCAAAGATACTTTCATGCAAAAAAATAACTTTAAAAAAATATTTATTATTTTCTTATTATCTTATTTAATATTAGTCGAAAAAACTTTGAATTGTTAGGTACACAATTTCTTACATCATTTTAAAGAATATAATTTTCCATGGCAAAATGCAGACTTTGAAAGAAATCGATCGAATAATTCCTAGAAAATCGAATTTTAAAAAAGTCTTATTTCTTGCCCCTCCATATTTTGAGGTGTTATGATTATTCGGGGAAAGTAAGTTTTTCCTCCTGATTTCGTAACTTAAAATATAGTCTGAACTTAATTAATTAGAATGTTTCAGGTTAACCTCTCGAATCATTAAAATTGAGACCTAGATCATGAAAATCCGACGATTAAAAATTATATATTTCTTATTTTGCGCACTATACAGCATATTATATTAGTTTTTCATATACTGAAGAATATAATACACATGAGAATGCATTTTCTGACCAAAAAATATTTAGATAGTCAATTTTTTTTAACTGAGCAAAATCATTTATTTCCTAGTTTCTATTAAAAGTCAAAGGAAGTCCCCAGCCTGAATCTTCTAATGATTATATGTTTGAGACTGGAAAATCTATTTACTAAAAAAATATAAATCGCAAAAAAAATTATTTTCCAATTTTGTAAAAGAGAGGCAAATCCCGCTTATCCAACATAATCTGATTCTTGTTACAATTACCCTGCATTGCAGCAAAACATTGTAGCAAAATATTGATTCACTAGTTTCACATAATTTTAATAAAGTCAAATAAAGTCCCCAGTCTGAATCGTCTAACGTTTGCGAACTAAAAATATATTTACAAAAAAAATACAAATCACAAAAATAAATAGATTTGTCAATTTTATAAAGCAAGGGCAAATCTCCCTAATGCAACATGTTCTGATTCTTGCTACAATAACCCTTAGAATCCCTCCATGAATTAAAATTTAAAGTATTTTATTTAGGTACTGTTAACAAAATCTGCGAAGCAGGAATTGAAATATTTCAAATACAAACACGGAAACAAACAGAATATTTAAGAAAATATAATTTTCTTTTAATCCGCCTTCAAACGTAAAGAATTCCATATTCTTTCTCTTAAAGCTCGTTCGTGATTTAAAAGGCGTCCGTAAATTTATCACCTTTATCAAAGTTCATGCAAGTATTTCTCATTTTGCAAAAAAGAAAAAAAGAAAACATGCATGCTTCATAAGTTGAAAGTTTCTAATCTGGCATCATTTCAGTTTAGGAAATATGTGGAGTTCATTCCACGAATAGGAAATTATCGTTCCTTCCTGTTAGATATTTGCGTGTATTAAATGATCTCCTCTCAATGACATGCAATATACGCCAAACTCACAGGATTTCAGCATCTCAAATCATTTTATATCCATTTTCTATTCAGTAAGTGAATATGCTTGTACTTAAACAGAGTGCACGCATGCAATACTTGAACGTGTTACAAAACTGAACTAGGTTATTAACATGTTTTTTACTCAAAAAGTCAAGGTTATTAAAGTCAAGGCATATTGGGAGGCAAAAAGAATTTTAAAAATTATGTCAAATTAAGAAAATTTAAATTTGGTTGCTATAATTTATGCGAGAAGGTTGGACTAGTCTACACGAAAGTGCAGTTTCATTTATTTTCATACAACTAGCACGAAAATATTTTATTCATAATCACGAAAAAACATTTTTTAAAATCAAAATATTGAACAAGAGATTAAAATCAGAAATTCTATGCAAATTAGCATAATAAGGGACAGAAATTAAAAATCTAATTTTTTTGAATAAAATGTATTAAGCATAAATCACATTATGTATTTTTCAGGAAAATTATAAAGGATAATTATTTATTTGTTTCATTTGTCCGATTTAATTAAAGGCAATTTAATAGCTAATTCAAATGCAAATGTCAAAATATTTTTGCTTTAATTTAATTGGTAAATTTTATAATTGGCTTTTATAAATAATATTAATATAATCATAAATTAAAATCAATAAGGGAATAATATAATGAACCTCATATCATTAATTACAACTAATCTCTTAGAATGAACTATCATTATCTTATCATTATCTTAAAATACTAAGTTATTTATAGTTTTTAAATTTCACTTTTCTAAGACTGAGATTATTTAAACGTCATCCAAATCTAATAAGCTATAGCAAATTATTCGTCAATTGTTTTTTTTAAAAAAATATATTGAAATGATATAACAATCCATTATTTAAAAATAGACATCAGAAACATTAGAAATCAGATTAACTTAGTTATTAAAAATAGTCGTTCTTAAGAACTAATCGATCTTAATAAATCATCACGCAGAAAGAAAAAAAAAGTCTAGTAAAATTGCCATACTGTATAGCAAAGACATGTTTTGTTTTAAAAAAAACACATAAGTTTGGTGTAATAAGAACCGAAATATATGGTATTTAAACCATTCATGGGGAAATTTTTCCTTTCATATGGTTTACGGGAAATTCTGGTTTTCAACATTATAGTTCCTATTACCACACATTTAATAAAAAGAAATAAGACTGAAAAGTAACTTAAAGGTATAAATGGTTTTTGTGCCATGCTCTTAGGTATTATTCTGAAATTACCAAATTTTATTACATATTATAAAATTATTTTTTAATGTTGCTT
This sequence comes from Parasteatoda tepidariorum, assembly GCF_982258835.1. NCBI lineage: Eukaryota > Metazoa > Arthropoda > Arachnida > Araneae > Theridiidae > Parasteatoda > Parasteatoda tepidariorum. Next base: position 31,517,319 of record NC_141765.1, on the reverse strand, counting down.
TTACAAAAATAATTACCAAAATAATTAGGTGAAAATACCGAGCTTTATGGTATTGGAGATGGTAAAGTTAGCTATATTCTGGTAGCTTTGACCATACTTTCTTTCTCAGTGCAGTATTTTGAATTAAAAGGTTTAGCACAATAAAATGATTATGTTTCTATATGTCTTTTTCCTGTACATTTCTTCTTATTTTTCATAAACATTGATTTATCTTTGTAACCTTCAACTTTTGAGGGAAAATAAATAAACCCTTTTCCCAAAGGAGACAAGTGTAATACATTTCGTGACAAGTATAAAATGTCACATTTGCTTCGATCCTAAGGATAGAAATATTTGTTATAGTTCAATAATTAAGAAAGAAAGATTTCAAGTCCGTAAATAACAAAACTTTAGACTGTCGAATTTGTACTTAAATTAAAAAAGCAAATATGAGCATTAAAAAAATAATTCCGAGAAACTAAAGCTGTAAGATATTACCTTAAAGTTTAAACCTTCACTGTAAAACTTACTATTTTTTTCCCGATCAGCTAAATTTTATTATTATTTTTCAAAACTTACTTTCATTTTATATCATGTCAAATTGTTTCTGATATACAAAGAATTTTCTGGTCGAATCTGTTAAATTACTCTCTTGTAAATGCTATGGTTTAACTCGTTGATTTCCTTGGAAGACACTTATGACTGCTTTGAGAAAGCAGACGTCTGTTTTCATTCAACATTTTGCTTCCATATCTTAGTTTTTAAAATCCTGTGTGATGTTGCAATCTGGGAAGATAGTTGTAATCTAGTTGACACAATCTGGCAATCTTCATTGTGTGATAAGACTACAAAGAATTTTCTGAGTGAATCTCCCTAATTATTATCTTGTAAATGCTATGGTTTAACTCGTTGATTACCATGGAAGACACTTATGACTGCTTTGAGAAAGCAGACGTCTGTTTTCATTCACCATTTTGCTTCCATATCTTAGTTTTTAAAATTCTGTATGATATTGCAATCTGGGATGATAGTTGCAATCTAGTTAACGCAATCTGGCAATCTTCATTGTGTGATAAGACTACAAAGAATTTTCTGAGCGAATCTCCCGAATTATTATCTTGCAAATACTATGGTTTAACTCGGTGATTGCCATGGAAAACACTTATGACTGCTTTGAGAAAGCAGACGTCTGTTTTCATTCACCATTTTTCTTCCATATCTTTGTTTTTAAAATCCTGTGTGATGTTGCAATCTGGGAAGATAGTTGTAATCTAGTTGACGTAATCTGGCTATCTTCATTGTGTGATAAGACTACAAAGAATTTTCTGAGCGAATCTCCCAAATTATTATCTTGTAAATGTTATGGTTTAACTCGTTGATTGCCATGGAAGACACTTATGACTGCTTCAAAAAAGTTGACATCTGTGCCCATTCACTATTTTGTTTTCATAATTTAATTTTTGCAAGGCTGTGTAATGTCATTAACTACTTTAACATTTGCATATTTTTTTAAACAAGTAATTGTACAAGAAGTCAAATCATTACATGACCCACGAGACAAATTTTCAAAATTTAGTTTTGCGCTCAACATGCTAATATAATTGCATATTTTATTTATTGCCATTTTGTAAAATAAGAGTCAGCTTGTCAATCTTAGCTGAATGTCTTTCTCATCAATCCGTACTTATTTCGGGAAAAGAATTAAAAGCATTTCCTCACTTAAGACGGAGAAAGTGGAATCCTTTGTTTAGACATCGTTGGGTGATAAGACATTCGGTAGATAGCTTCAAAGGAATTTGCGTAGTTCGCATTCTAACTCTCACTTTAATATATACTCTCTTCCGACTCGTTTTGAATGCTCCACAAATTTAAATAAAAGTCATTCCATTGGCGTTAATGTTTGGCAATACTTAAAAAAAAGTGCTTGGCCCCATCTTTTTTGAAAAACTTTTTACTGGAGTAAAACTGTTTTTTTTCTTTTGCTATACCTAAAACTAGCATTATTTAGAATCTTACTATTCAGTTTATTTTATTAATTTCTGTTACACAACGTTAATTATTAACTTTAAGCAACTAGTGTGCCCCTCGGAAGCCACTTTATGAGGTTTTCAGTTTGAATTAATGCATGAATGTCATTGATACATTAAAGGATTTAAAAAAAATCAAACTGTGCAGAATATAGGAAGTGGTCAAAACTCGTAAAAAAACTTCCTTTTTTAAAGTTATATTTTAAAGGTAAAGATAACTTAACAAAGTTTTTTATTTCGTTCCCTCTATCATGCTTGTAAGCAATTAACTTAATGAATAAAATATACAATAATTATAATATTAATTATTGAGTTATTTGCAGCTATGCAACGCATTTGGCATAAATGGTCAAAATATAATAATTGTTCTTTTCTTAAATTGACACTAAAATCAATTAATGTGTAGTTTATTCAATAGACTAACACGAGCTGAAAAGTTAAAAAATATCACGTGGATGGGACGGACTGGATTTAAAATATTGCTTTTAAAGATGCAGAAAAGAACGATAAACTTTATTTTGCGTTATAAAATGAAATAAAAAAGTCACGCAATGTCAACCTAGTGATAAATGAAGTTTTTTTAACTATTAAAACCATTGGCTCAATTGGAGACAGAAAAAAATTCAAGTGATTTTGAAATTATGTAAAAAGTGTTCTTTTATTTTAAAAATTCCGAAATTTGAAGATCAATTCAAAATTGTCTGAAATAAGATATTCAGGTACCTCATTCAAATTATCATTTAACTAGAAAATGTTTACTTCTAATTATTTTTGTATCATATTAAGGATGACAGAAACTTGAATAATTATCTTTTTAAATTCAATTTGATATTATTTCAATCCAAGAGAAAAATAAAGCATGTTTTATTAGCGCAATTATAATCTGTAATTTATGTTACAAATTAAGGGAACTCTTTAAGAAAAAGGGAATATTGGTATTATCTGGGTAAAATGATCTTCATATCAGATTTTATAACTCAAACAGTACTGAAGATAAAATAAATTCAGATCTATCTAACTTCTTATTAAATATAAACATGAAACTCTTCTGATAAGCAAAATTTGAAATAAAGAAGCGAATGTGCGAATTGATTGTACAGTTAATGGGCACAGTAAACATAAGGATACGTGTAAAATACATTTATCTGATACTTCAACATCTAAATTTACAACAACAAAAAAATAATTAAAAAAAAATTCAGAAAACAAGTTTTGACAAATTTACGTTAAACATTTATCTTTTAAATTTCATTCCATTAAAAAGAAAAGCAACTTTCTTTTCACTACATGCATGAATTTGTCACACATCTATAAATTTTCTATTTTAGTAAATGTGTCTTATTTAATTTTTCCCATATTTTAATATGGTACTCGTAAAAGATATCCAAATAAGTACATCAACGATTAAATCTCCAACAACTTAGAGTTTAAGCAAGACAAATGCAATTCATTACTGGAATTTTCATAAGAATTTCATAGATAAAATTTTTAAATGACCATTATAATTTAAAAATAAAGTTAAAATAGAGCATAAAATAAATTTGGAACCATCAAAATGTTTTATAAACAAAATCAGAAATAAAGAGTAAAATAGTTTGTGAATTTGCTATACAATTATCACGCTCAGCAAACGTATGTATGCTTGCTTAATTAATTTATCAGATCCTCATTAATTCAAAATTTAAAAAAACATATGCATTCTGAAAAAAATATTCAGATATACAAAAATTGCGATAGATTTTGCGTCAAGTACTGAACCTATAAAAGTAATTCCACTTAAAATAAAAACAATATTTCCTTATGGAAATAAATTTATCACACAAACATAAAATTTTTATACCTTTTATTAGACTTGTGTGGTTTTTATTCTTTTCATACCTTTAGCAGAGTTAGAAATATTTTAAATAGGGCAAGATTGATGAAATCGCCAACAACTTAGAGTTTAATCTAGAAAAATGCAATACGTTAATGGAATTTTCCCCTAAAATTTCATAGAAATATGAAACAAGAAAATCTTTAAATGGAAAACCTTAATAATTAAAAAATAAACCGATGTTGCACTAAATTTAGAATTATCAAACTTTTATTTTCCTTAGAAAAAACTAAAAGAAGACATTCACGTCAATTATCACGTTTAATAAACTTATGCATGTGTGCTTAATATGTTTACCAGCTTTTTAATATCTAAAATAAAAAAAATCTTCTGGAAAATAATTTTTAAAAAAAATTGCGAGGAATTTTATGTCAAGTATTGATCCTGTAAATTTAATTCCACCTGAAGTAAAAACATTTTTTTTTCCTTATTAACATAAATTTATCACACAAACATAAAACTTTTTATGCCTTTTGCAAAAATTGTGTTGTTTTTATTCTTCCCATATCTTAGCTGTGTAAAGAACATCCTAATAAGTGCAAGATCGATGAAATCTCCAACAACTTAGAATTTAAGCTAGAAAAATGCGATTCATTATCTGATTTGTTCATTGGAATTTCATAGAAATAAGAAAGAAAAAACTTCAAATGGAATCGATGCTAAAAAAGTCTTCCAATTAGAAGTCTGAGATAAGCTTTCGAATTCTTTAAATAACATTTCGCACTTATTTTTTCGCATGAACTGCTGTGGTTTTGGAAGAACTTAGTCATTAAATCTTTTTTTAAGTAATTAAAATTTTCAGACATCGATAAAAATAACGAATGTGTTAGCTCTATTGCGAAATGAAACTAAAGCTTTTAGTTTCAACACAAAAAAAAATGCAATCCTTGAGATGCTTTTCTCTCATAAATACTTACTTTTTACAGCATTTTCAGAAAAATAAGCTCAAGAGTGAACCATAATATTGGCACCTTGAACAATAAAACCATACGAATTTGCTATATCATGCAAATTTGCATCATTTGTTTCAAATATAAGAATGATCGAATGCTCTGAAAATATGTTTTAAACTGGCACCGTATTAAGGTTTCTGCAAATGTGAACGATATTATGGTTTAAAGTCCTATTTTTAAAATTTGATTTCTCCGGAATTATTCCGCCTATTTCATTTAAACCTTGTATTTTGCCATGTAAAATTACATTCTTTAAAATGATGCAAAAAAAATTACCATTTAATTTCAAATTTTCTTAGATTGCTATTAGATACAATAATAAAAAACAATAAATATTTACTAAATGCTATTTTATGCTTAAAATATATTTAGATTAGCGAATTTTATAATTGCGTACCAAGACTTTTCACGTCGCTTAAAAGGTTCTCGAGATATGGCGAAATACTCAAAAAGCAAAATTAACATTGGAAGATCCAAATTTTTCTGATCAAATTATTGGTCCAATATTTCCCAGATTGCGGTTACCCTCAATATTTTGGGAGCCAAAAATCCGAATCCTCCGAAAAAAAGTCATGTTCATTCAAAGAAAGTGCATTTTTGTGTTTTATTTTGTAACTTAAAATAGCATCAGACACGAATTAGTTAACAATTTTGAAATCACTCCCTCAAACCATTAAGATTGAGTCATAGAAGGTTAAGATTCGATCATTAGATCAAAACTTATTAAGGATGGTATGTTTTTATTTCACTCACTGTACTACATTTGTTTATGTTGTGTTTAAAATAGCAGCTATAAAAATGTGTTGAATAAAACAATTTTCTCTACTTATTTTTAAAAAAATATATAAGTTTCAAGATAAGTCAAGCTTGTCAGATCCATTTGTGGAGCTGAGATTTAAATGTTTAAATATACAAAATTGAATAGCTATTTTTTCATTGATTACTCTATTTTCTGTTTAATGAATAATAACAACTATCAAAAATTACTTTTTTTTAAGAAAAAAAAAGGAATTAGTTAAAGACTTAAGAGAAAACCGTAAGCAATTATTTAAGTAGAATCTAAAATCCACCGAAATTAATAATCACAGTAAAATTAAAACGAGTTACTGTAAAACTTATCTTAAAACGAGTTTCAATAAGGAAACAATCTAAATCACAATTACATGTTAATTGAATATTTGTTTTTTAAAATAAAATGACTTTCCTTTCACGTAAAAGACATATCACATCATGCTAATGCATTTTAGTATGTTTCACAGGCGGCGAAAAACTATGAATTCATGAATTGGATATACTGCATTTCAATTTTCATTTTTATCATATTAAATATTTGAAGTCGATCAATAAAAAAAGAGGTTCTTGAGTTACGTTATATATGACATTGCAGAGAACTTGTTGAATAAAATATCAAGTATTAACATTAAGGCAAAAAAAAATTGCTTACTTTTTCTCAGAAGCAACGACCTTCATCTAATTTGATGAAAATATCTTTTAAAAAGTTTAAAAACGCATGCCATCACACAAATTGAGTAAAATTTATAATAATGGTATACAAAAAAACATATGTTTTAGAAATCTTGAACCGTTTTAAACCAAAATACCGAAAAACTTCGGCACCGTAATATAGCGTCAAATTAAACCAAATTATCGTGTAGCAAATTAAAACATATTAAATTTGTAATATTGAGATTATGTACATAATAATATGGTTCAAAGTACCGACATTACTGTTCAAGGAGGAACTGATTTTTTCGAGAGTGGATGAACTTTTTTTTTATTTTACTAAATTTATCGCAAAAACTACTTTTACTATGTAATTTCAGAAATGAGAAAGGAAGTCGAATGTTTTAATCTGATAATCAAGATTGCTTTTTGAACGATAATTAAAACAATGATTATAATTATATAAATTTAAACGTTAAATGAGTGAGAAAATTATAATATACTTTATTGATTTCCTCATCATCTAGAATGATGCTTCAAAAGCTTAATTTTTATGTGAATATGTATTCTTTATTTTATTTTTCAGGCCGTCCAGGGACAGTCTTCCACTGACCAAAACAACGATTGGTTTTCCCATCTTCCGTCATCTTCATTTCCAGTTATATATAGTAGTAGACATGTCCTAGGTATTCCTTACAACAATTCATATCAATCGTATCCCTCATCTTCAAATGAAAGTAACAATGATGTTGTGGCTTTAGTCCTTTACACTGTTCTTTCAGTACTCGGCACTACAGTAAACATTTTTCAAATAAGTTCTTTAATTATACAAGATACGTTACGGCACCATGGAAACGTTTTCCTAGCAAATCAAGCCCTAGCGAATCTTTTAATAACAACTTTGGGTTTCCCCGCTTCTTGCATTGCCATCTTATCAAACACACATCACTACCCGTTTGTCTGTTATTGGCAATGGTACAGTGCTCTTTTATCATTTTTTACATCAACTATCAATTACTTTTTTATGGCGTTAGAAAATTTACTACGTGCTTACCGTAAACGTAACCGTAGTTCGAACAACGACACATACTCGTGCTGTTGCAGAGTGACATTTGTTGTTTCCGCAGTATTTTTCTCATGGATTGCTTCTGCCATGTGGATTTTGGTCATTGTATTTTACGACAATAATTACGATATTTGTAATCGTCAATATGGATATAACCTAACATTTTTAATTTTTCTGGCACCAATTTCTTTGACTATTATTACTTTTGCTTTGACAGTTCATCGCTACAAGAGGCAATTGAAAGAATTGGAGTCTCGCCAATGTCTTGAAAGTCGAGAAGAAAATTTGCATAGACAACTGTTTAAAAGCAATGCCTTAGCTTATTTATTATTCCTGTGTTTTTGGATGCCATTTACTATATCCGTTTCAACATCAGTTTCAGAAACCTCGCGCTATGCTACATTGTCCACTTTAAGCCCATCAACTGTTTCGCATGCTAAATACTATTATTTTTCAAATCCAGCAAACACGGTAGAAACGTTACTTGGGATAGCTCAAGCTTACAGCTGTTTTTGCGGGTTAGTGTATGCATTCACAAACAGCTCTTTTGGGCAAGCATTTATTTACTTGACAAGGTACTTCTGCTGTAAGTCTCATCCAGAGTTCACCAAGAGTACCTTCCAAGAAAAGCCCAGAGGTACAGTCAGGGTCCATATAGGCATGGAAACTCGGGTAGGTGAAAGAAGTGCTAGAGCAAATAAGTTGATGGCAGTGGTAATGCATGATAGTCCTCGAAGTATACACTATCTCTAAAAGTACCCATAAGTTTCTCTAAGTATACATTTATTACTTCACATACCACTAGCCATGAAGACAGCTATCTATTACCTATATATATCCATCAGCACTATTCATATACAACAGCATAATTAGTGGTGATAAAAAAAGATATATTTTTGAAAAGTTAAAACTACTATTACAAGAGCTCTTCGCACAAGGCATTATAAGAATTTCAAAGGGTATAGAGCTAGTTCATTTCATAGGTATAGTGACGCTAGACAGGTTTGAGAGAATAGTTATTTCAGATAGAGATTTTATACAACGATTGGTAAGCTGAGGAGTTTTTAAAAACTACTTAAGTATGCTCCTTCTTTTTTTGAAAAGTGCACTTAAGAATTTTCATCACCAGAAGCTGCCAGACTGTTAGGTGTGAGGGTGGAAGTTTAAAGAAAGTATGTTCATGCCCGAATTATTATTCAAGTTATCATACTTACCAGAAACACTAAAGACTTTCTTACTGATATGTATTAAGTGTGAATGTGTGATAATTATTTATAGTATGTTATTATATTTACATATCATGTTAAAAGAAAGATTATGTTCAATCTTTCACGAACAACTGCTTATCCTCTTCCTTTTTACGTGGTAGTAGTTAGTTAAAATAGACTCTATGTAAATAGAATCTGGTCAGTTATACTTTACTGTTATCAAGGAATCAAGCGTGTAATATCAGAAGACGAGATTCCCTACCTTAATAGGTAGTTGGCCATATTCTACTTACACTAAATCTTGTTAGAAACACCTGAGAATTCTCTTATATCTAAAAAAAAAAATTTCAGTTTCTCAATGTATAAATAACATACTAATTAATTGTATGAGTGCTCATATATAAATGAATAATTTTAAATAAATGAAACTTGCTTAAAATTTTTCAAAACATTTAAAATAAAATTCTTTAAAATTAAAATTTTAATTTTTTTTAGTTGTTTAAATTAATCTTTATTACTGAAACTTCGTTTATAACATTTAATGATCATAATGAATCGTGTGTATTGTGCTCCATTTCAACAAAAAATACTCCTGTATTTTGTGGTTGGTGTGTAGCTTTTTTTAAAACTTTAACAGTTCCCCACTAACTGATAATATTTCAATTCAATGCATTTATTTAATAGCTTTGCTAAAGTGCATTTTAAAAATACAATAGTTTTTTTATGATGATTTAAAATTTAAAATTTTCTGGATTTTTTAATTGAAAACATCACAGATTTACCTGATTTATTTCAAAATTGTCACTTCGTGATTTTGTTTTCAAAATTTGATTTATGACTTGCAAATATTTAAACTTATAGTGCAATTCTAGTTTGAAAAAGCTTTGCTGAACATTTTAGAATTTCCTAAACCAATTACGTTAATTAAACAAGTCATTGAAAAATACATTGATCTTACATAACAACGTTATGTCCTAAATCAATAGTTGTATCTACGATCATTTGCGATGTAAATCAGCTTCATATCATAATACCATTACAGTCAAACCTTTGAATGTTTTGTGATATTAGTGCTTTGTTAAGAACGCAACGTAACATGACTTTCAGTCTTTTTTTAGAAAATAAGTGAATTTTAGAAATGCTGAATATTGTTGTAAATATCAATAATTTACTGTGAAAAACAAAACTTAATTGGTTGAAACTAAAACATGAATATGTCTTCTTAGAATTCTAGATGGTTCATACGTTTTCCAAAGAAATATAATGATTTGTTTGAATGAGCAATATTTTCGCAAAAAAGAGTTTTATTTATGTATAAATATTGCAATTATATGAGGATCGTTTTTGACAAATCCTAAATAGCCACCAATTCAACCCAGATAAGTAACAAAAGAGCTTTTACTTACAGGTGACGAAAAATTAGTAACAGATATTAAATTTGAAAACAGATATTTTTAAGATTAAATGTACTCACATCTCTTTAAATTAATACCAACATTCCAGCTTTTTGTGTTTGTAATAAAAAGTAAAAACATTTTACAACTAATCATTGCATTGTGGCTTGTCTTATAAATCGTTTACTTGCAATTAAACAGTACGGTATTACATAATATTTATTTCAAAAAAGAGAAAAGTAAATTAATATTTTATGAAAAATTCTAAATATTAGACGTGACAATTATATTTCACATGCATCATAAGCTGTTTTAATAAGTAGTATATTATTTTAAACTAATACTTAAAACAGGTTGCCATTTTTTTGTTCATTTATTTAAAATTTTAAATTTTTTAATCAGTAATTAAATTATAATGCAACTATAATGCATTTAAGAAACTAATTGCTTTTAAAAAGTCTTTGAAAGAAATAAAAAAAAGAGGAAAAATTAAAACTTTTAAATTGTTAGCAACCAACTAAGTCACAATGAAACCAAAATACATTTCGAAAATTGCTAGCCTTTGAGAAGTCTTTGAAAAATATTTTTAAAAAAATGCGGAAAAAATTAAAATTTTAAAATTCATGAAACTGTTTCAAACAAATAATCCAGTATTTATTCATATCAGCTAATATGTGAAATGCTAATGCTAAATGTATAATGCTTACAAGTGAAGTTTGTAAGCATTAATGACATAACCAAAATCTCAGTTCACTGTAAAGCTGAGGTGGACAAATAATAATAACATATAAATCTAATTGTTATGTTCTAATACTTTAAAAAATGCTTATTATCCTGCTTTAAATAATGGGAAATTGCTCATTATTTTTGTTTCATATATGAAAATTTCTAAATAACATACATTTCCTAATCTTTCCCCAGATATTTTATAAATAATCAAAAACAATATAATTGTAAATACTGTAACAAGTAATGCAAATGGAAGACTTTTCAAAATTCTCAGTAATATCTTAGACTATTTAAAGAAATTAAATATACAGTCTGCTTCAAGCTTAATACAAAATTCTATCCGTATTCTTATGCCAAAATAAATATCTGAAAATTAATATATGTTTCTGGCTAATCTATGGTTTAAAAAGTTTTAAGCTGATTGTCCGCATAATTTATTAAAAAAAAATTTAAATGATCCTGAGACTGATTAGATTTCTTATAAAGCGCGTTAATTCTACATGCAAAAAATTCAATTCAAAATAAAATAAAAATTCCAAAAGCTTACTTATCGTTTGTTAATAATCAATCAAATAAGAACTCTTTTATTCTGCATAATAATAATCATGATAAATTTTAATAACTTTGATGTGAAATAAATATGCACAAATATAAAATGTTTATTATTCGAAAGTGGATTCAAATCAGGGTTCTTCATTAAGCTCCCTTTAAAATAGCAAGTTACATTCTTAAGCAAAAAAAAAATTTAAAAAAAAGGTAATAATTTTAAAAAATGTAAAAAGAAAAAGGAAAGAAAATGTTTTTAAATAAATTTTTTGTAACAGTTGAACGAGATAAAAAAAAAATTTATATGAAAAATTAATTTGATCAAAAACTATTGATAACATTCATAGAAATTTAATAATGAGGATTTTTTTTCTGTCAGATATGTTTAAACAAACATTTATAAAACAAAAAGATTTATCAGTAAAAGAAATAGACTTATCAGTAAAAAGAATATGCTAGACGAAAAATAAAATCAGGCAATTGGCTTATTTATCTTAGAATAACGAATAAGTAACTGCCATACTGAACGGACCCTCCTCAATTCCATATTTTTTAGTTGGCTAATTCAGAGTAAAAGATGATAATGCTAGAAACATGTCTATAACACAAACATTCAACTTACTTCTAGAACGTGAATGAAATTATTTTAAATCTATATTCTAAACTGAGTTAAACAATGTTTGATTACATTCAAAAGTTTTGAAACATTTAAACACATATTTTAGCATTCTAAATGCTTTTGTTTAATGCACGAATTTAACTGATAGTATGACGAAATTTTTATAATGTATTTTAACCCTAAAAAATTGAGCGCATTTTAACTTTTTATTAAACATTTTCTTTTTTTATCAGATGAAGCAAACATATATTTAAAAAGAAATGTAGAAATTTGTCCAAATTATTTAAACAAATATAACACCAAAAAAATGTCTTAAAACTCATTCTAAATAATATTTTAACAAAAAAGTAACATAAATCTCAGAAGACCATAACATTAATAATGTTCGAAAAAATGCAAAATTTTAAAAAATCATAAATATATAAAACAAACAAAAGTTTATAAGATAATGTTTTCCTAAACTATTTCTTAAACATTAGAAAGAATAGTTCATTTTATTGATTTTCCCTTAATTCATAATCTAGTATAAGTGGAAAAGTCCCTTCGTTATCCGCATACGAATCATTTACGTTATAATAAAAAATGTACAGAGTATATCTTTCCTTTTATGAGCACTTCTGTGTGTATATGTATGGCAAATGTTGCAAATATATTCTTCGATGGGAAATACATTGCTAATTTAGTTTCTGATACATTGATTTATAATGTTAAGAAATCCTTTATAAATGTCAGCATATAAAATTTATTAACTGCAATTGTAAAAACTTTTAAAAATAACCTTTTATTAGAAATTTTAAAAAAAAATTATTTTTTTATTATAAACAAACGTACGAAATTTTTTTAAAAGCTAAAGAAGTATAAGTATTTCATGCTTTAAGTATCTGTAGCTATTGCAAATTTCTTCTATAGAGAATTGTATGATTCTATATACATTGTTTATTATCTAACAACAGGCAATATTATTCAATGTCTCAAAAGACAACAATACATGTTTTCAATTTAGTTTTAGAGAAATTTGTATTTCTACCTTTTTTCTTGTCATCAAGTACTTTTTTCTTGTTATAAATTATCAATAAATCGAGAAGCAATTAGATAGCTTCATTCAGAAAATGTCAAAAAATTTCATCTGTGATAAAAACATGAAATATCATGAATACAAGTCAAACAACTCAATTTTAAAAAGTGAATTAACATCATATGTGAAACAGAAAATGTTTTAAAGATTCCTTCACTTTCCAGAAAATATGTATATCAAACGGTGTGTAACGTACAAGTTGCTTCATATGTAGCCTTGAAGTTTTATAACTTAGAAAACTAGCCAAGAAATGTTGGACCAAATATTGAACAAATTGTGCCTTCCTGGAGGATTTTCAAAGTAAATTTATCCATATTCTTGCGAACAGAAAGTATTCAAAAACTATTATATTAGGGTGCTTCAAAATACAAGATAAATTGCATCACGAATAATCCATTTTAAGAATAATGTTCAAACACATTAAAAATCATATCATCCAATTACTGCTTTCTTCTTTTTAAAAATAATAAAACTATGTATCAATACAAATATCAATACAGATAAAAATATAAATCTTTTTAGTTGTTAGACTAGGTTTAGAAAGAAAAACAGTTAAATGTCATTTTTTTTCTTAAATAAATAGAAATTCTTCTTTTTATTTTTTATTTAATCTGTTAAACGCATACATAGGAATAAATAGAATAAGATGTTTATTTTGTTCTCTTATAAGTGGGTGGTTCAGGTACATTTTCAGAAATTTAGTTTCAAAGGATAATACTTCCATAAAGTCTGAATAAAAAATATTATACATAAAAAATATAAAGTATTTGCTCTTGGTTAAAATAAAAGACGAATATCTTAGATACTATAATAATAAACTACATCTTTCTGATTATTGAACAAAGCATTTTAAAGGGTTTCAATAATCAACACACTAAGTAATAAATTTAATAAATAATTAAATTAGATAATTAATTAAATTTCAGCTCTTAATTTTTTTCAATGATAATAATAAATTAGTTCTAATACCACAAAGCAGTTGCTAATTATAGCTCTGGAAAGAACGAAATTCAGTGTTGTCATATGTTTAGAATTCTTTGAGAATTATATAAGAGATAAACTGAGTCTCTAAAATTAACTAATTAAGAAATATCGTATTCAACTTATGTATTTCTTATTGGTTCAATACCAAAGAATTTTGAAAAAATTCAGAGCTCAAATTGTTTTTTCAAATGCAATCAGAAAAATTATAAGGAATTTACATAAGCAGTTTTTCTAATTAAAAAAGCTTCAGCAATCGCAAGCAGTTAATTAGAAATATTTTAAGACAATTTATTAAAAGTAAAATAAATTTAATAGATGTCAAGATTATCTCCTTAATAATATGGATTTAAAATATTCATTTTTAAAATTCAATGACATTGTTCAAGAAAATAGTTTAGTTCAATAAACATGTTTAAATAATTAAAGAATTAATAATTTTTAATTACTTTTAAGAAATAATTATTTTATTTTGAGGATATTTTTCTTCTAATAGGGAAAAAATATTTCTTACTTTTTTAATGTAAAAAGGCTTATTTAATGTATCAATAAGAAAATTTTGATTATAATAATTGCTTGAAAACTTGCATAAATGCATTTATAATTAATAAAGACTGAATAAAGACTTTTTTTTATGAAAAGTGTCTAATTGCTGCAATCCAGCGAAATAAAAAATGGAAGGACAACCATGATGAATCATATTTCTTATTATATCATTTTAACTGCTATTATTAATAATTTGTCTGTCAAACTAGTCAACTGACAAACTAATAATTTATCACTAATAAGAACAATGGAGTAACTCCATTTTTGTTAACTTCAAAACGACAACAAGTGCAATAATCTTAATTTAAAAGAATCTATTTACAAACAGACATAACATTAAAAAATTTAAAATTTTTAATCAAGTTTTTTAAAAGAAAAAAATTTTTACATTTCCCCAAATTTCACTACATTATTTTAAGCTTAATACCAATAATTACCAATTGCTACATATAATGGATTTATAGAAAATATAGTATAAGAAGTACTAGTATAAGAAGTACTAAATGTTATGTATGTTTTTCATATGCAATGTATCATTTTGCTTAGAGTGGCGAATTCATATTTTATGATATCGGAAAATGTATACAAGAGTGTTTTTTCATTTGAAATGCTTTAATATATAGACAATTATGAGTTGTAATCGATGGTAATTTCTTTTGCCTAAATGTGATTTAATTGTTCATAATCTATTACTGTCATATTGTACCACATGGAAATATTAAAATCCAGTGAAAAAGTAGCTTTCTACACCATCATATGTAGGTGTGAACTGCTTTTAACAATAAAATGGTAAACTATTGTTTCCTAATAGTTGGTGTAATGAGCTATAAATGAATATATCAAAGTGTAAATAAATAACTAAATTAAAATTCAAGATACATAGGATAATCAAAAACGATTTTTGCTAGCAAAGAGTTTGTATGAAAATGTACAAATTATTACCATCATATCAAATTAAAGTATTTTAAATCTTTTAACATTTGGTTCAACATTATAATGTTTATAAAATGGACCTAAATAAGAAATCTAAATCGATTAACTCTTGTAAAATATAAAAAGAAAAACGTGATTATAACGCTCTGAATTTTTATTATAACTTAGAGTCATCGAATTTATTTATCAGTTTTTATAATTATTTTAGAAATGTTAGCTATTTAGCGAAAAATAAATTCTGTGTTTCTAAAATAGGGACTGAGTTCTTAACCCCCAAAAAACAGTAAAAACAGTTACATAGCATTTTCATTACGCAAAGGTTTTTTATAATTTGGATGTTTAATACAACGATTTATTTGTGTTTCTATAAATATTTTCAAAATATCAACGGCTTTGAGACAACAGAAGTATGCGTGGTGGAAAAAGAAACTGACTCAATATTTAACCCCAAAAACAATGACAATGGTAAGAGAGCATTTTTGTTATGTTGAGATTTATTATAATTTGTATATTTATACGACGATTTATTTGTATTTTTCATAAACGTTTTTAAAATATCAACTATTTAAAACTAAGTAAATTTTGCATGGCAAAAAGAAAACAAAAAGTGACTCAGTATTTACCCTCTCCCCCCAAAAAAAATTTGAGGACAGTAAAAGAACATTTTTATTAAGTAGGGTTTCAAAAGAATTTTATGAAGTATGCAAAATTTCGATTTTCTATTTTATTTACTCTAATTAACAATTTTCGTAAAGTTCAACTATTAAAAAACTTGAAAATATATTTTGTGAATGGTGATATGATGATATAATGTTCCACCATCTGTTTTGTAATTTAAAACATTTAATTTTTTCTGGGATGGCAATAATTTCTATATTTATTGAAATATTTTTCTAGCTAAAAACTTTTTGAACACACTATGTATAATTGGTTCAAAATTAAACTAGCAATTGTTAAACATAGCACTATTCTCTTACATGAGAATTGCTTATTTAAAATGTTAAGGTTTGATAATAGTTGTTTAATGTTTAATCTCTTGTAAACTACATATTGCGCAAGCATGCTTTGCTATAAATTATAAATCTCTTTCCACTTTTAATACATCTTAAAAAGCAATGAAATATTTCATTGCCGCTGTGAAAAATTATTTTCTGGAAGCACTATATTTTTACTTAAATGTTACTTGCTATTTGCTTTAAATAGGAATTTTTGTTGCTAAAGAGACATGTTATTATTTTAGGCTATAAGAGGACTATTAAAAACATCTCTTGTACGAAAGTAAATTAAGGTTTTCGTTAAACTTATTTTCTGAAGATGTTCCAATCGTTATTTCATTGACTGACATAATTATACATGTTTTGTCAAAATTTAAAACAGTACTTTGATATTAAGACAGTTTAACATTCCTGAAAAACTTGTGAAACTAATATCCCTTACATTAAATGACACCAAATTGAGAGTCAAAATACAGGGAAGCTTATCTGAACCTGTTGAAATAAAAAATGGCATAAGACAGGGCGACACATTAGCATGCCTTCTTTTCAATCTTGCTCTTGAGAAAGTAGTAAGAGATTCAGGAATTAACACTAGAGGAACTATTTTCTCAAAATCTGTTCAAATTATGGCCTATGGCATAAGAAATTTTATGGCATAAGAAAATTCCTTAAATCTGACAACATTAAAAGAGACACCAAGTTGCTAATATATAAAAGCCTAATAAGATCAGTTCTCACTTACGCATCTGAAACCTGGACCTTGTCCCAAGCTGATGAGAGGACCATCGCTGCTTTCGAGAGGAAGATACTCCGATCCATTTTTGGTGGTGTGTGTGACAAGGGAGTGTGGAGAAGGAGAACTAACTCTGAACTCTACAGGATATTCAGAGAAACGGACATTCTGAAGTACCATAAGATCCAGCGCATGAAATGGGCCGAACACATTGTAAGAATGAACGATGACAGAACAACTAAAAGAATCTTTTTGGCAAGGGCAACTGGAGTTAGAAAGAGAGGGAGACCCCGACTGAGATGGGCGAATTGCCTCCAAAGGGACTTTACCACAATCAAGGTCAGAGACTGGAAAGCCTTGGCACTCAGAAGAAAGGACTGGTGCAGTCTTCTTGAGAAAGCCAGGGTCCACCCAGGACTGTCGAGCTACTGATGATGATGATGACTTTGATATTAAAACGAATCAAGCTTTTTTAATGCAGAATGCGTTTATATTCCCGAAAATTTGGTATCAATTCAATGAGGACTATTAAGTTTATTGAAACTTATGCAATAGAATATAAAATTATAAATTTTAGCTTACTAGGTTTGGCTATAAAAAAATTTTATATGAAAAACTGTATCAGATTATATTACTCAAAATATTTCATAGATAATATTACTATTTATCTTCATGTAAAAGCATTGTGGGTGAAATAGTTTCGTCATACGCAACAAATAAAAGCTCCTCATTCAGTAATTTCATACAGTGAATCAAATATATGGAGTTACCAATTTAAAAAGAAAATAGGCGGGATGAATGGTGCCTGAACTCGGCGCACCACGACTCCACGTTGTCACTCGACGCCTGGTGGCTCGCTTTTGAATTATTTCTTAGAACTGATTGAAATGAATATAGCTTTAAGCATTCTAAGAGCAAATTGGACAAAGTTAATATCAGATTCGCCGCTAGACAAAAAAAGAAAAGAAGAAGAATGAAAAAATATGGTAGTTAGAATTAAAGGTACGACCAAACGAGACAGAAAAATCAAACTTTAAAAAAATATATAAAATAAAAAGAATCACGTAATTTTAATACAACATTTTGATTCGATAAAAACGCAATCATATTATGAAACGTTTACTAATATCCTGATGTGTACTTCTCTTTTATGTTTTCAGGTCATCTCATTAGTTTACTCGTTACTTTACGCGGATAACCATAAACAAGAAATCCGATCCCTTAGTGATCTGAGCGTTATTTTTTCTCAACTGCGCTATTTAGTAGACCCAAGGTTGGGATATCTTTAATCCTCACTTCGCAGTTTATGTTCGTTATTTCAGACTACTAAAGTGATGTGTGTGAAAGCCTTCTCTTATTCCAGAAGGAGTTGTATCATTTAAGTTTTCCTATACCAATCATTATTTACTATTCATACTTTTCTCATCTATTCATACAAAGCTTAGGTTTTAGCCATATCTTGGTTTAAGGGATAATTTTAGTTAAATCATACGACTGATTAAAATACTAAGAAATCACTAAGAAAATGAAAATAGTGTTTATACCCAAAAAATTTTTTGGTAATGGTAAACGTATGGGAATAATTTTTTTAAATTCGATATAAGGTAGGTAGATACTTTATTAACGTCGCACTAGAACTGCACAATGGACAATTGGCGACGGTTTGGGAAACATCCCTGAGGAGGATCCGAAGACATGCCCTCGCAATTTTGATCCTCTGCGGAGGGGATGGATCGCCTTCTTTGGTAGCCCGACAGCCTGCTTGCGTAGTTGAATACTTTACTGTGGCACAGTTTAACAAGGACCTATACCGCCCACCTTCGGTCCCTACGTAGGCTGATCAAAGTGGTCATCCACCCTCTCACTGACAGCAGCCAGTGATGCTTGACTTCGTTGTTCTACTGGTAACCGTGCTTTTACGATCAGTTCACTGCGGGACAGAATTCGATATAAAAAAATTCTTTTCCAAAATTCGAAAAGTGTGTTTTGAGGTGCGCAGTGACAGTTCCATATGAAACTTTGTGTTGAATTTTGTGTCGGAAAAAGAATCGCTTTACCCAACAAACTTCAGATCCACACATTCAAAATCTCTTTATTCGTACAGATGTAAAATAATTTTAAAAATAAGTCCTACAGCATAATAATAAGAAGGAAAGGAGAATCAGCATTTGAAAGAATCTAATAGCAAAACTGACATTGCTTTGAAATTATATAGAATGCACTTTTTTTTCAGTATAATTCTTAAATATGGTTATATTTATTTTAAACACGTGCTTATCCTATTTATTGCAAGTAGTATAATACAACATAACATAATATAAAAATATATAATTATAATGGAATAATTTTGAACATTCTGAAATCATGAATTGTGAATCATGAATTTTTACTGTATTTTGTGTTTTTGATATGCCGCTGCTGTTTTGTAAAGTCAGTGCATGAATGTTGCTCTTCTTTATAGAAAGATTTTGTTTACAATATGCTGTCTTTATTCCAGTTTGTAATAAATGAATTATAAAAAAAATTTGTTTCATTTATTTTTTAAAAGGTTGTGTTATCTAAAAATAATTTATTTTTCAACATTATGCTTTGTTAAAAGAATACTACTAAATTATTGTATGTGGAACTCTCCAAAAACAATATTTACCATTAGTGATCTCATTTTTATCTCATTTTTGATGCTTATGAATTTTTTAAAATATCTTTGAAAAAAAACTTTTTTAGAAAAATCTCTTATTTATTATTCTTAATTTTCTCTTCATTAAGCAACATATGAAAGCATATTCTCATTAAACAACATATTCTCTTCATTAAACAGCTTCATGTGAAAGTGCATTTATTAAGACATTTAGCTATTAAGAAATCTCAAAGCATTTTCAAAATTTAAGAAGACATAAGGCATCTGCACTGGCAACTACAATGCCTGGAATTTTTCAACTTAAGGTCTATGGCTGTTTTAAAATAGTTCTTAGCGTCAAAAGCAATTTATTTTTCAACTCTGATTCAAATAATGTACCTTAAATGGAGTTGGTAGTTGGACTGAATGGAGTTGGACTGATGCAAACCTATGGGATTTCATTATTTTCGTAGAAATGAAAGAAACTACTATTAGATTTATTAAAATAGAAAAAAAAGAATCAGCTTCTCACTGTGTGCTAAAGCTGTATTTTTTCAATATAACACTAAATAAATACTTAAAAACTCAATTTGAAAAAAAAACAAATAGATTTTTAAAAAAGGAATAGGAAAAACAATTTCAATAAAAAAAAGTACGCAAAGGAGTTTTTTTTAATGAAAAATTTAGAGCCCCTTCTTAGTAAATGCCTTTATAATTTAATACCAATTTTTAATTATAGCTCAAAAAATGTAAAATAATGAGAACGAAATATTCATATACATATGTATACACTTTTTATTTAACATATTAGTAATGAATTTATTTAAATGAATCAGTTTTATTCTAACAACCTTTTTAGTGTCTGTCTTGAATTAAAATAACACAGTTCTAATATTTTGAATACAATTTGAGAAATTAATTCTTAATGAATTAATTTTTCTTTTAATTTAATTAAATTTCTTGTGAAATTAATTAAGGGCTTTAAAAAATACGGATAATAGAAATAAAAATAAAGTCATAAATACAAAATTAAAATCTTATTAATGCCCTCTAAGTAAAAAAATGCACGCTTGAATTCCTTGAAAAACATAACCATCGAAGAAAAGTTGTCTTATATAGAACACGTGTCAAGATTTTAAATTATGTTTACAAAGTCAGTTTTTGAAAATTCCCTTTAAATCCTTGATTCGATATGGTTTCTCTTGATAGAGTTAGTTTTCTGCTGAATAAAGATAGAAAACTTTGAAGATATTTCATTTCTTTTCTTAATGATCCTCATATAATGCTGATAAAAATTGAGGCTTATGTCTGACTTGAATATATAAAAAAAAATGCATTATCCCTTTGACGAGGAATTTATATAAAAAATATTTTTTTATATGAATTCTATTTTTTATATGAAAAAATATGCATTTTTCATTATTTTGAATTAATTTAGATCAGAATGAGTGAAAAATATTCAAATTTGCATTTATTTGCAGTTATTTAAATCTAAAAGAAACAGTTATTCATCATTGAAATTTCTTTAATTTACGAAATAAATTATTGATATATTTTTGAAAATGAATGGAAAAAAAATTTCAAACTAATTTTTTCGAAGTTTATATTTTAGTACAAATAGAGTAAACCAACCAGTGAAGGAACACTACCCAGTGAAGGAACATTTCATTTATATTTATTAAAAATAAGAATTTGAAAGTTTTTCTTTAGATTGATTGGTAACAATAGCTTACTGCCAAACAATAGGAAGTCATCTAGCAATGTTTTGGATTACCTGGTCAAATTGACTTCTCTGGAAAAGTTTCTGAATTTGTTATTATCTCTGCAACACCTTGTTTCTTTGAAAAAATTATAAGGTTAGTGTTTGTATTTATATGTTTGAAGTGGAATTAATTGCATGTAATAGTTTTATTTTTCTCACTGAGAAAAAGAGAATTCAAAATATAGTTATTGAAGTTACGTTTATTTTTTTAAGCATCATAGCATAATAAACTACTGAGATAAGGGGGTGTTTATTCACTGGATCACCAAACGATGAAAAACCAGTGAAGGAACAAGTGTTCCTTTACTGGGTTTTTTTCTAAGTTAATGAAAATAAAAGATAAACTTTAATTTTCTTGTACCTTTAGTGATGTTCCGCATCA
Organism: Parasteatoda tepidariorum; assembly: GCF_982258835.1. Classification (NCBI taxonomy): domain Eukaryota; kingdom Metazoa; phylum Arthropoda; class Arachnida; order Araneae; family Theridiidae; genus Parasteatoda; species Parasteatoda tepidariorum. The sequence goes on along the minus strand of NC_141765.1, from coordinate 31,495,458 downwards.
AAAGTACGTTAAAAATACGAGAAACGACTTCTAACCAGTGAGGGAACAGGCATGTTCCTTTACTGGGCATAAATTTCCCAGTGAATGAACAGTATGTGTTAATATGTTGACACTTTAATTTTCAATTCATGATTACAAAAAAAAGTTTACATTTTCTAAGTATTTATATGTTATAATTTCAAGAATAAGCTTATTTTTAAATGTTTGAAGGGCTTATAAATTCATAAAGAGCATTAAAAAATAACCAAAATTAAGTGTTCCTTTACTGGGTGTTCATTCACTGGTAAGAGCTGTTCCTTCACTTGGTCTTCTTACTACTTGTTATTTGAACCTCCAAAACTTTAAAACAATATTATGTAAGTTCTCTGCAATTTTTTTACATAATTTGCAATTAGTAACAAATATGTTGACACTGTCATTTAACTAAAATTACGAATTGCGAAATTAATATAATTTTTTAAAAGGTAAGCGAGGCTTAAGTGTTCCTTCACTGGTTAGTTTACCCTATAATTCCAATAACCTAACATATTTTTCAGTAGCTATGATGCAGACTGTTTTTTTTTTATAATTAAAATAACAAAATATATTTTTGCTTGTTACTTTAGTGTCAGAAACAAAATATGTAAAAGAGGAACAGGTGTCCCATCGGCAACAAAGAGCTATACGAATAATTCAAAAGACATAATTGTTTTCTTTTCGATTGGTTTAAATTAATACACTAGTTCAGTGTTTCCCAAAGTGTGGTACGTGTACCTCACGGGGTACGGGAACTGTTCAGCTGGGGTACGCGTTCTTATTCGAAATATCTTGCAGCAAATGAAAATTTCAAAATACTTTTATTTAAAAATAAAGCTAGCCATGAAAATTTATGATTACGCGTTTTCTATTGGCCATTTTTTTGCAGAGTTAACAGTTAATAATGAGTGATATCAACAGCCAGTTGTGATTTGTAACTTTATTGCAATTTTTATAGTAAAAAATGCATTCATTTTCTTATTAGTGGTACACAGCGTTACGAAAAATTTAGACACAAAAGTCATAAACACTGCTCTAGCTAAATAATTTTACTTAAGTAAAACAATTTTTTGGCAAAATTACAACGGTTTCGTGTAAAAAGTATATATTTTTTTAAAATTTTTAAACAAGCAATTTAAAATTATTTATGTGTCACAGATAATTAAATATTATAATAAAAAGAAAGGAATTTGGGCTTGAAGATTAGAATAAAAGTTCAGGTTTCCATTCAGTACATTCAATGTTCTAGATCACATAATGTTTATTTTATAAAAACAAATAAAATTTAATTTTATATCATAATTAATAACAAAAATTCAGTTAAATAAACTTTGATAAATAGGTTTTAGATAAATTAGCGTCTTATGTTCCAAATCGCTTTTATTTTCCTCGTTCATGTCTGGCAAGTCTTGAGAATGAGCGTCTATCTTTGAGGGCTTTAAGACAATGTCAATTTTCTTTATCATCTTCATATTTTTTAAGCAAAAGGAAGTTTTTAATCGAATAGGCTTTAGCTCTTATATTTTTATTGAAAGTTAACAAAAACTGCTATTTTTTTCAATGTCAGAAGAACAAGTTTGCATTCTTACTAACACAATTACATTATGAAATTTTAAAAAAAAGAATTTTCATAGGGAGACATCTTTGTGAATGAAAAGTTTTTATTTAATGTCAAATATTAAAAATATAGCTCATTATTATTCCGAATCACAGAAAGCAGGAGTAGAATAAAATCATCTGAGCCCAGCAGTTACAGATTCAGATACGGAATTCAGACACAGAATTTAATACCTAAAAGTTGTTTCGGGAACAAATTGAGCTCTTTTTTCCATTTAAAACTTGATTTCTCACGCTCTTCCTTAGGGTGATAAAAAAATGGGATTCATCTCCCTAAAAACTGGGTCATTTTTTGACCACATTTTAGCCATTGCGTAACATAAATGATCTCGAGCTCAAAATATGCTTATGAATCTCGAGTTCCAAAAAGGGAGCCCTATCTCTTCACTTTTGCAAACATATAAACCTTTATATTGTTAAATTTTGTTACAACCTCAATATAATGAGCTGTGGGGGCTCAGGTGATAGAGTGCTTGCCTCCCAATAAGGTGAGTCAGTTACAAATTTTAGCAATGGTAGATCGATTCGAATTCTGCTCCCGACTCGCACAGGCTACAGCCTCTGATTTAAATTATACTCAGTGGTTGACGGATCATAGTATTGAACGACTTTGCCGTCAGGCTAACAGTTGATAGTTTTCGAGGTTTTTTTATGTAACTCAAATGCGAGTCAGTTCTATCAGGAAGTTCTCCATAACGTCCTAGTTTGTCCTAATGCTTGATAAAAAAATTCCCTTGTCTCCAGGATTATGTTCAAAATACAAGGCTACGGAGTGGAACATATATATAACAATTAAACTAAAAATCAGCCAGCTGTTCAACGCTGGTTAAAAAATAAAATAAAGTAAAAACCTCAATGTAATGCTAATTATACCAGATTATCGAGCATTTTAATCTTGATTACATTATACTAGAGTTCAATAAGAAGCATGGTAACTTAAACTGTGTTAAAGATTGTAGCAAATTTCCACTCTTTTATGGTTTAAACTAATTTGTCTCATACCGTCATATGTGTTACACTTGAAATGATTGCGTACCTTCAACAGTAAAACATAATCCTTCAACTATCGAAAAAGATTCAGAATTTAATAATGATTGTTGCCTAATATGTATCCATAAATTCCTGTTTTAGGAAAATAAAATAAATCTCTCTCTGAATTAAGAGGCAAAATCTTGAAATGTTTTTCTTAAAAGTGATCGTAACTTATTATTAAATTCTTTCATTATTGAAGACTCTTCAAACTTTTTCTTAAAAAAATTTCTGTCAACCCTTAAAAACCATCAAAAATATGCTAAATTAAATACTAAAAACTGCTAAATGATATATAATTGAATTTTATAAGAAACTTAAATATATACTAGTTTAAATTAAGCTTAGTAATAAAAAATATATTTTATCATTTGAGCATTTTATATGGAAAAACGGATTAAATTTAGGATTGAAAACTCAGTAAAATGAGTTTGGAATATAGATTCAAATTTCCAGAATATAAATTAAGACTTTTTGATTTAAGATACAGTTCGATTGATGCATTTGTTTTAGTTTTTTACAAGTGCACTGCAAAATGGATTTTCAAATTTCACGAAAGTTTCTTTGTCTTTGACGAAACAGTTTCCTGATATATGCTCCGATTGAATATTTCGTCAACGAGACGTATTTTCTTTGAGGCAACGAATTTCGTCAATACTGAAAAAATATTTCACCATTCTATTTTTTCAACCAAAAAAAACTCATATTATTTAATGTATCTAACTTTTTTAATAATCACTTTATCATGGGGCATCATAGAGCTGGATCAATTTCACCTTAATAGCGCACGAAAGACCAATAAAACAGAGAGATAAATTACACCTATGCAAGAAACGGGATTTGAACCTGGGACTTCCTGGTACAAAGCTTACTCCTTTTCCACCATACAGAACGGTCGGCTCATTTCGTTACCTTCGATCATTGTTTTCGATCGTCTTGTCTTCATCCTAGTTTCGTCATTCTAGTTAACAATCTCCCACAATGCACTACGATGGGGTCTCGAGTTGAAGAAACAATCTCGTCATATATTTGAGAGTTCCCGTTTTGTCCCAAATCACGTGATTTCATGACGTAATTATTCTCAAAATTAACTAAATATTACTCTAGGATTGCTGAATAGTCACAAATGAGAATTTTATTCCTGAGAGTGTATTACTTATATATTAAACCTGTTTGTGCGATTTATGTTTAAAAAATAATTTTTGCATTTATTTTCTTCTTCCTACTTTTCTATATTTTTATATTATTTCCATAACCGATGAACAAATAAAATATTATTTAAAAAACTGAATATTAATATCAAATTTCAAACTATAATAAAGACAATTTCACAGCTCAACCCTAAAAATAAGGAAGAAACTTCAGTTACTAAAATTTAACAAAAACAAAAAGAGGAAGAAACTATAGAAAATAAAGAAAGAGGAGTTAAAACTAAAAATATTTTTCTAATTTACTAAAAAAAATAAGAAAAAACATATTTTTTGGAAAAAAAACAATTTTAGATAATGCAAGAACTCATTTCTTATAAGCATGTGTATGAAATATGTTTTTTTTCTCTTGCAAAATTTTTTGAAAATTAACTGAACTAGATTTAAAACCGAACTGCTTATTTACTTTTCAAATCTTTGTTCATTCCATTAGTTCGATTCTTGTTGAGCCTTTCACTCGTGATATTGCTTTTAATTAACATAACAATAGAAAATTCAATTAAACTCCCTTTTTACTTAATTGGACCAACTGTCCTTTATTATTAACATAGAAACGCCGCTTTTCTATGAAGTATAATTTTCAAAGCTATTTATCCACCCATTAGCTTACAAACAAATATTTTTTTGCGAAACCAGTTTAAGGTTTGTTAATGACATAAAAGGAAATTACATTTGCTTATTACCATTATGATTAATAATATTAAACGTTGGGGCTTTTCTTAATTGCTTATAGGGAAAATTTACATTTCTCCAATTAAAAGCAAAAGTTCTCTTTTTTTATATACTAAAAAGTGGAATATTATCGGAGAAACGATATAATAGATATTCAAAACGAATTTTAAAATTTGTCCATATTATTTATAACTCCCTTCCCCTCCCCCAAAAGTACGGAAGTTAAACGTGAATAAAATTGAACAACGATAACAACAACTTGAACGTGAATAAAATAGGACATAACATGAGCAAGGCAAATTTTCTGTACTATTTGTTCCTTATTCAACTTTGTTTTAGCTTTATTCATATGTATACCCTTCTTTATTTGGAACGGGAAAGTCCTTTTTTAATCCAATCAATAAAAATTTCAACGGCAACCATTAACAAATCATTGACACAAACTTGAAAAAAATATTAATAGATCTTAAAACTTGAATAGTTCTACGAAAACGCAAAAAGATCTAAGGCTCTAATAACACAAGCTTTATCATAACTTAACGACAGCGTAAACGTGAATAAAATAGAACATAATAGAAATGGACATTTTCTGTACTCTTTTTGTGCTTTATTCACTTTGATTTTGCTTTTTTCATGCGGGGCACAAAGTATAGCCTAACCTTATTTGGAAAAGGAAAGTCCTTTTTTAATCCAATCAATGAAAATTTCAATAGCCAACGTTAACAAATTGCTGCTAGATCTTGCGGTAAACTAATTTTAAGATTTTTTTCTCTTTTTTTTTTAGATTTTCAACTGTAGATATACTTCAAAATCTGACTCATCAACAAAAAATTAAACAATAATAATAATAATAGCTTTTGAAAGTAAAATAGCTTTACAAAAATACAAAGAGATTTAAGGCTTTAATAATACATGCACAATCATAACTTGTCGTTTAAATGTAGAAAAACAGCTACTCTTAGCGTTTGAAAGAAGAGAAAAAAAGAATTGACAAGAAGACCAATTTCTTTCGACCGCAACTTTCATTGGATACAGGCTACTAACTATTGGTTTATTGCGCTAATGGCAGAAACTAGAAAGCATTGCTAAGAACTTACTTTCTCTTTTTATTAACTTAAGGAATATATTGCATTTCGACATCGTTTGCGCTGAATTCGAGTAATAAAAATTTATTTGCAATGATTGTGACATTTATTTGACTTAGTACTCGAATCAATAAATGTTTAAACACGTAAATTTCACCTGCCTTAGGGGTTAGAATTGAGGGCAAGGAAAATTATGCCGTTTCATAGTTCCTCAGTCGTAGGTTAATAAAATCTCTTAAAAAGGAAAACCTTTTACTGCATCAATTTGTTTACCATAAAACATAACTGTATGGGAAACAACAATGATTTATGACACTTCGGTCGTTAAACAGTCATATTTAAAGATGTTTTTCTTTCCTCATAACTCAAATTTTTGTTTTGTAAGATTAGATTTCAGCTTTGAAGCAATTACTTTGACGTTATTTGTTCTCTTTTGAAAGGACCTGTCCATTCAAATGACTGTTCTTTTGAACATCTATTTATTTATTCATGTAAAAATACTAGTTTTAATTTATTTTGGCCTATTAAACAAGAATTTATTCTAAGTAATAAAAAAATAGTATCCTAATGTTGTTTATTCTCGCTACAAAATTCTTTGGAAGTGTACGTTCATTTTTATCCAAAGGGAAAAAAATTAAAACAAAGAAGGAAAAACGAAACAAAACCAAAAAATATTTTACAAATTTATGTGCAAGTTTTTATAAATTCAATTCTTAAAAATTAAATAAATAATGGAACCGACATAGCATGAAAATCATTAAAATTTTGATAAAACAAATTACTTTTCTTTTTATTCGGATAACTTTGGCTAAAAACAGTCATCAAATGTTGTCGTTTAGGATCTTTTATTTATGAATTGAAGTGACATTCTATATCAATAATATTGATTCATTAAATTTTATCATAATACTAGTTTTTAAATTTTATAATAAATATTCTGTTGATTGTTCATAAAATTTTTTACGTGATATGATTACATAATACAGTCGATGTAATTAGTTTTTTAATGTATCTAAAATAAATTAATAAATATAATTTGAAGTTATCTTCACAATATGAAAAATTAAGTTTTTTTATGAAAGAAAATGAGCTTAAGTTTCACCGTTGAAAACTTAATATAACAGTTTAATGTTTGTAATTCGAATATATTAAACTAGCATAAACCTTAAACCGAACACTGAGATTTTTTTCTCTAATAGTGAATTTTTCTCGTTAAAACGTAAACTTACACATTATCACGGCACTCATGCAATTAGATTTTAATTAAATTAGCGAGGAAGGAATCTCTGCTTTTACTCAAACTCTGTGCAGGGTCTGGAGCTAAGGTACGTCCTGCAATTAAAACATGGTTTGAATGCACTTATTCCATAAAAATTATGTAATATTTAGAGAAGATAAAGATCATATTTCTAAACTTTTAATCCTATTATTTTAATAAAAACATTTCGTTTAAAGTTTCAAGTACCCCATTTAAAAATTTAAAAAAAACGCATTATTTTATTAAAACTCACACTGCAATTTAAAATATTCTTCAAACAAAATCTTTCGTATTGGATTAGAAAAAACTCTAAATTTTCTAATTATAACTTTTTACCTTTAAATATCAATAAAAAAAAGCAAGAAATGTGATTTATATTCCATGCCAGAAATAATCGTTAGTAATTTTCCCAGACAAAAAAAAATAAATAAATAAAACAAAAAACACTTAAATATGTGTGAATTATAACTTCATTTTCGTCATAAAAGAGATTATATTTGTCGATTCACAGGAAATCAAAAAAGTTCTTCTCCAGTTTATGAAGTGTTTGCTTATAAAACAAAGGATTTTCTGTAATCCATTTTAAGAGCTGACATTTACAGACGAAGATTTCTTCATTCCTTCAAAAATCCTTTATTAAGTTTTCCTTTCATTGTTTAGTCAAACGGAAAAAAATGCGAATTTAAGAAAAACTACTCTTTTTATCTTTATTATGCTTAGATTAGTATTTTTGCTTTGCGTTATGGCACTGATTTGGACGTGCGGTAATGAAATAGGAAAAATTTGAAGCATTAAATAATTTATTTTTCTTAAACTTTAATCCCAATTATCGCATAGAAATTATTTACCTGGACTGGAATTTAACTTTTGAATCGAATATAACCTATATATAAGGATTTAAAATTATATCACAAATATTTTAATCTAACGTAAATTAAAAAATTAAGTCACTTTAAGACCATTAAAAAATTTTGAATGAAAAAAATTTTAAACTGAATAATTTTTACGAAGAACCGGCTGGCTTCAGAAGACACTATGCTGCTAATTAGAAAGAAAATTAATGATACCATGGATCACAGTGAAATATTTGTTGCGAATTTTATTGACTTAAGAGCAGCGTATGACTATATAAAAACCATATTACACATTAAGCTCCATAACGTACACTGTTAGAAATCTCTTGGAAAAAAATGGTTAAATGTCAATTTACTTAATTGCGTTTTTTTTTGCTATATTCAAATAAAATAGTTAAATAACCATAAATAAGATTATATTAAAACTGTTAACTAGGAGAGAAACCGTTTATTAAGTGTTTCTAATCAATACGGCTAAACCACGAGAATTTTATAGCAACAACTATGCTTACATAATAAAGCTACTTAGTTCCTTGCAGCTGGGTAAATATTATAGCGTAGAGGGCTAATTAGTCACTCTCGTGACCGACTGAACGGGGTATTTTCCCTTCAACACATGAAACGCTTCCAGTGTCCTGAACTCCCAATTTGTGACCCTGGAATATTATTATTATTAGAATTACTTCGTATTAGAATACAATACTCTCATTCACGCATAGATGGCAGCACCAAAAAGCTGCTTAACAGAAAGAAATCTAATATTTCCTATCTCTTACGATAAGATGGAACAACCAGATAAACTAATCAAACCACACTCCCCTGTTCATTTGATTAAACACAACTCAACCAGAACCTAACCCCAATGCCCATTACCAAATGAAAAATCTAGCTTCAATATCCAGATTACGATTTTGAAACCATGCTAGATGAAAATGGTTAAAAAACCAGTATAGTTTTGTGCTCATGGATTCTCAACCATACTAGTTGTAAACGGTTTCAAAACAGTAAAGGTAAGAAATGTTTTTTTTCCGTGAACTTTACGGTTAATTGGAAGGACAAACTGCTGCCGGTTATTTTTCCGTAATTTTAAAGTGAAAATTCTAACAGTGTAAGAATAAGAGGAAATATGTTAAATTGGATTCATAGTTGTGCTACACAAAAGATTTTTCATTGTTCAATAGAGAAGAATAATAAAAACGTAGCTTTTTAGCGTTTATATTTTTGATCTAACACAACAGTTTAAAAGAATTGAAGGAAATGATTAATCAATGTTTTCCAATGTTTAAAGTAAAGAACAATGTTAATAAGCCACAAAAGATACGAAAAATAGTATGTCCAATTCTAAACTTGTATCGCGATTTATTCACGTAGTTTTTTTGTTTTAAACTGTACAGCAAAAAATATACCATATCCTTCTTTTTGGGTAAGAGGGTGACATTTTCATCTGCACTATAAAACATTACAGTATATAGCACTGACACTCCTAGTATCAATACTTTTTACCGTAAAATCCATTTTACCTTAATTTCCATTTAAGAAACAAAAAAATCTTTTGCCCATAATTTTTACAGTAATATTTACAGAACCGCTGTCATTAAAAAATATTACTGTGAAAATTAGGGTACAAAATTTCATCTAATTAATACAGAATTTTTCTTGCTGTTGGTGTATAGAAACGCATAAAAAAGGGGAAATGTATTAACATGGTGGTTGCACAGGTCAATTTGTGTAAAATAAAAGAAAGACGGATAAAGAATAAGAAGACTGAATTTGAAGAAGTTTTTTGATCCGAAATGTCATGTTTAAAAAGAATCACCCATATATGAGTTGTAGTTATGTAAACGTTTGATATTCAAAGTATTCAAAATAATCTGAAATGTTTTTTGTATACTTCTTTAGTTACATTTATTTATATATTACAGACAGCAGTGTAGTTTGTTGACATTTGCTCGAGAAAAAAAATAAAATAGAAATTCACCAAATCTTGAATGCCAGGAAAATGACATATTAGCTTAGAAGTTTAATAAACAGTCATTTCAAGTTAATAGTAAATAACTCAAGTTAAGCCTTAATGTTAGATGGACTATAAATTGCTTAAATTAATTCTTTTTATCCACTGTGGAAAGAATCAATTCTTTTTGTTGCTGATATGTACAGAATAAAATTGTATATAATGATCAATCATTAAATAAATAAATAACCTTGATTACATCCGACTATATAACTATCATACATAACCATGGTATTAGGTCAATATTTGCTTTTCCTCCTTTCAGTATCAGCAGTTAAAAAGAATTTCTGGTAGCACTTCAATGTCCTGGAATTCATAAGTCGGGAAAATGACAGCCAGGATAATGACAAATTCTCCATTTTATAGCATATAACTTGACTTCAATTTAATACCTCGGCCTAAGACGTTTACATTCTGCAAAAAACAACAGGATATCTTAAAATAACTCAGATAAATCTATGTAGCTTATGTAATTAACGATTTCAAGAAGCCAGGAAAATGACAACACAAAAACCTACTCATTTCGAAAAATTGTTTGAAATAGATTGTGAACCAGAAAATTGGTTCTTTATTCATGCAACAAGACATGTTCATATAGGAGGGTATCTAATCAATCTATTAACATAAGATATTGATTGCTGGCTTTACCTATTTTGGTTATAAATCACTAAATAAAAGTAGCCAGGAAAATTACAGGTTTTCTTGGGACAAACAAATTATTGACAGAAAAAATTATTTTAAGCGAAGTTTTTGTAAATAATACCCTCTGCGTATATTCTAGAAATGCTTACACCGGTTGAGATGAAAAAAATTAGGTATTGAAAAATTTATGGGAAGTTTTGAAGGGAATTATTGGAAACATTGTTTGAGACATGCCAGGAAAATGACATTTTGAAGTTCAATTAAATTTTTGACAATACAAAACAGTCAATGTTAGTGCAGAGTCATTTTAAAATGCTAACAGTAATGGAATTTATTATTTTTTTTAAAAAAAAAAGTTCTTTTAGTATTATAGTATTAGATCTTGGAGCAAGGGACTGTGAATTGTCATATTTCGTGAGAATCACCCATATATACTACCATATATGAGTTGTACTATATACTATATACTACTATGGTACTATATACTACTGAGTATATAATTCATATAACTACACAAAAAAACAGAAATACCATTTTTTTTTTCGGAAATACTTATTAAGGAAACCGACACCAGGACGTTCTTCGGAGTAACATTTTATGGACTATCTTTGAAAGATCCAGCATTTAAAATAAAACATGAAAGGTCCTAAAGAGAGGTTCAATTTTCAAAAGACTAATCTTATTTACACCTCTTTAATTAAAAGATATTAATGACTGTTAGGAGACAAAAGTAATCTAGAAGTAAAAATTGAAGCAAAAAGTAATTAAATTTAACTCATTTTACTGTTTTAAAATACACTATTAACAAAACATTGGAATTCTAAGTTTTTTTTCAAAACAAGTGACATTAATTGTTTTAAATAACCTATTTTAAAATACTTGATTGATAATGTGAATGATTTTGCAACAATTCTGTATAGAGCTTTATTTCTAGGCACTTCTTATTTGTCTGACACCGATAAAATTCTTTGCCAGATTTAATAGTAAAATTTATTTGTTTATCTCCGTTAATTTTTTAATACACAAGGGCTTGTCCTACGTCACTGCACGACGTCAACAGCAATTGCTCCAAAAGCGTTCCAATAGTAAGATGGAAGCAAAGTTTAACTAGGCGTTTCTTGATGTAACTGAAGTAACGCATGTTTGTAGTTGAAGTTTAATAACAAAATAGTTTATTTAAACACATAAGGGTCTAGTTTGGATAGAAAATAAACGGTTTGAAATAATAGCATCATTAATTTATTGTTTAAAGCTCTCTAAATTGGAAAAAAATAAAATATAATAAAATATTTCGCTTTATTATGAGCTTGGCACAGAAATATTTTTACGATTCTCATGGCATTTTTCGTCAACTTACGAACTTTGACTCTTAACTAGCTTTTCGTCAAATTTATTATTGTCGCAATTTTTTTTGCTAAGGAACCAAAATTAATTAAGTGCAATGGAAAGGCTGTTGAAGCTATTCATGTGAGTTGGCAACACAGAAAATTAAAAATGTAAACACAAAATAATAAAAATAAAAATATTGCATAGCCTCCACTTTTTAAGTTTGTTTAAGAAGATTTTTCTTCAAAAAAAAAAGTTCATTAACAGATACTTTAACAGCGTGATTATTCACTTTTTTTTTTCTTTGAAGGATAATTTTTCATAAATATAAGATAGATTTTTCAAACCTTTTAGAAAAAAGAAGTGAAAAATATTAGGATAGGGACTGCAAGCTAATATAAATCTGAAATAAAATCTAATTCTACAGACTCATTATACAGAATATAAAAACATGCATGATTTTCTAACCTAGTAAATACTCAATTTAAAATAAAAACTTTATTAATTATCAGTGAAAATAACAAACTATCAGATTTTTTATGCGTGAAAATATTGATAATTCTGAAACAGTTTCGAGTTTATAAATGTATAAAAGTTTTTCATTATTAATAACGATTAGAAGTTATTAAAAATATTTTATGCATGTAATGTCTTGAAAATACTGTCTGTTATTAATAATTTAACTTATAGTTACGCAGTTTTTCTTGTTGTCACACTTTTGTGAAGTGTAACAACAATAAGTTAGTTTTATACAAATATTAAAAAGTGATGCTGAGTAGCATAATAGAACATAAAGATTTGTTTCTGTTTGTGAATTGATTAGTAAATAAAGCAATATATATGAAAATGCTGGGTTGTACGAGGCATTAATATTACTGGGAAATCATGACAGCCCGAGAAGAATTCGAAGGAAATATCTAATCATTTATATGAACAAAAATATTCTCTTATATTGGATATGAATGTAGACTTAAGTAAAGCAATTTCTGTTTATCTACCAGTCTGATTGCAATACGTTGAGGGTTAAAATTATTGTAAGGCAGCTGTCCAAGTGCAAAAGATATAAAATAAATAATAGTCCGTTAAATGTTAACTGTCCTTACTGTATTATTGTATTTCAGATAATATATTTTGATATTGCAAATGAGAATCCAGTTACAATTAGGTGCTTTTAAAATATGATAAGTTATAAAACGCGTTTTCTTACACTGTAATTGAACTGTTATCGACCAAATACGCACCGATTGCACAGCTATAGACTAGTTTTAATTAATTTCTTGCTATCATTAATTTCCTTTTAATTGCGCTTAATGTTTTCATACTATTTTTTTTATATGTTAACCTTCAACATCTCACAGTCAAACAGGCAGAATAACAATTCTCTAGTTCCAGCTTAAGGAAATTAAAATATCCAACTTTTTGCGACAGTTGTCTCTCAAAATATATGTAACTTTTTCTTTTTGTTGCCAGGATCCTAGATACTTCATACGTAAAGATAATCTCATACAGTCTTATTTTGAGAATTTTTAACGTTTCACTATTAGAATTTCAGAGAAGGATTAAGATATTCTGATAACGTTTGAGCTTAATGAGTTTTTTTTTTTTTTTAACAATTTTCTTATAAGAACCATTAAATAGGCATTATCGTATATAAAAAATTTCCATGATAAAAAAGATTAATATATTTTTTTAATACATAATAATTATAATAATAATATAAACAGAAACATTAAAATAAAAATATTTACAATGTTTCATTTTTTAATTTGGTAAGAATAAAATATTTAGTGAAAAAAGAACAGTTGAGCTCGTTTAAAATAAGATCGACACATGTATAAATTAAAGAAATAATTCAATCAATGCAGCTTATTTCAATTGCGTGGAGACTACTTACGAATTAGATGTGGTTCTAAAGCTTCACATTATAACTTTTACATTAAAAATTTCTATTTATTTCAGATAGGTTGAAAATACAACAAACAAAATACATATTTATGATAAAAAGTATTAGCTAACATTTCATTTTTAATCTAATATTATTGATTTAAATGATAATTTATACAAAAATCGTAAGTCTGTGAAATTACTATAATAAATTACGTATGAAATTACTATAATAATAAAATTACTGAAATGAATTACTTATGAAAGTTTTTAAAATGATAAAAATAAATCAATTTGAATTTCATTTGTGTTCATAAAGCTTATTTCAATTATCACTCATAAAATTTTTGTCCACGAATACAGGTGTAAAACAGTTTTAAAAATAAAGTTTAAGAATTTCGTAGTCATTATAAACAATTATTTTTTATAAGAAAAATAAAATCCCAGTTCGTTTAACCAAAACTTTTGGGACACTATTTGCTTTGCAAAAAATTCGAAAATTAATTCATTAAAACGAAGAAACTATATTAAATTTAAACAAAAAAAATTATGAATAAAAAATTAGAAAAAATAATATTTTGAGATCTTGACTAATGGTCTAAATATTTATTATAATTTTTTTTTTTCAAATTGCTATGAAGCTTAAAGAAAAATGAGAAAAAAAACGTAAAAAAAATAGCGACAGAAAGAAAAAAAATAAATCTAAAATTGAAAAACTTAAAAAAAACTAGCGCTAATTAAGTTCTAATTGCCAACTAAAGAAGGAGTTCAACGTTTTCTTCGTTAGAGTATTTCGCTCGCAACATCAAGTTCAAAATAAATTAATAGTTTCATTAATTTTTTTTTTCATTCCTGTGATCCTGAAAAACGCAACAAAATTATGGATATAATTGTTAGTGCTTCCATCTGGCGAATGATCCATAAAGCACTTTAGCCATAAAGCACTTTAGATAGGCTCTTGTGAATTGCTTACTTAAATTTTATGTGAGGTATGCAATTCTTAGATGAATGTATAAATTAAAATCGTTACTATTTATTCTTATGTATTTAAAATCTAATAAATTATATTTATAATAATATTTTTTAATAGATTAATATTAATTTTATAAAAGCTATTTTTAAGGGGGAAAACCCATAAATGATTTTAAAGAAGATTAAAATTGTAAATATTAAGTTACTTGATTTTCATCATCAATAGTATCGTCGTCGACTTACAAACTTTTTTAAACAAAATACATATAGTCCTTCAATGGTTAAACTTCAAAAACTTTTTTTTGGATTTTTCTAGAATAAAAAACAATTAATATTCAATATGTAAACTACATCTTTCAATTTTCTTAAATATTGCTCTTGCACCACTAGATAAACTAATTAAACAACACTCCATAGTTCACTTGACAAAACACACTCCACCACAATCCAACTCCAATGTCCATTATCTAGCGAAAAATCTAACATAACATAGCTAAAATATCCAGTCAAATTTCATTTTTTGAGGTTTTCAAAACATACAGTTGTGTATTCACGGTTTTTTAATCATACTAGTTCAAAACAGTTTCTTACTCGTATAGATAAAGAAATGTTCCTAACTGTAAACTTAATTGAATGTACAAATTGCTGCTGATCATTTTACCGTAATTTTAGAATAAAAATTCTCACAGTGCAGCTGGAGTGAAATATAATTCAAAATTGTAATTTAATTTTTATCACCTAATAAAATTTGTATTTATCTCAGAAGCATCTAAGAGAGAAAGGTTTATCTTGATTGTAAATCAGCGATGTCCGACGATCGATAAAGCGAAAGGTGTTCAAGATAAAATTTTCAATAAGAATGTTTTAATTTAATAAGAATTCTATAAGAATGTATTAATTTCAGCATTTAATTGAATTCATACCACATGGTATATAGCATGTTAAAATATCATGTTTATGCGCTAATTTTCGATGCCCCGAAAAAAAATCATAATTAATTCTCTTTTGCTTCAGCATGAATTAATCTTACCTTTTGTTATATACATAATTAATCTTCATGTTAGAGTAGCAGTTTTTGTTCAGAAAAATTATTTTATGAACAATTAAATAACTTAAATATTCAAGTATACATGTTCTTGTTAAAAGAAGTAAAAGTTAGTGGGGAATAAGCAGAAATGATAAAAGCATATTTACAGAAAATATTTAAAAACTATTTATTTTAAAGAATATAAGTGAATAGTTAATCCTGATTTTAGATAAAATAAGCAAATTTGTTCAGCGAGATGGTGGATTGAGATAAAGTTCTAAAATATTTTTTTTTTATTAAACAAAATTGCAAAATTAGCTTTTCCGAAAAAATAAGAAACAAAAATGGTGGTTGTCTAACTTTTTTTTCTATAAAGCCTTTCTTTTAGAATGGTGGGTGTCTAAACCATCTGCACTTTGACAATTTTTTATAAAAAATGAATAAATAAATAAACTATATTTATTTAATTTATGCATGAGAAAAGCTTCAGAGGAATAAAAAAGTTTTTTGACGCACGAACTACCTTAGTGCATTTTCTAATCCAAATTTCCCATATAAAATTGCTGGAAAGCATTTCACAACAAAATAGCAAAAACAAAAGAAAAAAAGAACAGAATAAAACAAAAGAAAAAAAACAGAACACTGTAATTAAATGACGGCAAATTATGCAATTTTAAATAAGCATTTTGAATTTCAAATCAGATGGGAAAGGTTTGTCCCAGTTATGATTTCGGCTGAATTATTAAAAATAATTATCTCGAAAATTTGAGAGTCGTAAGGAAATTCTCCGAAAAACGAAAAAATCTAAATTGGAAGATTTTTTTGCATTTGAAAGGATAACCATTAACGCATTTTAATTAAACGCATTTTAAGCAGAAAAAAAATTCCCAAAATTCTAGGTAGCTTTACCTTCTACAGTAATAAAAAGAGATAATGTAGAAAAAAATTTAAACTTAACCAAAATTAAAATTACTGTTGTCTGTAGTTTTGTTTTCTCTCTCTGTTTGTGGATAAAAAATATTGAATGCTTCAAGAGCCAAAATTTAAATAATTTGAAACCGTGTATTCTGTTTAGTTCCCACGAATAAAATATAACTAACAAAGCTGTCTAAGACCTTTAAAAATTATAGTGTAAGACACCATTACATTTATAAGATTTTAAGTATCAAATATTTAAAAAGCTTGACTGAAATTAATCATAAGTACATTATTTCAAATAAAAAGGGGTTTAATTTTTCACCT
The DNA here is from genome assembly GCF_982258835.1 of Parasteatoda tepidariorum. NCBI lineage: Eukaryota > Metazoa > Arthropoda > Arachnida > Araneae > Theridiidae > Parasteatoda > Parasteatoda tepidariorum. Next base: position 31,478,616 of record NC_141765.1, on the reverse strand, counting down.
TTTTATTTTATCTTAAGTTTCAAATTTTTTGTACTGATGAGCTGACCAATGCAGTTATACTAACTTAAATGATATGTAATTATTTTATCATAACTGAATATTTTAGTTATGATATGATTATGATTAGAATTACAGTATATTTTAGTTATGATAATAATATAAATTTTTGTTGTGTTTGAAAGAATAAATTTACAATCGAATGACTCTTGTTATTGAAAAATAATGGTTTTACGAAATCACGATAGAAAAAATAAACCTGAATGTTCAACATTATTTTCAGACCGAGAAAAAGTATAACAAAAAGTTTTCGTATAATAAACTCATAAAGAAAATTCAAAAATGTAGTTTTAAAGCAACGTAAATTTAGGAAATTTGGATATACTTTAATGTCTACACGAAGGACTATCAGAAACTCGTATAATATGGTAAAATTTATCATGGTTTCTGGCTTTCTAGGAGCACCAAAAAGTACTGTAACTTTAATTAATTTTAATTTGATTTTTAATAAAAACGTTATTTTATGATGAGATATTTTCTTTTTGCAACACTCGGAGCTAAAAACAATTATGATTATGTAGTGGAGTAAGACTAGTAATAAGTAAATCCTTTGTATGCTTTTTCGAATCCCACCGCAATAATGGATGCATTTATTTATCAATATTTACTTATTGTTACACGTGCATATGTAGGCTTGTATACTCGTAAGTGCGGCTTACAAGACCTTGCCAAGTCGAAGAACAGATAGTATAAAATTTAAATGAAAGATATATCAAGGGATGCGGTGTAATTTGTACCCACTAACCACGTTTTAATCGATGCACCTCGGTAATGTCATTCTCTTGAGATATCTGTTCTTCAACTTGTCAGAAACTTAAATTAAGACCTCTTTTTTTTCTTCGTAATGGGTACACAAGCCTTTGTGTGTATGTGTAGCAATGAATAAATATTTGGAAAAATTATGCTTTTCTTATTACAATGGAAGAGCAAAACCCAGTGGCAACGGAGGCCCCAATAATGTATGATTAATTTACTTATAATAAATCTTAGGGAACTTTGTCGCCGTGCAGTATCGCTGTTCCACAAGCCGTACTGAAGCGTATATGCGGTGTGTTGTTGTTATTGTTGTTGTTGGCGCATGCCAAATAAGGCAGAAGGGGTGCGATTGTTCTTGTTTTTTTTCCAGTGACGCCATCTATGGCCAAGAATTCGACTTCTGCCACACCCATACGTCACGCCCGTTTATAGAGCGGACCCATTCATACATCCATTCATTCATCCACAGATCGTAATTTTGACCTGAATCAGAGAACGATCAATCTCCGATCCAATACCCCCAGAGATATTCATTTGTTATGGGAACATGGAGGACTTTGAGACTCGACTGATTTAACGTGCATCAGTCACCATTGTATTTTGTGTGTACGTTTGTGTAAAGTTAACTTGCAACTATCATTGTAAAAACGGAAGTTTCAGGTGTGCTTGGAAGTTGTATAGTAATATTGACCAATTGAAGATTATAATGAAAACAGATAATGAAAATGTCAGTTGAAGATGAAAAATGGATCATAATTAATAAACATTTTATTTAATAGTATTTGCAGAGATCGAGATACAAAAATTATATTTTACCCATGATAATGTTCAAAGTTAAATAAATTTTGCATAGTAATATTAATAAGAACAGACCAAGGGAGACAAATCCCCCATAACCTGCCTAAATCAAAAGTCAAATTAAAAGTAAGCGTATTTGTTCCCAATGGACAGGCACAGGAGAAACATGGACAGGAGATCCAAAATTGGCGAATTATCAAAATATAAGTCCCGCAGTGGACTGATCGTTAAGACACGGTTCCCAGCAGATCACCAAAGTCAAGTATCACTGGCTGCGGTCAGTGTGCGGGTGGGTGACCACTTGAGTCAGTCTGCGTAGGGACCGAGGGTGTGCGGTATTGGTCCTCGTTAAACTGTTCTACCGTAAAATGCTCGACTTCGCGTGCAGGTCGACGGGCTACTGAAGCGGGGGTGCCATCCCCTCCGCAGAGGATCAAAATTGTGATGGCGTGTCTTCGGATCGTCCTCAGGAATGTCTCCCAGACCGTCGCCAATAGCCCATTGTGCAGCTCTAGTACGACGTAAATGAACTACAACCACAACAACAATCAAAATATAACATAGCCAAAACAAAGCTTACTCAGCATAATAAATATTAGGTTAGAAAGTACTTTGGTGATCACGAGTCACCAAGAAAACTGTGGGAATTTTAATAACCCTGCATCTGAAACATGTTTGAGGTAAGAAATTTAAGAATAAAGAGTTATAAATAGATTTCTGTGTTCGATTAGGCGCGGCAGTGAATTAATGAGTCTACATTAGTAATGAAATAAGAAGTTAGCCGTTACATTGATCAATAAGAAAAGAATAAAATATTTTATGTTCACTTTAAATAAAAATTAACTAATTGATTTAATTGAAATATAATTCGATTAATAATGATTAAAAAAAAAGTTTAAGTAATTAAAGATATATTAATAGTTAGGAAATATGTAATGCCAATTGTGGCATCACAATCGTTGCAAATGGCAAAAAATATTAATCGTTCGTTTTCTCTGCATTGAAAAAAAATTTGGTAAAACAACTGTACTGTACGGTACAGTTGTCTTACCTATATATATATATATATATATATATATATATATATATATATATATATATATATATATATATATATATACAGTGAAACCTGTGTATAACGATACTGTCTATAACGATAAACCTGTCTATAGCGATATTTCCTTGAGGTCCCGGTAAAATTCCTATTTACTCAATGTATTTTTAACCTGTTTATAGCGATAACCACTTTTCAGTTAAACATGTCAACAACGATAATTTTTCCTCTTTTGATAGTTGATAGTTCCATTCCGATTTTTCTACCGTTGGAAAACGATTCCCCATCGAGCTTAAATGTGAGATAACAAAATATATATTTTTTTTCCATCTCCTTTGTATGTAATATTCTTTCGTTGTTTCTGAGAGAAAATGCCACTTTTAGGGGAAATTAGAGCAGTAGAAATGGGTGAAGGGGTATTTGTAAGAGTTAAATAATAATATTATTTAGTGCGTATAAGATAAAGTAAATTTGTTTATGTATTGTAATTGATAGATTGAAATATTTGGTATATGTACTAGTAATTGGATATAGTCATGATTAAAAATAGTTAGATGATTGAAATGTCATAATAAAACAAATTAAGGCCGAATATATATATAGGTGATTAAATTAAATTAATGGGGATGTGATCGTTAAGGAAAGTGGTAATACAATGCTAATGTGGGATAACAATAACCCAATAGGTCCAAAGGGTCACAAAGTGTGAGGTTTGAACAAATTGGATAATTTGGTATCACCAAATTTAGAATAAGGGTGAAACTAAAAATAATTAAAGATAAAAAGATAAAGAAACAAGGTCATGCTATATCCAGATATAAGTATTTAAGATAAATGGAGTAAATTGATGTTTCCAATATTATCAAGAATACAATGCCCAAAACAATAATAAAAGGGTACTCACCATACACACATAGGAGAATATGATAAATCATGAAAATAGAGGCAAATAAATTCTCCAGCACAAGATTAAATTATTAGCATATCATTTTATTTAGTAACATACATCTTTCACCACATCTACCAACACAAGAAAGACATTTTATTGAAGTGGGTGACGGGAGAATTAAAACACAGAAGGCGTCATAGATAAAAATAAAATATAAAAGAACGAGTAATTTAAAGGTTAATATAAATATGGAAAGAAAGCTTAAATTCAAGATGGGTTTTTTTTTTTTTTAATATGTTAAAGAAAATTAAAAGTATAAAAATGTTGATTTTAAATTTTACAGAAATTTATTACAGCTATGGATTTAATTTAAAAATAAAAGTTAAGAAAAAATGTAAAAAGAAATCCCTCGATACGGACCGAAGTCCGCATCTCGAAAAAAAAAGAACATGCAAGGAAGAAGCCAACAGAGAATCTGCTCCAAGTCACTTAAAAATTCCTTAACTGGGGTAGACCAGAAAAACTACGACCAATTAAATTTAAAGAGGCGGAGATTTTGAAATTTAAAGTAAAGAGATTGGTTAGTTAGCCCCCCTAAAATTAAAGGAAGAAAAAGAAAGGCGTGAGTAGAGGGGTTGGTTGACTTTCCCCACAGGAAGTGCGATGACCGCAACGACCGTGAGAAAGGTCAACAAGAAAGTTAAAAATAAAATTGCCAAATTGAAAAAAAGAATAACGTTTACAGAAAAATTAAAGGTTAAGTAAAATTAGAAATTAAAATTGTCACATTACATTAAGTGTAAATGTGACAATACCCGGACAGACCGGAAATTTTTATAAAATTTTCGAAGCCGTAAGAAAATTTTAATTCAAACAAAAAATAAGTAAAAATCAAAATATAAGAATTTTCCTCAATACAAGAAAAAAATGTTCCAAAAAGTTTGAAACAAAAAATTTGCCTAAAATTCAAAATAACGAAAAAATAAAAAAATTTTTTTAATAAAAATAGATACCATAAAATAAAATTCAAAACTTAGCATAAAAGGTAAAAGTAGAAAAAGATAAAATTGGAAAAAGAGTCACCCATTTCTGTACACAGCACTGAATTTCTGTACATAGCTAACAACAATTGTTACAGGCAAAAATCTGATATGTTAACATAACTCTTTGACGACACTGGAACGAAAAAACACAAAACAGCAGTAATAGTTCATTTAAGCACAAAAAAAACAATTTAAATCAACAGTAAATAACAGGTGATTATATGGTGAGCAAATATTGTCAAGGGCAACAAATTGGAAACATCAGTGAAAGTTTAAAAAAAATTAATACATGGATCTCAAACATATTGTGACGCAACTAAAGCGAGGAAGAAAAAAAACGAATAAGGCCAAATAAAACAAAAAAATGTAAAGACAATTACTAATAAATGTCAATTAAAATGACATAAAAGGAATAATAACATTAAATTGGAATCAAAAGTAAAATTCGATTGCATTTTGCAATAAATAAACAATTTGTCAATTAGTAATATCAACATAATTATGAAATTTTGATTGGAAACGTCGTGTAGAACGCACTATGTTTGAGATAATCATACATTGAATTCATTGAACATAAAATATGTGAACCAAAAATACGCTAAACAGAATTAATGTTAACCATACACTCTAATAAAAAATAAAAATTTATAAGATATTGTGATAAAAGGATTGAAGAGAAAAATTGTTCATTAATTAGCAATATAACATTCAAATTGCTGACACAAAACTAAGTGCTTAAAATGAGTAAAATAAATTAAGAATTATTCTCATATTCATGAATATAAGGTTTAACATATAATATAAAGAACATCTTATCTAAGAAGCATCTCATTTACTGATAAAAAATGATCGCAATTAATTAAATTGCAAGTTGAGAATAACAAGTATTGTACATTAAAGTCTCAAAGTTTATTGTGTGATTGATAAGTCTATCTTTTCAAAAAAAGTCTCAGCTTGAAAAGGAAGATAAGAGAAATATCTTTCCCTTTTATTAAGGAAGTGTGGGTGTGGGGGGATTTTCTTGACACTGTCTTATTGAAGGTGACACACAGGGTTCTGATGGTCATTCTCGGTAGCAGGTGGCAGAAGTACCATCTTATCTCGTCATTTGATCCTTTTCTCCACAGGACTCTCCCTTCAACCTTGGGCATGTGAGGAAGGCTTTCCCTTCTGCAGGTGTTTTCCCCAATTAACGGAATTCCCAAGAAGTTGAAACAGGAATCGACTAGGATCCCTGCAACATCCTGTCCATCCTGTCAAAGATGCAATAAAAATCCGTCTATGCACTCCAGGGCAAGTGGTGAAATTCATGCAGTGTGGGAATTTAAATGTACAGTGATTTTTCTTTCACCCCATGACCTTATCGTACGGGACAGTGTCCTTGAACACTTAGATAAGTGTTGAGTTCAACAAAACGGGACTTGAAAGTGGGGGTTCAAAAGTTATTCATTAGAGGGGAGATTCTTCTTCTTGAAATTCTCAGAGCATGGAATGATGAGGAATAAAATAGGAAATTGTCAATTTAACACATAAATGCTTAATAAGAGAACCTTTGTATCAAGATCAGTAATTGCGATAAAGTGATAAATTATAAAAATACATTCATTAAATTATTGCAATTTATGCAAAATATAAAAATATTGATTGTGATCAAACAAACAAAAAAAAATTATGAAATATCAAGTACCTTAAGTTCTGTACAACATAAAATTGAAGATAAGAAATTGATTTGAAAGTAGATTAACTAAATTGTTTAAGAGACAGAGTGTATGGTCAAGTACATTAAATATTATTCATAGCAATCACATTTACAAAGAATTCGCAAAATTCATGATAAACACAGTTAAAAAAAATGATTGGTAGTGACATTAATTTATTAAATTTGAGATTATTATTATTATATAAATTTAATGATGCATTTAAAGATTTAGTTTACACAATTTATATATTAATTGAGTAGGAAAATGTATACAAAGAATCTTGTATAATTATTATTTTTTTTTTTTTTTTTTTTTTTTTATAGTTCAACATGTGACCTCTTTTGTATATTTACTCATTTATACAAATAGTCATTAAATAATTAAAGCATCGTTAATTATAAAAGATTTTGTAAATAACGTACTATTATAACAACAATTTTAAAGAAAAATGATGGTAACAAACAAAATTGTTTTACGAAAGAAAATATTCATATAATTCAAAAAAAAATTTTTTTTAAATACACTTAACAAATGAAATAATGTTCTCAAACGAAGCAAAAAAATTGTTTTACCTCAAAAGGTACTTAATTATTATTATTCTAAAATAATGAAGGTAAATTATTAAAATCATTTACATTAGTAAGTATATTTAAATTATTCAACAGGTTACGCAGATGATTTTTTCCATAGAGCATCAACACAATTCAATTTATTTAATAATTCACTTGAATCATTATTATTATTTTTTTTTTTATATCATCTGGTTTCTTTAACCAGGAAATCATAATTTATCATCTGGTTTCTTTGACCAGGAATAACCTTCTGATTCATTTTTGATCAGGAAAATAAAAATTAACTTCTGGTTCTATTTTGACCAGGGAGAATTCAAAAAAAAAATTTCTGGCTTAATTAACCAGCAAAAAAAAGTAAAAAGTAAGAAGAAAATTCCTTAATGAATAAAACCTTAATTAACAGTGGACCAGGGTTTGAACCTGGGCTTTTGCAATGACGCAATGTACTTCATTTATACTATCCTATTAATCAACGTTAACATCAAAAAGAACCTCTTAAAAAAAATATCATTCCCGAAAAATCGTTGAGCTCAGGTATTACCCAGAGCAATCAGGACATATTTTATCCCAATTATATTAATAAAGTAATCCCAAATAAATTTTTGAAGCATCTGTATTACCAGACACGATTCAGGAAAATCACTATCCCAAATATTTTTTTTTTTTGTAATAATTCAAATAAACACTAAATTATCAGATACACCATTAGGGAAAAGGAAACAAAACCAATCAAATAAGCCTGCCAAATCTTATATCAAAACATTGATTCACAGATAATTGAGAAATAATAATAAAAAAATTGCAAAAAAAAAAAAACTAAGAAAAATTGACCAAAAGAAGAGTTTAGCCAGTAGATAGTAGAACCAAAATAACCTAAACATGAAATTTTTTTTAATTCGTAAAATACACAAAGCCACGTATAAATACAATTATGGTAAGTATTTTTATTTATAATTATTTTATTTTATTTTTTTTTTATCTAAAAAAAACAAATTTACGTTGAGATAGGAAAACAATTAGAATAGTTTGAAAAAAAAACATTGAACCATTCCAATGAAAGATCCAAATGATGGGTAAAGTGGCAATTTTGAAAACTTACTGAAGACGTCTTTTCAGTTTTGTATGGCCAGCATACAACAAAATTTATAAAAATTGGGACTCAGTCCATCAATATGGAAACTTTGATTAATTTAGTTCAAAATTAAATATATTTAATGTAAAATAATAGAACAAAATACATAACTTATTAGATTGTGCAAAAAAAGATTATAGCCAAAGCACCTTGTTTTGTAAAATTAGCACTATTAAATAATATACATTACAGTTGATAGGAGCTAAAATATATTTTTTTTTTATGTATACCTATTTTTTTTTTTTTTTTAGGTTAAACATAAATACAAAATAAATCACTTTTGTAATATTATATTAATATGCCTATTTAAATAGTTAGATACACAGTTAGATATAGTTCAATAAACACTTTGAGAATATTTTATGACATTCTTATAAATATATATATCAATTTTATCACTACCAAATCAAAGAGCAAAACACATAGAGAAAAATTCAAATAAGAACAAACGTATTGTTTCATTTAATTCATTACACCATAATAAAACCTAGGACCTCACAACAAAAATATACGGCACCATTTGTAAGAGTTAAATAATAATATTATTTAGTGCGTATAAGATAAAGTAAATTTGTTTATGTATTGTAATTGATAGATTGAAATATTTGGTATATGTACTAGTAATTGGATATAGTCATGATTAAAAATAGTTAGATGATTGAAATGTCATAATAAAACAAATTAAGGCCGAATATATATATAGGTGATTAAATTAAATTAATGGGGATGTGATCGTTAAGGAAAGTGGTAATACAATGCTAATGTGGGATAACAATAACCCAATAGGTCCAAAGGGTCACAAAGTGTGAGGTTTGAACAAATTGGATAATTTGGTATCACCAAATTTAGAATAAGGGTGAAACTAAAAATAATTAAAGATAAAAAGATAAAGAAACAAGGTCATGCTATATCCAGATATAAGTATTTAAGATAAATGGAGTAAATTGATGTTTCCAATATTATCAAGAATACAATGCCCCAAACAATAATAAAAGGGTACTCACCATACACACATAGGAGAATATGATAAATCATGAAAATAGAGGCAAATAAATTCTCCAGCACAAGATTAAATTATTAGCATATCATTTTATTTAGTAACATACATCTTTCACCACATCTACCAACACAAGAAAGACATTTTATTGAAGTGGGTGACGGGAGAATTAAAACACAGAAGGCGTCATAGATAAAAATAAAATATAAAAGAACGAGTAATTTAAAGGTTAATATAAATATGGAAAGAAAGCTTAAATTCAAGATGGGTTTTTTTTTTTTTTAATATGTTAAAGAAAATTAAAAGTATAAAAATGTTGATTTTAAATTTTACAGAAATTTATTACAGCTATGGATTTAATTTAAAAATAAAAGTTAAGAAAAAATGTAAAAAGAAATCCCTCGATACGGACCGAAGTCCGCATCTCGAAAAAAAAAGAACATGCAAGGAAGAAGCCAACAGAGAATCTGCTCCAAGTCACTTAAAAATTCCTTAACTGGGGTAGACCAGAAAAACTACGACCAATTAAATTTAAAGAGGCGGAGATTTTGAAATTTAAAGTAAAGAGATTGGTTAGTTAGCCCCCCTAAAATTAAAGGAAGAAAAAGAAAGGCGTGAGTAGAGGGGTTGGTTGACTTTCCCCACAGGAAGTGCGATGACCGCAACGACCGTGAGAAAGGTCAACAAGAAAGTTAAAAATAAAATTGCCAAATTGAAAAAAAGAATAACGTTTACAGAAAAATTAAAGGTTAAGTAAAATTAGAAATTAAAATTGTCACATTACATTAAGTGTAAATGTGACAGTATTGTAGGAGGGAGAGAGCTTCGTCAGAAATGCTGATGAAACTGGCTTATTTTATCAGCTCATGCCAGATAAAACAATGGCATTTAAGGGAGAAAATTGTAAAGGTGGTAAAAAATCAAAACAGAGGTTAACTGTTCTGCTTTGCGCAAACAGTACTGGAACCGATAAACTGAAGCCGTTCGTTATAGGCAAATACGCTAAACCTAGATGTTTTAAGAATGTGAAAAGTTTAGCAATTGACTACAAGGCAAACAAAAGAGCCTGGATGACAGAAGAAATATTTAACAACTGGCTGCTTGATGTGGATAAGGAGATGAAAAGAAAGAAGAAAAAAATAAATCTCTTAGTTGACAAGTGCACTCCTCACAACAATCCTCCAAGTTTGAAAAACATAAAATTGTTTTATTTTCCCCCAAATTGCACGTCGATTCTATAGCCATTAGATTTGGGAATAATAAAATGTTTCAAAGGATACTATCGAAAAAGATTAGTTCAGAACGTTGTTTATAATCTGGATAATAAACTCCCAAATCCTTATGCAGTTGATGTAAAAAATGCATGTGATTGGATTTCCGGAGGATGGAATTCATTGACACAATCTACCATCCAAAATTGTTGGAAGAAAGTTTCTTTCTTTGAGGATAAAAGCAACGGAAACGCAGAAACTGAGCTTACTGAAATCACTGATGAAGAAGAAAAATGTGTGGCAGGCTTAAATTCGATTGTCAGTGATTTCCAAAGATCATCTAATACATCATTTCTATTTAACGCAGATGAATTTTTAAATTTAGATAATGATGTGTTGGTTTTCAGTGGTGCAAGTGATGAAGAGATTTTAGCAGAAGTTATCCCGGGTGATCAAAGTGATGAAGAAGAAGCAGCTGACTGTTCTCAAAACAGGACTCAAATTTCACCCGAGAATGCCATATTGCTAATTAACACTTTTCAAGATTTTGTTGTAACATTACCAAATGTAACTGATGTTCATTTGAATTTATTAGATGGACTGAAATCTATGTGCATGGAAATGGCAATTGCTTCCAAAAACAAAACAAACCGATTATTTTTCTAAATAATTTCTGTTTTGATTCATAAAATTGTAAGTAAATTTTTCTTGTGTGCTGTTTCATAATTCTAAGTAAAATTTTCATTTGGAGCCTATAAAAGAAGTTTAATTTATCATTAGTTTTAAACGTATACTTTTAAATTTCAAACCTGTCTATAACGATAACCTGCCTATAACAATATTTTATTTAGGTCCCTACAGTATCGTTATAGACAGGTTTTACTGTATATATATATATATATATATATATATATATATATATATATATATATATATATATATATATATATATATATATATATATATATATATATATATATATATATATATATAGATATAGATATAGATATATATATATATATATATATATATATATATATATATATATATATATATATATATATATATATATATATAGATAGATAGATAGATATAGATATATATATATATATATATATATATATATATATATATATATATATATATATATATATAGATAGATAGATAGATATAGATATATATATACCTATATTTTTCCGTTTGTATGGTAACAGTTTACCCAAAATTCTGGTTTTTTAAAATTATAGTTCTTTTTACCATACATTTAGTAAAAACTGAGAAATAAATTTAACCGAATAAATGGTTTTTTATGCCCTGCTCTAACGTATCATAATGAATTACAAAATTTTACCTCATTTACCAAATTTTATTATATATATTAAAAAGCATATTTTATTGTTAATTTTATTAAAATCACTACCAGACCAGTTCTGTAAAAATTACTGAGCTTTTTGGTGTTTCCATAAAACAAGAAACACGTTAAATTTTACTATATGCTGGTAGTTTTGATCATACTTATTTTATCAGTGCGTAAATGGCTTAAAAGCTCGCTTATAATATCTATACAATTTTAACCTTTACTTCTATTGCAAAACTTATTTACTTCAGAAAAACTTACGTTTCAAAATTATATTTTATATTTTTATAAAAAAAAGTTCTTTTATTTTAAAATCTTTCTATATTTAAGTTGTTTATTATTAACCATTACATCATTAGTGTCAGATTTTTTGGAACTTTAATCAGCTTGTTAGTGTATAACAAACCGGTTTATTCTTTTTGTTTATTCGATAGAAGAGACATTCCCCTAATCTTATCCATATTACATTTTAATTTTTACTCAAAAGTTAATTTAAAAAATTATTAATTAAATGCACCATATCATCAAACAACAATACCAGATTCAACCGACAGAAATATTACTTAAAGTCTGTCGATTCAATAAATCTAACTTAAAATTAATTAAATAATACAAATATTAAAAGGATATACTCAGAACAATTACTTTTTTTTCAAAGAACAGAAACGTTTTCAAACTTTCTTTACCATATTCTATGGAACAAAACAAACAGAAAATTAAGGGTTAAAAATAGCTTGCAATCAGCTTTAACTAAAAGATTTTTTAACTTTTCATTAATTTCTCCCAAATCGTTTTATTTTGCAAATACGTTTTATCAACAAAATAAAATGTAACGAATTTCTGAAAGAAATTTTCAGGTCTTATTTATTTCTTGTTTTTCTTAATTTTAAATGAATATAAGACGAGTAATTATAAACAAAAGAGTGGGGAAAAAATATCTTATCCTTTGACCTATGTGGCTGGTACAACAGCTAAGCATTAAAACTTGTAACAAAGGAGTAAGAGAGCGAACCATTGCGACAACAAAGCTTAAGGGAAAAAGAAAAAGTGTTTGCATTGAAAGAATGTTGCGCAAAAGTAATGAAGAATTTAATGAACTATTATCTGGAAGAACCTAAAAAAGACAAAAGTAGAGAAATAACGCTTTAAGGAAGACTGTAGGCAGAGTAAGGGAAGCAGTAGCTACAATCGAACTATTTGCATTCTCTTTTTGAATAAAAACAGGGTGTAAAGAAAGCACGGGACATGCTCAAAATGCAATCTTGAATACAAAGGTTTCTTTTTCAATTTTTTCTTCCCTTTTTTAGAAAAGCAGAGACAATGTGAATTCATTTATTTTTTTCTGTCTTGTGATTCATCTATTATGTCAAAATAAATTCAAAAAGTGACTGAAACTAAACTAATTTTTAATTATAATTCTAGCAAGGAAAGGAGAACTGTGAGCTAAAAAAGAAGATAATCAATATCTAAATGTGTTGTTATATTTCAAATTATCAAGTAAAAAATTGCATTTTTGTATTGTTTTGCAATTGCGATGCAAAGCCAATGTTGCATTGTTTAATCTTAATCTAAATTAAACCTCTTGTCGACAACTAGATACAGGGTAGTCCATCTAATTTTTTCATAATTTTAGTTTTTGGTCAGTCTTTGACATATAATACCTTTTAAAGGAATTTAGAAAGAATATTGCACAAAAGTAGTGAGGGATTCAATAAACTATTACCTGGAAGAGCTTTAAAAAGACAAAAGAAAAGAAATAACGCTTTAAGGAAGACTGTAGGCAGAATAAGGGAAACAGTTGTTACAACAGAACTACAATTTGCATTCTCTTTCTAAATTAAAAAAAATAAATCACTATAAATTTTCTTAAATTAGTTGTTTCCCAACAAATTCCTAAAAATGATCGAAGAATGATTTTTATTTCTGCCTCATGTTTTTCCATTTTTACTTTTTCCCTCCTAATATATTTAGGATGTTTCGCAACCACCACCTTAAATAAAGCTTTTTAAACACTTTGTCACAGATAAAGTAAAAAATGATGTACATTATTGGGTTGCAAATCAATATTTAAGCGAGGAAAGAGAGCTATAAAAATCTGACAAATCAAATTGAAGAGGACTGGATTAAAACAGTAAAAGCAAGTCATTTGCCCGATAAAACTTGAATATAAAATTTACTTAGTTTCTTAATGCAATCAAACATGTTTCGACATTTTCATCATGTCTTCCTCGTTAATGATTCGTCTGCTATTGGTGAAATTTTTCTTTTTTCATTATTTTAACTTTAATTTGGGACGCCCATTCAGAAGACTTTTTTTATCTCATATTCAACAAGAATTCTACAAACATATATAGAAGGCGCTGATTAGAGTACACCATGTATGTAATGTAATAAATGAGTATTGATCATTCTAGCATTTAATCAGTTAAATCAACTCGAGTGTCGTATTTATTATAGCCTACCAACAATTTTTGTTCCATGATCCATTTCATTTCCCAGTGATGCATGTCTGTTTACCTGATTAATGGTTTTTAATTGCAAGCAAATTGAGATCTGGATATATATATATATATTAAAAAAAAACATGAATAAATAATTTTAAATACACATTAACAGCTAAAAATAAACAAATAAATCTGAAAAATATTTTTTTACAAAAAATAGTTTAACAAAATATATTTTCATTTACAATAGTTATACACCAGCTATTTCACAGTACTAGGATTCTGAAAATTGATCGCCAAGTTTATTAAAATCTCGAAGTATTGATATTTTTTAATATTAAATGAAATGCCATTTAAATAGATAATCCACTATTTTGATAGTCTAAATTCGATAGATTATTTTAACTAACTTCGATAGATTATAGTTCTGTTATAACAACTGTTTAATTATTTAAACTTTAATTTGGGACGCCCATTCAGAAGACTTTTTTTATCTCATATTCAACAAGAATTCTACAAACATATATAGAAGGCGCTGATTAGAGTACACCATGTATGTAATGTAATAAATGAGTATTGATCATTCTAGCATTTAATCAGTTAAATCAACTCGAGTGTCGTATTTATTATAGCCTACCAACAATTTTTGTTCCATGATCCATTTCATTTCCCAGTGATGCATGTCTGTTTACCTGATTAATGGTTTTTAATTGCAAGCAAATTGAGATCTGGATATATATATATATATTAAAAAAAAAACATGAATAAATAATTTTAAATACACATTAACAGCCAAAAATAAACAAATAAATCTGAAAAATATTTTTTTACAAAAAATAGTTTAACAAAATATATTTTCATTTACAATAGTTATACACCAGCTATTTCACAGTACTAGGATTCTGAAAATTGATCGCCAAGTTTATTAAAATCTCGAAGTATTGATATTTTTTAATATTAAATGAAATGCCATTTAAATAGATAATCCACTATTTTGATAGTCTAAATTTGATAGATTATTTTAACTAAATAGATAATCTAAAGGTTAATGCAGGTGATTACATGCGCCTTCCTGTTAAATACTTTGATAGGAAGATCATCCTTTATCTACAATCCATTGTCATAAAAGTCGGCCGTTATGGAAGAGAAAATGAGATGGTATGCTATAGTATCATGTTGGATATCCGAGCAACTCATCATGACTTTGAAAGATGTACTTTTACTACAATTGTGTTACTACTTACAGTGTAGAGATGAGTTCTGGGAGCCCTGTGTTTGTATTTTAAGCCTCAGTTGGTTCTTACTTCATTTTCTGTACAGTGCGTCAAAATAAATTGACCACTTTAATTAACTTTTAATCTAATGTTCGGATTTTTACGTTCAAGACTCGATCTTAATGCTTCGAGGTGGTGACCACAAATATGCTAATTAATTAGTGTAGACGATATTTTAAGTTACGTAATCAGACCCAAAGTCGTGCTTTCTCTAATTAAACATGCCATTTCTTCGACGGATTTGAATCTCTGACCCCTTAAGTACATAGGGTAATAGAAATCTGGGAAATATGATCGCAATAATTTGGTCTGGAGAAGGGTCCAAATTTTTTAAACCCTTAATGTTAATTTAATTTTTTGTATATTTCGCTATATCTCGAGAAAATTTTAAGCGAATTGAAAATGTTTTGCACGCAATTGTAGAATTCGATAATCGAAGGATAATTCTGTGCAAAAATTAAAGTTTAGTAAATATTTATCATGCTTCATTTTTTAATTTATTCAAAATCAAAAAAAAATTTGAATTATGAGGTGCACAATTTTTAACATTATTTTAAAGTATCCAATGGCAAAATGCAAAATTTGAGAGGAAATTTCACTAAAATTTTGTATTTCGCCATGTAAAATTGGATACTTTAAAGTGGTGTAAAAAAACTGTATGCCTTACTATTCAAAAATTGTTCGATTATTATGTAATAGGACATTTAAAAGTAATAAGTATTTACCGAAAAAATTTTTTGCAAGGAATTATCTTTGTATAAATGGATTTTATAATTGCGTGCAAAAAATTTTCGTTTCAATTTAAAAGTTCTCGAGGTAAGGTGAAATGCATAAAAAATAACATCAGGTCACGTCCTCGATCCATTAACATTGAGTCCTAAAACGTGAAGATCCGATTATTATATCAAAAGTTGTTCATGGTGGTTCGTTTTTCTTTCCTTTTTTTTTCCTTTTTTTTGCACACTGTACAACAGCGCGTGGCAACATCTTAATTATGCTAAGGATTATCTCGAATGTGAAAGATATTTGCAGGATTGATGAGCCAGCCAGAACACCAGATCTGAATCCAATAAAGTATGTTTGGCACAACCTCAGAAGGCAAGTTGCTGCTTTAAGTCCTAATACAGGGTCGTTTCATGAACTGGGACAAAAGTTACTCTATACCTTTTTTGAACAAGTCAATTGAGTGTCTGACAGCTTAATTAGCAGCATGGAAAGACGATGCTGATGCAGTTAGATGGACACATCCCTTACTGGGGTCCATTTTTCTGTCAACCTTATATAACTGTGATGTACTATTTTCAATAAGAATGAACTCTTCTGACACTTTTCCAATTAGACTAGGAAATCATTTCGTACCTTAACTTTTGGAGAGCAGTGTTTATTTGGAAAAAATGGCTTATATTTGCTCAGATAAAAATCAATTTCAAACCCCTCAGAGCTGCAAAAAATTGCAAAACAAATTTCCTATACGATGGAAAAGTATAATAATACTGTCGTTGTTATACCCTAAGAGAATGGACACTTAACATTTTAATACTTACATACAAAATTTATTTATGAATGACAATGTTAGTGCCACCTCTACTTTTATGTTTTGTGTATTTTGAACTGAATTAAATATTTGTAAAGACATTTAAAAAATATTTTTATTCTTAAGTACATTTGAAAGACATATTTTCAATTTTTCATCATAAAATTAGTTTCAAATAAATCCCATGGTATAACAATTTACAAAAGCAAATAAATAAAACAAATTACAAAAATTCTTCAAAATGGAAATTCCTTACAGCGTTTCAAACAAATTTTAAAATTGCGATAATAGCGCCATCTCTGTTCCTAAAATTCAGTTTTTTTAATTAAATTATTTATTTTTGTAAGGCTTTAAAAATACTTCCTCCCAAATATATGTTTACATACATATGGGTATTTTTGGAAAGTATCCGTCCATATGAAATCTGTTTCAGATAAATTCAATGGGACAAAAAAATTATAAAAAATTCATTAAATGTCCACCAGTTGATTATAAATGGACAGATGTCATTTACAAAATTATACAAACGTTGGAACAAAATAAAAATAAAAAATGACATTTTGTATTGCAATCTTAAAAAGAGACCACTACATAACATTTTTCACCTAACTCAAAACATATTTTTTATAATTGGAAAAGTTAGCATCGTCTTTGATTTCAAACTGACGGTCTTCGAACAAATTTAATTTTAAATGATATTCTATTAAAATTGCTAAACATATAACAGTTATTTCAAAATATGTGACATTAATTTTTTTAAGTGAAACGAGTTTTAAATTAATTCTGATAAGCAAAAAATTATAAAAGAAATTCTCAAAGTGTCAACTAGATAATAACAAATTACCAAATCAAAATTAAGCAAACTTGGCAAAACAATGCAAAAATAATTCTCAACGAAATCCTAAAAAAAAATCATTTCTACTTATTTCGGAATTTTTTCTACTTATTTTCGGAAATTTTACATACGTAATGACTACTTTGATATAAGTAAATGATTAGAAAATCCAAGAAAAACGATAATCTTTGATTTTCTAATCATTTACTTTTATCAAAGTAATCATTAAGTATATAAAATTTCGTTTCATTTTGACGACTCTTTCTTGGTGCGCTAATTTTTTTGTCCATGAGTGTATATTATTAATATTTTGTATTAGGTAAAAAAAAAATTTTTCTTGAAGTACTTAAATAATACTTAAATAATCCAGCAGTCCCACAGTTATAGTACTTAAATACTTACTTATATATATATATATATATATATATATATATATGTGTGTGTGTGTGTGTGTGTGTGTGTGTGTGTGTGTGTATGTATATATATATATATATATATACATATAAATTTTTCTTACGTTGTAGAATAAATTTTAAGCGACTCCATTGAAAAAGAGTAGTAAAATATTATAATATAAAATATTTAGAACTCTATGCTGCAATTTAAATGAGATATGAAAAGAAAATCTCAAAAAGTGGAACAGAATCAACCCATAACCAATATATTTCAATTAGCATGTAAAAAAATAATAATTTTTATCCAAAACTTCTTTTTATAAGCAACAATAGCGATAAGTAAATATTTTATATCTCTTCTAATCTGAGTAGAAGAATGTAAATGATTATTATAAGTTCCCAGTTTTTCTGTTCTCCTCAAAAGATTCAAAAAGCACTTGTGATTTTCTCAATTTAGTCTATATTTATGAGTCGTGATTGGCGTAAGTTATGCAAGAGAAAAAACGAACACTAATTTTTATATTTTAGGGAAGAAGTTTTAAAATTCTGATTCTTGGCGAACTTGGGTCAGCCTAAACCTTTGACCTCTCGCCTATTAACAAGGATTTTCGAAGCTCTGTACCCAAGAAAAATAAAAAAAGCCACAGTTTAAGTGCCTTACACTTGAAGGAAAGCGTTGATTTTAAATTATATATATCATTTTGCTGGGAAGAATTATCTGGGCTTTAGAATGGACAAATAACTTAAATATTTTAAAAGTTATTAAATTTTTTGAATATCGCCAATTTAGCAACATTTTCTCATCTAGATGAAAATTATTTAAATCCCTGCCTTGTTCTCAGTTTTTGTAAATTTTTAAGAGCCTGGATAATGCAGCATTGGAGTAAGTTTTTAAATACTAAACATTTAGACCACAAACGCTTTTCATTTTCTCACAACTGTGGCTTTTCTCCGTATTGACGTTTTGCACCATTTTCAGAATAAGCATAGACAACGATGGCGTTAGATAGGCTAAACTTGTAACAACCATGAGTAACTGTCGCAAACTCACAGCAGTTATGAAAATAGTGCATTATTCGGAAAGAATCATTATTTCATATGACGACAGAGCCTTCGAAAAACAGCCTTAAATCTACATATTCTATATTACGGATAACCCCCATCTTTTGGGAAACCCAAATCCGTTGAAAATAGGTTTTTTTTTATTAAGGCTGTTTTTCGAAGATTCTGTAGTCGCATGAAATGATGCTGTTTTGGGAATAATATGCTATTTTCAAAACTGATCTGAGTTTGCGACAGTTACTCATAAATGACTGCTAGGTCTCAATGTTTATTATGAAAATGGCGCAAAAACGTCAATATGAAGAAAAACCATAGTTTTGAGAAAATAAAAGCGTTTGTGGTCTAATTTTTAAAAATTTAAATACTTAATCCAATGCTGCATTATGTGACCTCATAAAAATGGGAATAAGGCATTAATTTTGTTAATTTTCTTCCATAGGTAGAAAAATGTCGCCAAATAGGCGATTTTTAAAAAAGTTTAATAATTTTTTAAATATTTACTTATTTGTCCATTCTGAAGCTCAGATAATTCTTTACAGTAAAATGACATGTAAAATTATAGCTTATGACAAGATAAAATTAAAGCTTTGCTTGAAGTGTAAGGCACCTAAAATGCGGCTTTTATATTTTACTTGGCGAAAAAGCTTCGAAAAATCATGTTAAGAGAAAGATTTTGGTGTCTAAATTCATAATTTAAAATATTGTCTGCAGAAATTATTTTGCTTATTTTAAATTAGTACCTCAAATCATTAAGAATGTATCTTAGTACGTGAAAATCCAATCATTAAATGTTATGTTATTAAAGATGCTCGTGATTTCATTTTGCGCAGCAATAAGTTTTACCGTTAATGTTGTTTATGAAGTCAAAGTATAGAAGAACGCAAAATTTAACTTCAGAATTAAACTTTCCAACATAGTGTTGAGATTCTAGTTTTTAGAAAACAACTGTCCCCATCTCAGTAAAAATTATTAATAGAAAACATTATAATAATAAGTATAAATATTTTGAAACTATTAAAATATTTTTTACTACTATTTGTAAAAAATGTATTTTTTTTATTCTATTAATTTTTATTTTTATTAATGTACAATACTAATTGAAAAAAAAAAACAGTGATACATTTTTACCAATATTTGTCATAATGTAGTTCCTATGAAATTATTGAGCCAAAAATTTAGCCTCAAGAAAGACAAAATGATCCACAAAGAAGAAAAAATGTTGTTTAAAAAGGGATCCTCGGAATGCAATAATATAATAAGGGTAATTATACAACTGTTTTAGGTGTCTGAGTAATTTGTAAAGAATTTTTTAGGTTTCTTCAAAACAGAAAAATGGTTTTGTAATTTATTCTCTGTACCACGATTTTTTTCTTCAGAAACTATTGAATTATATAGTAGCAACAAAATGTTCTAGATTATTACTTTTATTAAATGATTTTTTTTATTATTATTCAATTTCAAATATTAAATATTGCTTTTACTTATCATCTTTTGATGATTGTGTATTTATTTACTATCGTGAACATAATAATAAGGAATTATCAAACTATGCCTGATTATTGAGTTTGTAAATTTTAACTGATTATTTTTATTTTTTAATATTTACTAATGTAAAGTATTAAACACTATAATATTGAAATTGAATAATATATTTTGTAGAATATATAAGACAAAATGATCCACAAAGAAGAAAAAATGTTGTTTAAAAAGGGATCCTCGGAATACAATATTATAATAAGGGTAATTATATAACTGTTTTAGGTGTCAGAGTAATTTGTAAAGAATTTTTTAGGTTTCTTCGAAACAGAAAAATGGTTTTGTAATTTATTCTCTGTACCACGATTTTTTTCTTCAGAATCTATTGAATTATTTAGTAGCAACAAAATGTTGATTATTACTTTTATTAAATGATTATTTTTTTTTATTATTCAATTTCAAATATTAAATATTGCTCTTACTTATCATATTTTGATAATTGTGTATTTATTTACTATCATGAACATAATAATAAGGAATTATTAAGTAAGCATGTTGAACTAAATAATTAAGGGATTTTATACTTTTCATTAAAGGAAATTAATCTTCTTTAATGTTTAAATATTCTATATTTAAATTGAATAATATATTTTGTAGAATATTTAAACATTAAAGAAATTAATTTCCTTTAATGAAAAGTAGAAAATCCCTTAATTATTTTAGTTCAACATGCTTACTTTAAAATCTCGAATTTTTCAATTCCAAATTTGCAAAATACCTAAGTATATAATCATTCTTCAAGTGCAGAAAAAATTTTAAAAATTTTAAAATTAAGAAATCTGAGAAGAAAGTGAGCATTTTTGAGAAATAACCCGTACATGCTTTAATAATGGTATGTTATAGTAGTTATAGGTGAAATTATTTATTAGTTTTCTAAATTAATTTCAAATAATTGTAATGATTTATTGAAATTTGTTTACATTAATTCGCGAAGCAAAGTCTCGTAGACTCGGCTACTTGCCCGTTATCAAATTAGGTTACTTACACATGATTTAACTGATTTCTCACATTACATCAGTTCATGTTTTTGTAATGATTTTTTTTTTTCGAAAGTCAACAAATTTGCTTTTGAGTTAATTTATTTGTTTGAAAAAAAACATTAAAATTAATACTTTGATTTTTATTAGGTGAAACAATGTGAATATCTTATTAATAAAAGTTCAAACATTTTCTCTTTCTTATCAAACTATCAAACAATAAAATTTTGCTAAGATGTTTTTTTTTTAGTATAGTTTAAAATAGAAATTTGCGTGACTCAAACTAACTATGCTTATATAGTTAAGCATTTATTTTCCTAAAAAAAAAAGAACGTGATTAGCACGCCTTTTAAACACAAAATCAAACTTCAGAATCATAATTTATAAACTCATTCAGCTTTCTGGCGAAATCAAGTGTAAAAGATCATAACAATTTATCAATCTGCTTTGTTGAGTTAGATACAAATATTTAAATTGTCTTATAACCTTTCAAGCTACGGGGAGGGGGGAAGACACTGAATTTTAATAAGTCCTTCGAATTTATCGATTCGAACTAAATTTAAATGTCAACATGTTCAAACTATCATTAAAATAGCTTTTTTTAAAAATCAGATATTCTGATTATATGAAGAGTATTTTACTTAATACGAGCAATTAATTAACCAATCAAATCACAAACGATGTTCCGGAATACCTATATTACTTAAAAATTAATTTAATTCATTCAATCTAAGGAATGAAAGAGAATTCCTTACGCTATAAACAATTTCATAAAATATAAACTTTTGAATTGAATACTCATCAATTATAGTTATTTTCTGTGCAATGCCAAACAACCGTGTCAAGTAATTAACTTTGTTACAAATCATTGTTTTAAAATTTAATTTCTATAGATAATCACTTTTTAGGTTATTAAAGTGCTGTTAAGCATAACCTTCACAACTTAGAATAACAGAAGAGTTGTTATTTATAGCCTATTAAAATATTTCCCTTGAAGCTGATTTAATGACATAATGTTCTTAAATAGTAATAAATTTGAATTTTGACTTAATTTTTCCAGTTGCATACATAATCCTATTTTTTCGCATTAAATTAATTAAGACTGTTTTTAAATGATAAAGATCAAGGAAAATTGTGAGAAATGTGGTAGATGGTCCCTTTAGTAGAGATGGTTGTAAAACGAGCCGTGGGGTATACCTGCGGGCACTTTAATATATAGACGTTTTTGCCCATTCTGTTCTCTTGGAAAAGTTTGCTAGTACTGCCTTAGGACAAATCGGGCCTTTTCCAAGACAGCTGTTGGGGGTGCTTCTTGTTTCTATGGTAACCCAAATAGCTTGAGGCATCGATATTATTGGATGTGCTCGGATTATTCAGCAAAGCAGAGACCTTAGGGCAGTTTCTGTAATGGCTGCTGGTTTCTTTTCATCTTTTGAGGGCCGCGTCTGTTAGTGCCTTTTGTTCAATGGCCCGAAGGCTTACCAATTAAATAGATGAGTAATGAAGAAGTGATGTAATGTTGAGTCGACCCCCGGCGACGAACTAATGCTCTGACTGTTCGGATATCCGTAGGCAGTGAAACATATTACTCGAGATGAGGTTTTATATTTTTGCAAACTCAAACTTCGCCTCGCAGGAGACACGAATATGCTTTTGGCATATTCTCTTGCCTAAGGTCAAAAGTAAAACTACTATTAAATTTGTTATTGCGACTTATAACTTCGTTTTTGCAATACCAAAATTTTAGTTGCCTGCTCTTTGTCACATTTTATTTAGATCTGAAACATTTCAATATCATGAATTAACCATGTGAGCTTACATTCCCGATAATTATTATACTAATACGTGATTGTTTATTTGTTTTTGTTTTTTTTCATCCTGTGAGGATTAAAATCTGTTTTGGTTAACATGTTTTTCACTATCCCAAGATTTAGGTGTACTAAAATAAGTGAAAAAATAAATTTTTGTGTTTTCACTTGATTGACTGTCAAAAGTAATCTACTTATATATTACTACTATTAAGTACGTGAAAAGTTTGTAAGCAAATTGGTTCAAAATTGCGTTTAATATCGAAGCATAAAGTCATTCCTTTTATACATAAACAAGACCTTGTTAAACCTAACCGAAACACTTTTCTAATTAAATTTTAAAAGCTTATTTTCAGATTAAAATCAATAGTAATGAATAGAACAAGAATTACAGAGGGGAAAAATCTTTTTGTTGCATTTATGCAAATACTCGATATTGCCTAATTCGAGTATGGGGATTAAAATTGTAAAATTAGTTTTGCTCCTTTTTAAAAAAATGATATTCTATTTTTGTCAAAATATACAAGTTTAAAAACGTTATATATAAAACAAAGTGTCTCATAAATGTTGAGACAAATTTTTATGGGAGTTAGGGATCATTCTGAGGATTAAATCTGCATAAAACCTCCCGCCTGGAAGTGTTGTCATACGCGGCTAGAGGCACTTTCCTATTATAACTTGTTCAGAGACACGCGAAGAAGCAGTGCATAATATAGAAGCACCCCTAGTGGCGGGTGACGACATTTACAGACATGGGTTTCTATGCAATTTTCATCCTGATGATGTGCCCTAGATGCCTTAGAAATTTGTCGCAACATTTATACTCTCCCCTGTTGTATATAACGCTTTGAATCTATATTTTTTCGACAACATTTGATATTTCGACATGACAATTCGACAAAAATGTAGACTAAAAATGTTTAAAAGAACTGAAGTTCGCAGAGAGAAATCGATTGCAGATTTGAAATCAGTGGCGTAAAAATATTCAAGATATACAGAAAAAATCTCAAGCAACAGAAAAAAAGAAATTTTCCAGTGTTATTTATGTGATAAATAGTCACCTCCTTCTATTCCAGGACTACTATCAAGAGCTCATTGGCTGGACACAAGCGCCACTTTATTGGAATTCTTGTATTGTCAACTATTCATAAATTGCATAGGAACCCATGCTTGGATATGTCATCAGACGCCTTAAGGAGTGCTTCCCTACATTGAACTGTTTCTTCGTGAGCTTCTGAACAGGTCATAAAAGGATCCCTAGCTGCGTATGGCGATATTTCCGGGGCATGAGTTCCAACACAATTTTAATCGTGATGATGTACCCTAACTCACCTAGAAGTTTGTCGCAACATTTATACGACTAACTGTTACATATGACGTTTTTAAACTTGTATATTTTGACAAAAAATAGACTAAAATGTCATTGAAAAAGAAACTGGAACTTGAAGAGTAAAACCGATTGCGGTTTTAAAATCAGCGATACAAAAATAAAAACAGAAAACAAAAAAAAAATTCGTTCCCTCGTATTATAACTTCATGTGTCTTCAGGAATCTGTATAGGGCTATCGAGGTTTCAGGTTACTGGCTGGACACGACTTTCAAGAGTCATATTTGCAGTTTGTCTAAAGTAAGAACTCCCCTAGCCATTTGTCTGGACCCGTGGAGGTGACTATGGTAAAGAGGTATAACTATTCCAAGTAGGGGAGTGGGGTCATTGCTTAGGACAGGTTTTGGCTCGGGGAAGAGAAAATAAATATTTTTCTTCTGTCTATCTTGTTAGCCCTAGAGTGAAGAGAAGCAACTCTCCCTGAAATGAGCTATTCTTGCTTCCATAGCAGCAGACGGCCTCAGACTTTATGGCTGGGGGAGTTCTCACTACAGACAAACTATACACTTGAACTTGCTGACTCTCCTAACTGCATTTTGTATGAGGCAAATGTTGATATGAGTGGCGAGCTTCACAAATAAAAAGCTTCGTGAAAAAATGCTTTTGTGAAAGTTCCTTTCTAAAAAGAGCCTTTCTGAAAAAGTGCCTTTCTTCATCCACTTTTGTCTTTAAAAACATGTTATTATCAGTTGTGCGCATAGAACTTATTTTTATGTACCAGTTTGTTAATAAATTCACAAAAATGCCGCTTAGTTTCTTAGTCCCTTATTTTCGCATTTAGTCGAAAGTAAAATTTTTAAAAAGAGTCTGAAAGAGTACTTAAGTTATGAATTGTAAAATATATTGAGATCAAAGATTATAAGCTTATTCCATGCTTTTAAATTTTTAAAAAAATCCCATGCTTCAATCTTTAGAATAGAATTTTAACCGAATAGCTTTATTCATTTACTCGTTTCAATCACTTTTGTATGAGTACAGCTCTTTGCTTACAGTGTTAGAATTTTCATTCTAAAATAACGTTTAAATAGGAGGCAGCTGTCTGTCCATCCAGTTAACTGTAAAGTTTATACTTAGGCCCATTTCTTCACCTTTACGGGTTAGAAACCATTTATTACAGGTATGATAAAAAGAAAGTGGATGCAAACTATATGGTTTTTAGCCATTTATAACTAACATAGTTTCAAAACAATAAAACTGAAATTTAACTGGGCATTGGAGTCAGGTTATGATAATGGACATTAGAGTTAGGCAGTGGTTGAGTTGTGATTTTTCAAGTAAATCGTGGAATATGGCTTTATTTGTTTTTCTAGTGGTTTTATCTAGCTTGAGAGGCGGAAAATACTAGACCATTTAGTTTAAGAAGTTCTGTCTTGTTGTCATATATGCATGAATAAGAGCATGAATAAGAGTATGCACGAATAAGAGTTTTGTACTCCAAAGTCCAGGGTCACCAAATCTGAAGTGAGCGACATTGGAAACTTCAGGTGTGTTGAAGGTATGAAAGAAATATTGTGGTGTCAAAGTTGGATTCGAAAGCCCCTTTAGGTGGTCATCAGATTCACGGGTTCGCCTTCTCAGCTAAAGTGCTGACCCAACAGCACGAAACAAAGTAGCTTTATAAGGTGTTCACCACAGACTTTTTACTTTAAGATTATAAGACACCCACTCTTGTGTTAAGAATCCAACGATGGAAATTAAAAATATGAATTCGACAAACAAAATATGGATAATTATCAACAAAAAATGGTTTTTTAATAATCAATAAACTATGGTTCTATAATGTGTGATAAAATATGGTAAATTCGATAAAATTTGATCATTTTACTTTACTGCACGGCACCTTAGAGCATGGTACCTTAGAGCATGGAATAAAAACCATTTATTCCGTTAAATTTACTTATCAGTTTTGTATGTTTTTCTAAATGTGTGGTAATAAGAACTATAATTTTAAAGACCAGAATTGCTGATAAATATTTACTATGAACACAAAAATCACCAAATAAATGGTTTAAATATTGTATATTTTGGTTTTATTAATCAGATTTTTTTTAATCAGAAATGTTATAACCATACTGTACGCTAATTTTACCTTTATATATTTCTCCAAGCTTAATGCTAATAATTTTTCCTGTTATAATCCAAATATATCAACACAGTAGAAGAATGTATATTACTAATGCAAATTCTGTTTCACGCTGAAAATTTTGGAAGTATTAATTTTATAAATAACAAAGTGATTTTAACTGTAATTCCGTTCTATCAATTTGTTAAAAAAAATTTATACAAAAAATCTACGTGCAACTTTAGACAAACAAGCTGACAAGCTTTCAAAAACAAATTTGAAAAAATAATCTTAATCATTTATTTATTATTATTATTATTCAAAATTTCATGATATATACTGTTGAAATAAACTTAGAGCTTTATCACGTGGTTTAAAATTTACTCTCTTAACTAGTAACGGATAAAAGAGAGTTACAAACTTATTTGTCACACAGTTTAATATTGTAAATACTATATCTTATACAAAAATCCTTCTAAGGTGATCAGTTATTTTAAATCTACGTATGTTAAGTTTTTGTTATGTATTACTTGAAAAAAAAAGTCAAAGAAATCTGCTATAATATAATGAAGTTTTAAAATATATTGTCAAATTTGATTTTTTATTATGTTCCAAAAAATATCATTTCTAAGAAAATAAAACCATGTATTTGTCGATAAATTACTAATACCCATTGTTTCGGTGCATATTGAAATAAATATAAATTTAATTAGTAATGAAATGTATCAAAAGACTTCCGAGTAATTCAATTTACTCATCCAATATTTCAATTTTTTAAGAAAAAATCATCCAGTTTGCTAATTGTATAATGTGACAAACAAAATCTACATTTTTATTCTGTTGCTTCAGGGTTAATTCACGCTGAAGCTTTCTTAACATTTTTTTTTCCTGTCAACTTGATTCGTTTTAGCAAAGAAGACAAAATTTTCCCTTAAGTTATGAAAAGATTTTCAAAATTAATTCCTATTTTACATACATCTTTGTTTTTAAGTCACAAAAATATTCTAGTTGAAAAATATATAATACAAACATTAGAAATTCCTATTTGAATTATAATATTCATGACATTAAAAATTTATACAATTGATTCAAATTTATTCACCAATTAGTTAGTAATTTTCATGGCTTAAGGGTGTTACTTAAAATATGCTAATTAATTTGTATGGAATTTATGAATTAACTATATTTTTTTTAATTGAAATAATCTTTTTCTGCTACAGATTAGAATTCAACACTCACAAATATGCGAATCTGAACCAAATTTAGTAGTATTTTCAATATTGCTAACTTATGGGTAATTTTCTGCTTATCGCCATCAAATATGTCAGGATATTGCGTAAAATACATTTATGAAAAATTAAAAAATATGAAGTCAATATATTTAAAAAATCATTATACCATAATGAAACTCACCCATTTCCCTTTTAGTATATGACATCAATGTATATGACATCAAAAACAATGTAGAGAAATTTTTGTCTGTAAAAAAGCTATTATTTCTGTTCATTTGAAATTTCAAATATTTCAAGCTACACTGTAAAAAATTTCAGATCATATTGCTGTGTAAAGTACCGGCACTTTAGAGAATCATCCGTAAAATATTTTAACGTAAAATCCATTTTTGCCGTAATATATATAGCATAATTTTCACAATAATAGTTATTCATTTAGAGTAATTCAGTGATTTTACCGTAACTATTACTTTAAAAGTTACGGTATATCAGATTTTTTGAACCGTAACATGCTCCGGTAAAAATGGATTTTACGGTGAAAAGTATCAGCATCCTGGGTGTCGGAACTCTTTACCGTAATTTGTCCGGAATTCTTTATAGAGCAGCTTCAAATATAAGACCATTTTGAAACTTCAAATGCGCAAAAATAATAGCTTTTTTTATAGTCAAAAATTTCTCTACATTGTTTTCGATGTCATATATGTCTCAATAAAATATATATCACTTTAACTTAAGTATCAACAAATATGAAATCAAATGCAAAGTTGGAAATGCAAATGGAAAAGTTGGAAAAAGAAACTAAATTGTCTCGAAGGATATTGTAATCACTTTGAAGTTCGAATATTTTTAAAATCAATTGGTTTCACAATGACTGTGTGAGAAAATTATAACGAAAATGTGAAGAATTAAAGACTCTGTAAGAATTAATGTGTTTGGGTGTTGTTAGTACGCTGTATAAAGCTTTAAACTGGACATATTATTTTAATTTTTTTCCGTTTTGAAAAAAAGTATGGTCAAAACTATCAGAATATGGCAAAATTAACCATGTTTCAGGCTCTATGGAAGCACCAAAAATCTTTGCAATTTTCTCCAAAGCGCTATGATAATGATTTTGATGAAATTGATAATAAAATATGGTTTTATAATCGGTGTTAAATTAGGTATATGTGGTAAAATTTGGAAATTTTTGCGAAACCTTAGAGCAGGGCATTCAAGCCATTTATTTACTTTTCAGAATTGTATTTTTTTCTGAATGTGTGCTAATAGAAAATATAGTTTTCAAAGCCAGAATTTCCTGTAAACCGTTACCATATGAACGGAAAATATACATAATGAATTGTCTAAATATCGTATATTTTGGTTTTAATAATTAGAATTATTCTTTATCTTATTTCTTTTCTTTTTACAGAAATGTCATTAAAATACTGTACGATAATTTTACCAGAATATTGTTCTTCGTGTAAAGCTATAGGTTGTTTATGGAACAATATAAAAACTCGAGTTTTAAAATACTATTTTTTTCTAACAATAGAAATCTATCCATTGAGTTTCAAAATTCAAAATTATCTAAACTTAACCTAGAAACTTTAAATAAATTAACAAAAATGTAAGAACAATTATAAATTCAAATGCATAAGTGGAAAAATTGAGGAAAAGAAATTGAGATAAATTATATTATAATCAAAAATTATATTATAATCACATTGAAGATTTTTATAACTATTGGGGTTCACATTGATTGTATGAGAAGACTAGAAAACATTATTACATTTTGAGTTAGAAGAGCAAGGCATGAAGGATGATAAGAGGGATAGCAAACAAACCAAAACCTATGATTACAGTTTTTTTTACAGTGAAAGCTATAGGTGATGCAATAGTAGAACAAAAAAAATATAAGCTATTGGTGATACAACATTAGAATTTAAATAAATTAGCAAAAATGTAAAAACAATTATAAAATCAAATTTATAAGGGGAAAAATTGAAAGAAAAATTAAGATTAATAATATTATAATCAAAAATTATGTTATAATCAAAAATTATATATTAATCACATTGAAGATTGTTATGACTAATGGGTTCACGTTCATTGTGTGGAAAAAAACAGGAAAATGCTGTTACACTTCGAGTTTGAAGAGTAAGGCAGGAACTAATGATAGAAAGGATAGAAAGAAAAAAAACATGATTACGGTTTCTTCAACAGTTAGTGTAAGCTATAGGTGATACAATATTATAACTTGAGTTTTAAAAGCTTAAATTTTTTTCGGTCATGAATCTTGTTTAAGGGCAGTTGTCCAAAGTGTATTTTCTATCAATTTTCGAAATTTAAAGTCATTTAGATTTCAGGAATTGTCAAGGAACTAGTTTGAATTTTAAAAAATTATATATTTATCACATCTAAAATGTTACTCAGAATTAAAATGGGTTTTGAAAGTTATTTAAGGTTTTATGTAATGCCGCAAACGCTGTGAATTTTACCATATTCTGATAGTTTTGACTATACCTTTTTTCTCAGTGTTCCAAAGTCGAATACGGGATCGAATTTATTAATAATTTTTATAATTGTTCTTACATTTTTATAACGAAATTATTTTTAAATTACGAAAAATTAATTCCTCTCAAAAACCCCATATTCTATTTTAAAAGCTTGTCTTTAAAGAAACGTCACTAACTACGAAAAAAAAAACTTATGCATCTAAGTTTTTAAAGACAACGCATTTCAGCCACTAGTATGAATTTTCAAACTTAAACGTCCTTCCTATATTTCCAACGCCTTAATTTAACTGCCTCATTTGATATCCCCCTCCGATTTAATTGATCAAATGTTCTTTTCATTTCACGATTTAATTTTCAAGATATTTTGAAGTATCCATAAAAAGTTTTTTATTATTTGCCAATAAATTAATCTTTGCATGCCTTTCAAAATTAATTTTTATACTTATATATTGCAATTCTATGTAGGTCATCTCTTATTTGATACTCATAAAGAATAGTACTAAATATGCAAAGTAAATAAAATGAATTTTTTGACTTCTCAGTGTGAAAGTGGTTTTACACTTTCTACTGTTAAACATTAGCTCGTTAAAAAAATTTTTAAAGAAAAGTGCAGACATTTTATATTTGTATTATACTAAACAGAAAGAAACATTGGATGTAGTTCCCCAATGATATGAGCATTTTATAGAAAAAAAATTACTTATTTTATTTACCATTTGACCTAAATATTGCGAAGGATGGAAAAATAACCAAATGTGCAACGGAAAACCAATAAAGCATCTAAAAGTGTTGCCTGCAGTTTATAAATGGTAACCCTTGTAGAACGGTACATTGTACTCTGGATTTATTTATCTAAGTCTTAGGCAGGAATTGGCACTCCAAAGAACAATTATTTGTAGAGAATATTCAGAAAGACTTTTATTGCTTCATTAGCCCAAAATTTATTATTTATTTGAATATTAGAAGTGTCCAAACTATCGTGTTATTATCTCGGAAAACTCATGAAAATAACATAATTTTCAAATACACTTAAAAAATTTCGGAATCAAATTACGATGAAAAGTAATGGTACCCTAAATGCAGCATAGCATCTATAAAATCCATTTCACTGTAAAATTTTATACAATTAATAATCACTGATACAATGAATAAGTAATGAAAAAGCATTGATTCACATTAATTAATTACTGTGAATCAGTGATTTTACATCAAATATTACTGTAAAAATTACGGTATTTAAAATTTCTTTTCCATACACTTTCACGGTACAAGGTGCAGGCATCTTGAGTGACGGTATTTTTTACCCGAATTTGATCCAGATTTTTTTACAGGGTACATCCTTTGCCGAATCTTCTTAAACAATATCTATCACCATGCTTACCATAACATTCCAAAATTTCGATAGCCAGATTTTAACAAGAAGAAATATTATTCAAACCTGTTTCTAAGTGTGTTCCCATCAAAATTTGATTATATTTATGCTTAACAATTTTTAATACCACAACGATATTTCAAAAGGAGAAGCAAAAGAATAAATGCCTTTTGTAACCTTCCCTGCTCAAAACACAGTGAAACTAAAACGATGAATAAATTAGAAAGAATTAAGAAAAACAATGCCTGAAATATGTTTGAAACGATCCAACAAAACGATAATTTCATCATATTTGATAAGCAGAGCACGCGCCGTTCTCTCTTTCAAGAAAAACTTACTCTCTTTAAATCAATTCCAGGGTCTAATCAGGATGGAATTTACGGGTCCATTTGGGTGTAGTTCTCTTTCGTCCCATGCAGATCATGGAGAAAAGGAAGAAACTTTTTGTCCGAACCCATTAGAAAAAGAACCTCAAAAGTTGAGCTGCAGGCGCATCCACAGCCCATCACGAACCAAGCCCCACCCCCGCACCACACTCGATTATTAGATGTCCCAGTGTCATGACCCCTCCAGGAGAATCTGAACAGGGGCTCTGAACTTAAAAACTTCGAATAAGGGAAGATGTACAAATTTCATTTGTTATTGGGCTTTATTTAGAAGAGATATACGGTTCAAAGAGAAAAGGAATTTTGTATTTCACAGAAATTTGCAAAAGGAATATTCATATTCCGTATTTTATTGAATTCCGTGATTATGATTATTCATATTCAGCATGCCATTTAAAGATGAGAACTATGATTATTCATCTTCCATATTTTGAATGAATTATGTTAAAGTGATTCGAAATAGTCAGTATTTAAATTGAGTTCAATGAGTATGAATATTCAGATTCCATATTTCATTTAAATTTTGAGAAATATGATTATTCATACTTCTTATTCTTAATTCCAAATTTAAACAATATAATTGTTTTGAGTACATATGAAATTTGAATTTAGTTAATATGATTGCTTGTATTCGATGAATAGAGTAAAATTTTCTATTATAATGGGTAATCATGTAGAAATAAAAATGGTAAAATATATTTTTCTTATTTGCATTAAATTTTATGGTTTGGGTATAATTACTTTCTAAGATGCGTTTAAACATTTTTTTAATCATGCGTGCGTAAGGTTTGAAAAAATTTCATTAAATGATTAATGGTATTGAATGAATGAATTGAGAAAACACGACTTACGAATGACAGTGAATGAATTGTTTCAAACTTATAATAATATGCTAACTACAATAAATTAATTTAAGATTTTGCTTTGGTTATATTAATGCAATATTTGAAAGCATTATTTTTACGGATATAATCGTGCGAGCTGATGATAAGATTACATCTTTTCGTTATTATTTATTTTTCTGATTTTGGTAAATTTTATTTTATTTTTTAATTTTTAGTGCTTTATTATTTTTATTTTTCTTCTTCTCTTTAAAAATGTTTTTTTCTACCTTTTTTTAATTCCTGTCTTTGTTTTCTTTATATATATATATATATGTAAGAAATTTCTTTTTGTCTTACAGGTCCTATGTGGCTTGTTCATTTATTCATTGCTGCAAATTGGCAAAAAAATACTTTTTTTACCAATTTAAATCGCCAATTTAAAAATTTTCGAAATTATTTTAAATATAATTTTAAGAAAGCATTAGTATGTGTATTAACAGCTTGATTTAAAGTTCAATTTTGATAGCAGATAGAGTTTTTTTTATTCTGAAATATAGCTTTTATTAACATAAGTCGAGAAGAACTGGAAAAATCATCTCCAGTAATTTTCCATTATTGTTATTCTATCAAACCAATGAATTTTGTGTTAGAATTTTTTTTTAAATTATTCTCAACTGATCAATTTCGTGTTAAATCTTCTTTTCACTTTTTCTCAACCGATTAATTTTGGGTTGGGATTTTTTTTTTAAAAGGAGTACTATTTTCCTTATTAACCGACAATAAGAAGAGCTTATAAATTTAAATCCAGATTTGTTTATTTGGGTTCTTTTTTTTTTAATAAATTGTTTTGAATGAAGTATTAACACAAGAAAAGGAGTCTTAAAATTCTGCAAAAAATTTAAGAATTTAAAAATGAAATTTTGATCTTGAAAGTACAGAAAAATCATCCATAAATTTGAATAATTTTTGTGTGGAAATATTTACAAAAAGATAAGTGTTGAAGTTGTCTTAGTATTATTATTTTAATTACTATTAGAATTATTATTATTTTATTATCATTATTATTTTAATTACTATTAGAATTATTATTATTTTATTATTATTATTATTTTAATTACTATTAGAATTATTATTATTTTATTATTATTATTATTTTAATTACTATTAGAATTATTATTATTTTATTATTGTTGGAATTTATTATTATTAGAATTATTATTATTTTAATTTTTTATTTTTATTTTAAAAAAAAGAAATTTGTTGGAACACTTTAAAGAAAAAGTAGCAACTTTCATCATTTTTCTGTACTTTGAATATCCAACATTTCCTTAAAATATCATTGCAAGACGTTCAAACTATATGGAATAAATCTATATATAAATTTAATTTAAGAATTAGAATTGCACATGTGCAATATAGAAATCACTTGAAATTACTTCACGTCAAAAGTAAAGCCAAGGGCACGAATATCCTTTGGTTGCTTAAGATCTCATTTAATTTATCGTGACTTCTTCAAAGCAATGTCATTGCTGTAGCTCGAAATTTAAGAAGAGAAGCATGAAAAGCGTGCTACCCTTCACTTTTGATTTCAGACTATTCTTCAGAGCCAAATATTTGACACCATTCAGAATACAGGTCTGAAGAGCACTTCATTTAGTATGCAAAGAAACATGACTTGATCCCATTTGGAAGTGAAAGGAATTTCTGCATCTTAAACTCATGGGCACGCTCTCGGATGGATTAAGTTCGCCGATGTCGTTTTCACGCCATGCCCTTGGGGATATCCTGGGTTTATCACGAGAGATGCTAGTTGGTCACTACCATCAAGTATTCACGCTTCTCAAATGCCTTAAAGGAGATTATGGTTGAGTGAAAATCAAATTTTCTTCATTAGAGTAAATGGTATTTAGCATTTATAGTTGTGCGATATTCAATGAATTTCGTTTTGTTAACTAGAAAGAGTCATAAATAATGAATCTTAACCCTTAAATGCATAGTGATGCAAATCTGCGTCGTATGTTTAAAACCTCATATCACTTAACGTAGAAACTTTTGAATAACGTTTTATTTTATTAATTTTAATTTTACCAAAACTATTTTATCGTTTCCGATCGCATTTTTGACAGTTTATTTCTTTAACTGTGAAAATTTTCATTGCTGGTGCTCTATCTGAGTACAATTTCTTTCGGCGGATGTTCGGAATTATGATTATTAACCTAAGAAGTAATTATGTTTGAAAACGATTATTTTTAAAATTATACTAAAATATTATAATATTGTACTCAGTATAACTCAAGGAGGATTGTTCATAATGATGTAGAAATTCACCAACATGTATTTTTTTTTTAAATTTTATTTTTTTTCTTTGTATTTTTCCCATTAACTACATCTTTTTTTCGGTTGATTTTGAAGATTATTTATTAAAAATTAAAATTCATGCATTAAGGGTTAAGTAAGATATAAGTCCAGTAGTTTAATTTTACTAAAACTATTTTATTGTTTCCAAATGCAACTAAAATCTTTGACAGTTTATCTCCTTATCTGTGACAATTTTAAGTGTTGACGCTCTATCTGAGTACAATTTCTTTCGGCGGATGTTCGAAATTATGATTATTTACATAAAAAGTAATTATGCTTAAAAATGATTATTTTTAAAATTATGTTTAAAATATGTTATTGTACGCAGTAGATTTGTAGTACTCAAGGAGTGATTGTTCATAATTATGTAGAAATCCATCTATATGTTTTTTTCATTAACTACATCCTTTTTTTGTTGATTTTAAAGATTATTCAATAAAAAGTTAAATTTAAGCATTCAAGGGTTAAGTCAGGTATATTTCTTTATTTAAGTGCGTTAAGAATATTTTTATTATGGAGTGAAAACTTGTAAAGATGTTCATATTTAATCTTTTAATTCTGTAAAAGAAAGTATTTCTAAGAAAATAATTGTTCTTCAATTAGTAATTCTCGAGGAATAATATAATGTCTATAAAGGTTACCCAAATGGAAAGTGGACACATGTATTAGGTGCTACCGTCAGAAAAGGTCACCCTTTAGGGTTAAAATTTAACCCAGAAAGATGTCTTTTGAATTTCACTCAGCGTTTTGTGTTTTTTTAACAATTAGATAAGTACTAAACTGTGGAGACTCAGGGGCTATCGCTCGCCCCCCTCCCCCAATGAGATACCTAGGTTCAAAAACCAGCTGGGGCTGGTTGATACGAAGTCTTCTCCAGTTTCACCCCGACCACAGCGCTGATGTAAAATATTCTCAGTGGTAGATGAATCATCGGTTAGAATCCCTTTGCCGTCAGTTTAATCGTGAGAGGTTTTCGTGGTATTTCTCTCCATATAACGCAAACGCAGGTTAGTCCAGGAGTTCAGTTGTCTTCTGGTAAGGTTCAAAATTACAACTTATGGGGTTGTACATTGATAGCCGTAAACTCAGAATTAGGCATACTTTTCAACGCTGGTTTTAAAGTATAAAATAATATAAAATTAAGCAATATCAGTTGTGGAAATATATTTCATTTTGCCGAATTTTATGTTTATATTTAGTTTCAGGCGGTGAAAAGTATACTTTCCTAGAGACCTTTTACAGTCATAAATGAAATAAAAATTAGCAATGATTATTTGCCATGAAAAGATTTAGAATATTGAGAAATTATTTGCCAAAAAAATTTGCAATACGCAAGGGTGCATCACATGCTACACACACGTAGTGGGTCCGGTTCTTTTTTCTTGTCTCTTTGCGCTGTATTTCCTACATTTTCAGCAGTTCACTGTCAGGGTTACCTCGAGATACTAAAAATATAAAAAGTGGTGACTAATAAAATTAAAAATTTTATTAAAAAAGATTAAAATTAAGGACTTTTCACACAATTTTTTTTCGTTTCCTATTGAAAGTGAATGCAATGAATGGTTTGCCTTTAAATTTGAATAACTTGTAATGTAAGTCACAGTGGTAGTTACGATTGAATAATTAAAGAGATAATAAATAAATAAAACTGAATTGAATTTTTACCAATTTTTGCTTTATTGGTACCCTGTGGCATCCCTGTTCTCTGAAGAAAAAAAGTATGGTTAAAACAAACACCTGAATATGATAACATTTATCATGTTTCTGGTTCTATGGGATCATAAAAAAGCTCGGTACTTTGTAATTAATCACTTTGGTAATGACTTTAATAAAGTTAACAATAAAATATGATTTCATAGTATGTGATGAAATTTGTTTCTTTGAGGTAAAATATAGCAGTTTTATCATAAAACCTTAGAGAATGTCATAAAAACCAATAATTCGGTTGAATTTACTTTTTTGCTTTGTATTTTCTTCTAAAGATACAGAAATAAGAACTATCATTTTGAAAACCAGAAATTCTGGTAAACTGTTACTATATGAACAGAAAAATTTCCAAATGAATGGTTTAAATACCATATATTTTATGCTTTTTTACCAGGAAGATCATAACCATACAAAACGGTAATTTAACCAGAAATTTAGATCAAAATCTAACAATTGATCTTTGGCATATGATTTACCACACTGCTAAGTAGGCATCATCGTAAGAAAAAATATGAAATACGAGTTATTACACTAAAAACAGTGTTTTACATACATTTGCAGTAGAATCGTTGAGAAGTAGAAATGTGACATAAGAACTGGTGTAATACAGAAAAAATCTCACACAATAGATGACAGCTAAATTTAATAAAAAAGTATCTTGAGATATTATGATGAGATCGAAACTTTCTGCAATAGTTTCATTCGAGGAAAAAATTTTGATACTCAATATAAAAAAATAAAGAATCGATTGAAATATAAAACATTTATGAATGTAAAAATTGCACTAGTTACGAGTTTGAAAGTGCTTACGTGTGATCCTTTAATGGTGTGCAATTGACAACGAATATTTAATTACTTTTAGGTTTAATTGAGATATTATGATGAGAACTAAACTTTCCTTCATAGTTTCATTCCAGGAAAAAATGTTGATACTCAATACAGAAAATAAGGGATAGATTAAATGTTTAAAATATAAAACGTTTATGAAAATAAAGATTGTACTAATTGTGAGTTTGAAAGTATCAACGTATAATCCTTTATTGGTGTACCATTGAAAACAAATATCTAATCACTTTAAGGTTTACTTAAGATGTTATAGATTGAAGCTTTCTGTAATAGTTTCATTCGAGGAAAAAATTTTGATACTCAAAATAAAAAATAAAGGATCGATTAAAATATAAAACATTTATGAATGTAAAAATTGCACTAGTTATGAGTTTGAAAGTGCTTACGTGTAATCCTTTAATGGTGTGCAATTAACAACGAATATTTAATTACTTTTAGGTTTAATGGAGATATTATGATGAGAACTAAACTTTCTTTGATAGTTTCCTTCCAGAAAAAAATTTTGATACTCAATACAAAAAATAAGGGATAGATTAAATGTTTAAAATATGAAACGTTTATGAACATAAAGATTGTACTAATTGTGAGTTTGAAAATATCAACGTATAATCCTTTATTGGTGTACGACTACGACTGAAAACAAATATCTAATCACTTTAAGGTTTACTTAAGATGTTATAGATTGAAACTTTCTGTAATAGTTTCATTCCAGGAAAAGTTATCGATACTCAATATAAAAAACAAAGGATCGATTTAATGTTTGAAATATAAAAAAATTATGAGTGCAAGGAATGCACTAGTTAAGAGTTTGAAATAGCCTACGTGTAATCCGATATTGGTGTACAATTCATAATAAATGTCTAATTACTTTAAAGCTTACTTGAAATATTATTTTTAAAAAATCTTTGTACTTAATTATTTATTTCATGTTATTAAATAAACATTCTCATGTGATTTGATCGAAGCTCTCACAAGTGTTAAAAATTTTAAAAACAAGCGAGGAAAACAAAATATACGTCGATATTTTAATGCATTTGTGACCACTACTACATAAAAATATTTAAAGGAAATACATTTACATTTAAAGTCCAAATTGTCAGGCGTCTTAGCGTTAGTGACATCACAAAAAAAAAATGGATTCATAGTTGAATTTACTTAAATTTACTACCTCTATTTTATGTATTTCTTAGACCCCTAGGATTATACGTGTATGTTTGCTATTTAAGCGCGTAAAACAATTATGTAGATATTTTATATGACCTTTACTTTTTTTGTTTATGAATAAAATTTTAAGAAATGGCAGGAGCATGAAGTTTTTTATTTTTTAGTAGGAGGAAAAGGAGCGCTTCACCCCAATTTAGGGTGGATGACCTCTCTTACTATAGTGCCATGGGATGAGCTCTTCATCCCACTTCGAATCGATGACCTCTCGTCTATAGGATGAGCGCTACACCACACTTCCCTCAATATGGATGAGAGTTCAACCCCACTGATAAGCTCTTAATAGGGATAACGTAGCATAGCTCTTTGCGTAGCATGGTTTGGACTAAGCAATTGTTTTTAAAAAATTCTGGGTATTTATTTCGTAACAACTATGGGTATATTTGAAAAATTTCTTAATCTGAAACAAGTTTTAAATGAATTCCTCTTTGCAAATAATTATAAAAAATTCGCAAAGTGTGCTCCATTATGTTTACCATATATATGTTCTTAACGTCGCATGGTCTAGACCAGGGGTGCCATTTTTTCAAAAATATATTTTAATGAGGTCATAGACGTGCCGATAAATAGTTTTGACTTCGTGATTATTGGGTAAATAATAATACTAAATACTATCAAATCAAAACTCTTTATTTACTACGAAATTTTTTTTTTTTTTGCAATGCCTCAGTTATACGCGTAATTCAACTTAAAGTAACATAAGTGTGACTTCTGTTGTTGCAGATTAGATGACAAATAGCATATATTAGGGTTATGAAATGCTAGTTTAATCAGAACTGTTAATTTTTTATGCTAGTTATTTATTGTTCGCTTGTAATTTATGGTTATTAATTGCTTTTTTGGCATTAATTGTTCTTTTTTTGTGAATTTTAATTGAATTGTTAATATGCTTCATAGTGAACTTTGTGATCGGTGGCGTGCCCAAAATATTGTATCTCGTGCCATAAGTGGCACGCGTGCCATTGGTTCGCCATCCCTGGTCTAGACTAAACAAATGCTTCTTAAAAATTTAGCGTATTTATTTCTTTGTATATATGGGTATTTTTAAAAAATTTGACGCTTACTTCGTAATCTGAAGCAAGTTTCAAATGAATTCCTCATTGGAAAAAGTTACAAAAATTCGCAAAGTGTCCTTTATTTTTATATGTAAGTTCGTAACGTAGCATTGTTTGGACTAAAAATTGCTTCTTAAAATTTTGAGTTCATATTTTTTTGATATATACTGGTATTTTCGAAATATTTGACTCTCAGTTTTTAACCTTAATCAAGCTTCAACGAGAACGAGGTTTCTCATTGCTAAATTTTTTTTTTCAAAAACAGCAAATTGTCCTTTTCCTCATCAATAACACATATGCTCCTAACACATTATTGCTTGGAGTAAACAAATGCTTCTTAAAACTTTTGATTACTTATTTCTTGACACATATGGGTATTTTTGGAAAAATGGAAGATTACTTTGTAATTTGAAATATGTTTTGAATGAATTACTCAGTGCAAAAAAATTATACAAAATTCACAAAATGCCCTCCATTATGTTAACTATTTATATGTTTTAACTTAGAATGGTTTGGACTTTACAAAATTTGGTATTTATTTCCTCACATATATATGTATTTTTGAAACATTTGTTGCTTACTTTGTAATTTGAAATAAGTTTCAAATGAATTCCTCATTTTTAAAAATTATAAAAAAATTCGCAAAGTTTCCTCCTATATGTTAACGACATATATGTTACGTAGAACTGTTAGGAGTAAACAAACTCCTTCTTAAAAATTTTGAGTATATATTTCTTGACACATATGGGTATTTTTGAAAGAATTGACGCTCACTTTGTAATCGGAGAAAAGTTTCAGATGATTTTCTCATTGCAAAAAATTATAAAAAAAAATCTTAATATAAACTCCCTATATATATGCTCTTTACAAAGCATGGTTTCGGACTAAACAAAGGCCTCTTAAAAATTTTGAGTATTTATTTCCTCACAACTATGGATATTTTCGAAAAATTCGACATTTGCTTTTCGTCTGAAACTAGTATCGAATGCATTTCTCATTGCAAAAAGTTATAAAAATTACTCAAAATGTCCTCCATTATGCTATCGATAAATATGTTCATACTGTGAGTAAACAAATCCCTCCATAACAATTTTAGTACTTATTTCGTGAAGCATATTGATATTTTTAAAAAAAGTGACGCTCACTTTGAAATATGAAACAAGTTTCAAATGAATTATTCATTATGATAAATTATAAAAAATTCACGAAGTGTCGTCAATAATGTCAACCACATATATGTTCTTAAATTTATCTTTTTATCTCTTAAATTATTATTTTTATTATTAAAATCATGTTTTTTTTCTTTACTTGATATATTATTACCTTTGTTCGCCAAGATTATTACGATACAGTACGGAAATCGTATCTTTTTTCGCCATGTAGTATCACAGGGTAATAATAATAGTTCTATTCTAATTTTATTGCAAATTTTAACAAAATACTAACAAGTTAGAAATTATAAAATTTTAAATTACCCTAAAATTAACAGCATTAGCTATTATCTTCCTTCTGTTAGTGAATTTCTTTGACTATATTACACTATCTAACCGAGGCCTGTGGGATTTGTCAAATTTATTAATGTGGTATATTATAATTTTTCTTAAATGGTTGAAGATCCATATCTTAAAGGTTTGGTAATCAATTGATGTTGCTTTTAGCTGCTGATGAAATTAGAAAAAAAATTAAAAGATATCTGCTCCCAGTTATCAATGTAATTTGAATTCTATTTCCACTTGGAAAAACATTATTGAATGCGGTATGCAGTTAAGAAAATGTATAAAGCAATTAGATTGCAAGAAATGCTTTTATTTCATGAGGAATAGAGATTATCATTTAAGAAATGCTGAAATAAAACGAACACAAAGAAAAAGAAACTCGTTAAAAAATGAAAGGTTTATTATAGTTTATGGCATTATAGTCGTGTGCTCCTTTAAATTACGCCATCACTTTTTCAAACAAATAATGGTGGTCTATGAGAATACAGTTTTGTGCATACAATTTACGAAACAATATAAAATAACAACTAAATTTTTCACGCGCTTGCTTATAAACTCAGCATTTTACCCTCATCGCCTCTGTAAACTCTTGATTAGTTTGCGAAATTGCTTCTCTAAATCTGGATATTTTCCAACTAATCTAGTGGATCGAAACACGATTTCTAGTTTAACCCTTTCGCAAATTTTGGAGTCGGTGATCGTG
Organism: Parasteatoda tepidariorum; assembly: GCF_982258835.1. NCBI lineage: Eukaryota > Metazoa > Arthropoda > Arachnida > Araneae > Theridiidae > Parasteatoda > Parasteatoda tepidariorum. The sequence goes on along the minus strand of NC_141765.1, from coordinate 31,436,041 downwards.
CAATACCAAATCGTGCAACCGATATAATCTTCCATTCTAGGTGGGTAGGCTATCAGAGCAAGTATTCCTTCATCTGAAAGAAATGATAGTGAAAGAATGAATCACCTTCACTTGTAGACCGGAACTCAAGGCATTATCCTTCGCAAACAAGATTTTGTTCGGATTATAAGCATCAAACAGAACACGCCTCTCACGCTCATTTGATAACATACCCGGAAGCGGGACTTCTCAAACGGAATCTATTTTAACTCTATCACCTGTTTAGATTTTGTTTACTAAATGGATATTTCAAATGAACCATAAAATTGTCTTCATTTTTAATGTCAGGATGGCATTAAGAGTGGAAAGATGTATATCAAAGCAATGAGTTTTTAATAAGCCTAAATAGTAATTCATAGTTACAAAATATGCTTATTACAGATAAATTAAATTGCATGCTTGTTTTGGAATAAGTATATAACAAAATTTTCTTGCAAAAGTCGCCTTCTTTTGGAGAAATCATAGTTATTTTTCAATTAAAAAAAAAGATATAGCTTTTTAAAATTTCATTTGTTTATTTTCTTTATTTTTATTTTATTTAGTTATTACGAAAAAATAGAAATACCAAGGAATCTCTGACATTCGCAAGTTCATACAGCCGTTCATTCATAAAATTTTAAAAAAATTAATGTTTAAAAAAATAAAGTATTCAAAAACAATTCTTCTCTAATATAGGGGTTAATTTGGAGTGCATTGGTCAATCGCAAAAAAAAGCAGTTTTTCCATCATAACAATATAAAATCAAGTTAAATTAGTTTTTAACTTATTTTTAACATTTTTATGGAGAAAAAAAATATCGATCTAAAACATAATAGGTAGATCTCGAGTCTAGATTAATTTAGAAGTATAAAGCATGTATAAAGTATAAAGCATTTAGAAGTATATACATGCTGAGTATAAAGCAAAAAATTCTCTAGAATAATAATGGAATTAATAATCTTAAAATTGTATAATAATAGATAGAATAATAATAGAATAACAATAGAATTAAATAAATATTTAGAATAGAAATAAATTCTATTCTATTCTAAATTCCAGAATTCAAGAAAAATTTAAATAGAATTTCATTTTATGAATAGAATTAAATTCTATTTCATTCTATTCATGAAAAAAAAATTCATTAATATATTTCTCATGAAAAAAAATCTTTTATCATGAAAAACTCTTTTTTCATGAGAAAACATGAAAAAATTGATCTATTTTTAGAAAATTCAATTTTATTCTGAAAATACAATTTTTAAAAGTACAAGAAAATTCTAAAAAATTCTATAAGCTTTTTCAGAAAGAAATTCAGAAAAAACTATAAATTCTAGAATTTATTTTAGAAATTCTACATTCTGAAATAAATTCTAGTATAAAACAAGGAAATTCCTACTAATAGATACTACCTAATAAGAGTGTTTGACAAAACAAAAATTCTACAAAATTATAAAATTTAGATAATAAAATTTTTAATTTAAAAATGGTCCATCGAGTTCTTCAATTGGGGCACTACGAACCACTTTTTCTAAGTTGTAAATAAAAATTTTTAATTTAAAATCTATTTAGAGTTACTCTTAGTGATCTTAAAATAAAGTATGTTGACATTTTTTTAGATAGTTTAATGCCTAAGCATTTAAACATAAAAAATACGTGCATTTTTTCTAATTTCTCTTATATACCTCTCCTGAAAATTGCTTTTTCAAAATTTAAAATTATTTAAAAGAATTATACTGTCATTTATTCATTTTTTTTACTGAAAACAAACCAGATCTGTGTTACGTGGAAATTTTTTTCCGGTGGTTCATGGTTTAGAAAATTCAGCGAAAATAAGGTTGACTTATTAGCATTTACTTTTTAGCTTTACTTATTAGGTTTTACTCTATACAAAATAGATAGCAAAGACTATCAAATAGTTCTATAAGACAAGCTCGTTTCATGTTCTAAAGGTATAGGAAATTAAAACTTGTTTTCCAAAGACAACGAATTCATATACTGTAGTACAAACATTAGTAATTGGCTCAAACAACATGAAATTGAAGTTATTGCTCCTCTGACCTAAATATGATGGAGAACCATTTCAGAATTTTAGTAAAAAAATTATGAGAAAACTCGTCAATACAATTATAAAAATTAATTGCAACAAGCTATAGAGAAAGCTTGAATTGAAATAGATTTGGGAATATTAAAAGAACTTTCTAATAGTAAACCATGTAAATTACAATGGGGAGTATATACATATATATATATATATATATATATATATATATATATATATATATATATATATATATATATATATATATATATATATATATATATATATATATATATATATATATACATATTCCTGCTGCACGAGATTTTCTAGCAGATAGTAGACGCTTTTGTCTCACTAATTTCGAATCTGCAATTGGCTTCTCTCTCCAAGCTGCCGATTTTTTTAATGACATTTTAAGTCTTTTTATTTGTTTATTTTATTTATTTATCTTTTTTGCCGAAATCTACAAATTTAAAAACGTCATATATAAACGTCATAAGCGATCAAATAAATATTGCTTCAAATAACTAACTTCTGGAGGAGTTAGGGCACATCATCAGGATTAAAACTACACAGGAACCCATGCCTGGATCAGCAATGTATTTCATCAGACACCTCAAGCAGCGCTTCCCTTTACTGAACTGTTTCTTCGTCTATTTCTGAACAGGTCATAAAAGAGAAGCCTCCTTAGCTGCATACGACGATATTTCCGGGCATGAGTTCCTATGTAAATTTAATCCCGATAATGTGCCCTGAAACTCCTCTAGACGTTTGTTGCATATTTATGTGACTTCCTGTTATGTACAACGTTTTTAAACTTCTATATTTCGACAAAAATAGAAGAAAAAAAATTTTTTTTTTAAATCTGTAGCATTAGGAGCAAAATCAATTTTAGATTTGAAATTCTCACAATCGAATTTGGAAAGATCAAGTATATTTATAAATGCAACAAAAAATGTATTCTTAATCCCCAGTGTTATCAATCAAATTTCGTTTAATTAAGCTATAAATCGAAATGGTGAATCATGCATTAAATACATGTTCTTAGTTGAAAAATATGAAATTTAAAATTGTTTTTCCTGGAAGGTAAGTTTAAATTTGCTTCAGTTAATTTCGCAATGATTTCTCATCGCTATGTTATACATTTTAATACTTTTATTTTTAAATTATATCCTCAAATACATTCCCGTATGTTTTGTGACGATTTTAACATCAGCTTAACATTTTCTTTCATGGATTGTAAACACTATTATTAAGCTAAAAAAAAACAGCAATACATATTTTTGAAAATTTTAAATCTAGCTTTCTGCATTTAAAAGTAGCAGTAATCGATCTTCTTTGATTATCGTAGCTTTATTTAAAGAAACTACAAGATTCTATAATAACAAAAACTATCTAGAAAGTTCTCCACTGAAGTTTCATCTAATTTTAACAATATCTAACCATCTGAAAGTTGAGATAAGCATAAAGGAAAAAAATCCTAGCAGTTTACTTGGAATTCAAAGAATTTCTAGTCTTTCGTAAGAATTTAAAGCTAAGCAAGGGAAAAACTTAGGCTTTCTTTTTCTTCAATCGTTCAGACAAAGCGAACCTCGTGGTGACCCCCAAAATCAACTAAACATTTTCTTTCCCCTCGTAAGCCCTCCAGTGTATTCCTATCACACTTGACATGGCAGAGTCTTGAATAAACTTATAAGATCTGTAGTTTCTTCTGGATGTATCTTTTAGAGTTTCAAGAAAGGAAGAAAAAGTGAGGGAAAATATTTTTGAATAGGGAGAAATTTCGGAAGAGAAGGGGAAAAAATTGTCCTCCACCCGTAACTGTGAGGACAAACAATTAAAATATCATTTTTAGCGAACTTTGTTAACCGATTTTCCATCAGGATCTAGAGCTCGAAGGATTGGTGAAAAGAGTTGGATGAGGGTGAGTAATGGAGAGGGGCGCCTCTTTTCTCTTTCTTTTCGGCGCCATGTTTTGGAGAGCGCCTCCAGCTCTTTTTTCCCGGAGTGAATACGGGCAAAGCTCGAGAGCATGCATGCCAAACAAACATTGATATAAAAGCTCCAAGGTAGGAAGAGGTTTCTAATCAAAACACCGTCTCCAAAGTTGTAATGAGATGCAAGTCAAGGAATGTAGAGCTAGCGCTCCAGGGCTTTAAGTGCAATGACGCTGTGGTTTGGCAGGATATCATCTCTTTGGCGAAAAGAAGAAAGAAACGCCTCCAAGGCAGGCATATCACCCTCTCAAGAAGAACATTTCTTCTTACTTATTATTATGCACAAAATACAAAAATTTTATTTCTATAATCACTTGAACTAGCTTTTACTTCTCAAACAATTTCATAAACATATTGAATTTTTAGAATTTATTCCATCTAAAGTTAGTTAAGGAAAATTAAGAGATGAAATAATGCAAAAGTCGGTGTTAGAAGCTATCCTTTAAATTTTCTGATGGAATTGAAAGAAATATACTTGAAAGGAAAATATCTTAGATCTGCAACTGTTACTCTATATATTCATTTCATACTGTCCATTTAAAGACTTGCATGCTCAATCTTTAAAGCATCTTATTTAACCATATTAAATTTCAAGACAAGTAACACAATAAAGAAAAGGATACCATAAAAATACAATAATATTGTATCCGTTAGCTCTACATTTCTGAGATGTAGAGGGAAGGAAGAGTTGAAATAATAAAAAAGTCTACATCAAATGCCATCCTTGAAACTTTCTGATGAAATGGATAGAAATATATATTAGAGGAGAATATTTTAAATCGGAAAAAGGCACTGCTACTCTATATATTTATTTCATATTATACATTTGAAGGCTTGTATGCTCAACCTAAAGAACAGCTTATGTATAGTGCACCAAAAAAAAGGGACGACCGTAAATAGCTTTTGATCTAGTGATGGGATTTTCTCGTTCTAGAACTCAATCTTAATGGGTTGGCTTGAAGGGTAATTTCAAATATGCTAATTAATAAGTGCAAAAGATATTTAAGTTACGAATTTCGAAACAATGACGTACTTTCTCTAGATAAACATATATTTTTTTCAACGGATTTGGATTTTTGACCCCTATATTTGGTAGCCGCAATCTGGGAAATATGTTCCCAATAGTTTGTTCAGGAGAGCTCTCCTAAGTTTGGATCCCATAATGACAGAAAATAAAATATAGAAAGAAGTCAGATAATAATATTCAAAATAATATTCAAAACGATCAGATATTTTAAATTTGATTTGTCAGGAACTATTCAACCGATTGACCTCAAATATTGTATTCTGCCATGTAAAATTACGAACTTTAAAATGACGCATAAAAGTTTTATACCTTAAAATTCAAACTTTTTTGACCATTCTTAAGCAAATAATAAAAAATAATAAGGATTTACTAAGTTATTTTTTGAATGAAATTATCTTTGGATGAACGTATTTCATAATTGTATATAAAAATTTCTCAATTCGTTTAAAAAAATCTGGAGATCTAGTGAAATACGCAAAAAATAAATTTAACATTAAGGGGTCCAAACTTCGGAGCGCTCTCCTGAACAGAGTTTTTGGACCATGTTTCCCAGATTGCAGCTACACCCTATATTTTGAGGGTTGAAAATCCGAATCTGTCGAAAAAAACATATGTTTATTCAGAGAAAGCAAGTTTTTGAGTCTGATTCCGTAACTTAAAATATCGTCCGCACTAATTAATTATTATATTTTGGGTCAGCCTTCAAACCGTTTTGATTGTGTTCTAAAACATGAAGTGAAGATCCAATCATTAGATCAAAAGTTATTCCAGGCAGTCCGTTTTTTTCTTTTTTTTTACTTATTGTACCCAAGTCAAATTTTGAGACAAATAACACAATTATAAAACGAATACCATAAAAATGTATACCATAAAGAATACCATAAAAGTATACCAGAATAAAGACAAATTACCCTTTAGCTCTACTTTTCTGAGATGTAGATGAAAGGAACTCTTCAAATTTAAGGGCAAAGGCAAAGCATTGAATCCGACGTGATAGTTTGTTTCACTAAAATCTCTGCCACCTTCAGAAAAATAATTATTAGTTAATAATTCATTGTGCATGTAGCTTGTGAGTGTTAAATTTTACCTAAGTAAAATTTCATCTTGTTGGTATGACGAGTAAATGATAATTATCTAATGACTAGATTCAAATGATTAAACAAAGTGAAGCACGGTTTTACTCTTTATACGCCTCAAGAGCAGTAATGGTTTTTTTAAATGGCGTTAGATTGAAATTAGGATAGGAAAATTGAGATTGGATTTAATATTAGAGAATGTCATCTAAGGCTAAATAATAAAGTTGCGAAAAATGTGCAATAAAAGATATTAAAAGTAAGTAAAGCTGAGAAAGCTAAATGTAAAATGCTGTTATTCTCCGAAGGTAACAGCAAGTTTTTATTTATTTTTTTAAGCATCATGGGTAGTATACAGCAAGATCTAAGGGACGGATGTGACGTCGTCGTAGAGCATCACAGGTTGCTTATTTCTCCCTGGATGGAAAACGGAAATAATATCGTAAACTGGAAATCAACTTATTTCTGCCCATTTGAGTTTTAGTTTCGGTTTTATCTTTTGAGGATGGCAACGCTAAATAATTTCATATTAGTTTTGGTTGTGGCAATACTTATTAATATTTAGTTTTTTTGTTTACGGGTGCAACACTTATTCGTATCTTGTGAAAATTTGTTACATCATCTGTTTTCAATGAAGAAAACTATTACGTAATTAATTTATTACGCGATCAATTAATCTATTAATTACTTACTTAATGCAATACGTAATTTTTTACTTAATTTTTTACGTAATTAATTAACTAATGATTTCATTAATCTATTACGCAATTACACAAAAGAGAAATTATTTTAATTTAGCAACGAATCGTTGTTAGTAGTGAAACTGGCAGACTTCTTCAGTTTCACTATAATGCAAGAGCTCTAATGGGTATTAATATGGATATTTAAGTAATATGAATTTATTTTTATGAAAAAGGTTTACTTTCCAATCTAAAAAAAAGAATATATAATAATATAACTACTTTATTTATTTAATCAGAATTTTATTAAAATAAATATATTAATAATTAATTCCCTCTTTGAACTTACAGTTTTATTAACTATATTAAATTAATTATTATAATAAAATATAAATGTACTTATTTTCTTAATCTCATGAAAAAAATAGTTAAATTAATTTTTTTTCCATTAGAAAATGAATAACTACATATATATATTATTTTATCAATTATATATTATTTTTTTTAAATTACAAAAAGAATTATTTTAAATCGAGGAAACATATAATGGGAATTTTTGCTGCTATCAATAATTATTCGATGTTATAACAATGATAAAAACTTACTTTAATAAATTCTAAAGTATCTGCAGACTTTAATGGATACTGATTACGAAACGTGTGAGAGTAATGATATCTATTTCTGACAAAAGTTTACTTGGTTGATTTCAGTGTGTGACGTTTGAATTTCATCTACAGTTTATCAATTAGTCAGAATTTAAAGTATAACATAGTGCTTAGTACTGATTACAAAGCTTGAGATTATAACTGTTTCTTACAAAATTCAAAAAGAGAGTTCTCTGTATCGTTTGAGTTTTATCTACATTTTTATTAGTTAGCCAGATTTTTAAGTATTAAGTTAGAGCTTAACTATACACTTGAGCAATCGTGTTGATATCAACTTAACATATATATAGCTGCTTATTTCTACAGAATTCAATCATAATTTTATTAAAATAAATATATTAATAAATTTATTCCCCCTTTAAAGCTTATAATGTTATCAACTATAAGAAGTTAATTGTTATATTAAAATATAAATGTACTTGTTTATTCATCTTACGAAATGAAAAGTATTTGAATTAATTTTATTTTCAGTTATAAAATAAGTAACTACATATTTACATTATATTATCAAATATATATAATTTTTTTTTTGAAAAATAATTACAAATGAATTATTTTAAATCGAAGAGACGTATAATGGGAAATTTTCCAGGTACAAATACTTCATTTTATCATTTGATATTATAAAAATGATAATAATTTACTTTATTTTCAAATTAGGAGCTGAATTCAAAAATGTCTATAGACTTTTATGATTACAAAACGTGGGAGGGCCAGGATCAAGCTCGGACAAGATTGATCTTGTTCGGTGACGTATGGGTATTGAATTCCGTTCTCTTCGCAGAAGGGTTTGAAGTCAAGCATACCATATTTTCTGATTGGTTGAGGTATTTTCTGAAGTAATACCGTGCTATTTTTGGCAGCGATAGGGTGGCGTGAGCTCACTTCCCGAACTGTCCCTATTGTAAGTAATAAACTTTTGTTCCATATGGACCTTAATTATACATTTGTTTTTAGAATCATGCCTAAAGATCTAAGTCCATAGACATGCTATTTTTATTTGAGAGATATTATTTGTATAGAGCTAGGAAAATATATTTCAGATTCCAGCTGCTATTTCTTAATTAAAGTAATATATTTACTTTATTTTTTAATAATTTTTACTATCGTTTCTTGTCAAATTCGTCGACAAACAAAGAAGTTATGTCGTACATTATAGAAGAGTTAAGAATGAAACAGTAAGTTCTAAAAGGGAATTAGTTATAATACGTTTGTTAGTTATATTCATATAAAATTTAAGTAAAGGTTTAATATTTTGTGATGATTCTTCGAAAAAGTGTACGCATTAGATGTGGTATATGTGAAATGATAATAAAGCTATGAGATGAAATACGAAATGATAATTTTCGCACAAGATATCCCCTTTCGTGAATGACTGAAGGTTTTGATATCAAATCAGTGTTTTTGCCCGGTGTTTATTCTTCATCGCAACTCAGTTAGCGTTTACTACACTGGAAGTTAAAAACTTTTCTACATACTACGTTCAATTTTAAAGAAATTAGTTTATACACTGTCTGGAAGAAAGTGACGGGACAACTGTAAAGTTTGGTGGAGGAGGATTGATGGTACGGGCCTGTTTCTCCTGGTATGTGGCTGGCCCACTGGTGAAGGTTGATGGTATGATGAATGCCGATGGATACTGTGATATTCTCGATAATCATGTCCTTCCTACCTTGTGGGCAACGTACGGTATGGATGATTGCTTGTATCAAGACGACAACGCAAGATCCCACGCTGCAAGGAGGATTCTTGATTGGTATGTGAACAACAACGTTAAACGCATGGAGTGGCCGGCGCAGAGCCCTGATCTTAACCCAATTGAACATCTCTGGGACGAATTGGACCGTCGGTTGAGGGCCTGCACTCCACTCCCCAAAAGCAAGCATGGACTATGGAACTTCCTGTTAAACATTTGGAAGGAAATTCGTCTTGCCACTATGGCTAATTTAGTGGAAAGCATGCCCAGAAGAGTTGCAGCTGTGATCGCAGCCAAAGGAGGCCCTACCTCTTATTAATTTTAATAAATATGGGTTTATGTCGTTATAGTGTCCCGTCACTTTCTTCCAAATAGTGTATTTCCTTAAATTTTTGTTAGATTTTTGTTAGATTAGAAACATTTGTTAGATTACAGTTTCAAGGGACTCATAGGCTCTGAAAATTTACAGTACTGAAGTATTTATTATCAAGAAAAGTCGTTTTGTGAATCCTTTAATTATTTTCTGAAAATTTTCCTAAAGAATGTTTCAAAGAGCATTTTTTTTTGGAAATATAAATACGAAACTTTTCTAAATTTTAATTAAAAAGTAAATTAGTTTTTAATAAAAAAAAATATTAAATTAGCATAAAAAAATTTTCTTGTTCTGAATTTCAAAAAAATAATAAAAATTATAGAATAATATTCAGCATTTTGCTAAGTAAGAAAAATAAATAACTACACTATTGTGTAGAGATAAAATACAACATTTTTGATAAAGAATCAACTTTAAAGTTTCGACAAGAACATTAATTCATGTATTAAGACTAAAAACGTAATAAAATTTGCGAGTTTCGAAAAAATTTCTAAGTGTCGAAGCAAGAATAACTGAGTAAATAAATAAACATTGCCAATACTTTTAAATGATAACTGATATTCAAACTACTTTTAAATATAACTCATAAAAAAAATCTCCAAGATTAAATCAAAAAAGAAGAGAGGTGTGGAGGGATAGCTGTGAAACTACAAAATAACATAAAAAGTATCAATGAAAATGATTAAGTGTATTTAATGTAGACGAATAATTTTAAGTTTATGTAGCAATATTGTGGCAGAAGTAGAAATTATAATTAAAAAAAGTTAAGATGAAAAATTTGGAATAGAATTAAAAAAATAACAATAATGAAAGATAAGTACAATTTAAAAATTATTTGAATACTCTAATTTATCAAAAGATTTCGAAACGTTGCGAAAAATTACTATTCATCTAATATCGAAAAAAATAAATAGATATTCCTTTTTCTTTTAAGTGATAAAATTTTAAAACACTGATAAAAATCTAGTATCTGATGACATACAGATCAAGACTCTTCAAAATAAATATAATCCTCAATGAAATAAATACAATGAACCAGTTATAATATTAATTCATTTAATGACTAACATTATACCAGAAAAAATAATAAATATAAAAAAAATTAATCCTCCCAAAAACATATTAATATTTCTACTGCTTTATAGAGATAGTACACCAAACTGTTGACAAAAACCAACTTTCCAATAAAAATCTAAGGGGAGCCAGAACCTTGGCATAGCTAGAGCTTATCAGAGGAGGATGAACACTCACCCCTGTTAAATAGTATGTTGTGGGGCTCATTTTTTCCCACAAGCTTCTAAAAGATAAGTATATGGAAAATGTTTTTTGGATATTTTTGGAGTAAGTTTGATCCCCACACTGGGCAGAATAGAAATTCATTATTAAGAATTTTTTTCCCGATAAATAATGGAATCCAATGCACATAATATTACTTATCAATTTATTAATCGTATCTAATAATATAAAGTAGTCCCAAAATTTTTAAATTAAAAAGTTTTTTTAATTTGATTTACTTAATTTAAAAGAATAATTAATTACAAAAATTAATTATTTTAATTTTTAGATACCCGTTATTATTATTTATTTTATTTTATACTCATTTAAAAATTATGTATATTAAAAAATTCCCTTTTAATAAACATTTAATATTATTAAATAATATACATTATTAACAACACAATATTCTTTAATTTATATTAATTAAAAGTATGAAATCAAATATTTTTATTTACAATAAATCTCAGACTTTTTTAATGTATGATGCTTTCCTCAATCATTTATTAATTCATATCAATACACACAACAAATATAATATTCTTTTTTTCTTTTTTAAACATATTTATATTAAATATAAACTAAATTTAAAGCTATTAATTTATTCTAGTTCTTACATTCACACACAAATAGCGACATCAGAGTAAATACAAATGCATGAAAACTGACATCGCATCCCGAAAAATGACACTAATATTATGGGTTGCAGAAAAAAAAAACCCATCAGGAAGTTACAATTCAGATAATAATTCAGATATAAGACTTTTATTAAGTAAATGTGCATATTAACCTTATTCTCAATGCTTAACTTTATTTCAAAAATTTTAGTTATATACTGTGCAACTTTCGGAAAAACATGCGTTTTACTTTTCAAAAATGTATTTTACACTTTATCTGTTTCAATTATTTACAATATCATCATTTTCTAATATTTACGTGAATATATCTAACTCACATTACTCAGGTTCATTTTGTTGAAAGATTTTCAGGAAAATATTTTATAATTTATGATATTTTAATCTTACATTTTTAAGGTAAATATTATTTGGCACTTGTTGTTCAAACTCTTTAATTTAAATTTTTTAATTTTAAAAACGTTGAAATATTTTTTTCCCATTAATGCACGAAAGTTCTTGTTTGTTCATTTTATTGATTGTTAAAAATATTTTTTTTCAATATTGCGCCATACACAAAAAAATAAAATTTTGTGACATCATAACAAATATTTTTGCTGAGACGTTTTGCTGAGATGTTTTATGCATACATTATTACAGAAATTTAAACTGTTTTATTTAAAATTTCGCAAAATTCTGTGATTCATTTAAACTTAGTCCCTAATTTTCCATTTAGGTTACTTCTATTGCAGATTCTTCAATTTCCTGGAAAACAGTTAAGTTTCAAAAATATTTGTTTAGAACAGAAAAATGGCGAGAAGAAAAATTAAAGATTCTAACAATCTTGCCTTCAAATGAAACCGGGCGAATCTCTCGTATGAATTTATTTTCCACATAGGCGGTCTTTTCATAGAAATTGGAAGGATTTCGTGATACTGAAAATACGCCCACAGACTGCTCCAGGGAAAGAGATAAATTCTGAATGCAGATCTTCCCTCCTCTACCCCTCAATCCATCTTTAGATATGTATAAATATATGAATGTGTAGCTTGTCTGCAAGGGTTACAGGACTGGGGGCACTAATCAGAACCTTGCTGCTTTTCCCGAACCCTGAGGGCCCTTCATCTCTTCTGAACAAATGGCTGTGAATTGAGAGACTGGGCAAGCTACGTTGCTCCAGGGCATCACAGCAGCTTCTTGCAACTGAGGAGTCTGTGGTTTCCCTCAGGATAACTTTGCCGGCACCATGCCAGAACACACGCTTTGCAGGGTTACTAACCCTCAAGGAGAAATGCGCCAATTTGGCTGCCACTTCAAGAAGTGCACTAAATCCCAGAAATGAAAAGTCATAAAAACTTTTTTCTTTCTTTTTTGTAATCAAAGATATATAATAATAGCTTCAATAGAGAAGAAGTAGCGGCCGATTAAAGATAAAAAGGCATAAAAATCCTCCTTCTTACTAATAGTAGGCGAGTAAAGTCCCACGCATTTCAGTTTCGGTTTTTCACCTGTTTTTCTAGATTTTAAGTGTGGGGTCTCCCCCTACGCAATTGGCTTTTTATTTGCTAGATGAACCATAATTGTGACGATTTTCTTCCTAATTTATGATGAATTTCAAGTAAATTATAATTATGATTGAGGAAAACATGTTCAGTAAAACTTTTTTTACAAATATTGTTCCTTTTATTTCATAGTAGTCGGCATTTTTATTATTTCGATAAAACTAAAAAGAAAAACTTTATCTTTAATTCGTCAAAATATTCTTATTTAAAAAAATGGTTTTTACTTATTTTCCTTTTGGAGCAGAACAAATGCTTTTTACGAAATGCTTTTAAAAATAAATAAATAAATTTTTTGAAAACATCTATATATTTCTGAGACAAAGGAATTTTCATTATTATTTATATTTTCTAAAATAAAAAAAAATTTAATCTGATTTTAATTTTGTAAGTTATATTTAGTACAAAGTACACTCATCTTTAATAAGTTGAAAGTAAATTGCTATTGCAGAATATTTCTTATAGGTGATTCAAAAGACAATAGTTTTTTTTTTTAAAAAAAAGTATCTTTTAAAGTTGTTTCAATACATAACAAACGCAATTTGCAGAGGTTTTCCTATTTATTTTACATATATATATCTAAGCTCAAAAATCTACATGCAGAATCAGCTGGTATTTCTTATAAAAAAAAGATTCAATTTAACTCTTACTTTATATTTAAATGCGATTAAGTTTTGAAGTTCTAGAAAAATTTAATTTAAAACGCTATAATATTCTTACTATTAAAGTATATTATAATAATTTAATAGATAAAAATATGTTACTTGATCAAACAAAACATGACTGTGATTTAGTTTTAAAATAAACTTTAAATATAGATTTCAAGATTTTTTGTTTACATTTCAAGGCATTTTAATTTTAAGCAGTCATTGTACTTCTTTTAAAACAGCAAAAGTGAAATATTAGTTCTTATCAGAAAAGCACCATCTCGCCGCAGTCAATAGTTGACCACTCAGGAAATGGGGATTAAAACTTTAGGATTTTGCGGTCATAAACACTATGGCAATGAGCACCGACCGCGTTCTCTTCCCAAATTAGTTGGGCGGGCTTCAAGCCTACCCCTGGTATCAAACTCCACTTCTTCACAATGACAACTCAGTGCCTTAACCATCATGCCATTGTGACACTTTTGAGAATGAATAAAAATATAATTTCAATGTGCATAAATTAAGTTTTCTCGACTCTTTTACATTAAAAGTTTGACTTTTATAAACTCCTTATTCGAACATTGAGCATCAACCGCGTTTACTTCCCAGATCAGTTGGTACTGTTTTATTTCTAAATTCTGGTATTTGTTGTAATTCCAACACTTACTAAGGATGATTGTATTGCTAGTTTATATTATTATCGATTTTATATTTCTAGTATTTGTTGTTATAAATTCCAGCATTTGGTTGTAATTCTAACACTTACTAAGGAAGATCGCATTGTTAATTTTAATTAGTATCGATTTACGTTTAAGCAGTTTGAAAAATTTAAGCGTGGAATTATTAAATTAGTTGTTGTTCTTCATTTATGGTATTCCTACCACAAGGCTTTTACTATGCTTTAAATCTTCCATTATCAACACATAAATTTATTGCTAAGATCTTGTATAATCAATAGCCATTAATTATATATGAACAAAGGAAAAATGAGAATAATAAATTAAGATACAAATAATTTAAAACGTTGAAAGTATTGGAATCAAGTTCGATCTTGTTAAGGAAAACAAAAAACCTTATGTCATTAAGCGCAATTAAAATGCATTTATAACATTAGGGAACAAATTTTTTATTGCACTTATAAAAATACTTGATCTCGCCTGATAAGGGTGTGGAGATTTCAAATCTTAGATAATTTTTACTCCTAAAGGTTCACTTTTAATCTATTTTTGGTTGAAATGCAATGGTTTAAAAATGTTATATATTTACAGGGGGTTGCATAAACGTTCTGAAAACCTTCTGGAGGAGTTAGTGCACATCATCAGGATTAAAATTGCATAGGAACTCATGCCCGGAAATTTCATCGTAAGAGGGTAGGGGCCCGTCGTTATTATTATCTGCTCAGAAGCACACGAAGAAACAGTTCATAATAGGGAAGCGCTCCTAACGGCGTATGAAGACATTTCCGGACATGGTTTCCTAAGCAATTTTAATCCTGGCAATGTGTCCTAACCTGTTTCCTAGAAGTTTGTCGCGACATTTACGTGACCTCCTGGTATATATAACGCTTTTAAACTTGTACATTTCGAGAAAAAATAAACTAAAAATGTCATTTTTGAAGAAAAATTGTAACTCGGAGAGGGAAACCGATAGCAAATTTGAAATCATTGATACGAAAGTATCGATATGAAGAATACGAATCTGTTAAAAAAATATCTCTTTCAACAGAAAACGAAAGATAATTGTCCTCTCTGTAATCATTTTTATATTTACTTACATAATTTAGGATATACAACAGAATTTTGTCTTAAATCTTCTATCAAATCACTTTTAGAAGCTATCATCTTTACTCACATTCGTAATATTTGATTTTTGAGTTAAAGAACTTTACTCCGTTTTTAAACCAGGATAACCTGGTAGGTAGCAGGACAAAAGAGAAGATAGAGAAGAGCTGGTTCATTCCTTACTCAAAGCGTTTCCCCACCTCATGACGTCACGCCGCACACAGATCTCTAAAATCTACTAGATACCGATTTTTTGAAGAGTAATATAAATTATATTACTATTTTTTTGTGTAGAATAACTAATTAAAAGTGTGATTAAATTATTTCGTGCCAATAGCTATCTCGTGCTCCATGAACCTACTTCTTTAAACCTTAATGAGTTTAGGGCTAAGTTTGAGTGAATTCAATGCTTCCAAAATACTTGAAACACAGCTTGTTCTGTTCTATGAAATAGAATTTATTTATAATTGAAGAAAATCCTGATTTTATTATTAAATGTTATGAATTAGCAAAAACCATTAAATTTGTAAATTGCACCATACTTTAAGCTGATTTTTCCGAAATTAGAGAGTGCTGTGTAATAAATTTTGTAGGAAATTCAGTTATTATTGCTTAAAAGTTTAATATAATTTTACAAAAAAAAAAGTTATCAGAATTTTCCGACTTTAAATTATGTTTACCATTGTAATTTATTATTTTTATTCAACTCGTTTTGTAATCTATTTTTACTATGAATTAAACAGTTGGGGTTGATTATTAAAAATTGAAATGGGGGAAAAGAATGACGATAAATATCATTCTCTAAAGGTTGAGACAGAAGAAAAATAATAAATAAAAATTTAACAGCTCATTATGAAAGGAAAGGGAAAAAGCTTCAAAGATGATTCTACTCAAGTGGAACGCAGATGATCATTGGCTGAATCTTGCTTTCATTGTTGAAGAACTTTCATCCGTTGAAAAAGCTCTCAAATATCAAATGCCATAATGATAGAATATGGTCAGCAATTACGGTACTATATTTCATTTCTTAATACAGTGAGTAAGCGGCACCAACTGCGAATGATTTGGCGTTACCTACACTACCATTTGGTTAACATCCAGAAGTCGAAACACTCTATAAATCAAACACTTTATGTCATAGATATGTATAAAAACCAATGCTATATAACACATTTTATACTAATGGAATTTTGAAGTTATAACTTCCTTTTGGATTATGCTTAATTTTTTTTTCATTTCGATTTAAGGTGTGTATTAATATTTTTTTTTATATTATTAAAATTCCAGTTAAATCATTCAAGTTATAAATGCATTTTAAAGTATGTGTAATAAAATATTATATAAGAAAATTTGCAATGAAGGGCAATAATAATTTTTTTTTTTTAATTTTATTTATTTATTAGAGCTGAAAGGAAACACAAAAATGAAAATATTAGATAATATGAGTTCATTTTCTACATCCTTAACATTAATGTTCAAAATAAGGTCTTATTTTTCAGATTTTTTTTTATATGTTACAAGTCACCTTGCTGTGACCAGTTGGTCCGCTGATACGAACTCATCGCTTCGCCGTTTCTCATTGTCATTCACCTGCACGAACTCATCGCTTTGCAGCTTCCCTCTTCTCCATGCTATCTTTGGCAGCAATGTTCTGAATGATCAGTAGTTTTTAGGTGAAAAAATGAGGATTAGATATCTTTCTCGGACTCGCCTATAAGTGGCCAGTTGGTCCAGGCAGACGAACTCACTGATACCCGGTTCCACATAATCCACCAACATGCTCTTCGTGGTTTAATGGCAGAAGAACCAGAAACAGCTGTACTGCGTCACACACTTGTATTTTTTTTCTTTTTTTTATTATTATTGAATTAATTTTTTTTCTCGATCAAATTACTCAGGCTACAACTCCAACTTAATCTCTCACCGTAACTTATTTTAGACCATCCCAAATAAATTCATTTTCAAAAACTTGTTTCTTTTTTCTAAGTTTTTCAAATGGTTTATCATCCATCAAAACAAAACCAACGATGTAACATTAACAAATAGGTAATTACAAATCCGCAGTGTAAATATAATTGTGTAAATGTAAATGTGTAATTATACATTTAATGTTTCCATAGCTACTCAAAATCTAATTTAATATTGCGATTTTGTAATTTTGTAATATGTAATGATTCCGTAATCATGTAATCATGTAATTTTGTATTATGTAATGATTCCGTAATCATGCAATTTTGTAATATGCAAGGATTCTGTAATGCTTGAAGCAATGGATATGCAATGTAACAACTCATGGTTTTGTATATGTAACAACTCAAATGAACCCTGATCATATATATCCCATGTAAAGAGGTTTCCCTCCACTGCAGCACTGATACACTTTGCTAAATAGATCCCATCGTCAACAGCAAAAACCCAAGACTGTCTCTGCTGAACAACATTGCTTAATCCAATAGTGCTCCCCCCTCCAATTAATCCAATAGTGCTTACTGTTTAATCCAATAGAGCAACGGGCTCTGAAATTGCTAAGCCATTTGCTACTTTAACTTGTTTGATCATAACTAAATCAGTGATTAATCGTTTAAATTTTTCTTAAGGTAACTTAAATCCAGGTGATGCTTCTCCCCCTTAATCTTGATTTACTGTTTTCTAACCACGTTAACCCCATTTTTATTATTGTAATGCTTTCATAGTGATTTCATTTATATTGTTATTTCCATGTCTAACCTTTTTCCCTTCCAGCAAGCTTAGACAGACGAGCTTAGTGGGTCTGTAGGTTTGGGCACTAGGTACGCTGGACCGCACACGCGTCTTCTGAGTGACGGCTGTGTGGTTTCCGTGTCCGAGGGGTCTGAGGCCTTCCGACCTCCGAATGTGCTGGAGATAACGATTTACGCAGTGGCCATGAAAAGCCGCAAACCAAAGTAGAGAAAGGAAATTTTTTTTATTTTTCTTCATATCGAATAAGGAACACAAGATTCAAATTTGAAACTCCTATCTTGGCAAATACGTAGTATTAGGTATTATTACTGACAATTAGGCTAATTACCTCTTATTACTGCGATGATTACAAACATTCAGATAATTACAAAACATCGAAATGAAACTTTTATTGGTTTTTCTATTCACATCAAAAAGAACACGTGATCCATATTTGAGACTACAATCTTTAAAAAAACGTGTTACTTAGAATTTCTGTTAATTAGGCTAATTTCCTTCTATTCCTCCGATAATTACATAATATTAAAATGAATCTTGTTAGGTTTTCTACTTATCCCATCAAATTTCAAATTTTTACATCAGTAAAGACTTTCCATTTTGTACAACAGTAAGTTTAGCTAATTACTCAGATAATTATGAAATATCAAGATGAAATTTTGTCATTTTTGAGCTTTATGGTAAGTGAGAGAATTAGTAATTAGTGAGTGAAAGCTTTGCCTTTTATAAATACCATTTTTCTTTGTTGTAACAGCGATGTAAAACGATACACCTTGGGTTAAAAGAAATGGTCAAAACTTCCAAGCTTTCATAAAAACATGGGCATATTTTTTAATGATTAGGCATAAATTAATAGTATTTTTGGTCTGAAAAAATTTAGTTTGTACCGTCTACTAAGAAGAAGGAATTGTTACCATTAACTTGTTATAAACGGCGGTTATATTAAATATTGAAGCAAAACAATATCAATGTAAAATACTTTGCAAATCTAAGTGAAGTCTATATAATTCATATCAATTTTCAGAAAAAGTTTATTTTTAAGAAGTTCTTTGAATAAT
This sequence comes from Parasteatoda tepidariorum, assembly GCF_982258835.1. Taxonomy (NCBI): domain Eukaryota; kingdom Metazoa; phylum Arthropoda; class Arachnida; order Araneae; family Theridiidae; genus Parasteatoda; species Parasteatoda tepidariorum. The sequence continues at coordinate 31,416,819 of NC_141765.1, read as the reverse complement.
ACTCTAAGTAGGTCTTAAAATTTATAGTTATAAGCATCTGGCACCAGTTTGCTTGCTGTTGAGTTTATTGTAACAGGATTTATTGAGCTCAACCCTTAACATTTAGAAAACTTCAGCAGCAGCTCTTTGCGACTTCAGAAAGTCTCAATCTAGTAGTAAAATATATAAGAAAAAAATTGATTTTTGTCCAATTTTCCACGAAATCGTGAAGTGATGAAATATAATGTTGAGAGTTTTAAGCAATTTTCCATTACATCCATCTAATTCTTGTATAAAAAATCTCAAATATGTTATTTTTTTATATAAAAATCATGGTACTGGCAAAAACCATTTACTGTATTTTAATTTTTCATTTTTTCCAAGCTTTCCGGGTGAACTGAAAAACTCTTCTAAAATTTCCTGGTTATTATAATTAATACAGCCAATACAATTCTAAAAATTTCGAACTTTCCGAAGCAGTTCCGAACCTTTCGTTCTGCATTTATTCAGAGTAGAAAAATTATTCCTGGTAAAACGTCTTATGAATCTAAAGGAAAAATTGGTGACTGATAGACGCAGAGCTTCCTTCTACGCCAGTACGTCGGCCTGTTCATTGCCACTTTGTCCACAATCTGTAATAACGCGGGATCAACTAGAAAAAAATGGTCTCGTCTTATGGATGGATAATTGATTGGTTAACTTTTATGGATAGTTGATAATACAAGAATTCCAATAAAGTGGCGCACGTGTCAAGTCTATGTGCGCTCAATAGCAGTCCCAGAATGGGAGGCTGACTATTTATAACATAAATAACTCAGGAGAATTTCTTTTTTCTGTTGCACGAGATTTCTATAAATATTCACGTGAATGATTTTAAATCTGCAATCGGTTTCTCTCTCCAAGCTTCAGTTCTTATTAAATGATATTTTTGGTCTATATTTTTGTCTAATTGTCCAAGTTTAAAAACGTTATAAATAACAGAAGTTCGCATAAATCTTGCGATGAACTTCTACAGGACTTAGGGCACATCATCAGGATTAAAATTGTGTAGGAACCCATGCCCGGAAATGCCACCATACGCTACTGGGAGCACTTCTCTATTATGAACTGTTTCTTCGTGTGCTGCGGCACAGATCATAACACAATAATTAAGCGCCCCTAGCTGCGTCTGCGATTTAGGGCATATTTCTTGGAATGGGTTCCTATACAGTTTTAATCCAGATGATGTGTCCTAACTCTCCTAGAAGTTTGTCGCAACATTAACGCGACCCCCTGTTATAACATTTTTTTCTACAAAAAGAGACTAAAAGTATCATTTTAAAAAAGATCTATAGAAAAACTAATTTCAGATTTGAAATTCTCAAACTCTATCAAGTATTCAAGAACAAGTATTTGTATAAATGCAACAAAAAATTAGTTATCCAAGCGTAATTAATTGCTTCAAAGTTATGCACATGGCCGAAAGCTCTCCATTAAAGTCTGTTCCAATTACTTCAGAAAAAGAGAACAATATGTGAGCAAGTCATAAAAACTTTTTACGCCAGTATTAGGCTGGTTGTTAGAAAACGGATCATTAGTATAGACTCTTAAGCACAGAAAGATATAAATAGCAGAATTAGAAGAATAATTCCTGTGTAAGAATTGATGAAGAAAGATTTAATTCGGTTCTTATTTTATGCATTAGTAAAGGATTGCATGGTTGCAACATTTGATCCACTGTAACCAGGAGAGGAGATGAATTCCTGCAGTCTAAAACTTTCTGAATAAAATCACTAAACGTTTTAAGATTTCGAGGTTAGGTTCTGGTTCTTTTTCCAAAAACAATCATCAAGATGTAACAATATTTCGTATAGAATGGTAACTTTCTCTTCGAAGACGGTCTTCAACTGCTTAATATTTGTGAAAAAAATTTGAAGTCAATCGGTGTTAACTTCACCATACCAGCCTGAGAGGGACTTGATGTTGTATGTTCTTTAGCTTGTTCATTAGACTTTCTGGCATAGTAATTAGTGGCTCATAACAATAAACGAACACTGACAGAAAAATAGTACGGTAAGTAATAACTAGAATTGATCACGCAGGTCGCATAAGATAGCCAGTAAGTCTTATATGGATAGCCTGTAGAAAAGAGAAATAAATCAAATAAAATTGTCTTTTCAGAATACAACATAAACCTAATTTAATGATTCAAGCTTAACCTAATAAACTTAACTTAAACTAAAACCTAAATTGCTAATGAACATTTTCAATTCTGCTTTTTCTTAACATTTTGTTCAATCATTATGACAAAAACAAATTGCCTAAAAGTAAATTTTTTTGACCGACTGTGTCAGGATAATATTTTTGCGAGCACTACAACATCAAAACTAAATTCGTTTATTTCATATTTCCGTCATGTCATTTACTCTTATTTCTTTTTAAAAACTTTCAAAGACTTGATTGTTATAATTTTGTATAAAGAAAGGGATTAAAAATATTTCTCAAATTCTATAACGTAAGGGAATGCAAACCAAATATTTTTATTCAATTAATACGAAGAATACATTGAAGTAGAAATTATTTTTAATCCCCTAGAGGGGATAGATAATTTCATAACTTGTGGCCGCAACTCCTAAGGAAGATTCCTTCCAGCAGCGACATCTGTATCGGGACTTTAGTTACACTTGCGCAATCGGCCTGAATAGAGATATGCGTAATACTGAGGAAAAATTTAGTAAAAATTTAAAGAAGAGGGTGGGAATGAAATAAAAAAACAACCTAGGTGAACTATGTATGCTTACTGTGGATCGATAGGAAGCGGCAGGCCTAGGGGCTGTGCTCCAGAAGACGGCCTTGGCTTCCAAACATGGCCCGAGGGCGGCCTCTGCACCAATCGGAGATTGCGAGCTAGATGGGAGGGAAAAAAATATCCGACGAAAGGAGAAAGCCCCGGGGGCAACGACGGCACATTTGGATGATGGTATCGACTTCCTTTGGAGAAATTCGGGGGCTTTACTTTTCATATAGCCTGCTCTAAAATTGATTAAACAATTGGCGCAATTTTCTAACATTCCGTAAGTAAATGTCTTAGGTTCATTTCATTTCGTAATGAAAATGAAGGAATCTTTGGAAGAATACCCTCGAGCAGTTTAGATGGTAATAAACTTATTAATTTTTTCTTAAGTTATTTTTCTTTCCAAATAGTAATGCAGTAATTAAACTGAGGATTTGAACATTTACAAATAATAACGGCGAGAGGTATGAACGATCCATTAACTGCACCTACATTTGTTCCATTATAGGAAAATTATATAAATTCGAACGGTAGATTATTTTTTTCAAATTTAAATCTGTTTATGAGTTATAATTACAAAATATTTTGAAGTTTTTGAAAATCAGACACATTTACCAAAATAAAATAAAAATCTATCCGTACCACATCGCTAAAGAAAGTGACACGTAGAGCAAAACTATAAACATTTTAAACTTATTATTTTTTTTCTTAATATGTAAATGGAAACCTACAATGAAATTCCTTCATTGACTTTTCGATTACATACTTTAAAAACCTTAAATTTGATATATTGGTAAACGTTATATAGCAACATTTTACCGGGCTTCGGGCTCTATGGGAACAACAAAAATGGAAATACCACTTTTACCAAAGCACTTTGGTAATGACTTTGGTAAAATCAACACTAAAATATTGTTTTAAAATATGTGATAAAGTTTGGTAAATGTGGTAAAATTTGGTAATTTTATCATAATACCTTAAAGCATGGCAAAAAACATTCATTTGGTTAAATTTACATTTAGTTTTGCATTTATTACTAAATGTGTGCATTAAGAACTGTAATTATGAATACCAGAATTTACAGTAAATCATTCCCATATAAATTACGAAATTGTCAAATGAATGTTTTATACACCATATATTTTGGTCTTTATTACCAGAATTATGATTTTTTTAGCCAGAAATGTCCCCACCATACAGTACCGTAATTTTAAAAAAAAATTAATTTACCAAATTAAATTTAATAAATTTCACTTCTGTTTCTTGTCTCTAACATTATAGCCAGATTTTTAAAATAAGGTTTCATTTAGAACTATTCAACATAGTTTTCAATATAGAAAATTTTAAATACATTTTCCATATTTTTGTTGCGAAATGTTAAAGTTATCAGAACAGTTTAGTATTAATATTTTTACATTATTTTCATAATTCCTAATCTGACCATCGCCAGTTTACCTGACATCATTTATTATAAATACTATAATTAAATTTATCACCGAAATGTAATGCGCTAAATATTAGGGGTCAGGGAAGTAATGTCGTTTCGGTGCATTTGATATTTGTAATCAAAATTTTATTTTTAATCCATGATGTATTCACCCTCGTTAGCAATAACCTTTCAACACCGGATAGAAAAGGAATCGAAATGGATCTGAATTTGTTTTTTTAAGACTAACGAATACTTAATGAGCCGAAAAGACATTACTTTCCGGTCTCTCTAATATAACAGGAATGAATAGACTCTTTAGTAGACTCTTTAATACTCTTTATACACAAGCAAGTGAAATACAGTAAATTTTCAGACTAAAGACAAAAAATCTTTGGTAAAAATACTTTTACCTCAAATCTCTCCCTTCTATAACGTTATTTTAATTTCAAAGAGTGATTTATGTCACTTAATTAATAGTCCATCTAAGGACTAATTAAATGACTAATAAGGTTATTATTCCTAACTAGATTTAGGCAGAATACTATTTTTCAAGATTTTGATATTTCTAACCCTATCACTGCTCTTCCCTTCGAATAAGTTTTAGTTTTTTTTTTCCTGCTTCAGTAACATATTAATTAATATTTTCAGGAAAAATATTTAATGTGTGTTACCAAAGTATGTTGCATGATAATCATACTGTGTAAATCAATTTCATTAGTACTACCAAGTTAGAAAATAGGAATTCATAAATCATGTTTATATCCTTCATTGTCATACTTTCTGAATAATTATTCAAACCTGTACCTATAAACCATTAACATGACTAATTCTTGTGTCCACAATAAAACCTAGTTTGTTAGAAGTAATTTTATCAAACAAGCTTTCAAATACTAGTTTTGAGAAAGTTTTGCTACTTTTCTTAATATTTGTCGTTAAGTGTTTGCTAAAAGGGGAATGTGCTTTTTAAGTTTATGAAAATGGTAGATTTAACAATTTTAGAGTTTAAAAATTTTCCCTCCAATCGTAATAAACAACAAAAGGTACGGGACAAAAATTACGAATGTTTCAAAAACTATTAATTCAAAACATGCATGCTAATATATCTTAATAAACTAATTTCCTAAAATAATCTAAGAGAAAGCCAATATGCTGTAATAATTCCGGATCAAATTACAGTCTAATGTACTGGAACTTAGGATGCATCATCTGTAGAATCCGTTTTACCGTAAAATATTATACCGTAAGTTTTACTTAATATTTATTTAATAAGCGAATCAGTGTTTTTATGGTGATTATCACAGTAAAAATTACGATGTATCCTATTTTTTGCTCCGTAACATGTTCCGATAAAAATGGATTTTATATTAAAAAGTACTGGCTCTTAAAAAGCCGGTAATTTTTACCGTAATTTGATCTAGAAATCCGTTTTACCATAAAATATTATACCGTAAGTATTACATAATATTTATTTAATTAGCGATTCGGTGTTTTTATGGTGATAATCACAGTAAAAACTATGATATATCCTATTTTTTGCTCAGTAACATGTTCCGGTAAAAATGGATTTTATATTAAAAAGTACTGGCTCTCACAGTGCCGATACTTTCACACTAATTTGATCTAGAATTTTATATAGTGTATGAACATCAGATACTTGTGAACATCAGACACTTGTGAGCATCAGACTAGTTTAACTTAGCTTATATAATAGAAAAAAGAAAATTTTTTATGTCGATCTTTGCGCAATTAAAAAAGCATGATCATTTCAAAAACATTAGGCAATATCTTAAAGTGAAAGTCTTCTTTTTCATGGAAAATAGCTTTCTATTTCTTTTAAAATATTTAACAGTATACAATTAACAATTTTCAATAGAGCTTGAACTATTAAGCAGTATCTTAAAGTGAAAGTGTCTTTTCATTTATGAAACACAGATTTCCCAATTCCTCTTCATATTTATCTTTTTATTAGTTAAGTGTCTTTCCTTTCAAGGAAAACATACTTACCATTTGTCTCGTCATATTCATTTATTTTAATTAAGAAACTCTTAATAAAATATGATAGTTTCACTTCCATTAATTTTAAATCTCTATAAGAAATTGCCGCAAGATGACTTGAGAAAACCGGTCATTTTCAGAATAAGAAACACTTCACTAGAAAGAGATATCTTTCTTAATGGAAAACGCTGACATAAAAATCGACGTTCATATAATAAATTTTAACCGATAAACCGATTCTGGTAATTATTTATAGATACCTATTTAGGATATTTAGTGAAACAAATTACTTTCTGTAAATTTTAAGATTAAATGAAGAAAGCAACTCGAATCGGGTCAACTTAATGAAGGGTCGAAAAGGCGATCCGGGTCAAGATGTCAACAAAACAAAAGTTTCGAATCTACCAAGGAAGAAAAGTAATAGGAGAGAAAGAGAGAGAAAAACCTGTTGTTCATTCATTATTATAACAAAACAGTTCACCTTGTCCGACATTTTATGTGATAGATCGGCTGCAAATAGTAGAGTTTTTACCTTTGATGGGTCACAACTTGCTACATTCTAGTAGAGCTCGTTTTTAAAAGTACAAATCTACTGATTTTTAGGGAGAGAAAAAAAATTTAGAATCATCAATCGGTCAATGAAGTCATTTTTATCGCTTCAGTAAGACATTTCATTAAATAGTTCTGAAGAACATTTATAAATCCTTTATTTGTTTTGACTTTGAATAGAAGTTTATTTGCTGTAGCTTTGGACATAATCTAAACACTCAGTGCTCTAAATATTTTAAATTTTTGAGCAACATTTAATATAAAATTATGAATAGCATTTTCAACTTAAATGTTATCTTTAAAGATTTTTCACAAAGTGTAGCTCATGGTCTTTAAAATTGCTCTGAAAATAGGATGAAAGTGAAAAATCATGCTTTTGTTTTAAAACTGAATAACAACAATAATCGTTTAGATAGTACGTTTATAAAATTTATAGCATACATTTATATAGAAAAAAGGTTCTTTTTTCTTTATTTTTAATGCTGTTATTCAAGCGTAAATTAAAACAATGTAGTTATAGTTTCTGAAAAATCGTTCTTGTAGATAAATTTAATTGTCTCATGGAGAGTTTTCATACTAGTTAGAGGTAGCTTAAACATTATGAAAGCATGTTACAAAGCTTCGATGCTAAGACAAATTCTGAAGACTTTCTCGCACTTCCATTGTTTTCATAGACAAAACATGGCCGACACGCATGCGTATAAATTTATTATCACACTTCATTTAATTTAGATACTTTATTTTAATCCTTCCTATTTAGAAAGAACATTATGCTTCAGTGCTTGATACCGCGGATAACGTCGTAAATAATAATAAAATAATTATTAAGCCTGGTAAGATTCTACATTTTCATAAATAAAAGTAGTTAACAAAAATTTTATAATTTATATTTAATTAAACGCATTAGACTTTTCTTAAAAGTTTTTTTATATATACATTCATACTGCTATTAAAGAAAATTGTAATTTTAATTGTGAGTGGGAAGATTGAGTGGGGAAGATTTTATTACTCCAGGGCCTTCGAGGCCCTAGGGTAATGGAAACTTTTGGAGTATCTTTTTTTTTTTTTCATTCTGATCTCCTGCAGGTGCTCAACCCTGGGAGTAAAGCCCCAGGCCTTTTCAGAAAAGCGGGGATGTAAATTCTTTTTTAATCTCCTTAAAAAAGCTGTTCTTGGGGGATGGGTGGAAATATAGTTTTGCTTATAATTACAAATATATGCTTAAATAAATACGCAATTTAATTGCAAAAGAAATCTAGAAAAACTTTAATTTTGCATATTATAAGACAAGAAAATTTGGTTCCGCTTTGTTTCGATGAACCGAGCATTATTTTACTGATAAACAATTATGGTAATTTATTAGGGGACAATTAAATTTTCTGAAGATTGTGTTTTTATTTGTTTACTTATTTTCCTTTTTATGAAAGCTAATAAAGTGCATAAAAACATAAAATGTGAAAAATAATAAGTTAAAACAAGAAGCGTAGAGCTGTGTTAGTTGAAATCTCAGCGAGTACCGAGACAAAGAATATTAAGTTTTAATTATCATTCTCTAGAAATAGATAGTTTAAGCCTAGCTAGTGTTGGTCAAATACAAATCCAACAACTTAACTAAAACTTTAAAAAAAATCTTGTGAAGCCCTAAATATTATTAATTTGGTAATGACAAAGTTCTAAAAGTTCAGTAATTCAAAGTTTCAAAGTTTTTCATCAGTAATTCAAAAATTTTCATCAGGAATGGAGCTGATGAATAGATGATGTTAATTTTCAGATAACTATGATAGTCCGATGCAAAGGATGTTTACACAGAAAATGAAGAGTGTATGGACAATGGTAGAATGTAATACACACATAACTGCGATGATTTGAGAAATAAAAGGACCAAGGTTTAACTTGTCGGAATGTTACATAGCAAAAAAATTTTTCCAATTAATACTATCTAAACTACACTTCAAAATTTAATAAATTTTGAACCAATGCGAACGTTTCATTTTAACAAAAATTTATCAAATTAATAAGTTTATGGAATTTATTTTCTTAGTTATATCTCAAAAATCCCTAAATATGTCCCTTTAAAATTATTTTCAAATATTTGATGTCATTGAATTACGTTTATGCTCTTTCACATTTTTTCTGATAAATATATTTTTTTTTTGAAAAAAAGTGATGAAATCCTTGTCTATAATGCGTGGACGGTTAAGTCGAACTGTGACAGTAAAAAAACAAGAAAAATTACATGTATTTTATAAAGAATTGCAAAGTAATATGACGAATTACAAATTAAATAAAATAATCTATAAGCAATGGACTTAAGGTTAATATTTTTAGCTAAGAGATTACATAAAAACTATAGATCTCATGACTTTATTATACTTACATTACATGAGGCGGAAAGTAATTTTAAAATATTACTGACTATTATCAACTTTTATTTATTTTTTAATACGTCATTACTCTAATATAATGTTGTTATAATATATTATTATAATATATATATATTGATAAATAAACCTAATTTCATTGATAACTCTTCATGCATTTTCCTCATTTTTTCTATAAATATCAGTTAATTAATAAGCAATTATTTTATTTATCGTTACATTTTATCTCTTTTCGGGAACTTAGGGACCAAATCTATTATATTTCTACAATAATTGGCGCAATTCTTATGAGCCTTAATAAACACAAAAGTGGAACTTCTTCATTTATAGTTTATTTTTTCAAAGAAAATATTTTATTCGGTCAGAAAATTTTCGTCCGTCAGAAAATTTTTAATATTAAACCAAGGATTTGAAAATTTCAATTTCCTTGTAAATTTCAGCGAAATTAACGAATTTTAAATAGATGTTAAAGAATTTTATCTGCACATAAGGCAATTTTTATTAAAATGGCGCAGGCAGGGAGGGCTTAAATCAGAAAAACAGAACTGTTGTTCGATTAAGTTTTGTTAATTTATGAATCATTGTACTCAATTGATTGCTGCTGTCTTGATTGCACTTTTTCCGTTACAAGTAAGAAAAGTACAAGTAAAAATACCCGTCTTTAGTAATATTTAACTATTTTGCAAAATTTATTTATAATTTATAAACTATAAATATACTTTATATATAACTTATAATATACTTTATATATAACTATAAATAAATTTTATATATAATTTATAAACGAAGCTATAAACTTTTTCTAAGAATTATACTTTCAGATAAATATTTTCATGATAATCACTTTTCTGCAAACTGTAAATTTGTCTTGAATCTTTATCATCTTACTCACTTAAAATGAACGAGTGAGAATCACTCAACTTGAGTGCTATTTCCCTCTTTCATCTAGAAAAAAGGAGCCTTCTCATCTTGAGTGAAAATCACTCAAGTGAAAGAATGATTTTCAATCGTGTTTGAGTGATTTTCTGTATTACTTGAGTGGAACTTTTTCACTCAAACTTGAGTGATTTTCAATCGTTTTTGATTGATTATATGTATGACTTGATTGGGTCCTCTTAACTTGAATTTGTGAGAATTTCAATCACTTTTCATTCATAATTAGCATCATTTAAGTGAATATATTTTAATCATACTATCATTATTTATTATTTTTACTTGAATGTCATTTAAATCACATTTGAATTAAACTAATCCTGTTCCGACTATTCACTGAATCTTTTAATGCCTATCATAAATAAGATGAAAAGAAAAATAATTTATCAGCATTCATTTCTTTTGAATTTCATCAATGGTTTGTTCGGTAATTACTAAGTTTCTTTTTAATTTTAAAACTTAACAATGATAGTTGATAAAAATGTGGAAGCTTAGTAATCCATCTGTATTTAACGATATGCTGAGTATAATTGCAAGATAATACTCTTTAGAGATCGAAAACTTTGTGACAGACTTAAGTACAAAATTTTAAGGATTTTTAACTTTTAACAAATTCTTTATTTGTAGTTTACATAGTTTTTCATTTTATTTAGTTATTCAAATAGTAATTAAAGTCGCTTCATTAATACGTTAAATCGTACTTAGCCATTTCCATCCTAGTTCTTGGGAACATAACTTTGATAATTCTGCTTCATTCCATTTTATTTGGATGGTAACTTCTCCAGTTATTACTTAAAAAAATATTTTTAGATATTGGTGAAAGGCAAAAGCATAACATCTTTTTAACAGGGTACCAACTCAATTTCAGAAAACAAAATCCCTAACTTTTCCAGGTAAATTACAACTAAAATCAATACCATATTTTATCTATATCATTAAATTTTTAATCAGAAAAATTTGATTATTTTATTTGTAATAGCAAATATTAGATTTTCTGTGTAAAAAAAACATATCATTAAATGAGGATGAGAACATTTCAGTTTGACTAAAATGTAAATTTTCTGCAACAAATAATTGTAATAGAATTAGAATTGTTTAACTCAATTCACTACCTACTGTTACTGACAATTTTAAGACTGGTTATTTTCCATGTATAAAATAGGAATTCTCCACGATTTTGTGAAAAAAATTGCAACTTGCCTTGACTATTCCATGATTTTTGGAGCTAAAATAAAATTCCCTGACAATGTCAGGCTTTTCCTGTTTTAATCGTTCATTTGTTTAATTGTAATTTACAAATGAACTGAACCCAATTTAACCGTAAAAAAAACATAATAGCAGCTACGGTAATTTTTAACTTGCTTTTATATCATGTTATATGCATGTGTAACACAACTCTAAAAATCACATTAAGTCATGAATGATAATTATTGAAAATATGTAAATTTCATGTCAGCAAAATTATACAGGTCTTAGTTTTTAATTCTTTACCATTTTATAAAATGTCTTCTCGAAGTGGAGCAGTCAGCATCCTTACAAAAAGAATTGGTGCCTGAAAGCTATGATACGACTGCATAGGGTTAAGACTTATAGCATAAAATGTGAGAATGCATTAGTGAATAAGACAAATAAATTACAGAATAAAGGATATTTTATTGTGTATGTTTTATTATACATATATTCTTTATGTGTTCACTCTAGATAGTAGAATATTTAAGTTTTCTATAGTGCTTTTAGAAGCACCTTTTTCAGCTCATAGAGCATAAACTGAAGAAACGAGAAGAACATAGAGCTTGATTTAGTGTACATTACATTGAAAACAAAGTGACTCTTAAACAAAAAGTCAATTGTTCTAATAAAGCAAGTGTCTACATCTACAACCATCTTATCCAATATAAGAAAAAGCTTCAAATCCTCAGTTATTTTTTCCATTTCACAGATGAGCTGGGCAATTTTAATACTGCTATCCCCTTTTTTTTACTATTAATCTATAATTATTGTGAAATTCTGATTTATTTTTATTTTAAAATACTTTAATTAGTATTGTACTTTTAATTAAATATTAATTCTGCATTTCCAATTTTTCCTCGAAAATTGAACTTGAAGAAAAGTGGCAAAAAATTTTATGGAACAAAGGAAATTCAACAAAGGAAAAATAGTTTGTATAATGTGATAAATACTTTATGAAATACGAAAATAATATTAATTTTGAATTCCAATTAAATAAAAGCTAAAAGCAGGATAAAAACAGAAAAATTCAAAATTCAACAGAAAATGCAGGATGAAAACAGAATGGATCTTGCAAATGTGAACTTTCAAAATTAAAGACAGTCAACTTTATTAATCGAAAGCAATTTAAATAACAGCAATTGTAAATTGTATGAACAATAAAATATTTCATAAATATCTTCTATAAAAGAAGTATAGAATGATATGAAATTAATTATCCATAAATGTTTTGTACCAAAATTATACATCAAAAAACTGAAACATGGATATAAATTTATTATATTAAAATAAAATGTTAAAAATTTAATATGAGATCTGAAAATTTTTTAAAAATCTTTACAGATATAATATATCACCACATGCTTTGACAAAGATTCTAGCATGGAATCAGATTTTTTTAATATTCCATAATGATCCATATTTAACACTTTCAATTTTAATAAACTGTTTTTGACAAATAATTTAAATGAATAGTATTTTATTTAAAAACGCTGAAAAACAGCTAATTTAAATGGAATGTGTATATAACACATTCTAAATAAAAGTATTTCAAAAAATGTATTCTAGAAATAGAAACAACTAAGTATATCAACTTACCAAAAAGTAAAACAGCGTCTTCTTCAGAAATACCACTGTGAACTAAAAGTTGTTTTAATTCTTCTTAATTCAAAATATTAAGTGGCATATTCTCCAGAAAAAAAATTAAACGTAAAATATAAGACAATAATCTATTTAGATCACATAACAAAACAATTTTATTTAGATTTATTATCGTTTGCTTTTTAAAATAAAACGATAGAAATCCCAGCTTATAGCTCGCACACAATTAAATAATAAAAAATCACTCAAGTTTGAGCGAAAACCACTCAAGTATTGCTTAAATAAATACCATTTAAGTTCGAGTGAACGCAAAGCAAGAATTTCGCTCAAATATAGGTGTATTTCACTCAAGTTGAGTTTAAAAAATTTCACCCTTTTTAGAGAAGAGGAAATCACTCTTTCATTTTAAGAATGTATGTTTTTCTTACTGTACTAGCTCAACACCATATTTTTTAAACTTTGTTCACTCCATATTTTTTACCTACTACAAGGATCTTTATATATATCGAATTCAAATTTAGAAATATTTGAGACGCATTAAGAAAGCCATAAATGAGGAAGTGATACTTTGGTAAAGGTTCACTTAAAACATGTATTGAGAGACTTAATACTCTTATTTTCAAGTTAGTCTTAATACTTTTAATTTTTTTGACTGAAAAGATAAAATAAAAACAGATAAAGATGATAAAATAATTTCGATGTGTATGATCAAGTAATTTATGCATTTTGTTACTTTTTACTAATACTTTTTTTAAACAAAAGTGTTTGTAACTCAATAACTTTTTTCTTTCTTTTTAAATGAACTTCTACGGAAAAAAAATCGAAAGTTCATTCTTTAAAATGTGCTCCATTAGTTTTTCTGTTTTTTATTTCTTAAAAATATAGTTTAGAAAATAATTAAAAAAACTGTTTTCAAAAAGTATTATTTCAGTAAATTGATTTACTTTATAAATTTTTTTTACATGTCGGTTAAGTTGTTTTAATCATCTCATTTTATTAATTTTTTAATTTATAATATCATTGCTCTAATTATTTTATTAAATTATTATTTCTGACTCAGTAATTTTTCAAAAGGTGATCTGAACAAATCATCTTCTGTGAATCGTTCTAGTAAATCTTAACATTTCATTAAAATAAGTTTTAAGCAGTTATTAGACCAGTTACTTGCTTACAGCCCATTGGCCATTGTTAAAGAAATTATCGAACTTCTTGCGACTAGCGATTTTTTTTATTTCGGCTATTGAATCAAAAAGCAAATCTTAGAATACATCGTTTACTTTTAATAGTTTATATAAAAAAAAAGTTTTTGACTCTACACTGTTTGAAATTTCTCAGAAAAAACGGTTATATAACAGTTTATTTAATTGTTATTTTACCATATTCAAACTAAACAGTCAAATTACCAAAAATAGGATGGTATTTTAACTATTAACGGTAAGTAAAATTTTCATTAGCTGCTTTCACGTAATACCAGAAATTTATCGCACCAACTAAACCCACCTAAGGAAGTCACTGAGTGTTTCTGCAGCTGCGTCCATAATCTGTCCAATGGAAATGGGGTTTGAGTCCCAGCGTTGACAGAACAATATTTTCACATTTCCCTTCAACACATGAAGAGTTTCCAGTGTCCTACACTCCCCAATTTGTGTCCTTCACTCTCCAAAGTTCGTCACATTACAAAAAACCTAGCTCCAACGTTCAATTATTTTTTATGGTTTTGAAACCATGCTAGTAATAAATGGTTAAAAATCCTATAGTTTTGCATGCATGGTTTTTCAACCATACTAGTAGTAAATAGTTAAAAAACCGCATAGTTTTACACACATTTTTTTACAACCATATTAGTTGTAAATGGTTTCGTAACTGTAAAGATTAAAAATGTCTTTTACCGTAAACTTTATGGTTTATTGAACGGGCTGACTGTTACCAGGTATTTTACCATAATTTTAGAAGGAAAATTCCAACAGTGCAGAACCAAAAGCTCAATAAGTTCATAGCTCCAAATCGGAGAAGTTTGGAGAGAGTTGTGCCGGTTTATGAGGTGTTCGTGTCATCTGAGATCAACTCAATCCTTTCTTGTCATAACAAAAAAAAAAATTTTTACCATACATGCGACCACAGCAGAGAAATTCAATACGTGTCATCCACAGACAGAATTTCGCTACGCAAGCAGTTAGTGAACGCATGCAAAGAATTTTTATATAGATTTACGCGTTAGAACAGCGAATGTTGTTTTGCAATGGTCCCCGCACCATTTCAAACCGATTCCAGTTAATCCTATTCTGCAGCGCCACCTATCAAGGAAAAGTTTAAGTAAATGCGCGATTTAATGGGATGAAAAAATCCTACTTCCTCAAGCGTAATGCTGCAAACCATACATGTTTATCGAATTTCATTCTTTTTTAATTGATTTTCAAAATCCATCAGTTGTTTTTAGGACACCCGGTATTCATTTTTTGCAGCTTATTTTTTCATCAAAACTGCTCTTTAGTGAATATTTATTTCTTTGCTCAAAAGTGTACCATCCTTGTTCAAACCATAAGGAATTTTGAACAAAATACTTGCAGAAGCTTTAAATTTTTATTTATTTATTTAGAAACCGTTCAATTTTAGTTTTATGAGTAACAGAAACGTGTAAGTATTTTCAATGCGTTGTTTAATTTATACTACATTAATTTAAAATATGAAAAATACCAATTTCATCTTAAAAAATTGCTCAAAGGTGCCTCAGCCTTTTTCGAAGATAGTCCACCTTTGAACGAAAACTTCTGAGTTTTAAAAAGCTTTATAACTTTTTTCTTATTTATTCACAACATTTTCAGTCCCAGTTTTATAAGTTAAGAAAAATTAAGTATTTTTAATTTATTGTGTAATTTACGCTGATTAAAGTTAGAGGAAAATTTTTTTTTTAAAAATTATTCAGAAATGCCCTTTCTGTCTCACTGCTCAAAGTATTCATTAACAAAAGTAAAAGCTACAAAAAAAATTTTTTTCAATTTTAATTTTTCAGTATTTAATATACTCTAAAAAGTTCAAGATATTTAATTTAATAATTGACGTTCATCTAACAAATTCAAATGGAAAATAATCACGTCCTTTATTAATTCTTATAGGTTGTACAGTAGCGATAATATCAGAGATATTTACATCCATTGTTATGTGCTAAAAGTTTGATGACATTTGTTATCTCAAACCTGAAATAAAAATGAATTTAAATCTATCGAAAAAATTTGAAATGGAAATGTAATCAATGAAGTAAAACAACCATAAAAAGACCGAGTAAAACTATCTGAAAAATTGTTTATAGGGAGTGAAGGGAAAATTAAAAGTGTGGTGATGAACATTATGAAGCGAATAAATATAATATAATGTGAAATCTTAAATATAAGTAAGTTCACCTATATTTGTTTATTAAACTTTCCCAGAAAGCTTGTTAAACATATCTTTACCGCAATCACAGAATTTTTTTTTCCAATGGCAGGCACTGAATTTGAATCTTTGCCTATACTATGCCAGAATTGTTGCTCATTTCGCGTTACCCAGTGGGCACCTGTGAACCAAAATCACGGAGGCGAGCAACATTGCCCACGCCACACTGCCACAAACCCGTTTATAGGGTGGGCCACATTCACACATCATACGCACACAACAGAGGACAGCACAAAGAGAGAGAGAAACATCCATGCCCAGAGCGGGATTCGAACCCGCACCCTATGGCTTCGCAGTCAGGCACGCTAACCACTCGGCCACCTGGCCGGCGCAATCACAGAATTAAAATATGTGATCCATAACGTCACTAAAATATGAAACTTAATGCATGAAACAATGCATAACGCAATCAAAGTCAAAATAGTGTCGATGAAATTAACATCCGAAATTTACCTAGCACAAGTGGTCTTAGTCACTCCAATGGCCTAGGCCGTGATTAAAAAATATTTAACATTATTTTTAACATTTAAGAATTCAAAATCGACTCACATTTTAAATGTAAATCTGATATCTAAAGATTGCACACTTAAACCCAGTTTCCATGATTTTAACTTCAGCTGCTGTTATCGTTATTAATGCGATGTCTGGATACATAAAGCTTATTATTCTTCTATAATAGCTACTTTTTTCCCTTAAATATGTATAAAATTTCCATCTAAACAATTTCTTAAGGACAACTTTTGGGGCACGTTTTTTTTCGTTTTATAATTATATTTCATATGAATTTTAAATTTTGATTAAAAATTGGTTAACATAATGAACTCCCATTTTCTGAACTTAAACAAAATAAATTTAATGAATTTCTAATTTTTAGAATGAGTAACGTTAAAACTTACGGAGGAAATAAGTATCGATCAATTTTTTTCGAGCCTTGAATTTTGACATTTATAATTAAGTAGTTTGTAATGATATAACGATTTTAAAACGTTAGAATTTAAAATACTTTGGTCATCTATAAAATGAACAATAAATATAAAAAATGGTTATAAAAATAAATATTATATATTATGTTTTACATTAGAAAATTTAAAAGAATTGGTTAAACCAGTTCCATGATTGTGTGCAAATTTTCCTTTTTATATTCGTACATTTGAAATTCTAAGGAAATAAAGGAATGTTCTTTTCCCAAATTTTCGATTAATTTCTTTTCTTTCTTATGTTGACTGAACAGTATATAAATAAAACGATTTAATTTGTTTATTACTTCATAATAAAAATTCATTTAATTACTAAAATGAAGAGAATAGAAGTAATTAAGATTTCAGGAAAAAAACAAAATTTTTTGTCAAAGAAAAAAACAAAAGCACTAGAATGTTTTTGCAAAACGCCCTATATATTGAAACTGACAGTGATCATGTCAGTGATTTGAAATAACAACTTGTTTTCGAAGAGTTACTAGCAAAAAGATTGAAATGGATTTACTAACGTGTCAGAAATTGAGTTGTTTCCCTAGAATATCCTTCCCCACAGGCATCTTAGCGTCACTCTCAGGGGCCCAACGTTTTATCAAGAGTTTCTTGTTTTAGAGCATGACGTGGTTAATATTCAAAAAATAAAATAAAATAATAAAATAAATATTCAGCAGTAATCTCGGGAAAAAAATCAAAATAATTTTCTGCTGTCAAATTTTTTATGGATGCGTAAAGCCGTTTTTCCTCTTTAAATAAGAAAAGTCTGCATTTACATCTTCCGTTAGAAATATTTAATGATTATCTTTAATATGTTGCTGCGTTTATAATTTAACTCAGTAAACAATTTTGTAGCAGTGAGAAAAAAAATGTCATATTAAAATTTAATTTTATAGGGTACAAAATGAATGGAAAAAATAGGAAAATCGATTTTTTTTTTCTATTGATGAAAGGGATAGTTCAACTATGGAAGAAAATAAATTATTGAAATTGCATCAATGTTGTAGAAATAAATACAGATGCGGCTGTTTAAAAGAGAACACGAACAAATTAGCACGCTGCAGAGACCCACGTGTTTCATTTAAATCAAAAATTTCAAGCTGATGACACAAGTTAAACAAAAACTATTCATCAGATTAACTTTTTTTTTAATGTAGGGAATAAACAAACAGTTGTCGATGAACTAATTAAAAATAAGTAGATATTATCGTTGCTTTCGTAGGTTGAAATTTAATTTTTTCATCGAAATTTTCATGTTTTGTTCACAACATGGAAAGTTTGTTCAAAAACTTTTTTTCGATTTCTTTCATGTTAAAATTGAACAGCTTGTATATTATCGATGTAGTTAAGCTCTGTCGCTGACACTAATATGCATAAACATTTTTACTTTCTGAACAATATTATACACCCTTAATATTATTTTCTAACTTCTTCTTCTTAATTACGTACATTATACTATGTTTCGATGTTCGCCAAATTACAACAGAAAAAGACACTAGAAGAAGATTAAACACAGAACTAGACACAGAAGAGATGGTTTGTATGCCAAATGCATGCAAGAGGCTTTAAATGTTTTTATAATTATTATTATTATTATTATTTAACAAAACGTTGGCGCTCTAAACAAACTATGACTTAAAACTCTAGATTTATCAAATTAATGATCAAAAGATATAAATACAATAAAAAAGAACGATTGATGGTAATCGAAATGACATTAGCAATAAATTACGTGTTGTAAAATGTATAATCAAATTTTCAAAAAATTTCAAATTTCAAAAACTGAAGAAAGTTATGCCACCAGCTAGTATGAAAATTGTATTTTGGAAAAAAGGTATTTGAAGTCTGTGGAATCTTACCTCAATTTTGTGACCACCAATTCAAACAATTCAAACTGAGCTGCATCTTAATCATTTTTATCATGTATGTTTTATGCTATTAGGTAAACGCTCTGGAATTCGCAAATTTTTTAATTTCACGAAGAAATCAATCGATATATAGTGTTTTAAATCAATTTAAACAAAAAAAATCGATGTCGTCCATTCAGCATATGTTACGTCATTTATTAATACCAGCTTTTAAATCCTTTAATAGAAGACTTCCAGTGTATAAGCTTGAGAAATTATGTAAAAGGACGAAAATTTAGACTTAGTGTATTAATTCAAAAAGAAACAATTTTTATATGATGAAAAGGCATCTGCTGTGATAAAACATTCAATGGCATTTCTAATAAAGATTTCAGACTAACATTACTAATTAATAATAATGACATATTGTACTTAATAAAACGAAGAAATTCTCCAGCCTTTTGCAGAGTAAAGGTTTCATTACTTTTTTTAATATTTGAAGGGATTGAAGACGGCATATTCCAGTAAGATAATACTATTCTTTAAACTGTATGCTATGCAGATATGTTTCTCTTAGAACATTAATTAATGTCGGGCAATTGAAATGAAAGAAAAAATTCTCGCAAAAATACCATTTTGTATGGTGAAGACATAACTAGTTAAAAAAAAAAACATAATGTTGATAATTAAACAAAACTGTCGGTATTTAAACCATCTAATTAATAATTTTTCCATTTATTATGATAACGGTTTACCGTAAACTCTAGTTTCCGAGATTACAGCTTCTATTTACTATACATTTAGTAAAATACAAAACAACAAAATAAAAATAATCAACTAAATAATACTCATGCCATTCTCTAAGGTTTTACGATGAATTTAAATCAAAATTTTCCTCAGAACTATATTTTATTTCACCATTTATTTGCTAGTATTTATTATTTTGTTTATTTATTATAATTCATTTTTAAGTATTTATTAACAACTGTTTGAGAAGAATCTTGCCTATCATGTGGTTTCATAAAATTTTTAATCTAGTAATCCTAAGAAAAGTAAAACAGAAATCGATTGATCTGGCAATTAAAAAGCGTAAATGGATTGGCTTTAAGTAAACCTGAAAAATTTAAAGTAAAGCAAATTTCAGATTGGGTCCCTCAGGGCAATAGAAAAAGAGGAAGTCCTAAAAATGCTTGGCATAGGACGATTATAAACAGATTGAAAACAATAGGAAAAACACGGAGAGAGGCAAAATATCTGGACACAAATAGAGTGAGACGGAAAGCTAAGATAGAAGCTCTATGTTTCAATTCGGAGTGAAGAAGAATAAGTATGTATGCATGTATTTGCTAATTTTAACATTTTGATATCTATACCTTTTACCAAATTGAACAGTAATAGACCTTGAAATCTGTTTACATTTCTAAAATTTATTTAAATAGGCGGTTTATTTAAATGGTTGATAGTAGTTAGGTGACGTTTATTAATTATTTTCCTAATGTTGTCAATTACAGCACAGGGAAAATGGGCCCAAATTAAGCTTTCTAGTGTTTTAAAGATAATAAATTTGGATTGACCAAGCTAAGGAGTCTGTTTCCTACATCTTTCCTGTTGATTTATTTATTCACATACAAATGTGAGTTTTTTTGCAAATACAACGAATGGATTAAAAAATATTTTCAATTTAAAGGATAGCCAGCACAAATTTGAGACAAAAAACTGAAAAATATACATTCAGTGTTATAGCGGGATTCGATCTCACTAGAACTACAATTCATAGCGGTTAGCAGAACAACAATACCGCACTGCGAGGAAGACCCCTAGGATTTATTGCAAGTAAAACAGCCATATATGATTGGAGTCTCTGTTGCCGACAGACATTGTTCTTCCATCAAACGCTCTGTAGAGTTAAGAGTGCTTAATATCTATCTGCTGTCTTTCTCATTTTTGTATTATCTGTTCTTCAATTTAACAAGCAACAAGACATACTTATATATTAAGTTTACAAGCCTGCACATGTATCTAAACGAAATTTATTTATTCATTGTTACACATCCAGGTTTGCAATGAGTTTCGAACCAGCACAGCCATTTTACATGGTATTTGATGGAAAAGCAGGACTGGACAAGAAGAACCCTGAAAAACACGTAATTAAAAAAATAAACATTACTATTTCGGGTCATCTCTTTATTGTTACACATATGTATGCAGGTTTGTGTGCTTGTGAATTTGAAGAACAGATAGCTCAAGTTAGAGAAGGACATTAAAAAGGAGGTAGCTGGTTCAAATACCACTGTATCATTGGATATGTCTCTGTGGCGTCTTTTAATATTTTGTGGAAAGCCTGCTCTTCGATTTTGCAAAGGCTTATAAGGCAAGCTTTGTAATAAGTTCAGAAAGCTGCTCATATCTGTATAACAATAAAATATAAAATAATCATAGCTGTCTAACAATGTATATCGCATAAATAAATAGATGAAACCAGGGTTGCAGTATGATTCAATCCCGCTATCTCCACACTTCCACTTTATGATATGTAAACATCCTAATGTTATTTAAGCTACTGATATAGTTCAGTCTTGTCCAGGCATTTGTATACTTACGAAAATGCATTTTTTACAGTCTTTACAGTTGGTGGATGTTAGCTTATAGCTTACATAGAAATGACTGTAATTAATTGACCAAAACCAACGTTAACAAGCGTTTACTAAATAAAATAAATTATCAAAGTGAACATTTCTCCATTATCTCAAATTATACTAGTATACTATTAAAATTATCGAGTTTTTTGCTAAAATTACCAAATTTTACCACATTTACTGCCGCACAGCATAGTAATGAAATCATATTTTATTGTTAATTCAACCATAAGTCATTATCAAAACGTTTCGGTAAAAATTACCACTTTCTTTGGTGTCTCCACAGAGTAACGGTAAATTTTACTACGTTCTGTTAGTTTTAAGCATATTTTTTTTTTCTCAGTGTATTTATACAGATTAAAATATATTGTCTGCGAAAAAAAAGCATAAATTTTGCAAAATTTAAGAAAAATTGCGAATGGAAGCAGGATTCTCCCAAAAATATCCAAATAAATAAATAAAAGAAAAACTCAGATGTCGAAAATTCAAGTATACGGGAGACAAAAAAAAATCCAACTCACATAAAGCAAATAGTTTTATTGAAATCAAATATTTTTATCGAAATATATCGTGAATTCGATTTAGAACATATTATGCTTTCTTGTTAAAAAAAAAAAAGTTTTCTGAGAATTGAAAGCAAACTTTTGAGATTCAACACATAAAAACAAAGGCACTCAATAAATGTGCGATTCACACTTTCCAAACTTTCTTTCCTCTCAAGAGTGACCAACTTATTCAGAGGTCTTGAATCCAACGGACATTTCAGTTTGGTTCATCTTTGAGTCAAGTGTACTTGCTAAGCGTCATAAAACTTTTTCATCCTTATAAGAAATCTTCGCGTAAAGAATAAATAAAACAAAATATTAATAAGTGAGACCATGATAAAAAATTTTGGTATGCGTTTTCAAATTGCATTAAGGCAGAAAATTGTCCATGCTTGTACATTTCCATGCTTACTTGAAAATTTGGTTGTGTTATGTTGCGTTTCTTGTCAAACGGTAAAATAATATTTAAAGTTAATACATCGGAATAATGTATTTCATAGAGAAAACGATACAAATATGTATTCCACTTGCAATAACAGAAGTTAAAACTGTTCTCTAAGACATTGAGCTACATATATAAATACCTGCTAATCAGTTATTTATAGAATCATTACATATACTTATTCAAACACAAAACGTAAGTTTTGCTTTAGTATGAAAGGAATTTACTTTGAATAAATATTATTGGTTTTGAATCTGATATTGAACATGTATACAAGGAATGTAAAAGAAATAAATCATATTCTTATTGTTCTTAATACATATGCTAAAAAAAGTGTAGAAATTGTTATTCTACATAATATTTAACTAATGTGCTGATTAACTAGAGCGTTCCTTTAAAGTGCTAAAATTTATTCAATTTCTCAAATTATCTAGATTATCTGCGAACTTTTCAGATAATTTGCTCATTACCAACTACTAATCACTCGTAAATGTGAAAATGAGATCTTGGCTGGAACAACAGCAATGTTTCGGTACGTCAATGTTCTGTCAATGTTTTCAATCTAAAAAATCAAATTACAGAAATCAAACAATCAACAAATTAGTAAATAGAATCAATAATCAATAACTTTAAAACCCATAATACCAAAAATCAAAGTATTGAGACACTTTTTTTAAATTAAGGAAATTAACATGATATCATTTATTTATTTTTTGATATCTAAATCAAATAAAACAATTAATAAATTAGTTGATTCAATTAGAGAAGCAAACTTTTGAACTTTAAAAATACGGAAGCTGTTAATATGCAGAAAATGTCTGATTTCGCACTTTAACGGGGCAAATCAGTTCATCTGCTGATTAGGCAGGTAATACGCTACACACATTAACAGCTCTCTACCTTTAGCGGTAATATATATATACATTGCAAGAAAACACAAATGAAATCGTGAGAATGTACGTGAATTATCGATACCTACATGGTACATCGATACATGGTACATCAATACCTACGTTGTAAAAACAATTGAGCAAAGTTGCTCCGAAGCAAATAATAGTCGAATTTGCAATCCTTGTGAATTCCAATTTGAAGCAGCATATATACATATTTGAGTAAAATGCATAATTTCAAAAGTGATGTGGAGGGGTTCGTTGGCTGCTGACAGGATTTGAACCAAGGAACTCTGGATTCGTAGCTTTAAGCTCTAATCTCAGTAGTTGGCCACATGTGTCAAAACTGAGTTTGGATTATATATAGGTTATGTAGTGGTCGCATGACAGACTAATTTTCAGTTTTAATGGTACAAATGGCTGGAGTTTGAAAAATATGGTTCTAATGACGTAGTTAGGCGATAGATAATTTTATTTCCCTTTTAGCTTAATTCGATATATCTTAAAAGGTTTTAAGTGAATGAAATATATGCCCTGATCCGTCATCGAGGCGGCCACTGTCTAAAGCTTCCTAACTCACTCTGAACCTGTGTGTCCAACTATGGTGGTTAGAGCAACCTGTTACAAACCCGGTGGTACTGGGTTCAAATCCTGCCGGCAGAAAACTGAAATATCTCTCACACAGTGCGTACTGTGAGTACTCAGTGTGAGTATTTCGATTTTGAATACAGTTTTCAAATTTGTCTAGTCCCGCAGTGGACTGATCGTTAAGGCACGGTTCCCAGCAGATCACCGAAGTCAAGCATCACTGGCTACGGTCAGTGTGCGGGTGGGTGACCACTTGGATCAGTCTGCGTAGGGACCAAGGGTGTGCGGTATTTTATTTTATTTTATTTTATAACCGTCGTTGAACAGCCGACCCAATTTCATGGGTTTACGACTACTTACGTTCAACTTCGTAGCCTTGTAATTTTGAACCAATCCAGAAGACAAGGAAACTCCTGGATCAGTACCCCCAGAGGTATTGATTTGTTGTGGGAACATGGAGGACAGGTCGTCGGGCTACCGAAGTGGGGGTGCCAACTCCTCCGCAGAGGATCAAAATTGTGATGGCAAGTCTTCGGATCGTCCTCTGGGATGTTTCCCAGACCGTCGCCAATAGCTCATTGTGCAGCTCTAGCACGACGTAAATTAACAACAACAACAAATTTGTCTATTATTTGTTTCGTACGTGTTTTGACGGATATTTCTTTTCCGCAATGTACAAGTTTTCTCTCACTATGTAACTAGCAAGAACTGAAAACGGACTCTGTCTTGTCTAAATTGTAAAGCTTTTTCATAAGAAATTATTAAACTTTCTCAGTTTAAATCTATATTTTCTTTTACAATTATAAGAAATTATTAAAAAGGACGACTTAAAACTTACGGCAAGCAAGAGAATACATATGCAAGTCTTTCTGACTTTTTTTTTACTAAACTATATAACTTTCCTCGTAAACTTTTAGAAGATGCTACAGAAATGTTTCAATTTGACTAACTTCTTCCACTTAAATTCTTTATTTTTACTTAATTTTTCCTTCATAGTTTTACGTAACATTTTCAGAACAAAAACGCAGACGAAAAAGAGATATGTTAGTAAAACAAATTAAAATGATGTTTCAAAAGATACAGACCACAACAGACGAAATGAAAATAATTTTAATAAAACATTTGGTAAAAGAACTATTGTTATTAAAGACCATATTTGAATCATAATTTCAAAGCATTAAATGCTTTAATAAGAAAATAAAAAACTTAAAATATACAACTCAAATATTACAACTTAAGACTTTTATAATATTAATATAATAGAACGAAATAATTTAATTAAACATCTTATGTAAAATTATAGGAAATCTCATAATTAATATTTTTTATTCGAAATACTTAGAATTTATCGCTCAAATTTTGAGGAACTTATAAAATATTGCTATAGTTCGTAATGAAAAAATATGACTTATTTTATACAAAATATTATTCTTAAAAAAAAGGATGGAAAGCAATTTTTTTTCCTTCAACAAATGATTCGAAAAATTATGCATTCTTTTAAATCTTTTCTTGGTTTCATCATACAGTAACGCTAAAAAGCTCCCACTACAGCACTAAATTATGCGAAAAAGGAACGCATTTTTGTTCTAAGTGCTGGAGAGTAGCGCGATATTTGTGTCCAACTGTAATAGTACGCTCAACTACAAGTTAGAAAATGAGTTTATTGTTTTTCTTTTTATTGTGAATTTAGAAAATTCTCTATAATCGTTTGGTAATTTGTTTTCTTTATCTTTTCAAAAATTTTTAGATGTTTTATCTTTGCAGGATGCCGAGTGTTAAATAAGATAAAAGTTCATTTTTCTAAGCAATTCAGCATTGGCACGACAGCCCTTTGTGAGCCTGGGCCTTCCTCAGAAGCTTTTCCCATTCTGCCCTTCTCCCAGCAATTGTTTTCCAGTTTTTTACTTTTAGGATGGCAAAATCCTCATCCACACAGTCCTTCCATCTCTTTTTGGGCCTTCCTCTTGGCCTTTTATTGAAGGGGGTTGCATTAGAGACTCTCAATGCTGTTCGTTCTGGGCTCATTCTCCCTACATGCCCGGCCCATCTCATTCTACTTAATTTAATAGATTTAATGATATCATCGCCATCAAAGATTCTATATATTTCAAAATTATATCTTTTCCTCCAGTTGTCGTTATCGAGTATAGGGCCAAAGATGGTTCGTAGGACCTTCCTTTCGAAGGTTGCTGATAACTTCTCTTCCCTTTTTGTTAAAGTCCATGTCTCTGAAGCATAAGTCAAAACTGACTTGATTAATACCTTATAAAGTAAGATCTTAGTCTTTCTTTTTATTAAGTGAGATTTCAATAATGATCTTAAACCATAGAAACAGCGATTGGCTGCGATTATTCTTTTTTTGATTTCAGGATTGATGTCATTTTGATAGTTTATTTCTGATCCTAGATAAGTAAAATTTTTTACAGATTCAAATTTAAAAGAATCTATTTTAAACAATTTAGGGATGATTTCTATTGTACCACAATACATATATTTTGTTTTCTCCACATTCACTCTTAAGTTAATTTTTCTAGCTGATTTTTCCAGTGCCAAAAAATTTTCACTCAGTGCTGTCCTAGATCTTGCGATGCTACATCATCGGCGTATGCCAAAATCTGCACTGATTTATTAAATATAGTACCTGTTGTATTTATGCCAGCATCTCTAATAACTTTTTCTAAGGCTATGTTGAACAGACGACACGCTAATGCATCTCCCTGTCTAACTCCATTATGAATTTCAAAAGAAGTAGATAGTTCCCCTTGAATTCGTACTGTTGAAATGGTTTCAGCGAGTGTGAGCATTACAAGTCTGATCAATTTTGATGGAATATTAAAATCATATAGGGTCCTTAATAGCTCAATCCTATTAATACTGTCATATGCCGCCTTAAAATCCACAAATAAATGATGGGTCTCTATTCCGAATTCTCTACATTTCTCCAAGGTTTGTCGTAGGGTGAAGATTTGGTCAACTGTGGACCTTCCTTTACGGAAGCCACACTGATAGTCACCTATGACGCTGTTCTAAGCAATTAAAGTAAATTATAATTTGACTTGAATATTTTAATTTCTATCTATCAGTATTGTTTTTAAATTTTTATTTATATTGAATATAATACATATTCATATGCTTAATATACACCATTAATCCCTTCGAGATTAATATAGTGTTCCATAAAATTATCGATACTTTATTGAGCCAGAATTTGAAAAATATTGGGCCATAACTCAATTAAAAATATATCGCAAAAACTTGTTTAAAAACCGTATATAAGTTCTGCACTGTAAATGGTTAATATTTGCTTTTATTTCAGTATAGATTTAAAATTGTATACAATAATTGTAAAAAATTGCATTTAAAACCCATTAGCTATATCTTAATTGTGCAACTGAACATTTGAAAATGTATTCTTTGCTATAGTATATTTTAGTTTTCGAAATCTAATGGAAAATTACACTATTTAAACCCTTTTTAATGAAGCATTAAGCATTGCAAAAAAAAATTTAAATAAATTTTTTCGACTTAGCTTCATCGAATAATATATCTACATATATCGTATTTATTGTTGATTGTATTTATTGATTGTATTGATCGCATTTATTGATTGTTATAATCTACATATATCGTATTTATTAACTAAATGGATGGAATAAGCTTTTGCAAAACTTAAAATGACCTTTCTATATCAAGTCCCAAATTTGAATGGGTTTATATTTTTTGATAAATCAAAAGATAAATTCAGATTTTATAACATTTTATAATTAACATCAGTCATTTCAGTAAAAATGTTTTTCAAAAATATTCACCATGAAAAAAGCTGTTTTAAAATAGTTTTTATATTTCGCTTCATTCTATTGTGGGTTGCTTACTGAATGCTCATTTTTCACTAAGATCTAAAATTACACATGAGTGTAGCAAGATTTGGCTAAATAAAAAGGTATAGTTGTGCGCGAAAAAGCATTTTTGTGTCTGATTCCGTAACTTAAAATATCGTCTGTATAAATTCATTAGCATATTTAAAGATAATCCCAGGAACCATTAAGATTACATTTTAGTATATGAAAATCGGAAAATTCTCCCAAGAGTTATTTATGGGATGTCTCTTTTTTTAACTGTCATTTTTTTTATAGAAATTGAGCAATAAATTCAAAAAAAGAAGAAAACACTACAAACCTGATTTTTTCTTGTTTTATGTGTAAATAAATTCAAATGCGATAAATTTATTTACAAGAGTATATAAAAAAATCTTAATATACTGCAGAAATATATAACTTAATTTTATTTCATTTTATCCTATATAGGCACCAACAATTCATTACTTATCAATAAACAGTACATGAATATTTATAGTGTATTGATTTGGTTTTCTAATGAATATGTCTAGACAAAGATATAAATACATTATGATGTGAGTATATCATGAATCATCAATTGCTAAAGCCTCACCAACATTG
This sequence comes from Parasteatoda tepidariorum, assembly GCF_982258835.1. Taxonomy (NCBI): domain Eukaryota; kingdom Metazoa; phylum Arthropoda; class Arachnida; order Araneae; family Theridiidae; genus Parasteatoda; species Parasteatoda tepidariorum. The sequence goes on along the minus strand of NC_141765.1, from coordinate 31,388,149 downwards.
TAAACGTAATTATTTAGTTTAGATACAACGTATTAAAACTAATATATAAAGCTTACAATTAATTTATTTACAATGTAAGCGAAATTTAAACGATTCTAAAAGGGTCCGGGAAGCAAAATACTTGAAAATCATGAGCTCTTTTTATTGCTCGAAAGTTATACAATTGATTATCTTTCAAATACAGAAAAAAATTATACTTTTTATCCCGATTAGATGATAAGATCAGACCATACTGTTTCCTTTTTTCCCATATTAAACTTCTTCATCTGAAAAAGTTAAGAGTTTTTTGAAAAAGTTTACAAATTTTTCCTACATGAGTATTTGTTTTCTAATTTAAAGAGTATATCTCAAACCTATTAAATATAGTTGCATGAAGTTTAGAATATATATATTGATTTGACTGAAGGAAATTTGTAAAATATTTTCAAGTTTTTTTTTCATAGTTTTCAAACAAAAGTAATAAAAACAAAAAATATGCAAGTTTTAATTATAAAAATGTTTTAATTTTTTTAAAAATTAGTAGCAAAAAAGGCTAAGGACAAAGAAAGTACGGATATTTTAATTTAAAAGAAATCAAACAATTTGGAAATTGGAGTGTGACACTTCAAATTTTAAAAATTTAGAATATCATAATATTGAAGTTTTTATTTTATTTTTTTTTAAATGACACTTTGCTCTCACTTATTTTTTCGTATACTTTCCGTATTAAAAACAACAGTACATAAAATTTCGGACAATACAAGCATTTTTAAAAAAGTTTCAATCGTAAGTCCCGGTCCCTTTTTATAATATTTTTTTTTAAATAAAAAGTATAAGATTTAAAAAGTTTTCATTAAAATATCTCTTTATTTACTTTTATTATTACAAATTTATGAAAATAATACAAATTAAGAGATTGTGTCGCAATGTTCATGAAAAGTTATTCAAAATTTCATCTATCGATTATTTATATAATTTTGTGTTTTATGTCGTGCGCCTAATAGATGACAGAAAAAGTATTCAAAAAAATTATTTATCGTATGAAAACAAAAACTTAAAAACTGTTAATATTTCATACATTTAGTTGCATTAAGATGATCCTCAACTTTGATATGGAATTAATAAATGGGTTCATTTCCCCCCATTTAGAGTGAAAAAAATCATTTCTTATAAATTCTACAATTTTTAAAGAATATTTCTCTATTGCTTTGCCATAAATGTTATTTCGCTCATTTTTTTTAAGTAAAACACTTCTTTTCCCTAAAAGGATAATATAGATCAAATACACTGTAAAAAATTCCGGACCAAATTACGGCATAAAATATCGGCACTTTTTATAGTAATTTGATTCGGAATTTCTTTATAAAGTAGCTCCATAAATACTTCGTGTAACTTTAAAGAACGATTCAAAACGCGATTACGATAGATATTTACTATTTTACATCGCGCCACTAGTTTTTACAGACTTTTCATCACTTTTTAAATATAAATGAATAAAATTAAAAAATTAAAAAAAATAATTGTTCAAGTATTGATTTCTGGGTAATTCTTAATTGATTTCGCTGTATTTATTATTTTTGCACAAAATATTATCGAAAAACAGTAACTAGGGCATTCATGGGTTGATGCACAACAAAGAGCTATTCTGTCTCATAATTATTATTATAAAACACTCATCAATTGTCATTCTAAAATAGAGATGATAAATTAGACATTTTTCTCTGTACTTAAACTCATTACATTAGTTTATCATGAATATTAATCAATCAAAAAAATAATTAATTGTCGTTGATAACTTTTCTCATTTTATGTTTTTATTCAATTTTATAATTAGTTCTTTATTCATGTTTAACGTTTTCTAGAATAATATGAAAATAGTATAAGCGAGATTCAGTTCTCTTCTCCTTTTGAAACCAGAAACAAAAATATTTTCAGGAACGTATAAGTTCGAGATAAATATTTTTAATTTTAAGTAATCATCGAACACTAACAATAGTATTTTTAGTAAAACATTAAAGGATTTTGAAATTTCTGAGAAAATGAATAAGGATTTAAAGTGGATAATATGTTCATTTTATATGTTGTTCATAATTTTACCTTCTTCTCAAAAAGAAAGCCACTTTCGAAAGATGCTAGCACGTATTTTGGATATTATTACAGTAACAAGTTTAATTTATTTAATGTGTTGTGATATGCATTTAATGTGTTTAATAATGAAAAAACACCCATTTGGTTTTATAATCTCTGGCTTCAGCGCAAATGTCTTTGGTTTTATCTTAAGATTAATAGTAATTTATAAGAAAGATATCATTATTTCTACAATTTTAAGTACTTATATTAAGAAATCAGAAAGAGGCGGAAACATATTATGGGTAAAAATAATTATTACTTGTGTTTTTACTTGGGCTTTATCTATAGCATCGCTGCTCAAGTCATTCTTATTTATGTCAACAAATCAAGGTTTGTACAAAAATAGGCTGATTTTATTTTTTGGTTATGATGCACCTGAAATTGCCGTCTTCATTTTTGCCGTTTTTGCAGATATACTTTCTGAACAGCAACTGCAGATTCTTCCAGTACTGTGTGCAATGTTATGCTTTTATGTCTATAATACTATAGAATGTTCTATTGTGCATTATAAGAAAATATTAAAAAAGAGCAGGAATCTTAATAGAGAAATTGATTTATATAATGTTCTCACTGAAAATATCATTTTCAAAGTCAAAAAAATTGAAAGTGCTACATCTCTATTGCTCTTGTTTCTGTTTTGCTATTTTGTTTCGTGTATTTTCATTTCACTGACACTTTTTCTACGCTTGAAAGTTCAACCAAATATTGAATGGAACTTCTTTGTTCAATGTTTCACTCTTTTAAAATGGCTGATTGCATTTTATACAATGAGTATTCAAGCGGTTAATGTTCATATATCAGCAATGTATATTAGTAATGACATTCATAGGTTCTGCTCTACAATACTAAGAGAATCCAGTGAAGAAAATCAAGATTTACAATTATTGCTTATTACAATGTCAAAATGTTTCCCCTCCCAAGTTGTCATAACAGGCTATGGCCTTTTCACGTTTAATCAAAGCCTTATTCTCCAAATAACTGGGGCAATTCTATCATATGGAACAATTCTTGTTCAATTCGGAAAGCTTGGATAGTTTGTTTATACGGCATTTATAATATTAAACTATAATGTATTAGTGTCGATGCTTCTTTAAAAAAAATTTCACAGACATTTCTTACATTTTCCTTTTACTGGCAGTTTTTCCACGCTTCAAACCTCAGCCAAATATAAAATAGTACTTCCTTACTTAATGCTTCATTTTTTTTAAATAGTGTATTGCGTTTTATCAGTTAATGTTCATATATCAGCGCTGTTTTTTAATAATAATATTAATGGATTCTGCTTTGCAAGACCAAGACAATTCCCTGAAAATGATAAATATATACAATTATTGCTTATTAACGATGTCAAAGTATTTTCCATCCCGAATTGTCATAGCAAGCTACGACCTTTTTTCATTCAATCAAGACAATTCTTGAAATAACTGGGGCAATTCTATCATATGGGAAATTTTTTGTTCAATTCGGAAAGCTTGGATAGTTTGTACCACAATCATAACATTAAATTTTAATCTATTAGTGCCGTATCTTTTTTAAAAAAGATTTTACTGACATTTTTTTGTATTTTCAGTTCACTGACAGTTTTTCTACGCTTTAAAACTCAGCAAAATGTTGAAGTTTGAAACTCAACCTTTGGAACTCAATACTATATTTAAAAAGAATAAAAAATAGCGTATTGCGTTTTATAGAATGAGTATTAAAGCGGCTAATGTTCACTTAACAGAGATGTTTTTTAGTAATAATATTCATGGATTCTGATTTGCAATACCAAGACAATCCCTTGAAGATGATGAAGATTTACAATTATACAATTATTGCTTATTAAGATGTCAAAATATTTCCCAGCCTAAGTTGTCATAACAGGTTACAACCATTTCACTTTCAATCAAAGCTTTATTCTACAAATAACTGGGACGATTCTATCATATGAGACAATTCCTTTTCAGTTCGGAAAGAGAGGATAGTTTGTTTATATCACAGTCATAATATTAAATAATAACGTATTAGTGTCACAGCTTGTTAAAATAAGAGCTTAAGACGCAAAAATATTACCTTATCTAAAGTTATAGAATAAATTAGCTCATCTTTTTTAAATTCTGTTAATGAAAAATTAATTCCTCTCTATATTAATAAAATATATAAATAATAGCGTTACTGCTGCCATCAAATCCACCGAAGAAATGGCATGTTCATTCAGAGTACGTTTTTGTTTCTGATTTTGTAACTTAAAATATCATCTGCACTAATTAATAAGCTTATTTGAAGTTTACCCATTCAACCACTAAGATTGAATCCTAGAACGTGAAAACCCGATCTTTAGATCTAAAGTTATTCAGGGTGGTCCATTTATTTATTTATTTGTGTATTACATCATTTCTGCCATTGTGCGACGCTTCACACAGGAGATTTGACTAGTAAATAAATAAAGTTATTCAAGATATGCAAGTTAGCCCCATGTACACACTAACCCCCTCTACTCTACACATTCCTACTCAGTTCAATTCACACTAAATCTATATAAATGTACTCGTCAAGTACAATATAATACAAGTATAATACAAGTATATAAATGTACAATATTCAATTCACTATAGATATTTATGAAAATAAAACTATCAGAAATTTGCAATTTTTTTCTTTTCACCGATGACAATGTTTTCTATTATCGAAAAAATATTGTTAGCGATTTTTTTTTAAAAAAATTATGTTTAAAAAAATTATATTTAAAAGCAATATTGATTGTTTTGAATGAATTGGTTCGAAAAGTGTAATACAAATTATATGAATTAGTTTTTACGAAATAAATATGATTTTTATAATAATATAAATAAATATGATATAAAATTCAGCTCAGAATGAATTTAAAAGTATAGTTAAATTCGAATTAAATAAACAAATCTTATTTTTAACTCAATTTATAACGTAAACAGTGTAATTAATAACCAACAATTTTGGAGAGCATATAAAATAACAAATTATTCTATATTACCAACGAATAAATCCCAATACCAGGTAAATTATATTGGGAGCAATACAGAGTATATGCTGTTTTTTATATTTGAAATGTAGCTTTACAATTTTCAACATAAGTCTTTTTCGTGTATTATAAAAATTGTGTATATAAAAATAACAATTTCCTTTCAGGAAGAACATACTGTTTTTTATCTCCTGTCAGTAACACTTGTAGCAAAATTGTACGATTAAACTGAATACTCGCATTATCTGTGTTTCTTAAAGTTCGCTGAAAAAAATTTTCTATATATTCCTAAATCCTATATTAATTATAATTATTATGAGCTGCATATCTTTTCAATCAATTTATGAATAGATTTGGCATTTTCTAGGATATATCACATTTAGATATAAATTAAATTATTTTTCTCACATTTTATATTGCTTGCGTGCTATTTTTATGATATTTATCTCTTATTTACACTGTAAGAAAATTTTGAGCTTCTTAATAGCTTTCATATATGCTGTAAACTTAATATGGTGCAACATTTAACCATATTATCTTACTTTTAACACTTGATTATATGATAATATGGTCCAATTTAAACTGAAACCTGGTTCAACTTAACACTGTATAAATGTTGTAACAAATATGCACCGTCTTGCGACTCAAGGTAACAATATTATGCTTCAACTTCGACCCGATTTTTCTGAGAGGACAAATGCTTTATTGAATCATTATGCGTTAAGCACTAAATAAATTACTTTAACATCACAGGTTGTGTGAAAAATGTAAAATAAATATTTATTTTAAATTGTAATAAAATTACAATATGTTTTCAAGCACCCCCCCAAAAAAAAAAATCTCTTCCCCCTAAAATCTTAGAATCAATATTAACCGATTATTGCCGAATCACAAATTTTAATCATATTTCGTCGATTTATATTAATAAAACATTTTACTAATCATACAATAAAAAATAAATACTATGATAAATATACCTTCAGAATGATATCTCCAAAAAATATTTGTTCCAATAAAAGAAAACGACAGATAGAGGATTCTGTTTAAGAGTCGGTTTTAAAAGTTGTCTTTTCTATAAAAAAGTACTTCGATTTATTTTATTAAATAAAATAATTTTAAAAAAATATTTACTGAAAAATATGATTTGCATGGAATTTTCTTTGGATAAAAGAATTTTATAATTGTATGCTAAAATTTTTCAACTAATTTATAAAGTTCGCGAGATATGTCGAAGTACTCAAAAAGTGAAATTAGCACTTACTGAACTTTCAAGCATTTCATTGCCTAAATTGTCAGGACCATGTTTCCTAGATTACGGCCACCTCCCCCTTCCTGTTTTAAATACTCAGAATTTAAATTCATCCAAAAAAATTATATTTTCTTAGAGAAAATGCGTTTTTATGTCTGATTAAAAACATAAAATATCGTCTGGCTTATTATTATATTTTATATTCTGATTTATTTTATATTATTATATAATATATTATTATAAATTATTGTATTTATGGTTAGGCTCTCGAACAATTACGATTGAATACAGTGAAAACCCGATCATTTGATCAAAAGTTATTAATTAGTTCCTTTTCTACTTCCTCTCTCTCTCTCTCTCTCTCTTCATTTATTTATTTATTTGTATATCTCCTAGAGAAATTTATGGGTAGTTGCATTGCCCTGAAGACACTTATCATTGTAAAATGCAATCGCTTGGTCTAAGAAATGCCTAGTCCATTCTGTGAATACAATTAAATGTTTTCTAAAAAATCCATGCTTGAAAACTTTTGTTATATTTGAGAAGTCAAAAAAAAAACTGCAAAACTTAGATATACAATGCAAAAAGGCAAAAAATTACTTTTAAATTATGTGAGATTACAATTTTAAAATTATGTGAGATTCAAAAAGAGAAAAAATCGATTTGTACCGTTCCTGCACTTGAAAAGCTAAGTGGATAAATGCTCTAAGTAAAGTTTTAAGGAATTTGAGTAATTTATCTGTAAAGTTTGAATCTATAAGTTAAGAATCAGAAATAGAAATGTCTTCCCTTCTTCTCTTGTTCGCAAGTTTGTAAATGACAAAATATATAAACCTTAACATAACATTTATTTAAGCATAGCGTTCGCAGTCTCGGTGTATAAATTTTCTACGGAAGATAGTTTTCTCTTAGTTACTCGCTAACTGTTTGTTATTAAATGCACTTGGAACCAACTTGTACACTGAAGGCACTTAAGTGTCATTTAGTACCTTCACCCACTTAAATCTGAAAAATTTAAATGCTTGTTAAATTAGGTGAGGAAAAAGATATTTAATTGAAAAATCTCATCTTCTTTACCACTTAAAACCATTGTTTTTTGCCCTATTGAGATCTTTGATGGCTATTTTAATTGCAATAGATGTTTATACTTATTACATCTGTTTTCTATCCTTATCAATAACTACTTTCAATGGTGGACAATGGGTCCCGGGAATGCCTGGTTGGCAGGAAGCTAGATTCACGTTCGTGAGAACGAGAGTTCGAATCCAGCTAACTGAAGACTCCACATGTAGTAAATGGTGACTGGTGCACGTTAAATCTATCGGGTCACAAAGTCCTCCATGTTCCCATAACAAATTATACCTGTGGGGGTACTGAATTGGAGACTGATCGTTCCCCTGTTCAGGTCAAAATTGCGATCTGTGGATGAATGAAGTGATGTATGAATGGGTCCGCCCTATTAAAGGGATGCGGCAAAATAGAATTTCTTGCCATAGATGGCGCCACTGGAAAACAAGAACAATCACACTTCTTGCCTTAATGATCTACGACAACAGCAACAATGGTGGGCAATGGTTATCTCTTACCTAGAAACTATCACAACGCGTCATATAAAATAACTCAGTAAAAACGCGTGAAAGATACATGAATAAAGTTGAAGCTTCTAATTTTTTTTTTATAAAAAACGCTCTAAAATTAAAATAATTCCTAAAAATCTCAGTAAATATCATACTTTGTTATGATTCATAACTAACAATCCTCATTAAAACTTTGGTTAAAAAAAATTTTCATGTATTTTTATTGCATTAGGAATATTTATTATTTCATGTATCTTTCTTAAAATTGCATTATGTATTTTTACTTTATTCGAATTTTTCTGACATTATTACTGTTTCGAGGTATTTCAATCATACTGCCTTGAACATGCCAAATTAAATTAATTATCCGGTTCAAATTGAGAAAATTTAGCTTTTGTGGTTCTGTGTGTTAAACAATACTTTACTTAGCTAAAATGTAAAAAAAAAATAAAAAAATATTGTATTGTCCGAGTTAGTTTAATTCACAGACTGAAGCAACATGCTTCTACAACAGAAATGAATCTTGTCTGAATCAGATTAATTTGCATGAGGAAACTAAACGTTCAAAGTTCAAATGTTCTGTGTTAGCTGATTCCTTTCATATTTCTTTTTTAATCCTTCGACGCAGATGAGTCACCAGTGTCTCTTTTATATTTTTTTCTCACTCTCTAATTACAAGCAAAAATATATTTTTATATTTTTTACATATGAAAAACCGTCGAACAATTGCTAAAAAATCTTATAGATTATCAGAATTATATTTGTATTAAAACATAAAATCGAAGAAAAGTAGGTTTTAAAAAAAATTCTTTTCATTCATATTCAAAAATGTAGCAATAATTGATTTTGCAAAATAAAGAAATTTCACTGTTGAATAACTTTTTCTCTTTGATTTAAATAAATGCAAATAAAAGTAAATTTGAAAAATCATTGTTTGGAAGTGAGCCGTGTTTGGAAAAATGTTACCTTTAACGTAGAAAAAGACAACGGTGCTTCATGCTGTTTTCATAACCGACAATTATTGCAATGCTAAATATAAAATTTTTCATTTATGTTGTCATAAATTTATACAAAATAAATAAACAAATTATGAAATATGTCTAATAAAAATTCCGCTTTAAAAGATTAACCACTATGTAATACATAAATATAATTCATTGTTTTAATAAAGTTTTAATTGTATTCTATTCAGTCTCTGTTAGCTTCTTTTGGCAGTTACTGCCAAATAACGGTCTTCATTCAGCATCATAACTCGGGGTCAGTACTGTAATGTCTACTGACATTTCCATCCTCTTGGAATCGTTGCCAAAATAGTGGGCAATTCCAAGTTCTGCGGAATCTTCCATCTGAGTATTTTCCCACATTTTAGGCGGCCGATAATTCCACTTCGAAAAAATTATCCTCATTCGTCCTCTGTGTCATAACTATTCGGTTATAGTCGAGTCTGTACTGAGTCGCTTGAACAACTTATTTCTTTGCCACCATTTCTTTTATACCCCTCTCTTATACACTCGTTATTGTGATGTACTATTTGTATATTAATTTTGAAGAAGACAGGTGAGTTAATTTTATAGGGGAAATCTTTACTTTAGAGTTTTCCTTAATTTATGGACGTGAGTCTACGTGCATATATATATATATATATATATATATATATATATATATATATATATATATATATATATATATATATATATATATATATATATATATATATATATATATATATATATATATATTTAATAAGTTTCATTTATTGCGCTTAAGCTGCAAGTAAACAGAATTCATTAGATAAGTTCAAAATAAAGATAAAACAAAGAAAAATAATAGACATATGAAAAAAAAAGGGGGGGGGAATAATAAGTAAAAAAATAACAAACAGATTAAAAAAAAAAAAGAAAGAAAAAAAAGATTAAATTTTATTTTAAAAAAACGGGAAAGAAAAGATGTAATCTTTTTATCAGCCCACACGATTATATCCGCAAAACAGAGTGCTTTCTGATATTGTATCAATAATTGATGAAAAGTTTATATCTTTTTTTTCCCCGGTTTTTTTAAATAAAATTTCATCATTTTTTCTTTTTTTTTTTAAATCTGTTTTTTGTTATTTTTTTACTTATTATTTCCCCCCTTTTTTCATATGTCTATTATTTTTCTTTGTTTTATCTTCATTTTGAACTTAACTTATTGAAACACTTAACTTATACAAACCAATAAGTTTTTAAATGATTTTGATTTCTACGGTTTATAAATAATACATCTATATTTGGAAGATCCACTAATCATTTTTACACCATTTTAAGTCATGGAAAACTTAAAAATACGAAAATTACTAACTTGTTATTTCATTACCACTTTAAATATTATGTGAAACTTGAACTTCCGGGTTCACAAGTATGTATATATACTTGATATATAGATCCTTCTCGAAATATATCCCTCTGAACTGATTTCATTACTTCTCCCTAACCGTCAAAGAAATATCTTTATTCTAATTATTCCCTGTTGTGAAGATACATACTAAATATTCAGAATACCATTACTGGCCCCCAACAATGTTTATAATTGGGCAGGGCAAATGCTCAAGGCTGCTCCCCCATATTCAGCCACACCATTTGGCGAAACGAGGTGGATTGTGGCAACCCCCCGTCGCACGCCGCTCCGGCGGACAGCCCCTGGCTATGATTAACCCTTAGTACGAGGGAGCCGGAGGAGAAGAAACGTAGGAGTGTCAGAGCAGAGAGGAAGGCGCATAGTGCATGGCTGCCCGCGGTGCCACTGCCGAGACGCCCAGAGCCGCAGCTCTACTGCCGCCCGCAGCCGCGATCTCTCCGTCAACTCCACGGCCAAGCCTCAGTCCATCCGCCAACTTAGATTCAGCTGTTGCTGCTTATGCTGGTCATTTCTCCTCCATCAGCAGGTAAATAGGGCACGTGTCCGGCGCCCGCTCTTCTCTTGTTTACACTTTCATCTTCCTTTGCTCTTTTCATCTTCGCTTTGAAACGAAGTATGTTCTCAGAAGAAATATTTTTTTCAGGCCATTTAAATGTATCGTGAAATTGTGTTATTTATGAAATAATTATGCCATTCGTTATACAGCATGAAATTGGGATATAGTTGCTTAGTATTTCAGGAAAAAATGTATTATTTGATTATTTTTTTGTACTTCGAAAGATATTGTATGCATTGAGCAACATATCATATAGTGACTTATCATTATATGGATACTTACACTAATTAGTTAATTTTTTGAATGCGTTGTTTGCAGGCTTAAATGGCAATCAATGATTTGTTTTCAAAAATTAATAATCGCTTAGTTTTTTTTTTGTTTTTTTTAAGGAGCAAATTAAAGATTTTTTACTCATATTTTTAGTTTTTGTATTGCTTCCAACAATGTTTTTTTCAAAACAATTCTGTGCATTTATTTGCTGTGATTATCAGTTTGAATCGCGAATCATTTAGAAATTTACGTATTAATTAGTACAAACTCAATATAAATAAATTAAAAATTAAAAAAAATATCGGTCAGACATGCAGTAAAAATTTTAATAACGTGTAATGCACTTTCAATGCACTTTTTTATTAAGTATGCTGATTGTAGAAGGATTTACTTCAAAGTACAATCTTCAATAGCAAAAAAAAAAAAAAAAAAAAAAAAAAAAAAAAAAAAAAAAAATCTTTAGAGAGTCAGATAATATGTAAATAAGAAAAAAATCATGAGAAAGAGAACTACATACTGCAACTTCGACTTTTTGCTCAAAATCGCTGATAATCTTTACCAATAAAGCGAAAAATATTTTTAAGTTCGTTTAAAAAAGTTTTAGATTTTAATCAAAATTATTAAAAACAATAAAAAAAAATTTTTATATTGTCACTTTTAAAGAAAAATTTGGCTTCACTGCATAATACAGAACTAGTTTTACTGTGTAATACAGAACTGTCAGTAACTGTTTTACACATAGACAAATTTAACCCTGCATAGTAAAATTCGCTAATGTAATTTTAATATAACAGTGCAATTTATAACTATTTGATAAAAATTTGAAAAAGAGATTTTTTCGAAAAATAATTTAATTGCAGTACTAAGGTTAAAGAAAATTATGAAAATGTAAGATAATTAAGGTTTAAAAAAATTTTAAAGAAGAAAATACAAGGATCTCTATCAGTAAACATCATTAACTTACTTTAATAAGATTATATATAGCTGTTTAATATGCACCTTTTCAAATTTAGTTGCAAATTTTGATTATTTTTAATTGAACTATTCAAAAAATTTTCCTCTCTGATAAATCACGAAAATTTTATATATCTGCGCTCTAGTTTTAAAGGTAAAACATGAATAAAAGATTGATTGTTTTTGTTGCTTTTAAGTTAGTTTCAGCCAAGGTAATCGAATAAAGCAAAGTATAAAATTTGCACCATACCTATTTTGCTGTAATCTACGTATCTGAGGAAAAAAATTCATAATTTTTTTTTTATCATTCACTTGCTATTTCTGCATATCAGACTGTCTACAATGGTGATTTTTTTCTTTTTGTAACGTTTTCACCGTTATAATATATTAAATATTATAAAATCGTTTTTATATGTGGTACCAAATTAATAGATAGGAAAATCCAGAAAAAGTGCGAAAAGTGCTTCTAGTGAACGAAGAATACTTGCAACATAGAATTTTTTCGGGAAAAAAAAAAGTATTCAGACAGGTGATGAGCAGTTTGCAGGTCCAGTAAAAGCTGCCTCGGGCAATAAGGACTAGGGATGATCATCCCCACCCCTCCCTTTCAAGAAATCCTAAGGGCGTAAACATACATTCCGTAGATTTTTTTTTACATCGAATCATAACTATCTAACGACTCTATATTGTAAAATTCTTCCATATTTATACATTGTTTATCAATAAGCAATGTATAAATGTTTTTTATAATGAATTTTTATTTTCAGTATATAATGGATATAAATTCAATTTCTAAGATTACATTTTTTTATTGATTTATACTGAAAAAAAAATACTTCTGTTCTACTTAAATTAAAAGGTAAAACTTTCTTATACTGTTTAACTCAGGCATACTCAACTCTTGACAGGGTGGCCTGATTAAGTCCTTAGTTGGTCGATGAGCAACTCTTATTTCCTAGCCAATTTTTTTTTTTTTTTTTAAACAAGCAACTTTGGAACATGGATAAAAAAAACTTAAAGTATAGCATAAAATTTCCCAAATACAGAGAAAAAGTATTAATTTGAATAACGAAACTTTTTTTAAATCCTGAATTTTTCCCTTTTAAATTTTGTAAACAAATATTTTATAAACCAAAGCCTGTTGAAAACTTTTGCAGTTAAGGAATTTATTTTAAATTAAAGATTTAAGTAATTAATATGAAGCAATAAATAATAGAATTGATTTTCCAGGGGGGTAACAAAACTAGTTACAATTTAATGCAGCAAACAGCATTTTTTTTTAAAGATTAGATATTTGTATACTTTGCTTTGAATATATGTATGTACAATTTTCTGTACTTAGTATTCCAATGTTTAAAACTAGTTGATGTTGTTTATAACAAAACAAATTAATTAAGTTCGTGTTAGTTGATGCAAAAACTAAATTGACTGTGGCCGGTCTTCCTCTAATAAATGTTGTGCATCTCTAGTTTATTGTGTTCAACTAATTAAAATGATGTCATTGATAATATATTTGCTAAATCGATAGTTGTTTTTGATCATTTAACTGGCATATTTATGGAACGCATCATAGTAAATGAAATTTATAAGTAAATAAAAATAGTATCATAATAATAATTTTGCATCAGAAAATATTATAAACGCAAATTAGTATTTTTTTTTAAAAAAACTTTAAACTATCTGCTACCCGAGTAGCATGTTTGATGCAAATATTTTGCTGTCTTTTCAGGGATACAGTAAAGCTGTTTCATGTTTAAGAAATTCATTAAATTGTGGAAATACTATTCTGCTAACCTATTTTGTAATTCAAGAATACAATGAAATATAATTTAATACGAATTTGTTTATTTTAACTTTATACTATCCGTTATCTGAGTAGCAAAGACGAAGGAGCACTTCTTCTAGAAAATTTTTATTTTACTTTTGAAAGGATTTTGTTTTTGTTTAGATTTTTTACATATACACGAATTAGATTGTTATTCTGAGACAATATTAAGCACTGAGGAAAATTATAATTTAGGAATAGAACAGAGTTACTTCCGAGACAAGAAATTCATTAATTTTGGGAATATATTATTCTTTAAACCTAGTGTGAAGTTCGGAGTTGAGAAAAAGGCCTGTATTAAAATTTTATTTTTATTTTTTAAACAAGAAAAAAAAAACGGTTTTACCTTTGAAACTTCTCAGGTCTGAGGAATAACAATTTGAGGACAATTTTTTTAAATTTTTAACGTTTTAAAGTTAGTCTTATATTTTTTATGAATTATAAATCGTTTTTATTTTAAATCCAACATTTTTAAAATTTTTGAATAATATACCACATGAAAATCAGATTATTTATTTAATGCTTTCTAAGATTAAATGCCCTAAAGCAATCGTTCCATCCCATGGATTAAAGTCATGTTTCCTTTCCTATATCACCTTCAGCGGTACCTGTTTTTCTGTTTTAATGAAAAGAAAAATGTAGATTATATGTATCTCAAGGTCTAACACTTAAGTTTTCTTACGCCTTCCATGACACACTTAATTTATATCTGATTAAGATTTAATGTAACAATTGATTTTGATAATTGAAACATTCATAGTTTCGTTCTAAATATATTTAAACTTAAAAGAAGCGAAAATATATTCAAAAATGATTTCAATTTTTAGGAAATTATCTTTTGATTTCTAAATATTACTAATCATGAAAAGAAATTTATGTTACTGTGAGTAATACTTAAGTTTTCTTATGTCTTTCATGGTGCAATTTATATCCGATTAAGATTTAATGTAACAATAAATTTTGTTAATTGAAACATTCATAGTTTCATTCTAAATATATTTAAACTTAAAAGAAAAAAAATATTTAAAAATGATTTAAGTTCTTAGGAAATTATATTTCAATTTCTAAAAAATAAATTTATGTTATTACATGTATCTCATGGTCTAACACTCAAGTTTTCTTATGCCTTCCATGACACACTTAATTTATATCCGATTAGGACTTAATGTAAGAATAGATTTTGTTAATTGAAACATTCATAGTTTCATTCTAAATATTTTTAAACTTAAAAGAAAGAAAAACATTCAAAGAGTGATTTAAGTTTGACTATTTAAAACTATTTATAATCATAAAATATAATAATCGAAAATAAAATAAAATCGAAATTAAAAAATTCCAAAATATATTTCAGCTTGTAATTAGAGCATCAGAGAAAAATTAATGAAAGCGGCACCAGTGTCTCATCTGCGTCAAGGTAAAAAAGCAGCAAAATTTTGATAGACTACTTTGCAAAAAGTGAACAAACGTAGAAAATTAAAGTATTAAACTTTTTGTATCCTTTTTTTTTTCTTTTTTTTTTTTTTTTTTTTTTGGAAAAGTCATTAAAATTATTATTTTTTTCATTTTTATAAAAAAATACAATATACCAAATTATGTCTATTTTTTATTTAAAATCTTGATCAAGTGACCTTTATGTAAATTTGATATTAATTATCTAAAGATTCCAGTTGCATATGTATTATATGTAAGTAAATTATAAAAAATTAATGCCAACATAGAATATT
The DNA here is from genome assembly GCF_982258835.1 of Parasteatoda tepidariorum. Taxonomy (NCBI): domain Eukaryota; kingdom Metazoa; phylum Arthropoda; class Arachnida; order Araneae; family Theridiidae; genus Parasteatoda; species Parasteatoda tepidariorum. The sequence goes on along the minus strand of NC_141765.1, from coordinate 31,372,514 downwards.
AAATAGTGTAATAAATAACAAATGTAATATTACATAATGTAAATCGAAATAAGTAATTCGTCAAATATCTTTTATGTGCGTGGTTTAGGTTAGCGACAATGTCAACACAGTATCTTGTCTACCACTACATATGTAAGTTTTACGATTAAATTTTAAATGAGTAAATTTTCAAACAATAATGAATTAAAATTGTTGCAAATTAATAATGAGAAAAACGACTGATAAATAGTGTGAAGAGCTTAACAACAGTTCTTTTGACAAGAGTCTTTCTTTTCTGAGATCAAAATACTATGTAATGACCAAAGCCAAGATCTTAAAGATCTAAAAATTCTAAAAAAAGGCTTTTAAAAATTATTAAAAATGCCTTGAAATTAAAAATAATATCCTTAAAAGGTTTCGAAGCCATGTTTTATATTTAGTTTCTTTTAGAAAAAAATTATAAGCCGTAACTTGTTTTAAAATAAGATACATTTGGTTAATAAAATAAGATTGAACGAGATGAATACAAATTTATTAATTTTTAGTTACAGTCTTCAAGAACATCATAATTGTATTGTACTATCAAATTTTTTTTTGAGATTTTTTTAAATTAAAAGCTTGCCTATTGTCCAAAACATACTACTTATATTTTGAAAAACTTTCTTTGGCATCAACACTTGTAATTGAAGGATATTTAAAATATCAAGATTCAACGCAAAAAATACACTAACTTATATTTAAAAAAATTAAATCACAAGCAAAATGCATTTAAATAAAAGATATCATTCAAAATGTATTTAAAAAAATAATAGAAAAAGGCTCAAAAATGAAAGATTGACAAAAAAAAAAGAACTATTCCCTGTAATGAAAAAAAAAGAACAGAAATGGACTTATAGTAACCACTTTCTGAAGTACCGCAGAAGTACCTTCTTATTTCCTTTTCGTAAAATAATGATTAAAAAAATAACAGTCCGTAGTTTTTTACGGTAATTGAACTAAGGTCTATTAAATTTGGTTAAAATAATGGTGAATTTCTCTCGTGATAGAAGTTTCATGATAATCCTTCATAATTTTAAATATTATTTCAAATTTAAGAATTATTTGAATTATTAGCTTTAGATTTATAACAAAACACAGCTCTTTAGATAGTTGAGCAATTTACAGCCATATAAACTAACGATCCTTGAAAAAGTTTAAATGGTTGATTTCTCTTGAGAAAGCGGCTTCCAAATATTCCTTTATAATTTGAATTGTTATTTTAAATTTTAAAAAATTATTAGAAAAGTTTAGATTCATAGTATATCACAACTCTTTCGATAGTTATTAAACAGTTTAAAACCATACAAACTAAGGATTATTGAAAATGGTTAAAAGTTTAATAAATGGTTAAATTTTTCCCCGAGAAAGTGGCTTCCTAGTAGTCCTTTATATTTTGAATTGCTATTTTGAATTTAAAAATTGTAAAATGTTTAGATCCATATCAAAACACAGCTCTTTAGATAGTTATTAAACAATTTAACTTATTGTGGAAATTGAGAAAGAAAATTATTTATAAATATAGAAAGAATTACTTACTTTATTAGGAATTTATAATATTTAAAAACCTGAATTAAAAGTATTACTTCATTTTTTTTCATAGTTGCCTGTTCGATCAATTCCTTCTTCCCACTATCATTCTAGCAGTGCGCCATCTAGAGTTTCGTCGAAGAAGATAATTTTCAAAACAATTGTATTTGACAACATTGTTGTTGCACCACGTGTTACAATTTTCAGCTTAATAAGTAACAGTGATTTAAATTCTGCAGGCGTTTATATCCGTTGCATATTATCGAAAACAGAAATACAATTTCCATAGAACAGGCAGTTAGTAAGATATTCATAATTTTATAGGTTATAAAAATATTGAATAACATACTATTTTCATAAATGTATACAGATTTTTAATAATGTTGAAAAATAAAATAATGCATAAATGTTTAAATGATCATTATAATTTTAGCTTATATTATATTAATTATTATACTTTCATTCCCAAATAGTGGTTAGGTAAAGAAACTTGGTACTGATATTTTCTATAAGAAATATGGTACAATTAAATTTTAATTTCCTTAAATTTAAATTATTCAAGTAAAATACGTTACCAGAAAATAAAATGTTGAAGTACGACAGATTAAAATGATTATAATGTGTCGCTTCGCATTTTAAAATGTTAAATGTATCTTGTTACCGTTGAATTAAATAAGGCAATCGAAAATAAAACATTTCTTAGGGGGCAGCAAATTTTTCTGCAGTGTTTTAATTAACTATTCATGGGTAATATTTTGCATGTCATCTAAAATTTAATAGCTAATGTTAATATACTTTGTACTGACAATATGAACTCTAAATAATTAGAATGAAGGGCAGCTTTTATTTAGTTTAGAAAAAAACTTCATAAAAATATGATAAGAAAAATATTCAACTACATTTAGCCCTTTTTTTTGTCTGCAGTTGTGTGGCTCTTAGAGAGAATTGGAGATATTTATTTGCCTTTTCAATTGAAAAGTTTGGAGTAATATAATGATTATCCACATTTTTATATTAAGTCACGTTTTTAAATTTGTGAAAAACACTACTTCTATTTACAAAATACAATGCTTCTGTGGATTGTGTTGTAATATTCTGAGAACTTGTAAAGTCCCTACCTGGAAGAAATGTTAAGGGATATTTCGATGTAAAATTATTACCCCAAACTCTTTTTATTTCTATAGTTATGTTTCGTTTTATTTAAATAAGAATATAAATATTCATTAAATTTATGTTTCTTTTGAATACATTGAATAATTATCTGTATAACACATAAACATCTTTTCGGATATTTTTTTACGACTAATTTAAAGATTTGCTTATCATACATGAATCCAAAATACATTTTTAACTTTTAACATTAAACTTTTGCTTGTTTTGTTTATTCAATTCTTACTAAAGTATTAAAGCGTTAAATTACTTTTATTAATTGTCCTTAAATATTTATCCATATATTTATCAATGTCAATTTTGAAAAGAAATTAAGAATCCATTTATAACAACACAAAAAAGCATTTTGGTTTGTATATTCAGATTCGACATGCGTTTTCTAGTATGGTTCATTTTCGCGCTGTATAGCATGCGAATAAGAAACCTGACAAAACCAAAGTATTCATTTACAAACAGTTATTGAGAAAAACGAAAATCGTTGTTTTAATGAACACATTTTCTGCTTTTTATTTACAGAAACTTCTGAAGTTCATCAATTTCTTTATGATATTAAATATTTTTTATGTATAAAATGTTTCTCACATTTTTGTAGCAGAAATTGAGGATTTGATTCATTTTCGTTTTTTTAAATTTATTTATTATTATTTTTATCAATAAATATCATTTGTTGCTTCTTTTTTGTGTTTTTCTCCGCTTTTTATTCAATAACACTGTCTTTTTAAAAGTTTCATGCATAAAATCTTTCTCATTTTATCGTAACAGAAATTGAGAAATTTGATTCATTGCGAAGTGGAGATAGATGCATTTAAATTCGTCATGCAGTTTTAGGTTTTATTTTCAATTTATTTATTTTGCTACGAAACCATACAGATCTAAATATTAATTTTCTACTTATCATTATGAAACATAAAAAATGTTTTCGCGTTTTATTTTATAAAAATATTGAAGATCACCCTAAACCTGAAGTTTTTTATGTATAAAGTATTCCTTATCTTCTTGTAGCAAAAATTGAAGATTCCCTCAAATTGAGGGATTCAATTTCTTGCGAAGTGATCCACTTTCGATTCTGAAACAATAATTATATAGGTCAAGAAGAGTTTTACTATTACTTCATCATTACTTTAGACATCCGATAACAAATTGCTCTTTGACGAAATGTCGATCAAATATTTTATGGAACGATAAATAGCAATTTAAAACTTTTAGATGTTACGCCATTTCTTAGTTGTCAGTTAATAGACTAATAAGTTACGAATCTTCACTTAGTTTACTCTATTCAACAGCATTTCTTTTTGCTTTTTAAGCTCTGAAGAGTGTGACACTTATGTCAATACAGTTTCACATTTTGAAACATCGGGATTAACGTTTTTCTTCCCTAAAAATGGTGCTACTATACCATGCCGAAGAATTATAATGTAATTTTTTTAATTACAGTGATTCTAAAAATCTTTAACAGCTAATAAGCAGTTTTCCAAGTAAATAGCACAAATTTTTAATGTAATGCGTACTTTTCTTAATTATTAAAAGAGGGGGTTAGTTTGAAACACCTTACTTTTTTATCTTTATACATTAAATATTTAAAATGTTTAGAATAAATTTCTTTTTTGTATAGTTTAAACACATTAACACCATTGTTAATCTTTTCGTAGTGGAAAAAATTTAATCGAATTTTTTGAAATAGGAACCAAAGGAAATTTGTCATCGTATGCAGTAGGTCCGTTAAAACATTCCGCGCACACTGTAAAAATTCCGTATCAAGTTACGGTAAAAAGTACCAGCACTCAGGGTGCCGATACATTTTACCGTAAAATCCATTTCTACTGTAAAATTTTACGAAACAAAAATATAATAAACCGTAATTTTACAGTAATATTTTTTGCAAAATCACTAAATTTCCTGAATTAAATAAATATCACAGTAAATTACGGTATTAAATTTTACGGTAAAAATGAATTTTACGGATGCTGCACCCAGGATGCGAGTACTTTTTACTGTAAGTGGACCTGGAATTTTTTACGGTGTAAGCACTAATAGAAGAGGTTAGCGATTTGCTTATCTTTTGCTGATAGGGGAGGAGGAGAATGAGCATCGATACATTTTACCGTAAAATCCATTTCTACTGTAAAATTTTACGAAACAGAAATATAATAAACCGTAATTTTACAGTAATATTTTTTGCAAAATCACTAAATTCCCTTAATTAAATAAATATCACAGTAAATTACGGTATGAAATTTTACGGTAAAAATGAATTTTACGGATGCTGCACCCAGGATGTGAATACTTTTTACTGTAAGTGGACCTGGAATTTTTTACGGTGTTAGCACTAATAGAAGAGGTTAGCGATTTGCTTATCTTTTGCTGATAGCGGAGGAGGAGAATGAGCATCGCTAACGTAAGATAATAAAATTCCCCAATTTTTTTGTTTTTATTTTTTTTTAAATCAAAACAAAAAATAGAACAAAAAATCACACGCGAAAAAATTTCACATTTGGATTAAAAGTTTGAAGATAGAAAAAAATGAACCAAAAATTTCAGAAGAAAACCGTTTTTGGCTCAACAGGAAAACATAAAAGAATATTCTATTCAAAAGAATAGAACATTGAGTAAACGGAATATTTTACTTAAATTTAAATAAAATTAATTAAAACGTAAAATTTTTTATAGATGCAAAGCTACATCTTTTATTTAAATTCAATCGTAAAATAAGATTAATACAGTCACAGTTAAAGAAAAAACCGGGGGGGGGGAGGTGTTGCAACTTTCCTGTATAGGCACGGGGGAAGGCGTCAGTGAGTTTCTTAGGTTAGTGTGCTTGCAACTAAAATTGTATAAAATGTACTTACGTAATATTTGTACGGTTCCACTTTCAAAATGATGCGATCTGCTCCTTCCTATATTCTTTAAAAAATATAAAGTGGTTGATTAAAGGTTAAAAATTAAAATTACCCTCTAGAAAAATGCTCTTATTTGTTCGTTTGACTGGAATCATGGTATCAGCAGCTTAACTGGTGATGCTTTTATGATCTTTATATATATATATATATATATATATATATATATATATATATATATATATATATATATATATATATATATATAAAATAAAATTAAAAGATATAATGTCTTCATCAGTTCACACGATTATATTCACAAAAATGAGTGCTTTCTAATATTATATCCATATAGCCAAAGCAAAATATATCAAAACAATAGTGTGAGGAGCACTCAAAAAGATTGAAACAAATTAGAACACATTAAGCACAAAATAAAATAGATTATAAAATATAAAAACAGAAGCGCAAATGGAGTTATAAGCGTAAATATAGGGATATTGTTTTATGGCACGTTCTTACTGCAGTGCTGAAGCGCGTTTGATTTGTTAGTTTTCTAGAATGTGGCTCGAAAATGATTGCGCGCAAGGTTAACTAGTGATGCTTTTATGATCTTTTTACATACACACACACACATAAAGATCATATAAGCATCATCAGTACATATACACATATTACACTGGATAATTTAAAGAAATTAATAATTAATAAGGTTGCTATTTAATTATACAATTTTAATGATTTTGGAAACTTAACACTTATTTTTAAAAAAAATGTGTGAGAGAGAGAGAAACATGATTTGCCCGTTTTGCACAGATTTTTAGCCAAGGATTTGCCCGAATTGGATTTCCTCATGGTGAAAATATAAAATAACGAAGAAGTTTTTAGTAAAGTTATTAATAATAACGTACGATTAACTTAATGATTTTATACAGTATTTAATTACTTTAGTTGGGGATCTATTGCTTTTTATCAAATTTTGAAAGAGCTTTTCTTTTTTTTGTATTAAAGGAATATGTAGAAACATTACTACATATTCTTTTAATTCTATTCATTTGATTAAAATGGTATTTAAATTGAGGTTTTCAGAAACATTAGAATTCCAAGTAATTAGTTTATTTATATTAAAATTATTTCTTTTATTGTATAAACTATCCAAGCAGATATTTATTTTCTTTTTTATAATATTTTTTTTAAAAATTTATTTTATTTTATTTTAATAATTTTTTTTCTTCTCTTTTCATAACTCTGTATTATTGTCCAAGTTTCCTCGCTCGTTGTTTGTATTTCTCTTTATTATTTTAAATTTATTTAATGAGTTCTATATTATACTTGCAGCTTATGCGCAGTAAGCAAAACTTATTAGTTTTCTTCCTTTTTTCTTTTAATACTTTTAGTCTTTATTTGTGCTATATATATATATATATATATATATATATATATATATATATATATATATATATATATATATATATATATATATATATATATATATATATATATATATATATATATATATATATATATATATATATATATATATATATATATATATATATCGTATTTTTCTAATTATTTTATTTATTTATTTTTTAATTTCAAATCCACAGAAAGTTCTATTTTAAACAGCAGAAACTATTTAAAATGTTCGATAAACTGAAATTGTTGAGTAGTTATAAGCAATTGCTGCTAAGTGAAAATTTGTTATTAACAATGAATTTCTCCATTAGTATTAACAGAATGATTCTATCTGTTTACATGAAATTACTCAGGTTTAAATATTACATCTTTAAATGAATATCGAGGCACCCAGGTTTATTTTTCCTCGGCAATTTCATTACATATAACACGATTACAGGAACGCATTTTAACAATCGCTATCACGAGTTTAACTAGATTATTGCTTGATTCATTTTTATAAATTTCAATCTAAAGTATCTTAAATATCTAAGAGGATGTCAAATTATATGTCACTTTAGGAGGACATGGAAATTCATTTTGCCTGAACTCACTTTTTCTATACTTTAAATTAGTTATGGAGGTGAAACAGAATTTACAATGAAAAGTTTATCTTGCGGTATAATGTCCCCTTAAGGCTGCTCATCCCTTTAAATAATAAAACGCGCAAGCCAATCGATTACAAGTAAAACGCATTTGAAAATCAAGTACAGACAGCTAAAGCTCGAAAGCCGTTAATACATTACCTAACTAATCTTCAGATTAAATTGGGTAATCCGTTAAAGTTAGTTTCTCTCATGGTATCAACGAATTTGTTAATTATTTGATCGCATTTATTAACTTGATTCTTTAAATATTGAAATTAAATAAATAGCATTATGGATAGCATTATAGTAATAAATTTTTAAGCCCCTTGATTCTTTGTATTATGTTTCTACAGTGATAGATAATTAATTTTACCAACTATGAAGTGTTGATGGTAGTAACTTGATTTCTTAGATAACGGAAAATAAATACGCGTGCAGAAACGGGGTTATTCTTTCAGCAAAAATGTTATTTTCACTTTAACGAGTGGGTAATGTGAAAATTAAATAGGGAGGGAAATTACAACTAACTTTAACACCTTAATGGTAACACACATACTAGTCCAGTTTTTCCCTCGCAAACTGCGCTGTGGCCTCAGTGATAACGTTCTTTCTTGACGTCTGGTCGCTCGGGGTCCAATCTGCGCTGCGAATAGCTTTTCTTTATTTTAAACAAAAAATTTCTTTAATAAATCATTTGTTCACAGTTATAATTAATTTATTATAAATGTTTTTATATTACTTGATATTTAGGCAGGGATACCCTGATTGGTAGGGCATTGGGCCCATGCCCAAAATTGTCATGAGTTCGATCCCCACCGGGTGAAGTAAATGGTGACTGGTGTACGTTAAATCTGTCGGGTCACAAAATCCTCCATGTTCCCATACCAAAACATAACTCAGGGGGTACTGAATTGGAGATCGATCGGTTCAGGTCAAAATTGCAATCTGTGGATGTATGAATGGGTCCACCCTATAAACGGGCTGTGACGTTTGTGTGTGGCAGGAGTCAAATTATTTGCCATAAATGGCGCCACTGGGAAACAAGATGCTCACGCCTTTTGCCTTAATGGCATACAACGAACTTGATATTTAAATTAGAGTAATCAAAGTTCGGATCAAATAATTATGATTAAAATAATAATATTTATAAACAGTGCCTATATCAATTAAAAATTTAGTGATTTTTGTTGAAATATTTTATTTTTATATATTGTCTTTCAAACAAGAATAGGGATAATTGTCATAAAATCATTTCAAATTATCTCTTTGGGCATCTAGCACAGTTAAAGTTGAAATGATTGTTTGCAAGAGCGGCGTTTCTGAAGTTGATCTGCTGAAAAACATACTTCATTAACATTTAAAAATATTTCTTTCTTTTCTGCAATTTTAGAAACACAACAAGTATGCTTTGTAATTTTTTAATAATAAAATTAACCATATGATAAACTCATTTTTTAAAGTTATGACTGAGTTTTAATAAAGTCTACACGAGAATTTTTTCTCTGTTTCGTTCAATATGCAGAATTCCGTATACACTTTACTAAATTTTTTGCCTGTCTATAAAAATAATCGTCGCAAATTTGTACTAGAGGAATGCATTTGATAATTATATTTGTATTTGTATAAATAGGCTTTTTTTTTCTTTTTTTGCTTCATCCTGGAAAATTTCGTCACATATTTCAGAGTTTGTGTAAGTCCGCCCCAGAGAGTTGACAAGTAGAACAAAGTGTCACTTTTCCACATAAAATTTTTAACAGTTTTGAAGGAAGTCAATGTATAATCCTTCTGTTAACTTCGTTGACTTTAAAGACGTCATTATGACACATTTATATGTTTATGCACAATCTTTTTCTGTTTTCTGAACTTTCGGATCGAATTAAACAGTTGATTCTTGAGGGCATGCAAATATCTGTCTAATTTAAATATTCAGTAATATCTAATAAATAAAAAACGCACTAAACAAGAAATAAACCTATGTTTAAATTCGTTATTGTAAACAGTAAATTTAAGGAGAAAAAAGAAAATTAAATGATCCACAGGGTGAATCGAACCTTGAATGTCTAAACATCAAGCAATAACATTACCACATTGAGAAAAAATGGTCTAAACTACCAGAACATGGTAAAATTTACCTTTTGTTTGGCTCTATAGGAGCGCTAAAAAGCTGGGTAATTTTTACAGAAGTGCTTTGGTAATGATTTTTGTAAAATTATCAATAAAATATTTTTTTTCATAATATGTGTTAAAATTTGGTAAACTTAGGTAATTTTGCCATGATACCTCAGAGCACGGCATAAAATCATTTATTCAGTTAAATTTACTTTTCAATTTTGTATTTTTACTTAACGGTGATCATAAGAACTATAATTTTAAAAACCAGAATTTCCGGTAAACCGTTGCCTTATGAATATGGTTTACATACTGTATATTTTGGTTTTATTACCATAATTATGTTTTTTTTTTAACCAGAAATGTCTTTACAATACAGTATGGTAATTTTATCATAATTGTAACTAGATAATGGAGAACATTATCTAGAACATTTCGTGTCAGATGTTATAAAAATTTCATCCAGATAAAAAGTCTTAGTAATTATGTTTACTATTTTTACGCCATTCAAATAAATATTTCATTATTTTCTCCTAAAAAATTTTAAACTTTTTCAAAGAGCTAACATTTTTTTAATATATTTTTTTCAAGGAATGAAAGCTAAATGGAGCTTTATTTTATGCAGTGGTAATTTAACAGTCAAAAATCCATGATAGATATACTTAATATCAGAAATTATACGTAATATCTTGATAACAACCGAGTAAGGCGTTATTTGTATTAAAATCCTTTGTGAAAGTGTCTAAGTTGAGCTAAAAATTGCCGTATGTTTTTATTCATAAGGTATTGTTATTCAGCTTATTTCATAAATAAAGGTGAATGAAAAGATGATAAAATTCAGTGAACTGTCTTATCCGCTAGCAATGAAGTTTTCATGTTATTAAAATATTGAAAGGATATTTTTAACGATAGTAATGCAAGTACTTTTTATTGGATTGAGGCATTTTTAAAAGTATAAATGTAAACATGAATACAGCATATACTCACGTTATACTCAGAATAAACGTAAAAATCGTATGCGACAGTAATATAACAATTATTATAACAATTTAAAATACAATTTTTTTTTCACTCCATGATAACTTTTTTTTATCGCCATGTTTTAAGAAAGCAGATAATTCTCATATGTGACAAAGTTCAAACTTTATAAGTTTAAAACAATCAAGTATTCGAAAAGAAAATTAATTAGACAAAATCTTACTGCACTTACCTTAATTCCATATTTTTTTAAGAATAAAGAATGTCTTCAGATCAGTAATCAACATTTTGCTATCTTGCTGCCATGTTTGTTCAAAAACTGAAAACGGATTCTCAGAGCTGTTTCAATTTTGAGCATATTCAATAAAGAGTACGTGGAGTTTTCAAATTAGACTATATATGTTTCGGAGCTATTTTGACACATTTTTGAGAATTTCTTTTTTACAGGGAAACAACTTTTTTTCTTTCTATTTTATGTCAATTACACTATTTAATTCTTAAACAAAAAATTGTTTTAATTTTATTAAAGAATAAAATGGGGAAACTAAGAACAGATAGTAACTTGAGCTAAGTGTCGTTGATTAACTGGCTAAAAGGAAGTTTCGTGGCTCAAAGCTGATCCTGAAAAAATTATTTCAACTGTACAACCTGAGCCTGCCAGAACAGCAATGTCGGTACACTGCTCCTTAATAAAAATTTAAGGTGTTTTTGAGGTTTGTTTGAGGTGTAAAGGTTGATTTCAAAAACAACTTTAAACGATCAACCTCTCAAGGTGTATAATCAAGATGTATGAAGTTGTTTTATTTGCACTTGAGGTTGTTGGAAATCTATTTTAGAGCAACCAGCTTAGAGAGGTTATTTTTTAGGTGTACAGGCTATTTTTCTACTCTTCAAGAGAATAAGTATTTTTGAAAAGTGGATAATTTAACCCAATCTCAACAAGAAGTATTGCTGAGTAATATATGAGGATGATTTTATGAGGTGTAAATTGATGTTTATTAATGAGGTTATTTTTGGTGCAAAACATAACCTAATTTTCTACCTCAGGTGTTATTTTACTTCTGTCTCCCTGTACATTTGTCAACCTGTTTTACATCTGTCAACCTCAAAAACTGCTTTCTTTTGTTGTAAGGGTTGCCACTCAACAGAATTTTTTTTAAAAAAATACTTGAAATTTCAATTAATTTGAAACCTTTACTGTTAAATGTTATAAGTCTTAGTATCAGAAAAGAAAAATAGTTTTTGTATTAATATCATTTTGCTCTGACTCCTCATGGAATGATCCTGCAGTTTCTCTCTTTTTTTTTCTTTTAATTTCAATAATTCTAAGTTTTTGTAAATGATTTATAGTAAAAAAATAGAAATAGACGTGCTGTTTTTAAGCAACTGTCAAAAAATCGAAATTTTAACCAATGGCAACAAATTTTGAGTCCAAACATATAGTTGTTTATTTATTTATTCTTATTTCATTTGTATTTGCTTTTATATATTTATCTCATTCATTTTTATTTATTTATTTCTATTTATTTATTTATTTTCTTATTTTAATTTATTTTATTTTTATTTATTTTATTTTTGCGCTGAACAGTTATAATTTGCGATTGGTGACTTAGGAACAAAAAATAACTAGTGCTTACTTAATGTAAGAAGCAAAGCTTTTCTAACAAGTATGCACCAGCTTAGTAAATAAACATTTAGAGATAGTAAATATTGAACACACTATAAATTCAGGATTTACACTGGTTTAAATTTCATATCTTCAGACGAATAAACATTGCTAAATGATCTTAAGGAGCTTTGTAACTATTTTATCACCATTTCTGCATTAATTAATTGACTTGTACTTAGGGATGGGAAAATCATTTATTCTTGCGATTGCGTAAACATTGACCATTCCAATGAATTAAGTCAGTCGTTAGACTTAGTAAACTTTATCGAATTCCAATAAACAATAATCGCTGTTACGCGTCAATTGTTATTTACCCATTAATATCGATCATCCCTTTTTAGGGATGGTTGTGAAAATGTATCATAGAAGTCGCCTCTCGTGATACCTTTATATATATATATAAAACGAAAAACTGAAATACATTTCTAAATTAAATTCTTTCTTTATTTCGTTCTTTCTTTGAAAGAACTATATGATTCCAGATTCTTTCTTTTTTTTAAAGAAAAATCAATAGTACTTGTTAAAGTTTTTTTTTTCTTCTTTTTTTTAAGCATTTATTTCATTTTTTAAATATAATAATTAAAAATACTAACTTTTAATCAGAATCATTCAAGAAGCTGCTCGTGAGCATAATTTTTCAAGAAGTTTAAAAGTATGAACAGGATTTTCAAAAAAGAAAATTTAAGTTTAGTAGTTGGTTTTTAAACCAAACGCCTTAAAAACATATCTAATATTTATACATGACACAAAAATGGACTCCAAATATTTTCTAAGCAATACAGTACAAAAAAATAAGTAGCATCACGGAAGAAGGTATTGTTCTCATGATGGGTCGTTAATATTTACTCAGGGCGTATTCGATTCACTCTATCAACAAAGTTCATGAAAAAAATAAGAAATTTAAAAGAAAAAAAAATCACGTTGTAGTGATGAGCTGATTTCATTCCATTTCCTTTTCTACTAAACCGGTTAATAACTATTCAGATGGCCTGCATTTGAATGGCTTTTGTTTAAAAAGTAAATTGAGAAAACACACCTTCAAACTTTCTAAGTTTATAGTCATCACGAGAATGAATCCAATCTTGCAAGTACTAGAGACTTTTTGACTGTTTACTTAAAGGAGCTACACAAATAACAATTCATTTTAGTTGAACTCGGGCGACACCAACTTGTCTATTAGCAACATAAAGATTATTTTGTTGAGGAAACATATTGGGCGATTCTTTTAAATACAAAAGAAAAGACGGGAACTAGGATTCATATACATTAGACTGAACAAAAGATGGGAATTTTATGATGTTAGGAAATGGTGTAACATTTAAATACCGTCTATAAAGCCCAGCCCAACAAACATAATGAAAGTAACATCTTTATTGCAATTTTCTGTTAACAAAAGTATTTTGTTTATTTTGTAAGTAAAATGTTGGATAAAATAATTCGAAGCTGTAAAAAAATTTCAGAATCCTTTGGATGAATGAAACACTTTAATTGGAGTAAAATGTGTATTATATTATTTCAGCGAATAATTTCATCAAAGCTTTAACTTTAAATTGCTTTAAACCATTTTTTCCCTTAAAAAAATTAGTTAATATTTACTGCTTTTAACAGATTCTGTCAAATATATCATATTTTTCTATCACGAAGCAAAATTCTCAAATGATGTCACAAATTAATTTCATGTCTTATTTTTCTGGTCTGGCTCTGAGAAAAATCTTTGTGTAAGTATTGGAATATCTCGAAAACATCGATGTGACATTGAACCATAATATTGGTACAAAATTGTTTAAATTTGCTCCAACCTTAATAAGGTGCTATGTTGTACCATGTTTCTGTTTAAGTGTTGTGGATATAGCATCGCGTAATAAAGTTTAAGACAATTTATTTGACAATATTATGTGGTTCAAATTGACACCGTATTAACGTTGCAGCGAATTTTGAAGTAATTACAATTCAATGCGTTCCAAATTGTTAACAGTGTACAGTAAATGCAATTAGTATTTTGATCAAAGGATCATACTGGACAAGTGTTTTTCATTTTTTTTTAATCAATGATAAATATTTTTTTAAATATTTTTGTATTTTCAAATTGTTTCAATTTTAAATTTAGGAGGTGTGTTTAAACATGATAAAATATATGCAGGTTACATGTTTTGATAGCTTTGTTGTACGCTCGATGAACGATAATAAAATTCAAATTTGCTGCAGTTAATCCGATGCAAGTTGAACCCTACTAATGTGAAAATTATATTTACTTGAACTTTTTTTACTAATTTTATGAATTACACGATAATATGCGCACCTTAACTTCAACGAAATATGGTTTAAACAGTACGTTTACATAATATGATGGGTTCAACCCTGAACCGATTTTCCCGAGACTTAGTTTAATCCGAAGATTTTCGTTTATCCGAATTTTTAGTGCCACACAATCACTCAATTTAAAATATGCAGAATTGTTAAGTAGATTATAATACTCGTAGTTTTACCAAATATTTTTAGAAGGCTCAAAATTTAATTCATAGATATTAATTAAAGCTCGAATTTTGATGACATTTACGTTCTTGTACTCTTTTGCTCCTTTAAGAACTTTTTTTACATTGTAAAAGCATTTTTGAAATTTTTTAGAGCATTTTTTTTCTTCAATTTTAGGACATTTTGTGAAGTTTTTTTTTTTCAAAACTGCTTTCTGTTTTAAATAACTTTCATACATTTGAACTGAATTATACATTTTAGTGCATAGCAGTTTTCTAGGGTAAAATTGGCCATTGTCCAGCATTGAAAGAGCCTTCTTTAAACTGTTCGTCACGATTAAGTTGAAAGAACTTCAGTTGATTCAGCAGAAAATTATTGACGGAAAAGTACATGTGTTTTTTTCTTTTAAAAATTTATCTAAATCAGTAACATTTAATTCTTGCCATTTGTTGAAATTTGTTTTTGAGTTCGGTGCAAAAGTCTTTTCTACAGATGAAGTGATTTTTATATTATGAACTATGTGAAACAAAAGTTGCAGCTGAAAAACGATCTGCTGTTGTTTAGTTTATTGGAAGAGATGAATGCATGTCTTAATGCATTTTATGTTATATGAAATTTTGAAGAACAAATTTTTTTCAACTTTAAAAATTTTAGTATACAGGCAGTATTTCTTCATTAAACTTTAAGGGCATTTTTCGTTGCTATTTTAAGAGCATATCAAGATTTTTTTTTAGCTAATCGAAATCCTGGCTTCAGCAATTATAGTTGCTTTTTTTACTTATAATATTTCCTTTGTTATTAACTATTTTGTTTATTTTTATGGAAATTGATGTGAAGTGCTTCGAATATAAGAAATATTACACTTCCAAATGATTTTAAAAAAAGTTAAAAATATATAACTTTAAAGATCAGATATTATTTATATTTAATTTTCGCAAATAATACGCTTATAAGATTAACTTTAATTTACTATTTCCTTACATTTCAATGTTTATATTTTACTGATGACATGTAGTCTTTCAGCTTCTCTTCATTTGATATAGCACATCAAATACGTATAAATTATCCATCAATTATTTTTATGTCATTGCAAATTTTAATACTGAGGGAGGTAGAAACGTACTTGTAATAAAAGATATGAGAAACTGCACCAAACAGGTCAGATTAAAATAAAAAGTAAAGAAAAATAGTGGGATCACTCAAAACCTGACTGAAGGTGTAGAACCCAGAAAAAGCAACAACGCCCTTGCTGCCCTGAAACATTTTACTGCAGGGCAACCCTCAGGAATCCCTGCAACATTCTTTGGGCTCCACTCAGGGCCACACCTGAGTCCTGGAGCAGCTGTAGATGCCCTAAAGGTATCCTTCTGTGTATGCTTTTAAAAACTTTTTCTTTCAATGACTCAAATAGTTGCAAAATGGTACCGAAGTTGAGAATTCAGGTTTACTGTCTCACAAAAGATTAATCAATTTATTACTAATAACTAAGGCCCGGATTTTGATGACATTTGCATTTTTTGAGATTTATAGGGCATTTTCTTTAAAATTTTGGGGCGTATTTTGCATTTTAAAGCATTTTTTAAATTTTTTGTTAAATTTTTCTAATTTTCATTATTTTTTATTATTACACTGGCTTCCAAACAATGAAGAAAATTTCTAGGATATTAACAGGTGAAGCAACATCTTTTCAAATTGAAGAAGAATTGTCAGTAAGTGTGACCGTCCTTTTCAAGTACGCACCAATAACATCAGTAGACGTTGAAAGAAGCTTCTCCTGGTATAAAAATTTGCTTTCAGACAAGAGACGCTCGTTTACATTTCAAAATATTAAAAAAAAAAATTTATAATCCACTGTAATTCTGATATTTAGTAATATTATGAGATGGAAGTTGTTATATTCATTTAAGTTTCTATACAAAATAAAAATTTTTTGGAGTCAATATATTTTCCTTTTTTTGTTATTTTTGGATATAAAACATATTTGTCGAACTTTAATGAACGTAGAACAAGTATTGCATCGCTTTATATTTTTTGAAACGACTCATAATAATTTTGAAGAGTTGTTTTAGTTCAATATTTTTACTTCTATTTAAGTCATGTCATAAGGCATTTTTAGCGCAATTTTCGCATTTTAAGGGCATTTTTTGCACTTTTAAGGGCATTTTTTGCAGTTCATAAGGGCATTTTTTGCACTTTTTAAGGGCATTAATTGAGATGTTTTAGGTCATCAAAATCCGGGCTCTACTAATAACCATGGTAAAAATATGAGAGAGACATATCCATAATACATAAATAATTGCACTGTAAAAATATTTGGTGCATAGTTGCCCCCCTTTTGGTGTTGAGATAAACTAACATTTTCTATAGTGCATATAGAAAATTTTTTTATTTACTTTTTCCCTGTTACAGTTTCATTTATTTGATTATTAATTTTTTGTTTAGTAACAACGCTTGTTTTCATGCGCATTATAATCAATTTAATGGCTTCATAGCTAAAATGTTTCGTTTAAGAAACAAGCACATTTTTAATAATGTATTCAAAGCGCTGCAAAATGGTACCGAAGTTAAGAATTGTTCAAAATTAATTCACATTTCATGCAGGTTTATTGTCTTACAATTGAATAATTTATTGCGAATTACCATATTTTTTTGTAAACAGAGTGCTACTATTAATGTTAACAAAACATGTCAGAAAAAATATGAGCGACACATACTTATAACCAATTACACTGTAAAAAATTTTGGTGTATAGTTGCAACCAATTTTGGTGCTGTCACATCTTTTATTTACATATTCACTGTTATAGTTTCATTTATTTGATTATTAATATTTGTTTTTTCATTTATTTTGTTTGTTTAGTAACAACACACGTTTTCAGGCGCATTAGAATCAATTGAATGGCTTCCTTGCAGAAACATTTCGTTTAAAAAACAAGTACATTTTTAATAATATATTCATATTAATTTTTACAAACAATTGATATTGTGTCAATTTTATTTTATTTTTCACGCGATAACTACAGTTCTGAACTTAAAAATGTATTTAGTTGACCTCAACACTGAAAATGGTGACAACTATAAATCAGAATTTTTTACAGTGCACCGTAGATTTTTTAATCGAATTTTAAAACTGGTATCGACAAATTATGTTGAAGAAAATATTATCAGAAGAAATAATGTCGGCGAAATAATATCAGAAATAAACATGAGTGACACATTTATAATAAATTAGTGTAGTTTAGATATTTTTTTACGTAATTTTAAAGTTGATATTGAATAATGACGGAGAAAACATTCTCGGAAAAAATAATGTTAGAAAAAATATGAACGACACATTTGTAATTAAATACCGTTGTTTAGAAATTTTGTATCATAATTTTAAAATTGGTATTGATTAATAATTTCAGAGAAAATATAGTTAAAAGTAATAATGTCGGCGAAATAACATGAGAAAAAGATGAATGACACATTTCTAACTAATTACCGTAGAATATTTTTAACATAATTTTAATATTAGTATTGATAAATTATGTTAGAGTATCTAATTTGTGAAGATGCTCCAATTTAGTAGACAGGTCCTGAAATTTGAAATGTGACAATTTTTTTTTATCTAATTGTCGTTCTCTTGTTAAATTTAATAAGCTTTAAATACTTGAATCATATTCTTTTTCTTATTTTCCAATAATTAAATACATAACTTTTTGTTTTCTCTTTCAGAGCTCTTATGGATCAAAAACTGTTGATGTCCGAATCAAATTACAATCATAAAATTTCTGGAATACCGTGCGTAGCTGCCGCATCAAGATACACTGCTCCAGTCCATATTGATGTGGGTGGATCAATTTATACTTCTTCGTTGGAAACTCTTACTAAGTAATTATAACCTTTTCTGTTATTCTTTTTACTGTGTTTATTATCAACTTACTGTTTTTTCTTCTTTTTTTAATTTACTTGCTTATTTACCATTGCTGAAAAAATGCTTGTCTGCGCAGTGTTAAATTATAGATTTGGATGTAAATGTTAAGTGGATGTTATGGTTTTGTAGTTAAGCTTCATAAACTGAAGAATTTATAACTTAGTTAAATATATTTTTAACTATGCTTTCCTATCAATAGCTAATTGAAAAAAAATGCAAATTCCATACGAACGCGCATAACTAGATCGAATTCATCAGCAACTGATGGAAATTTGTTAAGATTTATTTCACAGTGTATTATTTTTTTCTTATTCAATCCTCAATAAACTTTTTTTTCCCAAGAAATTGTTCCAATTAAAAATATATATATAAAAGTAGTATAAGTAGTTTTTTGACTTATAGATATATCATTTACATAATTAGTGTAGATGGCGCTCCCTCAAACTTAACCTAAACAGTCATCGAATAACTGTTACAAACTTATAGCAGTTATATCGTTACAGAAACTAAAGCATTTCAAAATATAGTCTACATGTTGTGGCTCAGGAGATAGTGCGTTCGCCTCCCAATGAGATGATCCAGGTTCGAATTCCTACAGTGGCTGGTTCTGCTCTCAACTCACTCCAACCACACTTCTGACGTAAATACTCTTAGTGGTGGACGGATCATAGTTTGGAATCCCCTTGCAGTCAGGATAACCGTGGGAGGTTTTCGTGATTTTCCTCTCGCAAATGCGGGTTAGTTCCATCAAAAAGTTCTCCACGAAGGCTAGTTTGTAGTAATGCTTGATCCAGGAGTTCCCTTGTCTTCTGGATTGGGTTCAAAATTACAAGGCTACGGAGTTGAACATTGATAGCCGTAAACTCAGAATTGGGTCGGCTGTTCAATGCCGGTTATAAAATAAAATATAATTTACGAGCATTTAAAGAAAATATGAATTGATGTGTTTTTTCCTCTAATGCCAATATAAAATTTTAATATAATCTTTAGGATCCAGGTAATGTTTCTGCAGCAGACCATATTGAATAATCTTTTTCAGTAATTGACTAAATAATTGAGTCAGTCCTCATTATAAAAAAATACTTAGGAGAATGAAACTTTGTATTCTCCCACGCATACCAATTGAATTACACAATATCTGTCTGAACTCGCTTTCTATCTAACCCCTGCAGACTCTAAATGACTAAATCAAAAAGAAGCACGAAATTTAAAATGTTTATAGATTTGAACACTTAATTAACTTTTTACCTTAAGCAATCACATAATCTCCCACAGTTGCGATCCGGTTTAAGCCAATAGGTATTACAATACCGGCACATGAACTTTTCTCTAGACTCAAGTCTTCAGAAGTGGGTGTGTTATTTAAATAAATGAGCCTAACTGTAGTAAATATTTCACAAATTAATTTCCTCTCAGAGGGAATGGAATTATTTGGAGTCTTTAATGAATATTGTATGAAAACGTTATTAAAAGAAATTTATGTATTTTTTTCTTCTTAAAGCAACACTTGAAAAAAAAAGTTAAGAGTATCTTCACTTAAAAAAAAAATTGCATTATAAATAGGATATATGATCATTATCGCCATTTCATAAATATAATTATAGAATACAAAAAATTAACGAAAAATACGCTACTAAATTTTATTTGGGTAATGAAAATATCTAGATGATAACTGTAAAAATAATAGTTTAAATAAGTTAAATTGAGAAAATATCGATATTCTCCGACTATCTATTGCAATATCAAAATTCGGATATCATTCAACACTACAACCCATGTTAGTTTCTTTCTTATTCTTAGCGTTAAGTAGAATTTTTTCAATAAGTGATATGTTCAGACATTTTTTTAACGACTATTGTATCGGTAATTTGAACTAGCACTACGTCCAAAGTAGATATCGATAATTTTAAGTTATTACATCTAAAAAAATAAATAAGACTATTTTGCTTATCAGATTGGATAAGTAGATTCAGTTTAAAAAACGGAGCTTTTGATCTAAAGATCAGATTTTCACGTACTAAAGATGCAATCGTAAAAGTTCAATGGTATGACTTTTAATATGTGCAAACCAAATTTTAAAAGACACAAAAGCGAGGTTTTTATTTACGAATTACGACAGAAAAACGTGCTTCGTGTGCCTAAACATACTTTCACAGACCCCTCCCGAAAAATTAAAATTTTTAATACACTATGGGGGAAAGACAGGGAGAGTAGTCGCAATCTGAAAAATGCGGTTCCTATAATTTAGTGTCCCGCAGTGGACTGATCGTTAAGACACGGTTCCCATCAGATCACCGAAGTCAAGCATCACTGGCTGCGGTCAGTGTGCGAGTGGGTGACCACTTGGATTAGTCTACGTAGGGACCGAGGGTGTGCGGTATTGGTCCTCGTTAAACTGTTCTACCGTAAAGTACTCGACTTCGCGTGCAGGTCGTTGGGCTACGAAAGCAGGGGAACCATCCCCTCTGAAGAGGATCAAAATTGCGATGGCGTCTTCGGATCATCCTCAGGGATGTTTCCCAGACCGTCGCCAATAGCCCATTGTGCAGTTCTAGTGCGACGTAAATGAACTACAACTATAATTTAGTCAGGAAAGCAGTTGAAAATTAAATCCCCTTGAAGTATTTCCTTTTTCGCACAAAATTATGAAATACAATTATCGAATGATAATTCCAAGCAAAATATAATTTTAGGTTAATTATTTTCTATTACTTAATTAATTTGATAATGAGCGGAAAATTTGCAATCGCAAGGCAGTAGGAATATTTTTCGGATTTCAAACTGTGTAAATTTTAGTGATAAGATTGTGCAGAATCAATAAATTTGCGCCGAATCGGTTGCGACTGTTCTTGAGAAACGGTAATTAAAAAGTAAAACATTTTTGAAATTTTATCATTTGGAGTTTTGGATTAATTCATTGATTCAAATTCATTCAAAATTTTATCATATTCAAGTTTTGGATTAATTCATTGAAAATTATATAGTTTAATGCAAAAATCTGTAAACCTTGCAATTAAAATTTTTATTTCAATCATTATTAAAAATGATCTCAAGAAATCATATTTTGTACGCCTTTAGTGAACTTGGTATTTTAAACATTGCTCATTGAAATATGCGCTTGTAAGGAAATAGTCATAGCTTGGAATGCTCAATTGATAAAGAAAAAAATCTCAAAATGCGCGTTTAGAAACTGAACATAGCTCGGAATGAGCATTAAAGAAACTGAACATAGTTCAAAATGCACCATTTCTATGTTACCAGAGAAAAAAAGGCCTGAAAGGAATTTTTTTCTTTAAAGTCTGTTGCAAAAAAAACTTAAAAGATTTACAAATCGATTTATGCAATATGATTTTATTTGGATTCTATAATTCTTTTGAATACAAATGAACAATAGTTAAAAAAACGGAATAAATGCTATGTTTGCTATTTAAATAGCTTTGTTCACTTTCCTAAATGTACATCTTGAGCAATATCCCATTTCTTTTAAACGCGCAATGTCTATTTTCTCAAACAAGTATTTTCAGATCTGTCAAAATAAGAAAAAGTTCACCGACGATGCTATATTTCACGAAATCTATAATCACCTGCAAAACTGTTTAGAGTAGCTAGAAGTTTCAGAGAAATGATGCATAAATAGTAAAATTAACATTAATCAAATGTGCGGCCACTCTATTGATTTATTGGACTTACAAACATTTACAGGCTTGTGTGCTCAATTTAGGCTTATAAACCTTTGTCAATAGAATGACAGATAGCACAACACAGAGAAATACAGCACGATGATACATCCAGGGTAACGACGAGATTTGAACCCCCTACCTCCACGCTTTGTACAGCATTTGGCAGGCGATAACGTTCGGCCAGAGAGACACCTTCAAACTATTAATTATCCAAATTGTTGCTACTCCCTTACCTTAAAAGTTGAATCCTTCGAACGAAAAATACTTTTGATCAGAGAAAGTATGTTTCTGTATCTTATAACACATCTTAAAATATCGGCACTAAAAAATTAATATATTTATAGTTAACTCCTTGAACCATTAAGATTGCACTTTACGTCTTGCATTCTAAGAGAAGATTCACAAGCTTTATGTTTTTAGCAAGGCGGACCAGCCTGCGTAGGGGTTAGGGAACTGCCCTTGCATCAGAAAGGTTATTTCCTTCTCTGTACTATCTGACCTTACGGTGGGAGCAACGTTGGCCTACCTAATATGGTGCCCCTGAAAGAGTGACCAACAAATCAAATCTGCTCTTCAGATGCCTGTATGACCTAGGTCATTCTCAGGGTGGGCATTGGAAAAAAAATGTTTTTAGCAAGCTGGCCAGGTGAGCGAGGGGTTAGATTGCTTGACGGCGAAGCCAATGGTCACGGGTTCGAATGCCGTTCGGAGCATGGGGGTCTCTCTTTGTGTTTGTCCTGTTATGTGATGAGTGAATGTATCCCACCCTATGCACTGGTATCTGTGGCGTGGGCAATTTGCTCGAAAAAAGCTAAATTTTTACTATCTCATTAAGTAAAAAAATTAATATCTTGCGGAAAATCTGGAAGAATTGGCAGTGATGATATAAATATAATATTGCGAAGGAAAAAAAATAAAATTCAAAATCATTTTGTTTTTAACATGGATAACACATTTTAATATTGATGTCCCTAGAAAACAAAAATACAGAACTGTTTTACTATTCAAAAATTCATTATTTTATTGGTTCGCTTCAATCACCTTCATAAGTAATGTTGTGGAAATAATTTAAGAATCTTCTTTTTTATTTTAAAAAATTTTCAATCATTAGAAACTTCATGATTTACTTTTTGATATTTCACTATTTTTCTTTTTCAATTTTGCGAAAAGCAACTTTCCTAAAAAATGATTCTGACTTTATAAAAATTATAGAATTTAAAACTCAAAGTAAATTGAAAAAGAAAATACAATTTTTAAAGAATAAATCATGAAGTTTAAATTATCAATAAAATTGTTTTTTAAAATGCACATGAAAATTGATTTCCACTAACTATTATAAAAGGGTGATTGAGGTGTCCTTCTCTACATCAGACTAAATACAATAATTAAATATTTCTCTTTCAGACACCCAGACTCTCGTCTAGCAAGAATGTTTAATGGAAGCATACCAATCGTATTAGACAGTCTCAAACAACATTACTTTATTGACCGAGATGGTAAAATGTTTCGCCACATACTAAATTTTATGAGAACGAACAATTTGTCTCTTCCAGATGATTTTAATGAACTAGACTTACTTTATGAAGAAGCTAGGTTTTATGACATTCCAGCCATGTTACGGCAAATCGAACAATTAAAGCGAGAACGTAGCAAAAGAAAGATGGACTCATGTTCTTCACCAACCCAATCACGGAATGGGCGGAAATATGAAAATCAGAATAACATACAAAATGAGTGCAGTAGCAGTCCTGGATATGATTGTCCTGGAGAATTTCAGTGCCTTGCACTGAATGTCAGCCCTGACTTAGGTGAAAGGATTGTTATTAGTGGAGATCGAGCTTTAGTGGAAGAAGTTTTTCCAGAAATAGGTCAACCACTCATGGACGCTCGAAGTAGTGTAGCTTGGAATCAAGACTCAAAACATGTAATTCGATTTCCTCTAAATGGTTATTGCAAACTAAACTCTCTCCAAACTATTGTTAGACTTTTAAACAGTAGTTTTAGAATACTTGCATCAAATGGTGGTGGTGTTGAAGGACAACAATTCAGTGAATATTTATTTGTTCGAAAGTGTGCTCCTCTGTGAAATCAGAAGTAGTTGCATACAAATACTGTGATTGAGCTAACTTTAAAAATTCCTAATATTTTGTAAAAAAAATTAAAATACACTGACAAATGAAAATATTTAAAGTCAAAATAAGAACTTTAATTAAGATTTAGGTGCCAAGTTATGTAAAATGTAAATTGTATTGTTGTTATGTATGTTATTCTTTCAAAAGTTACTGTTACAACCACATTGTTAGTGATCATGATGTGATTATTTGTCATTGTTTAATCTTTTCTGTATGCTGTATGTTGAACTTAATTTCCTTCATTTAAATCCCTATAAAAGAATTTTACTTCTGTACCTTTTTGAGTAAATTGTGTAAGTTTATCAGTAACTTCTCAGAGTTAATGGGAATTGAAAAAAAAGAATTTTACAAAATTGAATTTTAACTAATACAGCTCTTTTAACTGGGCATAACCTCCAGATTGCTTTTCCACACACAATATCAGTTTTTTCCTATTTCATCCAATGGAAAAGTTGTGCTGTGCTGGGAATTTTTAATAAAGGTTGCCAAAGTGCAAAAGTAGTTTGACAACTAGTCAGAACTGTCAACTTGTTCCGCTTTGTCGGAAAATTGATATAGTGGTGACGAAACTGGCTTTAATACTTAACTCTTCTCATACATATCTAATTTAAAGTGATTCTACCATGATTTTTAATCTAAACATAAATTTGGTGTTCCGTATTGACTGCCTCATATACATATTTTTAGAACCCTTATCAAAAATAAAGGTAAAAAAGTAGAGATGGTAACGGTTATAAATTTACATCTAAGTCGAGGAAAAAACGAAAACGTTATTCTAAATTACTGAATCACTACTGGGGAAGGTGGAATTGAAAACATCAAAACCTGTTTCACTACTATAGGGAATCAAGAGGGTTTGGAAGACAATTATTCAAAATGTTCCCAAGCTTCATCCGATATTCAAACTAGCATTTGATTTTTTTTCATTGAAGCATTTATAAATATCAAAGTTAAAAAAAGAATTACATAATTTTAACAGAAATTAAAAATACTTTTTAACTAGTACATTTTCTTTTCAATTTTGAGTAAGTAGAATAAGAGAAGTGAAATAATTTTCAAAGAAAATTTATTTAAAATTATCAAAATGCACAGTTCTGAAAATATTTAAATAATTAAATAGTGAATAAATAGATAACTGAGGAGTCTAAATATGATTTTTTTTAAAAATATTATCAAAAGGTTTGGAGTTTACAACTTTTAAAAAGAAGACATGATTTACTCCTTTTTTACAACAATGTCAGTAACACTGTAGATGTTTAATTAACTCTCTGAAAGTTAGTCCCAACTTTTTCCAAACTTTTAGATGTACGCTTTGCTGCATCAAAAAAAAAGTTTCATCATGTTATTGAATGGAAAGAATCTCAACGCTTGGAGAGTTAATAGATATATGCATATAGATGAAAAATACATATGGGTCATTCACATAAAAATTCACTTTCGCATCCAGAATATACTTTATGCTTAAAAAATTTGTTTCTCCATATTATTGAATGGGAAGAATCTCAACGCTTGGAAAGTTAATATGTACAATATATATATAGATCATTCCCACAAAAATTCATTTTCTCATCCTGAATATACTTTATGCTTGTTTTATGACTTAGGTAAACTTGTTTTTAGGAAAAATGTATTTCAGAGTGCAGTTTAACAAAGATTTATTTTATTTTAACTAAAATATACCAAAATATCATTCCTTCATTTGTCCCCACTGTTAATCTTTATTTATTTATTTATTTGAAAAAAAAAGAGAAAATATTTTTAAAAATAAAGGAAATTAATTTACAAATTTGTATTTCTTTTATTACAGAATATTGAAATACGAAACTTAGAAAATTATTTTTTTTTTAAATTTCAGATAAAAATATTGCCATAGCACTATTTTAAAGTCTTGTTGTTGCATGTAGTATACTGTAGTATGCTTCATAACGCTATATTTAACTTTCTAAATCACCAGAGAATAAAATATTTTAATAAAAACTTTAATGATTTATAACTAGCAACGTGTTTTAAATTTTTACTTAAGAAATTATTAAAAAGTTAAATGGATTAAACTAGATAACACATTCGACAATCTTCACATTCATGCCTTTTTTAAAATAAAGTGTTATTGAGAAAGTGGATACTTATAGTTAGCTTTCTTGCATGAATAAATTTGTATCAGTTTGATTGTGGGAATCAATTAAACCTAACTGCTGTTTTAAAATTAAAATAAATTTATCATTCCTTTACTAATTTATACATAAAATGAGGAAATGGTGCCAAGAAAAAGGAATTATTTTAAAGTGTATATTATTCAAAAGATCAGTTTCTAATGTTTAAAATATTATTTTTCTGTTTCAGCTTTTCTTATTTCCAATAAAAAATATAATTGGAAATTATAATAATGCCACATTCAAATCTAACAAAACATGTACAAATTCTATTTCACAAACCCATAAAAATTAGAACTAAAATTAGTGTATTCATAATATAGATTATAAATATATAGGAAAAAGCAGTAATTTGAAAAATTAAATTCAATACAAATAAAACATCATTTTCTCATTATTTGAATTAAGTAACTTGTTTAAATATTCGGAAAAATAGGATATATATTTTCTTATAAGTCACTATATACACCTACGAATATGAAGTTTCAAACCTTTTAATTTTCTGGATTTACTAAACTTAAAATGACTGTTTTTATAAGAATGGCCCATATAAATTACATGATACTCTTTCAAGTCATGTAAATCATTGTAACATTCTTTTTCTTCATCCATTTACTTATCTCTTCAATAAGAGAACATTCAATTTACTTTATCCACAACATTCTATAGTTCAAAATGCAACAGTATGAACATAATTTTTAGATTAATTTCACATAAAAAATAAACTGCTTAGATCTTCTTACTGAACGTGTCATGTCCTGTTTTATGAACACATGTAATAAATGATGACACTCATTTATACATGAACAGTTTAAAAAGGAAAAAATAATTATAACCTTTTTTTTTAAATAAAAATAACATGGAACTAACATAATTGCAATTGAATATTAACCCTTTAATGGACCATTTATTTCTAATAAGGGTACATTAAAATTCTTTTTGAATTTTGATGAAAAAATTCCTTTAGATAAGTTGATAAAATTAATTTGAATTTTAACAACATTTTTTTGTGGTAAATATGGTTTATTACAACCCGACAGGTGTTATAAAAAAGAAACTTAATGACTTTCATTTCTTTTCATTCGTAAAATAAATTTTATAATTACTCCAAACTGAAAAAGAAATTATATACTATAACTTATTTTAAATTTCTTAAAAACAGGCATGTTGTAACCAATTTTGTTCAATAATATTTCATCAAAGTAGAAATTAATAACAAATGGCATACTAAAGTTACAGTGGTGGTAAATATGATTACCACGGCCTTAGAAAGGGTTAAGAGAATGAAATACGTTGTAATAATTAGTTTAAGTAATTAATAACAATAAGTAAACAACAAAATTAAAATCACTACTTAAATTAATAACTTTTTTTTTATATATCATAAAGAGAAAGTATTTCGTGAAATTTGATTCAGTAATTTCATGCTAAAGATGCAAATTGAAGTTTGTTGTGTAACATATATTTTCTGGCAGCAAAGCAACAAACATGAAGTTTTACTAACAGAATCCAAAATAAATTTATTTTGATTTGATTTTTCACACTGACTACAGAGAAAAATAAGCAAACTTCAAATCGCAAAACATATATTAATCCTACAGTTACATATGGAGATATTAGTTTGCATATCATGACACTGTTTTGGCACATATGAAATTATAGGTAGAAAATTACAGAAAATGTCTATTAAGTAATGTGAGCAAGATAAAAATGGGTCTAAACCAAACTTAAATTTCAATAAGATGCAGATTCTAAGCAAATCTGCAAGTTAATGAAATGTTGGTTACTTATAGAGAAAGTAAAGGTTATGAAAAGGCTACCACAATCATCAGATTTGAATCTGATTAAATCTGAATGCATCTAGTTAAACATTTATGGTCTCAACTTGAAATTTCTAAGGGTAAATTTAATGAATGTGCGCACCTAATTTAATGAATTTGAAGAAGAAATGGGGGGAAATTTTATCATTTAAGAGCAGTTAAAGAATTGAAAAAAAAACCAATGAAAAGAGAGGTGGTTATATAGAGCAGTAATTTCAAAATTTACAACATGTTATAATCAAAATTTTTTCATAAGAATATTTTTAAGTAGGAGGATGACAGACATCTTTTTTTGTACAATCTTAAGCAACTGTTAGAGATGATTTACAAGTTTTAACACTAATAAACCTATGATAATAGGAATTTCAAAATTACAAATACAGTCAACCCCACTTAAAAGAATACCATTAGTCCCAGACAATTGTATTCAAATTATTAGGGGATATATATAAGTATAAGAAGAGTGCATCAGTTAATCTTAACTGCTGGCTTTGTGAAAGTTTACTTTGAAACAGTATGCAATGCTTTGAAGAAATAAGCTCATTTCAATGATGAATAAACAATTATAATTAGAGCTGTTTTTATTACTAGCATCATAAAATATGAATGACATTTTAATTTATGTAAAAGCGAATCAATGCTGATAATAAGTATGATACATATACTATAATACTATTTATTTCCTATTAAAGAAATTTGTAATAGAAGACTATTTTGACACAGATTTAACTAAACATTTCTCCCTTTTTTACCTTGACACATTCTAAATAGTTTGAGAGTGAAGAGTTTCAAAGAGGGATAAAAACTCCTTTCGCTTTCTTTAAAACTGCAAACAAGATTTGATTAATTTTTAAACTATTCCTTAACACTTGTTTGGAGAAGGAAATGGATCAGAAGTCCAAACTGAAGAGAACTTGCATTGTAATCTCATATTCTTAACTGAAACACTGAAATTCCATTATAGCAAATGAACCATTTCTTTTTCAATAAAATATTTTTCTGTCACTTTTTTTATGCAATTAAGCAAGGCTTGGAAATCATAAATAATCAATTAAATTAGGAAATTTAACATTGATTTCATATAAAATAATTTAGTTTCATTACATTTGATTTAATTATCTGCTATACAATACTGATACCAATTAAAATTCTGAAGGGACCTTGTACTTTTAAAATAGGTTACTAATTTCTCAACTCTTTTATTAGTTTTTATTCATTTCTTTAAGTTGTTCATCAAACTGGGGAGATACTAATTCCTATTTGAGACACTTTTGTTTTGTGTTTGATCTATTTTAGTATAACCTATTGCCAAACAGAGTTTCATTGGAACACTATTAGACTGAAAAAACAAAACGTTTTAGATTTTATCAAGGTTATAATATTTATTTAGCAAAAAGAAAAAAAAGAAAGGAAACTTAATGATATAAACCTAAAAATAAGCTCTAATTAAGTAATAAAAATGATACTCTTTAAAATAATAGCTATTGCTATAGTTAATTTATTACATAGGGAATCCTTTGGTTCATTCCTTTGCCCCTTTAAAATAATTTTTACCTCTTCAAATGAGATTTAGCTTAAGTTTCTGCTCTCCAATTTACAAAGCATAGTATTTATATATAAAAAAAAAACTTATTTTGAAATTCGAGTAAAACAGTGCAATTTCTTTTCTTCCATAAAATTATTTGAAAGCTTTTCAATGAAGCATTTTTAAATCAAATTTTTTCACTTTAATAAAAGAGTGCACATTATGGAGGTGAAGCTGTCCTTAAACTAATGGAAATTAGAAAACTTGAAATTTATGGTTAATGTACCAAGCTGTTTCTGAAACTGGTGTCCTGGAAGTTGAGAAGTAACAATGCTACAAGATATAGCTCTTCAGCTATTTGAAGCATACTAAATGAAATTTTCAACTATTTCGAATTTTTATTTATTTCTAATTATTTAAAGTTCATATCTAATTGCGCTATATTTTCTGTTATGAAGTAGGTATATGAACACTTATCACTTCAAGGCTAAATAAAAAATAATCGAAGCAGTACATAAAGTACAAAAGCTATTGATTATTTGATGGATAAATCTCATTAAGTTGAATGAATTTTAAAATACTCTTTATGTTGTATTTTATGCACTTAAAAAGTAGCTTTATATTTATGAAATGAAAGTTGTAATTTGCTCCCTCAAACTTTTCATTTTCTGTATATTATGTGTAAGGTTAACAGTTTAAACTGTATAATAATGTTAAACAACTAAAGAATTCTACACTAATAAATCAGCAATTATAGATACAAATGTAACATTACTTTGTTATAAAAGACATGAAAAAAAATTCAAGACCAGCTTAATTTAGAATGTGACTTTAGAAACCATATAAATGTATTGATAATTAATAAAAGAAATGCTATTAATAAAGATTAAAAAGATACCACATGGACAAGGAGTCAAACGGAGATAGTAAGGCCCTTTTGAAGACTTCAGTTAATACTATACCACAGTAAATACAGTTATGTAGAAAACAAATAATATTCATGCTAAATAATTAAACAAATCATAATTAAAAAAGTTCATTTAAGTTTGTTTTCTTATTTATATTTTATAGTTCTCTTGGTTAACCATTATAGTTTTTACCTTACCTGCTTTTATTTCTTTTTATAAAAGCCAACTCAGACGAACTTTTGTCTTTCTTATGACATAAGGTAATGAGGAAAAGAAGAACAGATAATAGGGTAATACATAGAAGAACAAGATAATCTGACTTAAAGCATCTGAAATTTGTCATGACCCATGACTTCTCGACTGCCAATACTCATACTCTGTTTCTCAATATGCTATGCAGATGTACAATATAATAAGTGGTTAACATAATATATAAATGCTATTGCCAAAAACCTTATACATAGAGTTGATAGGCTATAATCATTATTAATGAAAGTTCATTGTTTCTAAACTGTTTTCAAACTACTGTTTTATGTTTAAAGCAGGAAAAATGAATTTATATTATCCTCTACAGTCAGTCACTTTCTTTGCATTGGCACAAAATAAGGAAGCATATTTAAGAAAAATTTCAAAGTATAACAGGGTTTTGTTTAAAGAAAAAAATAATATTTTTAGCAAAATAATTACTGTTATCAATATATAAACTTTATTAACAATTAAGTTAGTGTAATTTCCTTTATGAAAAAAAAATCTGCTACCCATATGCTAGAAAACATGAATTGTCTTTTAATGAAAGAGAGTGATACTATGCTTTATAATAAAAAAATTATGTTTTAATATAGGTTGAAATATTTGAAAAATGAATGCTAATTTGTGGGAGCATGCTGGAGTTTAGGTGAGAATACGTAGTGCAACTGAGTTTGAATTTATTTATTTATTTATTTTTTGATACTAGTGATTGACTCTAAAGAATAATACTTGATTCTTCGACAATAAAAAGGTAAATTGACTTCATGATTAAAGAGCACGAAAACAGAAAATTAATTGATAGAAGGAACTTTAGATAACCTTTTTTGTTATTTTTATAAAAATATTATCAAAACAGAAATATAATTACAGGAAACATAAAAGAAATATAATTACAGAAATCAAACAGTTAACAAAAAGTATAATTTCTTAACATTTTGGTTCAAGCAATATAATTTTCTTTTAATAAAGATATAACATTTTTTATTTATTATTGCAGAATATGGAGAATATAAACTTCTGATTTGTTTCATTAACTGAGATAGGTTCAAAATTGATTAAGAAAATTTGAGCACATAAAGCCCACATTATACCATCAAACTGTTTTACATGAAATTCTGTGTTCTTTAAAAAAAAATTTTAGAGACAATTTCTCCTTTTTTTGGGAGGGGGGATCAACAAACCTACTTTAACCCATGCCAATTTCAAGAAGAAGAGT
The DNA here is from genome assembly GCF_982258835.1 of Parasteatoda tepidariorum. Lineage (NCBI taxonomy): Eukaryota > Metazoa > Arthropoda > Arachnida > Araneae > Theridiidae > Parasteatoda > Parasteatoda tepidariorum. The sequence goes on along the minus strand of NC_141765.1, from coordinate 31,340,097 downwards.
GAACAACAAGCGTCATTATCAGGCTCTTCCCTTTGAACAGTGGTGCCTTTCCGTCTATTGTCAGGGGAAGATACATACAGGACTGCCAACAACTAAGCTTTTTGTAAAGTATTTTGTAGAGTAGTAATAGATAATAAAAATAGAAATTTTGGCACTTTTGCCAACATTTTAAAAGCCTTACCAAGAGAGAAATGGAACAAAGAAGGATTTTATATGAACTTTTGAAATATTTATATGTAGTGGTGTGAAATCCAACTTTAAGTCAAATTTATAAAACAAAAAAATTATATATTAAAACATAAACTTAGCTACAACTAGAAAGTTTCTCTGTAACAGTAGAAATTTATATAATTAAGTTCTAAAAAGTGAAAGTCATTGCCTTTTACCACCCATGGAACCTGTTTTAACCAATATAGATTACAGATGGCGTACATTCAGTCACATAAAATAGTTCAAAAGCAACAGAAACAGAGAATTCTCAACCCATAAACAAGGCCAAAATGGAAGACAAATGGAGTATGTCTATTCCTAGTTTATACAGAATAATAGTGTTGAAAAATATTAGAATCTTCATTGGAAGAGGGAATACTTTTAGTTCCTTTTTTTTAAAATAGTGAATCAGACAAGGCAACAGTCATATTTTTTAATTTCTGTTTTGTAGACATGACTATAACAAGCAGTCTGTTCCTGGATATCTTTGAAGTTACTAATTTGTCTTTTTCAGAAATTATGTCTCAGGAATTATATAGGGCATAAGAGTTTATATTTTCAAATGGAGATGTCAATCATCAAATAATGGGAAAAAATTACCAGCAATAAAACTAGCATTATCTATTTTATTTTCCAACTTGAGGGAAGGGAAATTAAATGTCACCAAGAATACTAATCTACAATATGAAAGTCCATATAATTTTGGGAAAAAGTAAAAAATTAACACAAAATCTCAGAAACATTACTTCAAAAAAAATATTAACTTACATGTGTCCTGGAGAAATTCTCAAAAAAAAAAAAAAAAAAAAAAAAAAATATTTTCAGGAGATGTGAAAATGTTAAAAATTTTTAGGCAATCTATTTGACATTACTCATGCTGATGCATTTTGTTTGACATAAATTCGCAAGGTAAATTATTTTTGTGACAGGTTTGGTGATATAGATGCAAAGCTTTCTGAAAAAGAAATGAAAGAGAAGAGGTGAAAAAATAATACATTTTCAGCCTGAATGTCTTCCATTGTGTGTCATAAGTCATCATCTCATAAATCAAACAAAGAGTTGTTTACTTCTGACAAAAGTAATGATAGTGAAGTTTTTAGCTACATGCCACAGAATAAGAAAAAATTAAGAAATTAAAAAGATGTGTTCCAAAAACTTTAAAATATAGAACTTAGTGGTTTCACTACATGCATCAGTTGACATTAGGATATATGTCAACTGAATGTGCAAGATTCTGAGTATTGTTTAAAGCAACTGTGCATTCTTAACAAAGTATCAGAAGCATCAATTCATAGTCATAAATCAGCAAAGGCTAGCTTTAATCCTCAAAAAAAACAATATTTCAAAATGATATTTCTCAAAGCTTTACTTTTCAGTGGGATGGTAAATTAATTTTGAACTGCACCTTCAAAGAACTTACTGAATTGCAGTTATTTCCAGGAAGTGATTCTCGAAAGAAACTTAAATTCAACTCAGGGGAGTTAGGCAAGGCTACAGAAGGAAGCTTATTTATTGAAAAGGTTTTTGTTGAGATCACAATTTACACAAAAAAAAACATAAGAAAGGTTTTTGAGACCTTTTGTTGTTCATTGCAACTGTTCATGTGATCAGGCATTTGATTTCTGGATGAAGAAATTATCTGAACTTTTTTAAGAATTTTATGGTTAGATAGTTTCATTTTCAAATGAAATTTTTTTTTCTCTATGTGTAGTTTTTTTTTTAATACATAATTTTTTTGTACATAGAAGATATATAATAGATAATCATTTTTATACAGAAAAGTAACATTTATAAAATTGATTATTTTGTAATAAAATATTGTAATAAGTACTTTCAAGGCATAGCTTTGGTTTGATGAAAGCGATTGATCTTATCCTTTAAATAAGCCACAATATATATATATATATGTAACAGAAGTGAAAGAAATAAAATTTATTCCAAATAAGCACAAAAAGACAAAACAAAACCCTGCATTAATTATGAAAAACCTAGTATGACATGTATCTTCATAAGTGCTTAATACATTCTATGAAAAATATTAATTTAACAAACTTAACTTCCAGTAACTCTTAACTATGTATAATGAAATTAGTTACAGCACATTTAACAGGAGACAAAATGTCCTCTCTTAACCAAATAAATAAAAAAAAATTTGCTCCTTCTCCCAGACAGTTAGAGAACAGAAACCTTAAAATCACAAGATCCATAGTATGAAGAATAAAATTCAAAGAATGTAAAATATGAATATTTTAAAGCATTATTAAGAGGCAGATTGGTAATTAACTATATTCCTAATTTATTTAATGTGTTACTTTATTTAGAATAACAAGATAATGCTTTTTCAAGTTTATAAGAAAATCAAGCTTGAAACTTTAAAATCACTGTTAATCACTTAAGTAAAGTGATAATTTTTAGTAGTTTATCCTTTCTAGATTAATCAGCATTCCTGTTCGTCTAGTTACCAGGTAGACAACTTTCCATAAGAATACTAAATTTGATCATAACTTAATCATTAAAACATGTCTGTTATTTTTTTCTTTCTTAAAAGTTACTGATTTACACTTAAAAAGTGCATACTGAATCATTTCACTGGCCAAGAATTTAACAATCTTACAGGGCAGCAAGACAACTTTTCTTAATGATATAATCAGAATGCCTGCTCTGTTGAACCGAAGGATTTCCTTTGTAGTATGGAATTTGTTGTCATACATTGGACAGACTTTCCCTCAGATCCCAATTTACAAAGAAAAGTGAAGAGGGCGAAGTAAGCAAGTAAGACTGTATATGACAGTTTCAGTCTGTAGCAGAAATAAAGGCTGCCATCATTGATGTTACTGCCCTCCAGGGATTAGTAAATGTATGCAGTATTGTGTATTACAAGTCATATGTAAACAAGGTGTATACATTGGATGCTATCAGTAACTGTTTATTTTAATAGAAGCACAGTTTCCTGCTCTTTTTTACTTATTCAAATTTACTCCTAGTGAATATGCATTTGCATCTAGGCTTTCTTAAATATAAATTTCAGTTTAATTAGTTTTTTTCTTTTTTTGTGTATGGTGCCTGGTTAAGGACCATAATTACTCCAGCATCATTTAGAAGAAGCACTCTTTAGACAATAGTGCCGAATGATTTTAATGACTTTTCATGGTAAATGTCCTCTCTCAACAACCTACTAATGTCATGCTAACTGAATAACTTTTAGTCAAAGTTCCAGACATACATTATGGATAAAAAATTATGAACATGTTTTTAAATATTATTCATTTTGAAAATGTTAATAATTTGTTCAGTTTAAAAAATATCACTTTTGAATGGCTGAAAAATAAACTATAAACATTCATATTTCGAATCTTCCCTCAAACCCTTTTTAAAAAGAACATAAACTAATTTTTTCATGTTATTTTGCAAAAGAATCTTGCAAAGTCAACATTAAATGTTTAAAAATTGTTTACCTGCAAAAAATTAAAAACTTAACATTCAGAAATTTTAACTTGGAAATGTTTTGACTTTTCATGTAAAATAGAAATGTTATGACACTTTGAAATTTGAATGTATAATACTCTAACATAAGAGATTTATTTCTAAAGATAATTTATATGTCCTCCTAGTGAAATTTCTTTTGTAATTTATGATTTTTAGCCAAGAATAAATAAAGTGTTTTTAATTAATAAATTGCATTAAATCCTTTCACAGCATGTGTTGTATTTCAGAGCAATAGTGTTCTATTTGAACAAAAAATTTCCTGCTAACCTTAGACACTTTATTACACACATGGGAACACAATATTCAGATATAGTACTTTTTCTTTAGAAGGAAAGGTAAGAAAAAAATGTCATGAAACAAAATGAAATTTTTTTTTCTTAGCTAGACATTTTTTTCTTAAATGCATGGCGACAAAACTGTGAGATGTATTTACTAACCTTTTGAAGTAAATTTGTTTCTTTCACAAATGAGTTTAGTCCTGCTTTTCTATGTGACAATCGATAATTTATTTTAAAATATAATATGATTTAGGTATGCTTTGATACTAATTTAAATTACGTGCATTTTGTTAATTTTATTGGTAATCAAACTAATGTAATTCAATGAAATTTATAACATTATTGAAAGCTTTATATCCTTTTTCAAAACTCCTAGCAAAATTTGAGAATAGTTCAAAAAATTTTTGAGTATACATAATAGTTTTTTTAATATCGGAAATATGTCATGAAGCTAATTTGACACCTTTTACAAATTAATTATCTATACTCTTTTACTGTAATTTTTAAAGTGGAGGGTAGATAGTATTTTTTGTCCACTTAACTTGTTTCTTTTGATCTTCTTATACTAGCAGCTATAGATATTTCTTATTAAACTTTTAGCCATTAAAATAGAGGGGAAAAAATCTTATCCATATACTTTATAAATATGATGAGCATTTAAAATACTGCATAAAATATACTTTATTCTTTTGCAGTCTTCTTCATAATATGCAATTTTACAAACATTGTTGCCAAGAATAAATCTGGAGTTGCACTTAAGATAGTAAAATATTCATATACTTTATGTAGTATTTTAAATTAAATTTACATCATTCACATATTTTTGTTAGTACTATAAAGCAATAGCTTAATAGTTATTTCTAACATAAATTATTTTCTTGTACCCTACTTTAATGAGACAAATAGGACAATAAGCCAGCTTTTGATAAACTTATATTCTCTTGAAACTTTTTATCATTCCTCTAAATATGCAGTTGAATTCGTTGGTTCAGAGCCCCTTGTAGAGTAAAAATATTTTTAAAAAAATATTAGGAAGAGTTTTGCTATAATATGTCATCATAATTTTACATTTTCTCAAAATTCTTAAGTGAAATTAATTGAAAAAATAACATTATTTACATAAATTATGTTTAACCTCTTTCTATTTTGTTTGAAAATGTTTAATTTTGATAAATAATAATTCAGTTCAGTTGAGAATTGTAACTGTTACAGTGTTCAGAGGAGTATTTCTATGTTATAAATTAAAATTGTATTAAGGCACTAAATTTCTTTAATTACTTATGAAGAAAAAAACATTTTTTTATTTTTCTTGAGCATCCAGTTGTCAGACAGAAACTAAATTGAAAACAAATATACAAATAACAAATATTGAATTTTAAGCTTAAAATTTAGTTATGAGTTTGGAAAAATCAGCTAGAATTTTTAGAGGTAATAATCATTTGAAAAACTAGATTGGTAATAACGGCAAGCATAAAGAGTTTTTAGCTACTGCCAGTTGGCTTGCTTCTTTCATGAAACAACAAGGACAATTGAGCCCATAACATGGAAACCCATATTAATGCTATTTTTATTTATTACTCTTTTCTTTTTTTAAATATTTAAAACAAAGGTTTTCTATATAAATTGTCACAGAAAAGTTTATGCCAATAATGCACTATTTACAACTCATAAAAATCATAAATGAAAATCAAAATTTTAACTCAACAAATTCAAGAAATAAAAATTATTATGTCATCAAAACATATGTAATGTATAATGTTTGATCTGATACATCTTATTAAAGGCATGAAATGGGTCTTGTACAGACTGATTCTTGTGGAAACTAACTCCAGTCTTTCTTACCCAACGAAAACAATGAAAAACTAACTGAACATGTAAACATGTTAGAACACAAACTATTTATATAACACACACCATTATATTCTAATTTCATGAAAATTAATTTATATAATTAAAGTAACTTATATACTCACATTACTTGCATGAATTCTTGGATGATGATAAAAAGTTAGTTATCTAAAAGTAAAAAACATATAAAAACCTTTTAAATAAAATGAAAACATTTTATTAACTTGTTTAAATAAAAATACTGTTAAAAAAATTTTTTAGAAGTTCTAATGGGCAAAAAATCTTACCAATTTATAATTTGAGAATTTAACTCATAAAACAATTCAAAATTTTACAATAAGATTTCATAAGTAAATAAAAAGTTCCATCAATATTTTTTTATCATTTACAGAAAACCACACAAAGAGTAACTTAAAGTTTTGATATCAAACCCTTATTTAAGAAGGGTTTTTTTTTCAAAAATGATGAACAAAAAGGATTTGGTTAGCCAACCATTCTTTTCCTGTTATTAAAGCTATTTTTACAATTTCACACATGCATATTATGCAACATAATTTTCCACACTATTTTTCTCAAACTCTTCTACCATTTTTAAGCTAGTAACCTTGTTTACTTTAAAGCAACCTTGCTTACTGACCAAAAAATTTTAGATATATTTTTGAAATTTTCATTATATGTGGAAATATATTAATTTTTAAAGAATAAAAAATATTAACATAGCAATATTGAAAATATTACATTCTTTGTCTTTTCCAAGAACTTTTTAATCTCAATGATATCACAATTTTTACTTTATAAGAAAATTCTATAATTTACATTCGGTAAGTAATTAGATAATGGCTACGTAAAAATAAAATGAATGGCACATTTAGCAAACACATCAGTTTACTTAGCTTTAAGTTCGGTATTAGGCTCCTTGGGTTCTCATGCACTCTTTAAATGTTTATAAACTCGAACAAGTTTTTTTGAGTCTGAAACTGTTCCTCAGTTTAAACCAAACAAGTTTACATGTAGAAAACATGTGTTCCTTAGCTGCCAAACTAGCTTTTTTTCCCCTCTTTTTATAGAAATGTTCAATGTCACTTTTTCAATTGCAATTGTGCTTTATAAGTAGTGGTAAAGACCATTGCTTTTTGTGTCTACTGATAATGGTCAAAACTAAAATGTAAAAAATTCAAAAAAGAAGAGATACTGGGTTGGAAAGAATATTTGGTGTTTTTCTGAAAGAATTTTAAGTAGTTATCACTAAACTATATTGTAAAATATCTATATGACTGATTTTAAATAAATGTAATTAATTTATTGTAATTGAAATTTTTTTGGCTAGTTATTATCTAAAAAGTATGATATGTCGATTACACATTATGTATAATGATTTTGTTTCTTAGCCTTTTAAATAAATTTTATGATCAATATATCTTCCAATATTAACAAAATGTGCAATTATAGAATTAGTAATAAACTTATTTTGGGATATTCAAGATATACTATGTATTTGCCCATTTTCCTCCTCCCAAATAAAACATAAATAAAATCAATTAAACCCAAAACACCCATTAAAACCCACCTGGGTAGGAATTTTTATATACCTGTATAAAACAAATTTAAATATCAGAAAAGAGTAAGATTGAAATCGCAGTTATATCCCAAAAATGCAACGGGTAAATGCAAGAATATTTCAATGCAGAGGTCAGGGATTCTAAGCTAGCAGTTGTCAAGAATTTTCTGGAAGAGGTTTTTGCTTATCATTTCGAAATCATTCCTCTATTTTTGCTCTATTTCATCGTTAGAGCCCTTTCCCTAAATTGTTTAAACTTATATATTTTTAATTCCATATTTTCTTTATTATTTGTATTCATAGGTGTGAAATTAGAATATAGCAAAGACTGAAAATTCTTTAAATTGCAAATGCAAAGATGAAGCACGATTACGAAAAATAGCAATACATATTAAATAAGAATATTATACATATTAAATAAGAATATCACATATTAAATAAGAATATTAAACAGTTTGATAAACACAACAACAAAAAAGAAAGTACAGTATGCAAAATAAAAAAGCGAGTACCCAGAATAACATTTTAAGTTTTGATTAGATTTACATGAACTAGGACATGTTTCTCTACATCTCGAGAATTTTTAAGCAAATCAAAACATTTTTGTACACAATTATAAAAGTCATTTATCTAAAAGAAATTCTAGGTAAAAAACAATTTGCAGTCATTCTTTATTATTTGAATAAATAATAGGTAAAAAATTTTAAATTTTAATGCATATAAATTTTAATGCATCATTTTAAAATGTGTAATTTTAAATAACGAAACATAACATTTGAACGAAGCAAGTTTAACAGATCTTCAGAAATCAAATATAAAACATATGACTTCTTCATGAGGGTTATAAATCCAAATATTTAAAAACATAATAGTGATAAAATAAAAAATTATAAATATTTTTCTGAAAAGCAGTTTTTATGTTTGATTTCCTAAATATCATCTGCACTAATTAGTTAGCATATCAAATCATTAAAATTGAGTCCTAGTACATAAAAATCGGATCATTAAGATAAAAAACTATTCAGGGTGTTCACCTTTCTATTTTGTGCATCGTACAATTAAAGTATGAATTTAAGAACAACCACATGATTGAAAATCCATGCAAGAAAACACTTGCTATGTCCTAAAATACACTGTTTGCAGAAAACATTTGCAGAAATAATATTGCAAAAAATACCAAATTTTTTAATATTAACCAAAGAAAAACCAAGCTTTTAATATCAACATTTCATGCCTCAAGATTTTTATAAATGTGTAATTACAATTAATTCATTGAGTACAGTTATGGAAAAAAAATCAAAATTTTTGCATTGGGAAAAAAAAAAACTAATCCAAGTGGATAAAAGAAAGAAAATCTAATTTAAAAAGCAATATGAAAAACAGTTTTTTAAACAGCTAATAATTGAAATCTTAATCTAATTAAATTTGTAGAATTAATTTTCAAGTTATTTGTTTGATTATGGCAAAGATTGAAACTAAACTTAAAATTAATCATTAAAAAAAATACTCGGGATGAAATTGGATACTTGGGAATAAATTGGAATTAGACGTAACACCACCCATGAATAATGATTTCTCACTTTTAATGCTTTAGCAGCTTTGTTCCCTTCGATTTTCTTTATCAATAATATAAAAAAAACTCAGAATTTAGGGCATCCTCTAACACTATTTCCCTGAAATATTGATGTTCTGAGTCCGCTTTTACCGCTGAGTACTTTAAGACAAAAAAAGGTTGAACGAAAATTTCTGATTCCTTCATTAAAACAATTTAAGATTTTTGTTTCTTTATTAAATAAGTTACTTTTAAGTTTCAAAACATATTTAGGTACTTAAATAACATTTGAAAGCAATAAAAATATTAGTTTTCATGAAAATTTTCATGTCCTTCATATAGTTCCATCCCATTATTCAATACATTTTTGCCCAGTCTAACAGGCTTTATTAAATCGAGGTTCTACTGTTATGATGAAGAAAACTAATTATGATGAAAATTCAAATCTTATCAAGAGTTAAGAAAATTGTTAAAGTAAGTTTTACTTTTTAAAAGTAACACAAATCTGTAAACACATATCTATTTGTGTGCAATTTGTAACAATGCATAACTTTTTTTAATAGAATATGCAATAAAAAAATAATACATATACGCTTAATTTATCTAGATATCATAAGTGTACTTATTTATTCAAGAAAGATAACATATTATAAATCTCATTTACAAATAAATCATTATTATAGAGGTTATAAAAAATTTAAGATTCTATATAAAACTAAAATACAATGAATAACAAGAAAAAGGTTGTTTTTTTTAAATCAGTAAGTGTGAAAAGCTATAAACTTTTCTTTTATATTACAAAAATTTTTATTTGTTTCAACTTATAATACTTATTTGTTCAACTTATAATACTTATCTAAATAATTGTATTGATCACATTAATTTCTTCCTATGTCCTAGGTGTCTTCTGGAAAAAAGGAATAGGTCTGGAAATAGGTGTTTTCTGAAAAAAAATTGGAATTAAATTAGTTATCAAAAAAATCTTATCAAAGTTGAATTTGTTGAATTAATACTTGTAATATAACTACAAAAACTGTACCTAAGTCTGTTATAACATTTTTAATTTAAAATTGTTATATTCATGATTAAAAAAACACAAGACGGATTGTTTACAAGCTGCAAATTGGACTGATGCAAAACACGTGGTTACAAACTTTTAATAATCCTCATATTTTAATAAATAACACTGTAAGTTTGAAATATTTTCTCATAAAAGAAGGTCAGGAAAACTTCGCTATTTAGTAAAACAAGAAATTTTTTTTTGATGGGGTTAAATTGATCTTAGTTTTTCAATTATTATTTTAGTATAGGTTTAGTACATGGATTTGTATACTTAGAACAGCTTCAAGACACAGGGTAAAGTTATTTTCTCCTAACATGAAAATCTGTTACAGTAAAGGACACAAACCTCACGCTCTGTGTAATGCCTAAAAACCTGAGGCTTTGTGTTTTATGAGCTTTTGCGTTATGTAGATTATTTCACTTATTTTTAAATTTAACTACTAATTATGGAAATATTCGTTTAAAGCAAATCAACCTCAAAATGCTTTAAAATAATTTTTATATTAAAATACTAAAAAGTACTAGATATACACACAAGTATTCATTATTCATAGAAAAAAATTGACATTTTCTGCAGCTTTAGAACTAATAACAAACAAATTAATCAATTTTGGTTCGCTTAGCTTTTGAAATTTTAAACTCTGAGCAAATTATAAAGCAAATAATGTAAAAAGTTAATAGTTCTTATTTACTAAAAGCAAAAATAAAAATGGGCAGTGTGAATAAAGCACAAATCAAATAACAGAAATGGACATACTATTGCTTTGTTTCTATGTGCAAGAACCTTCCTCAGAGTCCAAACTCCATAAGGTAGTATAGAAGTAAAGAGACAAGCGCCTGCAATGTGGTTTAACTAATAGGGACAGAGAAACAAGTTTGAAAAAGATAACAAAAGAAGAGAGATAATAAACAATTAGGAGAGGGTTTGGTGGGAACCACAGGATGCAAAAGATTAAATTTGAATAGATTTCCAAATATTGAGAAAGATCATTAATTAAATTATTAAAATTTTTCAAAATACGGAATGATTTCCAGAAATCAAATTCATCAGATGAAGAGCAGTGCTAAATGATTTTAGCAGAAAAAAACTCAAACCTGTGATTAGAATTCCAACTATGAAGAGTGATGGAAGATCAGTTAATGTTCTGATTTCGGACATATTTTTCATGCTCTTTAAAATGAAATTTAAGGATACCTTAAATTTGTAAAATACAGACCACATTAACATAAAATTTGTAAAATACTATTAAAATCAGCAAAAGGGTCTATAAAATTAATGAAATTTAGATGTCTGCAAGAGAGAAAATAACTTTAAATTCAAACGTATCCAAAATTTTAGGATTTTGGGGACTGATTTTCGTATAATGATTTCTTCAGCTAAAATTATTAAACATTGCTCATTGTCTACCGAACATGATTCCTTCCAACAAACTTGATTTTCAAAATATGGAATAAAGTTCAAGGCCAGAGCCACCCATGAAAATACTTCCCACAGCAAAATACCACCCCCAGCTGCCAATATCTGACCTGCTGTAGAAATGGGAAGCAACTGTTTTGCTTGGAAGACAACGTACCTTATAACAGTCATCAAAGGTATAAATGAAAAATCATGCTTAATCTAGCTAGACAACTGTCTTCTACTTGTCTATGATCCAGTGTCAATGTTCCCAGACCCACTGTGGAGTGGGATGTCTGTAGAAAAGTCCCATATCCAACTGCATCTGCATCTGTGTGTTTTGAAATACTCGCACTTGAACCTGTATTGGGCTGTCAGCTGAGTGATTTTCTGACACTGATTTTGTATTACCAAACAGGGCAGTTCTCTTTCTTTGAAGTTCTCTTTTCAACATCAAATTTTCTTGGACATCCAGCGAATTCTACTGCTAGTTTCATAGTCATTTATCCAGGATGCAAAAATAATTACAACCACAGATTGTGAATAATCTATGAATCTTACAATTTCAGAGATACTTATTCAGAGTTTTTGAGCCATTATGATTTACTTTCCATCAAATTCACTAAAATCAGAAGCCTCTCCCATTACTCACAAAAGTAAATGAGAGAATAATTCCTTACCTTCTCCAGTTAATATTCTAACTTAATCATGTGCCCTCCACGTCATCCAGAGGAATTCATTGAAAAATATGGGCGTGGTCATATTTTGCTCCTCAGTGCATAGCAATTCATGTAATACAAAAAAAAAAAAATTTATTAGAAAAGCCAAAAGGAGAAATAAATTTTAGATTCCTTCACTCTATCTTTCTTCCTTTACTATACAGAATTATTTAAAATTAGCTATTCTGTTAAATAGGTCTGGTTAAGAGGAATTAAACACTGACATATCTTATGAAATTATCATTATCATTTAAAATTAGAACGAAATAGAATTAAAATTTCAAAAGTAATTTTTAGGTTTAAATGTTTCACTTTTTGTACTATCTAGAAATCTTTCTTTCTTAACATTTTGCCGGCTATTTCGAAAAAAGTACATAATATTTTAAAAATCAGAAAAATTAATAATTATTTAATAAAAAAAAATAATTATTATTTTAGTTACTTATCTAATTTCTATGTAGAATTTTTGTTTGAATTGATGCATAATTATAATTTTTTATAAGTGCATTTATCAATAAATTTAAGAAAAATTTAATTTAAATGATTTGAAAATAATTAACCAACAACCATGGTCAGGAACACAAACCTAAAAAATCCTTGATGTTCCAGTTTTGCTTTCAAATAATAAGCCAAATCTTTGGCAATTTTACTATATATATACATGTACTTTAAGTTTCAGATTTTAATTTGAATTTTTTTTTATAAAAAGGAAAACCGAACATAAAAGAACATAGAACATCATTAAAAAGAGTATAGTATTTTTAGTACAAAAATAAGTTTTAGATAATAGTATGTTTAGCATGTCATGATCATTAGATCTTAGAACAAAAATGAATGATGCAAAACTCAATTAAATATAGGGGTGCACAATCTGCAGCCCACAGGCTACATGCGGTGCAGCCTGCAGAAACTTTTGAACACGATTTTTTTTAAATTAAAAAAATGGAAAATTTTGAATTGCATATTTGTGTCATCACTTTTTGATGCACTTAATTTGCAGATTCCATTGTAAATCTATGTTGTTTCTTGATTGCTTTTTTAAAGGTTATTAATACAAAATTCTGCATTATCTTCCAATATTTCAATATAATGCACAAATTTTGTATTTGAGTAATCCCTTTTCCACTGGCTTTATTTTTGCCAATTTCATTGTAAATTCAAGTGACGTTTTGATCAGTTTCTTTTTTTGTATTTATAAGGTTTTTAAAATCTTGATACATTTATTATACAGTAGAGAACCATTTATCCGGTATCCAGATAACCGGGAAACCAGAAAACCGGGTGAAATTTTGCTTGGTTTTCCCGCCATTTTAAACTAGAATGATAATGAAAATAGCAGAAATTGAACTCATCCTTGAAGTTGAGTAGAGGAAAATGTAAGGAAGGGAGGAATGTCTTATTTTCTCCTCTAGGCTGTCAATCAAACTCAAGGGTGTGGCATGCTGATTTCGTTTTCTGTTTGATTTACGAGGGGGGTGGGGAAAATGCATTGCATGCATATCAGTGAACATAGAAAAATATATTTATCTATTTGACATTGATTAATAAAAATAAAATCTTTTTCTTTTGAATAAATTCTGATTCTTTGGAAGTATGGTATCATTTGCAAGTTTTTCTTGATGTGGAATCACATCTGCTGTAATTAAAAATCGTGTTTTTATCAGCAAAAAAAAAATTCATAAAAGGAGAATTGTTTATTAATTTAAACATAGGATTATTTAATGAAGTAGATTGCAGTTTTGTTTTTCTGATTCCACCATGTTCGATTTTTTTTTCTTTTCACAATACATTTTGCACTCAATAAATTAATTCTTTTGATAAATTTATCTAAAAATTTTTAATTAAAATGTTAAAATGAATCATAAATTTTATCATTAGGTTTTTTTTAAAATTCCGTTGATCTTGCTAGTTCCGGGTTTTAATATTTATGCTAGTGCCTTTTTTAAGTCGTTTCAGTTCGATAATTTTCAAGTGTTTTTATTTAGATTAATAAGTTTTCCTTTTATTTTATGGTCTCCGTTAGAGCCATGCATTTGTACATGGTATTTAAATTATACCAAGGTATTTAAATTATATCATTAAATTATACACAGTATTTTATACAATGTTATTGCAACCGGAAAATTTTAAAACTAGAGGAAAACGCAAATTTTTAAACACACTATTTATAATTTATTTTGTTTTAAATTGTTTGTAGCTTAGGTGACTTTTTTAAGGGAAAAAAGAAAGAAAAGAAAAAGTTTTCTATTTAAAATTCATAAAACCTCTAATAATTCAAGAAATAGTAATAATACCTGAAGTATAATACCAAATAAATACTTAATCTTATTTTGTACTATAATACTTTTGTTTTGATGAAAATTTGATTAAAGTTTTTGTTTAAACCCTATAAATTTTCGTTGATTTAAATATGTAATTTTTAACACCTTACTTCTGTGAGCATTACTATACATTTTTTTGTTGTTAGAAATAATATCCCCCCCCCCAATCGATATATATATAATGTCGTTGCTAAGAGGAAGGATAAAAACAGTTTTTAAGCAGGGGAAAAGGGTACAATATTTATTAAATTAATATTAAAGAGAGAACAATCACACAAAATTGAAGGTAAAATCTTGCAAAATAAATAGGTAAAATGTTTCGTTTTAGGGAAAAAAGGAAAACAGAGTAATTATAATAGGTCTATTAAATAGATTGAGGGAAAAAGTCTTTCTCACGGTTCCATTAAAGGGAGAAATCGAAAATGTTAATGCATAACTTATAGCCGAAAATAGATTAAAAAACAGGATGTGAATATTAAAGAGCGAGAAAGAGTGTGTAGTTTCGAGTAATAAATAAAGAAAAAGATTTAGATAAAGGAATAACATAAAAGGATTAATTGAAACCATTTATGTTACATCCCCCTCTCTGAAAAATTTTAATCACCATCCAAACATTAAAAAAACGTGAAGATGATAATCAAAGAATAAAATTTGTAATTTTAACATGCAATCAATATATAAAAATAATATGAATAATTAAAAACACAATTTTGTAAATAAGATAAAAATTTAACACACTTTTGTAAATAAGATAAAAATTTAACACAATCTTTCAAATTTAACGCACAATTTGTTGCAGATAAATGCTTGTAGACTTACTTTACATTTATATGAAATATTTTTAAAAAATTTTTTAATAGTTTCACTACATTTTAAAACTCACATCATAAAACATAAATACATAAAAATCATCACAATCACAAGCCATATTATTTAGGGTAGTAACAATGCCTACATTTTAAAATAATATTGTTAAAAGAATCTCTATGTTTTACATAGATTTGAACCACTTTTAAATAAGAAAATAAATAAATTTAGGAAAAATGATCAAAAATTTTTAAGTTTATTATTTTTTACTGTCTATGTAAATCTTGAATGATACAAATATGTTTTAAATTATAAATAGGATAGAGATAAAAGTTACTCTTTTCACATTATCCTAAAATTTAATATTGTCAATGTTTGCAAATAAAACCAAGATGTATAGTTTTTAAAATCTTGTGAATACAAATTGTAACGTGCAATTTTAAAATAGTTGGATTACGAATCACAATGTGTTAGTTATAATTCAAATAAATAAAAAGCTTGTTGTGGAAAATTCAAATAAACTGATATTAAATAGTGTTGTATGATTCATAAATTGTGTCAATATGAACAATAAATAATTCAAGTCACATAGTGTAATCACTTGAATATAAGTCATGGTGGTGATTTGGAAATCATTTTATTCCATATAGCTATCTGTAAATTGTAAATGACTTTCATACAAAACCTGATGTACAGTTTGCAAATCACTTTAATGCAAATCTCGATATGGAATTTTTAAATCATTAATGCAAATCCCATTGTGTGTTTTAATAAATCACTTTAATGCAAATAGCAATGAGTCCTTTTAAATTGCATCAATAAACAAAAAAATATTGTTTTAAATTTGTAAAAGAAAATATAAATTAAATGATGACAAAGTATTTTTCTTAATTTTTTACCAATAAAATGTTACAAATTATGTTACGAACAAATTACAAATTATATTATGTTATTTATTTTAAAATATTTGTTTTTAAATAATATTTTAAAATTAAAAGAAGGATGAATGAAATCAGCTTTCTAAAATGTCAGCAGATGAAGACAAAAGAATATCCAGTACCCTCTGATTTAATTAGAAAGTATGGCTGTTATACGTAACAATCCTTTTTACCCCTCCTCTTCAATGGGCACATTTCCACTTTTCTGCAGAACACCAAGTGGTTCTCAGCCAATGAAGAAACATATTCTACAGTTCTTCCTCTTTCACATGTTCATTTTTTACATTAATATATCTTCGGTAGTTCTTGAACTGGTTTAATAAATCAAGTTCCCTAAATAGTGCATTGAAGACAAGTCCATACCCTACATACGTATGAGTATTGATTACTTATTTGGTTGAATATAACTTATAACTATTTGCTTGTTGCAGTGCTGAATTTCTTTACAAACCTTCAGCATTAAATATAAAACTAGATAATATGATCATTAACATTAATATAAAATGTTGATAATTTTAAAATTAAAATTTCAATAAGTCTAAATAAAAGAACGTAAATTCTTTAAATAATTCACTAACTGAAATACCATTTTAGTGGGAAAATGACTTGTAAGACCAGTAGAAAAAAAACTATCAGCACTAACTTTAGCTCCAATGAAAAGACTAGATCCTCTCAGTGGTTTGTAGTAACAATTCACATCAGAGTTAATTCTTTAAGAAAATGCCTATTTCAGAAGAAGTAAGTTTATAAAAATGCATTCTAATTGAAAAAAATATATACGTATGAGCAAATATTGAAAACTAGAAATAAAGCTTTATAAGAACATATAATTATAAAATAAAAATATATAGCAAAATAACAGCAGCAAAATAAAAACAGTAAACAGCTATTGATGGGATTTAAATTATTCAAGAATCAGTATGCTTAAATTTAATGCTTCGAACATATAAGTTAATAAAATTAATGGCATAAGGTATAGTCTGCTTTAAAAAAAATTTAAACGTAATTGAGATCTCACAAAAAGTAAAACTCTTCAAAAAATGAAAAAATATATCAACAGTTTCAGCAATCTTTAATTTCGTTGAGCTTATAAGTTGTGACCAAAAGCAAACATTTTTTTATACTGAAAAGTAAATATCATTCACTCGTAAAACACTTAATATTTGCTATTTTAATAAACCGCGTAATGTATTAAAGAAACTCCCCCGCCCAACCTAAAACCTACATCATGGAAGACTCTTTACCTTTTCTCAAGAAAATGGCTATATATCTTACATATGTGAATTTATAAAAAATATTGAATAAGTCTCATTTGTTGAATAAAAGAAGCAAACTTGATCAGAACATGATGAAATCGATTTAATTAAGAGGAGATGATTTCAGAAACATTAATCACAGATATCCTAGCACAAAATAAATGCTATTAATCTCAATGCTTGCAACTGTGTGTGCTTTTGACGGCACAAAATTACTTAAAGCACTACTAGTTTTTTTTAAAAAAATTTCAAGAACCAATATGCACATAACAGCCGAATCACAACATTCTAAGCAACTAAATTGAGCCATTAGTTCTAATTAATTTCCATTGGTCGTCAGAACATAATAAACCTCTTTGACTATCTTTTTTTTTTCGAAACTATTTACAGAAAAACTATTTAACTCTATTCCTACCTAGAACAAACGATGGGACAAAAATGCCCTTTTAAAAGGTTTTTTTTTAAAAAAATAATAAGGAGATTATGTTTAAAATAATAGGTTTCTAAACATAGCAAACAAATGCTATTATGCATAACACCACAAAACTAAAGCTTGCTATAAGAACCAGACCCTAATAGAGTATTAATGGGTATAAGGAATTTATGATAGGGAAAACCTAAGCTAAATATAAAAACACAACCTTATAACAAGTAAATATTTTGCTCCCATAAGGAAAGCAGAGAAAAAATTTTACACCATGAAAATTTGAATTTTTTAAAAAGACATTTTAAGGGCTTCACATCTTAATCTCCTGAATATCTTTTTTTTTTTAATTATTTTTAATTTTGACGGGAGAAATTTATCTTTTAAGAGAACTAGTTTGGTGGTCTAGCTATCATTAAGTCATATTGATGAATATCTGTATGATATTGATGAATCCACCATAT
This sequence comes from Parasteatoda tepidariorum, assembly GCF_982258835.1. Classification (NCBI taxonomy): domain Eukaryota; kingdom Metazoa; phylum Arthropoda; class Arachnida; order Araneae; family Theridiidae; genus Parasteatoda; species Parasteatoda tepidariorum. The sequence continues at coordinate 31,321,778 of NC_141765.1, read as the reverse complement.
TTATGAATATAACAATTTAATGTAAAACTAAAAATCTTTCTTATTTTGATGTTTTTATTTTAATTTTTGCTTATTTTTAAAATGGATAACCTGCTGGTTAAACTTCCTATCTAACTTCTAAACTTTAAGAAAGTTTTTTAATCTCTAATCATTGTAAGACTTCTCAGAAAATACTCTCGAGAATTTTGTCAAATGTTCTGAAACAAGGACTTTTAATATCGAAAATAAACAAAAAACAACTTTCACCAATTAAGTCATCAACACTTTCTTTACTCTTTTTTTTAAAATCATAAATAATTTTATTTTGCTAGTTTGCGAAAAGAAAAAGAACCTTAATTAACTAAAAATGTAAACAAAAATAAAAAAAAATTTAACAGCATATAAAATTCTCATGGCATTTAGGATATAAATTTTTTTTCTGTAATTTTTATTGTTCTACAACATAGACAGCATTTTTGAACATTTACAACCTTAAGCAAAAGACAGTAAATGAAGTATTTTAAAAATATTGTTTCATTTGGAAAATAGAAAACTTACGGCATGGTCACAGGAAACTGGAGAATACTTGAATAGTCCTCAGTTTACTCTGAGCCTTAGTTGATATTTTGTCCAGAAGTTACCTATTTACCATGACACTGGGAGAACCTAGAAAAAACTGGACAAAATGAAAGAAACTAAGAATGAACAATACAATTGCTTAGCAATAATTATTATATCAAAAACTCAAATTTAAAACAGTAACAGAAAGTTAGAATTTTTTCATATCAATTTTTTTTAAAAATATTTATTTCAGTTTTAATACAGAATTTTAAAATCAATATTATACAAGAGTTGGTTTGAGTATTCCTACTTAAAAGCATTTGTCTATAAAAAATAAGCACGCTATTCGTATTTGTAGATTGAATATGTGACTGGTAGTACAGTACGACTTTGAAAATCTGGACTTCTAAAATCAGGAAAGCTCTAAAATCAGGACTCTTACATCCAGTTCATCAGAAAAAATGTTCCAAATCAATTTTTTTTAAAAAACACCTAAAAAAAGCACATAGCTGATAAAGAAATTCCAGTAATTCTCATCAGTGCTGTATAGATAAAGCATGCTGGAGAAGGAATTCTTCTACTACTTTGTTTTTCCCCAGAGTGATGAAAGAAAATTGGTTCTTTCTTCTTGAAAATGAAAATGATTCTGAAGGTTTTAAATTTTCAAAAGTTCAAAATTTAAAACTTGAAATAAATAAACTTCATGATTACGCAAAAAAGTGCGTATTTAAAATCGATGAAGATAACATTGAGGAGGTAATAAGTTGCAGCAACGAATTACCCGTTGTCAATCACATGACTGACGACAAAATAAAAATGGCCGTTTTAAGTAATGACCATAAAGAAAACGACAGTGATACAGAAGCGAAAACTCCTAATGAAGAAAGATCAGTTTTGTTGGATGAAATGTTAAGTAATATGGACAGTGTTCTTAAAGGTTTGGAGCAAAGAGACAGTGTTGCCAGGTGCCAATAACCGTTCACCCCGAGATAGTGTTGTAAAATCCCCTAAAAATTTGAAGAAAACCCCAAAATTTTTAAGTACAGTAGGGAACCGATTAACTGGAACAATCGGGACCATCGCTATTCCGGATAACTGATTTTTCTGGTTTTCTGAATCGCTACAAAAAGCCGTTTTTTTATTGTTAAACCCAACTAAAAAAAAAATATTTGGAAATAATCTTAAAAAGAAGAAAAATGATGAAGTAATACACTAATAATTATTTCCAAAATGATGGCAAGATAAACATCTTTCAAAAAAGAAAGAAAAATCCTAAAATCCTAAGAGGAAAAAAAAAATTTTTTTTTAAAAATGGAGGGAAAATTTATTGAATTTCGTTCCGGTTTTTTGGTTTTCTGATTTCCGGATAACGGGTTCTGTACTGTATAAGCATTAAAAAATTGTACTAAAGTTTAATAATGTATAGAAAACGTTGCTTTAATACTTTTTAATATTTTTTTTTCAACAAATTAATCTTTTTTGCATTTCAATCCTTACATTATCTTTAATATCTACTAAAATATTTAAGATATTTTTTTCAATACTTTTTGTCTCGCACATTTTTTTATAAATATTTTATTATCAACAATATAGTCTTCTTAATATTTTAATTCTAACATTATGCTTAAATTTCTGATAAAATATCCAACATAATTTCGTCAATACTTTCTGATGTGTATATGTTTTCGCTGTTAAATATTTTTAGCATAAAAGCAGGTACAAAATTTTAACAACCATTAGAAAGTTCATATCGAACGTGCAAAATAGCATCAGCTGCAGTTATAGACATTTTATTTCTCAATTTGTCTTTAATAATATTTATTATGGAGAAACATCTTTCCACAGCTGCATTTGTAAACGGAATACTTAATAAAGCCAAAACAAGAGTCGAAATATTTTTTAATTTTAAATTTCCTCAAGAATTTTTTATTTCACTGATTTTTACCCATAAAGATTTTGTAGAATCACAATTCAAATCATCTACATTTGAGAGTAAATTCCATTCAGCAATTGTTTCATCGACATCAATACAAATTGATGAAAATTTAGCAACAATATCTGTAATATTACATACTTTGCCAAATCTTTTTTATGTGCATTTAACTGAGCTTTACAACATTTACAAAATACTAACTCACTTCTTCCAGTCACCAGTCACCAAAAATATATATATATTCTGATTTGAAATAATGTGCTGATAATTAAAGAAAAGGCTGAACAATTGTACTATTAATTTACCTTTAAATTGCTTTTCGTGTTCCCAATCTTTCTTGTACTTTTGTACGTTCTTCTTTTTTTCTTTATCCTTTTGGCATTATTTTTAAACCATGCACATTAAAAATTTTAAATAATTTGAATTCAAATTCACCAAAAGCACAGGTTGATCGTGCTAAGTAATAACTTACTACATTTAACTAAGGGGTTAAGTTCTAAAATTAAATCTTAATCTTTTTGCTTTGGTTTAACATATTGATTTTTATATTACCATCTCACACATTCAGTTATAAAATTTGGTATTAGAACGTAATCAAAATGAAACTAGTAAAATTCACAAATGACCCTGAAACAAACCCCTAGAAACAAATTCCCCTAAAATATCCACTGAAGATAAAAAAAATCCCCCTAAATTTAGGGGGGAAACCCCTAATCTGGAAACACTGCAAAGAGACATTGTTGATGAACACGAGTTAATGTTACTCTATAAAGTGAAAGAAAAAATAAGTAATCATAGAATGAAATCTACTAAACAACTTACAATTTTTGATATGTTTAAGAAATAATTCAGTTAACATTTAATTAATTGTATTGATTTAAATATATTATTATTTTAAGCTACTTTTTGTCGCTGTTTCATTTTTAATGTCTCTTATTTATTGTTTAAAGCGTATATTTATGTTAAGTTGTTAAAATTGAGGTTGGAGGTCTACACACGCGCGTTTAATCACGAAATCGACTGAGCAAATGCGAAACTTTGATAATTCTATCAATTTAAGTAAGGTATCTAAAATCAGGAAATTTTAGAAATCCGGACATTCAGAACTCGCGGGCAGTCCCAATTTTCGAGTTTGCACTGTAGTATAGTTTAGTATGGGATTTTTATATTTAGTAGCATTAAAAAATTTGATTCAGACATTTTAACAGCTCTCAAAATAGTCATAAAATAAGGTCCTATAATACCAATTTGCTTAAAATATAGAAGGACTACAGTTATTTTAATTTCTTAAGAAATTCTCTTAATTTATTTCTCTTTCCAATTGTTGATTTTAAGTTATTCCATATTTAAAAAAATATAAATAGCTCAGAAATTAATACTATTATTCAAACTAGACCCCAATTATAAACTGCTTAAAAAACTGATTTAATATTTGAATTTTCTTTTTGAAAAAGAACTTCAATTTTTTCTTATTCGATTCGAAGAAACTTACTCTTCTTGGGCAGTTTCTTTAATTATGGAGGAAACTTATCATTTCTGATTACAGCAGCAATTATAATTTACTATATATTATTTTTTAAAACTATTAATAAAAGATTTAAGAACTACTTCTCTCCCTTAATAAAAGAATGACATTCTGAAAGTTGAGAACAGTATTGTTTCAAAATTTGAAATTACTAATGTAGATATCATTACGTCTTTGAAATTTTAATTTTGTTATTGAAACCAGATGTTACTTGAAGCTGTGAAAAAATTTTCACAAGAAAAATATTCACCTATTATAAGACTGAAACTGATTTCATTAAAGAAAGATGTAAAAACATATTAACAATATATTGCACTACAAGTAAATAAAAGCAAGTATAAAGCCCTTATAAAAGTTGATACAGATCACTGCCTTCTTAAATAGAAAACCACCATACAAAATTTATGGTTGGCAAAAGTAAAGAATTAATATATTTGACGATAATTAAATATAAATGAAAGATGCTTCCAAGCATCATATGCTCTCATTTTTTCATAAATTATAGGTTTTCTATTTTATGACAATTTCAATATCAAATACTGATAAAGAAATAATTTTAATGGATACACACCTTATTGAAACTAGAAATTCTTGGTTGTACTGATTCAAGGTTCATCCTTAGCAAGCTAAAACATATACATTTTTATCGAAATTTTCTGTAAAGGAAATTATTTCAATACTTTAATTCATTCAATTTATAAACATTTCTTGCTAATAGTTAATAGTAAGTTACAACATAAATGATAGATGCAACCTACATATACAGTGGAACCCCGATTTTACGTTGTTTGTTTCGTACGTTATCCCGCTTCTTACGTCATTTTCTGCTGATCCGTGAAAATTGCCTATACCGATTATGTTAAAAATCCCGGATTTTGTGTTACCCCTTTTATGAAAATCCCGCTTGATTATTCAAAATGGTTTTACTCATTTTTCCGTGCTAGCATACCAAATGAGATTTTCAGTCGGTTTTGTTTGAGTTTGAAAGCTATAGCATTTTTTCTCAGTTTCCAAACCCCAGTCACCGTGTTCTTTTCTCGAAAGAAGATGTTGAAACGAAAATGCTTTTCTCTGTCCGAAAAGGCTGAAATTGTCGAAAAAGCTAAAGAATTTCATGGCACTAAAGTTGATCTTGCTAAATCTTTGGGTATTGCTTATTCAACTTTGCAAATGATTTTAAAGCAAGAAGCTTCAATAGAACTAAACGCTGAAAAACTCGGAAAAATTTGCCAAGAAGAGAAAAACCTTAAAAACATCTCCATATGATGAGTTAGAAAAAATTTTAATGAACTGGTTCAAGGAAGACAGAGCAGCAAAGATTCCTATAAATGGATCCATCCTGAGAGAAAAGGAGCTTGAAATTGCTGAAAGGCTTAAACTCCAAGGCTCCAGTGCATCAAATGGCTGGATCCACCGATTAAAAAAAGGAACAATTTATGCTTCAAATCTATCTGTTGCGAATCCGATAGTGTGGATATGACACCTGTGCAACAGTGGAAAGAAGAAACTCTGCCAAATTTATTAAAGGGCTATAATCCAAGTGACATATTTAATGACGAAACGGGATTGTTTTTCAACCTATTGCCTAAGAAGACATTGACAATTAAAGGTGAAAATTGCCATGGAGGAAAGCTTTCAAAAATGCGCTTGACTGTTTTGCTCTGTACAAATGCCGATGGAAGCCAAAAGTTAACGTCTCTTGTGATCGGTAGAGCAGAGAAACTACAGTGTTTCAAAAATATCAAAAGTTTTCCTACCGATTACGATTCAAACAAAAAAGCATGGATGACGCAAGCATTATTTAAAAATTTTCTTCGAAAACTGGATAAGAAAATGAGTTTCCAAAAGCACACCATACTTTTATTCCTAGACCAATGCACTGCTTATTTAAACCTTAAATTGAAAAACGTGTGAATAGAGTTTTTTCCAGCTAACTGTACGAGCAAACTTCAACCACTGGATTTAGGAACTATACGATCATTTAAAGAGAGTTACCGGAAGCAACTGGTTAGAAAATCACTAATGTTTCTTGATTCTGGTGACTTTCAGGATGCTTCTAAGGCAAAAATTTATGTTCTAGAGGCTCTTTATCTGATATCTTCAGCTTGGGACAGTGTCGACCGAAAGTGTATTATCAATGGATTCAATAAAGCAAGACTTTCAATATCGGAGGAGGAGAGCGCTGTTGTTTTGGAAGAAGAAGAAGGTAGCGTGTCTGAAGTTGAGGATCTACCGGAAGTCGATGATGCATACATCGACTGTGACACAGACATCATTACTTCAGAAATCCCTTCCATGAGTGATTTAATGCCTGATTCCGATGATAGAGCTTATGACGATGAAGATGAAATAACAGAAGACGTGCCAACAGCTGATCAAGCGATACAAAGCATAAAAACTCTAAAACAATTTTTACTTGCAAATGTTAATCAAGAAGCAAATTTGCAAAAAATTGTTAGTATTGAACGAGCTGTATACGAAATTGTACCTAAAAACGAAAAGCAAGTAAAGATGACTCATTTTTTCCATTAATTTAACTGGTAGGTGTCAATTTTTAAAAATATGCATAGATTTTTCTTAACTCCGATTTTACGTTATTCCACTTCGAGCGTTTTTTATCGCTAGTCCAACAGAAAACGTAAAATCGGGGTTTAACTGTATTAATTATAATAAACTTCATTCTAACATGGAATTTTGAGTGGCTGAACAAATATTTACCGCTTACAAAATTATTTTAGTTGTCCAGTCACCACTATTACTTACCAGAAGAAAAAAAATTACAACACGCTTAGTTATTTGCAGAATTTCTTACTAGCAAGTATATAGCATAACTTTTCAATGATTCAAGGTAGACAAAAGCAGTTTAACAAAGACTTTTGAGCAAGATTAAAGAGGTTCAAGAGAAATTTTGGCTCTCTAAAGAAAATTTTTGGTCTGATTTAAAAATTGCTAAAAAAATTTTACATTAAAAAATTTTGCTTCTAAATGCAAACCAAAGGGGAAGAACGGTTTGAATCTATTTTTCACAAATTGCATTTTGAGGGTCACTAAATTTTGACAAATCAATAACGAGGGGGGGGGGAGAGTTCTCCCTCAGGAGTTATTACACAATGAAGAAGGGCCATACTGAGAAGAAATCCTACCTTCAGTGAGCAAAATTGTTTTTTCTCCAAATCAGCTTTCCTGGACATAAATCGTTCTTCCTCGTGATCTTCGAATGTGTTACAAAGCAAATAGCTTTGTATGTCTATTTATTTATTTAAAATTAGTAAAAAATTCTAAAACTATACAAACTTAGCTTTGCAAAATTTTTTAAAAGTTATTGTAACTACAAAAAGCCATAATTTGGGGGAGGAATTATTGGGAATTAAATAATTTGGAATTTCAAAGCAAAAAGAAAAGAAAAATTTGTTCTACGGAAGTATTAAGCTTTGAGAATTTTCAGGGGATCTGAATCCGATCCATATCGTGATCTGTCCCATCAACAACAATCGCCAAGGTGCCAAATAGATTTTAAACCTGCAAAAAAAATTTTGATGTTTGCCCGTGGGCTAAATTATATACCTTTCTAGTTGGTCCCTTTCTGTGATATTCTCACGGGTCACTGCCCGGAAGTTTCCAAGACTTGGCGATTATTCTTCCACGTATCACGATACGGAAATCTCCCTCCAATTAGGATCAAGTATTAACTTTAAAAACAAGATATGCTTATATATTCATATTTCATTATTGATGAGCGAAAGTCTGACAACTTAAATTAAGAACGTGTTAAATGAAAGTGTTTACTCTTTATTAAGGAGCAAAGCATGCAAAAGACAATTTATTTTCATCAAAATAGGGCAAACAAGTATAAGATTAGTATCTAAAGTTATATAAAGTTTATGGTGCTCATTCGGTATTGAGTATTGAGTATAGTAAAGTGCGGCGTGCTCTCTGCTTTCGCTTATAGCACTGCGTTTCAATAGGTAAGGCTTAATTTAGCCTATCAAGATTTATTTGAGCTCTGAGGCTCTTCTTCAAATGCAACTCTTTCGGTATCTGGTGACATGCGCTTTTGTTGATATTTGAAAAGAAATGTGTTTTATTCTAAAAATTAATTTTGCTTGTTGCTCACTACGCGCTAACTATGCCAACTACTCATGAATCGAGCTTAAGGGTATGACGTTAAATAACTCTCACTTTGAGTTTTAGTTTGAAAGTTGCAGATGTGTATTGTCAGCAAATAAACTAGATAAGCTTAACATGTGGGTGATAAGTACTGACGTATGTTTAAATTGTTTATTTCTGCTCAGATTATTAACTATTTATACAAACTAAGACTGTTCTCAATCATTGTAAGGAACGCACATCCGATGGCCGTCAAAATAGAAAAGAAGAAAATACGTGGAAGAAAATATTTCACCTATCAGGTTCTCATTTTCACTCAACAATGATCGGAGGTACATGAATCGCATGCAGTGAGAATGGTCGAATTGCCCTTTAGTTTCGTTTTTCAAATTGGCTTGTAATTGGGGATCGAAATGTGCTGCAGGTGGCGTAGAGCAGAACTCTCGACCTATGGCAACGCTTTACATGCTTTCTCCATTAGCGTGTGGAGAGTCATAGAGGAAGGAAGTGCGTTAATTTCTCTCTTGATTTTTATATAGATTAAAATCTTTTAAGTTGGAAAACAATATAGAACTGAAAACTACATTAATCATAGTTTAAAAGAAAAGCATCACGGAAATTTTAAAAACATATTTTTATTTAATAAAAAGGGAAAATATCGTAGAACATTCCTATGCAACTGTAAAGAGGAGGAGAGGGAAGGAATAAAACCGGTCTCTCCCTAGACGGAGTATTCGAGCGTTGCGATCGCCAATGCAATTTTTTTAATAAAAGTCTTTATCTGAAAAATAATACTGCCTCTCGATTAAAAATACGGTGGTCTGGGAAGTGAGGATAGTACAAAATCATGCTATCACAAATCGTGAGGCTACTTCCTTAATATAGACAAGGATCTGAAGAGGAATTCAAAATAAAGTAAATTTAATTGAAGTTTCTTAGGGAAAAAAATTATTTATTGAGTTTTATTTTTTATTATTTCGTATCACTGTCATTTCCAACTACAATATAAAAGTTTAATTTAATATATAATGCGATCTGTCCGGCAGTGAACTGATCGTAATAACACGGTTTCCAGTAGAGCATCAAAGTCAAGCATCACTGGCTGAGGTGTGTAAGCGAATGGGTGGTCACTTTGATCAGCCTGCGTAGGGGAACGTGGTGCGCGGTATCGGTCCTTGTTGAATTTTTCTACCGTAAAGTGCTCGACTTCTGGTTCAGGTCATCGGGCTACCAAAGCAGGGGAACCATCCCCTCTGCAGAGGATCACAATTGCGATGGTATGTCTTCGGATCATCTTCAGGGATGCCCCAGAAGCAGAGAGTGTCGAAAACTGTGACGTACGTCACAAAACAACGAAGTCCAGCAGAACAGTTTGCATCTTGAATAAGTGACAGCGTTTTCCTGCGAGTCCCCTCCTACCTGCCTTCGGTAGTTTTGCAGAACAATCCCCAACCCTAATCACATATATTCTTTTTAGAACATAATGACCTGAAGGTTTAAAAGCTTCCCTTCATAATCTTGCAGAACATTTCCTTCCACCTCATTCATCACGCCCACTTTCCTCTCAAGTAATGAATAGATAAGGATATGACACTTGGCTCTTGTAACGATGGGAACATCCGAACAGGTCATCTGCGCAATGTATCACAACATGAAATATCTGCTAATATAAACTTCAGTAAAATGTCTGCCCGTGAACATGATAGAGTTGCTTGCTTTGACTGCGATGAGCATATTATTTTGAAAAATTTAAAAATTCATTACAACAGACCAGCGAATGTTTGTGCTTGCAAATGTTGCACCATCTGGGCACTTGTCCCCTTGAAAGATTTTAAGGCAGCCCTCATTTTAATGTTTGGACCTTCATATCATAGGCATTTTATTAATAATTTATCATCATCGTCATAAACAAAATTTTGTACTTCAAAATTTATTGTAAAAGTATCAAATCAAGAATGTTTTCCCAGGTTTAAATAATAATGTTGTGTATCTGTGTATAATCCTGTAATTTAATAAATGAAAATATAGCATTTTAACGTAAAGTTAACTTTTTTTCGCTGTGAAATGCTTGCAGAACATTTGTATAAACTAATAAGTCCTGTTGCAGAACATTTGAAAATATTCTGCAAATGGGAGGGATGTTCCCCAGATAGTCGCCACTAGTCCATAGTGCAGCTCTGGTGTGACGCAAATAAAGTACCTGCCTATAAAGCAATCTAAATTTTTTTAATAATTTAATAGTTATTCTTTTTATTTTAGTTTGAATTTTATTTGCAATAATTGCTGAAATAAAAATATTCAAAATTTCGTCCTGCAATGTTATGTCATATAAATTCAATTTAAACTATAATTTTAATTAATTAATTTTAATTATTTAATTAATTAATTTTTACATAGAAACACGGCATTTTCATGTCAACATTCACTTTCAATAAACAGCATTTTACATATTTAGTTCTTGATTAATCGAACGCCGATCGATGAGGGCATTTCTTATGCTACCATTTAGTTTAAAAAAAAAAGAAACTAAAGGAATATTGTATGTAGACGCGCCAGTGAAGGTTTAAAAGCTGCATGTAAAAGGAATTGCTTATGCATGCACGAATCGCATTGACGTGCGATTGCATCTGCGAATCGCCATATAATAAGCATAATAAGAATGTTTCGTAAGACGAAAGTCATGGTCACGGCGTAGTGAGAGTACCATTGATATCGCTAAGAATTGTTATTTCTAATAAATTTTCTGATTTTTTTTCCTTTAGCCTTTTAAAATAAATTACGGATTTGTCAAAGGACAGTCGGACATTTTGCATCTGTTTCTGTTATGTCGAGTTATATAAAATAGAGCTAAAATTACACAATTCATAAAAGCAAAAAGCAAAGAAAAAAAACTAATAAATCAACTGAGATTAGTTTGTTACTTTTTGCGTCATCATTTCTTGAAATGTTTGATCTAACTTAAGTGTTATTTTTTTTAATGAGATATTTTCCAATATCTTTCATTAAGATTACGTACTTAAGAAAATGTTGAAGTGCTACGCTGAAATTGATTCAGAAATAGAATTTACGCCACTAAGTTTGAATCATTAATTTAGAATATATACGTTAAATAGAATGAAGTAAATCAAAATAACTTTATATTTCTAAATATGAATTAATGGAAATCAGTGCCACTAATCGCCAGCATAAACGTGTAGTGATTTCTTTTCCTTTTAAATTTATTTCCGCTAATGATTATTCTATTATCAATTCTTGATTGTTTTAAATTCCTTGCCAAGTTTTGCAAATCTATACAGTATACTCTAATAAAAGTTTTATTTTTAGCTGAAATACCATATTATTCAAATTATTTTATTTTTCATCTGTTTTATTTAACAATGTCTGAGGTTTTTTCTTTTATGAATCGTAGGTTTATAAATGTTGGTTTCCTTTTTTATATAGACATTTTGTATGTGAATTTTAATTCATCGAAAAAATACTTATCTTGAATAATCGCTCAGATTTAAATATTCAATAATGAATACGTAATTTTGCGATACTAAAGCTTTTTTCTCCATATCATTAGTGATACGATAAAGTCTTAAAATTTTGAAATACTGATTACGAAACAAAACCTCCATTTACTCTTGTCAGTGAATTACGTATAGCATATAGCAGGTAGTCAGTAGATTAAAAAAAAAAATTTTATTCTTTATTATTATTATGTAGTTTTTTTTTTTCCTCAGTATGATGAAAACTTGTTTTAGTATCGTAAAATTATCTATAATCGTATAGCATATAGCAGGTAGTCAGTAGATTAAAAAAAAAAATTTTATTCTTTATTATTATTATGTAGTTTTTTTTTTTCCTCAGTATGATGAAAACTTGTTTTAGTATCGTAAAATTATCCTTTTATAATTGAAATTATTAATGTGCATTTTCAATAAAAAGTTGATGACTATTTATATTCTCTTTATTTGGTTTATATAGTGAATTCTCCTTATCCTTATTGTTATTTAAATACTCTAAGTGAATAAAGAATTTTATAAGATAATTTATATTCTTAATTATTTTACTGAAAATATTTCGATTGCTTATGTTCCATTTAATAATTATAACAATAAACACTATTTATGTGTCAGTTCTTGAGATTATATAAGCAAAACTATGAGTTGCCTTTTTACTACTATAAATTGTTCTTACTGTACATTCTAATTATCTTTATGTTGATTTAGGAAAACTTGAATGTCGTTATTTTAATTAATGAAAAGATTTAACATTACTGTCAGCGGTGAATCTGCCATCGTAAAATATGCTCAGCTTAAAAGATAAAGTAGGAGGTCTTAGCCCCTTTTATTTCAAAGTTTTAGACTATTTTCGCCTTATATCATAGTATTTAGGTATATTAATTAAACGTTTAACTAGAATATTATTTGCTTATCCTTATTAAGTAAAAATGATAAGCAAAAACAAAATCTAAAGCATTTATTCTTATTTCTATTGGATATGATACTAAAATCTTCAAGCAGAAACAAATGAACTAGGCTCTCTTTCCCTTCTCTCATAAAACTTGCTTATAAAGAGATGAAGTAAATTCGCTGTACCCAGTTTTTCAATTTGGCTTCTGCGCAAGTGTTTTTATTCATATATTTATTTTTCAAAAATAATTAGCTAATGATCGGGTTTAAAAAATTCTTTCTTGGAAGATTTTATTTCAATGCTTCTCAACAATTAAAGCTAAATTTAAAAAATCAGTAACTTCCCTAATTATAATAGGCTAAAAAAATGGTTGTCCCTCTTAATTTACACAATGAAACTATATAAGACATAGGATACTCATAATTCAGAAGAAGAAAAAACTTATTACTGAACTCTGCTATAAGAAACAGTATAAGAAATTGAGAAAAAAACCTGTGAATTTTATCAGTAGGATGAAACATAACTGGTATTTATTCCCGCTCTAAGTTAAGAAAAGGAAAAAAAATGATTTAATATTTTTATTAAAAATTTTATTGGAGTGTAAGTGGGTAAGACATATTCACACAAATGACGCGAAAGAAAAAACAATGTTTTCAGTGCTGAGTTCATACTGATAGCCAGACAATAGTAGGGAAAAATTGAGTACCTTCCTAGATTTTTCCCTTCCATATCTTAAATAGACACAAAACTTAATTTTTAGCAAAGAAATTAGCCGTACATTTTGTTTTTACTTTAATATAGGGGGATTTGAGATCAAATAGGCATATGTGATGTGGGAAAGACAGACACACACCCACAATCATGATTTGACACATTAGGTGGCAACATAGTGGTTGAAAAAAGGAAGATAAGTTACACGTGTGTACCTAAGTAAAAAAGTCATAAGAAAAAGCAGCAAATCATTTCAGATAATGCAAAATTATGAAAAAGTAAGCTCCATTAATTCCATTAAACTCTAATGACATTCAAAAAAGTACAGACAATAATGTAATTTGATATTCGATGCATGAAGAATTGGGCTTTGATCCTAATTTGACTTATGTTGGACCTAAGTCGAATTAGGATAAAAGCATAATTTTTCATGCTTATTGGCAACCACGTGTTTGTAGAAAGAAGCATTATTAAGAATTTAAGAAACATTATATTCAGAGTGCCATTTTTGATGAAATTGGATAGAACCACGGTGCAGTCGGAATAAGAGGAGTAGTATTACGCTCTCCTAAAGAAGTTTTTATATTACTATTAAATGCAATGCATCGTCCCAATCGATAAAAATAAAGTTTTAATCGATAAAATACAGTGATAAAAACAAAGTATTTAAATCAGTTGAATACCAAGAAAGATTTTGAATAGAAGACTTAGAAAGCACTTTTACATAAAAATGAAATATATTGAATTTTAGTGCATGAAATGTGATCATTCGAAATTAGCTTTTAAATTTGTCAAAATCAATTATATCATCCATAGGTTCCACAAATGTAAAAACAATTACTAGCTACGATAGGACTAATGCATTTTTTGTCTACATTTTTGGCTTGTTGCAAATACAGATGGTGTGGCAAAAAGCTCGAGTTTTTGGCATAGATCGGCAGCTAGTGTAAACGCAACTTGATCTTCACGAACAAACTTTGTAGGAAGAAAATTTGACAAACAAGGCTTCCCATTGCTACTATATGAATTACAGTAAAGTGCTAGTTGATATTTATAAATTTTAGAAAATAGGGGAAATTGCCTACTTTCAATGCTTTCAGCAGGAAGAGAAAGGAGTGAAAATCTTAAACCTGTAATATTTATTTGCATCAAGAATTGGTGCTATTATTTGCATCAAGGTCACTAGCTCAGTAGCAGATTAATGCGGTACAACGGTGAGTGCTGAAGATTTATTTTTGCCTTTCAGACAAAAATTAGTGAATACAAATATCTAATCATGATGTCTGTAGATAAATCTTTGAATTTTTCTATGGTGTTGCACATCAATATAAAGATTTCCTGATATTGGTGTCACAAGTATTTCAGTTATGATTAATGTGAGAATCTGTGCATATGTCTGTATTTTTCCCACATTAAAACCATAAAAATATCTTTGTATCTCAATTTGTTAAATTTCTAATCATAAAATTATTTCTAAATATTAAATTTCTTTTTATAAAATTCGAATATCATTTAGAAAAGGTTCATAGGTAGTTTTGATTTTGATTTTATGATATTTAAGAAAATTATCATCCATGCCTATCTTTACCTCAATGACCCAATATGTAAAGCCCCCCCCCCCCCAAAATGGAATCATTCCATACTCAGTGCTTTAATCATAAATGATTAAATAAAAATGATCATAAATGATTACAGCATAAATGATTAAATACATGTCATTCTTTCGAGTAAAAGCCATAATAGTCTAGAAAAAGTTATTTTTTACTTGCAAAGAAAATTATCACCCAAGTAATACAGATATGTGGATTAAAATAAAGGAAAGAACTTAAAACTTCTTTGAATTTAGCTTCCATACACTATTTCTAATTATAATTTTATTTTATTTTTTCAAAGTAAAAAATGGGTTACGATAAGAATTTTTTGTGATCGTAGGATTTACCAATGATACCGTAATTCGTGAAAGAATACTTCGCAACCATATATTATGAAAGAATACCGCTCAACCCTATATCGTGAAAGAATACCACACAATTCTTTTTCATGCGTATTTCGGGTCGTGGCCGATACTTTAAAGGCTAGAGATCTAATAAATTACTCTTGAACACTTCTTCATTTCAGGGGAACCACAAATCCGAAGAAATCATTCAAAGCAAGGAAAATATTATAAATAAAAGCGAATTTAAAAAAAAATGATGAAATATATTGATACGATAATGATATTATGTTACCATAAAATGAACAAAAAAATATCACTGATTATTTCACCAAAACATACATATATCCATGAAAATCATATCACGAGAATAATGAATCTAAACGTGATATGAGAATATTTTGGTACAAATATTGTGCCAAAAGAAACAACCTATTAAATTTTTTTCTTTAAAAACATACTGAGAAGGATATGAAAACACCATCTTCATCAAACGAGAAAAAATATATCAAGACAAAATAAAAACGAAAAATTAGAAAAGAAATGATTCTATAGATCAATGGACAAAATGCTATCCCAGATAATTACTCAAATATTTATGTACAAGTTTATTATAAAAAAAAACTATTACGGGAATAATATATCCTAACGTCATGCGAAGTATTTTGGTAACTCACTAAAAATGCTACAAAAAATGACCGAAGAATCACATTGAAAAACCTTTTCGTTACGAACGTAACGAGATTGGGAAGAAGACACGATCTACATCAAATGAGGAAAGTAATATCAAGACCAAATAAAACTAAAAAAGAATTGATACTATAAATCAACGAAATAAAAAATTATCACTGATCATTTCACAAAATTATATATCCACAGGAGAGCCCTATTAAGAGAAAATTTTGTCAAAACAGTTTGGTAATTTTCTAAAAATGCAACAATTAATGTCTAAAGAATCCCCCTGTAAAAATGTTTTCTTAGAAACATAAAGAGAATGAGACGAAAACACCATTTACATGAAACAAAATAAATTATATCAAGCAAAAATTATATTAAACATTAAAAATAAAATGATATTATAGATCAATGTACTGAAAATAATGTACAAAAATGTACAAAATATATATCTATATATGAAAAAAGATATTCCAAGAATAATGTATGCAAACGTGTTACAAAAATATTTTGACAACTTATACTGAAAATGGAACAAATTATTTCTAAAGAATCATTCTATGAAACGTTTTATTCACAAGTATACTGTGAATGAGAAGAAAATACCTTTTGCATCAGATGAGGAAAAATTATATCAATACGAAATGAAGCAAATATTTAAAAAAAAAAAATGATACCATAGATCAATGAACTGAAAATTATCAAAAATTTTTACATAAAAATATGTATCTATAAAAAGTTATAAATATATATCGAGCATAATGTATCTAAGAACAATGCAGAATAGAGTATAATGCAGAATTAGAGATTAGATTAGAGAATAATACAAGAATAATGCAGATATATATAAGTAGCTTACTGAAAGTACAACAAATAATTTCTAAAAAATCACTCTTCACAATGTTTTCCTTGCAAGTATCAGAAAAAAAGAAGGAAACATCATTTACATCGAACGAGGAAAAATTATATCAATACGAAAGAAATCTAGAAAATAAAAAAATTTACATATATAAAATGAAACTATAGACCAATGAACCGCAGATTATCATAGATTGTTAAACAAAAATGTAAACTATATACATATGGAAAAATCTATGCACTTAATATATATACTATTCGATACCCTCCCAAGCTTCCTTTCTTGGTTATATATATATATATATATATATATATATATATATATATATATATATATATATATATATATATATATATATATATATATATATATATATATATATATATATATATATATATATATATATATATATATATATATATATATATATATATATATATATATATATATATATATTCGAATTAAGCTTACATTCAAAACGAAAGAAGCTTGTAAAGTAATAAATATAATTTCCATAACAGTTATGGTTGATTAATTAGAACTGAAAACATTTTACATAGAATCAATTAAGGTAAGAATAAAGGTAACTTGCTAGTCTTCTGTATCGTTTCTGTACTAATTAAATAATAATTATTTTATAGCTAATTGTAGAATCCTAACCAAATCAATACCATTTTATTAAGCGCACTTTATTTGAGGATAAAGCAGGTGACCTGCGTGGGACGTGTGGGGGCTGGAGACTTCACTACGCGTTAATGAACGTGTAGACAAAAATGGCTCATTCCAATTTTATCTAATCAAAGCAGATCCCCCGCCTAAGATGTATTTCAACTCAAATGACTTATGTTTTTGATTGACCATTTGAAAAGAAAGAAATACAGAACAAAAATCAAAACATAACCTACACACGAATACTACAAAAACATATCAATATAAAAATTTTACGTTTCGTAAAATGCATCATGAAATTGGGGAAATTGCTCGGTATGTAATCTAGTCAAATAGTCAAATGTACTTGATAATATGTCTTCCAATTGCGCAGCGAAGTTTAATGTTAAATTTTGCTCCTCCATCACCTCGTGCTTTCCTAAACAAACATGTTGGAGTGATTGGGGGGGGGATTCATCCGAAATGTCCACTTCTTTCCCCTCATTGAATGTTCAAGGATAAGTTATATTAGTCTTTGATTGATTATTATGTAGGTATCATCAGTGTTTTGAGCGTATATTAGGTTGATCCTTTACCACTTTCTTGAAATTTTCACTTGATAAAACTGCAAAATTTCATCACAAAAAGAAAAAGAAAAAAATTCGATTTCTGTTTTGACTTAAATTATCAAAACCACTCTTTTTAAAAGGAAATGGTTCAGCATAAGCAATGTCTTCATTTAAAATGTATGTTTAGGAAATATTTTTTTCCTTAAATAACATAAATTGCTTATATAATTCGATTGTTTAGATTTTCAAAAAGGAAATCTCAGTAAAAATACTATTTATATTTTTCATGTAGGTTATTTTAAACGAATTCTCATTTAAAATAAATACTCTTTCATTCAATATATTACATGAATTAAGGATTTAATGAAAATAATTGAAACCTATAACAGGCTTAGTAATGGGAAAAAATTGAATCAGGATGTCACAGAAGAAAAAATCAAGACAATTTTAAAAAATAACGAAACATCGAATTCTCAAACTTTCAAAAATCACAATTAGTAATCAGCTTAAAGAAACTTGGTTTTACTTTATTTAAATTGATAAACTGAAATTTTACATCAAAAAGTTTATAAAATTTCTAAAGAAAATTTTACCATTTCTCATCTACGATTCGGAGTACAATTCACACTTCCACCAAAATAAAACTATTAAACTTCTTGAAAATTGCTAACACTGTTTCTATAAATATAATATTAAAGGGAAAAAACGTAGTGCTTCTAAATTTCTAATATTTTAAAATTTTCATCAAATAACGAATTTTATGATTGTAGTATTATTCCTACAGTGGATTTGCTAACATTGAGAGCCAAAAAGCATTATTAACTAACCCACTATGAATGCGAAATAAGCGAGGGAGAACCAAGCATTAAAGACTAAATGAAACCACTAGCTAAATTTATTAGAAAGATAAAGAATGGAAATTATTTCATTTGCTCTTCATGAAATTAACTAAACGTAAATCAACAAATTTATTTATTTAAAAAGGAATTATGATAAGCTAAGTATGGGAAATGAATATTATGAAAGAAAAATTCAATAGCTAAAAATAATGTAATGCTTATAATGGCATGACAGTTATGATTTTTAATTTTCCTCCAAATCCCAGATATTTTGAGTTCAAGATATCTCTTAAAAATGAAGAACACAACAACAGAATAAGAAAATAAGCTGTTACAAATATACAAACATGTGATAAGCCCGAAATTGGAGGAAACTTTAATGTGTCGAACTACAACAAAATTTCATGGGAAAATGGCTGATTTTAAATACGTGAATTTAGGACAATCTTTATCCAAAAAATAAAAAAGCCTCAATTTCCATTTAACAATTTTCTCATATAATATGAGAGATGAAGTAGCAATTGACAGTTTAACACCTGAAATGTTTCTGTAAGAAACTTTTAACGGAAAGAACGGGAAGACCAGAGGTCATGTAAGTGACATGTAGAGCGTAAATGGTACTGACTTACAGTGAAAAAACAGAAAACGTTAGAGGGAAATATCACTGTTTGAATGAACTCTACAATACTGTTAAACTTTTATAGTAAATAATACGGAAAAAGTATAAAAGTGTAATAGATTTTATTTAAATAAGAAATGGTAGCACATTCTTCTCATCCACCGAGTTATCAAGATTGGTTTTGCAACATATTTCATCTGATTTTTAAAATATTTTTGCTTCTTGATGGGGAGTTATATTCACATCCTGCATGCCCTAATGAAATGACGATGTAACTCATTTTCTCATGCCCAAACGTGATAACAAGTTTATTCACATTTCCATGCCCAAACGTGATGACGAGTTAACTCGTCATCAGTCAACAACGTTTGGGCCTGAAATTATTATTTAAAATTTTTCTAATTTTTCACTTTAATTCCATATTTAATTACTAAATAATAGCCGATGACGCGACATTAGTTTCTGTGTGAAATTACCTGTGTTAAAAAATTTTAATAGAACCATTAACTGCTTCTACTATTTTTACATTTGTAAAAATAAACTGCTTCTACTATTTTTGCAGTTGTATTTTTACATTTGTAAATATGGTAGAGGCAGTTGACTAACAGAATTGCCTATAAAATTGATTCCATAAAATCGATTCCTACTGGTGACGGATGAATTTTTCACTTATACTTTTTCTGCTGTACAATTTTACTATAAATATTGCAGTATATAAATGAATATAAATATTACAGTAAATGCATGTATATGAATGTATATAAATATTACAGTAAAAGGTATTGGTGCCCAGAGTCCCAATACAATTTTTAGTGCAAATTTTCTGGAATAATTTTAACAGTGCGCATTGAAGGTCCAAAAATTTATATTTGGATACGGAATGCTACAGTTTATAGTTTATTTCAGATTATATTTTAGACAACATTTTATTATGTTTCAGAATTAGTAATATATTTCAGTAATTTTAAAAACAGACTTCTATAAATTTTTCGTCTATTTCATTTTAAAAATACCAATTTAGACAATTTTATTTAACGCCCTTTTCGTTACATTCTCACTTCGTACTCGATGTTTTTCTTGCTCAAATAGTAGGATTATTTCTTGGAAAAGCCCAGCATGAACACTGATTTCGCCAGCACTTTTTTTTCCTTATAAATCTATATATATCGCTTTTTCAAAGAAACGGAATTAAAGAGTATAATAAAACTTGTCCGAAAAAAAGATGAAGTAAAATAAATATAAAAAAAACGAACCAGCAGAATGATAAAATACATAAAAGGAAGCCATATTTATATAAAGGAAAGCCTTTTTCAATCAAAAGTATTTCTCAAAGAGTCAATGATGAACACTCACAAACAAACAAAAAAAGAGCCATATAAATGAAAGGGTTCTATATTATCAACAACTTTAGACAGTCAAAACCATTTGTTTGTTTAACAATGAATGAAAAAAAAAATTCATTGGAGAATTTCTAATATATAAAGCATACGACATCTCTGTAGGAATTTACAAGAGAAAAATAGAGGCGAGAGAAAAATAATTAAACACATTCCAGAGATAGGAGAACCGTACATCTTTACTTTAATATGGAAATCAATGAAGATGAAAAGGAAACGGTTATTCAGCTAATTGGGGTTATCACCAGACCAGTGTTTTTTCATTTGTGAGTTTCTTTTTCATAATATTTATTAATATTTATTCAAAATTCACGTGCTATTTTTTTTTCTTTCGAATTTCACGTTTCTTTATAAGTTATATTTTTAATTCAGTTTAGATAAAGAGTTTAAACTCGGTTATTAAATAATACGAATATGAATACTTCATTAAACTTATACCTTTAATGAATAAATTTATCAGAAAAAGGTACATATTCATTTGTATGCATCAGAATATTAAAAAGCATTTATTCACATTATAAATTATTAAAACTAAACTTTCAGAAAACATGCCTCACAGTAAATTACGAAAAGTTTATGCATTTCTTTCCGAGGTATAAATGTTAAATCGTCTAAGAATGTGTGATATAATCTGGATGATGGGAGGAAGTAAAATCCCAGAGTTGAAAAAAACTGACAGCATTTTATTTATTTATTTTCTAGCTTGTTTTGCTTAGTTTCCAGCAAAAAGTAGAATATTTTCCAGGCAGGAAACAGATGTGAATAGTTGTTTTAGGTTAAAAATACTAATAAGTCATGGTAATCATGGATCTATTATTCCTACCGAAAAAGATTAGAAAATGAAATATTATAACCATTTTTTTTTCAATTTTCGTATAAGAATTCCTGTATGAGTTTTTCTCTTGACAGTCTGTCCATACAGTTGTAATACATGGGAAAAATTAAACATTGATTTGTGAGTCCTAATGAGTACTTTTTGTTTCAGATCAGAAGCCTAAAGGCGGTCATTAGAAAACACCCTGCTAAAATGCTATACTACAGGTACTACATGATATTTGATACACACATTCAAATTTCAGCTGATTAATATGTTACATGTCTTACATACATCTTATGTTCTTTGCAATATAAATTAAAAAATATATTTGAAATAAGGATGTAATTTTGTGCCTCACTTAACATTTTGTCTTTTTAATAATTTCATTGCAAATCTCAACTAACTTTTTAAGGAACTGTTTTCATTTAAAACTAATCTTTCGTTAAACTAAAACCCTCGAATTTTAAAAAAAAAGTCGTATAGTTAAAAATTCGATTTCTCGGGAACTATACGACAGATTGTGTTCAAATTTTATATTTTGCCAATTTAAATTACTTTCCTTAAAAAGGGGAAAAATTTGCATGCCTTAAAAATCAAAGTTTTTCGACTATTATTAAATTAAAAAAGATAGTAAATAATTATGAAAAATATTTTTGTGCACGAAATTATCCTTAGATAAACGAATTTAATAATTTTATACCAAAATTTTTTTATTCACTTAAAAAGTTCTTGAAGTATAGCAAAATATACAAAAAGTATAATTAACATTAAGGAGTCCAAACCTTCTACATCTTCGCCGCTTAAACTATTAGAACAATATTTTCAGATTGCGGCCACCCCTTTTCAATTTTGAGTCAGAACTCCTAATCCCCTGAAAAAAGGGTATACTTATTCAGAGAAAGTACGCTGATACCGCCACTTAAAATACCGACAGCACAAATTAATTTGTATATTTGTGGTTACCCCATGAACCATTAAGTTTGTGTCCTAGTGCGAGAAAATCCGTTCATTAGATCAAAAGTTATTCAGACTGTTCCTTTTTTTTTCTTTCCTTTGCAAACAGTATAGCGTGCATCGTTCTTACCATTCTTGTTGTTCTATCCGATTCTTTGTCAAAAACGAATGTAAAAATTATGCACATATACAAAACATACTGAGGAGTCAAAATAAATTTTAAGCTAGGAAATTAAATTCTGACAAATCAAAATTGAAGACGGCAGCAGCTTAAGGCTTGTTTCGCAGCTTGGCCGCAGTTTGTTTTAATGTTGCCTTTAGGCAATATCAAAGTTGTTGTTGTTGTTGTTACTTTACGTCGCACTAGAGCTGCACAATGGGCTATTGGCGAAGGTCTGGGAAACATCCCGGAGGATGATCCGAAGACATGCCATCTCAATTTTGATCCTCTGCGGAAGGGATGGCACCCCCGCTTCGGTAGCCCGACGACCTGCGCGCGAAGTCGAGCACTGGGCAACATCAAAACATCAAAGCATTTAATTGTCGTTTGAAACTTGAAAGTTATAATTATCATATTTTGCGTTCTCTCTATTTGAAACAAATAGGTTTGGATATGTCTATTATAATAAATAAACTATTTGAAGGAAATACAAATCGTAAAATAATAGCAAAAAGGGTATCAAATGTTCCCAATTTGTTCAAACAACTAAGAATATTTCTCCTTAATTGAATTTTTAAAATAATGGAATGGAAAACGGAATAGAAGCAATTTTTTCCCTTATACTTTCAAAAATAACTTCTTTTTCTTAGAAAATAAAACCAAGATTTTTTTTAAAATTTCATTTTCCAAACTGATTTAATATCTCCTTATTCGTTAAAAGAGTTTTCTTAAAACAACATCAATTTTGTTTTCAAATTTTCTCTAATGAAGTTGATATTTTTTGAAGCAAAACTATATGATTTTAACAATTTGAATATCGAAGTGAATCTGTTTGATCATCAATTTAATCTCGGTATAACATGTTGCTATACAAGCATGTTATGCATATAGATATATTTATAGAGTTTATTAAATAAAATTCTTAATAATTAACTTTGTTTATACTATGCGAATAAAGCATATGAATCAAAAAACTTTTTTTCATAAGGAATGCAAAAAAGATTTACTTTGCCCGAACATATTTTAAAAATTCAATTAACTGTCAAAAACGCAAGACGAAATTTTTTAATAAAATTTATTATTCATAGATTTTTGAAACGTACAAATGTTAATACATTGTTAACTGTTTTTCTTTTTTTTTGTAGAAGCTAGCGTCTGTGGCCGGCAATTTTTTCGAAGCGTGCTAAGAAAAATCCATATAAGAATATAAACAACTTTTATATCACATCATGTATTTATTAAAATTTTGCACTCATGTTGTCAAAGAATTTTAATACTTTTTAAGAATATGATAAGCTGTGTAACAGGTACACTGCAAAACTTTTGTGTATAATCTATCTGAATGTGATGCTAAACAACACAAAAAAATTATGTGAAAGAGCACTTCATTCCAAGCTAACACCCAATCGAGTGTTTATATACGTCAAATAGCCCATTGTGCAGCTCTAGTGCGACTTTAATAAAGTACATACTATATACGTCAATTAAAATCTGAATACTTATAACAAAATTAGCTTACAACAAATTCTCACAAAACGAGAATTATTTCCGCTTCCGAAAACACCGATAGGTTGGAGTACTTTTTTTTTTATCGACATTAGTTAGTGTTTGTAATCGAGAATTAGTCATCAAGACTTTGTTGTTGTTAGTGATTTGTTGTGATTCGATTGAATTATTCATTGGACGTCGTTAAAATAAGTATGAATGTTTTTAATTTTGCAGTTTTATTTCATTTCTTAAATTTTCTGTGAACTGTATCAAATGATTTTTAAAATGCGTGATTTCCATCAGATTCCGCTGCGTCAAGCCTTATTCGAGTTCGTGTTTGTGATATCTCTGAGCTATTCGTATGTTCAAACTAATTTTATTTCGAAAATTAATGTAATTATCATTCTAAATGAATGATTCATAAATTTTTATTAATACATAATACATACGTAATAATACATTTACTGGCTCTCATGTGTATCTTATTTTACTATAATAGTTATAAATTTTAGTCCTACTGAATGCAAAAAAAATGGTGGCGGCTACTTTACACAAAGTAGTGTAATAGGAAAGTAGTGTAGAAGGAAACGCGACACTGATTACAAATATACCTCGTTTCACTGTACAATCCTTTCAAGGAGTAGATTTTGCAAATTTGTTGGCTCTTTTTTTATTCCTATCGCTATTATTTTCTCTAGGACATGCTTGCTTATTTTATCACTTAGTCGATAATAGAAATGTTTTTCACTTCTTTGAAAGTTCAAAAACACCATCGGCTAGTTCTCAGGCACTTATATATGTGTTTCATTTATTTATATGTAGTGGTGTTTAAAATAGTTTCAAATTAAATTTTTAAATCAAAATATAAATTGGTAATGCAAATTTTACTATTACTAGGCTACAGTGGACCTTCAAAAAAAATTTTTTTTTTATCTTTAAAAGTGAATTTTTTTCTTCTTCCAACATGTATCTTAGCTAACTAATTATATTCTGAAAGTTTAGAAAAAAAATTTCCAGCCATTTTTGAAAAATTCAATTTTTTTAAAAAAAATTTAATAATTTTTAAAATGCTCCCTACGGCTTTTATTTTGAATTTTTTAATTTCTGTTTTTAGTTTTGACTTTAATAGATATATCTTAACAGAAGTCCAGATGAGGAGCAACAGTACACAAATTAGAATTATAAATATAGAACAAAATAAATTTTAAAATTAAATTTTCTCTAAAACAATAGATTTCGTGATAAATAAATACCTATAACTTATTTGCTATTTATGATAATTCAGAAATGCATCCTAACATTTATTCTAACATATCTAGTAAATGTCATAAGTAAAAATCAAGGCAATTAGATGAAAACCGAGCTCCCTGGAACGTTTTGAAAAATTGAATATTTACAAAATTTTCATTTTGAGAAAAACAGATTTTTGTAAATGACAATTGAAATTTTGTCACTATGATGAGTTTTTGTTTATTATCAAGCAATTCGCACATAATCAATTGCTTAGAACAACAAAAATAACATAAAATAGTAAATAAAAGTGAAATTGTCATTTACAAAAATCTGTTTTTCTCAAAATGAAAATTTTGTAAATATTCAATTTTTCAAAACGTTCCAGGGAGCTCGGTTTTCATCTAATTGCCTTGATTTTTACTTATGACATTTACTAGATATGTTAGAATAAATGTTAGGATGCATTTCTGAATTATCATAAATAGCAAATAAGTTATAGGTATTTATTTATCACGAAATCTATTGTTTTAGAGAAAATTTAATTTTAAAATTTATTTTGTTCTATATTTATAATTCTAATTTGTGTACTGTTGCTCCTCATCCGGACTTCTGTTAAGATATATCTATTAAAGTCAAAACTAAAAACAGAAATTAAAAAATTCAAAATAAAAGCCGTTGGGAGCATTTTAAAAATTATTAAATTTTTTTTAAAAAAATTGAATTTTTCAAAAATGGCTGGAAATTTTTTTTCTAAACTTTCAGAATATAATTAGTTAGCTAAGATACATGTTGGAAGAAGAAAAAAATTCACTTTTAAAGATAAAAAAAAAATTTTTTTTGAAGGTCCACTGTAGCCTTAATATAAATATAATTTTTTTCGAAAAAAGCGTAAAATTGGCTGTTTTGAATACATTTGCCGTTAGAATAACAAATGTAATAAAAACGAACGGTAATTCAACTATCAACACAATTTGAATGTATAATACCTCTTCAATTACATTCGGTTATCGAACGACGTCATATGACGTTTCCGGTCAACAACGTTTAGATATTCAACGGCCTCATATGACGTTCCCGGTTAACGATGTTGTGTTAATAAAAGTAGGGAAAAAAAGATAATGGATTTACCCAGAATGGATTATATCCGGGGACGTAATTGTCCTTTTAAATCAGAAGAGAACTTTGATGAAATAAAATTTGATGACAAAGTTACTTCTTGATTTGTCCTCGTGAGAGAATCAGTATATACTACTCGAATAGCTTAGTGTGTAGTGGAAAATGCCAAGTAAGCATAATTGAAGAGCCATCTTTAAACTTACACACTCACAAGAAAATGTTTATTAAGCATTAAAATAAACATCACAACGAACATTCTAGAAAACATAATCAACAAGAATATTCCACTCTCTGCAACATAACACAGCTGTACTCTCTCCTTATTCTTTCCTTACAAATGTTGAGTTGAGTTAGGGATGACGAAGAGGATCTGTGCTATTCACTTTTATCCTCCGTGCTGTGAGAGAGAATTGAGTTGAGGATGATAAGTTGAGTTGATGATGATGAAGAAGTGAGGATACAATATAATCATGAAGAAGAAACTTTAAACTAATTCGAGGCAAAATTTAGCAGTTTTCCGAGCGCAATTCAAAGCGCGAATTTTTGTGGTTCCAATACTTTTAGAGAGGTTGAGTTGATCATGATGAAGAAGTGAAGATACAAGATGATCATGAAAAAGGAGCATTAAACTAATTTGCTGCAAAGTTTACAGCTTTCAGAGAATTCAAAAGCAAAATTTGTGGTTCCAACACTTTCGGAGAGACAGACACCCGTCAGGGAAAGAACCCTTAACAGTAACATTCTTTTTCCCATGCAATCAGGAAGGCTTCATCAGTCCAAATTTTAAAATTGGTTACATTGACGTATATGTGAATTTTGTAGGAGATAGAATTGTTTAATAGATCTCAAGAATACCAAGTTTTTTAAGCGGTCATCGCTGAAGAGGCAGTGAGAGGAAAGAGGGGAAACCCTGAGTGAGACACGTAGTGCTTGTTGATAGAGATCGAACATTTTTCACGCAAAGAAGAGATGGGTTGCAGATTTGGGGGAGGGATAATGGTCACATAAGAGAGAGTCCACGAGTTCGATCTTGCTCCAAATTGCATTTAATTGAATTGTGGTACTTCGGAGACGAGAAATTAAAATATCGTATTTTCGGTTTGGTAGTTGGATGGGAGAGATTTTGTTAACTGGATGAGAGAGAAAAGCGGTATCTTTTGCGGCATTTCGAGTTGATCCAAAAGCTATTGAGTTTTCGGCTTGAATCTAAGCATGATGAATATGATAAATATGCAGGAGAGATAAAGGGAACTCCTCGAGGAGCATTGGTGACTTGTTTAGCCAGTCTGCTTGTAATTTCGTTGAGAGGTATACCGACGCTGGCTGGTATAAAGGCAATCGTTAGAGATTTCATGATGCACTTGCTGTAGCAATATTTTTTTTGTAAGAGAAACGGCTATGAAAGGATTCATGGGTAGTCGAGATAAGATGATTGTGGATTTACTGTCCCTTAAAATTACGTAATCGAGGTACTCGGTGGTGAATTTCGTAATTGCTAACCAAATAGCTAAAACTGCGACTTTGGCCCCGAGAAGAGGATTGGGCTGCCGTACTCTAACGTACTTCTGATTGTAGCGTTTGCAATCTGTATGAGGTGATCAGTTCGAGACCCTCATTGCGTGAAGCGACGTGTGTTTATTTTTTTGTAAGCATTTTTGTTAGGTATTGAAAATGACGTAAGAAAGAAATATTTGATGTGTAGTAAATATTGAGAATTGAGGAATCTGGATAAATTGGGGAATTTTTTTAGTAAAGACACTTAATTTAATTGGGGGCGAGAGACTCTTGTTGGAGAAATTAATAATTGCATTTTTTGAGGAGCAATAGCTATTTTCTAATCAGTGCACCTAATTTAGAAGGTGGTGAGAGTAATTTAGAGTTTTATAATGGCCCTGTCAAACGATTCTGCTGCGTAATAAATGTAAATGTCATCCGCGAATACAAGAATTTTAACTGCGGGGAAAATGTTTTTGTAAATGCCTTCAAGATTAAATATAAAAAGAAGATGGGAGAGGATTCTGCCTCTCGGGAGGCTCTAGGGTTGCTGAAAATCTTTACATCGGATTTGGCACCAAGAGATGCAAATTTTTGAATTAAGGTCATCATCAGACATAGCCTGAGCGATTGCGTTTCATGTGTTTTGTATATGAAGGTAGGATCTCAGTGAGCTAGTATTTTTTAATGCAAGTGTTACCTTAGTTAATACGGGGAGATTATCACTATTAAAAAAAGGGTCCGGGAAGCTTAAAAACGACAATTTCTGAAAAAAGTTCGGGGGATAGAGCAAGATCGAGTAATGATGGTAAGCGATATGGGTCTAAATGGTTAGGAGTCTTTGTGTTCTAGATAGCAATATTATTTGACAAGTCCAGTCAAGAAAAATATAAGCAGACGAGGAGAACGAGAATAAGCCGGAGACAAGGTGTCTCACGTTAAAATCTCCAACGAAGATTAAATGGTTTTGAAAGGTAGAAAACAATTTGTCCAACTACTGTAGGTAAGAGATGCTATCTGGAGAATAGATATTTATGACAGTGATTAGCCTGTCATCAACTTGGATGATTAAGAGGGGGGATTATGAAGAGGGGATATTAATGGAAGTCAATTCTTTGAAGCGGGATATGTTTTAAGATTGCTAAGAGGGTATCGCCTCTTTGTTTAAGAGGATCACTATGTTTAAGAGATATATTCTTCTGCCACAGATTTAGTTATTTCTGCATAGGAGTGCTATTTTCTTTAAAAAAAAAAAGCAATTCTTCTAACTTTGCACAGTAGAACAGCTTGAATGGATTTAATTTTTATTAATTTTGCAAAATTTAAAAGTGCAGGGTGGTCCCTCTGATTTGGATTATGACTTCCATTACAATTCCGGCAACATGGGTCCCGAGTGCATGAGCCCAGATGTTCGGGCATAAGGCGTCCACAAATATAGCATCTAGATGGAAATTTATAGTGTTTGTCGAAATTGTTGGAAATTTATAGCCAAAAACCCAACAATTCTTGCAGTAGGCAACACTGTCCTGAAAGATTTTTGTTTCGTAATATTAGAACCAAAGAAGAATTTTCTTCTGAGATAACTGTACCTAAGATGCTAAATAAGATTGTTGAAGACGGTTTCTCTCTGTTCAGGAACCAAGGTCCCGTAGTGGACTGATCGTTAAGACACGGTTCCCAGCAGATCACCGAAGTCAAGCATCACTGGCTGCGGTCAGTGTGCGGGTGGGTGACCACTTGGATCAGTCTGCGTAGTGACCGAGGTTGTGCGGTATTGGTCCTCGTTAAACTGCTCTACTGTAAAGTGCTCGACTTCACATGTAAGTCGTCGGGCTCTGCAGGGGATCAAAATTGTGATGGCATGTCTTCGGATTATCCTCAGGGATGTTTCCCAGACAGTCACCAATAGCCCATCGTGCAGCTCTAGTGCGACGTAAATGAACTACAACAACAACAAAAAGATAGTGTTAGATCGTCTCAAAATTTTTGATTTCAAGTTCTCAAATTCTCTTTTGTTGTTTGTCAAATTAAAAATTTTCAAATTTCCCCATGTAGGATAACCAAATCTACAAATTACTAATTTACATCATTAAAAAAATTTTCTTGGAGAAAAAGTTAGAGCAGAAAAATATATCATTTCAAAACTTTTCCAACTTGTTATACATACGAATGTATGCCACTCACCAAAAAAATTTGATACTAGATTTTTTTCTCTAACTAAAAACTATTAATGTGTAAAATTTAACCGTATATTACCTCAGTATGAAGGGCTAAGGGCAATCTAAAAATAAGCTTCATTTTAAAATTGTTCAGGAGAGCTCGTCTGGCAATAAAAGATCATGAATTCCATATAGACATTAAGATATCCTCCTTTATTATGATAAGATCACTTAGAAAATGAACACATCGATACCAATCTGGAAACAATATTATGGAATAGTTTAATGTAAAATTGCTCCCTTTGAAAAATTATAGTTTAACACCACATTGCTTCACGTCCTACATATGTAGAGTGTCTCAGAAAGAAAAAAAAATTTAATGAATATTTTCAGAACTCTAGCCTTAAATAATTTCATAATGATCAACATAGCCGTCGCATTAAATGTAAAAACAAAGCATCAAAAAACTGTAAAGTTTCTTTTTAACATAATGAACTTTTTTTAAATTTAAATATCGAGTTTTCTGCAAATATTTTTTGTAATATATTGTAAAGCTTTCAATACGAAAAAATAAGTTTTAAAAGTTTCTATTATTAACATTTCAAATGCCTTTACAAAAAGTATAAATAAATAAATTATATTTTAGAAACATGAAATGAATCGTCGAACTATTTTGTAATGCTTAAGATTTTTCATTTCCCGCTCATCTTTCCAATTTAAAAAACACTGATAGTAAAAGAAAGAGAAAATAGCAAAGCCAAATCCATTTTATTCATCAAACTACACTGTATTTATTTAAAATAATAAAAGCAGAATTTCTTTTCAAATATGATTACGACCTCAAAATATTTTAATCACTAAAGAAGTACTTTTTTTTCAAAGCGAGTACATAAATGGAAAAGAATTAGCTTGTCCTTACCGATAGAAAAAAAAAACTAACTACATGGATTACACAAAATCCAAATAGTGACTTCGAAAAACACGAGAAAAATTCCGGATTAACTGGATTATATTCTTTTGAATTCGATCCTTCCATCGGCCCTTCTTTTTTTATTACTTTTGCTGCCCGATTCAGCGTGAATCTGATGAAGCATGCGCAGAGGTGTCAGCGCCCCTTTCATTGGGGCGCAGCGGTCCGAAAAATAGAACAGACACAACCAGGCTGGCATGGTTGACAGCTGAGCCAGTGGAGTTGGCCCCGGTAGAGTCTATGGCCACGATGTTCTTTTACGAAGATACAACAACTGAAAACTAGATCGGGAATTGGGCATGCTACAGTTGCTATTGAAGGCGTTGATTCGCGCACTTGATTATGTTCATCTTTCATTCTTCATCGAAAAGTCACAGTGAGTGAGATAAAATTTATCTTCTCATGTCGTTTCTTTTCTTTCTTTCCTTTTATCTTTTCCTTTTTTAAATTGGCCACATGTTTGCTACAATCGTCGTCTTTACATTTTCTTTCGTGAGGATCAGTACAAATTTTATTTCATGGAAATAATATTTATATTTTAAAACTTTTTGATCTATAGCATTGTAGCTTCCCTAAAATCATATAATTTCATTCTAGTTCAGATAGTTCCAGTTTTATATAATAATATTTGACTTAATTGATTAAATCTAACCTTCAAATTGAAACATCCTAAGTATTTCAATGGTTAAAAATATCTCGAATTCAAGAGTAAAATATTATTTCAAAAATAAAAAAGTCACCATTAAATTTTTTGTGCATACATTTTTTTACATTCATATTAACTTGGATCTTCATAAAACATTTTATACATAAAATTAAGATAAATTGGTTACGATATAATCTCAAAATTGGTTATTTTTATAATTTTGGTAAGGTTTAAATTGAAAAACAAATGGTGAGTTATTTTTGAAATGTATTTTAAGCAAAATCTTTAGAATTAATATCGAGCACTTTGTCCAATTACTGGTTGTTAAGTAATGCTAATTATTGCGTTGTTGTCTTAAGTTTAAACACAGCATTTTTAAAATGTTGAATATGAAAATTCAATTATAGTATTCTAAATGGATTTTATTTCAAAAAATATGACTCATTCTCTCTTCATTAAAAATCATTCCATATTTGGCAACCTATTAAAAATATAAGCCTTTTCATTTAATTTAAAATAATAAAAATTCGATATTTAATTTTTAAACAAAATATTACTTTTGTTATTGTTTTTATGATTTTCAGTATGGTAATAATTTAAATAAAAATATTAAAATTTTTTAAGCAACTCCCCATTAAAATGCGTGTCTGAGAAAAGTTAAGATAATGCAATAATTTCATTAAAATAAAATTAATAAGAAATTTAATTTTTTTATTAACAAATGTTTTTATGAATAAAATCTATAATCATGATAACTCTTTACTAATGCATTAAGCTCGTAGTTTTTATATTATTCTTATATAAGTATATATGTACTAATCACTAACCTGATTAATACTGCAAAAGTCATAATTGCTATTTTAAATATATAAAATCATATTTTAAATACAATATACATAACAAATATGCTATTTATTTTTGGACAGAAAATTCTATTTAAGCAAAAATAACTAAAATGTACTCATTCTAAAACGATCTCTTTCCATGTGATTATATAAAGTTTTGCTCTAACTAAATAATTGCAAACAATTTAAATAAATTTTACTGAAATTAATAATTTTATGTTTCGAGCAAAATTTTGTTAATTCATCCGTTAAGTGTGGCACTTAGTAATTAAGTATAAATAAACTATATTAGATGCATATGCTTTTTGATTAAATTAAAAAATCTTTATTTAAATAAAAAAATATTATTTATGTGCTAAAATATTATTTTAACTGAGGTAAGTGTAGGTTTTTAGCAGAATTGGATAATTATTTTGAAAGGTAAGAGTAGCTAATTTTTTTATTTAGACTTTGAAAGAAAGTCACTGATACAACGGCTCATGCGGATGTAAGATTTGTGGCCTGATAAAATGAGCTTCAATCAATTGGTAAGATATAAATAGATATATTCTATTAGTTACAGATTTTACAAGGTTCAGGTTTTATATACATTTAACTTTGTTGGCTATTTTAATTTTATATAATTTGAATGAATCCAGATCACTATCAAAATTCCAAGCTGGACAAGTAACTATTTTCTTTATTCTTTTAAATTTAAATTGTTTTGCTGCATATGTTGTAAGATTAAGAAAGTGATATTTCCTTCGACTTTAACTTCTTCGAAACTTATTATTCTTAATGAATTGCTTTAGTTTACTTTTGAAAAAAATTATATAAGTATTTCTTTTAAAATGTATATTGTTCAATGCTTTATGTTTTTAGTTTTTTTATAATGTTTTTAGATGCATCTTTATAAATCAAAACAAAAGTTATAATTTTATTTGTAATACTCACTATAATTTCAAACGTCAAAAAACTAAAGTAAATATCTGATTTCATTGTTTAACCATATGTTTGTCAATGTTAAAAAAATGAGTGTCCCTTAATTATCAAAATCGAACATTTTCTCGAATATGTTTCAATTTTATCTGCTTGAAGACAAATATTTATAAAAATTTACGACTCAATTTCTTTAAAAATATAAGAAATATTAAAAATTAAATTTACGCAAAACTTCTTACTGCCACATACTGCAACTAGGCATTTATTGCAATATTAGATCTCCCTCAGTAAATATTTATAGATTCCTTGTCAAAAATGAAGTTAAAGAAGCATACACACTAAGGGTCGCCACTTCATATTTAAACAGAAAAAAAGCAAAATTGCTATATAAATCTGCTGAATATCTTATGAGAAAAATAGAATAAAAATCATCAAAACCAGTTTGATTGTGAAATGAGACTTGATGCTGTTTTTAGCAATCACCATTCAACTTCTATCTGTTTAATCCACTGATATAATGGTTTTTAATCTTTTAATGCCATTTTATGGCACCAAACACAACAATCATTCTATCTAATATCATTAAACCGAAAATATCAAAAACTGGTTGATTAAAACAGATATGAGTTAAATGGGGATTATAAGAAATAGATCCAAGCTTCATAAAACAATCTTACTATTCTCTTTAAAAGTGACTTCATACATTTCGACTGTATTTTTGTTTTTTCTTCACCAAAATATTTATTGACAACCCCTTATGCATCTTAATTTTTTTTAATCAATTTTTCAAAAATTCTACAACTACATACTAATATTAGCCATTAAAAAACACATCAATAAAATTAATTATTAAGTAACAGCTTAGGTCAAGATGAAGCAATAGCATTACAAACATTTTAAATAAACCAAGAACATCAAGAAACCTCTTCATTACGAAAATAATCAGTTTAATGCTATTTTACGCCTACTGAAAATATAAATACGCCTACTGAAAATAAGAAATACCTCACAAACTTGAGATTTACATCGGTAGTTTTCTCATAGATTTACTACTATAATATGTTTAAAGTTATGGAATAAGTCAGGAATGGTTATTTAGAATAACTTTCGTACAAAAAGACATATGGAAAATTTTACATAAAATTAAAATTTTTCAAAAGATTTATAATAAGGATAACGGCTTTCAGATAATTTGCTTCTTTAGTTATTTTGAAAAGTAACGAAACCATGTGTATGAAAAAAGTATCATTATAATGAATGTTTAATAATTTATAATAATTTGTTTCCTAAAATTTTAATAATAAACTATTACTTATATGCTTCGAAAAAAATAATAATCTGTAATCGTGTTATCAATTAAAAATATTTTAGCTCTTTCGAACATTAAGAATACTATTTTTATTCAAGAATAAAATATTAATATTTCAAGTTTTTCTCCTCAAAGAGCAGCATAAAATTTAAAAATAAATTTAATTACCACTTATATCCTTAATTCAAACAAATACAATTTTTATAATATTCCTACTAACAAGAATCGAAAGCTGAGAATGATTTATTAAAATTTTTATGGTCATATAGATTTTACCTGCTTGTTTTCAGAAAGCTCCGAAGCAAATTTAAATTTTCTCTCAAAAATTTTGAGGTAAATGCATATGGTCAAAATTATAAATGAAACGAAAAAAATACTTCTCGCTGTTTTTATTTTAAGCTGCATGAATGCATTTTCGCTTATAATGCGATTACAAATGAATTAAAGTCATTTCAATTACTATTTATATAAAAAGTTCTACTTATTTTCTAGAATCGTAAATTCAATAGCAATAAAGTGCCAAAAATAGATCTGCAGGTAAAGAATACTTTCTAGTCTAACGGTCATAATCACTTGTTGATCACGTCTAAAGGAGCCTATTGCGGATTAATGTTTAACGGTAGAACGGAAAAGAGCTCTACTTTTCTTTCTATCAAATCGTTCTCTTTAAAGAGAGGAGGAAAGAGACTTCGTGTTACACACGCAATATGAGAGAAAAATAATAGCTTTGCGTTTTCAAAGAGAATAACAGAGGTAACAGAAATAACTTCTAGACGAATCTTAAAATGTTCTTTTTCATGTAGTTGTTTAAAAATGTTTCTATTAATCATTATTTATTTAAGTTAAATTCTCCTGTAAAAACTGTAGAATCATATTCCAAGGTGGAGGGACGAAGAATTACCAAGGTTTTTTTTCTCAAGAATATGAATAAAAATAATGTCATGTATTTACATTTGGTATTAAAGTACCTCTGGGATATATACATATTTATGAAAAATCTATTAATTAATTTCATATATCACGTGCGAAACAAAAGCGTAGAATCCGTGGAAAAGTATTTAAATTAAATTCTTCTGTAAAACATGTTGAATCGTATTTTGAGACAG
The DNA here is from genome assembly GCF_982258835.1 of Parasteatoda tepidariorum. Classification (NCBI taxonomy): domain Eukaryota; kingdom Metazoa; phylum Arthropoda; class Arachnida; order Araneae; family Theridiidae; genus Parasteatoda; species Parasteatoda tepidariorum. The sequence goes on along the minus strand of NC_141765.1, from coordinate 31,285,807 downwards.
AAAGACGTTGAGAAATACTTAGATCTTTTTATGTATATGAATAAATAACAGTTATACACTTAGATTAGTTATTAAAATATTTCAGGCATAGATATATTTAATTACAGAAAATGTATATTTGCTATCATGTAGGCCGAATTATAATTACTATCATAAAACCCGAGCAGCACTAAACCGTGTAATCAGTGGAAAACCATTTTAAAATTGAATTCTCCTGTAAAACTGTAAAATCACATTTTACGGTGAAGGGACCAGTAAAATTACTCAGTTTTCTTTAAGAAAATGAATAAGGACCATTTTTGTTCATTTACATTAGGTATTAATATATTTCAGGTACGGATTAAAATTTGTGAAAAATATAGTAACTAATCCATGTGCCACGTGCGAAAATAAATCGGAAAACCGTATTTAAATGAAATTATCCCGTTAAAAAGTATAATCGTACTGTTTAAGTTATTGGGCGATTCCACGGTGAAGGAACAATTAGAATTTTTGAAGTTTTTTATGAATATGAATAAAAATACTTTTTTGCATTTAAATTTGGTACTAAAATATTTCAGATTTACATAAATATTTACAAAAAATAAACTAATTAAATTCATACGCCACTACATTTTGAAACCATGAAATCAGCCAAGATTTTTATGAAAATTATTGTTTGAAACATTCTCAACCACCAACTTAAAGATGTATATACTCTGTTTGATTAGATAACTTAAAAATATGTTACTTATTCTGATATTAATTTCAATTTACAAGACTATTATTTTACTTATGAATTTCCACATAAATAATTAAGTATGCAACTACCATTTTGTTCGAAATTATTTGCATAAAATTTGTCCAATTCGGGAAAGACAAATTCAACTTTTTTTAAATTGATTTTTATTCTTAAATATTAATTAGATTAGTTATAATAATATGTTAAATTTTCAACGTGATTTCTTCCTTTTGTAATCGATAATTTAGCTACTTAAAAAATTACTGATGTATAAAGACAACTCAAAAATCTTAGATAGTTAATCTTTCACATAGTATTTGCTTATTATTTTATACAGAAATATTGCTTAGAAATAAACTAATTATTAGATCGTATCAATATCTAACCTTTATCTTACTTCAAATTATTTGTCTAAAAACCACCCAAGTCAAGAAAGACAAAATTAACTTAATTATTGATGGGTTAACACCTAATTCCGAAATGATGAACAATTATTTATTTAATATTTAATTATTTTTAATAGAAATATAATCAATAAATCAAATAATTATCAGATTGCACTTACAATAAACAATTTGAAAATTTGAAAATTATTTGTTAAACTTATTTCAAATTATTTGTCTAAAAACCACCCAAGTCAAGAAAGACAAAATTTGAAAAGGTTTTGAAATTAAGCAATGAACCAATCTAAAAACATTTCATTCTAATAAGTTAAAACAATATGTTAAACTTGAATGTGTTTCCCTTTTTTGCAATTAATTAACTACTTAAAAATTATAAACAACTTAATTAGTGATGGGTTAAGACCTAATTCCAAAATAATGATGAACAATTGTTCTTTCAACAGTTACTTATTTTTAATAGAAATATAATCAATAAATCAAATAATTATTAGATTGTACTTATAATAAGCAATTATCCAATTTGAAAATATTTTTAAAAAAATTGCCCAATTCCAGAAAAGCAATATCAGAAAAGGCTTTCACTTATTAAATAATTCTATATTTCTGAAGAAAAAAAAACGTGAATTCGGTCAATAAATACTAACATTTACGGTATTTGAATCATTTGGCAATTTTCTCTCACGTTGTAATGGTTTATGGACAATTTTTGTTTGCAAAATTATAGTTCTAACTACCATACATTTAGTAAAATTACAACACTGGAAAGTAAATTTGAAGAAAGGAATGGTTTTCATGCTATAATCGGAAGAATCACGATAAAATTTTGAGACTGCTATCAGAACTATCACTCGGTAAAATTATAATTTTAATGACTATACCTTTTACCAAATAAAATAGTAAAAACCTCATAATCTGTTTACTCTGCTAAAATTGCGCTTCATTTAAATTATTGATAGAAGTTAGATGACGGTTAATTAGTTCTTTTTCTAATATATTTCTGAATTATAGTAGAGAGAAAAGGGGTGTAAATGATGCTTTCAAGTTTTCTATCAAAATGTTTAAAATATACTAAAGTTTGACAGACCAAGCAACGAAGTCTGTTTCATGCATCTTTTATGGCGGTAGTAATATTTATTTATTTATTGACAAACTCATGCTTATTTTGTTTAAACACGAAAAACGACTAATCCTTGTCAATTTGAAGAGCGGGTAACACAAATTTAAGAAAAAACGTTTGAATATCCACCCAGAGTTATGGCGAGATTCGCTCTTGTTACTTCCACGTTTTAAAGCGTTTAACAAAAATTAGACATTGCACGACGAAGATGGCTTTTGCTATTTATTGCAAGTAAAAAGATAGTAATAGTTTATTTACGTCGCACTTTAGCTGCACAATGGGCAATCGGTGACAATCTGGGATCCATGAGGATGATTCGAATGCATGCCATCACAATTTTGATCCTCTGCATAGGGAATGGCTCCCTTTGGATTCCCGAAGAACTGAGAGTGAAGGTGTTGTTGTTGTTGTAGTTAATTTACGCCACACTAGAGCTGCACAATGGGCTAAATTGGCGACGGTCTGGGAAACATCCCTGAGGAGGATCCGAACACAAGCCATCACAATTTTGATCCTCTGCAGAGGGAATGGCACCCCCACTTCGGTAGCCCAAAGACCTGCACGCGAATTCGAGCCCTTTACGGGTTGAACAGTTTAACGAGGACCCATACCGCACACCCTCGGTCCCTACGCAGACTGATCCAAGTGGTCTCCCACCCGCACACTAACCGCAGCCAGTGATGCTTGACTTCGGTGATCTTCTGGGAACCGTGCCTTAACGATCAGTCCACTGCGGGAGTGAGAGTGAAGTCGAGCACGTTACAGTAGAACAGTTTAACGAGAAGCGATACAGTGCATCCTCGATCCCTACGTAGGCATAAAGCTGTCACCCACTCGCTCATTGACCACAACCAGTGATGCTTGACTACGGTGTTCTACTGGGAACCGTGTCTTTATGAATTCCAAATGTTGTGACCAAAGGGTAATATTCTTCTGTCAAACGCTCTGAAGCTTGCGTACAGCAAGTTCAATATCTTTTCTGTATTTTTCTTCAATTTGAAAAAAGTTTACAGCCCATTATTTGTATTGATTACACTAGCCTGAATATATATGCATAAATGATTTATTACTACACATATATATGCAGTCTTGAGTGCTCACTACAAAGTGTGGATTACAAGCACTTGTTCAGTCAAAGAACACTCATTACAAGCGAAAAAAGGACACTATAAAGATGCATCGAGGGTTGTGGTTGAATTCAAACCCACTACTGCCACTCTTAAAAAGCGTTAGAAGAGATAGCATAAGTTAGTGGAGGACACAGTGTGGTTAAGTTAGTGGAGGAGTGGATACTCTGGCGTGGAATTGACGGGTTCGAATCTCATCTTAATACTGGTTGTATCTTTGTGATGCCCTTCTCTATCTTGTTCTGTTTTTTTGTTCTACTTTATAAGGGTTTTAAAATCGAACTTTGTAATGAGCATACCCGCTTGCATAAGAATGAGGGATAAAATATAAATAAATGAATTCATCGGGGATTGCGAGAAGTTTTGAACCCTCTACCTCCATGCTTCCGTTTTAAAATGTTCCTACAGCCTGATACGAAACAGCTAGGTTTCTAATTTAGTTCATTTTTTTTCGGGGAACTTTATATTTAAAAACGTGTATTTTATGCAATTTAAAGCTTGATAGATATAAGCTCATAGCTTTTTTAGAAATGGAAGGAAAAAAAACTACATGACCAAAAGCAGACATTTACGAAATAAATTCGAGGTCAACAAGCTGAACATTTTTGCGTTATCTTTTCGTTAAAATTACCGAATGTTTTGGCTAAACTTCCTAATTTTACCAAATTTACTGTGTAATAATGCGTGTTTTGTATATAATAATTCTCATTTGTATCTTGAATTGTATCTTCTTTAATACAATTTTTTTTGTAAATAGGCTATCATAATAAAGATATTGAATGTTGCATAAAAATATAACATAAAACTAATTTGAAAGTAAAATACAAGATATATTTTATACTATAAAGTGCAAAAATATTATTGAATCCTTTTTATAAGTTAGAAAAAGTACTTCTGCTATAATTTTTAGAGTCTATATAAATTAGCATTGTCCACAACAGTAAATCTAATAATATACGTTGTCATGTTCCTCAAAAAATACATCCAATCCCAAAAATATCTAAATTAAGTAAAAAATTTATTTATGTTATTGTCCCAAATCCGATAAAAAATATCTGAGAAGAAAATTTTGTAAATTATAATTTAAAAGTTTCTAATATTTAAACATTTATGAACATTTAAGTTAAAATTATAAAAAAAATGAGTATATTAATTTCCTTTTAATATCTGAAATGAAAATTTTGTAAACTATAACATAAGTTAAAAATAGTTTAATTTATGAACATGCAATTTGAAGTTATAAAAATAATTTATTAGTTTCTTTTTGAGAATTAAAATTGATTTTACTATCTGATTTATTTATTTTAAACTGAACACATGCTCTTTATTATTTAAATGACATTTTGATAAAATTAGGTCGGAGCAATATTTATTTTAGCAAGATGCTTATTATATTCTTTTCTCTCAGTATTTAAATATTTTACTCACTGTCAAGAGAAAAGATTGAAAAAAAAAATTCTAGTGGAAATAAAATACTTTAAATCGGATAACCAAGAGATTGTTAGTATATATTTGGTTCAAGCTTTTAAAACGGATTATTCTAAATTTAATCGAAAGATTTTACAAAGCTCTTGATGAGAAAGAACCAAATTTTCACTTAAAAGAAAATACGTTTATTTTCATTTAGAATAAACAGGTGAGAACGATGCAGCAGAAATAATGTTTTGTCCAATCTAGGAATTAAGCCAAATTTTGAGGAAAATATATAAGGGGTTCATTTGCATTATAAAAAAAAATTAATGAAGGATGAAGATACCTGCCTACTACCGGCCGTGGTACAGATTGATCTAGGCGTGACGTCAATGCTATCTATCGATTGGTTGGGGCTCACTGTGACGTCAGTGTCGCCATTGACTGTGCAGCGTGCAGAGCGTACAGCACCTGGAACAGTTTGCCGCCACAACAATTGTTACTTTAGCTTTTCCTCCATATATTAATTACTTTTTAATTTAATTTTTTCCCCCTTCTAGCTGGATCGGCAGTGCTTTGTTAATTATATGGTATTTTCCGCGGTATTTTAATTTCAGGGTGGAAGTTTATTAAAACAACAAAGGTTTTATAATTTATATATTTATTACATTTGAAACATAAATTCTGTCAATTAAATCAGTATTCAGAATAGTCAGAAATTCTTATTGGTCGGGTGGGGTCATTTTAATAAGTTAACGGTCATTTTAATAAGTTAAAAACTATTAAAATGACCGGTGTTTGATAACTTATAAATTTATTACATTTGCTGTTAAATATAAAGTTTTTTCATTAAGACGGTATTTGAAATTGTTATAAATTCTTACAGGTCAGGGAATTGTAGTCTATATAAATGTTATTTCGTCTAAGTTGTCATAATATGAGATTAGTCAGTTTAAAAAAATAAATCCTTTACATAATTTTTATTTTTGCTTTTTGGTTTCCTTAAATAATTACCTATTTATAATATGCAATTATAATTTATACATTTATTACACGTTTCGTTAAAAAGTTAATTCTGGGGATAAAGTCTGTATTCAAAATAGTCATAAATTCTTTTTATTTTGTCGGGGGATGTGGGCTATGTAACTGTAATTTATTAATAAAGCCTTATTTATAAGACCAATATAACCGCAATTTATTGCTGAAACCTAGGTTAAAGTAATTTAGTATAAGTTATTGAGAAATACGAATAGTTACCATTATAATGTACTACAAAAATGCAAATAAACATTATTATAATATACAAAAGTAATGAACAATATACAAAATAAAGTGATTTGCTTAAATTTATTAATTTAGTTTTTTAAATAATTATTTCTTTACATTTGACCTTGATAGATAAATTTGATGGTTTAAGTCAGTTTTCGAAATAATCTTATTCGTCGGATGGGCCAGAGACTAATGAGCTGGGAAAGTAACCTTTGTAAACTTTATTTAGTTTAAGTTGCTTATAAAATATGAGGAGTCAGTTTAAAAAAATAGGCTCTTCACATAAAAATATGAATGTTTTTTTGTTTATTATTTCAATAACCATCTAAGTGTAATAATATTATGGTAGATTCAAAAAAGATTTGCTTGCTGTTGTTTTTTGTATAATTTGTAGCAAGAATTTCGAGAGTATTCACGTTGAACTATGTACTAAAGTTGGAACAAATTAAAAGATACTGCTGCATTATATTCACACACACGTGGTTGAAATAGGTCTTTGTGAGTTTCAAATGTATTCTTTTTGAATAAAAAAATTTCCAACTAGTTTTGAGAAATGATCAGCTATTTCAAATGTAGATATTTGTTTTTAAAATTTAGATGATTACTATAAATTCAGCACATCATAAATTTTATATTTCTACATTATTCTGTTTTTTGCTTTCGTCTTCAACTATGCGTTCAAAATAGTAAAATTTTACTATAAATTACATGGCATTTTACAAAATATCCTACAATAAAGTGAGTACAAAAAAAACTTTTTAATGCATTAAAAAGAAATTACGTTATTTATTTTTTATTGCATGAGTTTTTCCATAGAAGTTTGAGCAAATTCAAAATGCCTTTTCATAAAATGCAAAATGCATTTCCGTTTACAAAAAATAATTGCTAATATTAATTATTACTTTTTTTAAAAAGATCTAACAATCCTTAACCTGTACAAGGTGTTCCATAACCACCTCACTAACTTAGATTTAAATAATCCTTGTTAAAAATGAAATTTAAAAACTATTGACAATGGGAGTCGTAAACTAATATTTAAACGAGGGATAAGGTAAAACTCCATCGATATCATTCAAATCACTATTGAAGAAGGTGGGGTTATAAGATTTTTAAATTGCAGAATGAAACTTGAATCTGTTTGTAACAATAATGAACTTTCAGTTTCTATAGTAATACTTTCTTTCAATATCCCCAATTTGAATGGGATTTGTCAGATTTCTATAGTTTTATTTTCGTTTTTCCTCACTTAAATATTAATTTGGGCCACTTAATAAGAGTTTTTGACTTCAGCATTTTTTACGTCATTCTTTGTAAGGTTATGATTTCTTGCTATCTCACCTTTTTCAATGGGATTCGCCAGATTTCGATGGTTTTATTTTCTTCTTTTCTTCACTTAAATATTAATTTGGGACTCTTAATAAGCATCTTTTACTTCAGCTTTTCTTACTTCATTCTTGATAAGGTTATTATTTCCTTCAATCTCACATTTTTCAATGGGATTCGTCGGATTTCAATAGTTTTATTTTCTTTTTTCCTCACTTTAATATTAGTTTGGGACTCTTAATAAGCATTTTTTACTTCAGCATTTTTTAACTTCATTCTTAATAAGGATATAAAAGTATAAAGGGTTTTCATTAAAGAACGCTGTGTCTGTTTTACTAATTGCTTCAAAAATTATTAGAGATTTAAACTATTTAAATTAAAAAAACGATTATTACTCAACTATCATTTACGATTTTTTAACCCCATACACTATTTTAAACAAAAAAGACTTTCAATCCACACTTTCAGAAATAAAACTCTCACTTTTGATGATTCACCAGTTCTTGAGCAGTATTTCATTAATTTTGAGAATCATTTTGTCACGAAATCCCGTGATTTATAACGAAACGTGATCTCTCAAATATATGACGAAAATATTTCCTCAACTCGAAACTTAGCGTAGTGCATTGTGGGAGACTATTAACTAAAATGACGAAACTAGAATGAAGGCTGGACATTCTAAGATAAAGTGGCGGCATTTATACTGGTCAAGAAGTTGGCCTCGAAACAAGTGGATCCGGGGTTCGAATCCAGCTTCGGGCAAGGGCGTAATTTATTTCGCCGTTCTATCTGTCATTGTTGTGTTGTGCCACCTGTATGGTGCTCACGATGAATTGATTATTAGAAAAGTTAGATATATTAGGCACTACGGATTTTTTTTTTTGGGGGGGGGGGATAGGATGACGAAAAATTTCTTTAATTTTGAGGAAAGTAACTTCTTTAAAGAAGTGACGATAGTTATTTCGTCACTTTGACGAAACATTTGATTGGAGCATTTACCAGAAATCAGTTTCATCAGAAACGAACCAAGTTTCATGATATTCGAGTATTCATTTTTTTACATTGCTTGTAAAAACCTAGAATATTTAGCGTGATTAGCGAAAAAGTAATGCAGGTAACTATAAATATTAAATTAGAATTGAATTTCGCTTGGGGAACTATGCTCGTTACTTGATATTTTCTTTCTTAAATATATGATTTGCATAATTTTGCTAGTGATCCTTAACTATTTTTAAATAATGTACTGTTTTTGAACTGTTAATAACATCTTGAATTTTCCAAGATTATAAATTTAGGGCTACATTTTTACCTTTCGTTGTATAAACATTTATAGATATTATTAATAAAATAAGCTATAGAAGATAAACTAGCTTAGCGATAGTATAAATATTATTTAAAAAACTGTATTTGAAACTTTAAATGTAGAATTATTCATTTTGTCACCACTTTATGTGATCAATATTTTAAATGAAAAAGGAATCCGAAGAAAAGGTTATAGCAAAAAGGAAGTGAAATTTCAATTGAATTTTTTGTTTTAATCCATTACATACCTGATAAACTGGGCTTTTATTATTGATAACATTAGTAATCCTTAAAAATTGCTCAGAATTCTGTAACTACATTTAAATTTAAATCTTGAAGCCCATTATGAAAAAGTTTGAAAGCGTGTTTAAAAATAGTACGGTATACTGAAAATAAAATTTGAACCGAAATGAATTAAAATTTCATTTATTTTAAGAAGTAACTACATACAATTTATTTTTGTTATGCCGAATTGAAATGGATTTACCAAAATTTTATATACTTTTTTATCCAAGGGAATCGATTAATTCTTATCAAATATGTATGAATATACATCCAAAACAATTTTCCTACGCTGCAAGAGTAATATAAAATTTAAGCTTAATATTTCATGATATATTTATGTAATATATAAAAACATATATGGAACAATTTATTTTTCTTAAACTTAATGATATTTGCTGTCATACCATAAACATAGGAGTAAGCTTAATCCCATTTTCAATAAGCAATATTAGAAAAAATCACTCTATTAATATTCAATTTAACTAGCTATTTTTGGAAACAGTGTGACATTTAATAGCTTGAAGAGATAGTTTTGAATTTCCAATACAAGTTTCTAATCTAATATTAAATTTCGACATTAAATCTATTTCGGAAAAAACATCAATAAATGAACTTAGGAAGCCCAATAAGAAATGTAGTTTATAGAAGAAAGAAACACTGCCATATGAGTAAAAAAGCAATCTTGTGAAATCATGGAAAAGTGATCATTATGTTGCTCAGAAGCAGTACAAGTTGGGGAAAGTTTAATAATAGTTTCCTTTTATGAAGACAAAGGTTCCAAACAGCAAAACAAATATTGATAAACAACTCTTTTGATCGAGTGAGATCTTTTGATCGAACTATTAAACTTATTGGAAAAAATAGAAATCAATTTATTAATTGAGAAAATTTGAGACATTTATTGATTCAAGTTCATAATATTATAAACCTATTTGAAAACCATTTGTGATCTATGATCTACGTGAAAGAGATTTTTAAGCTAAACAAAAAAATTTAAAGCTAAAAGTGTCTTTTCACTTTCATATCCCCATTATTTACACCTGTTTTTGGTGTAAAGAGTTATACACACATTCGTTTTGGTTGAAGTATCTAGTCGGTGACCTTTTTATTTTCGGCTCAAAACCCCTGTTTAAGAAAATGGACACAGTTTTAAAGGAGTATTTAAGAAAATTTATACAGCTCAAAATTCACGCCTACGAGAAGAGTCTTAGCTATTTTAGAAAATAGACAAAGCGTTTGATGTCATCATTCAAACTACACTGCAAGAAATTCCGGATCAGATAAAGGAGAAAACCATACGGCACGGTACTTTTTACCGTAAAATGCACTTTTACAGGATCATGTTGCGAAACAAAAAATCTGATATACCGCAATTACGTTAATAATTACAGTAAAATCACCGAATCACTGAAATTAAATAAATACTGCCGTAAAAATTACGGCGTAATATTTTACAGTAAAATTTTTATTTTATGGTAGAAATGTATTTAACGGATGATGCACCCAAAGTACCGGTACTTTATACTGTAGTTGGATCCGTATTTTTCTACAGTGTTTCTAATTAGTATTGTTTTTTAAGGAATTAACTAAGGAATCTAAATAACTTAGCAATATGTACAATTGTCCACTTGTATAAATCCCATAGTACATTCTTTCAATTATTTTTTTAAATGACTTTTAAGGTCTACAGTTTATTTTAAATAGTTGCCATGGGTGTAATAAATTTATAGTAGTGGCTGTAAATATACGTTAATACTTGAAAAAATTCCCTTTTTTTTTTTATAAAAACCACTATTGTTTAAAAAATGGAACTGAAGAGACCATCCGGAAAAGACACATTAGTAAAACAATCAGCCACTCTTTTTGAGCTACGTTCATTTTCCAGAAAAAGCATTTCTAGCTATGTTCATTTTCTTAAGTACGCATTCTGAGCTATGTCCAAAAATAAAAAACTGATTGACAATCTGTTCTTCTAAAGTGAGAGTGGATGAGAAAACTCGCAACGAGAGGAATCGGTTGATTTCTGTAAAACTGTCTTTGCCTGTCACCTTGTTTCTTTGCGGTGAAGAAAGAGAAAAAACACGTTTTTAGTGTCTTGTTTTGTCTTGTTTTTATAGCCGTGTTGTTTCACATTTTTTTTCGCTTGACCTCCTTTTTCACAATGTTTTTTCCTTCCTCACAGATTTTTTTTATTCAAAATGTAACATCAGATCACAGATTGAAATTTAGATATATTTAGAACTACCTAGTGTCAATTATGAAATATTATTATTTTTATTTTATAAATTAGATTATTTTTTCCATTTATTTCCTTTATCCATTTTCTTTGAAAAGTAATTAATATGATTGAATTTGATATCATTATTTCTAAGGGTCATTATTAATAAATATTTTTCTTAAACTTTCAGCGATATAATTTTTTTAATACTAATATTAGATGTCTACTTTTAAAAAACTTGAAATTTAAATGAGATTTTGCATTGGAGGGAAATATGCAATTTTAAATAAGAAATACATAATTCTCAATTATTGTTTCGTATCATTACTATTTCGTTGCTATTATTTCTTTTTTAAATTTTATAAGATACTGTAAAATTATCTAATTTTTAATCCATTATGTCAAAACTCATTATATTAGAAAGTCCCTATGGTTTAATTATTTTAAGTTTTGTTTTATAGAATTGAATATGAACAATAATTTATAACAATAATCAATTTCAGAAAATATATGTGAAGATATAGTTGAATTATAATTTTATATAAACAGCTAAGATTAATACGCTATCATTTTAAATTTAATTTCCCTGAAATTTACTGTTCCTTAAAATATTTTTCCGTGATTTTACAGAAATTTAATTTTTTATTTCTCCGCTGATCTGCTTTTCCACTTTTAATTTTTTCGTTTTTTACTTTCTCGTGTCTTTGAAATTCTATTTCTTTTTTCTCCGTTGATATATGTTCTTATGTGTTACTGAACTTTCTCTATTTTTTCGTTTTGTACTTTTCTGTGTATTTACTGAAACTTCAATTCTCATTTTAATGTGTTTCTCTGAAACTCTACATTTTCTTATTGACTAATTCTTTCATGTATCATTTTTCTCCGTCATATTCAGTTTTCTTTCGATGGTAGATGTAAAATTTAAGCATCGAAAATTTTTAAAATAACATTGGAATTTCATGCTGAACTCATTTATATTTAAAGCAAAGTAAAGTGCTAGAATGTAAACTTTTTAAATGTAATTGTTTCAATTTTTTAAAAATTCATTAAAATGTTACCAAATTTTTTCCTTTAATGAAAACTTTTTAAATCTTAAAATTACATCTGAGATGAAAATACTTAATCTCTTTGATATTACATTAATCTTGCATAAATTATTCAGAAGTTTTTCAATTTTATACAGATTACTCAAATATTTTAAATATAAAATTATCATGATATAGCATTGTTTAATACATATAATTGATAAATATTTCACAAGATGGGTTTTTAAAATATTTTATTTTTAGGTCTAAAAATAAAATCCCTGCACATGTTTTCTTATTTTTTTATATCACCCACATTTTGTGAAACATCAACTCTACTCTTAAGTAGGCTTAATATTTCGGCCAAACTCTCCTTTATAGTTTTAACTTTAGCATAAGTCTAATCCCTAGTTTTGAAGGGTTATAAGCAAAAGCAAATTCGTAACGTATCTTCCATCATTGCACTTTGGGGCAAAATTTGCATTTAAATTACTTTTTGGTTCTGCCTTGGGTCAAGGATAGACAGGAAAATTGATAATAAGCAGTCCAACTTTTCTACCACTCTCCAAACTGAGCTATTGGGACCATATTTTCCAAATTGCGGCCATTTGTATCATTACACATGTCACTTAGTATGTGAAAATCCCATTATTCGAGACAAATTTATTCAAGCTGGTACATTGTTTTGGCCCACTGCACAAATATTTTGGAAGTTTAACTCAAAATAGGTTTTGCACTTCAAATTAAACTATACTTTTTAGAATTAATTTTTGTAATATTAAGAAGTCTCTTATTTAAATTGTTATTGTGCATAATTTGCTAATGCAAGTTTAAATTTTGTTTCTTTGATAATAAAATTTATGCACAAAATTATAATGAACTTATATAAATTAAAACTTTTTTCTTGTTTAGATTTTCACGATTATAAAGGCTAGAAATTTATTTTATTAGGATTTTGTATATTTTATTAACATTAAATATTTTACTGGACTAATGATTATTTTTACAGTTTACTTCAATTCTGCAAAAACTCAATTTTTTGTAGTTGAAATTACTTAGTTTTGAATATTTTTTAACGTTTTATTAATCTAATGTCATAATAAAATCTTGTTCAAAAATTTTAAATTTACTACTGGTCTTATATGCGCATTTTACAAAAGTATCATGTGAGAAAGAATATGACTGGGAATTAAAAATTATGAACTTTTAACACTTGTAATACGGAGAAAAAAATTCTAGTAAAATTGCCGTAATGTATGGTAGTGACATTTATGGTAAAAAAAACATAATTCTGGTAATAAAAACCAAAATATACGGCATTTAAGCATTCATTCGGTAATTTTTCCGTCCACATGGAAACCGATTACATGAAATTCTCGTTCACGAAATTATAGTTTTTATTACCACTCATTTACTAAAAAATACTAAACTGGTAGGTAAACTTATCCGATAAATGGTTTTATGCCATGCTCTAAGGTATCATGATAAAATTGTTAAAAAACCACAATAATTAATTGCTTAATCAAACACTTAAACAATATTTTCTGAAATGTAAGTAAAACATTTCCTTGCATTTGTATTCATCTGAATGAAGACCATCAATAAGTATATATTTGATTAAAAAATTTTTTGATGTTTAATTTTTGAAGCTTTAATTAATTTGTTTCATAAAATTTATCAATTTTGCATAAATAACATCATTGCGAAGCATATTTTTTCGATTTTCATAGAGGTTTGTCATCACAAAAATTCAAAAATGCCGTACGCGAATATTAAGACTTGAAAAAAAATGTTTAGATTGCAAAATGTCCACAAAATTATATCTCTCCACAGAAAGAAATTAAAATAACGAGTTTAATAGTTTTTTCAATCCAACCAAGCTAAAAACAACTCACTATTCTTCCCTCTAATTGCTTTGACAGTTCAATAGCAATCACATCAAAATCATAACTTAGAAAGCGCTTTTAAAATCATTGAAAATGAAAAGTTTTTCTTTGATTAGATAAAATTTAATATATAATTTAAATATACTTTTTTTAGCGTAACTAAATGATATAGCTGGATATTTTTATAAAAGTTACAAAAATTTATGAAATGAGGTAACTTTTAATTTTCATGATATTAAAATGTATTTTGAAACAAATATTTTTTTAAAAACAATACATTCTAAAATTAATTTTAGGGAAATTTCGAACCCTACAAAAAAGTTTTTTTTCACTATATGTAAATGCGGTCCGCAGTAAAAATTAAGTTTTTAAATTTTCATCCCCTAGATTTTCCTAAATTGATGAATTATGTGTTATATTATACATCCTTAAAAATTTAAAATTACAGAATGGCTAAAACAGAAAGCGGAATTTAAGACAGTTTTCTAAAAAAGTTTTACTTTAAAAACCTAAAGGAAATGATTTGTGATTGAAATTATTTCACTGGTTTAATAAATTTATTTTCCATTTTGGTCACTGATCATAACTTGAAAAGAATAGAAAATAAAATTTTCTTCTTTCACATTTAAATTTATATAAAAAGAAGAAAAACAATTTTTATCACATTTCTTTGGAAAATTGAAGTCGAATAGCCCTAAATAGGTAAGAGACTCAAAATTCTACTAGAAAATTAGAATAAATTTACTTTAATAATTTCGGGAATAATATAGATTTATTCCATCTCGTAGTTTCCACATGATTTGAATAATTGGAGAGTACAAGTTTTGGCAAGTGCTTCCTGGAGTTATCTTATCTGTTAGCCACGACAGGTTTAATACTCGTAATTGGAGAACGAAATGGCTTCATATGTTATGCTTATAGTTAAATGAAGTAGCATAGCGTGATCAAAAGCTGAAAATTACCTTTATTCCAAACTCCCTTTCGACACTATAAATTCTCATTTATTTGTGCATATACTTATAAAGTTTGAAGTACATTATGCTGGAGATTTTACGATAATATTTATTATTGATTTTTTCAATTAAAGATGTCCTTCTAAAATCTTCAGTCAAAGCAAATAAAAGACCACAGTTTGAGGGCCTTAAACTGGAAGCAAATCTTTATATTATCTGTCTTAGAAGAATATTCTGGGCTGCATGACGGACAAATATTTTAAATAATAAAGAAAATATCTTTATTTTTGAAAAAAAAAAGCAATTTGGCGACTTTTTCCTACTTAGTTAATTATTATTAAAATTAACACTGAGAAAAAAAGTACAGTCAAAACAACCAGAATATGTTAAAATTTAATGTGTTTCTAGATCTATGGGAGCAACAAAAGCTAAGTAATTTTTACCAAAGTGCTTATTTTTACTATAATTTGGATAAAATTAACAATAAAATATAGCTTTATAATATTTGGTAATTTAAATCATGATACTTGAAAATACGGTACTTGATACTCGAAAACTATTTGATCGATTAAATTTACTTTTCAGTCTAATATTTTTTACTAAATATGTAGTAATAAGAACTATAATTTTGAAAACCAGAATTTTCGATAAATCGTTATCATATGAAAATATAAAAACGGAGAACGTACTAAATGAATTATATATATATATATATATATATATATATATATATATATATATATATATATATATATATATATATATATATATATATATATATATATATATATATATTGATATATATATATATATATATATATATATATATATATATATATATATATATATATATATAAATATATATATATATATATATATATATATATATATATATATATATACAGGAAGATCATTACCATATAAGTACAGTATATTTACCAAAATATTTTTCTCAGTATGAAAGCATCGACAATTACTTACACATATTTCTGGTCTAGACCATAACTTTCTTAATGTTTTTAATAGTAATTGAAACAAAATTTAAAAGCTAATAATATTAGAAACACTGACTTTTGTGTGATGGAAAAGAAATATTGAAAGAGAGATCAAAAGGAAATCCATTTATGTAAGTGATTTTCCCACTACTTGCGTCAGTCTTTAAGTGAAATCGCATGTGTAAGGGATTATAACTACTTGTGTCACTTAGAGAGTATCATCCTTCTAAGAATGATTCTAATACTACTTTGCAATAGATAATCGCATAAGAGAGAATTATATTCTATGGCTTTATACAGTGAGCTACAATACCAAATATTTTTCCAAAAATTACATTATTTAAGTAATTCCAAAATAAAACCGTATGTGATTAGCATTTTCTCTCTCTAATAAAAATAAGTAAGCGTGTTTTTAGCACATAATATTTCACTAAGATATGAAATTAATAAATTATTTCTACATAGTAAATAAAGTTATTTGCACTGAGAATAAAAGTATGGTCAAAAATACCAGAATATGTCAAAATTTGCCATCTTTCTGACTCTATGGGAACACCAAAATATAGTTTTATAGTGTGAGATAAAATTTGACAAATGTGATAAAATTTGGTATTTTATCATTGGACCTTAAAGCATAGCATAAAAATAACTTATTCAGTTAAATTTGCTTTTCAGATTTGTATCTTTTACTAAATGTGTGGTTATAGGAAATATAATTCTGAAAAAAAGAATTTGTGGCAAACCGTTACCTTATAAATAGAAAAATTATCAAATGAATAATTTAAACACCATATATTTTTATTTTAATTATGCAGAATTATGGTTTTTTTTAACCAGAAACATCATTACCACACAGTCTGATAGTTTCATCAGACTTTTTCTATTCGTGGACTGTTTTTAAACACATATTGGAATGCACAATCACTTTTTAGAGTAAAATAAATTAAAACAAAACGCACATATATGCAGTAATAAACGGTATGTTAGTCAGAGGTTATTGTACTGGGCCAACAGAGAGAGCTTTTAGTGTTTTGTCTGCTTGAAAGTGCAGTCTTGAGTAAAAGTAAATTTGTCCAGGTTTAAGCCTCACTAGGTTTATTTAACGTTTTCTTTCTTTTCTGAGTAAACCACAAAAGGAATTTAGAACTTGATTTAGACCTTTCTTTCCTTCGTCATTTCTGTACAGAATTATAATAATACGTAAAATATGCAAATGCTGTGAACAATAAAAATATTAAAAAAAATAAAAGTAGAGACAAAAATAAGTGGTTCAGTAATGATTGTTAAAATGTAAATATAAATTACATAGATTTATGGATTTCTGTGGCTATAACACATTAAGCATTTCTCACAATCTTTATTAGCTATATGTATATGATTCATAAATTTGTGACGAAAAACCAGCTGAAATAAGCTAATTTCTTTTCTAAACGTGAGCAAGTTAAACTTGATCATGACTAGTAGCTTAAATCTAATAACTCCTACGAAAGCTTTATGCAAGATACTTTAAGTAGATAAATGCCTTACTAAATAGATATTTTTAATGTTTAACTTCTTTCTTTCAAAGTAGTAGCAAAATATTTAATCAGATGTAACTTTCAAATCTGATATAACTTCACTGCAAAAAATTCCGGACAAATTGCTGTAAAAACTTCCAGCACTTTGGCTGCCTGTATTTTTTACCGTAATATACATTTTTATGGTAAAATTTTACGGAACAAAGAATGTATAACACCGTAATTTTTACAGTAATATTTACTATAAAATCACTGTTATTAAATAAATATTACTGTATAAATTACGGCAAAACATTTTACGATAAAGATGGATACTTTCCAATACTTTTTACCGTGTATTGATCTGAAAATTTCTCATACACCACCTACGATTTAACGTACAAAGCTATAGCTAAAACTAAACTTTTTTTTGTCTCAAAGACAAACAGAAAAATCAAACAGTGGTTTTTGTAGAGTAATAATTTGCAAATATTCTACTACTTCATTGTGAATTAAAAAGTATAAGTTAGCGTGGGCTTATTTCGAACATTTTATGTGAAAATACCGTTGTTTTTTTTTTTTGTAAAAAAGAGTGATTTATATTCATTAATAATATATTTTAAAATGAAAAACAAGCTAAAAAAATTCATAATTATAACGTTACTCCAGTTTTAAATTCAAAAGACTAACCACGCACCGCCGGACCACCACGTGGGAGTTTAGGAGCACGTGGGATTTAAAAAGAAAAATAAACGAATAACTCATAATGAGAAAGAATATTTTTTAAAAAGACAAATAAACTAAAAAATCAAATATTATTTTTTGCGGAGTAATATTTGTTGAATACTATGTTATTTTAGTTTTAAATTCAAACGTTCACGTGGGTAGATTTCTAAATTTTCAATAAATAATTTCTGACTTTTTTTAAGAAACATATAAGGGTAAATAAAAAAAATATTTTTCATAAAGATGAAGGCTTTTTCTTAAAATAGCAATCACTAAGCCCATAACAATGCTCCGTAATCAGCAATATAACATCCGTGGGCAATCTCAATTAAAATCATGTTTATTTCCAAGAGTAATTTTTTCTTATGAGTGCTCACTTTTTAAATTAAATATAAATGAATAAATTAATTAAAGTAAACTATAATTTTTTGCATAGTTTTAATTTGACTAGTAAGTTACTTTATTAAACTTGTATTCACACATTTTTATTTTTCTTAGAAAATGGGTTATGATATTTGTTTAGTAAGTGTGTTTTCAAAAACTAGGACAGAAGGTCCATTTCGTAATAATAATAAGATCGATGAGTCGTAGTAAGTGCGTAAAGAGTGTAAGTGGTAGGGGAAAGTGAAGTTTGGGCATATGAATGAAATTTGCCTTTACCTTTGGGCTTCTTGAATGTTTTGGAGTAGGCGGTGCCGCGGGAGCCGAAAGGTCAAGCGACGAGCAACCGAAAATTCACGAAATGTCACGGAGTAAAAAAAATCGATACAGTATAACATTTGACCTTTAAGTGGAGCTTATCATTATGTGAACATAAGTTAGATATCTAATAAAGTTATGTTGTAACACTGATCTTGGGGAAGGAATTTTACGCAAGTGAAAAAGGAGAGAGATTAGGAGTGGCTTTATTTATTTTCGTTAGAAAGAATGATCCTTCTTTCGCGTGCTTCTAAAAAAACTAATCTTCACCTGTCTGAGGGCCGAGAAAGATCTAAATAATTATATAAATTTTTGCTCGTATTTATTTTTCCTCGAAACAATTTATAAGCCCCAAAATATATTAGACTTATTTTGATATATTTTTCCTTCAATAGCTGTTCAGTTTTAAAAGCAAATATTTTTAATAATATTTTAATATCAAATTTTTAAACCTTTGGCACAGATGGACATCTGCGTTCCTTTATCCATTTTTTGACGCTCCAATTATAAGTAAAAACACATTTTGGTACTTTTTAATTTAAAAAAAAAACAATTTAATAGTTACAAAACAATCTGTAAGATTATCGGAATTATATTTGAACTAAATATAAAATTAAAAAAATGTCGTTTGAAAAAAAATTAATTTATTTTTAAGAATTTATCAATAACTAACTTTGTAAATTAAAGAAATTTCAATGGCGAATTACTTTTTCTCCTAAAATAAATAACTGCAAATAAGAACAGATTTGAAAAATTATTGTTTGGAAGATTTTACCTTTAACGCAGAAAAAGAACCGGTGTTTCATCCTGTAATTCATAACCATAATCTATTAAAATTCTAAATATAATATTTTTACTTACTTTGACCTAAATTTGTACAAAATAGTGAAAAAAGCATGAAAAATATGTCTAATGAAAATTCTACGTCAAAGGGTTAACTGGATGTAAGCAAATAATGTCAATATTTGACGAAATGTTATACTTTAAAGCTATTGATGGATTATTACTTTCATGAAACTAATTTCTTGACACGTTAATAACTCTCGTGAATTGCAATTCGCAAATTTCTTTCAAGGAATTTGAAAACTTAGTTTCCAATATTTTGAAATCCTGACGATTGTTATTCTAGAAATTAAGACGCTTATTATTCTAAAAATTAAGACGTTTGTTATTCTTAAAATTAAGTTATAAGGTATTTAAAAAAATAAATGCTGTTGTTGAGAGTGTTGACTATTTTGGTTATTAGTAAAGTAGATCCCGAATTGAATTGTTTATTTAATTCAAATATTTAAATTGCTGCGTAACCCAATAAACAATTTATTGTGTTGTGTTTTGCGTTCACTCTTCATTGTAAAATATCTCAGATAAAATTACGATAAAAAAAGTAGAGGCAATCAGGGTGATGGTACCTATTACCGTAAAATACACTTTTTCAGGATCAAGTTACGAAAAAAAAAATTTATATATTGTAAATTTTATGGTAATAATTCTGCGAAAACACTGAATCAGTCTAATTAAATATCTATCTTTAAAAATGACGATATATTATTTTACGGTAAAAATGGATTTTACGGATGATGCACCCAAAGTGACGGTACTTTAAACCGTAATTTGATCCGGAATTTTTTAACGGGGCATGTAATGCTGTTTTATATTTTTTACTAAAATAAAATATTTTTTTTTAACAAAACAAAATCTAAATTTTTGTGTTATTCCATTAGAAGAAAAGTTTTCTTTCCCCGAAATTTTCAATTCCGAACTCTTTAAACTTCTGTTAGAATGTCAAGCATAGCTTTCCTTATAAACAAGGTGTTCTAGTTCTGTAGCCATTAACCTTAATAAATATTTTTAAGAGTCCTCGTCAAATTTGAAGTCTATAAAGTACACACTAATGTAATTAGGAGTCGCTTAATATTTAAGCAAGGAAGAAACAAAAACACCATCAAAACTTTTCGAATCACTAATGAGGAAGTCGGGAGGAAAAAGATCTTAATCAGTATGGTTGCGGGATAAAATCCAGGGTGTTTCTAATAATTTAATTGACTCATATAATAAAATCTTTAAGTTGTTATGCAATGACTTCCCTAAATTTACATTTTATGAATTTTTTTTCGAAAATTAAGCAAAACAGTATACTTATTAAGGGGCTCAAATTAATACTTCAGCTAGGAAAAAAAAACGATTATGACATCCAACAAATAACTACTGACGAAATTGGGATTAATAAACAGCAAAGTTCTGCTTCATTGTCCATAGAGAGAGAAGTTGAAGGATATTTATTCGTAGAATCTTTAACTTTTCTCTTGCAGCCAAACCAGTTTTAATTTCATCATTTCTATCTCCACAGTAGTGATTCTTTTAGTAAGAACTTTTGATTTTTCCTCGCCTTTATATTTATTTGAGTTTATTTTACGTTTATAGCCTATATATTTATCGTTTATATATTTTTCTTTTTTCAGTTTCTAAAATAGAAATAAAGAGAATTCTAAAAATATATATTAAGAGCTGTCATTATGGCGCGTTCTATAGAACGTTATTGGGATAATAGGGTGAGATAGATTGGATAGTCTTTTATTAATATATATCTGATGATTTTATTTCTACTGATACAATATTGGGCAGTTGAATACAGTTTTTGAAACATTTTGACTTGCTAAAATTATATAAGCTTGATACTGACAGTTAAAATATTTGTTTTACAAATTAATTAACATAATAAGAAAAAATATTCTATTTCTCCTTCCCTTCCTTTCTCTTTCTCTCTCTCTCTCTCACACACTCACACAGATTAAAAAAAAGGGTTTAAATAAGCTTTTAAAGCAGCTAAACTGCTTGCATAATTTCCAAAAAATTTAACTGAGAAATGAAATTGAAACCTCATGCTCCTTAAGGACTTAATTGAAGTCTGATATTTTTTGTAACAATTTTTGCTATATGGTCAACATATTTTATTTTTCTTGGTCCACTTGAAAGCCGAACTAAATTGAGTTTCTCTTTAAATTAAGAAAATTATGAAGCATTTGAAGGTATTCCTATTGCCTCTTTCTGTGTAATAGTTTAATAAAAAAACTTATTAAAGCGCTTTTTAGGCCTTTATTAAAGTGCTTTTTAGGCCTGATTTTTAGGCCTGAATTAACTCCTGATTCATAAAAGTTATACAATGGGACTGTCATAACATTAAAAGAAATTATTTTAGAAACATTTAATTCGAATGAAAACTTGGAATAAAAGTATAAATAATACCCAACTGACGAACGTGTCAAAAACAGTGCTTAGTAATTCAATATTACACTGATAAAAAATTACAGTAAAAGTACTTACAAAGAAAAAAAATTTTAATTTAATATTGTAAATATAAATATAAAGCTAAAAATTCAATTTTTCAATTCATAATTTGCTTACACTAGTGATTGTATATAATTGTAATTCCTTGCACATAAGTTTTTAAGAACAACCAATAAATACGAGTATTAAATCTAAAATCATCAAGAAACATCGTATATATATAAGTATATTTTTATAATTTATTTTTCTTCCGCGGATTAAAAAAGCGACTTCTTCTACAAATTTTTAATTGACATTCAAAAACAATAAGGTACAACAATTTTAAACCATATTTCGTTATGAATAATACTTTATATCCTCCTTTTTTTCCCGAAGGCTCCAAAAAACAAATAATAGAACAAAAATAATTTTAAAAAAATTCTCACACACCGAGAACAAAAGCTTAAATGAAAGTTATGAATCTAATTATTTTAAAAATAGAAACCAAATATTTTTCTTTTTCATCGCTATAATTCCACGTGGGATCGTACACTTTTCTCATTCACTGCATTTAAGCCCTCGAGTATAATCAGCGAGCGTAAACGTTTTTTTTATTTTTTTTTATTTGACAATGTGAATGACCACACTTAGGGCTGTACTGGAGTTTTTCCAAATATTCTCGCCGCTTGGCGCATTCATTTTTATTTCTTTCAGTCCTAGCTCGCATGCTAATCTCCGGCAAAACAGGGCGTGAGGTGTTAACTTCTAAAGTTAGAAATAGTGACGTACAAAAGAGGGAATAAATGTAAGCGGACTAGCTAAGAAGACCCGCTTCAATAGCTAAAAATAGAAACGAGCTTCCTACATTGGTGGAGAAAAGGCGAGTTCGTTTTGACGAGGGGTAACATCGAAATCGATGCGGCTCTTTCCAAACCGAGATAGGTTATTTGCAAAGCAGAGAAGAGCTAAGCCGTCACCTACTTGCGCTCAATTGCGTTCACAATTGGACAAGTATCATTTGCTTTACACATTCTGGCGAAAATCCAATTCTTCTATTTGTTTACAAACTCTTCGAGCATAGTATTATAATGGAGTCGAAAGCAAAATAGGATCAAGAAATTGACATGATTGTTTCTAAATGTGTCTGGAAGACGGCCGCTTAGAATGGTGATTCAATGTATCTTATGAAACTTGTAACGTTCTCGGTAGCTAAAAAAATTGTTGAATATATTTAAAAATAACTCGCTTTGGTGTAATTAGTAATTATTATTTAGAATTGATGGTTGCGAAGAAAGAGCTGGAGACAATTTCGCAGGAGTAGGAGTCGGAAAGATTTGTTTGACTCCAACTCCTACAAAATTTGTTTCGATTGCGCAGCCTAATAACTACTAAATTGCCCCAAATAGAGTTATTTAAAAGTGTATTCGATGATTATTTTTTTACCTTCCTTCAGCGTAATAACTACAGTAAAATACTTTGAATCATTCATTCTATGTGTTAGTAATCATCTTCCAGACAAATTTAGCCGGAATTGGAGAGATAAAATCGACTTCCACACCAGTTAGTTAAGAGTTAGGTCCTATAGATTAAAATAATTAAAATATGAAAATTGACTTTTGTCTTAGAAAAAATTATTGCTCGAATGAATATTAGAACAATTATTTAAATTAAAATTCAGCGCAGAATTAGTTTTATTACAACTGAACGTTTCGTGTCTATTTTTATTTGATTTGCTTATGTTTCACCAAGAATATTACGAACTAAGATAATTAAATATAATATAAAGACATTTAATGTCTCTTTTATAATAGTTTCCTAGTTAGTGAATATTCATTAAAAAGATGTTTATATTCACCAGAGTTATTCACTAATAAGATGTTTGTGTACGAATATGTGGGAAGGATATTAATATCTTGCTCCTTTTTAGTAATGGTTTTACACAATTTCAATATTTTATACAAAAGTTTAATCCTTAAATTGCTATGTTATTATATAAAGATTATTTTTAATAAAACATTTTTAATTCTAAACATACGTAATAAAAACATATAATTTTAAACAAACATGTACTTATTAATAATATAAATACTTTCCTAGAGCTCGGTGAAAATTTTAGAAAAGTATACATGAGACCCGAACTTTTAGAAAAGCCCGGGGAATGCGGAAATTTCTACCTACCAAATCTGGAAATTTGATTTAAATGCATTATTATGATTTCTAATACTTGATTTGAAATTAAATAAATTGGCTCATGTAAGTAGCAAATATGTTGCTTCAAAATTAGTCAAAATATTTCGAATAACGAATTAAAGAATCTTTCAGAAGTCACGATGAGTTATTGAGGGAATTTATTTTGACATGACTTTTGAAGTTAAAATTAATTAGAAAAATTCATGTGTTTTTTAAAGGTTATTGATCTCTTAATTTTAAAAAAAAAACGCATTTTTAGCAGTAATATGAATTTTTAGGAGATAGCTCCTAAATTTAGAATAATTACTACAATTACCTTTTAGAAGTTGCAACATTGACGGAGGTTGAGAAAATAATTACCAAAAACATTTAATAAAATATTTCACATAGTTAAAAATTAAAAAATGGAAAAGAAAAATTTAAATTTTATTCTGTTAACATTTTTGACTTTATTGACTTTCAAAACTATTTGATTCTTGTATTCTGATTATTTTAAAAATTCTTTTTACTTGTGCTAAGATTATTGATTAAACAAATAATATAAATTTGTTGGAAAGTTTTAAATATACATTCAAATTTTTGTGTTGCTTACAATTAAATTTATATAATTACATACAAATATTTAAAATTAGAATTAAAAATATAAAGCATAGTGTTTGTTTACTAATTTTCAGATTTATAATGATAAAAAAATTGACATGATTCTATGTAGATAGGGTATAGTTAAGTGCAATGATGAGTATTGTAAACGTCGGCTAGTTTTCAAAATGCCGGCTGGCATAAAATACGGAGTCTCAAATCCACTATACGCATGGAAACCACCTTAATTCCCTAATGGTTATCACATCCTTCAAATATTTTCTGGTTATTATGTCCTTTAATTAAATTAAGTCCATTTGCTTTCACTTTAGATATTTTTTATCATAAAAATTCCGACATCATCATAAATTAAGTTTCGTTTTTTTCTTCTTGCAGCTACGTTTTTATTGTCTACGGTTATGTAGAACAATCAACCTTTTTTCTTTTTTACATGTACTATAATTAAAAAGAAGGTACATTTTTGATATTTACACTCAAAGAATGTCATTTGTAACGGTTGATTGCCGTTTCTGAAAATTAGTAAGCCATAAAATTATTGAAACAAGAATACATTATGAATGTCTCATTATGAGAGTATGACAGCATCAGAGAGATATTTTATTATTTACTGAACCAAAAGTACTAGAAATATTCCGTTATATTTTAAGCTTTTTTGAACATGAATATTATTGTTATATATTAAATTCCATATTTCCTGCTATTATTATTTGTTTACTGTTAGACTTTCCATTCTAAAATTATAATAAATAACCGGCAGTGGTCTATCCGTCCAATTAACCGTAAAGTTTACAGTAAAGAACGCGTTTTACCTTTACGGTTTAGAAACCGTTTACAACTAGTATGGTTATGAGCCATGAATACAAAACTATATGGATCTTTAAACATTTACAACCAGCATTTAACTGTACATTGGAACTACGCTTTTCGTTAAGTAATGGTCATTGTGGGGAGTGCAGGACATTGGAAACTCTTCAAGGGTTAAAGGAATAAAATAATTATTGGACTCAACTCTGGGAATCAAGCCCATGTTCTTTCAGTCATAAGATTGACAGAAAATCCCTCTCGGCTATAATATGTACCCTACTGAGAGGAACTAAGTGACTTCATTAGATGGGTCGAGTTGGTGCGATAAAATTCTGATTGCTTAACCGTATTAGGTTAAAGCAGTTAATAAACGGTTTGTCTCACAGTTAACAATTTGAATACTATCTTATATATGGTTATTTCACTTTTTTTTTAATATGGTAAATGACTACTAAATAAATAGTTATTTAACCATTTTCTTCTGAGAAATTTCTAACAGTGTTACAAATGATCGTTTTTGTGAAAAAGATTCTTTGTGTTGTCAGATTTTTAGCTTCAAGAAAGTTGAGGCGATTTAAAAAAATTGTACCGTGCGTAAAGGTAAAAGACCCTAAACACATTATTAAAAAATTTATTTTAAATTAACTATGAATTTATTTTTTTATTTCTACTTAACTATGACATATGCAGCGTGGTGCTCTGTGACCACCGCCCTAATTATGTATTTTTAGAATCTTCATTGAAAATAATATACGCATTAGAGGTCAAAGATAAATATTTAAATTTTAAAGAAATAAATGCGCTATTTGACTTCGATAGTGTTTTTTTTAATTCAATATCCAATTCCTAAATACTTCTGACTTAGAAAAAAATGCCTATATAGAATAAATGTTCAAATATATCAATAACACAGTATTTTTTACATCGATATCGATTAAAACATATAATGTAGTTATTATGCAGGTATTTCAAAATATAAATTTCCTATGTAAAATATTTCAAAAATCAATAATTTTTTAATTGCATGGGAAGGAATTCCTTTTAAGAGCTAAGGACATAGAAGTATAATATTATAGTAAATGGATTACATCAAACTGTCTCTTGCTATTATTTCCAAATAGGTTCTTTACAACTTTCTAAAATTTTAATTAGGTATCAGCAAAATACACAAGCATCTTAAAAAATAGTAGTGTTTATGGGAAACACGCTTTTAAAAAAAAAATTCTGGAATTTTAGATAATGTGGTTTAGCACTACAAGACCACGGGTACTTTAATTAATGGAAAGATGACAAATTAAAATTTTGTCGTCAACTAATTGAATAAATGCATCATTTCTTTGAGCAGTGAGCCAGTGATCTCCCCTTAACTTTTAACCATTTTCTAAAAAGTTGATAAAGGGATGCTTACGTTAATAAAACACCCTGTTAGGAATTTCTCGGAAAAATTGGTTAAATAGCTATTTAATTTTTATTTCACCATATTCAACTAAAACAGTCAAAGATCTGCAAAAAAATGGTATTGAAACTATTAACTGTTGAAAAAAATAATTTATTTAATGCTTTCATCTCATACGGTTAAAAACCAGAATTTTTTCCGCAACAACAATGCCTTTATTCGTTGCAGCAGGGACTTTATTCTTTGCAGCTGGGTACATACTGTAATCTGTCAATTAAATGATCTACTGAACGGGGGTTCAAAATCCTGCGCTGATACCATTCATTTCTTCAACTCATCAAAAATTTCCTGTGTCCAGCACTTCCCAATTGGTGACGATGGGCTAAATGAATATAAAACTCTTATCCAAGCATGCATGACAGCAAAGTTGCTTAGTAAAAATATGTTAAGTGTTTTCAATCTTCCACGATAAATGGCACCGCAAGATAAATTACTTAAACTATATTCCAGGGTACATTTGACAGAACACAACTCCTCCACCACCTAATTATAATGCTCTTTACTAAAGTCTAGCGTAACCCAACTCCAATTAATTTCGTTTTCATGATTTTGAAACCATGCTAGTCGTAAATGGTTACTGTATGATTTTGTATAACCGTATAATTTTTTATTCACCGTTATTTAACAATACCAACTGTGAACCGTTTCAAAACCGTAAAGGTGAAGAAGTTTTCTTAACCGTAAACTTAATGGTTAATCAGATGAACAGACTGCTGGTGGTTTATTTTTTATCATAGTTTTAGAAGGAGAATTCTAATAGTGGAAGTTTCTGCACGCTTTAAAAATAAACGAACAGTTAAAAATTAACATTTAACTAAAAGTTAAGTTAAAATTTAACTAGAAGTTAAAAATTCATGGGGCTTAAGTAGGAGAAAGTTTTTAGCTAGGAATAACTTTGCTGCAGATCAATGATTCATACTTGATGGGTAGAACAGAGTTGTTGTGCAGCAGTACAAATTTTAGATTTAAAAAAGTAGTTTTGATTCACCACAGTTTAAAGAAAAAATCATAACAAAGATTTAATTGATTTTCAAGATTTTATCGAAAAAATATTCAGCAAGTTGTAATTTAATAATTCAAAGAGTAACCGGTTGAGGTAACAAGTAATTTTAACTAATCCTTTAAAATAAATACTGCGAAATCAAGTCCAGAATTTTATTTAAAAAGTTAAGTTTTTTTCTTTTTGATTTAAAAGTAAGTCTTAATTTATTTAAAGAAAGGAACTAATTTTTATAAGGATATATAACCAATATTATTTTTGGCTACAGGGAATAAAGATTATTTATATAAAAAAGGATCTTTCTTATTATCAAAGTTTCCCAATTTAATGATTATTTTTAAAAAAATATCATTATCTCTAGTCCATGATTTTTTTCGTTCGGCTTATTTCAACTTTTTTTTTAAATCTCAAATAAGAAATATCCTTTCCTATTATACTTTTATTATAAATAGAGAGGTTTTCAGTGGACGAAATAAGCGGATTAAATTAATTCATATATCTAATTCACAGAGTGCTATTTTGAAATCTTGAAAGCGGAAGTATGAGTGCTAAAAAAACAATCGGAGAAACAAATAGTTAGAATATCAAATTAATTTAGACAAAAGATTTAATTAAGTTTCAATGAAATGACGTACTGTATTTACTTTGAATCATCAGTTACAATACATATGGGCTTGCAGAATTCGAGTTATTAAAAAGTGATTGCAGTGTAATAAGTGATTTTTATATTGCTTGGTGAGCTTTTCAGTCGCATAAGGATTTTTCGCCAACTAGGTTTGAATATATGGAGAGAATACCAATCACTGTCATTTTTGTTGTTCCCATAGAACCAGAAACACGGTAAATTTTACCATATTCTATTAATTTTAACCATATTATTACCTTAATGTATTATTTAATCAACAGTCACTGAGAAAAATGTATTAAACACGAATATTTTACTTAAATATAAGTTAGATTTATAACCTCATTGTGAATGAGATTTTTTTTTCAAAAACCTTCGGTAAAATTATGTAATTAAAAGTAGGTATTACTTATAATTATTTGCTTAACGTTTGAGGTACAGTTCATAGAAAAAAAAAGATAGCGACCACTTTTAATAGTCTAATAACCGTATTTTTACGCACTAAGACTCAATCGAAGGCCTAACGTTAAATATGCGAATTATTTTGTGCAGACGAAATTTCAAGCTGCTTAAAACGCAAAATGTACTTTCTCAGAATAAACACATTTTTTTCAACTGATTTGCAAAGCCAAAAAGCAGAAAATTATGTGTACTACGTAATGTTAATTTTTGAATTGGTCGAATGGTTCTTGAGAAAGGAAAGCTTTAAAATACGACGTCTTTGAAACGACGAAAAATGCAAAAAGTAAAATTAATACTAAAGGGATCAAACTTTCGACCTTGCTAACTATTGGGATCATATCAATCAATAATCCAAATCCGTCGAAAAGGGATATATTTATTCAGAGGAATACATTTTTGTGTTTTATTACGTAACTTAAAATATTATAAGCACAAATTAATTTGCATATTAGACAAATCAGGCCCTCATACCATTATATCTTGCATAATTAATGGGTTAAATGCATAATCTATTGTTACATTAATTACCAGAGATTAGTTATTAAATTAAGATTAAATTTGTTAGGAATAATTAATCTAACGATAAAAATAAATCTTAAAAGCAAAACACCTGTTTTTGCAAATCAGGCTTAAAATTATTATAAAAATGAGAATAAAGTACGTTCAGTCTCGCCTTTTAGTAACCAAATTATGTGCTTTAATAATTATCAACTTAATGGTATAATATAATTATGTTTGCTCAAGAGAATTCGATAAAAACATTTTTTGTAGATATATATCAAGTCTTTTTGCAAGAAAACTTTTCTAATTGAGAAGACTCATATTTGGAATTTAAAGAAAAGAAACAATCCTGTACATAAAAATTAGAAGTAGTAAGACAGAAAGTTTTTCGGGAAATCCCTTTAGTTTTGCCTCAACATTACTCTACAGTAATAAAAGAACTGCAACCATATATTAATATTTCATTATTTGCATATTGTAAATCAAAATAATGAAATAAATTCTTCATAAAAATAATATGTCTTCAGAGTGTCAAACATTCATTTACGTAAACTGTCAAAGCCCTTGATATTACCATTTATGATGCCATGAAGTGTACAAATCTTTTTCATGTTCAATTTCTTTTTTCTCTCATTTTTTTTCAATTTGGCGTTTTTCTTTTAAGTGGGGGTGATGTTATTAACCCCTTCCTTCTCCCTCCCGTGAAAATGACGGGGTGAGTTTTCGCTCGCTGTTTCTCGCTCGCGTGATATTGACGGCCTGGAGTGTTCAGTAGTAATGCGCCGATAAGAATAAAACTAATTAATTTCTTTTGCCCGGAAAAAATTTATTTCTCATTTTACACACCATATACCAGTACCAGGATATTTTTAAGGTAGTTGTAAATAGTTAGTTTAGCTAAATAGCTAGTTAAATAGTTAGTTTTTTTTTAGATACTAGCACTAATCAAATACGTGTATTTGGCAAAATAGTCACTTTTATGACCGTTTTCTTGAAAATTAACCGATCGTTAAGGGGTTAAAGCGCAATTTACCATTTGTATATATATATATATATATATATATATATATATATATATATATTATATAAAAATAATATATATATATATATATATTATATAAAAATAATATATATATATATATATATATATATATATATTTATATATATATATACGATCTAGTTCTATTTACAATTCTAAATTATTTTGAATAATTTGTTTAATAATGAAATTTTTTAAACAGATCCCAATCATGGAGATCCATTTTTGACAATTTATAAAAAGTGAGCTTTTCAGGAAGTCAAGCTTGCCCAACTATATTTATAAATAGTTTCAAAGTAATTTGGTGAACGATGAAAACTTTAAAAGACGTTACATAATTCGATCAAATATATAACTTGAAAAAGTTTTATGCGAATACATTAGCTGTTGAAGAAAATGAATCTAAAATGGAATTTGAAATCAGGTAGGTATTGGTTGCATTGAATAAAGGGTTAGCTGCTATATTTATAGAGAAAAAAATTAAGAATAAAATATGAATAGAAATTTAAATTAATGAAATTAAAATCTATGAAATATGTAATGCCTATAATTACTTGTCATACATGTTTGCACATAAGTAATAACCTAAAAAAAGATCTTTGAGAGCAAGGAATATGATAAATGAAGAAAACATAAAGAGCATTTCGGAAAAAGAATATACATTCTTACACAAAATAATGACATCTATTCGCAAAATTACTCAAAAGAAAAATAAATTGAAAAGCAAAAACTTATCGAACTAGAATGAAACAGGAAAACAAATAGAAACTTTAGAAGGTCAAATTCCTCTATCAACTCCAATTATAAATAAATATATACTAGAGATAAATTTGGACGAAAAAGAAAATTGGAAAGGTAATGATAAGAAAAAGGTTTAAAAATTATCATGCCTAATATTTAAAATATTTTTTAATAATTCAGGCAATGCGTATTAAGCATTATCAAGTCCACATCTTGAAGTTTCGCATAATCATGGAAAATGCATAGTTTTTGAAATAAAATTGAATTTAAATATTAAAAGGACTTAACGAGTGTAAATTAGGGGGAAGCTGCCATCCTGAGCACTCCAAAAACATGCAAAGTTGGAGTAATGTTTTGACAAGTAAAAAAATATAACTTTCCGTTTGCCAATACTTTGAAAATGTTTCCAAACTTTATTTGTCAAAATAATGACGTCGATGCCCTCCTTTTAGCACTCGAAATGTTTTAAAAACAAAGATTTCAAAAACGAGATCAAAAGCTAACACGCGGCTTAAGATTCATAACTACATACTGTAGAGAAGAAAGAATATATATATATATATATATATATATATATATATATATATATATATATATATATATATATATATATATATATATATATATATATTTGGGAGGAACGGAATTTTTCCATAGATTCTGTGTTGAAGAAAATATTTAAGGGAGACCATCAAAACCTCTCTCACCGACCGGACAAACCTCAGTACCAAATGCAAAAAAGATCAAATAAGAAAACTCGAAAAAATATCAAAATAAAAAAATTTCAACAAAACAAATAAGTAAATTCAAATGTATTCAAAATATTTTTGAGTGGCTCTTATTTAGAAAGCGCTTTATGACGATCTCTGAAAGAGATTGACTACCTCATGTTACAGCCAGAGTGCACCAAAGATGATTCTATCAATGTTTTAGTTTTAGAGTTAAAAGTTAAATTAGAAAATGAAAGTTATTTAAAGAAAGCTAAGCATCTCAAATAAACCTCTCATTTCCTAAAGTAAATTCATTTTTATTAAATAAATTTTATTAAATAAAAAATGCAAATTTATGCAAAAATCGTAATTGCTAATTTATTTAAAATAGTTCTATCATTCACATAATTATATCAGTAGTGGTCATTTTTATTGGCGCTAAATTTCATTCATAGATTTCATAAAGCTATCACAAGTGGCTTTTCTACACCAATAAAATGACACTGGGTAAAATTAAAATCTCTTGCGAAAAATCATATACCTTCGATAACACTTTGAAGTCAATCGAGGTAACTCCTCTATGACATTATATATATATATATATATATATATATATATTGCAAAGGTGTGGACGTAAGGGATCCAAAAGCAAATAATTTTTAGATGATATCTCCCTCTAATATTAAACTATTGCATTTTTATAAATTTTATTTTCAAAACCATCCAGTGGAAATAGTTTTTTATCTTACAAAGAAAGAAAATCCTGAAACTTATGATGTTTCTCAAAATGAAATCTTTTAAGTGCTTTTAGAGTCAACTTAGAACACATAAGTGGCAAGACTTTTTTAGAATTACAGAAATGTTTACGGAACATGATTTCTTTAAAAATATTTTCTTTTTCAGAATTTTTTTTTAAATGCTATTTCGTACTTTCAATAAATACTTGCCTACGTGAAATGAAATTTTTTTATTTATCAATGAAATTGATTAAATTCTTTATTTTATCTTTTGTATAAATAAATCAATTACTAGTATTATTAAATGAAAATATTCATGAAGTTTTCACAGATATAATAAATAAACCGTTATCTTCTCTTCTTCAACTATTATCAATCAACTGCAATATGAAAGTTATTTTAAATTTTTTCCTAAAATATAAAAAATTCATGCATTCCTAAAATGTATACCTAGTATTCCTTATTGAGTCCACTTTTTAGAATCATACTTAAAGATAATGCTAAAAATTATGCACATTAGATGTTTTAAATCATTATTTAAGCTAAAAAAAAAAAAAAAAAAAAAAAAAAAAAAAAAAAAAAAAAAAACATTATTTACGAGGCATTGCTCACAATTTTCTAATGAACTAGTCAAAAACTTTTAAGTCTCAAAAAAGATATCCTTTTTTTTGCATTCCAATATTTATGTTATCTTGTTAATTATTATATAAAAATGTATTATGATTGTTAAGTTTGTATAAAAATAAATAAAGAAGGATTTCTGTGGTAACTACCCTCAAGCGATTTAATCTGGAAACTCTTTTTAAATAATTCCTATCTTGAAAAATGAAACTGTTTGAAAAGAGGCTAAATGCTAGTAGCTAAAAATTTATAAAATGAAATAAGGTTCATTACAATTACATTGGAATATTTTGCATATTTGGTAAAAAAGAAAATTAATTTGTTTATCTAAAAGAGAAAAATGGAAATGGCAACGGGATCAAAATGGAGGAACCAAAACGGCGGGTTTGAAACGGCGAGACAAAAATGGCAAGTTTGAAACGTCCTGTTTCGTGATATATTTCTGCATGCATCACTCATTGATATTTACAGTTTTACATGTATCATTAAAGAAAAAGCCAAAAATAAACAAACAATGATCTGAATCCTATAATTGTAAGAACTATGAATTATAAAACTTTAATAAATAAATAAATAAAAAATAAATTATTTTCAATGAAATTAATATTGAAACAAAGCAAAATTAGGAATAAAAATGCATAATATATTTTTAATTCATCTAAAAGCACACCTTTCTCTTAAAACATGTTTAGATTTGTCAAAATATTCTCTGAATTTTCGTGTTAGAAATTTAGATTATATTTTGTCAATGGAAATTCCATACTTAAAAAAATTTTCTGTTAAATTTAGAAAACGATAAGTAACAATGTGTGGATTTAATGCTCTTCATTGCTTAAAAAATGTAAATAGAAATTATTTTATTTTGAGACGCAGTATTAATCTGAGCTTCAACAAATGATTTTGTAACAAAACTGCAAACTAGTCCCCAATAACTACTTTTTTTGAAATTGAAATCAAATAAATATATTTCATTCCGTTTTTTCGAGTATTTAAAATCTTTTTAATGAAAAAATATTCCTTTTTTTGTCACGAACATCTTTGTCTAGAAAGTATTTAATAGTTTTTTTTATCTATAAAGCTCTAAGCAGTAGACACGATGCAGCTAAATTTGATACTTTAAGCTAATGGCTTAAAGTATGCATACTCATGAAATCCAGTTTAATAAGTTTGAAACTGACAAAATCACGAACCATTTTATCGCAAGTACTGTTTTCCATTAATTTTGAATATTTTTATTTTATATTTAAAATGTACGTATGTAAATGTTAAATGTAAGATCCGAAAAATAGAAAAACAAAATACTCTGAATAGGTTTTGATCTGTGAATGAGTTTTCAATTTTAATTGCTGACTTAAAGCTTATTGTTTAAGTATTTGTAGCTATTAATTAGGATACGAAAATAAACCAAACGCATCAATTGGTCAAAACATATTCCCGCATTTTAATATGATACAATAAACAATATTTCTTCTTAACTCTAAAGGATTGGGCTGGCTTATTTTTAGAAAATTTAAATAAATTTTTATATATGGGATTAAAACACTTCTAGCTTTATTAAGTGAACCTTTTTTTTAATAGTGTTAAAAAATAAAACGTTTCCATTGGCTTAACAGGTAAGAAAAGATTTTAAAAAATAATAAGAAAAAAAGTTGAACTACGCATAATAAGTGATGATTCATTCAAATTATAATTTGGTTCATTCATTACATTTTAATTAATCTAAAATTACCTAGACACAAATAAGCATAGTGTATGCCGTTAGAAAAATCGAGCCCTTCATCGGCTTGTCGTTTTACGTGATCGCTGCTAATAAAAGAGATTATATGAAAGACGAATCGCCCGAAAATGATTTAAATTATTATAATTTTAATGAAATTTCCTTTTTTCAAGTATTTAATAAATTTTATACCTGATTATATTTGACTTTTATAATGATAAAAACTCAATTACGAGTTTTGATTACGCAGTATTTGTTTGTTTATAATGCAATATTTATTATTTTTCCTTTTCGCATTGTGGGAAATAATCATAAAAGGCTTAGAGCTATAGACGGAAGTTTAGAGGTTTTCAACAGAGACATACCACACTAATTACCACACTACCACATTTTTTCCACACTAATTACCGCACAAGAAAGAGCTGATTTTGTATTCATGCCCGGTTCTCGCACTAATCAGAGCAGCTGTATGGTCCACAGTCATAAGCACAATAAAAAAAATGATAAAAAATTGGACTGATGTAACAAGTCCCTCAATTGTTTTTATTTTACTTAAATTTAAATTTCCTATTTTTCCTGTCAATGCGATCTTTTCTTTTAAGTTTGATTTTCCTTAACGTTATTCACTTCTTTTACTTTTGTAAAATGCTGTTAAGTGTCAGCGCTAGTAATTATTTCTACTAAAAATGTTTTTATTAAAGTATGCTAAAATTTATGTCTAATAATTCTTTTTTCTTCTTATTTCTTATATTCATAGATTATTATGGCATTAATTCAATTTTAACTAACATACCTGTCGTAAGATTTGCACACAAAGGTTGGCAGCAAACATTTGCACACATTTGTACTTTAAAAATTATTCCAGAAAAATTTTATATTGTTTAAATTTTACTTGTATTCTATACAATAACACTAAAAAAATGGAGTAAATACTTATACAGTTAAGTCTGTAATCAAGCATTGGAAAAAATACCTGTATTTTTTTATCTTAATTCTTCTTATTAGTTCGGGTTTTAAGTTGCAATTAGAAACAAGTTTAGGAGTGATTAAAAAAGGAGTTTCATTAATTTCCCCCCCATGTTTGTTTTCTTTTCAAAATTAATAATAAAAAAAAAACTAAGTCGTAAAATAATATGCAGGTGCTGTAATAATCAGCAGCGTACTGGAGGGTTTCTGCTACCCTGTTTAAGACTAATATTTTACAGAAGGTAAAATTTTGAAAATAACACCCACCTTCCCACGAAAAAAATAGT
Source organism: Parasteatoda tepidariorum (assembly GCF_982258835.1). Lineage (NCBI taxonomy): Eukaryota > Metazoa > Arthropoda > Arachnida > Araneae > Theridiidae > Parasteatoda > Parasteatoda tepidariorum. The sequence goes on along the minus strand of NC_141765.1, from coordinate 31,249,130 downwards.
CTTAAAAATCAAATTAATTTTAAGTTAATTAATTGTTTAATGAATTAAATTTTTATAATTAATTAATTTTTCATAAATTAATCATATACCAAAAACATTTTAACATTAAATTACTAGGAAAAAAATGACTATAAAAAATTAAAAGCCTGTGTCTTCCAGTAAAATTGGCTTTGCCTAAAATTTTGGATTCTTTATTTTATTAAACTTTTTTTTTAATTTTTTGTTTGGAAAAAATTATTTCTTTTGCTGATAGGAATGGTTATTTTGTTGAAATAATTAGCTATATTGTTGAGCTGCATGTTTTTATTGCTTTATTTTTTTAGGAGTCGTGGTCGATGGTCGCGCGATCAGTCTACATCCAGGATGCTGCTCACTGTGGAGGACGTAAACGAAGCTCTTCTCCACCATGATACCAACGCATCGCAGCAACGTAAGCATTTATTTTATTTTATTTTTATTTTTTCTAACCAATAACGTATGTATTTCTGAAAATTTATTTTTAATGATTTTCAAATTTTATAAAAGAAACTTTAGACCCCGTCGAAACTTACACGAAGAAAAAAATTCTGGTAAAATTACCGTACTGCATGGTAATAACATTTTTTATAAAAAGGAGACATAACTTTGGAAATAAAATCAAAATATATTGCATTTATAAACCATTCATTTGCCAATTTTTCCGTTCATACTATAATTGTTTTTATTATCGCATATTAGAACACTATATTTTACGATTAATTTAACCAAACTCATTATCAAAGCTCTTCGGTTAAAATTACCGAGCTTTTTTGTGTTTTCATAGAGCCAGAAACATGGTAAACTTAACCATATTCTGATAGTTTTGACCATGTTTTTTTTTTGTCAGTCTAGTACAAGTATGTTATAAAATGATCGATATTATGTAGGTTTTGTTTCAAAATCTGCTTAGACAATTTTTTCATTGCTTTAAATATGTATATATTTTTCATCTCACTAGTTTTAAGAGTTGCATATTATTATTTAAAATGAAAAAAAAGTAAACAAACAATAAATTCCAGTCAAATAACTAGTGAGGAAGGTGGTAAGAGATAAATTAAAATCCATTAGATTGCCTGATGAAGCTTGGGAGTATTATTAATTTTTGCCTTTTAACTTCTCTTTGTTTCCACCGGCAATTTAACACGTTTTGATGTTTCTAGTCCTGCGTTTCTTAACAGTCATTCATTAAACTATGAAAATTGCTTCGATTTTATTTCGCTTAAATAATACTAAGAAAGAGATAATGTTTGAAGTTTTTAGGTCTAATTTTGGATAAGAATTTCAAAAATAAAAATTCGGGTCATAAAAGAATATACTCTATAATGAGTCAAAAATAGTTCACCCTAAAGAAATGATGCTTTGATGACCGAATTTTCCCGTAGTAACAGGGCTGAAAGCTTTAATATATGAAGGCGGCAAAGAAGTAAAAACTAGTGAGAAAATTATTTCTTTTTTAGCTTGTTTTTAATTTCAACGATAGCCAAAAATTTTTGTTTTGAAGTTATAACAGTTATTGAAAGTTGGGGCCCTTAATGTTAATTTCCCTTTTCCCATTTTTTTCAATATTTATCAAAGAAATTTTTAGAACAATTATAAAATTTGATTATCCAAAAATAACTCTACTTAAAAAATAATTTTTGTCAATATTTAATTCCTTTGTTATTTTATTCAAAAGCATCGAAAAATTTTAAAATATAAGCCAAATTTTTACATCAGTCAAAAATATGTATTTTTAAAGGACAAAATACGAAACTTTGAATGAAATCAGTCAAATAGTAATTGATAAGCTAAAATTTTAATGCACGATATTTTTTTAATCTTGTGCCTGAAATATTTGACTGCTTTAGTTCAGAGTTTGTAAGTTGTCACTTAAAAAAAATAATTTAAAATTATTTGTAAAAGCTTGTGCACCTATTCAAAACATTTTCAAGCATTAATAAGTTAAATGCTAAGAAGTAAATAATTGTTAAAGATGATATATTGAGCATTTTTTAGTCTTTTGATAAATGGAACTTATTTTTGGGTGAGAAAAGTTATCGATTCGCTAAAAAATTTCCCAAGATACGACTATAATCATCAAAAGTGAAATTAAGAATACGGGAAGAAAACTTTCAACCTTCTTGACTGAGCAATTGGGCTATATTTTAAAAGACAAAAATTCAAATCCGTCGACAAAAATATATGTCTATTTTAGAGAAAATAGGTTATAGTGTCTTAATTCGTAACTCAATTAATAGTTAGCACTAATTAATTAGCATATTACAGGTCAACCCGTTGAATAATTAAGATTGGCACCAATCAATAGTATAAACGCTATTCATGAAGATATTTTTTATCTATTTAATTGTTTTTTTTTGTTTATGTTTTAGTTACATATTTATTATTTATTTATTTATTATATATTTATTATTTATTTATTTATTATATATTTATTATTTATTTATTTACTACATATTTATTATATATTTATTATTCATTTATTTATTATATATTTATTATTATTTATTTATTATTTAATTACTTCACTTAACATCAGATTTCCTTGCAAAATTTAACCATATGAACCTAGTTTTAATTTAAACCATCTCATTTCAACTACTTTTTTTAATCATTTAATTAAGAAGTACAAAACTGATTTTTTCTAGGGTAAAAACCTTACGTTGTACCAAAATTTATTTGGAATATAAATATTCATATTTCTATCTTCAGTCAACGTGCAGAGCATTTTTAAAACTAAAGTAGTACATAAAGGAATAAAATATCCACTTGGCATAAACAAATATGTACTACCACTTTTTTCCAGTTGATTCTCTTCATGTATAGGCCACTTATGTCTGGGTATTAATGAGTTAAAATTGATTTTTAACTTTTCTTCCTCATTATTTTATTAATGTTCACATCTTAGACTGATATATTTTGGTACTTCTAATTTCTAAGCTCATAAAAATCGACATATATAAAAGTATAACGGTTCAAACAATCAGTACGTTTGACGTATAACTTATCTATAATGAGCGAAAGAGAGAGAGAGAAGTAGTGAACACCCTATATAACGTTTGATATAGTTTTACGCACTAGGACTTAATTTTAAAGGTTCAAGGGGCTTCATGTATAGGCCACTTATGTCTGGGCATTAATGGGTTAAAATTGATCTTAACTTTTCTTCTTCATTATTTTATTAATGTTCACATCTTAGACTGATATATTTTGGTACTTCTAACTTCTAAGCTCATAAAAATCGACATATATAAAGGCATAACGGTTCAAACAATCAGTACGTTTGACGTATAACTTATCTATAATGAGCGAAAGAGAGAGAGAGAGAAGTAGTGAACACCCTATATAACGTTTGATATAGTTTTACGCACTAGGACTTAATTTTAATGGTTCAAGGGGCTAACAATTTAGTACTAACGATATTTTAAGTTAAGAAATAAGACAAAAAAACGTACTTTCTCTCTCTGAATAAACATACTCCTCGTCCTATGAATTTCAATTCTTGATCCTCAAAATATATAGAGATGCTACAAATGGAAAATAAGGTCCCAATAGTTTGATCAAAAGAGTAGTAGAAATATTTGTACGACTTAGTGGTCATTTTTCTTTCTACGTATTTATCACCATCTCAAAAAATTCTTCTTTTTAAAGTTTTATTTCACAAAAACTGTTTGACCAATTGCCTTCACATTTAGAATTGTACCGCTTAGAATTTCATGTTTTAAATCGATATAAACACTTGTAGAGCTTACAATTCAAAATTTCTTCTACCACTAATAAATTAAATAATAACTAATTATAAATAAAAAAATTCAGATATTTCATAGAATTATCTTTGGATAAAGAAGTTTGAAACTTCTAAACAAAAATTCTTTGATTCGCTTCCTTAATTAATAAAATGGCGAAATAAAACTGAGATTAACATTAGTGGCTCACATAATCGACAGCTTTCCTGCCGAAACTATTGAGAACGTATTTTTCCAGATTGCGGTGACCCCCCCCCCCCCGCAAAAAAAAAGAAATCTATCGAAATAAAACAAAAAATAAAAAACAAATCCATCGAAAATATAGTTTTTCCGACGGAAGTACATTTTTGCTTCTAATTTCGCCACTAAACTTATCGTCAGCACTAATTAGCTTATTTAATATTAAATATGTAATGTATTTAAACTAAAACCAAGTCCTAGTACGTGTAAATTGGATCATTAAATCAAAAATTATTCAGAGTGTTCACTTTTTTCTGGTGATCTGTACTGTACACAAAAATACAAAACGGAATACCTTGAATAAGTTTTGATCTAATAAATGAAATTTCACGGAATACAGTGTAATTTTAATAATTCAAAGGATGCATAATTAGATATTTCAGACTCTATTTTAAGTTTTAAAACCAAACACAAACACGCACTTTCAAAGATAAAATAAACGTGTCTTTTTTCCCCAACGAACTAAGATTTTTTACAATCAAAATTTTTGGTTATGCATGATTATTTCTCTAAATATTACAAATAAAAACGAGGAGTAAGAATAACATTTAAATTACGAAACTTTCGATCATTATTCTAACTAAATTATTGTGACCATATTTGCAGAATAATCATATTTAGAAAGTGAAAATCTGAAATCGTCGAAAAGAAGATGTGTTTATTAGAAAAAGTAAACTTTTATGCCTGACTTTATAACTTGTCAAAGATAATTATTTGGCATATTTAAAGTCTACTTCTTGAAGCATAAAGATCGCATGCTATTGCGTGAAAATTCGATCATATGACCGGAAGTTATTCATGTTTTACCTTTTTAATTTTACGCTCTGAACATAAATTCGATCATATGACCGGAAGTTATTCATGTTTTACCTTTTTAATTTTACGCTCTGAACATAATCCGAATGAGTGAGAATATGCGTACATTAATCTAATTTGGCATTAGGCTTGTTTATTTATTTTATGAATCTCATTGGACATACACTGAGCTTAAAAAATATGGTTCCCAGTTTTAAAAAGTTGAAATATAATGCGCTCATTTCTCTTTTGCAGTTTTTCCATTTCCCTCTTAATGATTACATAATTTTTATATTTTTAACAAAGTACCAGTAATTATTCTTTTTATCATTTTATTTAATCTAACGTGGTTCTATACAGATTTATAATGACCATAATTGAATTGTTTTTATTAGTGATGCAAAATAAGTAGTCTTTCAATGCTTCTGCTATGCAATAAGTGCTGTTGGAGATTTTCTGTAATAAATCTTTAAAGGGAAGTTCAGCGTCAAAATGACAGTGTCACGCGATGATAATTCAAGGCGATGAATGTTAACACGATATTATGTGATTTGTTACGGTTAATATTAACGAGTGAAAATACTCAACATGCATGCCCACTCTTTTCAAATTGGCTTTATATGATTTTCGAGTTAAAACTTTTGATATTTTATTAACACCGAAGACAAATTAGTTTTTTTTGCTTTTTGAAATTGTTAATATATTGTAAGCATACTGTTTGCTTACTTCTTAATCACTTAATACTTTAACGTTATAATTTTTTTCAACATCCCATGTAATTTGAGTTTAGATTTAAAACTTTTTGTTTTTAACATAATTTGAACTGTTTTTTTTTTTGTTAATCACATATTTAAGATTTATCACAGAGTTCAAGGAAAAACGTGATATCGTGGTATATATTATATCGTGTAATCAAGTTTAAAAAAGCTTCATTTGCACCATAATATAAGTATGTTTCAACTTGACATTGTTATAGGTTTACAGCAAATTTGCAATAAATGATGTCACGCATTTTTTTAATATTTTTGACCTCTCTTCCAAAATGTCACACTTCAAATGTCACCCTTGTCACATACCATGCTATATAACTTAAAAATATACTTGCAGTTCAAAAACAAAGAGCTGCGATGCAGATTATATATCAAATTTTAATTTTAACTAAGTTAAACTATGCGTTTATGACGGAAAATACCATGGTATTAATGAATCTATAATAATGATGAATACACGGAAAAAAAATCTGATAAATTTATCAAGGAGTACAGTAATGACATTTCGGGTAAAAAAAATGTTCAAGTTACTAAAACCGAAATATACGGTATTTTAACTATTAATTTTTAAATTTTTCCGTTCATATGTAACAAGCTACTGAAAGCTCTAGTTTTCAAAGTATAGTTTTTATTACCACATATTTGGTAAAATTTACAGAACTGAAAAATAACTGAATAAATGGATTTTATGCCATGTTCTAAGTTATCATAGTAAAATTAACATATTTTACCTCGTTTACCAAATTTTATCACACATTATAAAACCCTATTTTATTGTTTATTTTATTAAAATCATTACCAAAAACGCATCGGTAAAACTTACTGAACTTTATGGTGTTCCCATAGAGTCAGAAATAGGGTAAATCCTACAATATTCTGACTATGCCTTTTTTTTCAATGTACTTAAAATTCTTTGCACATGTGAACATTCTTTATTTTATTGAAAGTGGAGGATCCAAAAAACAAAGCTTCATCTTTTTTTTTCATGAACTTTAACAGACTTTTTTGCGAGCCTAATGAATGTTATTAATATGAACGAATACATCTTTTTTTTGTATTTTTGAATTATTCTTTAACAGTCAGTCTGAGAAGTGAGGCAAGTCAAATACTCCAAGGCTTAGAGCTACTTTATCTAATCAAAACCAAGTGTATAAGTATCAGCAGACACTTTGGATGATATCGAGAGTTCAATTAGCGATTGATTGAAAAATAAATTTAGCCAAAAATCAAGCCAAGCAAACCAATTTCGCGATATCTAAAGTTAACATTTATATAATCTGGCATGCAAAATAAACAACGAAAAAAAATTTTTTTTAGAATTAAAACAATTCAATAACGAATTGTTCTAAAGGGAAAAAAATAAAAATAAAAGAAGACTAAGAAAAGATTTTGATATTTGGTTGCATAACTTTGAATGATAATTCGTTACTCTTTAATATTGAATCAAAGTTAAGTGGTAACATTTCTTGAGGATGATCAAAAAATTTTTACATCCACTTATTACAAGATTAGAAAAAAATTTTATTAACTGTTTTGTTTATTAGGAGAGGGATTAGAAATGATTAAATGTTAAAATAAATTTAAGAGGGAAACGAAATTGAAAAAATTAGGAAATATGTGTTGCCTTAAACGACAGCGTTTTATTAATATTATTTTTGATCATTGCAATTATTGTATATGTAATTATTTTGAGGACAAAGAGGTGAATATAAATATAGTAAAAATAATGTTTTGTGCAATGTCACTCTTGTTAATCCCATCCCACCCTTTTCACAAACTGTCACAATTTCACGAATCTCCGAGCGAGCATGTGATATAATTTTTTGCGGATTATTATGATTCGTCGTATATAATGCTATATTATTGCACCTTATATATTGCGACGAATCATAATATATGAAGTATATTATGATTCGTGGCACTCCAAAATGTTTAACAGAGTACGATGTTATACTTTCATTTACCAAAGCTTTTTTTATGTTTTTGTTAATTAAACTTTTTTTTACTTCTTGATGAATAACTGCTTTCAGCTATTTTTGGTCAATTCGACAATTTATCCTTATTTAAACCCAAAATAATTCTAAATAAAAATGATAATAAGTAGAATTTGACTTTGTATTATGCTTAAAATCTTACATCCCCTTTTACAAAATTGAAACAGGATGATTATCAATGACTTTTGTCTTAAAATTTCTACTTACTACTTCACTAGAGTAGCTGCAGTTTGTAATAAATGACATAGTGGGGATCCATCAGTTTAAGAGAGATATTTGGAAAATGTCTGAGAAAAGTGGTATAACTAACAACCGAATGACGTCACATGTTAGCTAATATTGTGCAAAGCTGTTCCTTTAGTTGCTATTAAATATTTTCTACAAAGCAATGCTTTAAGAGAAGGCTTAGCTTTCATCGTATTTAAAGACATTGAAAAGGTAACGGATTATCGATTTTGAAATGGAACCGCTTTCGTATTGTGTCATTTCTCAAAATGTATGGTATTTTACAAGTGCATGATTTAATCGTATAGAAGATATATGTAAGGTTTGTCAAATAGTAAGATAAAAACAATATAAGGCATATCAAAAAGGTTGTAAGAGAATGCTGCCATTGGCAGAAAGTTTGATTTGTAATTTCATTCATCCAAGATGTAGTGGCTTTTGTTGATGCCGGCGCTGTTGTATTCGTGCCTCTTCCTTCCTCCACACACATGCTCTGATTTAGAATGACGTCAGTAACCCGATCGTTACGTAAAACGCAAGATGGTCTTTATTGACGTCACTCATGACGTCAGAATGTTAGTAGGAAGAAGCTGATGCTTCTAGGTAAGAAGGTGGGGGCTGTTGATCACCCCATTCCAAAACCCTGCAAAAAAAATTATCACTTCTTGACTCTTTTTAAAATACTATAATAACTTTGTTTTAACTTACATAGAGAATGCATTTATCTATTTCGTGTTGCATATTCCATTACGGGAATTGGCAGAAATCACATTCTTCAAATTCTAATTTTATGATTATTAAACTAATATACAGTAAATTTAAGCTAACTTTAATCAAAATGAGGAACTTAGTAGATCAAGATTCTGATTGGTAGGTTTTCAGAATTTTTGGAGTGGAATTAATTTTATGATTATATAAAGATAATGCACAGTAATCCATACCAAATAGAATATAATGAAAATGAATTGCTTAGTAGACTAAGGTAGTAATTGATAGTCTTTCATTTTATTTCATAATCGTCGACCCAATTTTTGGGGGATATTAAGACTACTAATGTTCAACTCCGTAGCCTTGTAATTTTGAACCCAATCCAGAAGACAAGAGATCTCCTGGATCAAGTATTAAAAGAAATTTGCCTTCGTGGAGGACTTTTTGATGGAACTAACCCACACTTGCTTTATATGGAGAGGAAGACTACGAGAACCTCCCACGGTTAGCCTGATGGCAAGGGGATTCTAACCCATGATCCGTCTACCACAGAGAATATTTCACTTCAGCACTGTGGTCGGTGCAGGTCGGATGCGGAATTCGTATCGACCTGCCATCGATGGGACGCGAACGCTCTATCTCCTGAGCCATCGCGACTCTAATTGGTAGTCTTCGAAAATTTTCAGAAATGTTTCAAGTGCATTTTGCAACAGACAATCAACGATTAATCTTGGAACACCTGTTTCAAGGCAGCAAATTAAAATATCAAGACTGTGAACGCTGTGTCGCGATCAGTTTAACTAAACATTAAAAATCTATAGATTCCTCCGTTAGAAGCTTGAAGGCAGGAAATAAGGGCAAAGCAAAAGTTTTTCAATTCACTTAAAGAGTTTTCGATATGTGGCGAAATACTTAAAAAATAAAGTCAACATTCAGGGATAAAAATTTCGGACCACTCCCTAAACCAGACTAAACTCAGTGGCGCGACAGCCCATAGAGGGCCAAGGCCTACTATGCCCATCTCAGTTTTCTTGACCTTGGGCTCTGGGGTGCAGGAGCAGATGTTCCGGTCAGGTGGTCAGACGAACGCGGAACCCCCAGTTCCTAAGCATGCTTGATACTCATTTATCGACCCACTGAAGGGAGGAAAGTCTAACTAAGTCAACATTGCACGGCTCCAGAATCGAACCAGGGACCTGTAGCACGACAGCGTGAGTCGCTACCCCTCAGCCACCGGGCGTCCCCTAAACCAAACTATTTGGACTATATTTCCCAGATTGCGGCTGCTCCTATATTTTGGGGTTCAAAAATCTAAATAAATCGAAAAGAATGTATGTTTAATCAGAGGAAGTACGTTTTTGCTTCTGATTTTGTAACTTTGAATATCGTCTGCACTAATTAATTTGCATATTTGAGGTCACCCACTCGAACCATTAACATTGAGTCCTAGGACGAGAAAAGGCAATCATTAGATCCAAAGTTATTCCGGGCAGCCAAAATTTTAAAAAAAAATTTGTAAAAAAAGGGGATCCATAACTTTATCATCTTTGTCTTACTTATGCTATTCTGAAACATTACTCGTAATATATCTTATCTTTTGTTTGGTTGTCAAAAAGGATTTATGAAAGTCTATTTGCAAATGATGAATGAAACTTACATAATATAATTATTATTTTATTAAATAAAGAATTAAAAACTATAGAAATGATTACATAAATTCGATTATTATTTTCAATTAAAATTAGTTTCATTTAAACATGTATTATAATTATTGTATAGTAATATGTTAATAAAGTTTGTTGAATCATTTTTGAGATTAGTTTTAAAAAAGTTATAATTAAAATCAGCAGAGCTATCTACTTTAAATGTAATACAAAAGCCATCACATTGCATTTTTTTTTTTTTTTTTTTGCTGAAATAAGGATGTAAGGGAGGAAGCGATAATATTTGTTTATGGGTTTTACGGTGAAAACACTTTTAATTCGCGGAATTTCCGACAATTTTATTAATCATAAGTCTATATTGAGAAAAAACTGTTTATTTTATTCTTATTTTTTTATTTAGGTATTTAATATGGTGATTCTGCTTGAATATTAAAGTTTTACATTAAAAGTAATTTTACTGAAAAATAATCTATTCTAAAATGCGTTAGATAGCCTGCACGAATTATGCTCACGTGTTAGGCTTTAGTACAATCTCATAAAAATCAGTTCAATTTTGAACCATAATATTGGTACTTTGAACCATATTATGGTGTAAATTTATCACAGTTGAACAGTTCTTTCTACTTAATTTGAGCCACAGTATTGTGTAATCTTTAAGAGGTACGATATTATGGTTGAACCATAATAAAGTTACCATAATAAAGTTGACAGATATTATGGTTCCATGCACTTTAAAATTTCTAAGTGTATAAATTTACAAGGAAAATTTATTTTCAGAATAAATTACTTTTCTAATTTTTATTTTGTATATTTCATTAAGTCTATAAAAATAACATAAAATTTATTAAAGCAAAAAACATTAAATAAAATTTAATCGTTAATACATAATAAAAATAAATAAATTAATTGTTATTAATATTCAAATTTCAGTAAAATTAAACAACATGAATAATAGTGTTATAGCTTAAAATAAATTATTTTTCCAAGAAATTAAATATTTTTATAATTCTAAAAAGTGGCTTATTTGAAATTTAATATTTCAAGCACAATATAATGAACATTTGGTTATAAAATGCATCATAAATTAATAATTTTTATTAAAATATTTAAGATATTAATATTTGAATACCTTAAATAGCTTTTAACTTAAGAACTAAATTAAATTTCCTTGTGTAAATAAATCTGATGGTTTCCTAATTTATTTCAAAAATGCTCCTGGTTATAAAAGATATTAAATGACAATAACCGTTGACTTTAATGTCAACATCCGAACGTCAAATTTCCATGAAAATTAATATCAAATGCTTTCTTATTTATTCTCTCGTAAATATTTCTGGGTAATTCCTTTTAATCTTCGGAAGTTTTCATTTTTCTTAAAATTGTCTTTAGAAAAGAAATTCGAGGAATGAAGAAAGAAATCCAATCAACAGCATCAAATTCTATTTTTAACTTGCGGAGAAGAGTTTTGAAAGCACTGAAACACAAAATTAGTTTATATCGATTGTTTTAAAATTGCTTAAAATAGAAATTATGTTCTTAAAACGCATTTCGCTTCGTTAATACTAAACTGATTTTGTATCCTACTATCGAAAGAATTTAATCTTTTGAAAGAGAGCTTTTAAGTTTTGAGCTATTTATTATTTATTGCTAAGAATTTGACTTTTTATGACTCTATTCTTTATTTAAAGAATACTTTTCAGTTACTATTTATTAAAAGAGCATCACAACAAAAGTAACACCCTACTTATAACTGTGTTCTTTATTGAATATCTAGTTGTTATTAAAAAAGTTTCCACAGGTGTTTAAGGCGTGTTTATTTTTAAGATTTTATTAATTAAATTAAATTAAAAATTGTTAATAAACTTTAAATGACGCTTGGTTACAAAATTTGCTTTTGCTTGTTCTTAAAAGAAAACCTAATGATTTCCAGTTTTCTCCAGAAATCCTTCTTCTTTTCAAATTTAGATATTAAACTACTTAAACAACCAAATGAAGATAGGATATACTTTCTGCTATATGTGAATAAAACTAGACAATGTAGTAAATAAAGAACAAATAATATCGTTACCCAGACATGCAACAGATCAGCTTATGTAACCAAGAAGCTTCGCAGTATTGAAAAACACGAAAATCATTTTCCTGTTGGTGACACTATTTATGCTTTATTCATGTTTTCAGCTTTGTTCTTTAAACAAGTCTGGTCAAAAATAATTCATTATCCTTTAACCAGACCTAGCTTCTTATGCATTATTTAAAACACATTTTACAAAGAGTCCCCTAATAACAGCTTTTAATATATATATTTTTAGAATCCTTGCCAAAAATAAGGTTAAGAAAGTATGCACATTACGAATTGCAAATTAATATATAACTAAGAACAAAAAACAGAAATGCTGTTGACTCTTAGAAACCAGGCAATTAAACTGGTTTTATTGTTTTTCATCGGTTAAGAAAGTAAGGTTAAGAAAGAATAAGGTTAAGAAAGTATGCACATTACAAATTGCAAATTAATATACAACTAAGAAAAAAAAACAGAAATGCTGTTGACTCTTAGAAACCAGGCAATTAAACTGGTTTTATTGTTTTTCATCGCGTCTTCCAAGTGACTCCCTATGCTTATAACTGTGCTCTTTATTGATTATTATTATTATTTTTTTAATGACGGGCACTTGGAACTATTGTCCATTGGCCACAGAACGTGCCAGAACTGCTAACTCTCTTTTCGTTACCCAGTGGGCACCTGTGGCGAAGCCACGTGGTGGAGCAGCGTCGCCCACGTCACACTACCACAACCCGTTTATAGGGCGGGTCTCATTCACACATTCACACACAAAGGAGAAAGGACATAGAACACAGATAGAGAGAAAGAACGGGATTCGAACCCGCAGCCATTGGCTCCACAGTCAGGCACGCTAACCGCTCGGCCACCTGGCCGGCTTATTGATTATTTTAGTTGGTAACATAAAAGTTTCTGCAAATGTTTAAAGCTTGTTCTTCGTAAAAATTTAGTAAGTCAATTAAATTAAATTAAATATTGGTAGCAAACTTTAAGCAACGCTTGCCTTCAAAAATTGTTTATCCCTTTCTTAAAAGAAAACAATGATTTTCAATTTTTTCCCCAAGATCCTTTTCTATTTCAAATTTAGTTATTAAACTACTTCAACAACCAAACGAAGATGGGGTACACTTTGTGTAATTTATGAATGAAGCTGAACAATGCCAATAAAGCACATATAATGCCATTACCCAGACATACTACTGTTCCGCTTTTATTACCAAGAACATTCTTCAGTATTGAAACACACGAAAATCATTTTCTTCCCTGTGACATTATTTATGCTTTATTCGCGAGTTTTTTAGCTCTGCTCTTTAAGCACGTCTGGTCAAAAACAGTTCATTATCCTTTCCTTTTTTTAATATTTTTACCTGTATTTTGTAAAAAACAGTTTGCGAAACGTTTCCTTATGACTGATTTACTGCACATTTTTAGAATCCCTGTCAAAAATAAGGTTGAAAAAGAATGCACATTACGGGCTGCAAATTAATATATAAGTTAGGGAAAAAAGAGAAATGCTCTCGAGGCTTAGAAACTTCTACAAGTTTCATCCGGTCATCAAACTGGTTTTATCATTTTCTCATCACGTCTTTCAAGTGATTCACCATACTTATAACCGTGATTTTTATTGATTTTTTTAGTTGTTATTAAAAAAGTTTCTATAAATGTTTAAAGCTTGTTTTTTTAAATAATTTAGTAATTCAATTAAATATTAGACACAAACTTTAAGTGACGCTTGATATCAAAACTTGTTTATCCCTTTTATGAAAGAAAACATTTTTTTTTCGAATGGCAGGCACTTGAACTTTATTCGTTTCGCCTTAGAAGATGCCAGCGTTGTTACTCATTTCGCGTTACCCAGTGGGCACCTGTGAACCAAAGTCACGGAGGCGAGTAACATTGCCCACGCCACACTGCCACAAACCTGTTAAAAGGGTGGGCCACATTCACTCATCACACACAACAGAGAACAACACAAGAGAGAGAAACATCCATGCCCAGAGCGGGATTCGAACCCGCGGCCATTTGCTTCGCAGTCAGGTGCGCTAACAGCTCGGCTACCTAGCCGGCTGGAAATCATAAGTATTGCAAATTTTGTTTTACAGAGATTTTCTTTTTTTATTCACATTTTTTAAATTAGCTCTGTAAGCACGTCTGATCAAAAATTGCTCATTTATATTTTTTTTTAATTTCTTTTTACCAGTCCTTGCTTTTTAAGTATTATTTAAAAAGCTTTTTCGAAGAAGTTCTTTAATAACCGCTTTTAATGTATATTTTTAAAATCATTGTCGAAAATAAAGTTTAAAAAACATGCACATTAGGTATTGCAAATTAGTGTATAAGTGCGGGAAAAAAAACGGAAATGCTCCCAAGTCTTAGAAACTCCTATAAGTTTCACCAGGTAATAAAACTGGTTTCATTGTTTTTTCATCCCGTCTTCTAAGTGATTCAAAAGATTTTTCAAACGACTTCAAAAGCAATTTTGTTTACTCCTGGCTAATATTTTGCCTTGGAATTAACATTTTTAACTTAATTTTTGACATAGATTCTGGAATTATAAGGGGGATCATTAACACAGTGTTTGAGGCAAATTTAAGTCCGAATATATAATTAATATAAAAAAGAGTAGGAGTTAATATGCAGTGCCCTATTATAATATTATTTTATCGTATAGTTTGCATCGTCAACTGCGCCATTGGGGCATGGAGGCTAAGGCTTATCAATGATTTCCTTGCAAGACACCCTCCTATTTACATTGAATTGGCGACGAAACTCCGGAACTTACGACCTAATTCTAGACAATTCTCGTATAACTCTGTAATTATTAGTCGCTCCGAAACTCGAATTTTCCGAAATGATAATTTTGTCATCAAAATGGTAGCCAAGTCCGCAAAAATGTCACCAAACTGAGTCTTTTTATAAGAAATGCATTAAGCATCATTTTCTCTCTAAATTTCGTTACAATTGCGCGACTTTCCAGCAATTTTTCTAATTAAACTGTTTATGCAGGGTCCGTCTGAGATATTTAGACAAAACAAAACATAACGTAACAAAATAATGTTTGCAAAATTATAAATATAATTATAAATTCGTAACAATACTATACTATAAACAAATTTAATGATTTCGATACTCTGTATCAACTTTGCAACCTTAATATGATGCTAAATTGAACCAAATTATCGTAATCCTTAAACTTGACTACACGATACTATGATTCAATTCGTTCAGAAATCCCCTTCAATTTAACACCTTAAAAAGATTTCAGCACATTTGCACCATATTATAATTAAGAATATCTATATTATGGTACGAATTGATTATTCAGAAAGTTACGAGGTTTCGGTTTTAGCTCCTTTTATGTGTAAGTAAACAAGTGATCTAAACAGAATTAAATACTAGTCTTCACTTAATTTCGGCCTAGTTTCAATAAATAATGAGTATCAGAGGAAGATTAGACTTCAGTTTCAGATTCATCCCTGAAGAGTCTTATTTATATCCTGAGAAATTTAAGAGCGTGTTGAACGAAAAGAGTGCTGAACTTAATATGGAACTAAATTAAATCTTTTTATCGTACTGCTTGAGAAATTAGCTTATAGAAAAATATTAGCATTTATTTTACTTTATATTTAAGCTTTAAAAAAATTTATTTATTTTTTAATCATAAAACCATCTTTCTCATTCTCTCAGTGGCGAAACAGCCCATGAAGGACCAAGGTTTATTGTGCTCACTCCAGTTCCCCTGACCTTGCCCTCTGGGGTGCTGGAGAAGATGTTTCGGACAGATGGTCAGCTGAACGCCATAGCCCTAGTGTTTAGTCCCAAAGCATGCTCGGTACTTCTCCTCATCAGTTTAATCTAAAATAAATCTGTGCTATATTTAATCCAGTAATTATATTAGCAATAAAGTTTTTTTTTTCGTGAACTTCTTTTCTTGACAAGTTTATATTTTAGTTGCCTTTAGTGTCCTAATAACTTTTGTATAACAGTATTTTATTAAAGCAAAAAATAAATAAATAGATATATAAATAAATAAAATAAAAATAATAGCGAGAATGAAGCACAAATGAAAGTATAGAACTAATACTATATTTTATGTCCTATAAACAAGAACCTTCCTCAGTGTCTAAACACCAAATGATAGTAGCGAAGTAAAGAGACAAACACGCGCAAAAAGTTTAGCGAAAGTGGTTCTTGCGTATATTGGACTAACTAAATTCTGGGCAAAATTACAAGAAATTAAAGGGAAAGAATATTTTTACAATAGTAATTAATACAGATCCTGTCTCGGGAGATTTTATTTTGAACAAGTTGATACTAAGCAAAACACACATATACTATAAATAAATGCTATTAAAACAGTTACAAAATTAGAAATATAAGCTAAAACCTTTCTTATTTTCTTTGAACACTTTCAAAGTTCCAAAATATTTTAAAAATCTACCCAACACTGAGAAAAAAATTGTAGTCAAAGCTACTAAATTATGATCAAATTTAACATGTTTCTAGCTCTATGGGAACGCCAAATGCTCGGCAATTTTTACCGAACCACTTTGATAATGAGTTTGGTAAAATTAACAATAAAATATGACTTTATAATCTGTGGTAAAATTTGATAAATGTGGTAAAATTTGGTTATTTTACCATGACACTGAAGAACAGCGGTTCCCAAATGGTGTTAAGCGGAACCCTGGGGTTCCGTTAAACTGTAACAGGGAATCCGGGAGTTAGGACTTTTTTTTTTAACTAGTAATGATTTTTTTAAACGTGTAATAGGTTTGTACCCAACCAATACTCCATTATTTATTTAATATGAAGTTTATTTTTATGAAATCGTTAATTTAAAACCACAATAACTTTGAAATAAGAACTCTAAAAAAAAATTTTCCAGTAACTATAAATAAAATAAATTGCTAAGCGATGTGCATTTGCCAGTTATTGTATCAGTATTTTTAATTTAACTTTGAAATTCGAAATAAAATAATCGAATTTAAGCATAAAGAATTACTTTTTTCCGACTTTCCTTTTCTAACAATTTAGTAAAAAACGTAGCCTCTCCAGAATTGCGAAATCTACTGCCTAACATAAAACCTAATTTTAAGACATAATTGATGAAACAGTGAGAGAAATTCATTGACATTAATTGTTTCTAAATTAATTTCTTTTCTAAATAAGTTTCTGTTTTCCGTCGGTATATTTGTACCGTTGGCGAACCGTTTCGTTGGCTAATAAACGTTTTTTAAAAGTCAGGGTTTCACCAAAAGAAGTTCGATTGCTTAGAGTTCCGTGGCTGAAAAAAAATTGGGAACCGCTGCTTTACAGTATCGCATAAAAAACTTTTATTCGGTAAAATTTATTTTTCAGTTTCGTTTTTTTGTTTTCATATTATGTGTGGTAATAAAAACCATAATTTTGAGAACCAGAATTTCCAGTAAACCTTTACCCTATGAACGAAAAAAATACCAAATGAATGGTTTAAATACTGCCTATTTTGAATTTGTTAACCAGAATTATGGGTTTTTTCTTTTCACCAGAAATTTCACTACCATACAGAACCGTAAGTTTATCTACATTTTCTTTCTCCGTGAATTCATAAATTATGTAAATTTAGAGGAAAAAAAGCATTTTACAGTTGTGTATAACAAAATATTTATTCAATTAAAATAACTAAATTAATTGTTAAATCTACTGACTTTTGTCTTCTCGAAATTTCAAAAATATCTTTTGAGTCTTACTTAAAAATTAAAAAGGCTGTAGTATCTACCAAATGTTGAATACATTTGATCAAAATAATTATTCCTATGAGTTTATGATGCTTCTTTAAAGAAGTCTTTTTAAAGATACTCTAGATTCAATTACTTTTGTGTATACGCCTTATACGCTTATAATTGCATGTACAGGATGTTCAAAAAATATAAAAACGGTCAAATATCTCCAGAGATACACGTCAGATCAAAAATCCTTTTACCCATTTTTATTTTGAAATTAAAGCACCGCCTGTGAAACGAAATACAAAAGCTTGCTAGTTAAACCGGGTTCCTTTTTTCCGGAAAACTAAATTCTGCAATAAGTGTGGAAGAATGGGGTTCTTATTTGGATCTTTTGATGTTGAGTTAATTCTATCGATTAAATGCTTTGAAAATAATGCAATGCTTGTCAAATAATAGAATATAATTTCATTTAAATGTAAATTGATAAAAATATGACAAATTGACTTTCTTTCGATTTTTTTTTTCGAACGAAGAGAAAACAGCGAGATGTGTGTTTGAGAATTTTATAAAATTGAGATTTATATAAATTTGGCATCTTTGTATGATAAGTTACAAATTGCAAAAGAAAAACTCTAAAAAATAAATTTTGTTTTATCAGTTTTTTGAAATTTCATTTTAGCGTTTATGGCATTAGCAATGAGAGGAAAATAATTGTCATTAGTCAACCTTATCTTCTTAAAATCTATTTTAAAGCACTCGCCTTGTTTTTTCAATTGCACGACTATACAGCAATTAAAAATATAAGAGAGAATTATATGCAAAACTTGAAAACGTTCATTTTACAGAATGCGTTTTTGGAGATTACCGACAACCTTGAAAATCGGCATGTTACATTGATGCCAACAAGCGATGCGTCTTATCTCTGTTGCTTATGCTGGCTGATAAATTTTAACTTTGAAAAACTATTATTGACCGGAAATGGAGAGCTTAAAATACAATAGGTGACAAATGTTCGCTAAAAGTATTCGATTAAATAAATTAAAAGTAAACATGTAAAGTGAATATGTTTTAAGTTACATCTAATATTTTATTTCTTACCTTCTCTTGCAAACTTAAGAAAAGTTATTTCTTTTAACATTTTTTTAAACTATTTCATGCTTACTGGTTGATTACTAGGTTCTGAGAAGCTAAAAATAAGTACTGAAGCATTGTTACAATTGATTTAAGAAACTATGATATTCAAATTTTTTATAGACAAAACAAAGTTTCATATCAGAGAATCATTTTCGTTTAAAAGCTCTAACTATATCCAAGTATATTTAGGCCACCTGAATAGTTTAGCAACTTAACTTTTTCGGGGTAAATTTTGGACTCAGCTTTTAGCAACACTATTTTGAACTTGATTGCTAATTTTCATGTCATAAGCTCCTTGTTTTAATTAAATTTTAGACCCCCATATTTTAATACTCTGTGTGTTTTTTAAGGTTAGTTTATAAATATTTGCTTATATTTTAGATAATAATAATAATATTTGAATAATTTATAAGTTCCATAACTTTAAACACCAAAATTTTAAACTTAAATTGTTGTTACTTGTAGACATTTTTAAACATAATCTTAAATGCTTCTTTAATAGTTTAATCCTATACTGCTCGGTATTTCTTTTTCTTTTTCCATCATTATCATGCCAATTTTAGGAACTTTATGTTGTTTTCCTTTCTTTTTGTCCAAAGTAAGTCAAATAACTTATCTCAGCTTAAATTTGTGATTGTTCTAAAATAAAAAATGAGCTAAGTAACCCTGAATTGCGGTGCTTTTTTATAAATTTTAAAAAAACAACTAACAACATTAAACAAAAGTTATTATTTTTCTTTTCTTTCAGTCTCAGCAGGTTACCCCTCCAAGCCCACTGACGGTGGATAAACATGTAACAGTATATGTACTTCTTGCTGGGGTAGCAGGAGGATTGATGCTTGCTGCAGTAGTCATGGTATGCTGCAAAGTTTGTCTTAGGAAAAGGAAGCCTCTCCAGAGGTATGACAATAGTTTACTTTTTCCTTAAGCATTAAATTTTGGAATCATTTTAATTTGAAGCAAACAAAATAGCAAAAAGGAAAAAAAATCTTCTTAATGAACAGAAAAGTATATAAGGCTAGCATTAATGAATTATTGGGTATTAAATATTTATGAGGAAAATCCTGAAAGTAAGCACCAGTTTGAAAAAATTTACATAAGAAATTCTTTTTGGAAGCAAAATTTATTTTTATGTAAAAGAGAAATTTAAAAAAAAAAATTTGGCATAGTTACCAACATTGTTCACAAATTTGAAGTAACCAGAAACCAACTTCTCCGTATTTACTTCAACAACAGATGCTGGTAGCGGAAACCGCCACTGTTAAATACCGTTTTTTTTAATTATAATTTTTATTTTGAGCCTACACCGATTTGTGACAATCTTATTCAAAACAGTTTTTTAAAATTATGGAAACTCAGCACAAACCATTTCTAATGTGAACTGTCTGTTCTCACGAATTTTTCCTCTAACTTTTTTCAACCAAATATTTTTTCAACCAAATCGTCATTACCAGCCGAATGCAGTCGAACACTCCATGCCTCGCCATGAAATCAATGCGTCCATCATTAAATTGTCAAACCTACTTTCTCCCTATTCCATCATTTATTACATTTTCACCATAACTCTCTCGGAGACGATAAGTTTTTTAATATTTTGCTTTCAAAAGCAGTATTACAGAATGCACTTCATTACAGCAATCTTCTAAAAGACCATTCTCTCTGCCTGTGATTTTTTCGCATGCGAATGAGAAACCTGATTAGTTAAAAATACTTACTCATGAATCAGGCTCCCGTTCGCAAGCAAATCGCATCCAGTGAGACTGACCTCTAAAACATTCTGAACAAGGAGTTAGGAGAAAAATGATTCCATAATGTTAAAAACGTAGCGGAGGACAAAAAAGTAACGACAGGGAAGGAGGGAAATAACGTTGATGATATTGGAGATTTTTACATTTGCTTTCTTGGCGCATTGGCTACGTTTCGAAAGTTAAATTTTATTACATTTCTTAACCTCTTAAATAAAATTATTTTAGATAACAAATTAATGCATACGAATTTTTGTAAGGATATAGTTAATCCCATCTGCGTTAATAAGGCATTGAGGCTTTTCATTAATTACATCCCACTTTTTTAAATACTTTTTACCACCATTTTCCGAATTTCCCATGCTCACGTCACATCGCTCAGCATAAACATAAACTTTCAACTCAACAGTAATACATAGTACTACATTATAAATCATACTTCAAATTTATTTTTAAACTTTAATTACTTGATTTCAGAACCCATTCTATTGAGAGCTTAATAATGACTCTAAAACCTAAAATGAAGATTACAGCCTTTCAATCTTTTTTTGTAAGTAGAAAAATAAATACAAAACTAAATAATATTAATATATTTAAAGATCTAAAAGCTGATTTCAAGTGTATTTATTTTTAAAAAAATTTGTGATGCCACACTTCTTTGAAACACCTTTCATCCTCATTTATCACAATTTCACGAACCTCCTCCCCCATAGTCTATGCGCGACCAAAATTTCTGGAACCCCTCTCATATTTATAAACAGCCTCTCTGTCGATTAAAACGCACTCTAAAGGTAAAAAATCTTCCTTCTCAGCGAAATCTACAATATACAAAGTTCATTAAAATCTTCGTTTTTCTTCTCTTTTTTTTTAATTCAATCCGATATTTCCTTAAAAAATTTTATTTATGAAAAGTTCGCCTTTAGCTCTTAATTTTGTGAATGAAAAACGGCGATATTTTCAAAGAAAACATTCCTACCAGGAACATTTTCCCGATATCGAGTTCATTTTTCTCTCTTGTTCGCTTTATGAATTCGTCAGTATTATTTAATCATCCTGCCTCCAGACGCTTGTTTTTGAACGGGAACGAAAAATCAACCAGAAACACGTTTTTTTTTATTGCGTTTAAAAATGGTATAACATGATTCTTATTCCTTGATCATATCACGCAAATGTTTACTATACGAAAAAAGCTTCTACATGCGAAATAGGTATGTTTATTTCATAATTTTTAAAGTAACAGATACTTTGGCACTACGAAACATTAAAACCGACACAGTTAGTTAAAAGTCAACAAGTTATATATCCTCATTATCCATTTTTATCCATATATATTTATCCATAAGTAAAATATTACCCGTAAATCATTCGAATCCATAAACAGGTTTTATTTATCCATAAACAAAAGCAATAACGGGAGTATGTCTAAAAATGCAGCAAAATGTGTTGAATAACTAAGATTTGGTTCTCTGTCTCTGAATGTCGAAAATTTGCTATTATGAAACTGTTCAGTAATGAAATGATTTGCTTCATTTGCAAGCATTGCTATTTAATTTTACATTAATATTCTGAAATACTTATTTTTAAGAACTCATACAGTACCTTTACAAGATATTTTAATTTTTATATTTTTTCCGATTCTATTTTTTCTTTTGCTTGCTTGTTTTTTTCTCAAATTTGCAGGAGATAACTATTATTAAAAGTCTCAAATACCTATCTTCTTGGAACTGAACTTATCTAATAAAATATTTTTTTTCCGAATGATAAACCAAATATCTCAATACCACTGCTTCAATTTTACTTTTTTGAAATCATTTATGATCCATTATGATTATTATGAAAACATTATCTGCGTAAGCCAATTCCTTAATTATGTGGAATCTGATTAAAAGGGAAAAAAGGAGACCGAGGATAAAATAAGAAATGTAGATGGAATAAGAAGTGCGGATAAAATGAGAGTGCGAAGGAAATAAGAAGTGTAGAGGAAATACGAGTGATAAAATATGTATATATATATATATATATATATATATATATATATATATATATATATATATATATATATATATATATATATATATGCACCGACCACAGTGCAGACGTGAAGTATCCTCAGTGGTAGACGGATCATGGGTAAGAGTCCCCTTGCCGTCAGGCTAACCAAGGGAGGTTCTCGTGGTCTTCCTCTCCACGTAACGCAAATGCGGGTTAGTTACATCAAAAAGTCCTCCACGAAGGCAAATTTCTCCCAGTACTTGATCCAGGACACTTGTCCTCTGTGTTGGGTTCAAAATTACAAGGCTACGGAGTTAAACATCAGTTGTAGTAAACCCAAAATCGGGTCGGCTGTTCAAAGACGGTTATAAAATAAAATAAAATCAAAATGTGTTGAGCCGTGATGACTCAGGGATAAGAACGTTCACCTGCCAATGAAATGAACCGGGTTCGAATCCCAGCAATGGCTGGTCGATACAAATTCCACATCCAGCTTGCACCGACCACAGTGCTGACGTAAAATATCCTCAGTGGCAGACGGATCATGAGTTAGAGTCCTCTTGCCGTCAGGACCCTTGCCGTCAGTTTAAAATATAGAGAAAACATGGAAAAAATTACAGAAAAATAAAAAATGGGAAAAAGAAAAATAGTAATAATAAAAATCCGAAAGAAAAAAAAAATCCGAAAAAAGGGAAGAAAATTAATAAAAATCCAGAAAATAAAAAATATAATCTTTTCATCAGCTCACACAATTATATCCACAAAAAGGAGTGCTATCTAATATTGTATCAATATAGCCAAAGCAAAATATATCAATACAATAGTGTGAGGAACACTCAAAAAATTGTTGTATTGTTTTTATTAACTTGCTCCGTTTTTTTTCTTTCTTTTTGTTCTTTTTGTATTTATTTATTATGCTATATGTATATATGTTCCAATCACAATATGTTGACTAAATTACGAAAAAGATATGCAATTATTTAATATAAATTTGATATTTCTTATCGAGCTTTAAAAATTCAAGAATCAAGAATTGCATTTCCTGATGACCATTACTACAATTTATAACAGTTATTTTTCAAAAACCGTAATTCAGCTTATTTTGCAAAATTTCAACTTATGCATACGCCTACTATAATTGAAGTCGCTGCAGACCCGTGAATTCAACCGTTTAACAGAAAATCTAATTTAAGACAGTGATTTATAAACTAACGAAAAAAGTTCATACTGTTCTTCATAAAACAAGTTCATACCTTCATATTAAATGTTTCCAAATAAATTTGTAGTTTATGTTTGTTTAGCATATTTCCAGCTGCTAATAAACTGTTATTAAAAAAAATCAAGGTTCCTCCAAAAGTAGCTAGATCGCTTAGGGTTCTACAACCGTAATAACTTGGGAACCACTGTATTGAAATGTGAACTCGGACATGGTAATCTTTCTGATTTTATCTGTAAGAAGTAGATAGAAGTTTATGATATTTTTCTACGAAATCATAAATAACAAGCTGTGCTCATACACTTTCTCATGTTTTTATTTTTCATGTTCTTATTTGTTCAAATTACTTTAAAGTACCATTTTCCTGTGTCAGCCTGTATAATCCATAGATAAGCGATTACACTATTCAATGCCTTATAATAGTAGTTCAAGGTAAAAAAAAATTATGATCCCATTAATAGTTTTTGTCTTCTGTAACAAACGGTTCTGGAATTCCATCAGAAATTCTCAAAACTGTTTATACGACTTGATAACTTTTTAAAATTATTTCTAAGTGACCAAATCCTTTAAATTTTACAAATCGAAACCCGTATGAAGTGCTCGGAGACTTATAGTTTCACAAAGCGATTTAAAAATTTAAATACAAAGTGTTACTAATTACTAAACTGTAGACGAATCGCATATTTAAAATTATTAGCCTTAACCTTCGAACTAAAACCTCCATACCTTAGATTTTGTATCAATGTCTTATATATATATTTAAATATTATAGGAATTACGAACGTATTAAAATCGTTTTAATCCTCTTAATCACGCAATAACTTTATTTAATAAACACATTATGAATTGTGTTAAAATTGTTTGCTATGGAAAAAAATTGAATTGTTAGTTCATTTTTTATTAATTAATTTATTTTATTTGCAACAGCGTTGCGTTTTTTTTTAATCTATGCATGATGTGTATGATTACAATGTTATAGATTATGGAGCCTGTAAATTTCATATGGTACTAAGTTTAACCATTCGTAACTGTTGCATTTTCGTACCATTCGAGTTGAAGCATTCGTATTATTGTACGTCTTAAGCTTAATTACAAGATACTGCATGAATCGAAACATGATTCAATTTCATCTTTTAGTCCGGTTGCACCATATTATAGCTGGAAAAAACAATATTATAATTCAACATTGAACCGATATTGTTTAAAATTTTATTGTTTACTTATTGAATGCAAATTTAAATTGCTTTTTTAGCCAAAGACGTCGAATTTTATTTCCGTTTTTCAACACAATCTTTACAAAACTAATTATTAATTAAGACAAATCCAATATTTGTAAAATTAAAGTAAATAAAAAATTATGTATTATTTCCTTAAAATAGTAATCCAGCGGGAGCAGATATTAAAAATTAAATTACCTTCAAGACTTTTAAAAAAATTTACTTTTTCCGGATTTTTTAAATTTCACAAAAAAATTTACTTTTTACACTGAAAAGATTCACAAACTGCACATTTTAGTTATTAGAATTATTAGCTTTTTAGTTTTCATTCAGAGTTTGCAATTTTGCCTTCTTCGCCTCTCTAATAGAACTTGTTTATAATCGAAGAGACTCTTTATGTTCTTCACAGGCAACATGTTGTGTTCAGCCGATACTCAGAAAGGCAGCACAGTAGGGCCAGAAAGTACCACAGCCTGGATTCAGCTGCGAGCATCGACATTGAGACCAGCTGTGGTTACCCGGACAGTTCCCCATCCTCCAGGTACTATTTATCTCTGGATTGCATTTCGATTTTGCAAATTTTTCCTGTCGCGTACCCTTCTCAGGTTTTTTAGATTAATTAGTGTAGCTTCGCACTGTAGAAATACAATTTTTGCTTGAATAGCTATTGAACTTAGTGCACGTTATTGCAATAGTCCAGGCTGGCTTTGGTAGACAACTGTTAGCGCACCATTTAAAATAGAGATTTGCATATTTTGTTTACTTAGAAATCGTTAAAGATTGAATAATTTTAAATTAGAAACTATATAGAATCCTAGTTAGTCAACGGCAAAACTTACTTTGATTAAATTTTTGTATTATTGCACTCTTGCCAGTTAAAATTTTTTTTATTTTTTTCTTGTGTGATCTAAAATCTATTGCAACATTTGATTAAATCTACTATAGCATATCCAATAGTGCTAGTTTCGAATTACTAACTTCGTGTTAAAAATAGTGTGAAAAATAGTAAAAATATTTGATGAAATTTATGATTATTGTACAATGAGAAAAAAAGT
Organism: Parasteatoda tepidariorum; assembly: GCF_982258835.1. Classification (NCBI taxonomy): domain Eukaryota; kingdom Metazoa; phylum Arthropoda; class Arachnida; order Araneae; family Theridiidae; genus Parasteatoda; species Parasteatoda tepidariorum. The sequence continues at coordinate 31,222,847 of NC_141765.1, read as the reverse complement.
ATGGCTAAAACTACCAGATTATGGTAAAATTTACCGTGTTTCTGGCTCTATGGGAACACCAAAAAGATTGATATTTTTTACCGTAGTGTTTTGGTAATGATTTTGATAAAATTAGCAATAAAATATTTGGTAAATGTGGTAAAATTTAGTAATTTTATCATGATACCTTAGAGCATTTATTCGGTAAAATGCAATTTTTGGTTTTCTATTTTTTACAAAATGTGCGTTAAAAAGAACTATAATTTTGAAAACCAGAATTTTTCGTGTAAACCGTTACCATATTAAAGCAAAAATTAACAAATGAATGGTTTAAATGCAGTATAATTTGATTTTATTAATCAGAAATATGGTTTTTTTTTACCGGAAATGTCACTACCATACAGTACGGTAACTTTACTAAAATGTTTTCCCATGTAGGAATATTGAATTTAAGTATTATTTTTCATTTGTTAAGAAATTTTTAGATTATGATTCAGTGTGGTATTATCACAATAATTGGTCCGAATTATCCCATCCACCAACAAACAGTTTAAACATATATATTTCTTTATGATATTCCAAATTAAAAATATTTTATGAGTATCTAAAAAATTATAGGAAGACCATTTCATCGAAATTAAAATTGTGAGTAATTTGAAGACATGCAAAATAATATTTTTAATGTTGCGAAGCGAACAATGCGAACCATTTATCATGGTGTCACCCATGTGTAAAAGATTAGTTAATAATTAGTCTGGACTTATTAATACTACTAGAATGCTGTTTAATTAATTTTCATAATTTTCCAAAAACAAAATTGCAGCGATATTTATAAAGCAGCATCTAGAACTATCGTCTCCTTGTGTACAGTGCTAAAAAATTTTATAAAAAAATAAAATTAAAAACAGATTACCTAGAAACTAACTTTTGATCTAATTATCGGATCTCCCTGTTCTAAGACTCAACCTTAATGGTTCGTGAGAGTGACCTCAAATATGCAAATTAATTAATGCAGACGATATTTTAAGTTACAAAATCAGGCACAAAAACGTACTTTCTCTGCTCTCTGAATAGACATACCCTTTTTTCAACGCATTTGGATTTCTGATCGCCGGAATAAAGGGGGGTTGCCGCAACCTTGGAAATATGGTCTACATAGTTTGATCAGGAGAGCAATCCTAAGATTGGACCCCTCAATATTAATTTTAATTTTTGCGTGTTTCACTATATTTGGGGAATTTTTTGAACGAATTGTAAAATTTTGCACACAACTATTACATTTGTTTGTCCAAATATATTTCCATGCAAAAAAATACATTTTAGTATGTATTTATTATTTTGTATTATTTTTTTAATAATAGTTGAAAAATTTTGAATTGTTATGTATATAATATTTTACATTATTTTAAAGTACCTATTTTTACAAGGCAAAATACATAATTGGAGCAAAATCGGTTAAATAGTTCCCGAGAAATCGAATTTTAAATATGCAATTTTTCTAAAATAACCATAACTATAAAACCATATTTCCGTGATTGCCGCTGACTCTTATATTTTGGGGGTCAGAAATCCAAATCCGTTGAAAAAAAATTTGTTTATTCAGAGAAAGTATGTTTATTTCATAAAGGTATGATTATTTAGAAAAAGAACGTTTTTGTGTCTCATTTCGTAACTCAAATATCGTCTGCCCTTAATTAGCATATTTGAGGTCAACCTCTCGAACCATAAAGATTGAGTCCTAGAACGTGAAGATCCGATGATTAGATCAAAAGTTATTCTGGGTTATTCAGTTTCTTTTTCTTTTTTTTTTTGTACAGAGTGAGAAAAGAAGAAAAAAGCAGAACACCTGAATGACTTTCGATCTTGTGATCGGATCTGCACGTACTAGAACTCAGTGTTAATATTTAAAGGTTTGACCGCAAATATGCTAATTAGTGCGGATGATATTTTAAGTTACGAAATCAGATACGAAATCGTACTTTCTGCAATATATATTCCTTTTTTTGACGGGTTCTGCTTCTTGATTCCCACCTGGGAAATAAGGTCCCAATAGTTTGGCCAAAAGAGTCGAAAGTTTGGACTTTAGAATCCTTGATGTTAACTTTCTTTTTGCATATTTCGAGAACTTTTTAAGCAATTAAAAAATTTCTGCACACAATTATAAAATTCATATATCCTAAAATAATTCCGTGCAAAAAATTAATTTTAAATTATTGTTTGTTATTTTATTGTTTTATTTAATGATAATCTTGAAAAATTGACCGCATATATGCTAATATCATTAAATTTTTAAAAAAAATCATATATTTCAAAAAAATTGTTTCTAAGGAACTATTCGGCCGATTTTATTCAAATTTTGTATTCTGTCATAGAAAATTATACTCTTCAAATTTATGTAAAACTTTGTATACCTTAAAATCCAAATTTTTTCGACTATTATTAATTAATATAATAAAAAAATAATGATAAAAATTTATTTTTTGCATGTACAAACGAATTATCTGTAACTTTATACTTGTGTGAGAAAAATGGTAACTTTATAATTGTGTGCGAACTTCATAATTGTGTGCAAAGTCATATCAATTCACTTTAAAAGTGTCTTGAGATAAGGCGAAATACATTAAAAGTAAAATTAACATTAAGGGGTCCAAACTCTCGACAACTCCCAACCGAAACTATAAGGAACGTCTTTTCTAAATTGAGGCAATTATATTTTAAGGGTCAGAAATTCAAATGAGCTGGGGGAATAAAAAGGTACATTAATTGAAAGAAAGTACGCTTTTGTATCTGATTTCGTAACTTAATATATCACTTACAGTAATTATTTAGCCCATTTGAGGTCACTCACCTGAACCATTAACTTTCAATCCTAGTACGGGATCATTAGATCCAAATTCGATCCATCATTAGATCAAAATTCGATCCATCATTAGATCAAAAGTTCCGTATTTTCTTTTTTTTTCCTTTTTTTGTGCACTGTAGAACCAAACAAATAGTGTAACTTACTACTTACTAGAGTAATAACAGTTGTTTTATTTCTGTCGAGCGTTGGTTAATAACAGACTAAATATTGTTCAAATGCAAAATTTTATTAATCAATGGTTCAATAAAATATCATTTTTGTTATAAGAACAGATTTTTATAGTTTTCATTCGGCTGTATAATCGGATATGAACAACAAAACTATATAGGATTTTGGCAATAGCATATTCAACTCCATGTAATAATTTAAAACTAAACCTAGAATATAAGGTGTCTCTTGCATCAAGCATTAGTACATAATAAATTATATTAAAGATTAAATAAGATGCAAACAATGCAGATCATGGGAAATTCTGTTTCAAATAAATCTGGGGTGGAGCATTATGACGTCTTCCTGAACTAAGAAGTTATAAAATAATCGTTAAGAAAAAAAAATATTAATGCGAGTAAAAAGATTTTACTGGTTCTTTACATGAATTTCAAAACTCCAAGAATATTTACAACTTGCTTTTACAATCACAAAATTCTGTATCACAAAAAGTTCAATTATCTAGAAAAAGAAAACTGTAAGATAAATAAAAAGTCATTACTATTTTTTACTATTTTTAATTGAATTTTTAAAAAAAAGATTCGAAATTTTAGATTAGACGATTCAAAAATTTTATAATGTAATTTTTATTCACTAAAAGACTTACATTTTAAAATCATGATTTTCAATTTTTTATTGAAACATTTATCATCTATAAAGTCATCTGTTGAAAAAAAAATTTCAACTAAATTCATGAGCTCTAAGAGAAAATAATTGTGACCTTTATAAGGATTTATTTGCAAGAATTATTTAGCATTAACCGTTTTGCAGCCATAAATATTTAAAATGAAATCGCCAAACAAATTAAAACAGTCAGTCTACTGTAGGATAACCTGTTATCGTAAAAATCTGATAAAGTCATAACTATCAAGTAAAATATTTTTCTATTTTTCGATACGAGGCTATAATGTTCCATAATTCCTCGTACTAAATTATATTTCTGGAAAATTATTCTATACATTTTAATGTGCTTATTATAATTAAAATATAAATTACATAAATTTTTATGATATTTTAATTTGTTAGTGATATAAGAATTGAATAATTACTGAAAGTATATAACTCTTTTATAGTTCATCAAATATTTAGATGTAAGTAATAAGTTTTTTTTTCAGTTTTAAATTGATAAAGGTGAATTGTTCCCCAAAAGTAACATTTAAAGCTATAAATTACTGAGTTAATAATTTTTCTTATTTAAAATGATAAATAATTCTATATTCCATTATTTTATCACAAATTTCAGAATAGGAAAATCTTCTCTAAAGGAATAAAAGTCTAAACCTTTTTACTATTTATAACTTTAACTAAACAGTTTCCATTCAAGCTGCTCACATTTACCCTCTCTCGAAAATTGTACAATTTGTTGAAATTGCTTAAAAGTAAAACATTTGTTGAAAGAACTCTGTGTTTAACATTTAACAATTATTTCAAAAAAATATATATAAATGCATACATATAAACTTGAATATGTTATTCGAAACAAACTTCACGCGAAAACCCTATTTTAAAAAAAAAACCTTATAAAATTCTATTTTTTTGTTAATTTTAAAATCTTTACCAAAACGCTTCGGTAAAAGTTATCGAATTTTTTGGTGTTACCATAGAGCCAGAAAGGTGTTAAATTTTATCATATTCCGATAGTTTTGATCATACTTTTTTTTTCTCAGTGAAAGAATGATTCTTATTTTTTTAACTTTATTCTATATTTGCAACAAAAAAAATTCCTGATAGAAAATGAAATTTTAAATACTTGTGCCATTCCAATGTAGATTTTTTAGATGTCTTCTATGTAGATTTTTTTAGACATATATTTTGTGATTTTTAAAGTTTGTGAAAGTTAAAAATAAAATATTTGCTCGAAAGCTTTATTATTGCACATTTTTACTATATGGTATTTTTCTCGAAAAATTTGAGTTAAATTAAGGCGTATTTTTTTAATTATTATAAAACTAAAAAAATTCCTATTAATAAGATTAATATGATAAATGAAATTTATCATATTAATTTTATTAATAGGAATTTTTAAATATTTGTGCCATTCCAATTAATTACTTTCATTCAAACTATGTAGAGTTTTTTAGACATATATTTTGTGATTTTTAAAGTATGTGAAGGTTAAAGGTAAAATATTTGCTCGAAAGCTTTATTATTGCACATTTTTACTATATGGTATTTTTGTCGAAAAATTTGAGTTAAATTAAGGCATATTTTTTTAATTATTATAAAACTAAAAAAATTCCCATTGAACTTAAAGGTGTATTTAAGCATAATTTTTTACGTCGACGACAAGAGAATCATACGGTAAATAAGGAAAAGGTCCCAAGTAAATAATTAATGCAACATAATATACATCGTACTCTAAGGCCCACTCAAATCCGCCCACGCAAAAAAGCACTTTATTTCACAATATATCATATGGGACATGATAGTTGTAGTCCCACACGCATTATCTGAAATGTAATCTTCTAAAGTCCCAGCCGACCAAACAATATTGAAAGAATAAGCGCTTTCCATTTTCTTTAACTTTTTTCGCTGCATCTATCAAGAAAATTCTTCCCTAGTTGCTAAAAAATATTTTTCTCAACCGACATAAGAAAAAAACCTCTTGTAAACATTCCTTGGTATTTTAAGATATTTGGTAAAAGTTACGAAACTGAATGCAATAAAATATGTAATAAGCGATTGCCTGAGGTAACATAGATGTTATATATTGCTTACGATATAATCTTTGTTTTGTTAATGACATTTTTAGAGAAAAATACGTTTAAAAGTAATCGAATTAGGTATTTCAATATTATAATTAGATAGAAAAATTATTTCTGTAATTTATCCATACAGTTTGTCACGAAATTTTCATAAAAGAGCATTACGAAAATGTAAACAATTTCTTACAAATAAATGTGTTTAACTTTTTATATAATCACCGCAATTTTTACATTTCTTAAAAATTTATTTAGTGCTAAAATAGTAATTTCTTGCCGTTTCGAAACTTTGGGTAGCTTTGAAATTTCTTTAATCATCATCATTCAATTTTATTATATCATATTTATTATTTTGATTTTTAGTTTACCGTTTTTATAACTCTAAAACATTTTTGCAATGTGTCCAGTATCTATTTTTTCTCATGTTAACCTGAAGATTTTGCTGACCAGACCAAAACTTAAATACTGTAAATTAATAAATAAGAAAATCATAGCTGTAATTTATCCACACAGTATATCTAAAATGTTAAGGCATCCAATAAAAAAGCTCGAAAGAGGTTATTCTTGTTAATTGAAATCTTTATAAACATTTACAAATATGCATACTTATTTTTTAAAAATTGAGATAATTTTTATATGCGTACTTCTTTTTTAAAAATCATCGTAATTGTAAAATCTTTTAAAAATGCATCTATGGCCAAAAGAGGAATTTTAGGTCGCATAAAATCTTTCAGGCAACTTAAAAAATTGTCCTTTATAACACTTTAATTTTATAATGTTATAAATATGTTTTATAATATTATAAACATGGTCCTCAGTTTTAGTTAACCACAATTGAATCCTGAAATATTTTTGCACAGCGAACAGTTGCTAATTTTCACTCAATTAAAAATCAAATCGGATGATTTTACTAGACAGCCCGAAATTGATAACTTTGAATCGTAGACATTGTTTTGCCAAAGTAGCAGATTGCATAGCTGCATTAAGCTGTTGCGAAAAATATGTCCTTCATGAAGGATTTAATTTAAAACCTGTTTTTTCTTTTTTTTAATATTCGCACACAATTTGTCTAGTTTTTTTTATTACATCACCGATAAAAAGATATAGTCCAAACTACCAGAATATGGTCAAATTTACCATGTTACAGGCTCTATGGTAACACCAAAAAACAATGTAATTTTTACAGAAGCACTTTGGTAATAACTTTTTGGTAAAATTAAAATAAAGCACGCTTTTATAATCACGCTGTTTGGTAGTAATTGGGTAAAATAAAAGTAATTTCATGCGAAATTTTGTAATTTCAGCAATGCTAGAATAGTTTGAAAGTGACGCAAAAGTACTCATTTTGATAATTTGTATTTTATTTAGCAATTACTTGCTAACTTTGTTTCTCGTCCGTTATTAGTTTTTTTGTTATATAAGCCATATGTTAACATCTAATAATATTTAAAATTATAAAAATTATGTATTTGTAAATGTACGTATTCCTGTACTAGGCTGAACTAAATCAGTAGCTTAAATAAATACTGCATCAGAGTAAATAAAATTACTACACCAGGACTGTCTCAACATACTAAAATGGAAACCCCTCAGTATCTGGATCCGCACCCTAGATGCATTAATTTATTAATTGTTACGCACGCATGCGCAGGCTTGTGTACTCGTTGCAAAGTTCGGCTAATATACCCTTTTCAATTCGATATGCAAATAGCAAATGATAGAGAAAGACAGCACGTTGTTATTAATGCATCTTTGTGATGTTTTTCTTTAATTTGCACGTCCCGCAGTGGACTGATCGTTAAGACACGGCTCCCACCAGATCACCGAAGTCAAGTATCACTGGCTGCTGTCAGTGTGCGGGTGGGTGACCACTTGGATCAGTCTGCGTAGGGACCGAGGGTGTGCTGTATTGGTCCTCGTTAAACTGTTCTACCGTGAAGTGCTCGACTTCGTGTGCAGGTCATCGGGCTACCAAAGCGGGGAGTCATCCCCTCTGCAGAGGATCAAAATTGTGTTGTCTTCGGATCATCCTCAGGGATGTTTCCCAGACCATCGCCAATAGCCCATTGTGCAGCTCTAGTGCGACGTAAATGAACTACAACAACAACATCTAATTTGCACAATCTTTTAGCAAACTTGAGTAGGGCTTTTAAAGGGTGTTTTGAAATGAGCACACAAGTCTTCATATGAATGTGTAACAATAAATAAATAGTTAAAAATATTCGTGAAATAGTAATGAATGTTTTAAAAATTAATTTTACACCCATCAAGTCATTCCGCCAAACACTATTCAAAATGAAGGTAGCGGATTCAAATTAAAGCGTAACCATGGATATATTACAGTAAATATATAAATTTAGTTTAGATACATACATGGTCGTACGCTAAATGCAAATAATTGTTTTTCTTTTGTCAAACTGCAGAAAGCATAACATAAAAATGAGAAATACTGCACAAAGATATTGAACCAACTACCTCTACACTTCTGAGCGTTTGACAGAAAGACAACATCCACGGCAATGAAATCCCCAATAATCTATGGTTGTTTCACTTGAACCTCGCCGTGCTGTATTGCTAATCCGCTAACAGCTCTGAAACGTATATGTAATTAGTTCGAACCCCGCCGATGTATATTCTTATTGTCTTTCTTAAAATAATGTTATCTGTTTTATAAAACTGAAAAGAGTTTTTAAGCTGTTCTTTGTATTTAGAAAGAAAGAAACTCATATATGTAAATAAATAAATCTCACTACCCCTTAAAAGAAAGATAAAACAGTCATCATAGTGTAAATATCTGAGTTTAGTATCTTTAAAACACTTTAATTAAACATTTTAAGCCCTCATTCTTGTCCTTTTAACTCTTTTTATAATTGAGAAATTAAAAATTATAAATAATTAACAATCAGCTAACTCGTGTCAACCATTTAAATAAACCGTCGAAGTGAAAACAGATTATTACCATTCTATTTGGAAAAAAAGCATAGACGTAAGAAAGTTAGTATTTTTAGATGAATGGTAAAATGAGTGACAATTCTGAAGGTCATTTTGGTAATTTTCTTGATACTTTAGAGCATGGCATACAAAATCAATTATTTGGTTGCATTTGCTTTTGAGATTTGCATTTGCAACTAAATGTGTTGTAATAAAAACTATAATTTTGAAAAGCAGAATATCCGGTAATCCATAGCAACAACGAACGGTAAAATTACCATATGAATGATTTAAATATCCTATATTTTGGATTAATTCTCAGAATTATGGTTTCTTTCAGCAAAAATATCTTTAGCATATAAGTATGGTGATTTTGCCAGAATTTTTTTTCTCCTTGAAGTACCACCCCGTTAAAATTTTGACCACTTTAGCTTGTTTATTTATCTAGGTAATATTTTTAAGTTATTTATTTATTAACAAATTTCTATCGAGCCTCCAGTAAGCACGAGCTTTAAATACTTGATTTTTAAGAGATTTTAATGTTGTGTTTTTTTAATTATTTTCATAACCGTATAAATTGATATTGGTATATTAAATTTTGCCACATTAAATTTTAAGGTGAATATAGACAATAATGAAACTATAATAAAACTTGTTGATTTTAAAACAGCCTGAAAAGTGACCCTTTTTTCTAATGTTAAATTATGTGCAGTAAATATCAAAATATTTAATTTTTCTGTCGGAAACTAATTCAAACATTTATCATATTTTAATAAATTTTTAAATTATTCATAATAGAGCTTATCCTAAATTCTATTGTCTAATTTTCTGCTTGATAAGCTTCAATATAGGCTTAAATGAGCAATTTCAGTAGCAAATGCTAATTTCCTTTTGAATAAACTTTATTCCTCTAAATCTTTGTGCTTCAATCAAATAATTGGCTTATTAATAATACATGACTTAGCACCTGCTTTAGCAAGACACTTTTTTCCGGATTTCATTCACAGTTATATCAGCATTCTACATATAAAAGTTAACTTGTGCTCATCCGGACAGAATTCGCATGATTGAATTTGCATGCAGTTTGATGAAATACCTAATGTGTAATATAGTTAAATAAAAAAATAATTTTAATTGTTTGTTGAACTATGAACAATAAGTCGAAATGTCTTCGAAATTGTCGTTTAATTTTCCAGCTACCTTAATCTAATTTATTTTGTTCGCTGCTTTGTTTTTAATTTAAATATTTAGTTTACCGATGAAACAAAATTTTATTCCTGAAAAATTTGTTTGACTAATATCATTAAATATTCAATAAATACACCACCATAACATTGGTACCATAAACCATACTACGGTGTAAATTTGCTTGAACAAAATTATGATGATAAATTGAACCATATTTCAGTTTAATTTGATTGACAGTAACATGAAATGAAATTTAAGATATTTGAATATATGGTTCAACTCAATGCCATATTACGGTTGTACCAAACTTAATCAACAACACACGCTCAGAAAGAAAAAAGCATGGTTAGAAATACCAGAATATGGTAACATTTACCGTGTTTCTGTCTTTATGAGAACACTAAAAACTCGGTAATTTTTACCGAATCACTTTGATAATAATTACGATGAAATTAACAATAAAATATGGTTTTATATTGTGTGATATCATTTTATAAATGTATTAAAATTTGGTAATTTTATCATGATGTCTCAGAGCATTGCATAAAAGTCATTTATTCGGTTAAACTTATTTTTCAGTTATTTATTATTAAAATGATATTATTAAAATTTTAAATACCAAAATTTCCAGTAAACCGTTGCCATATGAAAGGAAAAAATTACCAAATGAATGGTTTAAATACAATATATTTTGGTTTAACCGGAATTATGATATTTTTACCTGAAATGGTATTTTTACCTACTATACACTACGATAATTTTACCAGATTTCTTTTTTTTTCGAACAGTAGCGCAAGTGTAGCAGTTCAAAAATTTGCAGCAGATTTATAAAACAGCTTCATACTTTTAAATGCAATTGCATCCCAATACATTCGCTTATTAAATAGAAAATTGTGAAACAACGTTTCCATTGGTAAATTGTCAATTTCCGATTTAAATACTACTTAAAACTATTTAACTTTTTTATGTTAAACTACTTTAAATATTAGAAGACATTATGCTATTCGTGACTATGCTTTATAATTTACTTATATTATTTGCTTATTTTATTAATATTTACTTTCATGACTATGCTTTAATATTTACGGTTTACATGCATTAATATTTACTTATGATATGTATTTTTTTATTTTTTTATTTAACCAACAATGCGTTTCAACGAAAAAATGACTCTAAATTACTAATGTAGATACATGGCTGTGGGAGACATATAGAACTCATCCATAATGAGCAAATTGCAATAAATTGGGGGAATTACTAACAAACGTAATATTAGAATACTAATTTATTAAATTGGATCGAATATTTAAAGTAATTAATTTATTTACAATTTTTTTGCCATTTTAGACTTTCATTTTTGAAACTCAATTTCTTTTGCTGAGCAAAACATTAAGGAAAAACTAATACTTTAATATATTTTATTTTATTTAATTAATAAGACCTATATCTCAGCTAATATGAAATATTGATTTGTCCAACTGCTTTATAAAATAAAACCCATATTTCACCTATTTAAGTTTATTACATGTAGTTTATTATATGTATTTTTGCTCTTTTAATCACCTACTTATTTGCAAAGTATTAATCAGTAAAATTAAGTTTCGCTACTCATGTAGTATTTAGCGAAGGAGAAAAAAAAATTTGTCTTGGAAGAAAAAAAATTTGAATTATTTCATAATTCGAATTTTTTTTATTTTATAATTTTTAATGCATTGATAATATCAAATAAAGAAATTTGAGGATTACCTCAAACTTCCTAAGTAATAAAGTAATTTATCGTTAATAACTACCTAAGTAACAAAGTAATTTATCATTATATTTCATATGCACATTAAAAACTAATTCATATGCACATTTTATTATTGATATCTTCTGCATGAAATTATGATAGAATGTTAGAAATAATTGTTCTTTGTTTAAAATAAATACCACACATATATTAAGTTAATAAATTTTATGATAATCTTGATTATTTGTATTATTCTGGAGTATCCTTTAAAACTATGACACAGTTTTAAAGGCTTCCTTAATATTTTTTTATCAATTGATTTTTCATATAAATTCGAATTATTAAAATATATTTTAAAAGGATTTCTGAAAAAATACAATCCACACTAAAAATGCATTTTGACAAGTGATTAGATAAATACCATAACAGAAATACTCTAGTAGAGCTAATTGTGCCCGTCTCTATGATACTTTTAAAATTACTTTTTTTCTTGTTTCTGAAAAATGAATAAAATTCTTTCAGAACAATTATTCATTCATGAATTATATTTTGACAATATTTATCCTCAAAGGATAAAAAATACAGGTTTCATTATTATTTTTTTGAAGGAAAATAGCTCTCTGTGTTCTGTATATATATATATGATAATCATATATATATTGTTTTTAATTACATGGAAACTTTTTCCCCTTTCATTTAATCATTTGTCGTTCCAATTTTAATCATAAATTCTGATTCTCAAATGCATTTAAAGGCGATATCTTTACTTTAATACTGATTTCTTCTATTGTTAATCTGACTTTAATTTTGGGTATCTAAAACACAATAAAAGGAAGGAAAGAAATTAGCAAATATTAAAGAACTCTTTTTGTTTTTTTTCATCTTCCAGATGTTGGGAAAAAAGTTTATTTTTTAAGAAGGTGAAGTATATTGTTCAACGAAACTATGATAATTAGTTTTTTTTTAAAAATCTTTAAGCCAGATGAATAAAGGAGACTTATTTCTCTGAACAATAATAAATCTGAGGGTATTTTCAAAAGAAAATAAATGAGTCTTTTGAAATAATCCTAATTTGAGAAAAATTACTTTTTATTTCATGAGGAATCTATTTCGTTTCAATTTATAAGGATGTATTACTGAATTTAAAAAATAAAAATATCAAAATTGCCGCTTTCCAAGACATATAATTTTCAAAACATTCAACAAAATTAATTGAAGGAAAAAGATAAAGCAGAGTTTGAATCAAGTAGTCCCATTTTTTAAAAAGTTAACTAATCAGATGCAGGATAATAGATGATAATAATAAAGTATAAGCTTATAAATCACAATTTTTACCAATTTGATTCTTGTTCATTAGATAATAATTAATGTTATTTTAGAGACATTTTAGAAAAGTTTCTATATATACCAAAAAGGTATACGTATTTTTTAGTTGCATGGGATTTTTAAACCTGGCGAAAATAATTATTAAAAATGTTCAGTTCCTAAATAGAGGATTCGAGGGATCCAAACAATAAGATATTTGAAATTATCAAAATAATATTTTATGAAAATTACTCAGTTTTTATCCTTCTTCCTAAGTCTCAACAATATGGGACCTACTATCTTGCAATCACGAGATGAACCCCAAACTTAACTGAAAGCAACCTCACTGAGCATCTCGCGATTACCAAGCGGTACCAGAGCTATAGCTTGTTCTAATTTTGTTTTGCTAAGTGCTTTTCGTATACTTAAAAAAGTTAACTTTCAAAATATGCATTTATTTACTAAATTGAATTTAGAAATTCATTATTATTAACATTATTTAAAATTCATTTGCACTTCGTTATTTTTATAAGCTTTTAAACTTATAAAAATGACGAAGTGACAAATGAATGTCTAAATATTCAGAACAATTGCAAATTTAATTAAATTTTTTGTCTAACATGGAAAAATCTCAATATGTATTTTAAAATAAATTACCATTTATTGAAAATCCATTAATCTTAATAAGTTGTACCAATATTTAAATTAGGCAATTCCCGAAATAATTATTTCATAATACCTTCAAAAATATTTTATGGGACAGTAAAAACCAATATTAGTAACTACATCAAATCTGCTTTAATTTTGAAATAAAGTAATACGAAGTTTAAGCTAATGAACGTTTTTTTTTAAATCAAAATGTATTACAACGATAAATATCTTTCAAATTTATTCAGCAAGTTTTATAAACATCTGAGGCATTAGCTCCTATTCAAAATATATTTTGTTAATTTTCGTTAATTTATTACACAACTAAGAACATACATATTTATAAAGGCGAACTTCAGTTTCTGCAAATTAAAAGTAACATTGCATACTGCCGCAAACACTCGCCAACTCGTTATCGATTGTAAACATTTGCAGACGAAATCAAAAGGAGCCAACATAGAAGTTTCCGGAAGCAAAAATAATTAACGTATGGTGTGAAGGCGAGTGATCTTGATGTAAACTTCATGCGCTTTCGGTGTTTAGTGCTTTCATACACCCTATAAAAGCTTGATTTGATGTTAATTTGAAGAAAAAAAAGTGTTCATTCATACAACTTTTAAGGTTTCTCAACATCAAATTTGGAGACATTCTGTGTACCTTTCGTCAAGACAACAAAAAAACCAGACAAATTTCGCTCAATTGAAATAATTGTACCAAGTGTAAAATAAGCGAACCAGAGCTGGTTAAGGATGAGGAAAAATGTTATTAGAAATGGTATCGAAAAATAAGCCCCATTAGTAAAATCTCTTTGAATAAGATGAAAAATAGCAAGAAAAATTATTATCTTTTATAGCATAAAATTTCCACATTTTAAGAATTGCAATTCCTCATTATAAAATATTGTGTTTAAATTCTGCAAAATAAGCTTGATGCTGATCCTGATTTAAAAATTAATTTGATTCATTTTCACCCGACTTTAAAAATAATCAGTACTTTGAAAGAAGTTCAAAGATTCTGTTTAACTATATTTTTAAATAATTTGTTATTTTTTATACAATTTCGTTTCATCTGAAATTATTATTTTTAATTATATTATGTTCCATTTTATTTTAATGACGAACCTTACAGTCCAGCTACAGTGATTTAAAATGAGAAAAAACTAACGTCATTACAACAATAAAACACACAATTATAATTTCAAAAAAAACATTAAAGATTTGTTAAAAATATCAAAGTCTTTAGCATGTTCATTAAAAATGTTGTAAAATCTATATAGAGAAAAATTTTACGTATAATTATTTTCTAAATGATCTTACATATAATTTTTCATTTCGTATATTGTGACTTTTTAGAGTATATTAAACCATTCTTTCTTCATTATTTTTATCATTCTTAATTATTTTTATCAGAGCAATCAATTTTATTATTTATAGTTTCATAAAAAAAATAATAAGCAAGACAAACCCTATGGTATTCCAATACTGTAACGTCAAAATATTTTGAAAAATAGAAAAAGAAACATCATGAGTTGTTTTATAATTTAGAAAACGTAGAAGATTATTATGAACTCTTTCGATAAAATGCTTTCCCTTATTATGGTAGAGACTCTCGATAATACTGCAATATTCCAAGGTAGAACGAATAAAAATAAAATAAATTATTTATAAGGTTTAGTCTTTTTCGAAGTCTTTGGTTTTGCGTTTTAGAAAACCGAGTTCACGAAAAGATTAGGAAACTAAATTATTTATGTGATGAGAAAAAACACTGAAAATTAACAAGATATTTAATAATATCCTAATGATTTCAAGCAGTATTGTTAATTTTGTATGAGAACATTAAAGGTTGTTATTTATGTATATAAGTAACACTGGAACATTTTTCAATATTAAGATCTAAACTTTTAATATTATACCAACTTTATAAGCATCTATGTTTTGTTGCAAACTAATTGCATCTGAAATGATATATGTTGTTACTTAAATAAATTAATACTTTAATAAGGTAAATTAAAAGACTTTATTTTTGGTAATCAGAATTGTTTGATTAATTTATTAGCAAAAAGAGCGATTGCCTTATAACACAAACTTTTTACTAATATATCTAGGCAAAACGATTTAGGAGAAAAGGGGTCGTATAGAGAGTAAAAAATAAACGAACCACCCTAAATAACTTTTGATCTAATGATCGGATCTCCACGTTCCAGGACTCAATCTTGCTGGTTTTAGAGGTAACCTCATATATACTAATTAATTATCGCAAACGATATTTTAAGCTGCGAAATCAGGCACAAAAACGCACTTTCTCTGAATAAACATATCTTTTTTTCGACGAATTCGAATTTCTGAGTTCCCAAAATATGGGGTAGCCGCAATGTGGGAAATATGGTCCCAATAGTTTGGTCAAGAGAGAGGTCCGAAGTTTGGACCCCTTAATATTAATTTCATTTTTTGTGTATTTCTTCATATCTCGAGAGCATTTTAAGCGAATTGAAAAATATTTGTACATAATTATTAAATTTTTGTATCCAAAGACAATTCCATGCAAAAAAAATATATAGTAAATATTTATTATTTTTTTATTATTTCATTTAATAAAAATTTAAAAATTTTGAATTGTAAGGTATACAATTTTTTCCATTTTTTGAGGAATGTAAATTTACATGGCAAAATACAAAGTTTGAGCGAAATCGGTTGAATAGCTTTTTAAGCTAATTGAAATCCAAAGTTATTTCGATTAATTAAAAAAGTTATCTCCCAATTCAATTCAGCAAACTGCAAAAAAACTTTTTTTCTTTTGTGATTATTTTAAATTTTATGCTGCTTTGATGGATTTCTTCAATTCATGATCACCATCATACTTTTTATGTAAAAGAGAATCATAATATATGATTTATAATATTATGATGAAATAATAATAATGATAAATGTTAAAGTATAAATAATGTTAGAATATTAAAAAAATGTATAAGATTTAAAATCATATTATAGTTCTTAGTTTTGCTGCCATTAATTTTAACAAATTTCATTTTTTACTAACAGGAGTGCCCAAAATTTCAACAATGGTGACTATTTTTTTAATCTACTTAATAGAAAAGTAATGAAGCATAGACTAAAATACTTGATACAGTTTAAATTGTGAAAATTCGAGAAAAAAAAATCAAAAGTTCAACAAATTCTCTATTCGGCAAACTTTATAAACCTTTTTTTCTATTATGATTGCTCTAAATTTCTTACGGCATTGGTAAATTTTTTTTCTATAAATGACAACCATCATACAAATTTGTAAAAGGGAATAATATTAATTTATCATAATATGATGATACAATTGTAATAAGAATATTAAGCACATATGTCTAAGTAGTAATAATGTCAGAATAAGAAAAGTTAGTCTTAATTTTAATTAAATTTAAAATTTCATTGTAATTTATATATATATATATATATATATATATATATATATGCAGCGACATACATTTTAATAAATGTAATTTTTTTACAAAAGGGAATTACCAAAAAATCAATTACGGTGGCAATTCATTTTGTAATTTTTCTTTATATATTTATGGAAAAATAATAGGGCATTGACTTTAATACTTGATGTTTAAATATTCTATTCTAATTGGCGACGCTGCGAAAACCTCTTCGGAAAATATATTGTTACTCATTAGGCGAGCAGTTGAATTTGAGGAACTAAACACTCTTAAACCGTAATTGGAAGTGATGAGGGTATTCCCTCAATCATACTCAAATGTCGCTCGGTAATGAATATAAATATCGTCGGGAAAACTCGATTGATATGAAACCTAACCTAAGTTGATTTCGCACTACAACCACGATGAGTTATCTGAAATGATAATACCGCATAGAGGTAAGTAAATCGTTTCATTTATTTAAAGCCGATGTCAATTTGACGAAAGTGCAAATGATCGATTCTGAATATATTATAGAATATCGAATTCAGGCGGTTCATTCGACTAAGGATCATTTAGATATAATTTCTATCGATCACTGGTACGGCGAGGCTATTAAGAATTATTGAGAGAAGATTACACATTAAATGGCCGAAAAGATAGGATGAAAAAAACATCGTCAAAAGGCCTTAGAATTTAGAACAATTAAATTTAAAGTATAGTGTAGAAACAAAGCAAGTGCCGCCAGATTCGGCAGAATACATGAGTTTAATTTGGCAGAATACATCAGTGCCAATTTCTAAACTGAGATTTTGATCACAGAAGATAATTCCTAGAAAACTAGGAGAGAGTTAGTCTCCCTATTTGTTATTTGCCTATTTTATTATTGAAAAAGGTGGAGCGATAGTTACAAAATTCGATTTCTAATTAGTTACAGCGTAAATCTCTAGTTCTTCAGTTAACGAGTTCGTTATTTTTTTTTTGTTTGTTCTTATTCGCAATGGTAGATTATTGTGAGCAACTCGCTAATTAAATAGCAATAAATTAGTGCTAGAAATTATTGGAATTTTAATATCGTAATATTTTGACAGGAAATATCCAAATTTCATGATATACCGTGATGTTTTTTTTTTCAATTATATTAACACTATTTTCGTAATGGTCAATATTTTCGTGACCCAAATAAAATTTATCAGGACTAACCACAGTATCGTAATCGATTAATATCGATAATGCTTACGATAATATCTTATGCAATATTTACTGTTTTCAATTATGAAAACGATATAATCGTATTTGATAAATATCGTTATCGATAATATTCGCATTATTATGGTATCCGATATTTAGTCGTTGTCAATAATGATCGTAAAATTATCGGTGCCGATAAGGATCGTGTTTTCGCTATTTATCGTAGCCATGGTGCCCACAATACATCATGAGAATAGTTTTGAAATATTGTTAATTAGAAAAAATATCAATATTTCGTGAAATATTGAAATTTCGCCTCACTCTACTGCAAATTGCAATTTAATCACTTCGCATTCCTCCTCCCTCAGTAAAAGGAGTACCCTCTTTTAGAAAATGAACTAAATGTGTCACCTTTTGCAAGGAAGGTACTAACGTTTTTGATCATCGGGTATAGTTCTATATAGAATATGACCGAACATACTCCGTTTGTAACTGTGTCGGTCTATAGTTTGCGGGTAATGAAATAATGTGGGTATAGTTTGCGAGTGCTTTTGCATAAGATAATATGACTGGGCATACATTGTTTATAGCATTATATCAGTTAAGCATGCTTGTTCACTCAGTCACCTCCAACCATCCAGAGAGAGCCGTGATGGCACAGGGTATAGAGCTCTCGATCGCAATGAGGTGACCTAAGTTCGAATCCCAGCAATGGCAAGTTGATACGAAATCCGAACCCAGGTCACTACAGTGCTGACGCAAAATATCCTCTGTAGTTGACGGATTTTCCTCTCCTTGTAACGCAAATGCTGGTTAGTTCCATTAAAAAGGCCTCCGTGAAGACTAGTTTGATTCAATGATTGATCCAGAAGATCCTTTGTCTTCTGGGTAGGGTTCAATATTACAAAGCTATCCAGTTGGACATTGGTAGTCGTAAACTGAAATAATGGTCGGTTGTTCAAAACCGGATACAAAATCATCCGGAGAGTAAGAAGATAGTTGTGTGACAAGTTCGTTGTTAACTCCTTCGATAATAAAGACGACCTTTGTCGATGATCACTTGCCAGAACTTCAAATCTACCGGTGACGCAAGGTGTTTTTTGAAAGTCATGAAGTGGTCAAGTTTGTACTAGAAGTACTTACTTAGTTTGTACTTACATGTGACGCATGTAACTGAATTCTTGAACTCAGGTCTTATTTTAAGTTTTTAATGACACAAACATTAAACATTCCAAAAAGTAACGACCGTTTAAAAATTTCAGCATGACAACCCACCTTTTTGATCAACTTCTTGGACGATTCAGAGGGACCAACGGCTCTCTATCAGCTCTAAAGTAACTCCCTTGGACTTCTTTTTGTACCGGCACTTGAAAACTTCCGATTTAGGACACCGTTTAGGAACAATTGACCAAATTTAGAGGTCAAGACTCCAAAGAACATTTCGGAAAGAGCTGTCTGTTCTGCCCTGCTGGTGGATCGGTACCTTGCAGATTTAAGTGTGTGGGTCCATCCGCCTTAAAGTGCAAATAGAATATCTCGGGAACTGTGTAGCTGTTTTCTACCCGGGATTTTAACACCAAGTTCGGGGGTCATCTCAGTAGACGTCACAATCACATGTGGGTTAACTCGAAAGGGAGATTTATTTAATTTCGTTTTCAGGTGTCATTAATAAACTAATTTTATAGTTAAATATTTTCAAATTCTCGTTTTACTCAGTCTCTCTTTTTTATATTAAAAAAAGAGAAAAGACCACTTAACAGAACACTTTAGTTATTTTTTTTTCTTTTTTTCTGCTAATCGATATTTTTTTTAATCATTCCTGCTGCTAAAACTTACTGGTTTTTCGTCTAAAAATGAAAGAATTTTTCAAGGAATATATGTAAAATGATTTGACATAGGAATAGAGGAATTTACTTTTTTAATTAGCATGGTTTACGTTTGTCATGGTCACTTGGAGAAAATGAATTTTTAATTTGATAATTTACCAACTGAAAAAAGTATCAACTTAAAAATTATTCTCGAACAATTAATTTCATTTATTCCTCTTCATTAAAAGTTACGTGTGATTTTTTTTTTTCATTGCCGATTTCTAGAGCGAATAAAACCATTAAACAAAATCATTTCTTCAATATAAAACCAAAATTAGTATTTTATTCGATAATCTTCTAAAAGAGAAAAAATGTCTTTTCCTTTCGTGATAAAAAGATTTGTTTCCTTAAAAATAAAAATCTAAAAATAATCCGAAAAAATTAACTTAAAAGGACAATTAAGAGAAAAACACTGGGAAAAAAAGCCCTCTGTTAATAATTATATGATTTTAACAACCAATTAATTCAATTCCAGTAGTTGAGCCAGAATTTATTTATTCAAATGAAATTAGATGTTTTTTTAAAAATTAGATAACATTTAAAAATATAATTAAAATTTTCCACTTCATACTGCTTAAAAGAATTATTAGGGCTTTGAATCAATTCTCAAATTATTTTTAATTGCAATAATTACTCTTATTTTATTGTGATAAAATAATATACAAATAATACTTTTCAACGGGTCATTTTTTTTAAAAAAATTCATTGTATTAAATTGAAATATTTTCTTAATTTTTGTTAACATTTTAAACTTGTCAAAAGATTACCGTATGAGAGATTACTTTTTATTGGTATTTCATTTATGACAATACTAATATTATGTGATTGTAATTACAATCAAAAATAAAGTATTAAAAGTTCCTTTAAATCAAATTCAAACTAAACTTAAATGATTAGTTTTTCAGAGAAATATCTTATTACGTCAAAATAAATACTAATTTATATTACATTTGGGTTCAACTCTCCGAATCGAAGGTGTTTTTTATGGTACTTCTCTTCTGGCTTCATGGTCCTGGCTTTCTTAAAGGTGCTTTCTTCCCTTTATTTTAGGAAACTTAGTAATTATTGCAAAATACAAAAGAAAGGAAACTTTCACTACTGCTCTTCAATGCTGTGTTAGCAAGGAGTTAAATTCTAATATTAATTCAAAAAATTTAGGCAAAGTGTTTCGTATTTTATGTATGAAATAAATTTTAAGAAAAATCATTTTAAGCAAATTATTTAAAAATTAAGACACATTTGTCTTGCTTCAAAAATCAGAAAAATGACATACGTAACTGGAAAATCAATGATTCTATTAGGAACCTGTTAACTTTACTTTTGGCCACAGAATGTTTTTACTTCAAATATTATAATTTCTTTAAATTCGCAAAACCCTTTTCTAAAATCATGAAATTCAAATTTTACGAATTTGAGATCAAAGCTTACGTTTCTATTCCAATATTAATTTACTCGTTAAAAATAAAGTAAATAAATAAATAAAATTTGAAAAAATGTCGCTTATTGTAAAAATTATATTTTGAGATAAGCTGTAAAAATACTATTTCTGTTAAAACAAATCTGAGAAAAGCTATATGATCTGCCAAATATCTTTTAAAAACTCTTACTTTCCAAAATTTTTACAATTGCATATTTTCGAATCATAAAATTCTAATTTTCTGAAGTTGCACCATATTTTTTTAATGAAAACTTGATAATATGCTTTAAGTAAACATGAAAGCATTCTATTTTACATTATTGTGAATTAAATTTAAATGATATACTCATTTTTGAATAATTTAAAAGGTATTATTATCCAATTATATATTTTTGAAATTTGCATCGTTTATATCTGTACGGTCCCATTAAAAAGAATCAAATACCTTTTTTTTTAAAATCCATTTTTAAAAGATTGCTAAATTATTTTCTTTATTTCTGATTTTCCTCATTTATACAAAGCATCCATCGCTTTTCTTCTTTCCTTTTTAAAAAAATTAAAAAGAAAAAGAAAAAAAAATTTCTTTCTGTAATCAAATATTAATAAAAATAATTTTTTTTATTAATATTCTGTATTATTATTTATATTTTCCCCTGTGGCGACATCTAGTGAATAACAAATGAAAGC
Organism: Parasteatoda tepidariorum; assembly: GCF_982258835.1. Classification (NCBI taxonomy): domain Eukaryota; kingdom Metazoa; phylum Arthropoda; class Arachnida; order Araneae; family Theridiidae; genus Parasteatoda; species Parasteatoda tepidariorum. Next base: position 31,200,723 of record NC_141765.1, on the reverse strand, counting down.
AAAATAACCAGATTGAGAAGTATTATAGGAGGCTCACTATATCATAGGTAGGCATAGATAAAGGCAGAAAAATCCCCTATATTAGTACCTGATCAGGGGGAAGCGAGGTCATTTTTCAATCGGCATTTACCCTTCTCTAGATTAGGAACTTTTATAGTCCACTCTTTTTCCATGCGTTGAGGGAAGCAAGTTGAAAGAGGTGGAAAATCTCACCTTTTCCTCAGAATTTAGCGAATGGACACAGGACGACACCAAAGAATCTATTAAGGGAATAATAAATCTCAAATTACATATTCTTTGACCCTGTATTCGGGTCATGAATCAAAAATTGTAAAATCGCCTCTAATCCTGATATAAGTAGATTAAGTATATTTATAGTATTTTGAATTCTTCAAAAAAGATTGGGAAATTATTTTATGTGTGGCTTTTATGACGCTGTATTTTTTTAAACAAAATAAAAATAAGTGTTGTATAAATGAAAATTTAAAAATTTCATAAGTTTTCAAGTTTATGCAACAAAATTAAATTCGATAATAAACTATTATGGAATTTATTTTACATTAAATAGTATTACTATTATTAATAGTATACTACCAATTGTTTAATAGGTGCGTATGTACTCATTTCGTGTTCTTTTGAAATATTTCAAAAAATTCTTTCTGCATATAAATCTGACTTTTATAAATTGACTTAAATATTTATAAAACAAAGAAAAACAGTCGTAAAATAAATACATAGGACTTATTTAGAGTTTGCAAAATAGTCCAAATTATTTTTAAAATTATTGTTGGATTTCTCTATGTATTAAAAAAAAACATAAATGAATTAATTTATTTGTGTATGAAACCATAAATAAGCTCAGCTAAAGTAAGTTCGTTTTATACATCAAATACAATCTATTGTTAATGCTTTAATGATAATAAATATTTACTCCTTATTAAAATATTCTTCGATGTTAATTAATTATTAATTTATTATTTTTTCTGTTTTTGCTGTAGTTCAAAAGTTACAATTTCATTGATCAACATAACGTTAAAAAAACACGCGTATATATATTCAATTAATATAATCGACTAAAGCTTTTTTAAACTGAAGAATAAACCTGTATCTGTTTTTAAAAAATATGAAATAATTTTTATGTAATATAATATTTTTTAATAAATAGAGAAACTTTGAACCAAACGAAAGTTAAAAGATTGTGCTATGAACACGGAAAAAGAAGAGAGATTATGATTTATTTATTGGAAAGACAGATAAATGAAATAAATGATATCTCTCCTTCGTCCAGTCTAGCTGACAATTTCGCTATAGGGAAGCTCTCAAAAGGTGTGAATATGACATAGATCTAAATTTTAAGCTCTAACATCTATTACTTTTACTTCTAAATTTAATTCATGGTAAAAATTTTAGAGCAAATTTATAATTCTGTCTAGTAACCGGAATAAACAAGAATTGTTGCAGACGTTTTCTATAAATAACTTTAAAAAAAATAATAAAAAAAATCGAACCGAAAGAGCCAATTTTGGACATTTTCATGATATTATCTAAGCAAATGTAACAGGAGAAAAATGTTTTAAATAGTGTCCTGATCTTTATAAATAAAATTTGGAGAATAAAGTTTAAATAATGACGGTTACTTGTAACAAATAGCAGATATAATAGTTATCCTTAACAAATAGCAGAAATAGCTAAATGAAAGACTTCTAGGAGTTTAGAACAAAATTAAAATTTAAACCTGGTCTATGCCCTGAAGTTAAACCAAACCGCATTGCAGAAACGAGGAAAAACTCGGTTCTAAAGATCGAGTTCAGCCTGGTCTAAGTTAAACCTACTATGGGGTATTCTGAATTGTTTTACAAGTTTTAAATAAATTTTAAATATGTTCGAAACAATGTGAAACATTACTTAATTGAAAAATATATTGCATTAGTAGTGAATATTTAGTTTATATAGCAAAAATATTAATGGAATTCAGAATTAGCTGCTGTTAACGTTATTATCCCCACCCATTAGGGTGTGCCCAATAGTTCTTCTGCCGTATTAAACAATATGAGGCATTATTTCATATTAATTTTCTAAAAGTATTTTAAAATTAACTAGTTTTGATGTCATATAATTTACTTTAATTTATTTTTGCATAAAATGTCAGGGGACTGCTTTGCTTCCCAGTTTAACTGCATATTCCAGTAAATAATGAATATTAAAAAATATATATATATTCATAATAAATTGTATATATGTATATATATATATATATATATATATATATATATATATATATATATATATATATATATATATATATATATATATATATATATATATATATATATATATATATATATATAATACAAAAATAATAAATACTTTCGTATCAATAAAAGAATTAAAACTCTTTCGGTTTCATAAAATGTCTTTGTTAAAGAGTAAGCGTAGAGCTATTCTATTTCGGGAATTCAAGGCTGAAAACATACCATTGAATAATAATTAGATTTATATTTGAAAGGAGGAGTTATTTTTAGAATCTTGTCCCTTTTTCACTTCCATATAAGGAAGCATTAAATGATTTTCCATAGTGAGTAGAGTTACAAAGGCATGTGCGACTGGGACCTAAGTACACCAATATCTGTAGTATTTAATGTGAGAGCGAACGTTTTCGCATGTCTCTTGCTGAATAACATGTTCCAATAACCATCTGGAGATTTGTCCACACCCCCTCCTGTGTGGAGTGGAGATGTGAACTGTTGTAACCACCAGCTATCTTTAAATAAAGCTTTTTATAACGTATCATGGCTTTCAACTGCATTTCTTAATATAAATACACCAATGATAACAGAGATGTAGCCCTGTTATAAGACGCCAGGATTATTCCTTAGCGGAGGAAACGTACGCTTTTCTACCTCTGGAACTAAGCGTAACGGAGGCTGACTGTTTCGTGGAAATTTTCCCCATTCCATCACCCCCGGGGGAGAAAAATTGCTGCAGTGAAAAAGCATCGAAGGAAAGGAAGGATGAGGTTGTTTTTTCAAGTACCTATACCTTATCGCTAGTTGGAATGTTGAAGTTGGATAGAGCTTCTTGTCACAGCCATGAAAACGTTTGATGTCTAAGATTAGTGCCTCAAAGTTGGAAGAAACATCATCCATGGTAGTGATTCGACACCGAGTGAGACTACAATTCTTACTGCTCAAGTTGTGAAAACAAAAGTGAATGTGCGCGAATCTTAATCATGAATATTCATGAATTGCTACGATTTAAGTGCGCGAAAGAAAAATAAAAAAAATTATATATATTTTTTTTTTCTCTTCAACGAAATTGATGAAGGTCGACGTTGGCGAGTATGTTGTAAATATTTTATTGAAATTAGATTTGAGCCTTGCTCTAAACTTTTTATTATGAATAATTGAATAGAATATTATTAAGAGATAGATTGCATTTCTTGTGCTTATATTGCTTTTCTTTTTTTAAAAAAATTATGATATAATATTCTTATTTATCGTGTATTTAAAATGTTCTTAAAGGAAATAAATATGATTCAAACGTCAATTAAATTAGCGACGGCAAACAAAATTAAGTTATTATTTAAACTTTTGTTTCCAAATGATTTTTCTAGATTAAACCGTAACAAAATTCTAAATTTCTCAGAATTTTCTTTTGAACCTAACGATGAAGAATTTTCAAACAAACTGAAAGAAATGTGTAATACTTTCAATTTTTCGGACTTAGTCAAAATTTCAGACATTCTAAGTATTTCCAGTGAGGGAAATAAAGATGAAATTGCCAAACACATCTTAACTTGTTTGTGCGATTTCAATTTTTTTAAAAATTCTTTAGTAATTGAAAATCCCTCTGGAGATGAGGAGGAAACTAATCAGTTTCAATGTAAACAAACTCAAACTGATTTTGAATCACATTTACCAATTAAAACTTCTGTAAGTCAATTTACACAAGTTAGTTTAAATACTAAAATATATGCTGATAAAGATATTATTAATAAATTTTAAAAAATAATAATAATTAATAATAATTTTAATTAACAAATTAATTTTTACAATAAATTTTAAAGATAGGTTTCTGGATTTGATGAAAAAAGTTTTTATTTATTTATTTATTTATTCATTTACTTATTTATTTATTTAATATGATCGGTTTTTGGACGGAATCTTCACGTACTAGGACTCAATCTTAATGGTTTAAAAATGTGACCTTAACTATGCTTGTTAATTGGTGCATGCGATATTTTTTAACTGCGAAATCAGGCACAAAAACGTTCTTTTTCTAAATAAACATACTTCTTTTTCGATGGATTTGGATTCCTTACCATCATAATATGGGCGTAGCCGTAATCTGGGAACTATGGTCCCAATAATTTCCGGAGAGCGGTCTGAAGTTTGGGCATCTTAATGTTAGTTTTCCTTTTACGTATTTAGCCATATCTCGAGAAATTTTTAATGAAAGAGATTTTTTTTTTTTTTTTTTTTTTTTTTAAGTGAGAGAGAGTTTTTTTAAAGCGAATCGAACACTTTTTGTATACAATTATAAAATTTGTTTTTCCAAAGATAATTCTACGAGTAACAAGTTTGTTTTCTTATTAATAATCAAAAAAGTTTTGAATTGTATGGTATACGAATTTTTATATCATATTTAAGATAGTCATTGTCAAGACATTCAAACAGATTTGGTGGCAGCCGCTGCTTCGGTTGCAAACTGTAAAATTTATTCTGTTTTGCCTATTCAAAGTTTCCTAGCAATACTATTTTCTTAGATATCGTACCCTATAACTCCTATGTAGAGAGTCTTAAGACTTTAATGAAGATGGCATTTACGAGAGAATTAATATAGGTGTTAATAGATATGAAGTAGTATATCGTAGGCTTTCGATGCTTAATTTTAATCTTGTTCGAATCGATTATTTTGAGAGATTTTATAACCATCGTTGAACAGGCGACCCAATTTCAGGTTTATGACTACTAATTAAGCGTAGTTTAACCCCGTCCCGCCCTTGTAGGGGGCATCCGAGGAGATACTGACTACTCAAAGTGCGCGCTTTACAACAACTAATGTTCAACTCTCTTGCCTTGTAATTTTGAACCCAATCCAGAAGATAAGGAAACTTCTGGATCAAGTATTGGGAGGAATTTGCCATCGTGGAGTACTTTTTGGTGGAACTAAACCGCATTTGCGTTACACGGAGAGGAGAGCCACGAAAACCTCCCACGATTAGCCTCACGGCAAGGGGACATTATTTAATTAATTTTAATCAAATTATAGATTTTGTCTCTTAAAATTGCATAGTTGAAAATCAAGTAAATATTTCCACACCTTACAATTTAAAAAGTTTCGATCTAAATGTACTTGATAGAATTTCTCGTTTCGAAATCAAATTAAACATTTGATTTAAAAATCAATTTAGGTTTTCCGTTTATCCAGCACTTCTTCGTTTTAATTCATTGTTCTACACTGTTTTGCTTCGGATTTCGATTATATTAATTTTTATTTCTGTAGCCTTGTAATCTTGAAAGCAGCGCAGAAGACAAGGGAACAATGTTAAAAAAAAAAACAATGTTAGCGTATAGTGTGGAAGAAAAAAACGGACTACCTCGAATAAGTTTTGATCTAATGATCGGATCTTCACGCTCTAGGACTCAATCTTAATGGTTCGAAGGGATGACCTCTGATATGCTAGTTAATTAGTGCGGACGCCATTTTAAGTTACGAAATCAAAGATAAAAACGTACTTTCTCTAAATAAACATGCCTTTTTTTTCTACTGATACTGATTTCTGATCCCGAAAATATAGGGGGTAACCTCATTCAGGAAATATTGTCCCCATAGTGTGGACAGGAGAGCGCATTTACCTATATCGGAAGAACTTCTCTTATCGAATTGAAAAAATTTTACACATAATTATAAAAATCGTTTATCTGATGAAGTTAATTCCATGCAAAAAATAACTTTTAGTAAATATTAATTATTTTTTATAATTTTATTTAATAATTGTCGGAACTATTTTGTGTTGTGAGGTATGAAATTTTTTACATAATTTTGAGGAATGTAATTTTTCATGGCGAATTACAAAATTTGAACGAAATCGGTTAAATAGCTCCTGAGAAATCGAATTTTAAAAATACGACTTTTTATAAATTGCGATTGCGTTATTATCGCCCATATTACCTATCAATCGAAAACAAGCTTGTTCTTCATTCCATGTAAATGAAAAAAAATTATCCGCTCCCCTTTTAAAATTGGAACCAACAAAATCATTTATTTTTATGGGTAATTTAGTGCATTTTATTAACTGTTATTGTTTTTTGAAAAAATTGATAAATATTTTAATTTTTAATCTAAAAACAGTTATTGCTTAAAATAAACTTGATCCTATGTAAAAACCTCAATATTTTCGTCTGAAAAGAAATATATTCGAATATGCTGATAGGCAGATTAATCCTAAACTTGCGTTTTTAAATTTTTGAACAAATGCTTACTATTACTTGGTCCCGCAGTGGACAGATCGTTAAAACACGGTTCCCAGCAGATCACCGAAGTCAAGCATCACTGGCTGCGGCCAGTGTGCGGGTGGTGACCACTTGGATCAGTTTGCGTAGGGACTGAGGGTGTGTGGTATGGATCCTCGTTACACTGTTCTACCGTAAAGTGCTCGACTCTGCATGCAGGTCGTCAGGCTACCGAAGCGGGGTGACATCCCCTCTGCAGAGGATCAAAATTGCGATGGCATGTCTTCGGATCATCTTCGGGGATGTTTCCCAGACAGTCGCCAATAGCCCATAGTGCAGCTCTAGTGCGACGTAAATGAACTACAACTAATACTGCTTGCAACATTTTTTTATTTTAATTTCCAAGCATTCCTAATGTTCTATGTTTCAAAAGTGATATTAATTTATTTCAAAACGAATCGGCGCTTAGAAACATATTCATTTGAGATTTTCGACTTTATCAGTGTAAACTCCGCTACCCAATTGATCCGATGCGAGATGCAAATGGTATCCCAATTTAGAGATAAGTAAATTGTAAAAGTTCGATTCTAGTGCTCACTAGTTTTGTTACAACCGCCTAGAGAAAAACGCACAATTCCTAAATCAAAATCAATCCGTTTTTTCAAACAAATGTCACCCGTCCCCACATACAGCTCTTTTTTCCCCCCTTTTTTTTCTTAACTGCTAAATTTCACATTCTTTTAGTAAACAAAAGGACAGAAACTGTTTATGGCATTCATTTGAAAATTCATTTTTCCCCTTCTAAATTCTTCTCAAATCGTATCGATATGAAAGTTAGTTAACTTTAAATAAAGTAATTCTTCTAAATTAATTTACAAGTATGTAGTGCTTTAGCTATTTAAAATGAATAAATAAATTTCGTCATTTGGGTTGAAACGAAACCAAAACTAAGTTTAGTTTCATTTTCTATTTCTTAATGGAAACTCATATTATTTCTGTCTTGAACAACACTTAAAATATAAAAAAAGCATTAAAGGCTTCCGTTAAATATAATTAAATAACAGAAATCACTACTATTTTGAGAAAAATGATATATTAACTTTTATTATGTTTTCACAGATATTGGCCACATGATAAATGTTTCTTATTTTGCTCACTAGATGGTGCCATCAGACTTAAATAATTTTGACAAACTTGGTGTTATAGAATTGATGATTTAATATTTTTATATTCGCTTGCAGATACATCTTATGTTGTTATTCTTCTTCTTTATTTATTTTCTATCAATAAGACTGATGCTTGTATAATTGCCTAATTGTTTGCATATATTAGATTCATTTTTTGCCTTGATAGTTTTCTTTAGTTCTATTTTTGAATCAAGGATTAATTTAAACATGACTCTATCACCTTCGTCCAAAATCGGCCTATATTTAGCTCTCATTTCACATATTAACGCTTTCGAAATTAGGTTTCATGGTTGGTCTTCATTAAACATTTGGCATAATACAGGTTTATGGAGAAAGAATGTGAAGAGACCGCGATGAAAACAATTTTTACATTTTTCTCAGTTTTGAATTAATTAATGATGGCTTGCACACTTCTGAGCTTGATACAACTAATGGTACAGTGGCGGGACTCCAGACAGTTTGAAATATCTAACAAGTAAGACATATCTAATTATTCGCAGCGTTTCATTTTTTTTTTTTTTTCCTTTAAATAAATTGGCCATCCTGATTAGTTCAAATCCGTGTACGATTATGTCGTTCAATATTACTTTTATTTATATTACATGCGTGTAAATTCCCTTCTAAAAATATTGTTTGTTAATGCTTACTAATTTATTTTGCACCTCTGCGAAACTCATAATAATGCATGAAAGCTAAAATCTAAGAAATATTCATCTCTAAATCTGTTTCAACGTTAAAAAATATTTCTGCAAACTTAATTGTGCTGAAAAGTATTTCTGTCATTAATTTTTTTAATGTTCAGGGATTTCTTCAGATATTTGCTAGTAATCAATACTGATAAAAAGAAAAGTCCATTTTTTAATCCTTTGCCCATTCTTATGATTAGCTGACAACTAGTGTAAATAATGGTTTATGTAATCATTGAAGAATTAATTTACAATTCAAAAAGAATTTGTGAAATATATCTCATACTTTTTGTTATATTGAAGCAAATTTGGTTCTATTTAGAAGAATGGTTAGCAATTCATTCAGAAGATTTCTGTATTTGCACCTGCGCTAAAAAAGTCGACAAATTTTGGTGACAGCCAAGTGAACTGTGCATGTGCGAAAGAAAAAAAATTATTGAAGGAGTTTTCAACTAAGAGTTTTTTTCAACTAAAAATCCCTATGTTCTCTTGGCGAAGGTAGTCGTTGTAAGCAAGTACCTGTTCAAAATTAGCCCACCTCAAATATATAGTACACCTCAAATATAAAATGTTTCAAATTTACCCTAGTTTGAAATCAAATGAAGGAAAAGTAGTAAATTTCTTTCAAACCCTAGTGATTAACTCTTATAAATTGCTTACAAAAATTTTTTGTACTTGTAAATTTTTTTTGCCTGAATATTTTTCATGAAATATTTTTGAATTGTATAAAAGAATTCCAGCTTAATGCATGTGAAATGATTTCTGGGACATTAGGTCTTCTAAATATTTTAGTTTTAATAAAAATGTCAACTCAAACATAAAAATCTTTGTTAGTTTGAAATGAAATTACTAAAAATAAAGCTGAAACAATATTTTTATACGCTAAATGAAAGAGAAAAAAAAAATTAGCTATTTTTTAAAGAGCTGCATCACTCTATTAGCTACCTACCTAATTGTATTGTATACTTAGTGATTGATTTGTCATTTTGATCAGTCAGTAGCTTTTAAGGATTTTAGCTCTTATTACATAAAAAGTATGGTCTAAGTTTAAAAGTACAATTTTTAAAGTGAAAATGTATGCTAACATATCAAAATAAAAATTACATAAGTCAGTTCTCATTTTTACCTCTTGTTGTATTTCAGTTATGAGCAATTAAAAATTTCACAGTAATTTTGACTTTGTCCTTAACAGTCTGGAATAATATTAAGTTTACTTCCCACCAAGCATAACTGTAATAATAATTAATTTTAAAAATGAGAAATATGTAATTATTTTTTAATTTAATTATTTCTACATATGATAATCATAAGAATGATAAAAATAATATCAATGATTTCCCGCCATATTACGCAAGGTTGAACCGAGTAATTGAAAGTACCCTGCCGCTTATATGACGATATTAGTACATTAAGTGTCCATTTACAAGATGTTTACAAGTGAAAGAAAGGCCTGTAGTTAGGTAAAAAAATCTCATAAAATTGCTAAAATAGCCCACATTGGAGGAAAAAAAAGCCTCTGCACAGATCACTTTAGTAGTCTTAGAGAACAAAAAAAAACTGTGTAACGGGTGTTGGAAAGACATCATAATCTTCAGGCTAAAAAAATGCTCAGGGAGGAAATAAGAAAGTTGTTGCAACGCTCGGACTACTAAGAAATCACATTTCTCGTTTAAGGTAACCTGTGCAAAAGTCTGCTCAGGTTACGTTAAACCAAACCTGGAAAAATCTTGCAGAAAGCCGGGAAAATAACCAATATCAAAATTCACTGTATCAATAAATAACTGATCAGGTTCAAAGTAAATAAGTTTTACTCTCATCTATTTTTATTATTTCATGTAAAAATTTTGTTGCAATATTGTTATATTTTCTTAGGTTTATTCAATAAGAATATATATTAGTTCATAATTTTTGAAAATTGTTTACTTAATTATTTTTTATTTCAACTTTTTCTTAAATTTTATCTATTAAATAGTAATTTTATCTTATTAGATTTAATCTAAATTCTTAAATAACCAAATTCACAGTTTAATAATACTATTTTTTTTAAAGTTAAGCTTTAATTTTGTCTGGTTTTCATGCAAAACTTTTCTTTTTGTATGATTTATATATTTGTGTATTATGAAATGTATTTGTTAAACTTTTACCCAGTGAATTTTATTTTTTACAATGTGTAGTATTTGACATAACTTCTATCAAAAAGTAAGTTCCAATGGATGGTGTTTTCTACACTAGGGAACGCTGCAAGCTCGGTACCGCCTAAATTTCCGGGTTACTGTTTCCATTGTATTTTAAAGCCATTTAGCATCATTGTGTTTTGAGATTCTTGCAAACAATGTATTTGATTACTTATTACTTGTGCTTACAATGCTAACAATGCTGGTGTTTACAATGCTAAAAGTGTTAACACTAACGTAAGATGGTGCACAGCTTGCAACAAGAACAAACAGTTATAAACTTATGGAAAGAGGCCATATCAAGACTGCCAAAAAAGCGAGTTATTCAAAATCTAGCAAGCATGTCACCTTTTTAAACAATATATCTCTAAAAAACTAAAACAAATTTTCACTTCAAACTCATCAGAATTTGAAAGCACCATCCATACTTATTGAATAAAAAAGTATATTCCAAATGAAATATTGCAGTGTATAGTAACAATGTATTCTGGAAGTGCATACTATTATAATATATCGTGTAAAATATATGCAGGGAATTTGTTTTCCCAGTGTGAGTTGCGGCCCTGTTTAAACTACGCATAATTTTTCTTTGATCTGTTATGCTGTTAAAGTTATAAATTAAAAGATGTATAAAATAAAACTTAAAAGTTACAGTCTCTATTGCTTTATTTTTTTGTGTTACACTATTGTTTGTATATAATGTATATATGGCCCCACATATAAAATTTGCCTTAGGTCCCACTTTCTGTTAAGCTAGAAAAATTTAAGTAAAGAACAGATGAACTTTGTGCTATTGTATCAAGTTAAACAACTTGAAAAAAGTGCAAGTAAGGTTACATAAACATACTATATTGTACATACATGGTTAGTGAAAAACATGTATGTTGAATAAGAAAATCAAAATTGTTAAACAAAATGTACGCCTAAAGCCGAAGAGATGCACTAGAAGATGTGGCCAGTGTAATTTCATGTAAGTAAATTTAATGTCTGGTTGGTTGATTCTAATGCCACACGGGCAAGCCTGCTTGGTGAAACCGAGCAAATTTAAGGCAGAGTGTGCGTTTCTTGTTTTTCAGTGGCGCCATCTATGACCAAGAATTCGACTTCTGCCACTCCATACGTCGCACCTTTTTTTTACTGTTAACTCAAATTACACAATTTGGGTTGTACCTTTTTTTATGAAGCAAACCCTTATATTAACCTTCCGTTAGTCGCGCACTTGTTTCCGACATTGTTAATCGCGTTGCACCTATGAGGTGTTTCTGATTTTTTGAAAGCCAAATTAAATTTAGTCTAGTTTAAATAGTTAATTGCTACCAATTTAACACTCTTTAGAGAGATAAATATCAAAAAACTTATTTAGTTTGAAAAATTTATTAAAAGGCAGTATCACAAATAATTACACAACATAAGGAAAAACAAAGGAAAGTAAATTTGTAAAAAAAAAAAAAACATTAAGAGTCTTGTATATAGGAACAACTTATTTCAATATCACATGTTAGTATAAAAATATTATTTTAGAGGCAGTCTGATGCTACCTTCATGTGAACAAGAATTTTTGCAAGAGGTCCTTACAAATTGTTGCTACATGACTCAAACATAAGTATTTTCCGCAAGTAGCACAAGTATACTTTGTATTTTTTCGTTGTTTATTTTTTTGACATGGCTCAAAAAATTTTCTTTTCTTGTCTTGATTTTCAGACAGTGAATTTTCAGCGGCTTGAGAAGTTTGTTTTTGCCAATCGAAAGCGAAGTACCGAAGATAAATTTTTCTTGCTCCCGCGTCGGATCTCTTCCTCCATCACAAGATGTTCAGCCAATTGACGCAAGAAGGTTCTGCGGTTTTTCACTCCGTAACCATTTTCTGTGTACATAACTTGACCATTTATTCCTGCTACGTTGAGTAGGACAGAAAATGAGATAAAATATATATATTTAATTCATAAAAATATTATATCCATAATACTTGCATCAATGGTCGCGCTGCACTAGAGGGGTGATTTGAGCGGTTCCAACTCTCCATCGACATGTTCGAAGGTCGGTTTTACACGGACATTTGAGTAATCCAAAGTTAGGAAGATAACATTAGGCTCGACCCCCGAAAATATCTATTGACGGCAGAGGAGGTGGAAGTGCAGTAGGGATGCACCTGTGAGGTGCGCGCGTCTAATGGAAGGCTAATAATTTGAGAGGCAGTAATTTTCTATAGATCTGTGATTTATTTTTCTTTACTTATTTTGGTAATCCCTATTAGATGTGTGTATAAGTACTGCAATGATAATTAATTAAGCTTTTTATTTTTCTCAATAGGGATCTAAGAGATTATGATCCAGATGATCTTGTAGAGAGTGGCTTTTCTCAATCATGGGCTCAGTCTGTACCGGACAGTGGAGCAGGTAGATTAATTTCTTCTCTGGATTTAAAATTTCTTTTTTGAGAACAGGGATGAATTTAGACATGGTCTCTGTGGTTGCAGTTCAGGACCACTGCTATTCAAAAGGCCCCTTCTAAAATCAGTTTTTTTTTAAATTATTTTTTGTTCTGAACTATCCCAAATTCATGGTACAAACTTTAAGGGTAGATACAGGACTTTGTATCAATAATTTATTGTATTGAAATGCATGGGCGAAAGTGATGCGCTGAGGCGCAAACACAAAAAATAAGAGACAAAAAGAAAGACAAAATGTTCATTGAAGGTGTTGTTGACAAGTGTAATGTTTACAATAATTGTTCAAAATTGCTTCCACCAGTAAGTGGAGCGATTGGCATACATGTTCAGAGATGCTAGGTGTTTCACGCACTTGTGCAGCAGCTCTGGATATTCGTGTAATGAGATCCTCACCTGAGTCAAGTGAAGTCACCTAAACAATATTCTTCAAATGTCCCCACAAAAAAGAAATCAAGGCTCGATAAATCAGGAGATCGCGTGGCCTACTATGCCCAATCCATCGCTCCCCAAACGTGCCGTTCAGGTAAGTACGCATATCAGTGCTGAAGTGGGTTGGCGCTCCATCATGCTGAAACCACATGTTACAAATGGCGATCGGAACATCCTGCAGTGATTCTGGTAACACCTGTACCAAAAAAAATAAGATAACGTTTGCTATTAAGTCACGTTGGTAGTAAGTATGGCCCAATCAAAAATTCGTTGACAATACCTGCCCACTCTGAATTGTTGTTGATATGCATGTAGTCGCGTTACATGTTGATTCTCGCTTGCCCACACACTGTAATTATGCTCATTAAAGACACCCTCACGCGCCCATTGCTGTACCACCCACTGACAGAAGTTTAGGCAGAGAGGATGGTCTGCCTGATTCAAAGCTTGTACTCGCTGAAAATGAAAGGGGTGTAAACAATTTTCATTTAACACTCTACAAACGGTCTGATGACTCACACCTACCTTATGTGCAACAGCTCTTGTACATAGCTCGAGTCTATTAGCCACAACGTTCACGATGCTTTCTTTCAGGATTGGACTGCATACAGCTCTTCGTCAACCAGCATCATGTCTGGTGACATGGAACGAACCTGTTTCACGAAGTTGATGTTGAAAAATTCTGTAATCCGGCATTCGTCAATCAGGGAATTGGGCGTGATGCATTCGTGGTGCAGCTCTACCGTTACCATTTGCATGGCCATACATATAATGGATGTCTGCTTTTTTGGCATATGTGGAGTCTCCCATCGTAGACATCAGCACAATTTCAAATTGCTACTGAGACGCGTCATGTGCAACGGTGGCTAGACATCTACTGCCATCTGCTATCAACGCGACCAACCAATAACTCCATTTATCTTTTATTTTATTTCCCCTATTTATGCCTCACCATTCCAAGGGAAAATAATACGTGGTGCATTTAAAATATTATGGGACAATATTAAGGTTCCATATCGCGCCTTGCGTTAGTATTGAAAAATGACTTATAACGTCCCGTTTCAAAGCATTTTAGAAGACAAATTTCCTCAAAATAAAGCGGCCTCACTTGCGCGCACACATTTCTATATAATAAATTATTGTTACAATGTCCTGTATCTACCCTTAAAGTTTGTATCATAAATTTGGCACCACCCTGTATATATATATAATGTCAGCACAAATAGTGCTAAACTTAAATCTTGTTGAATTTGGGGACACTATTTGTAATATAAAAATATTGAATTTAAATTTGCGAATTAGTAGCTTAATATTATATTTTCAGATGTATTTAAATACATTTTTATTCTTACTGGTGTTGAAAAAAAAATTTTTTTTCAAATGGCAGGCACTGAACTTTATTCTTTGCCTAAGAAGATGCTGGAATTGATACTCATTTTGCGTTACCCAGTGGGCGCCTGTGAACCAAAGTCACGGAGGCGAGCAACATTACCCATGTCACACTGCCACAAACCCGTTCATAGGGTGGGCCACGTTCACACAACAGAGAGAAACATCCATGCCCAGAGCGGGATTCGAACCCGCAGCCATTGGCTTTGCAGTCAGGCGCGCTAACCGCTCGGCCATCTGGTCGGCTGGTGTTGAAAAATTGAACAACTCAACATTTTTTGAAAATATTCTGCCAGAAAAAAGATACAATTGCTTAGGCAAATAATGAAAAAGTAAACAAGAATTAAATAAAAAAATAGGAATTTAAAATAGACTCGCTCTATGAGAAATATGAGACACCTTAATATGAGCTAATTTGTTTGTTTTTTCTTGACTAAATTTATTAATAACGTACTTACATTAAATAAAACTAATTATTTAATTAATACTTTTAACTTTGTATTCTTATATGATGGCCCTTTCTTGTACTTTTTTACCATCATTTTGTGTGTAATACATAAAGGGGCGCCCTTTCAAAAAATTATTATGCCTGAGAATCCCTAATGACTTTTTCTTCTTTTTTTGTTTCTTAATTCTTTGAAAGAGGCATAGTTTCTCACACTATTTAATTTTGTTATCTACTTGATGTAATCTCTGAGGATTATGGTGATTAATCATAGTGTAGTTAATTTTGATTCCTGTGCCATTTTACATTTGTCCTAATCCAGATCATGCATTGAGTAAAAGTGGTTAGGTTTATATTTATTTTTCACTCTGTCTCCTTCATTCAGTTTTATTTTGTTTTCAGTTTTTGGTGAGAATTGTCCCTGTCCAAAATCTGGCTAGAGATACGTGTAACTCTGATCCTAGAAGAAAGCATAAGATTTTCAGAGTTCTGTTATGAGTAGGGACAATTAATATTTTGTTAATTTACTTATTCAATACAATGTTGTACTATATTTTATTTATTATTCTGTGAAATTTGTATCAAGGTAATTCACATGATTAATTATTATATTTATTTTTTTTTTTACTAGTAAGAACTTTAATAATTTTGAAATTCAATAATGAGTTGTTTTTTCAATTCAGCTGTAAACTTATTTTCATTTCCTGATAAAACAAATACTATTGTGGAAGACTTATGACTAGGGAGAACTTACACTTTTATCTGAATTTTATAAGGATATTAATCCTTCAAAGTTTCAAAAATATGTATTTTTTTTAATTGAATTGATTAAAAATTTTCTAATCTTTAACGGATCTGTAATTAAATCATCATATGTAAAACACATTAAATATACTTGCCAATATATTTATATTGAGTATTATTTAATTTATTTAAATTTCTATGGGATATTATTATTTAATTAGTTTCTACTTAATTTTACAGTTAAGTTATCATGATTTAATATTAATGTTGCATAAATTTAACAAACTAGTTCAGAGCTTATGTCTATCTGAAAGAAGACTATCCCAAAACATAAATGGGAAGTATTATCTACTTCTCGGGCAAAAATTCAATTTGTAACAAGCAAGACACAATATTGACCATTATTTAGTAGATCATTTAAACAAACCTGCTTATGTGTTTTAATAAATTATAACACTTGATTGCATATAAACATTCTTTATTGGCTTTTATCTTGTTAATAAAAATCTAATTTAGCATCTTACTCAATTTTGTATTTAATGTATTAAACTTAGTAATGAATATATTTTGTGCTTATAGATGATTATGGTGGAGACATAGAATTGCAAGAACGGCCAAAAGCTAGAGCTTCTGTTAAAGGTAATTCAATCTAATTTTTTGCTTATTTTCATAAATGTTACAAAAGTATTTTTGAATATGTTGTACAAATAAAAAAATATGTTTACCATTTATATTTCAATGAAATCTTACATTAGTTTAAAACCAAGCAATTGTATAGATATATTCAGGGTAATTCAGTTCACCAGTTGCAAATTTGAGTGAGAGGTTGGAATAATCATTAAGTTTTAGAATTACTTTGCGACCCATTGCCGGAAATGTCATCGTTTGCCGCTGGAGGTGCTTCCCTTTAACGGAGTAGTTGTACATGCACATTTAAACTGGCAGTTTAATGTTTTCTAAGAACTATTGTCCAGTATACTATCCCCATGAATAGCTGTTTATTGTTTTGGCAACTAACCTGCAGAACTCATCAATTAGGTTTTTAATTCAAATTATAATAAAATAGTTATTTCTTGACTTATACCTATTTGAATGCAATTTTTGACAATAAATATTTGGTAGGACAAACAATAAGATAATTTAGATAAATGAGAGAACTGGTTCAAAAGCTGTAGGTTGACATTTCTGACTGTGTGTTATAATTCTTATGGTTTGCTTTACTTCCCCTCTAATTTTAAAACTACTATAATGACTCATCCTGTATAAACATAATTTTGTATTCTCAGGGCTTCTTTTTATCTTAGGGTTTAATGTGTATACCCTGTATTTTTTTTCTGTTTGCTTTTTATTTGATTCCATTTAATAATATCAGCTTATTTTTATCCTGAATACTACCTGTTCATTAAAATGTAAGAAATGACAGTATTCATGATAATTTTAAGCCATTTTTTTTAAAAATATAAACTGTTTTTTAAAAATATGCATTCATTTTTTATAGATGTCACAAGAGACCTCAGAGATAATTTTTTCTATTTTCTTGAGTAAAATCTTACTCTAAAGTATATTTAAGAATCTAAAAAAAAAAATTATTTAAAGAAATAGAATGAATATTTTGATATTTCCTATCTTGTCATGCAAATTATCATAAAGTCTTATCTGTCTAAATCTAGGAATACATAGATTAAATAATACTTATCCTTTACTAATAATAATTAAAGTATGTAAATTTTTAAAATTTTTCTCTGTGGTCATATTAAAGAAATTCATTTAAAGTAATTGATTATTTAAAAATAATTTTAATATTTCTCTAAAAATCAAATAAAGGTTGTTAAATTTTTTTAAACTGATTTACGAAACTTTTTATATGAGAGTAAGACTTCGAGTTCAGCGAGATTTTTCCTATTACAATTCAAATACAAATAAATGTTTTAAACATTTCTTTTACTTGGAATTTCAGATAGTTACTCTGTTTAGAAACTAATTAAATCCTACTACTTTAAGAAACAATGTTCATTTTATCCATTGTTTAAGTAATAATGTTCAAGCAATGAAAAAAAGATACAGTATCAAAATCTAGCAAATCACAACTGAGGAATCAGGGCTGAAAGCACTAAAACCAGTTTGACTGACTGAGGTAAAAAGGAGTTTAATTATTAAAAATTATATTTATTTTTAATTTAAATTGATTAAATTTTGACGTGTTTATAATTATCACAGTTCACATATTTTCTGTTTCCTCTGGCAATCAAACTGGTTTTGAGGTTTTAATATTTTTTATCCTGCCTTTCTGAGTAGATTCATTAGATTTTGACAGCATTTTTTTCCCTCTCACATATTAATTGCTTCGACTAATGCACTAAGAGAGGTCATCTGATATGTGTGGTTTTAATAACATTTATAAATTTCAAGAAGAATATGAAACTATGCATATGTTATGAAACACCTTAGATATATATATTTTCATATTCTTAGTTTATTAAATTAAATAAAATTTTCGAAATAATTTTTTGTTCTTGCTTACTTTCTACTCATTTTTTCCTTACCGTAGAAAAACAAGCTATTCTAGCCACTGGAGTATTTTAAACAATAAATTTTTAGAAAGGAAAAGTTGCAATGCTTCATGTATGTAATATAAGTGTTTGCTTTTTTAAATAATACGACTATTTGTTCATTTAAATTTTTTTAATCATATTACACAATTTATAATTTAAGGAATTATAAATAAAATATAAACATATAATACTCAAATTGATATCCATGATTGGCACTCTGGCTAACAGAAAAGTACTAGAAAGTCTGTGTGTTTCAGCTTCAATAGACCTTTGCTCCATCTTTGTATTTGGTAGACCTTTAACTAAAATGGATTTTTAACATTTGCGTCATACCCTTTAATGCAAATCGGTCTGACCTACGGCAATCATTTTATTTTAGCCTGCAAATTAGTACAAAATATTTTTTTAAAAACGAAAATGGTAGTTTTAAGATGCTTTATAGCATATTTCTATATTTCAAAATATTTACAACATTGTCTCAATTTCATGAAGTGTCACTCTCTCTATTCTGAAGTTAAATTTTTTATTTCTGAAATATCTTTAAAAAAACCGGAGAAAAAAAAGCTAAAAATTGAATAATATATATATAAAAGTCACCTCCACACACAGAGTAAAAGCAAGAAAGAAAATCGCAAATTATAAAAATTTAGATAGAAGGAATGAATTAACAATGAATACATCTTTTATTATAAATTAAAACTTATAAATTAATTAAACAATCAGTTTTAAACACTCCCTATGTTAGTTTTTCAAAAAATCAATGAATACTCTGTTTGCAGTACCAGTTTGATTAATCTCCTTCGGTGGTTTAATAAAAATTTAGCTTTACTTATTTAAAGGGCAAATGACAAGGGTTAATATACGTGTCAGACCCCACCCTTAAAGTAGTCAATAACTAGTTTATTTATTTAATGAGGCAAAAAAGGCTGTTCTTAACAAAAGATTAAACTATTCAGTTCTAGCTGTCAAATAAACTGGTTTTTTATTATTTTAATCCATTGCTGTAAATGATCTTGATAATGATTTTTTTTAGCATCCTTAATGTGTAGCTTTTTATGACTTTAATTCCAACAAGAATTTTTAAAAAATTTAAAACTGCCACTGAATGGTGCTTTTGCAGGACTATCTCCAACTTTTTAAAGAAAGATATGAGTAGTTACCTCTTCATACCAAGTTTATTAAGTCTATTACAAATACCAATTTTAGATTTATTTGCTACATAGTATATTTGTTTCCGTTGGATATTTTTGTTCAATGTTAAATATGACAAGTTTTTTATCATTTAGCTCACTAAAGCAATAGAAGAAATGGATAATAAAACAGCTTCATGAAATAATTTAGTTTTTAAAATAAAATTTTGATGGGTTTTTATTGTTTTTGATAATTAAAAAAACTTGTTTTTATCAACAACAAAAAATCATATTTGTATATCACAGCAAATTAATTTTTTCTTCTGGTTGTTTTTTCTCGAAACTTAAAATATTTATAGATTCCTATCTTTAAGGTAACCTTTTTTTCTTAAAACATCTTTTATCAACATCTCAAATCCTAAAATTAAAATGTTTTCAGCTCTGATAATTTTATATCCATTATCTTCAAAATTAGCTGAAAAACTATTATTAAAGCTATTCTATAGGCATTTTAAAAACCATCTTGAAGAATATTTTTAAAATCGTACAAACCTGCATAATGTATATTTTCTTGTTCTAGAATAATTGGGGCCCTGCAAATGAGGGAAGATTGATAATTTGCTACTGTCTGCATAATCACTGAACATTCACATAATTTTTATTTTTTAAGAACTAATGGCAAATTTAAATCTTGATGGTGACTGTGTATTCAAAAATATTCTTGGAATGGGGGATCTATTTATAAAACTTGAGTATACTGCATACTAAGAATGTCTTGAAGTTCTAACCTGGAATTAATCAAATTCTAGAATTCAAAGGTGGTCTTATAGAGATTTCCGAAACTTACAAGAATAACAAGTGCTCTCTATGCTGCCTAGTGCAGTAAGCTGTAATGGCTAAATTTTTATGAAATAAAGGCAAAATTCAAAGTAATGTGAAGGTTCTGGATTAACCTCATCTTAACAGGTTGGGCTGGGCGTGGCATCAATGAGTGCCTCAGCTCATGAATTCAATAAGACGGCATGACTGTATTATGTGCCACATTATAACGTTAAACATCTAGACACATAAAGTCCACCAATTGTGTGAAATATTTATATATGCTGCTAAAAAAATTACTCTACACCCGTGCTTAATCTGTTAATAATCGATTTGATACTGAATATGCATATTAATTAACTTAAAATTTTTATTGTCATAACTGAAGCATTGTAAATTAAACAAGGAAGAAAAGGAAAAGCACATTTTTTTACATTTTAGTGTTTTTCTAGGTTGCAACCTGTCTGCATAATTTATCGGGCCCTAAGTTGATTAGTTTTATAAAAACTTTTATAAACAGAAATACTTTATATATAACCTTTGTTCCAGGTAAAGTAAAAACTGCTCCTAAACAAAGTGAAGGCCAGTCTGATTCATCTTCCCCTGAAAGGTAAGCAAATTGTTTTTTTATTACAATAATATTAAAGTTAACTATGAGGTGTGGCTATTAAATTAGGAGACTAATGCTTCTACGAGAAACTAGGCGTTCATCAAATGCAAAAGACTAACGAATGAAGCTTTCTGTTTCAAAAGTGTGTTTCCCGTGTCTGTAAACAATTTAATCTCAGCTTGGCCATTGTTTGTATAAGAGTTGCTGTTTTGTTTTGCCAGAAAAATTATGTGTGTAATAACAGTGCAATTAATCATTATGGAATTTTTCACGAAACTTGGAAAAGCGCAATTAAAAATTATTTTATATTACAAAAAGGTGTTTGGCAATAAATGTTTATCACATTCGTAACTTTTTAAGTGTTTCCAAGAGACATTGAAAAGGATTTATGCCCAAAGCTTCCTTCCGTGTTAAAAAAAAAAAAAAATAAAAAATCTGACTATTCGTACAATTGCTTGAACCGTAAACTGACAAAGAATGTTATACTTAACTTTTTTAATATAACTTATATAATAAACGTTGTGTAAAAATGGTGTCTTAAAGGTCTTATCTTAAAAAGAGCAAAACTTCAATAGAAATATCACAGTCATAAACGAGCTAATTGAGGAAGACTTCGAGGAACTCTACCATGAGCTTCCTGGAAACTAGTTCCATCTGGGATTGATGTCATATTTTAGTGGAAATTTCTTTTTGGCACCACCTCCCCATGGAAACTGTTACTAGCTAAATGTGAAGCTGGGTTTTTGCTAGATCTAAATGGCTTTCAAAATGATATTTGAATGAGAAATATTTTGTTTTATTATTTTATGTAAACAAAAAAATCCTTTTAGATGTAACTGAGAAACTACAGTCTAAGAAATATAAATTACTCTTCCATTTTGAGATAATTGTTAATATATCTATAACATGAGAAATAATCCCTGATCAGTACCTCTTTCTGAAGTCCCAAACACTTTTATACTTTGCTATTAATAGATTTTTAACTCATTTCATAATTAATACAGTACAGAACCCGTTATCCAGAAAACCAAAAACCGGAACGAAATTAGATTAGTTTTCCCGCCATTTTTAAAAATAAAAAAAATTTCCTCATAGGATTTTAGGATTATTTTTTCTATTTTGAAAGATGTTTTACTTACCATCATTTTGGAAATAATCATTAGTGTATTACTTCATCGTTTTTTCTACTTTTTCAGATTATTTCCAAAATTTTTTTTTTACTTGGGTTTAACAATAAAAACAACTGCTTTTTGTAGCGATTCAGAAAACCGGAAAAATCAGTTATCCGGAATATCGATGGTCCCGATCGTTCCGGATAATCGGTTCCCTACTGTAGTGTTTTTTATACTACTATTCTTTGACAGATGGCATCACAATCAATGGCATTTATTACAAGCAATACATTACATAAAAAGTATTTAAAAATTTCAAAGGAAAATTATGGTGGCAAGAGTAATTATAATCTTAAAAAACATGATAAAAAAAAGGTTTATTTGTTTAAAAAATTTTATATTGCCTTTATTTCATTAAAATATGCTGTGAAAACAGACTTGCTGTAAAAAAGTATTGTATAAAAATGATTTATAAGTAAAATATTACAAATTCGGAGAAATTATTTTTAACAAATTTATAAAATAATGCAATATTATGTGAAAGTTTTGTATAACTATTTAAACATTTCTTAAGTAATTAGGTAAGAATATAAACAAAAACTAACGAACTTTTTTGGAATTCAATTTAAAGTTATGATTTAATTGAAAATTAAATATTCTTGCTGTATTACTTATTTTTTTAGATGCTGTACTCATGTATAAAATTGCCTTTACCTTATGTATTATAATGTATGCAATATTTTAAAAGTCACATTTTTTGTTAGAAATATCAATAATTTAATAAAGAAAAATGGTTTTGTCATATGAATTAAATTTAAAATGATATCAAAACTTTGTTAAAAAAATAGTTCATTATAAAGTATTTGCAACATTATTTTTAATGTAGTGAAAGTAAATAACGTTATTAAGAACAATAGATAGCTCAAAATGTATCAAAAATACAAGTTTATTTTGTAATCTTATAAACACATTCAGTTTCATTTTATTCAGGTCAATGTTGTCACATTAAAGAAAGTAAATAATAATTAAATTGTGTGATTGGTTGATTTGTAGTCAGACTCTTAGAACAGGAAAACCTTGTCAAAGTGGAATTTCTTTTTCCTAGCAGTCAGGTATAGTGTTGAATGTTAGGGGGGAACCAAACTTTCCCAGCTGGTAATCTTCATTCCATTCACATTAGCTCATGGTAAAGGCTGAGCATTATTTCAAACAATTGAAAGTCGTCTGGAAGGGTGTATATTAAAGGTGAGAATAACTTAAAAGGTATGAATTCAAAATATAATATTTTACACCTATTGTCTTGTTATTTAATAGCCACTCCTCGTATTGACAAGGATGAACTTATTATTAAAAATGTACCAATTAACTATGTAATTTCTTGTCATTGTGAAAGATAAGTCAAGCATAGACAAACCACTATTTAAATGATAGATTTTGGAATAAATAAAAAATATTGTGTGTCTAGCATTAAAAATTATTCCTTAATTATGAATTTTATTCGAAATAATAAAATCTGTTGCCATTGAGTTACCAGTTAACAAATCCAAGCAATTCGTAAGCAAAGCAAATCCAAGCAAAATTGAAAGCAAGCAATTTCATTATTATCTGTATGACATCTTGATTTTGCAAACTAGTAATCATGCAAAGTCTGTGGAATATAAAAGTAACATAAAGCCTCCATTAAAAATTTATGGGCTTTGTTTTATTGGGTAAAAGTTGACTACGAAACTATTTGCTCTGCTCGAAAAAAAATTTCGGAGTTACCCTACAGTTTTTTCTCAAATACTAATATAGCATATTTATCCAACACCCTTGCAAATATGGAGTTATAATGCTGATTTGTATTCACATAGAAAAAAGGGCTTAACTACTGACCGATGTTGTTCCATATGCCAATCATATTTTTTCTGGAGTACTGCTGCCCAATTTAAGCTTTAACAATAGAATAAACTACTGACATTTCTTCGATGCTGACATATCTTCATTGAATTATACTTTTTCAGTTTTAAAAAGAATGAGAATTGATCTGACGAAACATATCACGGCAGAATTTTGTAATTGTCACTTTCTTTTTTGTTTGTGACCAATATTATTTTTGACTAACATAAAAAAAAAAAAAAATTTCCACCTAATTATGACAAAATGCATGGTTGTAGACTGAAGCAACATAACCTGAATCAGATATTAGGTATAAACTGTTTCATAGAATGGGCTGTTTGCAGTATTTTGAAAAGATGAAAACTAAGTTTCTATGCCTGGAGTAAGAATAAATCCTAGTTTTATTCATTCACTGTTTAAAATATTGCACAAAGCAGTCATGTTGTATTGGTGCTTTTAGCTTGCTTAGACTTTCTTTTTTGCTATATTTGTTTGTAAGGACTAAATTTGTTCTAAGTGAAAAGTGGCACCTATGTAGCATTAAAAGTTTATAGAGAACAGTTGGAAGAATACTACACAGATTGTGTATAACTAATTAACCATTTTGCACAAACAAGTTAATATACAGTCATTCTGAAATTGAATATATCCAAAATAGAACAGTGCACTAAAGGTACAGTTTTTATTTGCAGAAGCTGGACCAAATGAAGATATTTATTGTTAAATGATGGCTGTTTCTAGTAGGCACAGTCTAAAGTGAACAGTTGTGAGGAAGTTTTCTAGTAAGAGTTACGGGGGTTGGACAAAATAATGGAAACACTTATCTACTAATTTGCGCTCGAATACGTTATCTGGGGAGAAGACCGGTTCTATGGCTTGACACTTCCCTCTCCTCATCTTCTCAGTTGTATAGGAATGTACTGTGATATTTCCCCCCTTTGTGTTTTTTGTATTTATTTGTCACAAATATTTTTTAAAATTTTCTCAATGCTTTCTTTTGGAACAATGTTTAATGTAGTTTTCAATTCCATATAGTTTCCTAACTTAAAAGTTTTTATTCTATTTGAAAATCAAGATAGAAACTAACGTACTTCCTTCTCCTATGACTCTAAACACACACATGATGAAAACATGCAAAGTGTTGCCATAGGTAGAGAGTTTGCTCTACACCACTTGCTTCCCATTTCGATCGCAAATACATTTTTTTATATTTAAGAAATAATTAGAGAATCATTTTATAACTTCAGAACTGTTTAATATCATGTGATTTCTCATACTTATAAATGAAGTTTGAAAGCTTTTAGATATTTGAGAGACCGACAATAAGTGACAAATGGCAAATAATGTTTTTTAACACCCTATGCTAAAAAATATGGGAATAAGTTTGTAACAGCTATTTTGGTTATTATATGCGATAATTTCAAAAAAATTTCGTAAACCTAGCTTTGATATTTATGGAAAATTTTATAAACTAATTTTTTTTGCCGTACATTTTTTTGCTATAACTTTTTTGGAGCTTTAAAAATTTAAAAATATTTGCATAAAACTGTGCAATATATGGAGTAATTAAAGTAGTTCTTTTATACTGTGCATGCCCAGGAAAAATTTGAAAATTTTTTCTTATAATTTTGTAGAGAATCTTATTTGGCAACTAGTAAAAAAAAAGTCTGATTTGAATATCTTAAAAATTTAAGAAGTTTCAAGCAATTTTCTAAGTAGTTTTCATACTTTTTAAAAGACAGCTCAAAATGATGAGTGGTTTTCCACAAATTTTATTTTGTATTATTAAGCAAGATTTATTCAAAATGACACTAGCGTTGTTGGGGATCATCTCCTATAAAAGCATCTTTTGCCTGTTTTCTTATACAATCCTATTTTGATTTAATAAACGTTTATTATAAGGAATTATCATTTGTTATTTAATTTTGTCTTATACAAAATAATATTTGTAGAAAACCCCTTATTCTAAGTTTATTAAAAGTACAAAAAGTACTTTGAAAATTGCTTTAACAGGGTGCATAGCGTTTTTAAAAAGCGCTTATTTTTGATTTAGGTATTTTAAAAGCCCTTAAGGGTGCTTTTTTTATTCAGGGTTTGTAAATACTTAATTTTCTATCTTTGAAAAAAAAAATTCTTGCCATATCGTTGTTGTTCTAAATGACAAAAAATGCACGATTTTCACAATTTTCTCTTTTATATTTATAAAAAACTAATTGTTTTATCATGATTATTTAAAGTTTTTGAAAATGTTTTTGAATTTAATATTTTATGTTTATAAATCATATTTTATGCTTATAGATAGAAAAAAAATATTTTTATTACTGCACAAGTCCTAATTATAATTTTTTTTGGGGGGGGGGAAGTGATTAAAAAACATTTTTTGAGTGTTTAAAAAGTACTTAAAAGGTGCTTATTTTTTGTGGAAAAATCTGGCTACGCACCCTGTTTTTAAATTTTTAAGATATTCAAATTGGACTTTTTTATTAGTTGTCAAACAGGATTCTCTACAAAATTATGGAGAGAAAAAAAATTTAAATTCTTTTGACACTACTTTAATTATTCATATCTTGCGTAATTTTAAATTGCTCCTTAAATATTTTTAAAGTTATAGCAAAAAAATGTAAGTCAAAAGAAATAGTTTTTTTTTTAAAGTCCATAAATATTAGAACTAGGTTTATAAATTTAGCGCAATTATCGCATATAATAATAACCAAAATAATTGTTACAAGTTACAAATTTTTTCTTGCATTTTTTGGCAATGGGTGTTCAAAAACACTATTTTCATTTGTAATTTATTGTTAGTCACTCAAACCTCTAAAAGCTTCAAACCTCATTGAGAAGTATGAAAAATGTATCAATATAAGAAGTGTTTCCATTATTTTGTCCACCCTCTGTAGTTATATTATTGAAGATATACCTACAACAGGATAAGTAAATAATCTAATCTCCAATAAATCTATCGCTGTTGTTAATAAAATGATTAGAAGTAATTAAAAAAAACTACAACTCTTGTCATCTAGGCAACACTTTGATCAAAGAATAGCCCATTGTGCAGCTCTAGTGTGGGGTAAATAAAGTATCAACCTACCTCTGAGTAAAGGAACAGTGAAATCACCTTTTGCCACTAAAAACTGTACTATATGTGTTTTTGTTTTTTTCTGGACCATTCAGTTATAGCAGGCCTTTATATTCACTTTATTATTTATCAACATTCTAAACCTCTTTTTGTAAAAATTTCCTTGCCACAACAAAAATATTACTTTTTTTTCCAATTTTGAATACTTTTGTAAGCTTACGGCTTTTACCAAACAAACTACAATTTATGCTAACAGAAGGTTGTGGAAGAACCGACCTGTGAGGTTGTTCCAAACAAACCCATTTAACTTCTAGTGACCCAAGCATACTGAGTTCAATATAAATTTCAAAATTTAAAAATCTTAGTTGGAGGTTAATAGAAAGTTCTAGAAGGTGGAAACAAGTTAGATAGGAACCTAATAAACCTATAAAAATTTAAGATTTTATAAATCTCTCAACAACAACAAAAATGCTTAAGGAAAAATATTCTTTGGAAGTTCTTTGAACTGCAGAAAAAAAGAGAGACTGGAAAATTACATTAAACCTGAAAAAAAAATATATGTAAATAATTGCAACTCTAGTTCATTTAAATAAAATCAGGAACTAAAGGGCTATGCGGTCAGCAGTAATAGAAGAAAAATAGTATTTTTAAAATAAAATTGGTGAAAGTAATGATAAGCAGCCCTATAAATACAGTACATAGCAGATTATAAGCAGTCCCCCAATGTGTATTATTTTATCTGCTATGTAAAGATTTTTAAAAAAATCCACTGTCCATCTTTAGTAACTAATTAAGGAAAATCCATTGGCCTTTCAGTTAGGAATACAAGTCAATTGGACCATGGGTTTTGAGTCACAGTCTAGGAATTGGCTATGTAAGCTTATGTCAATCAAAATGCAATTTCAATTAAATGATTCTATATCTGTAGAACAAGGTGGCCTAGAAATAATGCCTGACGAGTCTGGTGTTACTCTAGTTTTTAAACTTTTGAGAGAGTCTATTATTATTTTTTTTAATTTTATTTATCAAAGTCATGATAAAATAAATACTTTCAGACAATTATTTATTTTCTGTTTTTAATTACATCAGAAGAAAATGTCTTTTTGTCAACATTTCTCTAGTTATAAAAAATTTTTGCTTATGCTTAAACTTTTGAAATTGTGTACAAATAGTACTAGTGAATACATAGTTGACAAATTTACTTATTACATGTCTTGAACGGGAAGCTACTTTTAAGATTTAGAGCAATGCAAGACCTTTGGAAGAAGTTTCAATCCCTCAGGCTCTTGACATTAAAACATATTTTCATCAAATAAGCTTGCTGTTATCACTGCATAACAGAAAACAAAACAAAAAGCCAGAACCTAACTCCAAAAAAAAAAAAAAAATAGAATTAATGAATGGATTAATAAGAAAAAATGTGTTAGCATAAAAAAAATAATTACAAATTATTAACATTTTATTAATATTAACCATAAATTAAATATGATCCTTGATTGGTTGAAGATGTTAAAATATTTCCTCCCTGCTTAAAATAAGTAAATTCCCAAGACATGAACCTAAACTTGCTAGATAATAATTAATTGGAATATTGCTGATCGGAAAAAAAATAGTAGCAAACAAATTACAACTTCAATTGTAATTCAACAAATTATTAATACTAACAAATTCAATTTTTGCATCTTATAAAATTGTTATTTAAAAATTGGAACATATTAATTTAATAAAAATAACTTACAACATGAGATTGTGCAATATCCTAATTCATTACAAACATTCACTAAAATAAGAGCATGATTATTTCAAACAGTCATATTTTGGTTGACAGTAATTATAAAGTTGTATATAATTAAATAAAAACTTATGAAGCAACTTCAGTCAGTAAATACTTTTAGTGAAAAAATTGTTAAAAGATGTGAATTTTTAAATCAACCCTTTCCTCTTAGGCTACATGTCCTAAAAAGTTTGAAAGATATATGAGGATAATCTGAAAAATGAGCTTTCCAAAGCTCGTATAAAAACACAATTTTCTGGAAAGATTAATTGCAAAATATACAGATATATTTCAGCTACTTCTCAACATAAGAATCACCAGGATTGTATCACTTGTCATACCATAGGACATGTTTTTGTAGTTTAGTATCATGGTAGTGTGCTACCTGAAAATAGAGCCAGTGTGTCTCTGCTTTCTACATACCTTTGCGGAAAAGTTATGCCCAGCCAGGAATTTCTTCCTCGGGTGCAAGTAGCTGGGAGTTAAATTGGGAATATAGGATGGTTGGTCTGACAAATCCCTGCAAAATTTCTGCATAAAATTTTTTGAAGAAATTGTCATATGCTAGAGAGTGTTGTCCTGTAGCAATACCACTCCACCACTGAGCATTCAATACCTCTTGTTTTGAATGGCACAAAGTTCTCTAGTGTTGTAGAGAAACAATTTCCCTCAAACAAAGATGTGCAAACAGCTCTGACATGCTGGCTTAATTCCAAGATATCAGACTTTAATACAGGCAGAGTAAATCTATAGAGTGTTAATAAGCTAATAGCATATTTCAGTTTTACCTAAATGTAAATGTTCTTTCATTTTTCACTTTTTTTTAGAGGAATTTACAATTCGACGATTGCGCGTTAATGTTAAAATTTTCTTTTTCTAGACCTCCCGAACCAACTAGTGTTGTACGGCGAAGATCATCTGTTGGAATTCAAAGGCAAGCTTCTGTTTGTTTATCTGATGATGAGGATCAATCATTTGAGGTTCATAAACAACACCATCCTACTTGTACCCCAGATCATCAAAAATTACCTGAACATTCGCACCGAGATACAACTAAAGTTGCAGCTATTGTTCATCACAGCTGTAATGATAAACCTCTAATACCACATAGTTGGGATCAAACATCAGTGTGTTCTTCCACTTCACAACCTGTTATGGGAATTCGTCATCCTCCTTTCATTCATTCACATTCATCACCTGATTCAGGAACCACTGCAGGTGTTCTTGACGCCAAACATGCTCGAGTATTAAGTACTGTTTCCTTACATGGAATACCCCCAGAAACGCTTGCCCGTGTGGTTGATCTAGAAGATTACCATTACAGTAGGCAGCAACTCTGGGAACTAGCTGCTCAAGGTGCAACTCTCCTAAAAGATAAATCTCAATCTAGTTTAGATATTGCCATTGGAGCAGAAGGATGGACTGTTGATCCTTCCGAAATTCAACAAGCCACTAGCACTGAAGCAGGTATTTTAGAACAAAGTTTAGAACAGCATCAATTAGAACATATAAGATTACTTCTCAGAAGGTATTCTCCTGTAGATGAAGAAGATGTAAAAATATGGAGTAAAGTGCGTTATAATGATACTGGGAGTAGGGAGGACATTCGTGAAGAAGTTATTGAAATGATATCAGGAGAAAGTTCTGATGATAGTAATTGCAGTATTGAAAATGAGGTGCTAAAACAACAATCGCGACAACTATGGGAATTGAGAGCTACTCTTGAAGAAGAGGAAGACAAACTCAGTGATGCAGTAGAGCTAGAAGAAGATCCAATAGAAGAAGGTACATTAGGTGTCCAAGACGTAACAGCTTCACATGCCACATCATTTGAATCTAATGCAGATGTTTCTTGTGATGATCCTGGTTATGAATGTGATGAAAGTGATTACTTACAACTTCCTTCTCATGAGTTACGTCGGCATTGCTATAAAAGTTTATTGACTAGGCGCTTGCAGAAACGTACACCTGGTACTGAGAGTAGTTTTGATAGTGTAGAAAGCTCATCAACCGATAGGACAGAAGGTGCTACTACATCATTTGAATCTACTACTGATAATACTGATAGTACAGGAGAAAACCAAACAAATAGATTGCAACAAATGAAAGCAGATAGTGGTTATAAATCAATGGAAAGCAATGGTAAAGCTCCCCGTTTATGTAGAAAGCAATTACAATTTACCCTTGAAGGTGACAGTATGGATCAAATGATGACAACCATGGAAGGTACATTTGATGAAGAAATAGAGATATTCAAACCTGATGTACAAATAACTGAGTCTATTAAGACCAAATCAATGGAAACTTCCAAGGTAGTCTCATTTGAAGGTGTGATGGTTAAAGATGAAGGTCTTCCACCGTGCAAACCCCAGGTGCACAAAAAGAAATACAAGAGTGCCTTGAAAAAGCACAGTACTGAAAGTGATATACAATGGAGTGAGCAAACTGAAATGGTGGTAGAGACTCGTGGCAAAACATCAGTTTTTCAAAGGTTCTTCCGCTCAGGGCGTCTTAGATTTGATAACCTGCAACAGTTTAGAGACTACAGTATAGATGAAAAGTCAGATGCTTTATTTAAGGAATTTTCTCGTCATGATTCTGAGGGTGAATATTATCGTAATCGGGGTACACGACTCCATAGTCACATGAGGCTTCATCATAGATCACTGCCATCTACTGAAAGTAGTAGCCCTCATCTTCCAATATCAGTGCTTTCACCTCAAGTCAGCATTGAAGAAGAAAGCTGCGAAAGTGGAGGGGAGGAGGATAAAGCTAAGGCAGCTGATAAGCAGGAACAAATGAGTAGTCCTCATGATACCCAAGCTCAGATCCCTGTGATATGTCTCTTACATGGTGGAGAACAACAGTAATTATTACGCAAGAATTCTTATAGCCATATCGTGGGACCGAACCATGACTCTAAGTATAACAGTATTGTATTCTTTGTAAAGTTGTACAGTATATACCATTTGGGCACAAAAGAATGCAGTTAAGATTGATATTAATTTGCACCTCTTTGCTGCCTGTACAGTCATATGTTCAAAAATATGTTTTAAAGGACTGAGGAAGTTATTTGAAAGAATGTCCTTATGCCACACAAATATTTTCATTTTCTAAACATCCAAAGTTCCAAAACTAAGTATAGAGCTATAGTTTATTTCTGCTCACTATTTCTCAATTCACAGCTATTATGTTCACAAAGTGCCAAGATGCTGAAAAATTTGAGGTCTGACATTTTTACTGACATAGATTGATTTGATGAGTGATTATATGTCAAGATTGACTGCATCTCACATTTTTTCTTATTCTGTAAATAATATGAGAAAATGTACATGTTGTTAAGTGTGTTTTAACTTATGCACCTGCAGAAAATGGCAAGATAATTTAATTTTTTTATGACGATGCCTTTATTTGCAATTGTTTTTATGTAGTCTTCATATTCTTGGTTTTGATTAAGATCTTGCACAAGATGCATAACTTAATTTTTTTTAATAACTTGAACTGCCAAAATTATAAAATAAAAATATAAAAAACTGTGTCCTTGTGACTAATTTGAATTTTTTATTTTTCTAAAATGTCACATGAATAAAAGGTTTAATCAAAACTGGTTTGTTGTAAACTGAGCTTGAAGACATTTTCATTTTAGTTTAGTAACATCATCTTCATCTATTAAAATATATTTGTTTTAAAATATTTTCATTTTCATTTGAAAAATCTTTCTATAAAAAGAAGTTTTACTGAATCTCAGTTTAAAAAAAAACATTAAAATCCAAGATGATTTTGGAAACTGTTGTCTTAAAATATTTTTTCTTATAAATAAATATGTTTATTTTTTCTCTCTTTCTCTTTTTTTTCTTTTAAACTTTTTAAAATATGTTAAAAATCCTCACTTGTAATAGAAACTTGAAAAAAAGATTAAGCAATTATGTCTTGTTTTTATTAAAACAAAAATATTTGAACATCATAGTTTTAAGAAAAGTCTTCCATTCAAAAGTCTAATTTTTTCCTAGTCCGGATTAGATTGATTGAAATATTTTAAAAACATAATCTAATGGGCTAAAATAAAAAAAAATTTAAAAAATATTCAATAATAGTAGAAGTATTACTTGAAAGACAGTCATAATAAATATTTGTTAAATTATTAAAGTTGATTACATTACTTCAAATAGATTTCATGTGGCTTAAGTATTTATTTAATAATGATTTAATGCATTAAAAAGTACATATAATACCTTTGTCAGTTGATTTTAGACTAAAATATTTCACCAAATAATTTTATTTCACATTTTTCTCAACTTAAAATTTGCATTCAAATTATTTGATATTTCATGATTTTTATACATTTTTAGATCAATTTTGAAAATTTCGGATGAAATATTGTTTAAATAATACTTCAGAATTCAAAAACATAATTATTGATGGAACACTCGTAATTTTACATGTATGTTAATTTAAAAATACTTCATATTAATTATGACTAATAACTACCATTACGCCAAAATTTTGGGTTTTTAAAGTTCTTAAAAATATTTTTTGAGTGCTTAAAATGTGCTTATTTTTTTGTTGAAAAACTCTGTTATTAAATATTTGTTTTTACTGCTATAATGTTTGTAATTAATAATCCATTTTGTTCAAAAAGGTTAAATATATGGGAAAGTCGGCACTTAAAGAACACCTTTATGTTAAAAAATTAAAATAATGTAATGCCTACCTGAGACTATACAAATTAGTACAATAGTATTGGGAGTTATAATGCTATACAAATTATATCTCGTGGTCTAAGAAAGGCACTTTTTATAACACCAGAAAACTTTAAATTCCATACTGTTGTATTGCATCGAAATTTACATTGGTTGCGGCAGGGCACTATATGCAACGGTCATTCTACACTTTTGATTGAAATCGAATTATTTATACTTCATAAATCTTGACAATATGCCATATCTAACGTTAATGATTATGTGGTTTTAGTACATTTGTGAAGGTATATAATACATGAAGTTTTGGAGTGTATAGATTTGGCCAAAACTCTTTTATAACGGTTAATGGTTAACATCGTACACGAGCTAGGTCCCTAGCAACTTACAAATAAGAAAAAAACATTGTTAAATTTGCCAAATCTTAATTTTGTGATATATCTCCTACCTAAAGCGTAAGGTTATTATATTAAAATAATAAAAAATACTAGTTACAATTTTTTAGAGTAACATCAAAGTAATAATATATTATATTTGAATTTATTATTTCACAGACAGAGCAGGGAGCTGTATAAAAATTAACCATCTACCTCCTAATCAATCTAGACTATGTCACCTTTTTTAGGAAAGAAAAGTTACATTCCACATATTCGTGAAAATTTATAGTATGTTTGGTGTTTTGGATTTAACACCTAATATTTTAAGTATACGCACATGTTTTAAAAATTGATAGTGCTCCCCTGCTATTTTAAAGTTAAAAACATTAATCCAGAAGGGGAGAAAGTTCAATTAGAAATGACATTGTTTACATTTATTCGAACTGCCCCTGTCTTGGCATTTGCATTCTTATCAGCTGTTTGTTGCCAAGTGCACTTAACATCTTCCATTACAAAAACTATAGTGCCTTCATCCACTAAGGTCTTCGGGATTAAAAGACTTGAATGAATGAAGGTTTTATAGTTTAGAGGTCTCTTTCAACCCGACCTAACTCAAACGGGTGAGACGGTAGGGAAAATTTTAAATGTGGTTTCAGTAATCTAAACCGCGGTGGCTTAGTGATTACAGCGTTCGCCTCCCAGTGAGTTGACCCAGGTTCAAATCCCAGCAGTGGCCGTTGACACGCACCAACCATTGTGCTGGCGTAAAATATCCTCAGCGGCAGACGGGTCTTGTGATAAAATCCCCTTGCCATCGGACTAACCGTGAGAGGCTTTCATGGTTTACCTCTCTATGTAACGCAAATGCAAATTTGTTCCATCAAAAAGTCCTCCACGAAGGCTAGTTTTTCTCAATGCTTAGTCCATTTGTTCCCTTGTCTTCACGGTTGGGTTCAAAATTACAAGGATACGAAGTTGATCATTAATAGTCGTCAACTCTGAATTGGATCGTCTTGTCAACACCGATTATAAAATAAAAGTTTGCTCAGAAGAAAAAACGATAAAAATCATCATTCATATGTTAGTGTATAAGTATGAAAAATAAAAATTTTTATAAAAAATTTTTTTACATTAATTTACAATGAAATTTTGCAAAAAAATTTCGAAATCTTACTTAAACTTCAATTTAGAGGAGTATTATCTATTTTGTTTGCGTCTTTACTAATATCGATAAATTATTTCCTTCAATTTTCATTCCATTAAGGAAGTTATTAGTTATTTTTGTCTCCTTCAAATAACATTTACCTTATCAGTAAGCAAATGTAGATTCTAAATAACCTCGGGGCATTTTATCAGCTTTTATTTCTTTTTTATTGAGATTAATAATGATAAACCTCGTTATATTTCTATCTATCATCTAGGGGCTTTTTGTCGTCAAGTATTTTGTAATCGTATTTCATGAAACATCAATACTGTGCCTAAATAAGAACATTATATTTTAACTTATTTGGCACAACATTTTTGTAAATTAATTTCCACAAATAAGTAGGAAAAACCTTATTTTTATTGAAGAAAGTGTATTTACAGGGTACGCACTTTGCACCAATATTATTGTTCTATTTGAAACTTACTTTTAAATTGTCGGACTTGTCATATTACTATTTGAAAACTACATTTTTAAAATTATCCCGAATTATACCCTTCACATATTTTTCGTTAACCTAGCGTCCCGCAGTGGGCTGATCGTTAAGACACGGTTCCCAGCAGATCACCGAAGTCAAGCATCACTGGCTGCGGTCAGCGTGCGGGTGGGTGACCACTTGGATCAGTCTGCGTATGGACCGAGGGTGTGCGGTATTGGTCCTCGTTAAACTGTTTTACCGTAAAGTGCTCGACTTCTCGTGCAGTTGGTCGGGCTACCGAAGCGGGGGTGCCATCCCCTCCGCAGAGGATCAAAATTGTGATGGCATGTCTTCGGATCATCCTCTGGGATGTTTCCCAGACCGTCGCCAATAGCCCATTGTGCATCTCTAGTGCGACGTAAACTGCACAAAACTGCAAACTGTGTGCAGCTCTAGTGCGACGTAAACTGCAAACTTTGTGCGTAGCTGCACAAAGGTCTATTGGCGGCGGTCTGCGAAACATCCCTGAGGATGATCCAAAGACATGCCATCCCAATTTTGATCCTCTGCTTTGGTAGCCTGACAACCTGCGAGCGAAGTCGAGCACTTAACTGCAGAACAGTTAACGATAACCGATACCGCACACCATGGGTTCCTACGCAGGCTGATCAAAGTGGTCATCCACCCTCACACTAAACCGCAGCCAGTGATGCTTGACTCTAGTGTTCTACTAGTAGCTGTGTCTTACGATCAGTCCCACTGTGGGACCACAAATTATAGAGTTACAAATTATGCATTTATTACAAGCCAGAGACACAGAGAGCATCAAACCTTGCATGCCTGAAACTCTCAGAGTGTTTGGCGTAAGGATTATTTAATACTGTCGAGGAGACTCATAAGGACCTTGTCCAATTGAAAAGCAACAAGAAGTAAGAGACTACTGCAAAGAAATACAAATCTTGAGTGTTGGAACAATTACAAATATTACAACAACAAGTATGTTAAAAGAATAAAATGATTCTTGCCACCATTGAACACAATAAGAAACACTCCGCTGCATTGAACGCAATAAGAAAAAGTCCGTTAAGTGTTAAATTATTTTAAAACCTTGCCCACTTAGAGATTATGCCCTTGGACGTAATTAGCAGTTTTGAATTAATCTGAGATTAAACATATTCTTATTTTCATCATCGTACTAACTTTGAATCGGTATATAATGTTATGGACATCATTTCAGTATTATTTTTTTTTTTCAGATACAGTCGAACTCGTTTATAACGAGCTCGGATTTAACGAGAACTCGGATTTACCGAGGGAAATGAGAATTTTTGGTTGGATCAATGTTAAGTCTATGGAACAGAAGTCGCTTTTAACGAGCAAGACCCGGTTTTAGCGAGCAATATTTTTCTGTCTTGCAATCTTCTTTCTCATCTTTCTGTCTTATCTTTTTTTCAAAATGATAAAGAAATGCGAGGGAAGGGGGTTAGTTGTCATTAAATTAAGAAAAGTATTTAATTAAATTAATTAATGTAATTAAAGTAAGTATTAATTAAATTTTAAGTAAACTCAATCATTTGACCTTCCAAGCCCATCCCCTCTTCTGGTTGCACGCCTGTCTTAAGGACCCGTTTATTACGAGCAATCGGATTTAACGAGTACATGTTACGGTCCCTTTGTGCTCGTTATAAACGAGTTCGACTGTACTTAAACACATAGCAACATGTTTGTAAAAATCATTTGAAAATATCTTCTAATTAGACAAATATTCTAAATTTGATCTCTTTTTTTATATTAAGTACAACCTTTCGTTTCTTTACCACTTCTTTCTAAGCAACATTCAAACCAAAAATTTATATAAATTTATACATAGCTACAATTCAGCTTAATTTATTAGTTGCGTTGAAATTTGATATCACTGAACGTATAAGGTATTAGAAGAACCTTATCAATCATTACCTCTTTTAACAAATAACCTTACTTAAATGCCTTATTCAGATAATTTTCAAGGTAGTAAGATGAATGACTGATAATGATTAAAGTTGATTATGAAGTATATTTTCCTTGCAAATTTCTTCGGCAGATTTTCCTCTTTCAATAAAAATTTTATCGAACAAAAACACAATAGTACTTTAAATTTACTATAAAAAATTACATTTATCATAATGAAAATTATATTTTTAAAAAAATATTTAAATTCCAGAACTACTTTAAAAATGTATAGCTAAGTAGAAAGAAATTTAAAAAATACATAAAAAATATTCCACATGAAGTAAACAAGGCAGTTTACTTTAAGAAGCTCTATTTTTTTATAAATTGGGTTTAAAATTTTAAAGGTGCAAAGTTGTAGCATAAAAACCATTCATTCGTCACTTAGATTTACTAGAGTGCTTATAGCTTTTGATAAAAAAAATTATTAAAATGCTAATTGCTAAAATAATATAATTGCTAAAAATAACCATTTCTTATAAAAAAAATCTTATTCTAATTAAAATATTATTAATTGTATATTATAATAAAATGAATTATTGATATAATATTATCAAATAAATAAAAATTTTATAAGATGAGCCAGAAAAATAAAAATTTGTAAAATTCAATAATAATACAAGAAAAATTTGTTTTAAATAAACATATGCATATAAAAAATTCAGAGATTTGGTGCAAGAACAATGTAGGTTCAGATTTACAAATTATCTGTGCAAGAACTTGATATGTCCAGATTCACAAATTGTTGGTGCAAGAACAAAGTATGTTTAAATTTACAAATTATTGGTGCAAGCTAAATAAAATTTGTAAAGATAATAGTTTGATGTAGTTCTCTCCTTTTTTAATCTCACTGATGTAGACTTAACAAAACAACTGCATTTATCCATAATCAAAAATTTCTAACCATTATCATTAATTTCGTCCTACTTTTCAATCCTTGACGCAGATGGGACACTGATGTCTCTTTTTATTCATTTTTTCTAGAGCTTTAATTACAAGCAAAAATATATTTTGATATTTTTTAATTATCTAATAGCTGACAAATAAGTTTAATAGCTGACAAAAAAAATTCTGTTAGATTATCGGAATTATATTTGTACTAAAGTATAAAATTCAAAAGCATAGCTTGAAATTTTTTTTTCATTCATATTCAAAAATTTATCAACAATTGATCTTGTAAATTAAAGAAATTTCAATTATAAATAATTGTTTCTCTTAGAACTAAATAAGTGCAAACGTGAAAAATTATTTTTTAGATGTGAGCCATATTTGGAAAATTTTCATCTTGAATGCAAAATGCCCGATGCTGTATTTCATAATCAAAAATTATTAAAATACTAAATTAAATATTTTCCTCTTATTTTGACCTAAATTAGTACAAAATAATGAAAAAAAAAAGTATGAGAAATATATTTATTGAAAATTCTGCGTCAAAGGGTTAAAAAATGGATATTTAGTACATTGTTTCTCAAACCTTAGACATTAAATTATTTTTTGAGACGTCTATGATTTAACTTGAAATGACTTTGAATTAATTGAGCTACTCTTATCAAACTTAAATAAACAAGAAAGTATTACATAAACAAAAAGCACCATATCATTTGAATTTTATTCTAAAAAGATTTTTATTGCAAACCAGAAGAATTTTTTTACTTACATCGAAGATATTCCAACTGTCACTCGCTAAAAGCATTCAATTTTTTATATTCATAAATATTTTCTGGTGTAGAATAAAGATTCGAAAAAAAAATTTGTCTACTTCGCTTTGGATATAGAGATACTTATATTTTTGCATTAAAAACGTAATAAATTTGATTTCAAACGACGTGAAAATGCTTTTGTTGACAAACCTATTTAACAAACTTACTCTTACATCACCACAATAAGTCTGACGACGCGGCTATTAATTTATCGCTAAGTTGGCGATAATTCAATGGATATTTAAAGTAATTAGGATAAAAATTACATTTTAGAGAGTATATATACATATTTAGCCAGAGTAAAACAAACAAAAAATAATAAGTATGAATTTTTAAGTTACTTTCCTTTAGAGAAGGCGTTTTAAACCTTGTGCGTCAGAGGACAACAAAAATAAATTTCGGGAAATCCCACTGGCCACACACCTGCTAGATAATGTTTGAAAAAACAAACATTAGAGCAGATAATCTACTTTTAATTTCTTACATATTAGTATTTTATTAAAAAGTTATATAAATTTAGAATAAATACATTTTTTTAATTGCTTTAAACTGTAAAATATGATTCTGCGGAGATACTAAGCAATTACAGTATAGTACAATACACATTACACAATAAAAAGAAAAATACTTACATTACAAAAAAGAGGAATGTTATTTCAGTTGAGTGAGTTTCCTTAGTGAGTGAATTCTCTTACATCAATATCATGTGAAATATTTGTAGTTACACTACTTAAAGTATATTCCAAATGTTGCTCAGTCAAACGCGTTCTTGCTCTCTATATCGCATTTTTTTCACCACTGAACAGCCAATTTTCGGGTTTACGACTGTCAATGTTCAACTCCGTAGCTTGTAATTTTGAACTTTTAATTTCTTCCGAAAAGAAAACTACATGAGCAAGTAATGGAACAAACTAGCATTCCTGGAGTACTTTTTAATAGAACTAACCTGCATTTGTATGACACGGAAAGGAGTACCGCGAAAACCTCCCACGGTTAGCTCGACGACAAGGCGATTCCGCTATAGGATATTTTACGTCAGCACCGTGGACGGATCAACCAACCGATGCTGGTATTCGATCCTGGGTCATCTAATTGGGAGGCAAGTGCTCTATCCGAGTCACCACGGCTCGTGTTTTCATTTTATGTTTTATAATTAGCGTTGAACAGCCGACCCAATTCTGAGTTTGCAACTTTCAATACTCAAATCCACAGCCTTGTAATTTAGAATCGAACGCAAAAGACAAGGGTACTCCTGGATCAAGCATTGGGACAAACTAACTATCGTGGAGGGCATTTGGATGGAACAAACCCGCATTTGCATTACATGGGGAGGACAATCGTGAAAACCTCACACAATTAGCCCGACGATAAAGGGACTAACTCATGATAGGTCTACTACAGAGGATATTTTTCATCAGCACTGTGGTCTGTGTGAGCCGAGAGGAAAATTCGAATCAACCACCCACCGCTGGGTTTCGAATCTGAGTTACCTAGAACGAACGCTCTATCCCCTGCTTCAATGGGTTCTCCCTGGCCGAGCGGTATCGCCCACCAAACGCTGTACAAAGCACGGAGGTAGCAGGTTCGAATCCTGCTGTTACCCCGGATGTAACTTTGTGCTATCTGTCCTTCTATTTGATAAAAGTTTATAAGCCTAAATTGAACACACAAGCCTGCAAATGTATGTATTTCCAATAAACCTGTTTCAATTGTCATTCTACGGCTTTTCTTCTTCTTTTTAACTACACTAATAATGTAAACTGAATGAGGTGGTTAAGCTCTCGGAATATGCGTTGTTGTTGTTCATTTACGTCGCACTGGAGCTGCACAATGGGCTACTGGCGACGGATGATCCGAAGGCATACCATCACAATTTTGATCCTCTGCAGAGGGGATGGCACCCCCGCTTTGGTAGCCCAACGACCTGCACGCGAAGTCGAGCACTTTACGGTAGAACAGTTTAACGAGGACCAATGCCGCACACCTTTGGTCCCTACGCAGACTGATCCAAGTGGTCACCCACCCGCACACTGACCGTAGCCAGTGATGCTTGACTTATGCTGGGAACCGTGTCTTAACGATCAATCCATTGCGGGACGAATATGCGTTGAAAACCCTTACTATAGGGGATAAAAAATTAGGTAAGAACAAAAGTTATTCAAGGTGATGCTTACTGTAGAAAGAAATCCGTATAATATTGCTGCCCATGGGATTGATTTGTAAACCTAATGCAATCATTAATTATCTTTCTCTAAAGTATATCTGCCGAAGTATTTATTTCCAATAGTCCTAAAAGTTATGCACTAGACCAGTTATTTTTGAACTTTCCTCGAATCTTAAAAGAAGTTAATACAAAGACATAACTTAACGCGGATGTAGATCACATTTTTTATACGCTACAATTCATTAAATATTTTATTGGGCATTAAATTATTTTGAAAATTAATTAATATAATTGAAAATGCAATAGTTTACAGCTTGTTGCTCTTTGGATCAACAAGTTGTTAATTTGGTCTAAGATAATTTTTTATTCGATTTCCAAAATTAATTACGTAACTTTAAAAACAAACCATATGCTTTATTTATTTATTTTTAGGACAAATCCTTTTTAAAAGAAAACATTACAGAATGCTTAATCTACTTCATATTAAAAATATTATATTTTCTAAAATATAAACAACCATTAAAAAAATTTCAATTCATTATAAATTTGAGAAAAATATAAAGAAATGTTTTATTTAAAACTTTTAAAAAATACATTTTTGATTGAATAGGTACTCATTGTGTTAATCGGTATTATATTTACAATAAACTGTTCAAAATGGACAGTTAACATACACCATACTCACAACATACATCATAACTCTAAAATTTCTCTTACATTCAAAATACAATTTAATTCCAAAACAACTATTTTTCACATTTTGGACATCGATTAACTTTATTTACATATAAGCTCCCCAACTACTATACATTTAATGTTAAATTTGCATATTTTTACTAACAAAACACGTAAAATGCCACCTGAATGATTAGATATTAAGTTAATATCAAGAAAAATTAAAATATATTTAAGCAGGATGTCCATTAAAATATTTTTAAAACTCATGTAAAAATAACGTACAAAACTTCTACAGTATAAAAGTCACAAATTAGTATTCAAGCAAAAATAAAGTTGTCAAAGTATGGCAAATCATTATCGAGGCCAAAGAAAAGAATTGGAAATAAAATTATCAAAAGCAATTTATTTAATATGTATTAGTTCCTATGGCCTCATTTTTGACAAAGATTGTAAAAATATATTAACAGCAATGACTGCGTAATACTTCTGTATTCGAAATAAGTTCTTAATAAAAGTTACTTTTTAAAACAATTGGAATAAAACAAAAACAATTTTACTACAGTCATTTCTTAAAAGTAGCCAAATAGAATAATTTTGAGATATCTAGATTTTCTAATATTCAACTTCCACACCAAAAAATTTATATTTACAATTCCTATTTTACTCAATATACTACAAAAAACACGCCCAAACACAATTCTAAAATAAATCGATGTTTTTAAACTTACATTTATACAAAAATAATAACATAAAAAAAAAATCGATCATTGATTCGTTTATTATTCGTCATTTCATTGTCGTTAATTGTTCATTAATATAGTTCATCGTGATTTGTAATTTTAAAAATTCCCCCGGAAATTATAATTATTGTTAATCAATCATTTATTTTGCAATCCAAAAATTAACGTATTTCTTACAGTGTCACCAGTAAGGCTGATTATTAATAAAATTATTCCAAGAATCTATTTCAGAAAATCTTTCAATATTTTCAGTAAGAGATAGAGTTATTCTATCATTTGATTTTTTGTTGTATGAGCGGTTAGGCAGTACAGTCTTATTTTTCACAATTTCTGTAACCAATCTATAATTAACACCACCGGTGTTATCCCAATACTTTTCTTTATTGCAAATATATCCAATGCAAAATTCAATCACTTCGAATTTTAAAGCCGAAGGGGGAATATCAATACTGAATGTGAAGTTGTTATATTCATAGTGTTTTTCAGGATTTTTCTCTGGTTTTAAGTACGTTGCTTTAACATCAACCGACGATAACCATCTATCAAAAGAAATACGGACAAAAACATTTTTCTCATAAACCAAGTTTTTCACTTTAATATTTCCTTGCAACACATATTCGTTGTTCGAACCTGATGCCCTTAATACTGTACGAAAATTATCAGACCATCTGTCTTTTAGAGTTTTTTCTAAGCCATTTTCAGCTTTTGTCTTGATTATCGCAGACTCCAAGACCACCTTATTTGTTTCCAACAGCTCTATGAGCTTGCTGTCAGTCCAAGGAGGGTTTTCAGAAGCAATTTTCCAACCTTTTATAAATGTTGGTCCATTCTGAGTATTATTCCTTTCTGGAACCGTTGTAGTTGTTGGCAAAGCAGACAAGCCTGGAATTTCACGTATTTCAACCAATCTGAATCCTTTGTCATCAGCAAAAGATACCTTTTTCCTTTTATTGCCATCTACGATCACTTTTTTGCAACCTTTGGAGTCATTATTAAAATTATATGAATCCAAAGTTTCTTTGTTTTCAAAAGTAGGTACACCTTTGGAATCTTTTGGAATAAGTATATGACTTCGGGGAAAAGAATAACTTTTGAGGAATCCATTATCATTGTCATTGTTTGAGAGGGAAAATTGACTTTCGACAAAACGAGAGAAGTCAAACAAGCCAGCACCTGTTTGAGACAAAAACACTTCCAAATCTACAGGCATGACTATTTTACAGTTGCTTTATTTTTAAGGGCTAACTAGGTTCATTAGTAGTAGATACCTATAAGAAAAAATTAGCACTAAATAATTGTACTCCAGTTTTAGAAACAATGAAATACACTTTACAATAAACAAAAATGTGAAAGGTTGTATTCACATTATGTGGGATATTTTCGCATAATATGATATTTGATATTACGAAATGGTTTTCCAACAATATGAACAAGACTAATTTCAAAACTGACATTAGTTAAAGTACTGAGGTAATTTAATATATATATATATA
The DNA here is from genome assembly GCF_982258835.1 of Parasteatoda tepidariorum. Classification (NCBI taxonomy): domain Eukaryota; kingdom Metazoa; phylum Arthropoda; class Arachnida; order Araneae; family Theridiidae; genus Parasteatoda; species Parasteatoda tepidariorum. The sequence goes on along the minus strand of NC_141765.1, from coordinate 31,156,357 downwards.
TATATATATATATATATATATATATATATATATACTTGCTTTTCTAAAAACAGCACGAAAGTGAAAAAAAGACTAATTTTTAGTTTATAAAAATAATGTACTAAAATTTGTTAATTGAAAAAACTCTCTGCGTAAAATACTTCTACAAAAACTTTAATGTGAGTTTAAAAATATGCTTTAATGCGAACTAATAAGCTTTTATAGAAACTTTATTTTCCCCCACTTGGAAAAGTATGATTTCAGGAAGAATGCTTTAAAAATTTGGACAGACGCATTAAGTATTAATAATTTTTAGAGATAATAGTTTTAATACAGTGTAAACAATATCGGGGTATTGCTGCCACCATTCTTAGTGTTGATGGAAACTAAAGTTCTTTTCAGTACATGTATTCACATATTTTTTATTTACTTTTTCATTGCTATATTTTTATTTACTCACTTTTTATTATTTGTTTACTGGCAACACATACTTTCATATGCATTGGAATCAATTTATGACTTCATCGCAAAAATATTTCACTTAAAAGGAAGCACATTTTTAGTAATACGCTGTTAGAAATTTCTCGGAAAAATGGTTAAATAACAATTTATTTAATTGTTATTTCACAGCATTCAAACAAAACAGTCAAATAACCATAAATAAGATGGTATTAAAACTGTTAACTCAGAGAAAAACCGTTTATTAACTGCTTTCACCTAATATAGTTAACAAACCAGAATTTTATCTCTTCAACTAAACCCACCTAATGAACTAAGCCACTTAGTTTCAAGCAGATGGGAACATGTTATAGTCGAGAGAACTTATCTGTCACTCTCATGACCGACAGAACTGGGTTTTGAGTTCCAACGTTGACACCACAATGTTTCTTCTATTCCCTTTAACACATGAAGAATTTCCACTGTCCTGCCTTTCCCATTTGTGACCCTGTGCTATGAGAGTACGATACTGTCCTTCAGGGGCCCCCATCAGGAGGGAAGGTGGGCGCACGATGCGCTCACTTAAAGCTTGGGGGGGGGGGATTTTTACACTAAATAAAACGAATAGTTTGGGGGGGAATTTAGAATTTGCCCAAGAATGCGCCCAAGAGCTTGGGGGGGGATGGGGGCCACTGCTGTCCTTCACGCCTAGATGGCAGCGCTATAAAGCTGATAAACTATCTCCAATGTCCAGTTAAATTTCTTTTGTTATGGTTTTGAAATCATGTTTGTTGTAAATGATTAAAAAAAAACATATGGTTTTATATTCGTGGTTTCCTAAGCATACTACTTGTAATCAGTTTCAAAACCGTAAAGGTAAAAAATATTCTTTACCGTAAACTTTACGGTTAATTGGATGGACAAACTGCTAGCTATATATATATATATATATATATATATATATATATATATATATATATATATATATATATATATATATATATATATATATATATATATATACACAATTGGAGAAGCGGGAGTTTTTTGAGACAACTAACAATGTTATTCTCCTTTAAGAGCGATTAATCGAAAACACCATGTAACGACACCATTAATATATTTTTGAACAAATCAAATGAAAATTAAAAATGAAAACTATTTTAACGAGTTGTCATCGGAGGCTGAACTTTCTGCTCAGGCCACGTCAGTCGCCGGTGACTCACACTGAACTTTGGGTTTAGGTAACGTCAGTCACCGTTGACTCACACTGAACTTTCCGTTTACTTCGCGTCAGTCGCTGGTGACTCACACTGAACTTTGGGTTTAGGTAACGTCAGTCACCGGTGACTCACACTGAACTTTCCGTTTACGTCGCGTCAGTCGCTGGTGACTCACGCTGAACTTTGGGTTTAGGTAACGTCAGTCACCGTTGACTCACACTGAACTTTCCGTTTAGGCAGCGTCAGTCACCGGTGACTGACAGTATAATATAAATCTAAAAAAATTCACTTGTTTTAAGTAATTACGGAAAACTTATTTAAAATTTACTTAATGTCTGTTACAATTTTGATCTATTTAAATTTGTTAATAATGCTATACCGCTATAGGAGTATAATTTAATAATTTTAATCACGTTATTTAAATTTAACAAAAAAAAGTGTCTCAAGTCAAGGTATAATCAAGGTATAAAATACTGAAAAGTATCAATGAAAATGTTCAGATCTTTAGCAAAAACACTTTACAATGTTGTGTAAGAAAGTCTATGAATTTACAAAAATGAAATGTAAATATTTTTTAGCTAAAGGTTTTCCAAAGTCACATTTTAATGGCGAAAAAATAAAAGTTGTTATCGATAACAGAAAAGTGTCTGCGAAACTTTTAAAGGAGAATTCCATTGATGAAATGACGCGTTATCACGATTGCGCTATCTGCAATCAGAATAAATGTGTAGCCTATTTTTTATTAGTCGAATAAAAAAAATAAGAGATAAATAAATTTATAAATCAGTCATACAGTTTCTGAATTCAGCTTAAAATTGCGTTTTTAAAATAAATATTCAAGATTGGAGTTTGTATTCATAACTGAAAATAATGGATTAATAAATAACTAAGTTTCAAATATACATAGTATATAATGAAAGTGTCTAAGAGCAAAATATTTTTCATCACTAATGAAGAGCCGCTAAAATAACGCCTACGTGAAACATACAAAATTATTTATCCCTAATTAATAACTTATAAAGAGACAAAGCTTTTTCTTTTCCTGCATTATCTCTAAACAGTTTCTCAAAAAAAAAATATCTCGTGATAATTTAGGAAATGTTTGCTCACTATGATTTATACTCATATTTTTTCAATGAGCTATCCACGAGTAAAATATCACAGTCGAGTTCTCTATGCAACGGTATCGGTCACAAGCTTACAAATCTGCATAAATTAATGCAAGAATATCGCATACTCTCTGCGTTTCTCGGCAGATTATGAACATGGCCAGAGAAAGGAGATTGGCATCGTTCTCAGATTTTTACTTCTTCAGTGTTTAAGAAATTATAAATCCAAAGCAAGATTGTGCATTTCAACATATAATAGAAAATTTTCCATTCTATTAACATGCATTGAAATTAAAGTAAAGTGCAAATTAAAGTAACATACCTTTAAATTAAAGTAATAGTTTTAGTTTTATGGTAAGAAACATAACTCCTGATTATTTAAGATAATTTTAAGAATTTTTAAATATGCCTAAACTAAAAAATATATACATATACAAATATGGTTAGTCTTTGTTGTTTATATTTATCAGTATCTATCCTAAGCTCTTGATAAATTTCATTGACTATAAAAGTGCAGAAACTAAGACCAAAAAAATTTATTGGAATAGAGATCATGAAAAATCCGCACAAACAGAGGAAAAAATATGTACCGGGATGCGATTTTCCAATCCAGCGGCCTTTCACGATCCAGTCTCCTGTTTGGAGATTTTTCTCTTGGCTGTAGTTGGTGACAATTATAATACAAGTTTTTATTTTTTTAAATGTGTTACCTAAACTTAAAAAAAAAAAAGTTAAAAATCAAGTTTTTTTTTTTTTTTTTTAAATTTAAGGTGCTAAACAGGAGAGCGGGTCATTAAAGACTATTCGAGAGGATAATCGCTACCGTAATACGTAATTTTCACCAATTAATGCCAGAAAAAAAGAATTTTACGTTGACAAAAGTGTATGTATACTATAGGCCATTTAAGCTCTCATAACAAAATAATACAGACTACATCTTCTTACTTGACATCAGATATATGTTCTACACCATACACTTCAAAGTTTTCATGATAGGGTATTAGAATATGAAGACCTATCTTTCCTATAATATCTTTAAGAAGTAGACAACTTGAGACATTTTGCTATGAAAACGTAAATGAAATGCTATGTATACCTGAACTTGTTCAGTAAAAAATTCTTTCTCCATGTTTATTATTACTCTAGATATCATGCAGTTTTTTACTTAAAAGAAAGTAAACATATCAGTGCTAATATATCATGCCTAACGAAAACAAAACTTTTTTTAATTTGTTTATTTATTTTGGCATTCCACCTTTCTAGTTTAAGATGAAGAAATACTTCCGACATCATCTTCGCAATTCACTTGGCCGGATTCGAAACGAACAGTTTCTATTAATAGTTCAAGTTTCTAAGACAGTTAATTCCAGAAACATTTTTTCTGACATGAATAAAAAAATTAAACGTTTCAAGGTTGTAACTAAAAGCGACGAAACATTTTACACTCACAATCAATCGGGAAATTCATTAATGATTTCTTTGTTTCTCAATGACACTTTTAAGCGCATGATAAATTGTGTAATTTGCTTCGAAAAATTCAACGTACATAATCCGTGAGCGTGAATTCTAGCAAAAAATATTATGTATTAGTACTGTGCATTATTTTGTTTAATTTAATTTTAAAATTCTGCCTGTTATTTGAAAAAATGTATTGAAATTATCCAGATTTAAAAACGCCAACTGCTTGTTAAATCTCCTTTTAAAATGGTATTTCTTTTTTACAGAAAAGAGAAAAGTGGTTGCACAAGTGTTTAATTATTAGAACTTATTTTTCAGATGCAAGATAATTCTGTTAACCATAATATATTAATAATGTAAATGTTGATGTTTGGATATAAAGTCAGGATAGTTCTGTCTATCCATAATACTTTAATGTAAATGCTTATATTTGGATATAAATTCAAGATAGTTCTGTCTACCCTAATATATTAATCATGTAAATGTTGATATTTGGATATAAAGTCAAAGCAAAGAGCTTTTTTATTTTATTCTATAACAGCGTTGAACAGCAGACCCAATTCTGAGTTTACGACTATCTATGTTCAACTCAGTATCCTTGTAATTTTGATTCCCACCAAGAAGATGAGTGAACTCTTGGATCAAGCATTGGGACAAACTAGGCTTCGTGGAGGACTTTTTGATGGAACTATATAACCCACATTTGCGTTGCATTTGGAAATCACGCGTTGCGTTGGAAATCACGAAAACTTCCCACGGTTAGCCCGACGGCAAGAGGACTCTTTTTATTTGTGTGATCTTGTTTAATAAATATACAGGGTTATTCATAATTCCTTCTGCCTGTAAACGCCATTTTTCTTTACCACAACTGGCTTCAGTGGTACATGTTACTGCCATCTACCGGCAACTGCTTAAATTGAAACTTGAATACTTTCGGAATAATTTCATATATTCTTTTCTGCCATATTCGTCTCCGTTTTTTTACTATAACGCTTCGAAACCCCAGAGGGAATTACGAATAACCCTGTATATTAAGAGTTTCTTAGACTATAAAATATATTGCTGGGAAAGATGTCTGTTTGTTTCTTTCTTTCAAAACATTCTACTTGACACTTGGTAACATCACTTGAAAACGATATCTCTTATTTCAATACTCCAATGATAAGATTACTATAATTAACAACGAATGTTTCCCGTTATCAAAACAAGAAAATAACAGGATTAAAAAGTGTTATTTCGCAATACAGAAAAAATAGTGTGCATTCAACAAGAGCAAATGCATCATTTTTGAGTAGCTAGAGTTGAAGATAGTTATCAAAACATGAGATTATTACTTGAAATGCAAACGATTCAAATTACAAACCAAATTTTTGATAAATTTTTTTTATTCGATATCCCCGCAAGGCAGTCTGATAAAACTTATATCGTACGATAAAAATCTATCGCATGACAAGATTAAAATTACTTTTCAACTGCTAATTTGAAAATTCTGGTTAAAATATTGATAACTGAAAAATATTGACTCATTTTATGTTTTGTTATTCATCACATCTGATATCAAACTAATGCGATATATTCTTTTTAATTCAGCTAAAATATATGTGGGCTCTACAAATTATTTTTATTCTTAAATCTATTTCAAATTTGTAATGATATATAATTAAGTACTAAAAATTTAATAATTAGCTCTATGAGATGACCATGGCTGATGTATGTGAGAGGAGGCATGAGCTTTGCTCTACTATATCAAGGAAACTAAAGAGACTTTGTTGTAGAAATAATTTGATATTTTCAGTAAAAATTAAATCATATTTGACCATTGATTGAAAGCTTATGTATGTCACGTACAGGGAATTCTAGTTGCACCCCTTTTTTTACTTCAATCTGTTCCTTAGAATTGCTTCCAGATTGGTACTTTCTAAGTTTCGGAATTATCACTACATTATAGAACGAAACACAAAAGCGTCTTATTGCTTACTAAAGGTGAAACGGGTTTTGCCCAGCATAAGTCCGACTCGGCTAGGTAGCTGAAAGTAGTCTCCCAGTTCGGGCTCATGTAAAAGTTTTCATATACGTTATTATTACTTTCTAACAAAACAAAAATTCCGAAAAATACATTTGCTTCTCTTTTTAAGTATAAAAATAGTGTAAAATTATGAAGTTCAAAAAATTAAGATGCATAAATTGTTTTGATAAATGCATAGTAATTTCAATTAGATATCGCTATTTATCCTTTTCCTTTGCGAAATTTGACCTTAAATTTTTGAAAATTTCTATTTTATATCTGCGAATTTCGGTCTTTATCTGGCATATTAAATTTTGAACTCGTAGGCTTAGATTCAAACACCTCGGAATCGGGATTCTTAAAGTGATCCCCAATCCATCTCTTTCGCTTACATGGAAATCAGTGTGTGCATTTTTATACCAAAAATGATCATAAAAAAACACTTTACTGAGCAATTTGAAAATGTAGCTTATTATTACATGGCTGAAAGGAACAGTTCACGATCAGTAAGAATAAAAGGGGGAATTTAACTAATTTTTAAAGATAACTGAAGATACTGATCATATTAGTACATACTTCCTTCATTTAAAAACGACTATTATATTGTATTAATTTTCAATACTTTACTAAATCAATAATAAAAAATTAAAATTAAACCAATTTTATGGAAAGTAATGAGGTTTAAAAACAATGTAACAAGTCCCTGATGCATATTCTGTATTAAGAGAGAAGCGTTGTTATAAACAATTTGCGCGATTAATTAAAAAAAATCTCCTCACACCCTGGGCCACATATGTGGACGTTCAGTTTTTTTTAATTATAATTACTTTCAGTAATATAAAGAATAAAAATTTAATAATAACTTATTCATTGCAAAATTCCTGAATAAGAGAAGCAAAAATTTTATGGTTTGGCGGCACTGATAATGTTATTTCCGATATACAGATAGATATACAAAAATACAAAAAAAAATTGAGAACAAAAAGTTTAAAAACGGTCAATATCTCGAGAAATATATATTGGATCAAAAAAGTAAAATTAGAAACATTCAATGTTTTTTAAAGGCTATCCAATGATACCAAACTCGAACTTTCACACCCACCCCAACCTTGAAATCTTAAATATGAACCCCTATTTGTTATTGAAGATTCGGATTCTCCAGAAAAAAAAACCTTATTTGAGTTGTTGGTTGCAAAGCATATCTTTGAAAAAGCTCTTATTTATCACAGATGATATTTGATGTTGTGTATAAAAGAAAAAAGGTCAGAAATTGATGCGTGTTTCAATCATTACGAAACTATTTCAATGTATCTATAAAAGGTACAGTTTCCCAGAAAAAACGGATCACCCTGAATAACTTTTGATCTAATGATAGGATCTTAACGTTCTAGGTCTCAAAGGTTGGTCTCAATGATTTGAGAGGTTGACCTCAAATATGCTAATTTATTAGTGCAGACGATATTTCAAGTTATGAAATCAGACACAAAAACGTACTGTCTCTGAATAAACAAAACTTTTTTTCGATGGATTCAGATTTCAGAAAATCTAGTTATAGGGGGTATCCGCAATCTTGGAAATAGTTCGGCCAGGAAAGCGATCCGAAGTTTGGACCCCATAATGTTAATTTTACTTTTTGCGTATTTCGCCATATCTCAAGAACTTTTTAAGCGAATTGAAAATTTTTTACACACAATTGTAAAATTCGTTTATCCAAAGATAATGCCATGAGAAAAAAAACTTTAAGTTTTTATTATTTTATTTAAGATTTGTAGAAAACATTTTATATTATAAAGTACGCAATTTTTTGCATCATTTTAAGGAATGTAATTTTACATGGCAAAATACAAAATTTGGCCAAAATCGGTCGAATAGTTTCTAAGAAATCGAATTTTATATATCTAACTTTTTAGAAATTCAATTTCTCAGAAACTATTTGACCGTTTTCACTCCAATTTTGTATTTTGTCGTGTAAAATTACGTACTTTGAAATAATGTAAAAAAATTGTGTACCTCACAATTCAAATTATTTTACACTATTATTTAATAAAATAATTAAAAATAATAAATATTTACTAAAAGTTATTTTTTGTATGGAATTATCTTTGGATAAACAAGATTGTATAATAGCGTGCGAAATGTTTTCAATTCGCTGGAAAAAAAAGTTCGAGATATAGTGAAATACGAAAAAAAATAAAATTAATATTAAGGCGTCCAAAAGCTGGAGAGCTCTCTTGACCAAACCATATTTTCCAGATTGCAGCTACCCTCTATATTTTGGGGGTTAAAAATCCAAATCCGTCGAAAAAATTTTATGTTTTTTAGGATTGAGTCTTGGAACGGGAAAATCAGATTATTAGATCAAAAATTAGAGGGTGGCATAAGTATATTTTATATATATATATATATATATATATATATATATATGCATTTTTTGGCACACTGTGCATATCTAGTTAAATAAAAATCATTCTATAAGCTCGGAAATTATTCTTAACGGTTTTTAACATCTTTGTATAGTGTCTAAAAACATGTCATACTTAAATCCAACCCTTTCCCTAGAAATAAGAGAATTTGAAATGGTGATTTACACAATGAATCTACAGTAACCTATGTATACTCGCTGCACGGGCTTAAATTAGCAGAGTTTTTGTAATAATATCCAAACCAGCATGTTGTTTTCTCTTCTGTTCTTTCTTGATGGTAGGATTTTTTCCTTCATTCAAAATGTTCCGTTATGAGAACTATTCATTTATATTTTAGAATACTTGTGAAAAATGGAGTAAAAAATTTATACACTAGGGGTCATAATTTAATATTTAAGAAATGAATGAACAACAAAACAATCGGAAGAGGATGGTAGAATGAAAAAGAAAAATATCAAAACCATACTGATTTCCTGATGAAACTTGGAGGCATTTCTAACAACAACCTTTCTACTCGTCTCATTTTCCTCACACAATCAAACAGGTTTTGATACTTTTAGTCCCGCTTTCCTACAGGGCTAAAGAGAATAGAAGGGCTAGTTCACTCCGCTCTTAGAGCTGAAGCTACGATTTCCCTCCTCATGACGTCACTGTGTCCACAGATCTCGGAGATATTATGATAACTTTGCATCTTTCTCTTTGTGAAAATAAGTTAGACTTTTTCTGGTTATTATCTTTCAAACTTTACGTAATTAACACATTATTTCCGTTCATAAACATAGTTCAAAAAACTTTCTTGGCCATTATATTAAAAAAATACCATTTTAAACTTATAAAAATATTTTACTAGTTGGCGAAAATGACACTATAAATACTTTATTTTAAAAAGTTCAGTTTTAACTTTAATTATTAAGAAAAATGAAAGCATATATCGACACTTTTTTATCCACATATTCTTTTATAACAATAAGTAGAGTTAAATTTAGAATCCCCGATTTTAAAATATGTCGTTAATAGCAATTTGTTCATACTTAATCATTAGGAAACATCAACCTTAAACGCTAATTACTGAAACAAAATAATAATTTAGGTTCATAATGACATTAGAAATTTTACAATTGTTTATAGATATTTAAATTTAAGATGATATAATTTATAGATATTTAAATTCAAGAGAAAATAATTTTTAAAAGAATCATAAATATTTAGAATAACTACATTAAAAAAATAAGTTATGAAATTAGGAGAATTTCAACTGTACACTATATGTTTTATTTATACTTTTTACTTACGTTTCAATTTTCTTTGACTTTATCCATTTTTTAATTCTTTTCACCTGCCTTTCTTTTTGAAGTAACGAGGCGGTTTCTATTTAGATAACGAATTTTTATAAAAGTTCTTAACGACAGAAAAAACGTATTGCTGTTTTATATTAACTGTGTCATTTCGGAATCCATTCTTTACATAGTTGTTCATTTACTTCAGGGAACACGCGGAAAAATTTTTTTTTTCCTTTTGTTTCTCTATCAGAATTTTTGCAAGTTGCAATCGCGCAAACTGGCATCTCGTTAATAGTTTTAAAGTTTTGTAAATTCACTGCGAAAACTGAGGAAAGTCATTATAGAAAATAACTAATGTTTTAGAATATGTCACAAAAAGAAATGCTCCAATATTAGTTAGAGCTAGTAAGGCCGAACGCTGTGTTCTTGAAGTAAAAGTGCGAGCTTTGCGCCAAAGTGACGTCACTAGAGAAAATCGGAGGATTGGCGCGGCGAGAGTTTCTTCAAAGGAGTGAACCAGCCCTTCTATTCTCTTTAGCCCTGGTTTTCCTAAGTAGATATTCATTAGATTTCTACATCGGTTTTGCTGTCATCATTCATTTTTTCTCGCTTAAGCCTTTGACACACATAGGACAATGGTGTCCTTTTTATATATTTTTTTCTGGCGCTCTAATTTCAAGCAAAAATATATATAGATACTTTCAATTATAAAAAAATAGTCTTATAGTTACTAAAAAATCTGTTAGATTATCGGAAATGTTTTTGTACTGATACATAATATCCAAAAAAAGTAGTTTGAAATTTATTTTTCTTTCATTCATATTCAAAAATTGATATTTTTTTTTGAATTATAGAAATTTCAATGATGAATAGCAGTTCCTCTTTGATCCAAATAACTGCATATTTCAAAAATTATTGCTTGTGAGTGAGCCGTGTTTAGAAGATTTTACCTTTAACGCAGAAAAATACACCGGTGTTTCATGTTGTATTTCATAACCAAAAATTATTAAAATGCTAAGTATAATATTTTAAACTTATTTTGACCTAAATTAATGAAAAAAGTATGAAAAATATGTTTAATAAAATTCTGCTTCAAAAGGTTAAATATTATTTTGCGACCCTATTGTGTCTGTATTTGTATTTGTATTTAATTTTTGACTAGCATTCTAAAAATATATACTACGGTTAATATAAAAATATATACTACGGTTAAAAATAATTACGGTTCCCCTTCTATATTCAGAAAAGCAACTTTTCTAAATTTTTTACTTCCTATCATCAGGAAAAATCACTTTTAATTCGAATTTGAAAATAAAAAAGGCTACATAACCAATTTAATCCTGGATACGTGCTGCCATTTAAAACGTGCAATAAAAAATAATTATTTATTTTTAACTTACTTCTTATTGCTTATTTGACTTATTATTACTACTTATTATTCTTTACTTATTACTACTTACAGGGGTGCCATAGGCGACTAAAAATGTAAAAGTGGTGATTGATAAAAATCAATTTTCTATTAAAAGTGAAAAAAAATTAGCAATTTTTTCTACTAGCATATTTTTTTCAGTTTACTATTGAAGGTGATTACAAAGAATTTTTTCGGTACAAATATAAGGCATTTAAAATGTACGTGATGGTTGCAGTTACGATTGAATAATAATATAAATTACATAAGTAAAAAATAAATTGAGTTTTTACCACATCTTACATTTTTAGTTACCTGCGGCCTCCCTGTATTTACTTATCACTATTATTACTACTTACTTATTTAAACTTATACGTTTTTAGAACTGTCCCTAAGTAGGAACACTAAAGAATAATGAACTAACAATATAAACCATAAAGCAGAGATTTACTTAAATCATACTTGATTTCGCAATCATAAAGTACATGATCTATGTTTTATGAGCTTTATTTTATCATCAGATTGCAGTAAGTAAATAATGATTCTGATTTTATTTCTTTCACAGAAAAAGCATGAATGATTGGAAATACAAATTCCGAGGAGTTCATGAAAATTTAATTTCACCCTGTCTGAAAATAAAACTCTAAAAAGTAATTTAAAATTTAGCTTCGTAATTGTTTAGTATGTTTGAGCAAACTTTGCATACTTGTTAAATATGTTTGTTTTATTTGTTATTATTTTGATTCCACCTTTTACTCTTTTCTAGGTCAAAAATTTCGTTTATCATCTAAAGTAAAACATCGAATGTCTTGCCGTATCAACCATCTCCTGAGGTCAATACTCTAAATTAAACTGATAAGTACAATATGGCAAATCTTTCGGTGAAGATCTTGCCGACAAAGTCAAATAAACGCGTGATTTCATTTCAACTTTACCAACAAAAACAACAGAATATATTTATGATATTAAAAAAAAATATATGTATTTACTCTTGATCCTTCTTTATCACGTTTTATTTAATCAGACCCCATGCCCATGGCTGTTTGTAAGGAGTAAATCATGTAATCAAAATTATGAGGCTTTTATGACTAGCTAGAGTGCTCAAATTCTAATTGAAGCTACTGGATAATAATACAAGCTTAAATAATTTTCTTGACGGTTAAGAGTAAAATTTATTGCTATTTTGTTGTCAAATAATATTTATTGCCTCTCTGAATTTTTGCCACATTGCGATCGAAATTTTGACCACATTTTGACTTAAAATGAACAGACACAAATTAAAACTCAGAAAAAAATGAAATTCATTTTTTTTTATAAAAAATAATGAGGTTTCTAAGCGTACTAGAAGGTAAACAATAAGTCTTGTATTCAAAACGAAAAACATAGGGCGTATCACTATCGAAATTAACTTCAATTATCATTTAAAATTCTCTCATGACTTTTTAAAAATATACTCCCTTTTTTTTCCTTGAGTATAGGAAAAATTAAATTATTTTCCCCTTTTTAGTTTTTTTGAAAAAATGTGGTTATTAGAAACATTTTAACTTTATTTTTGTGTTAAAATCATAGAATGATGGTAATTGGTTCCATTTTACTTAACCATTCAATGAATCTTTTATTTATTTATTTTTTTGGCCTTTTTGTAATAGCACTAAAGTAGAATTGTCCAAATTCCTCAAGAGGAAGCACGTGAAATTCGCAGTTATGGTAAAAAAGAAATTTATTTTAAATTTTTATTTGATTAAATTTAACTAAAACCTTCCTTTTATACAAAAGTTGAGAATATTTTGCTATATTGGTGTGCTTGATGAACGTAAATAATTCAAACATTTTATCGAACTATAGCGAGAAGAGATTATAATCTATGAATAAAACGATCATTGTATAGCAAATTCTAACAATACTTTTATATAGTTTTATTTACTTTCAAATAGCAAAATTAATGTCGTATAAACTACGAATTGAAAATCCTGATTTGTTGCCTAGAAGTTCAAGAAATATTTTTTTTAAAAAAAACTCAGGCTCTAAAATAAGTTCAGTATTTGTTTTCTTTCAAACTCAAAACAAATTCCAAATTTAACTCAAAATGTTTGAAATACATTTTGTTTAGTTTGAAATAAATCTAACTATAATAGTGAGAAATTCAGTTTAACTAAAATATAGGGGGATCATATGTTAGATTGCCGTTGTTTTTTCAAATCGAAATAAAAGTACTAAGAATAAAGATACAAGAAATATTTATACTTATTTTAAATTTCCATACTTTAGTTTGAGCAAAAAATAATGGAATATCGAGAACAAAATCGAAGAATTGTTTAAAATTAAACTACCATCTCTCTTTAACGTTGAGGTGAGACGGTTAGAAATCAAATAAAGTAAAGGAAAAGAGAAGTTAAAATATGGAAAATAACGCATTTCATACGCATATCATGAAAAAGTTACAATAAACTGAAAGAAATAATTTTATCTTACAAAATAAATAAAAAGAATCTAATAAACAAAAATCTAACGTGCAGATTTAATCAATCACTTTAAAATATATTTTATATTTACACTGTGTGTATATTTACAAAGAGTGAATATTATTAATATATTTTGAGAAATATATTAATTTCATGCATCACGTGCTAGAAAAACCAGGGAATCGCTCCACAGTGCATTCTTCAAACACGTGGTGTGGTGTGCAAACATCCGATGTTTTGACTGCCCAGACCATCAATCCGTCGCCACCATAACGGTTGAGCAAGTTTCCGGATCTCTCATAATAAAGGTATGAACCAGGGACCTACTACCTGATACCAGGGACATACTTGCAGTTACAATGGGTGGAAAAAATATCGGTTTATACTAGGAAATAATGGAAAAGAAATTTTTAAAATTGCTAGTTTTTATTTATAAAAGTTTAAATTGGCCTTCAAAGTCATGCATGTTAATAATTTGATTAATTATTTTGTAGACTTTTTAACTTTTTTTTGCCTAATCTTTCAATCCTTAATAGTATATTTTAAAAACAATGCTTAGCTTTATGCCATTTTATTTAAATAATAATTTTAAATTCCCAATATTTCTAAAATTCTGGGTTTAATACCCAAAACTCCAGGGATTTTTCCATTTATTCAAAAACTGAAGAGTTATAGCATCACTACATGCCCACCAATTTCCGAGAAATCTGTCATTATAGCAGCAAATGCTTGATGATCAAGATAGGTTGTATATTTGATGGCAGCTCACTCGTCCATGCTTTTGAAAAACAAATTGTGACAGGTGAAAGTAGAGGGAGAGATCTTGAAAGCATATACCCTTATTTCATTTTTGCAAACAACGCTCGGTCACTTAGAACAGATCTAGGTAGGTTGCATATTTGATGGCAGCTCACTCGTCCATGCTTTTGAAAAACAAATTGTGACTGGTGAAAGTATAGGGAGAGATCTTGAAAGCATGTACCCTTATTTCATTTTTGCAAACAACGCTCGGCCACTTAGAACTCATCTTATTGCCAGTTTTTACGTTTAATTTAAGACATTTTTAGGATTGAATGACCATCCAAATCTTCAGGCTTTATTCATACTGGAGCTAGCGTGTGAATTATAACTGTTGAAAGGTATCTTTTAATCCATAAATCTATATGCATAAAAAATTTAATTCAAAATGGTGCTGTAGTTCAAGAGATGACGCAAAATCTGAAAATTCTCTTATTTTTGAACACCAGTGTATATTGTATACATTACGAAAGTATGTCTATATATCAATGTATGAAAAATACAATGAAAAAGATTAATATAAAAGAAACGGTATTGTCATGTTATACGAAAAAAAAATTCCGGAAATACATCAATAGAAACTTTAGTAAAGGCTTTATAACTTTCTATGGCATAAGAAAACTAGATGTTCATTAGCAACCGGCAGAGATCGAACCTTGGACCTCAAGAGCTGTAATAAGTTGTTCCAAAGTTAATTTTATTGAACTTAGTATTTACGAATTATGATACAAAACGAAAACATAAGAAGAGTAAGTTGGCATAATTTATTTCATTTTAATGTGATAGTTATAAGTCAAGTTGCAAAGCTCCCAATAACTATAATTTTTAAAATTGTAAAAAAATATTAAAAATAGTGAAATCATTAGAAAATTATGATTGACACACTTTCTTATAAAAAAAATTTTTTTTTTCTCTTTCATGAAATCTAAATTTTTCCCTGTTCTATATTTCCGCAACTGCTAGTCTCGTTCCTAATTAGCTATTAAATGTTGAACTGCAGCCAGTTCGAACTTAATTAAACTTACGAAAATTTCTTGAACACAATAAAACGTTTAAAAAAAACCAGAACTGTATGAAAGTATTTAATCGATGTATTAAGGTGTAGGTGGAAAAAGATAAATAAAAAGCTCAACAAATGATTTGTCGATAATTTCTGAAAATAAAAAACCTTTAATCGTTAGGAATCAATATGTTTGCTAGGAATATATATTTAAAAAAGGTTAAAATATTTTTAGAAGTTCAGAAATTTTTAATCTAATCCCGAATTACTTAACTTCAATTTAGTTTATAATTTAAAATTTTAATTGCTAATTTTTTTTTCTTTTTATGTGGTAAGCAAAGTTGAAAAACACCTATACAATAGGTCTCAATATTTCTGAAATAGTTTTTTTTTAAAAAAACGATTCGTAATATCTATTTTTTGTAAAACGATTCATAATATCTATTTCTTTGGAATATCAGTATGCAAACGTCTCCGGTTAATATGATGTTATTTTGTGTCCATTAACATTTCTGTCAATGTACCTTGAGTCTATATCAATATACCATATATTTTCAATACAGAATAATTTTTATCGCATCCTTTAAAAGCTGTATATATCAAGAGCTGAAAGTCGTAAGAGATATAGTGGCCGGGGTATTTACATGCCACAGGAAGTGATTTAAACTAAATATATTTAAGATTTAAAAAAAAAAACAGCATAGTTTTTAAAAATTGTTATAATAAGTAGAAATTCATTATTCCGTTAATGTTCAGAAGGCACATTAGTAAAAACTGTAAAAATATCATTAACATTGATCATAACAATCAAAATTTAAACGGAAAAAATACAGCTCTTTTTACTACTAAGAAATATACAATAAATAAATAAAATCAAAGACAACTTTTCAATTTTAGACAATTTACGAATTTTCTAAAATCATAAATAAGATGAGAAATAGGACCTAAACAGGTAAACAATTAATGAATACTTTTTTATAACATCTGTCTGAACAGAAATTAAATTTCAGTAAAAGATGTTAAAAAAAAATAATGCTAACCACAGTTGAGTTAATTTTCAGTTACAAATTAACACAATAATGAAAGAAATTACCATATTTTTCAGAGTCGCTACCATTTTGACAGCAAAATTTCTCAAAAGGCAAGTGGTTTAAAGGAATTACAGAGACAAAATGAAAGAGTGTTTATCGCGTTCTACAAAACCGAAAATGCCAAGCTATGAAAAAAATCTACGCTAGTATCATCTTCTTTACTCATTGGCGACGATCCAGGTCGTCGACACGTGTTTATCACAAAACTTATTAAATGATTTGATGTCGGTGGAGTTCTCAGAATATTCTTCATTTCCTACTGTGAAATTTCATAAGAATTTGTAACTGTACAAACAATTCACCTTATAATTTTGCTAATCTTATTACTGTTTAAACTTATGAGGACATAAAAATGTCCTCCTTGATCATAAGTTTTCCATAACAAATTAACCAGTATGAATAAACTCTCGAATAAATCACATTAAAAATAAGCAAACAGGATTTTAGTCGACATTTTTGTAGTCATGAGATGAGATACCACTTGTTTGAAATTTTATTATTTCATTGAATTTGTTGGAATCGCAAATCTAATATGAAATGATTTTATATTTTTTTTTTGTAAATAAATAAGTTTAATATTATACACTATTGTGCTGCTGTTAATTCAAAACATTTTTTTTAGTAGCTCTCAAAACCAGAGGAGTCGCAGTCTGTAAAAATTTAAAAAGTAGTCACATCTGTTTTATGAGATCATTGAAAATTTAAGGAAATTAGTTGGTCAATTGCAACACAGATTTTTAAATTGCAAATATTTTTGGTCGGTAGTAATAAAAACATTTTGTTTCCTTGATCTTTTTCTGACAGTTTTTAAATTTTTTTGAAAAGTGGCTACCCTGAAAATATTTGTTTCTTCTAAAAATATATAGAATATTAATAAAATAAAAAAAATATATAGAAATTTGCAAATTAAATGAAAATATTTTTTTCTCTAATTCACGAATAAAATAAATTATTTGTATTTCACAAAGTAAAAAATAGAGTTCAAAAGCGTTTACTTTCTGTTTTTGTCCGAAGCGTGGAGGTAGCAGGTTCGAATCTCGCTATAACGAATCTCGCTAATATAATAAATATCTCATTTTCAACTCGGCAATTGTTGTTGTTGTTAATTTACGTCGCACTAGAGCTGCACAATGGGCTATTGGCGACGGTCTGGGAAACATCCCGGAGGATGATCCGAAGACATGCCATCACAATTTTGATCCTCTGCGGAGGGGATGGCACCCCCGCTTCGGTAGCCCGACGACCTGCGCGCGAAGTCGAGCACTTTACGGTAGCACAGTTTAACGAGGACCAGTACCGCACACCCTCGGTCCCTACGCAGGCTGATCCAAGTGGTCACCCACCCGCACACTGACCGTAGCCAGTGATGCTTGACTTCGGTGATCTGCTGGGAACCGTGTCTTAACGATCAGTCCACTGCGGGACTTTCAACTTGGCAAAGATTTATGAACCGTTTTCCTTTTTATTGCGCATACAAACCTGCTTATGTGATTAAACAAATAAATGCTCTTTCTTTAGTTTGCAGCCTCACAAATGGATGAATTTTCCTCTCTGAGTTTGAATCCTATTGCAACTCTGGATATATCTTTGAAATGCCCTTCTTTAACTTAAGTTAGAGAAATGTGTTATCAATTGTATTATCTGCTCTTCAGCTTGAAACGAGCTTATAAGCTGTACTTTGTATGTAAGAAGCATTCAAGTCTGCATATGTTTGAGTAACAATGAATAAATAATAAATATATCTTTGTATACACGACGGGTCCCACAGTGAATTTATCGTAAGACACGGTACCTAGAAAAACATCACTGGCTGTGGTCAGTGTGTGGGTGGATGACCACTTAGATCAGGCTACGAAGGGACCGTGGGTGTGCGGTATCGGTCCTCGTTAAACTGTTCTATCGTAAAGTACTCGACTTTGCGAGCACGCAACACCTTCTAGAAGAGAGAAGGCCGTAGCACGGATTAATTTAGTAGCCCGACGTAACGAACATAAACTGCACAGTTGTTAAAAAATACGAAAGATGCCATTACGTTTGGACTACTAAAAGATCAACTTTCTTGTTTATGGTAACCCGTGCTAAGGCCTTCTTTTTTCTGGGAGGTATTAGCGCAAGTCGTTGGACAACCAAATTGGAGGAACCATACCCCTACGCAGAGGATCAAAATTGTGATGGCATGTCTTCGGATCATCCTCAGGAATGTTTGCCAGACCGTCGCCAATAGCCCATTGTGCAGTTCTAGTGCAACGTAAATAAACAGCTCAGAACAAACAAAGTAAACGCGAAGAGAGTTTCGTCAGATTCCAGAATCGAACCGACTTCCAACTTTGAGCAGCTTGAGAGCGCGAGCCAACGGGCTCTTAAAGTATCCGACTGGTTTCATCATTTTTTTAAAAAAAAAAATATATATTTATTTTAATTTTATGTTTGGCAAGCACGGGTCTTAAAATTATAAATTTAAAGTAAGGTTTAAAAACTCATAAAATAGTTTTCAAAATAAGGGCAGATTTGAGCGCAAAAACTACAAATTATTTATATCACGCTAACAGCTCTACAACAAACTGTTATGCATTAATTTCAAAATATTTTTTTTTCTAGATCAATAATGTGATTTCTTGTAATTTGAACAAAATCCTTAAAAATGTTTCAAAGAGGCAATGAAATAGAACTAAATATGTTGTTTATTGAATTTTTAAATAAAAATTCTAACTATTCTTACTTAAGTAGTGATAAAAATAACAAATTCAGACTTACACTTTAGATTTAAGCTGAAAACATCACTAACATTATACACAATATACATACAGAATTTCAAGCAATTCTATTATGAACTTTTTTTTAAAAGTGCTTTAACGTAAAGAAATTTTCTCAAAATCAGCGTTCAACAGAAAATACATCTAAAATGCAAGAAAATTTCGAAAGGCAAAAAAATTTTGACAACAAAAAAATTATAATTCGAAAAATAGTTTTTGAAAATGAATTTCATTATATCCTAAAAATATAATTTATTATAATTGAAAAAAGTTAAAATACTCAAAGCATAAGAAAAATAATTTAGTTTCGTTTTCGTGCGTTTACTTCCGGTTTCGGTTTCGTCTGTCAGCACATGAAAAACAACTATAACTTCATTTCTAAAAATCGGAGTACAAAAATTAAAGGGTTTTGGAAAACTAATGAGCTGTTTTCAAATATGGATAATTAAAAATAAAATAAAATAATCTAATTTTTCATCGAAATTGCCGATTTTTACCCAGTCGGATGCCTTAAGAAGAAATATTATTGAACATTTCAAAAGAAAGTGTCTACACACAGATAGAAAAAAGAAAAAAAAATATTTTTATGAATTGCTTGGAGACTGTGCAGTTGCAGGCTTGTTCCACAAAAATCACTGATGAACCTCAGCGGTAACAAGCTAATGGTATACTACTTTTGTTAACCCTTTGACGCAGAATTTTTATTAAACATATTTTTCCTTGTTTTGTATTAATTTAGGTCAAAATAAGTGAAAAATATTATATTTTGCATTTTAATTTATGATTATGAAATACAGCATAAAACACACCAGTGTATTTTTGTGCGTTAAAGGTAAAATCTTCCAAAAAAGGCTCACTTCCAAAAAAAATTTTTAAAGTTGCACTTGTTTGTAGTTATTTACATCCAAGAGAACCAGTTATACATCATTGAAATTTTTTAAATTTATAAACTTTTTAATATGAATAATAAAAAAGAAATTTCAACCATTTTTTGGGGGGATTTTATTTTAGCTCAAATATAATTCCGATAATCTAACAGATTTTTTAGTAATTATTAAACTGTTCTTTTATAATTAAAAAATACCAAAATATATTTTTACTTACTATTGGAGCGTCAGAAAAAAATATATAAAGGGACTCCGGCGTCCTATCAGCGTCAAATGGTTAAAGTATAGGACCAACTTCAATAACAAACTGTGGATATATAAAACTTTTTGCGCTTTGGATGAATAAATAAGAAAACATATTTTGTAAAGGATAGCCCTCTTTAAAAAATACTAACTTATTTAGTAACTTACAAAAATTAAGATTATTTTTTTAATACATTGCTAAATATGCCGAATCTCAATTGCACAGTGTATATCCAACCTTAAGTTTGAGATTCAGATTATGATATTAAAATAATCAACCATAGTAACATTTCTTAGAGTAATAAAAAATTATATTTAATGGTACATATTTATAATATTATTTTTATTAATAGTATGTATAAAAAGGGAAAAGGGGAAAGCTCTGCGTCGTTATCTACAACCTGTGATATCCATGGTTCAAACATAACCGTTCATAAACAGTTGAAAAAGTTTGATTGGTTTAAAGGCCAGAGAGCTTATATCCCTTTTCTCTCTCTATGTGTAAACTAACGATTTGATGTTATAATATCTTGACGGTATTATAAGTAAATAAATTTTATTTATAATAAAAAAATATTATATAGCTAATTTGCTTTTATATGAAATGTGCATTGGAAAATTAAGCAAAAAATTGCTCCTATAGGCAGACACGCCCATCGGCATGAAATGGATATGATCCCTAGGTTTCTGAAAATCCCGAATGGTGCATTTGTGAATTTTTAATTTATAAATGTTTTTTTTTCTTATGTAATTATTTTAATTATTGAAAAATAGCTAACATCAAATAAAGTGTTGTGAAATCACAGTTAAATTATGAATTAAATTGCTCAAAAACTCTCCAGTTAAACAAATAATGCAATTGAAAAGTTTCAGCGATTTAAAGTATACTCCGGTTTTAAGAACGATATATTTAAGAAATATACTTTTCATATTTTCATGCACGAAAGTTAATTTTCAAAAATCTTCCATTTACTAAAAGTACTAGTTTTCATGTTAAGGATCCAATTGCATTGATTTAAAATCATTTTTCGTTTTTTATTAAGTACAGCTTTTTCAAATTATTCATTCAAATTTTCTATGATATCAGATAATATTTTTTAAAAGAATACACCATGATTCATGTGCTTTTTAATTTTTAGAACTCAATATAGTTTGAAAGAGAAAGTTGGTACAGATAGCCTCTAAACAAAAACAAAGCAATTAGAGTCAATCTGCGTTAGTGTTAAAAACAAAAATCATTTTAACGGATAGAAGGCCAAGTGCAAATAAAAATAAATCGATTTTAATAGATTTTTAAAGAGTCTGTTATCCCTCTGGTGGTACATTCTTATTTTCACATAAGATTGAAATCATTATTTTTATTTCATTTGAATAAATTGAAAAACATTGTCGCCGTTTTATACGCTGTCAAAGATGTGGCAGATTAACTTTTTTATTAATTATAATTAATTTCTATTCTTTTAAAAAAATTTGTGTTTTAAATCTTAATGCATCACGATTAGAACGACAGAATATTCCGTAATCACCATCCTTAAGGTACAGTTTACGAATCCGTAGTTTAAAAAAAAGGGGGAAAGTGTCCATAAGGATTGCAAACTAATATTTAAGATACGAAAAACAAAAATGCACCGAAATCTGATACATAACTATTGAGAAAAGTGGAATTAAAATTATCGAAATCCGCTTGAATGCCATATAAAACTTAAAGCTTTATTCTATAATTACATTTCACCTTATTTTAGTGTCCACCAGTCAAACAGATTTTGGTGTTTTTAATCTCGCCTTCAACGTTAAAGACTGGCCGGGTTTGATAACATTGTTTTTTCGTTATTTAAACAATAATTTCCAATCCCCAGTGTGTATATTTTCTATAGAGTCTAAAAATATGTATTAAAGGTGATGATTATAAAACACCCAGTATACAAAATACAATCTAAAAAATGAAAATAAAATTTTAAAAAACTTGTTCTTTTTTTCTAATGTTGACTTTTTAACTGTTGTGGTCTCTTACTGATGACTGTATGAATCAACACCCAATTTTTTCCTCACATTTTTACGCATATACTTTTTTACATCATATTCATCATTTAAATCCCCGTGCCTTAACATCCTCAAACTTGTTACTCTATGCAATCATTCTACTCATGTAATAAAGTAAATAACCAAAAAAAAGTTTTTCTGATAAATATATGAAGAAACTGATTAACAGTTAAAGAACTCGCATTAGTTTCAAAATAAAGATCTCATAAAAAGAATATTGATGAATTGGAGATCCATATTTCATGATTATATTTGTAACTATACTTTCTTTGCCACCCCCAAGATGAAAGATTTTATTCATTCATATTTTTTAGAATATCTTAATACATTTTTAATCAATAAGCAATTGTATTTAATATATACACAAAACATGGCAGAAAAGAAATGAGTAAAGGATCAGTCTTTCTTGAATATCACCGAAATCCACAATTTGTGTCTTTCTTCTAGCATAGTTAAATAGCGATCAATTGAGTAAGAGAAGAAAAGACCAATGTGAAAATTGTCCTGTCATAAAGTGAGGAAAAGGCCAATGCATAAAGAAAATATTATACAATTCTGATGAATTATTATCCTTAATGATAAATCATTATCCTGATCAAATGAAAAAAAAAATGTAAAAAATTTAGAATTAAAGCAGCTGCAAAACATTTCTTGATGTATACTTGAAAATCTCAGTGAGTAACTAAATATGATAAGTAGTTTTTTTTTTTAAATTATAATAATAAATTCTTTACTTCTGCATGGTAACTGTCACGCAATTTTACTTTTTTGTCATTAGTATTTCCATGTTAAGTGATTTAGTGAACTAGTGGTCCCTTGATGCAAAATCGCTTATGTAACACATCAAGTTATGATATGTGAGGTATTATATCAAGAGCTTAAAAATTGCAAAATTAACAGGGTCTAATAGAACACCATTGCGTGTGGATGAACTAAAAGAATAAAAAGGAAGATCAAATTAAAATTGACATAACTTTGTGACCATTAAATTAAGAGTTAAATTATTAGAGTTGCAATATCTTGCTTGGATAATGGATAGGTGTATAAAAAATTAAAATTTTTTGAAGAAGTATTTTGAATTTATTGTTACTTTAAATCAAAAAACATAAAATTCAGCTAATTTTTAACGCTTTATCCAATACGATTTCAAAAATCAATAATAACTATCCAAACAGCTTTAGAACAAGTTTTTAATAAATTTAAAATTGCAACCAAATTATTAATATTTAATACAAAGCATGAAACTTTAACATAATGTTAATCTTTCCTAAATATTATAAAAATTAAAACTTTTTAAGTGATAAAATAAGAAATAACAAGAAATTACTGTTAAAAAATTCATAAATATATATACATTATTTCAATAATATAATATTGAATTCAATTATATTGAAATGAAGTTTAATGGCACAAGCTCCAAGTAGGACATATTTTAAAATAATAAACTATGTAATTAAATTATTATTTATCTGTAACTATTCAACCAATTTAGGACCTTAGTTCAATCCTTGGGCCGGGCAAGGTTCACTCAGCCTTTCATCCATTCAGTGGATCGATAATGCTTGGTCCACTTTCAGCAGACCACCCAACTGGAACATCTGCTCAAATAGAGCTGGAACATATATATATATATATATATATATATATATATATATATATATATATATATATATATATATATATATATATATATATATATATATATATATATATATATACAGTCAACCCTGCTTAAAGGAATACCATTGGTTCCAGCCAGCACTATTCAATTAAGCAGGTTATTTGATTAAAAGGGGAGTGCATTATTCAATTTTAAATGCTTAATTTTTACTTTTTAATGGTATCTAATGCATAGTACAGTGTTTTGACTTATAAATAAACTCCATTTTATGATTAATAAACAATTATAATTTAAACTATCAGTGTAAGAATTATTTAAAAAATTTCATTTAAAGTTACATAAAAATGAATCAATACTAATGAAAAAAATAATACAGGTACTATAGTATTATTTTATTCCTTTAAAAAAAATCTGTATTTGAAGATTGCTTCTATAACAAATTCGATTTTCCCTTTCTTTTTAAGACTTTCATGACTTGCGTATTCCTTCGAATACTTTCAGATTTCTTTATTTTTATCCACAAAACTTGAGAAATTTTAAATTAATTTGCTATTTCAGTTCTGGATTTTTTGAAATTTATTTCTTCCAATACTTCAAAATTTTTTTCTTCGATTATTTCAAATCATTCCTTTTCAAGTTCATCTTGTATTCACCAGAGTGAGCAATAATTATTCTATTTCAGAGAAAGACACACTGTAGGCCAGTGTGATAAGTTTTTGAAACTTTTTCTTATCAAAGCTAATAGAATACAAGGAGGGGACCATTTTACATTCTAAATAATGTATGAATGAAGTAAGTTAAAGAGAAGTAAAACCCCCTTCCTCCAATGTATATCTGCCAGCAATATTTGATTAATTCTTAAACTATGCTCCCAACACCTGTTCAGAGCAACAAATGACCCTATTGAAGTCCCTATTGAAGTGACCAATTATTGTATTCTTATCTTCTTAACTGAAAATTTTATTTTAGCTGGTGAAATATTTCTTTAAAATAAACAGATTTTCTTCATTTCAGTATATCTTCTTTATGCAATTATGCGAGGACTTGAAATAACAAATATCCATTCAAACGAGAAAATGTAACATTAGTTTCATATAAAATGATTTGGTTCCATTAAATCTTATTCGTATAAGCGGGTTATTCGATTATCCAATATGCAATTCAGTGGAGACGACTGTGTGTGTGCAGGGCCGGATTAAGAACCTCAGAGGCCCTAAGCACTTACATTTTCTGGTGCTCCTTAAATCTAATTAGGAAGATCAATATAAATTTACAAAAATATTTTTCTTTAATAAAACTGAAGTAAGTTTACAAAAATAAATAAATTTATATAACTGCCAAATTTAACCCTTTTTGTAGAGAATCTGGTTGAAATCAAAATTTTTCAATAACTCTTTGTAAGTTTTTCAAGGCTAATAATGTGCTCTTCGATTTTAGAGCAAAATTAAAATAATTTCAACATTCCTGGTATTTCATTTTTAAAAATATTTCCTGTCCCACAAGCTATATTATTTTTCATTCTATTACATATACTCTAATTTTCAATTCAAACTTTCTGGGTGTTATGAAATATTTTCAAATATGCTTTTTAAATTTTTGCTAAAAATATTTTCATTGTGGGTGTGTAAATATTCACGTAAAAAATTTATTGAACTTAACCAATTTTTATGGAGAATACAAAAGCTTAATTTAGTATATAAACGAAATTAATAATAAATAAAAATAACTTCTTTTTTTTTATCTCTTAGAATGTTAAGAAACCTGTGACAGTTCTCCATGATTTTATAAAAGATTTCTCATTATTTAAGGCATTTATTATTATTAACGAAATTATTTCACTTTTTGTGACAAAATTTGTTCGTTTCCACTCCTTTGAAAAACTTAATGTTTAAAATTTTATTTTACATTGTTATTTTAATTATAACAATCAATCAAAAATATTCTATACATTAATTATGTTTAATGTAAAACAATTTCTGAATAAATAATTAATTTAATTTATAATTAAACCGTGATATGTTACTTCACTTTAGTTCCGTGTTTGTGAAAAAGTGAGTTGTGTATATAAGTGATAGTGTGATTATTTTATAAACGCATGATATGCTTACGAATTGAACATGAATTTTACTATAAATTTACAGATAGTCTAAGCGGCTTAATGGAGGACCCCACCCTGAGATGGTAAAATATTAACGTTTTTCTTGAAATTTTTTTAATTAATAGAAACAATGCAGAGACTTCTTGCTTGTTTTATGTTATTTAGCTACAATTTAAGTCTATTTTAAAAAATTTTCTTTTACAAAATAATAAAAAATAAGTTGGAGGCAGCTCCATGTGTGGCTGGCCATCAAAAAGTAGCACCTCACTGGCCTCATGGATTTAGAAGTCCTAAAACATAGGAAAACGATTTTGTTTAGATTTTCTGAAACATAAAGACATCTAAAAAGTAGCATAGCTGTTTTTTGATATTCGTAAAATTACCAAAATGGCGGCAACTTAAAAATAAAGTTAAGTTTTTCATTAAAATACTAATATAAAATCGAAATATAAAAATATCAAAAAAATCCTAAGCTACTTTCTAAAGAATATATTTTTACGTAATTTAAAATTAAGAACAGCTTATTTCGTTGTATAGATCATGAGAAAAACGTTAGGCCAGGTCAAGAAACAGCGTTTTGAGAAAAACAGCGTTTAAAGTTTCCACTTATGTTCAATCTATTAAATTAGTAATAACTAACCTTTACTCAGCAATTCTAGGTCCATATATCCTTCTCAATCAACAGAATGGGTGAGACACAAAAAGAATGTCGCCTCTCCTAATCCTGCCGAACGGGCCTTTCTACCTAGCGACTACTGTCTATTTTCCGGTACAACTTCCAAACGAAGTTAGGTACCGAGAAATCGTTTTAGACAGACATTAGGAAGGGTACAAAGATTCGAAAAATGCAATAAAATTTTTTTCGAATTTTTAAAATATTCTGGGTGTGGTTCCCCCTTAACGAGAAAAATATATCAGTCTTATTTATTTTTACTGTCGGTCTCGTCACAGCGCGGTGAAGGTTTAAACGCAAATAATTTAAAATGATTGTAATAAGTGACAGACCGACAGGAAATTTAGTTGTTTTTAATTAGAAAAGTTGCTTTTTCGCACTCTAATAGAAGATCTTAAATCAGTTAAATTTAAAGAGCAACTGTAGCCAACCAACTGCACTGATACAGACCAAGTAACTTAATTAACTAGTATTTTTAATAGTCTTCAATATCTTTGATATGCTTAAATAATCTAATATTATTTTGAGAAGTTATATATTTTTCGATTATGATTTTAAGGAGGATTAGAAATGTTTCAATGAATAAGCTAATGCACTAATATAATATGGTTGTTTCATATATTTAACAAAAACTGATTATTAATTTTAATTTAACAGTAAACTCCACTAATTAGTATTACAACTATTTTTGAATCTGCTTCCCATGCTTTTTAATTAAACGAAGCATAGGACTTCAGAAAGCGTTACTATTAAAATAATTTAAAAAGTTATTACCGCATAAAGTTATTAAAATATGGACAAATTATCAGCTTGTTAAAGTAGCTGACTTTTAGCAACCTTTTTTCAGATTATATTAACTGGTTTTAATTATATTCAAAAAATTGTTTTGAAATTGTTTTGAAAAAATTGTTTTGAAAAAATTGTTCATATTTTAACTTCAAAAATAATGTAGAATTTGAGCTCTTTTTTGTAAAAGGAATTTTAATTAAAATCTTAATCAGGAAAATAAAGAAAAAATACAAGAAATAAATTCATTTTTTTTTTAAATTATAAAAACTTATAAAATCATACCCTATTACATGAAGGAAAAAAAAAGATTTTTTAAATTTATTCAATATTTTCTGAGAAAGGGTGTAAGCAAAATAAAAAAGTGAATACCCCCCCCCCCGATCAAATTTTCATTAAATAATCCGATTTTCACACACTAGGACTCAATCTTAATGGGTTCAAAAGTCAAATCTTAAATGGGCCAATTTTAGATTGTAATGCAGGCGATGTCTTATTCATATAATAAATTACAAAAACGTACTTTCTTTGAAAAAATATATCTCATTTCCACAGATTTTGAATTCTGACACTTAAAATATAGATGTCAGCTGGCCACAATCTGGAACATATGGTCGCAATAGTTTTGGCAGGAGGCAGTCGAAAGTTCGGAATTTTTAAAGTTAATTTCCCCTTTTGTGCATTTCACTAATTCACGAGAAATTTTTAAGTGAATCAAAAAAGCTTTTTATAAAATTATAAAATTCGTTAATCCAAAGATAATTTCATTAAATTTTTTTCTTTTATAATTATTTTACCTAAAAGTTGTCGAAACATTTTTCTGTTGTAACGTATACAAATTTTTACACTATTTTAAAGTATGTAATTTTAAATCGCAAAATTTGAATGAAATGGATCGAATAGTTTCTGAGTTAGCAAATTTCAAAACGCCGTATATTAGAATTTTGATTTCTCTAGAATTATTCCACCAATTAAGTTTAAATTTTTGTATTTTGTTATTTAAAATTACATACGTAACAATATAATACCTTACAATTCAATTTACCTTCAGTAGATAAAATATATTATAATAATTATTATTTTACATAAAATTATATTCAAATAAAGGAATTTTAAAATTGTGGGCAAAAACTTTTTGATTTGCTTAGTAATTTCCAGAGACATGGCGAAATACGAAAAAAGTAAAATTAACATGGATAGGTCCAAACTTTTAATCGCTTTACTGTATAAATTATTGGAACAATATTTTCCAAATTTCTGCCACCCTACGCTTTATTTCAAGGGTGGGAATACCAAAACTGTCGAAATTTTTTTTTAAAACTATATGTTTTTCTGAGGAAGTAATTTTTTGAGTCTGACATAATAACTTAAAACATAGTCAGCATTAATTTGAACGATTTATATTTAAGGTTAAATCTTTGAACTATTAAGGTTGAGTAAGCGAAAATCCGATCATTAGATTAGATTAAAAATTATTCTGAACTTTCACTTTTTATTTTGCTCACAGCATATCAAATTAGGCGATTTGAACGGGAACTGGATTAGAACAACCGATTCCCCTTATAAACAAATTATTCATTTGGTCTGAAATAAATTAAACTCATATTACATTATAAAATACGCCTACTTTTTCCACATTAATTTGGAATCTAATAAAATTTTTCCACTGACAAGTATACGTAATTTTCATTTGAAATATTCTATTTAAAATTAATTAATTAAAGTGACTTATCTCATGATGAATAAAAATCCCATTACGTTGTTACAACATTTTCAATAATCTCTAAATGAAAAAGGGAAACACAAGTTAAAACTAAATTAATAAAATTAAATTGTTACTTTTTACGTCGGCAGTTGTGAAGTCTTCAAAGAATGTCTGGGGGATTCTTGTTTCTTTTTATAACCTCGTTGAATTATTAAATCTTAAAAAAGACTTATACTTTTAAAATTAAGTTAAGTCTCCTCGAACATGAAATAAAACAAAACACACACTATAGTCAAGATCGAGTCGCACTCTAAAATCTGTTTACGTTTTAAATGTACGCGGAAAATGAGAAAATTGATGTCCCCGTAATTGGTTTTAATCCCGTAATTGGTTTTAAAAATATGCTAGTCCAGGAACCTCTCCTTTATTCGCCCTCCTACTTTTCTGTAACAGAAAGTTACCACAAAGAAAGACGATTTAAAAGTTTCAATCTTATCTCATATTCCATATACAGAGAAGTAGTATTTTTCACTGAAAAGAAAGCAAAAGTTTAGGGGGGATTTAGCGGTCCCCAGGATGTTTCAGAGACGAAAAGGATGCTTTGACAGGTCAGTGTAGGAAATCAATTTGTTACGCTTGTTTACACAAAGCTTCTTCCCAGCTCTAGTTTCATATTTCAGGTCTCAGCTATTCACTGACTATATAGGTGGTCTGCTAGGAGAAAAGCATTGGTCATTTTGTGAATACACAACTTTCTTTTTTGTTTCCACGTGATTGAAATAATTATAACATAATATCAATTTAGTTAAAATCAATTGGTTAAAACCATGTAAGAAAAATGGAATTAAAATGTGTAAAAACTATGTTTAGTAGAAAAAAAAATTTCATTGGTGCTTCGTGGTGCCCCCATACCTCTGATGCCCTAAGCACGTGCTTAGTGTGCTTAATGGTTAATCCGGCCTTGTGTGTGTGTGTGTATATATATATATATATATATATATATATATATATATATATATATATATATATATATATATATATATATATATATATACATAAGATAGCTGAACACAATGTTCAATGTTTTATACCCTATGCTTCAAAAACGTTTTTTGATCATTATTATATCTATGATCGAAAATAATCAATGATTGAAAATGAACATTGAGCCGTAGTATCTCAGGAAATATCTAATATGTGACCCAGGTTCAAATCAAAGCTGGGCAACATGAATTCTGCTCCTGGCTTGCACAAACAGCAGTGCTAACCTAATATATCCTCAGTGACAGACCAATCATGGGTTAGAATCTCCTTGTTGTCCGGTTAATTATAAAAAGTTTTCATGGGATTCCCCTTAATGTAACTCAAATGCAAGTTTTTTAAGTGAAAATTCCTCCACGCATACTAGTTTGTCCTAATGCTTTATCCAGGAATTCCTTGTCTTCTGGATTGTGTTCAACATTAAAAGACTACTAAATTGAACATTGATAGTTGTAAACCCAAAAATGGGTCGGCTGTTAAACGCTGGTTATAAAGGAAAGGGGAAAAAATTTAAATTTGTTTAAATTTCTTTTTAATTCACATTTTTAGCACTTTCTGGAGACTAAACGTTACTAGATGAAGCGAAACACGTTTTGAGAAGTTCAACTACACTCAGTATCATTCAGCACAGAATAATGCTTTCAATAATGCTGGCAATTGAAACAAAAAAGTGACAAAAAATTCAAAATTAAGATTTTTATATAGTTGGCATCTTTGTATGGTAAGCTACATAAAGCAAGAAAATTTTTTTCAAAAATAAATTTTATTCTATCAATTTTTTGACATTCTATTTTAGCATTCATTGCATTAACAATCGAAGGAAAATAGTTGTCAAACCACTTTTCTCGGAATCAAATGTGAAGCACTTACGTTGCTTTTTCAATTGCACGGCAAAAAATAATTCATTGTGCATGAATTGGTTGCTTAGCAATTTTCATGATTAATTAGCACTCTAGTACAGAGCATTTTTTTCTTAAATTTCAATTACGATTTGTTTTACACTAGTTTGGCTTTTTAAAACATGCTTTAAAAGCATAACTACGAACAAAATAAACGAGGAGTTTCAGATAGCTTTTGGTACACTAATTTGTAGACATCCCTCCACATTACTTTTGCTTACCAGACATAAAGATTCCAACATGATCACTAAAGAACATACCTAACTCCCAGTAATACTAGTTTTCGATTAGTGGCGGAGAAAACACATCCCTGAAGCAGAGTACATCTAGAATAACTGGCATTTCTTACATTTATAAAAATAGTAAAAAAACACACATTGGTAGAATAGAACTTAAAATACACTGGTTATCATAAATTAAGGAAAAATCACAAAAATAGCGATAACTCTTTCAAAAGTAAGCCAAACCGTGCAAAATTTGCATATGTTGTCCACTAAGAGTAGCTGAGTAAAATTGCAATATGCAAATTAGTGGCGCTGCACTCGGCTTACGTCATCTGCCTGGAGCATAAAAGTCCAAGTTTGAGAGAAAGCACACAAATTTTACTGTGATTGCGACATTGAAAATCTGAGATAGCCAATTCGTAATAATGACCTCTAGGCATCATTTGCCTGAAGAACTACGATGGAGAGCCATCGGGAGACTAGAGGCAGGGCAGAGTCAATCAGAAGTGGCCAGATGGCTAAATGTGAGTCCATCTGTGGTTCATAGACTTTGGAGGCAATTTCAAACCACAGATTCGGCATCTAGGAGGTTCAGTCAAGGACGGCCAACTGTTACGACCAGTGCCGATGACCGATATTTGACATTAAGTGCACGCAGGAATAGAACCGCTACTCCGACACATCTTAGATCCTCTCTTGCTGCAGCCACCGGAAGGTTGGTGTCAACGTCAACTGTGCGCAGAAGGCTCCACGAAGGTGGTCTGTATGCGAGACGACCAGCCATTTGCGTGCCGCTCACATCACGCCATAGGAGAGACCGTTTGCAGTGGGCCCGACAACATGTCCACTGGACGTCAGATCAATGGAGGCCTGTTCTCTTTACGGATGAGTCCAGGTTTAGTCTAGAAAGTGACAGTAGACGTTATTTGATATGGAGAGAACCTGGGACCCGTTATCATCCATCAAACATCCGTGAAAGAGATGCATACGGAAGAGGCAGTGTCTGTGTTTGGGGAGGCATATCCTTAGGAGGGCGCACATACCTCCATGTCTTTCCAAGGGGAACCGTGAATGCTCAGGTTTATCGAGACAACATCCTTGATGCTTATGTGCGCCCATATGCCGGGGCAATTGGTGATTGCTTCCTGTTACAGGACGATAATGCAAGACCACACAGAGCTCGCATTGTTGATGATTATCTTCAACAGGAAACAATTACTCGCATGGAGTGGCCAGCTCGATCCCCGGACTTGAATCCTATCGAGCACGTTTGGGATGCTCTAGGGAGGCGTGTATCTGCCATCAATCCGCCCCCTCAGACCCTTGCCACGCTTGCAACTGCTTTACAAGAGCAATGGCTCTCACTTCCTATTGAACTGATAGACCGCATAATTGAAAGCATCACACATCGCTGTTTGTGCTGTATTGCTTCTAGAGGCAATCATATTCCATATTAAAGGTACTTTTTCTATTGCAAACCGATACTTCCAATTTGTTTATTTTATACATGTGCTAATTTCTATACTACTATTAATGTCTGATAATTTCTTTTTATGTTGTTTAATACCTTACTATGTGTTGTATATTGTGGGTAAGTTTCATAAAATTCCATGTGTAATTTCTTGAGTTATCGCGATTTTTGTGAATTTTCCTTAATTTATGATAACCAGTGTAGTTTGTTTAGTATTTTTCTGGAAATTCAGAAATGCATTTCGAAAACTTAAAGTATCTGATGAAAATTGACTGAATAGATTGTATATCATTTTCATAAATATGTACAATGAAATGGAAACACAAATCATGTATTACAAAAACATTTATTAAGCAGAATTGAGTTTAATGGCAAGTAATAAATTAAATATTTTTCATTGAATTATTGATCTTCCTTAATACATTAAAATTTGATACTAAATTAGTTTGGCAATACATTAAATGACTGCTATTCTATGAGGATGCAGCTACACATATAATTTACTATTCTGAATACAATAAATTTAAAAGACATAGAAAAATTTCCTTACAAGATATATCATAAAATTTTATTTCTTGACTAGAATTTATAAGCCTTCTATAAGAACAGTACATTTTTATAGTTTAAGGAAACGAATATGCAATGGTATACACAGTAGATATAAGGAATTATTAAAAAAAAATATTTTTGCCCAACCCCTGTATATGTTAATACACGATTAACTGTTCCACTTTCCTGGCATATTGTGATCAAAACTGAATATATTTTTAAACAATTCAAAATATAGGTAAATTATTATAATTATTTAAATTATTAACAATTTATAACCAAAATAATTATTACTAGTTACAAATTTATTGCTACATTTTTTGGCAAAAGGTGTTCAAAAACACTATTTTTTGTTTGTAATGTTATTGTCGGGCTTCAAACCTTAAAAAGTTTTAAACCTCATTTATGAGTATGAGAAATCGCATAACCAAAACACTTCTAAATTTATAAAATAATTCTCTATGTATTTAAAAAAAAAATCAAAAAATGTGTCAGCATAGAAGTGTTTCCATTATTTTTTCCAACCCCTGTATATGTTATTAACTAATCAACTGTTCTATTTTCCTGACATATTGTGACCAAAAATGAACACATCTTTTCACACAATTTTGAATTCAAATTAGTAATCAAAACTGTTATAGGTATTACATTTATTAATTACATATAACTTTTATTGATAACAAAAATTAGGCATTTTTACTTAAAGTTGGCTTCTTGCCAAAATAAAAGGTATAGAACAGGAAAAAACATTTTACAGGGGATAAATGGAAGGGGAAAAAAAACAGTATTTTTGAATACTTAAGATTTTTATTTCTTTACATTCAGCTTTGGTATGGTATGTCTTAAAACACAAAGTATATATATATATATATTGAGTTGAAGCAGTTCTTTGTTCCTTATATTTAAAAAAATATATATAACTTATTATAGCGACTTGATATGAAAATTAGTGTAATATGACACTTATAACACTAGTCTTAAGAAATTTAAATGTTTTTAATAAT
Organism: Parasteatoda tepidariorum; assembly: GCF_982258835.1. Lineage (NCBI taxonomy): Eukaryota > Metazoa > Arthropoda > Arachnida > Araneae > Theridiidae > Parasteatoda > Parasteatoda tepidariorum. The sequence goes on along the minus strand of NC_141765.1, from coordinate 31,121,689 downwards.
ATTTTTAAGTATTTCTGTTTGGCTTTAATCTTGCATTAGATTAACGTGCAGAATCAATAATGTATAAGTAACATTAACATAGGGGAAAAATCTAAACAATGAGCTAATTGAGCAAGACATAATTATAATAGATATATAATTAATGAGCATTTTATGCATGTGATAAGTTTCTGAAAATCGAGAGACTAGGAAAAAAACTTTTAACAAAAACAAATTTCATATAAACTTAATGCAGTAAAACTTTACACAATGGAGCAAAAATAAAAGCAAGAGTTCTCTATTGTTGAACACTTTGATTGTAGTTCATTTGTCGATAAAATAACTCTATTTTCCCTTCAAATATATTAGAAATAAGACACATTTATATGGATTTCATTTTCAAGAGGCAAATCCAGAAAATTTTATATGAATCATAATTTTAAAAATGTTAAAAGTTATGCATGCTTTTTTATTAATAAAGTAGTGAAATATTTTAAAGCCATGATAAATTTATTTCTACAAATGAGCATAAGCGCACATTAGATTATACTCTTGAATAATGAAAAAACGTGAAATAATTATTTTTTTCAAGTGAATATCAATACATAAAAACATACTTAATTTTCTTCCTTTATTGCAGGACAGTATTTGATTTAATTGGTCAAGCTTAAAGCTACATTTGATGCCAAAATAAAGAATAGGATATTTTAGATCTTATGGTTAAAGATCGTCAATGGTTAAAGATCGTAAAAGCAAATTTGTTGACACTATAAAATAAAAAAATAAAACAAATATGTTTGAAAGACTTTCCCAAAACATTTTCTGTAATTCCTAGATTCATTAAAAAAAATATATCAGGGAGGAAAAATACTAATAACCATCAGATTTTTTAACATAATTCAATTTCATCAGTACTAACTTACATCAAATCAAAATAAAAAATATTCACTAATGAAAATCACATGCTAAGAATGTTTCATATTCTCTCCAAAAAAGTAGTTTGCACAAAAAGCAGATAATTTTAAACAGTTGCAGTTTTAATTAGCTATAAAATTGTTAAAGTATAAAAAATTCTTATTGCAATAAACTTAATAACAACAAAGAAGTATGAACTTAACATCAAATACTTAAATTTTTTTAAATTTTAATCTAAGCTTCCTTAGTTTATTTAAATAACACTTATTGGAGATAATAGAAACTGGTAGTTAATGCATAAAGAAGATAATTTTAAATAGTTTCAGCTTCTCTTTTTAGCCTTCAATTTCTTATTTTTAATTTTTAAGCTGCATTGACAGTTATAAAAAAATATAGCAATTTTGCTTTTGAGAAACTCTTACAGAGTGCTTCAATTACTATTTCATATAAACAGCTATTCAGTCATGTTTCGATAAAATTCATTTTAAAGAAAAAATAAAAACAAAATTCAAACTAATTAATGAGTTTTTTTATTTTTAAATTGTGGATTAGTGTTAAAGTATAACAACCTAATTTGGATTGATAAAGGAAGAACAGATTTCTTAATTTAAAATGTTTCATTACACAAAGAATGAAAATTTTACTCCTAAACAAAAATATCACATATATTTCTCATTACAATTTAAAATTATTGATGTTCCAAATAAAATTTCTAGAAAGTAACACTATGTCTTAGATATGTTGTTAGGATTCTTTAAATTCATTACTTATGCACCACAAAATTTAGAATGACCAAGTGATTTCATTGTTCAGTGTCATAATATAAAAATATATTATTTTAGTCAAAACAAATTGAGTCACATAACATAAAATAATTCAAAAACTGAATGCTTGAGTTAGCAAAATAAACTCTAAAATTTCACAATAAAACTCTTTTGCAAAATTGACTTAGAAAATACATCAAATCAGGGATCCATAAAAATAAATCAATAAATTTCTTTGCAAAATCTAAAAACACATTTACCATAATGTGATCAGGAGAATATGTATATTACAACACAATACACAAGTCTAACACAGAAAATCACATAAATATGTGCATAGCACATAAGTAACATACATCATTTTCATGATTGTATTTAAATAAAAACAAAAATTACAATATAGCTTACAACATATACTCTGACTTCGACTAGCATGAACAACATTAGTTTCTATAGACACTTAGGCTTATGACTAATCTCCGGAATTTGGAGCAATATGTCCCCTTAGATAAACATCATCATACATGTGTCCGAAAAACTCATCATCAGCTCGATGAATTGCATAACGTACATTGCGAATAAATTCTCTTTTTGACATTTTATTTTTGATGTGAGGACTAGTCAAATCTACAGACAGCATAATTAGAGAAAAGCACAAGATATATACCATATCTGAAAAAAATTAATATAAAAATAACTTTGTTTTAGTGATTACAAATAAAATAATTTGTGGATATTAAAAAAATCTAATTAAAATGCAAAAACGTCTAATATAAAAAAAGTAAAATTCAAAATTAATTGAGAGATTTCAATCACATTAGCGCTATTTCTAAACTTTCTACAAATTTTAGATTCACTTTTTTAGTTTTTTTATATTTGGAATAAATTTTTGTTTTAAATTTTTAACGTTTTTCGGGAGGAAAACTATCAGCGACATTGTGATAATAACTGTTGCTGGGTACGGGGCCCTCTTCCCAACAATCAAGAAATTGCAGACCATGCAATGGTTAAACTCAAGAAACACAGCTCTAACATAAATGAATATTAATTCAACGACCGTGAAAGACGAATAAGATTACAAATGATTAGATGAAAAGTTAACATACTGATATTAATAGCGACACATAATTGAGACCCGTGCTGTAGCATGGGCTCTACTTCGAGAAGTATCTTACATACCAGTAGCTTTTAAAAAAACAAAGAGAGAGAGTGCGAGTTTTCTGGTTCAGTCTTGGCCTTTTAAACATCGATATTTGGCGTCATTGACTAGTTACAAGCTACTGAGCACTTGCATATATTATTGTACAAGTAGGTGAAGAGTTGAGTAGTAACTGGCTCCTCTCATAAGGAAAACATTTACTCATGAGCGTAGTTTGTTACCACTCCAGATGAGTTTCATTTGAGATTTAGTTTTACTCTTTTAGTGCCACTACCCAGTAATGCCCATACTCTAAACTGATGTTTTTTTTAGGGTTAAGTGCCATTACCCTGCTTACCCCATACTGTTTCTTAAAATTGACCATGATCTAAATGAACTTCGAATTTCAAACGGTTGTAATATTCGATACTCCGTTTTCGGCATCGAGCACACACTCATTACAAAACTGTTGCATGGGAGCTAACATTTGATATAGATCTGCCATTATTTGTAAAATGCATGTTCAGTGTTAAAAAATGACCATTAACAAGTTACCCTATTAATACAAGTGAACTTGGTATTAATAGGGTTGCAATACTTGATTCTGTTTTTAGCATGTGATGAGCATCAGGTGAAGATGCACAACAAACCTGTTTCGCTATCAGCAAAAGAAATGGATAATCACTATTCACAAGAATAAACATGACAAAATAACGAGCAATGTTTCAAAAGTAACTGAGCTTTTGAGTATAGCAAACTCAAATAGTTGAAATCTTTCATAGCATCAAAGATAAAAAAAAAACTCCAATAATGGTTAAAATTAAAACCTGAGTTGGCTTTTATAACTACATATATCATTTGTAACAGATCTAAATAAAAATTTACTGCCAAAATTCATGTTGTTACAAGAATTATTTACAGTCTAAGAAATAAACAAAAATTAAAAAATAAACAATTTTAAAAATTTAAACATTATGTGCTAAAATATGACTTATGTATCGAAGTAAAAACTTAATGATAGTTCAAGCTTCGAAATCAAACATGCAAATCTCAGAAAGTAAAATTAAAGAAGGCACATTACAATTATTTTAGTACAGTAAAAATAAGGTTTAAACTTTACATTTAAAAAGAAAGTTCTACCCAGTAGTACAGGGCGAACAATTCAGAAATTGCTACAGTTTTTATGTTTAAAAACAACTATTTTTCATTGGTACTTTTTTACACTCTTGGACAATATTATCTAGTGGCTATCTTAAAAAGCAAGGTATTGTTCTTTATGTATTTTTTCATACTAGATGCAATGAAACAAAATTCTAGTTGCAAGAATATGTAAATTTTACTTTATAACCATGGTTGAACAGCCGACCCAAATTTTGGGTTTACGACTACAAATGTTCAACTCCGTAGCCTTGTAATTTTGAAACAATCCAGAAGAGAAGGAAAACTCCTGAATCTCTGCCCCCAGAGGTATGAATTGCTTCGGGAACATGGAGGACTTTGTGACTCAACAGATTTAACATGCACCGGTCACCATATACTTACAAGGGGAGCCCTTGGCCGATGGAGATTGAACTCACCACAGTGTTTTCATCACAGAAAAAATATGGGTGAGAATTTCTCACCAGGTGAGATTTCAAAAAGTTAAGTAAGTTCTAAAAATTAAAAAAACACAAATAGACTTGAAGAAAAAACTATTTCTTTAATTATAATATATTTTTAACATCTTCTATTTTTTAAAGCATTGAATTTTTTTGCTGCATCATCATAGAAGATTTTGCCTTTACAAAGTATATTTGTCCATCCTACATTAGTGCATAAAAAATTTGAACGTCTTACATGAAGAAACCTTATCTAAGGTAAACACGTAGTTGCAGAGAAATGTGTTCTGGAAGGGGTTCCGTGGTTCGGAGGGGTAGTGTTCTGTTGTTAGAAAAGGTTCTGAACAATACTGGTAAATCGGGAAGCTGGATAACGAGGCAGATGCTGAAAATAATGAAAGATATAGGTAGAAAAGTGAAATGGATTTTATTCTAAATGGTGTAATGCGAAGCTTTTTCCAAAATGCGAGAAATTCGCGAATTTTGAAATTGATTTGTAGAATGCGCGAATTTCTTGCAGTAATAATTTTTTAATGCGAGAAAAGAAAAAAATATGCGAGATTCTTGCATTCTCGCGCTGTAGAGAAAACACTGTCACCTCCTCTTGGACATGGGCCCAGTGCCCTACCAACTAGGCTATCTCTGTCCCAGGATATGTAAATTAAAATAAAAAAGTAAATAAGCACAAGTGAAAAATTGTATTTTTGTATCTAAAAATCCTTGCAACTTATGAACTATTAATCCTATTGCTTAGTGTTTGATTTCTTTTGATTCAGTGTAAAAATATTACAAAAAAAAAACAATACTTAATTTGTCTAGATAGCAATTTCAGATGCATTAATAGGTACAAGTTAAATATTGCGCCTTTTTTAATAAAAACAAAACCATTATAACTTCTGAACTATTGGTTCTATCATCTCAATTTTAGCTACTTTGAATTAGTATAAAAAATGTATAATACCTCACTTGCCAAAACAGCCACTAGAAAGCAATGTCAAAAGTGTAGATAAATATACTTGAAAAATAGCACTTTTTATACAGTAAAATCTTTCCACTTTCTGAACTATTTGTCATATTACTTCATATTCGATCTCATTCAATTCAGTTTGAAAAAATGCATCCATAGAGAACAGAACTTAATTAGAAAATAATACTTCAGATTCTCCCCCATTTATCCCCACCCACTAAAACCAAATTTGTGAGGCTGTTTAATGTTATACCGCATATTAAAGAGAGGTTATTTTTTAGAGTCCAGTTTGGATAATTTAAGAGCTTTCCTTGCTGTACTATGTATAAATATATAAAGATATGAAATCCAAAAATTCGATTATAGAAAAACAATAATAAAAAAAATTATAGAAAAACTCAAAAAAAAATCATAATTAATAAGTTTTGGGTTCAGAAATAAAATATAAATAAATTTTCAATTTTTTCTCTGTGTCACATATTGCACACTTTAGAAATAAATGAAAACAGAACAATCTATTTTAATCTGCTAAAACAGGATTTTAATCATAAGAAAACAAAAATATAACAAACCAGTATTCAGTTGCAGATTTGGGTTACACTGACAAAAACGTGCAGAAAACTTTTCCAAAAGAAAATTCAGGTAGCTATCAAGTTGATTTGGCGCTTGGAGAGTCTCAAAAAATCTTCGAAGAGCATGGGGTAAAAATTGATTTGAAAAATTGTGCATTCCAATCAGATGGCAAAGGACATCTCTCCTATAATATAAAAAAGAAGAAAAAAAATTACAAAAAGATAGTTCTTATTTTGTAAAATATATAGATATCTTATGCACAGTTAATAAAATATAACCTTATTAGAAGGATACTTATTTGACCACATCAAATAAAGTTAGTAAGTTTTAGAATAAAGTGAGATTTCTTGAATTTTGAGCCAAACAAAAGGTTTTGGGAAATATTTTAAGTTTAAAATGTTACTGCCTGCTTTACTACAGTCAAATCTCAATTTTACAAACTTTAATAACACAAATTTTTTGAAATCATGAAAACTCCCTATTAATTTGAAAAGTTATCAACTGAAAAAAAAGCTTTTTTAAATAAAATGCATTTCTCTGTTACCCTTGATTTTAAAAAATAACTTTGATTACCCAAAATGCATCTATTCTAACTTCTAAACAATTTAAAATGTTTCCTCAAACTTCAAGTTTTAAAGACTTTTTTTTAATACTATTATAAACCATTTCTTAAGGCCCTAATAAAAAGAGATTGCCTTGCAGATTGAAAAGAAGTTGCCTGAATCATCCATTCATAAAGAAGTAGACTTATAAGACATGTCTGCACATATGAGAATAACTCACAATATTCCAAAGAACTTATTAAATTAATGAATTAAAAAGACATTTATATGTCTGAAAACAAAGTTACCGTAGACAGTAATCTTGCCACGTGTGATGATTGGGAAGAATCGGCAATTTTAAAAGAGAATAGCATCAAATGATATATTGGATGAGAAAGAGGATGAAACAGAAGAAATTCAGTAAAACTTAAAATAAAAAAGCAAAGATCTTGAGATTTTTTGAAGTAAGTTTTGTGAAGTAAATACCAGATACACAACTTTTAAAACTTCAGTATAGTTTGACTAAATTTTTAAAAATATTAAATTAAAATACTCATTTTTGATATCCTAATTATATAAAGCATGAAATTTTTAGTGTTTCCTTTCAAGTTTGTGTAAATAAAAATACATAATAGTATATAAAAAATAACTGCCTTATATTATTGCATGCATCAAGTACTAGTTAATTTTAAATCAATACATTTCAGTCACCTAAATTTATTCCACAGTTTTTTCTAAATATTTATTTCTAAAATATATTGATATTAAGCTTGAATTAAATTAGATAAGATTAATGTAAGCCGGATTTAAAAATTTATTGAATGTAAAAGTAAACTTTGATAACTTTTTGAAACTTTTCAAAAACAAAAAAGTGGTAGCACAAGTGTTTCAGAATTACAATTAATTTTGCAAAAATAAGATAGTTGTAACTATCATTAAAAATTATCTCTCTCTATATATATTAATGTTTAAATCTCAAATAAAAGAACAGTACTCTTTTAAAGGTATCAGAACAAAAACTTAGAATAAACAAATATGAACTAACACTTATTTTCATATAAAAAATTTTCTGTATAGACCTTTATATATGGCTGAGCATTAATGGAATAATAAAAAAATATATAAATTACATAAATTACTTATAGGTTAATTTTAAAACTTTTATAAATTAATATAATAATTTAATTATAATTTATATCTAGACCTAAGACCAAACAAATTTAAAATGAATTATTCAATGTATTACTGAAATAAATATATTAATAAAAATACAATCACAGACATATTAATAAAACTAAAGATTTGAGATAACTTTCTTTTTCATTTATTAAATATGAACATATACTGTAAACACATTCATTATATAATCAAGATTATTATAAGATCATTAAAAGAAACTACTTCTCCTGAGTCATGATCACAAAGAACAATATGATTTTAATGCGTTAACAATAATTTTATTAAAATGAAACTTATAACAGTTAATGTAAGCACAGATCTAAACTAAATAAAATACTATTTAAAACCTTCTCATAAAATGTTTATTGTTCTGACTTATAATTAATACTTCTTATTACCTTGAGTTTAAGTATATTCTCTTTTGTCGAACATTTAGAGTTCGTGTACAGTAAATAAAATGTGCAATTTCTTGTGGGTTATCATCAATCAGCTGATGTTTAATGAAGTAATCCATACCCTATAAAGTACAATTAAATATTATTAAAAAAAAGCTAAAATGTAAGAAATAACGATTAATTAAAAAAAATTTGCTTCCAATTGCAAATACAAAAGGAAAGAAAACACAATACAACAAGGTGAAACAAATTAACTATAAACAACAATAAAAAAAACGACCTCAACGTTTGGCAAAGGAGATTTCTGGCCACAATAATATTGGCTTGTCACTGAGATGTAGTCCACAAGTGCTCCATAGAAAAGCAGATAATTTCTCTTCATAGGTTCCATCAGGTGATATAGAGGGCATAAAGGATGAGCAAAGTTGCTTGCCCAGGCAATCATGGCTTTTCAATAATATAAATAAAACCACTGCTTTTTCCAGTGGATAATCTGGCAAGTAAGTGAGATGCTTCCAGCGTTTAGTCTTCACTCTACCCAGCAAATTCAGTTTGTGTATTTTTTCGCATGGACTGTTAACAGTATAGATTTATTAAATAGAATGACATATTTGGGTCTGTTTGTTGCAAGAGAATCGAACCTTTCTCCTTTGATAACCCTGGGGGCATTTGGAAAAGCATCAAGAACATATGCAAAAATTGTAGACCAATTTACCTTTCAAAACACTGCTCAAGAAGGTAATTCACCTATTACACCACCAGGAAGTAGGGCTACGTTGTTATATAATTTTTTCTATATTTTTTAAGAAAAACATCTTCATTACAAGCTTGATACAATCTAATCTCATTAGTAGGGTACTTATATGGCTATCTCAAACAAATTTCATAAGAATTATTTTGTACAGTTGCAAGTTCATGAAATTACTTAGTGATGTTTACTAGCATAGGTAATGTCCACTTGAAATATTGCTAAAATTACTGTTCCAACATTTATTAAGTTCGGTTCTGTTTTTAAATGAAATACAAAGAGTAACAAAATTTGAATTAACTAAAATTTTAATGAATAAACCATGCATAGTAAAAAATAATAATGAAGAAATAAAGATAAACAAGATTATATTTCAGTATTTAATAAGAAATACAAGTGTAAAACTACTGCTATTGTGAGTTTCATATTTTACTATTATAAATTATTTAGCCATTATGCTTATGATTTGTAGATTATGATCCCAATATTATAGCTTTAAGAATTTGTAAAATCATATTTGAACACTCAAAAAACTGCAATTTCTCTTCAGATGTCTCAAAAACTTTATAGAGAAGTCTCATGTATTGCTAAAATTTTGAAAATTAACCCTAATCAATTAAATGACATGTTCTTAGAAAATAAGAAACAAGAGGAAGTAAACAATTTTATTTATCTTGGAAGTGTAATTTAACAACAAAGGAACTGATGAAGATATGCTAAAAAGATTAAACAAAGCCTGAAGCAGTTAATATTAAAATTTATTGAGTTTGCAGTTTTATTTAAATTTATTGAGAATAACTCAATAAATTCCAGAAAAACAAAGATATAACAAAATCAACAAATATTAGAATTTTCAATATTAATGTTAAATATGTCTTTCTCTATAAATCTTACATATCACGTGGTTTCATAAAATTTGTAACACAGAAATCCTTAGAAAAGCAACAGAAAAAAACACTTGAACAGGAAATTAAAAAAAATGGAAATGGATTGGTCATATTTCATGAAAATCTGAAAAACTTAAAGTAAAACAAGTTTTTGATTTGAATCCTTAAGGCAATAGAAAAACAGGAAAACCTAAAAAACACTTGCTGCAATGCAATTGTAAGTAAATTAAAAACAATAGGAAAGACATGGAGAGAGGCAAAATATCTGGTCACAGATAGAGTGAGATGGATAGATATGATAAAAGCCAGCATTGCATTTTAATGATTAAAAAATAGGAAATGCATTCTATTAAGTATTAACAATATCTACAGATTTTTATCATCCCTTCAGCTTTTTTGCTAAATTTACATTCTAAAAACTTTGTATTAACTTCTTAAAACAAATTTTGAATTTTAGCTAAATTAGACTTCAAATTTAACAAAAAAATAAATAAATAAATAAATTTTTAAAAAAACTATTATTTTCAAAAAATATGCACTGCTAAAATAAAGATAATCCATAACATACTCTTGCAACCCATGACCAATTTACTACAAGTCACAATGCCAGACATTTTTAGTAAATATATACAGTGTAACATCCGATATCAAGGTCAATCGATTCAGGGTCAATTTCCCTGACACTTTTCAACAATCAAAATAAACAAATAGGTTTTCATCTTCCCCTCTCTTTTAAAAAAAAAAAGGTATTTTGACATGTTTTCTTTTTTTCTAGCTTCTAGTGATTTATGCATTGAACCCATAAATCACCAGAAAGGGGAAAAGAAGATCTACCAAGACCGTTAGTGACGCTCCCCACCTGGAATGCAGGAAAAGAGGAAGATTTGTTTTCAAAAGTGCTCAACTTGAGTCTTCTCCCCCCTTCTTCCCTATGCAGCTGGCTAGTAAAAGAGGCATTTCCTGGAACCTTTTTATTATAGTATTAGGGAAAGAAGAAGTACTGTGGAAAGAGGTAAACGCGGCAAACGTTAACGTGGAGGGGGAGCAAAATGGAAAATTTGAATAGGTCTAAAAGTATACATGTTCTTGAGAAACATTCGTTTTTCTTCCCTGGCCATGTAATATTTAAGAGGCAGGGAAAATGGGGATAATATTCTTTCTTTAGCAGATTCTTTCAGTCACACAAGAAAAAATAAAGAGAACCCGATCAGTATGCCACGCCTTTATGCTTCATTGATCGCCAATGATCAGAGAGAAAATAAGAATTTGTCACTTCCCGTCCTCAACTTGAACAATCTCCACCACCCACCCACCTTAATGAATGACGGATACTTCCGCTTCTTGCTTGAATAGTTCTAGTTAAAAAGGGTGAAAAGAGCAATTAATATTTTCATAACTGTCAAATTTTTTTCGTTTTCTATATTTTAAGCAATAATTTTTTTCTTCTAATATTTTATTTTTGATTGATTAGATATCATTCTAATACTAAAACATTGCTGCCCAAAAAATAATGTTTATTTTTTTTTCTTAGATTCAGATTGCTTATTAGATCATTTTAAGCTTTGTTTACCTTGGGGGTCTACTATATGGTAAAATCTATTATCCAGACTTCCAGAAGTTCCACCGATTCCGGATACACGACTTTCCACTGTATATAAATACTTGTCTTGTATGTTTAAAATTGCGGAAACCAATACTGATATATTTAAATGCTTATGTATTGTTATACTAACCATAAAAGCATCAGCATTGAAAGTAATTGTTCCTTCATCTAACTGCAAATACAGTTGTTGATAGGAGAAACCTTTATGCTTCTCTTTTGAATAAATAGAAGCATATCTCCATTGACTTTTACATAAACTAGAAGGAAAAAACACAATTTTTCAGAATAAGAAAAAGAATCATAAAATATATTCATTTAAAAAATTGAGCTTTATACAGTGATTTAGTCAATATCAACATTTTTCAGATTAATTTGAATAATGCTAGTTTATAAATAATTAAACAATAATTAAAATACGATAAAATTTTGAATATTAACAAAAAGTACAGAAATTGTAGCCTACAAATGACTTAAGATGTAAGTAGCACATTAATTCATGTAAACATAAAGTAATTTTTAACGAATAAATTATTTTCCATTTTATAAACTTATATTTCGCACTGAAAATAAAATATATTTTTAAATCAATATATACTGAATCAGAATAATTCAATATTTATATACAACATAAAAAATTTTATTACCAAGTATAAAATACTGAAATGAAAAATTTTTACTAAAAATTTTTAAATGACAATTAGTTTTTTTCTATACACCCATGAATACAATGTTTAAAAGATGTTCATTTCATACATGATAAAGGGATGCCAAGATTAGTTTTTATTCCAGGCACAAAATAGAAAAGACCTGTCCCTGCATTTTTAGAATAGACCTGTCCCTGTCCTTTAACTGTATTCGAAATTTGTTGCATAACTGATAAATATCAGCTAAAAGACACATTCTAAAAAGGTGATGTTTTACTCAGTCAGAAAGCACCCTCTACCAGCTTATCTTTTGCTTCGTATTGAGAAAAAAAAAATTTTAACAAGTTATAATGTCCCTTATAGTTGTGGTCATTAATTCCGTAACACCCTATACATGAAATGGTATATTAATGAATAGTGAGTAGATTAATAATATAAGCTATAAATTAAAATGATTTACCAACTGAACAGTTTCAAAATAATAAAATTTTGTTAGTAAACTGAAAGACATAAAATATTGCAGATGCTAATTATACTTGAAATTTAACATACCTTTGCCACAAAATCTGATCTTGTGCTAGTTTACCCCAAACACATGATGCTAAACATAAATCAGTGGCATTTAAGTGAGATAAAACACACAAACTTATTTCTGGAGGAAGATCAGCAAGATCAGGGAAACCTTAAAGTACATTAATGAAAACTTTTGATAAATCTGATAAATTTAAGTAAATGAAAAACAGACAAATGAAAAAAGTCGCAATGTTTTTAGTTAAGTGATAAATGAATAAAAATTTTCAGAATATGAATACAAAGGATGGATCTCAAACTAAAATAAGATTACTCTGAAGCTATTAATGCATTTTCTTACCCACATTTTCTTAATTTCATCCATTGTATTACACTAGTGTTGACTCAATAAGGAAACTATACATTTTTGGCCCAATTATCTCAAAAAATTCTGAATCAGTTATAATGAAGATGAAACATTGAAGAATACTATTTCATGAAGTAGTTAAATTTTTGTAATTTGGACTGTTTTAATAAACTAATAATACTATTTTTAAGTAGATGACCGCAAAAAATATTGCAAATCCAATAAAACGCCCTTCATCTATAACACTGAAACAACCATTAAGCTAAATCAATAATATATTAATTTTATATTAATAATTTTAAACCTAACTGATGCAAGATTTTCAAATCCATCAGTGGCACTCTGAGAAATGACCCCATGGTCAAGAGTTTCAGAGTTAGCATTATGTTTGCTTTAAATGAGAAACAACCAACAGTTCAAAGTTTTGCAATTCTCCCCTTTCTCTCAATTTCTTTCATAAATTTAAAACAATTCTTTGGTAGAACATCCAAAATATTCAAAGCAAACAATATTTAATGAAGCTACCCACTCACTATTAATTATTTTGCTTTTCTATAACATATCACTTATTTCATAGTAATTAGTCTCATAATCTAATAAAAACACTTTATTTCACTAAAATCATCTGCACTCCTTCCCTTAGTAATTTTTCGTAACTCTTGTTTTTCCTTCATAACTAGAAACATAATTCAATAGTAAAATGCTACCCGCCATTTAAAAAAAAAAAACTCTTTAATTTTACTCATAACTACAAAGTTAGGTGCATATAAACTTTGTGCTCTACAAAGAAAAAAAGCCATATTGAAATTGCTGACTAGATTATTCGTTTTATAGATTGTTATCTATTGTTAAATAAGCAATTTTAATAAAACTTTGATTTTTATTACATGAAAACACAAACACACTCCTGCTTTTTGTATGGAATATAGATTTTTTTTCCATTTTACATTTAATGATTGATCTAATGGCACTGATTTCAGTCATGCAGTGAAACAGTATAAGCAAAAGAGAATACTTAAAAGATAATTATTTTGAGGTTAAATTTTTGATTTTTATTTGGAAAAAAAAAATTGGAATTTAACTTTTGATCTTCATTCAGGGTTGCCACTCAAATCTGGAAAAAAAATTCCCTGTGTTTTCCCTTATGCACAATATATTAAAAGAAAACAACAATTACTGGGTTATTGTTGGGCGAGTTATTGTTGGGCTAACTATATTTATTAGTTTTAATTGCTGGAAAACAGCTGAACATACTTAAATAATGCTATAGTAAATGAAATACTTTAGTTTAGCAGAAATATCATGGTTAAACATCCCATAGATTACACTTTCAGTGGTCACCATTTTTTAAAAGATAAAAATAAGAAACAAAATCCCCTGTATTTTCCCAGTTTGTAAAGAATAAATCAAAATTCCCTGCATTTTCCCTGTTATTTTAGGTGATTTTTAAATTCCCCGTATTTTCCAGGTTTTCCCTGTTCTCCCTGTGGAGTGGCAATCCTGTCGAACAGTTTTGTGATCAAATGCTTTTTTTACAGAAATCTAGGGGTGCCTCATTTGTGTCAGCAGCTAAATACTTAGATATGTATGGGATTTGCATTATTAATCGTTTAATAAAAATGCAATTAACGTTAGTAAATAGGCATAATAAAATACTCTTCAACTTTTAATTCAAACAATCGAATACATAATTTTTTCTTTATCTCTAAAATTCTTCTTTTTTTTTCTGGCTTACACTGATTTTGACCAATTTGAAAGAATCTGAGCATGATGATGATCATATCCACAGAACTGTGTGTTTTCAGTTGTTGCAGCTATACTCAAAATTTTAATAGAGCTCAGTTTTAACAAGAGAAATGCTTGAGCACAAGAGTCTTTTTTTCTTCCGTTTTTGCATAGTCAACAATTATTATTTTAAGCTAATTTTTTTTAGAGAAAGCACAAATGCAAGCTGCCTGAACTGGAAAGGATAATCAAATCATTAAAAAAAATGGTTTTCAATAATAAGTTAGCTCATATAAATATGAATAGATATTTCTTAATAATTTTCCCTGTAAAAATAATCCAATTTATTACTTAAGAATTTTTTCTTTCAAACTCCAATATTTTTTAAATTTGAACACGAGTGTGAATTAAATCTTTTCGAAAAATTTGTATTTAGAAGTAATTAAGAGACTACATTTCAAAAGTAGTTTATAGTTTAAGTAGTTATAGCTACTTTTCAAAAATAAGAAGTTGTAGTTAACTACATTTTTATTGAAGTAGTTGTAGCTAGTTACAAAAAAATGTAGTTTTTCTAACCACTGGTTAATAATATTTTTGAAAAAAAAACTAAAAATTTAAATATGTTTCTTACCAACTGCAACTGAAAAACAATAATGTGTTGAGAATTTTAAAGAAATTTTCAGAATGCAAACATAGCTACTATAAAATAACAGAGTAATAAAAACAACTTCAAAATGTTTATGAATAGTACGCAAAATAAAAAAGGGGCCATCTGAAATAACTTTTGATTTAATAATCGGATCTTCAGGTTCTAGGACTTAAATTTAAATTATTTGAAGGGGTGACAAATAATACACAAATTTATTAGTGCAGAAGATATTTTAAGTTACAAAATCACAAAACATACTTTCTTTGAATAAATGTATCCTTTTTTTCCAACGGATTTGGATTTCTGACCCCCAAAATATAAGGGTTAACCACAATCAGGAAAATATGGTCTTAATAGTTTGGTTAGAAAAGCTGTCCAAATTTTGGACCTCTTAATGTAATTTTACTTTTAGTGTATTTCCCCATATCTCAAGAACTTCGTAAACGAATTGTAAAATTTTTGCACCGAATTATAAAATTCGTTTAACCAAAGATAATATATAAAATATAAATTTCAGTAAATAGTTATTATTTTTTATTACTTTATTTCATAACAGTTGAACAAAAATTTAATTGTACAGTATACAATTTTTAACAACATTTTAAAGAGTGTAATTTTAAATGGCAAAATATAAATTTTGAGCGAAATCAGTCAAATAATACCTGAGAAATCGAACTTAAAAATATAACTTTTTCAAAATTTGATTTCTTAGGAA
Source organism: Parasteatoda tepidariorum (assembly GCF_982258835.1). Lineage (NCBI taxonomy): Eukaryota > Metazoa > Arthropoda > Arachnida > Araneae > Theridiidae > Parasteatoda > Parasteatoda tepidariorum. Next base: position 31,105,791 of record NC_141765.1, on the reverse strand, counting down.
CTATTCAATATTTTATCATTTAAAATTGCAATCTTTAAAACAATGTAAAATATTGTATAACTTACAACTGTTCACGACAAAAATAATAGATATTCAATGAAAGTTATATTTTGCCTTTTTTGGAAATGAGTTTTATAACTGCGTGCAAAAATTTTCAATTCTCTTTTAACACTCTCAAGATAACACGAAATAAGCAAAAAGTAAAATTAACTTTAAGTGGTCCAAAATTGGGACCACTGACCAAACTGTTGAGACCGTATTTCCCATATTGCGACAACCCATTATATCTTGGGGGTCTGAAACCGTCAAAAAAAGATATTTTTATTAAGAAAAAGTATGTTTTTGTGTCTAATTTTGAAATTTAAAATATCATCTGCAGTAATTAATTAGCATATTTAAGGTCATTCCTTCAAACAATTAAGATTGTGTCCTAAAATGTGAAGAACGAATCATAAGATCAAAAGTTTAGGGTGGTGCATTCTTCATTTTGCCTACTGAACATATGCAGGGTGATTCAATACAGTGGTTACAAACTTGAATAAAAGGCACAGCTGACTCGAGTTTTTTTGTTATTAGGTTAACCACTATAGGCTTATGCATCCATGGAATGCAAATACAAGTTAGTTTCTCCATAAAAGTTCTCTCTGAAGTTTGTAGTAACTTTTGAATTAGGAATTTTCTTTTCTTCATGATTAGATAGAGGAAAATGTCTATTGTATTACTTTAAATTCAATGAGTGGATAAGCAGTTTATTAGCTTTAATAAAATACAATTTTGGTGTTTAGATATAAAAACTATATAAAGATAACAGCAAAAATTTTAGTAATGTAATTAACTATTCTTTTTGGAATAACTATTTGGCCAAACCTTAATTATGACTAAAAATACACAAGTAATCTCATAGAAAACTACTTTTATAAAGAGTCTAATAAGGTTAGCAGCAATGTATAATGAAAGACACTTATCAATTTTGGTTTATTTATATTTTAACATTTTTAAATCTGGGCACCACAAAGTTACTGAATGATTTGAAGACACTGTAACACAGGCAAAAAACACAGTAATTTTTTAATACTTGTACAGTGCACACAAAAAAAAAATGCCCTGAATAACTTTAGATCTAATGCTCAGATTTTCATGTACTAGGACTCAAACTGAATGGTTCATGGAGGTGATTTCAAATACGCTAATTAGTTCCTGCAGACGATATTTTAAGATAAGAAATCAAACACAAAAACGTACTTTCTCTGAATAAACATACCTTACCCTCAAAATATAGAACATAGCTCCAATCTAGGAAATACAGTCCCAAAAAATTGGTCATGAGAGCAGTCCAAAATTTAGGCCCCTAATGTTCATTTTGCTTTTTACGTATTTTGCAATATCTCGAGAATTTTATAAACAAATTGAAAAATTTTTGTACACAATTATAAAGTATTTTTCATTATTATATTTAGTAATAGTTGGAAGAATTTTCAATTACAAGGTATACAATTTTTTCATCATTTTAAAGAATGTAATTTTATAAGTCAATTTTAAATGACTTTCTTAAAATTTGATTTCTCAGAATAAAATTTGACCAGTTTTGCTCAAATTTTGTACTTTGCCATATAAAATTACATTTTTAAAAATGATGTAAAAAATTGTGCACCTTATAATTCAAATAAAAATTATTAATAAATAATAATAAATTATTAAAAATTACTTTTGCATGGAGTTAGCTACAGATAAAAAAAATTTATAGTTGCGTGCAAAACTTTTTCACTTCACTTAAAAAGTTCTTGCGGTACAGCAAGATAGGCAAAAGTGAAATTACCATTAGAGGGTCCAAACTTTGAACCGCTCTCTTGACCAAACTATTGGGACTTTATTTCCCAGACTGTTGCTATGTCTTATATTTTGAGAGTCAGGAATCTAAAGGGGAAAAAAAATGTTTGCTTATTTAGAGAAAGCATGTTTTTGTGTCTTATTTCATAACTTAAAATAACATCAGTGCAAATTAATTACACATATTTGAGGTCACCCCCAGGAACCATTAAGTTTGAGACCTAATACGAGAAAATATGATAGTTACAACAAATTGTTATTTAGGGTGTTCCATTTTTTTTCCGTAATTTCACAAATGAATTGATAAAAATGTAATTGTTTTATATACCTATAGAACAGTTGCCAGCATTCATGTCATTTTCATGTTCTTTAAGTTTTTTCAATACCTGGCCCATTTCAGTTCAGTTGCTTAACTCAAAACAGTGTTTGAAACTAAAAAGCAAAATAATATAACATGAAGTAAAAAAATTTCCAAATGACTGCAAGAATAATAACAGAGAAAATTATAAAGCATTCAACTTCAAGAATTATGCTTCAATTATTAACCCTTTGCAAAATTATTTTGTAAAGACTCAATACAGAGCAACCACATGGGTAAAATATACAATTAAACCCCAGGATAATGATTTGAACTGAAATCGTAAAAATTAAGAGGATAAATCACAATTTTACTCATCATTTAAAAAAAAAAACAATGATGTAACAAATAATAATAATAAAATAAATTCATTCTAGATAGCATTATTGCATGCATTTACTAATTGTGCCGAACTTTTATTTTAAAAAAAATGCAATTACAGAACAAATATGCAGAATTATTTATTTTATATCATTAGCATTTTAAATTAAAATATTGTTTTCTTTTCCCAGGTCTTAAGTTTTTTTTAATTAGAAGTATAAATGATAATGTCACATTTTAGAGCTTAACAGAGATAGGATAGCAGTATTAACATTTTGAAACAAGTAAATTTGGTTTATTGAGCATAGCATATAAATCTAAAATTAATATTGAGTTTAACTGAGGTGGGGAAAAATGCATCATTAAATAAAAAGAATGTAACAGAAAAACAACAAAGGAATTTTTAAACAAGTCTATGACCAAAACAATTTACTCCTGCAAAAATAAAGTCTAAAAAACGTTTGAATTATATTTAGATAAACATGCATTTTAAATATGAAAAAAGAAATATGCCAACAATATTGGGCAGAATTAAACAAAATTCCTACTTTAAATAAAACTTTATTTTCCATCACGTATATAAACATAATATCATCAACAATATATAACTTCCTTCGAATAAAATTTTTTACCCAGCTTGCCTTTTGATCTTGATCCCATAGAAAAGAGGAGAAAAGGGTCTTTTAGACCGATTTCTTTGCAAATCCACATGGTTTTTTAATCGTTATTTTTGCAGTTATCTATCATATTTTGGCTATTTCTACATGGTTTTTGAATTCCACAATTTCTACAATGATGTTATTAAGACAGAGAATTATAAATTTGATCTATTACTTTTTGACATACTTAATTCACCTCAATTTAAAAAACATCCATGTTGTTAAACAGTCAATTTTTTCTACAGTTTTTGACAATTTTTTTGTCAATTTTCAAGTGATTTTATAAATCCGGATAATTTTAATAAATATATTATTAAGACGTAGGAATTTTGTATTTCAAAAATTATTTTTTGATTCAATTGATTTTTGAAGATTCCATCATAAATCCAGCCTATTTTCCAATTGTTTTTTTTTTTTCAGACATTTCCTATTGATTTTTCTTAATTCCAATACTTCTAATTAATATGATATTATTCTGACATGGGAATTTCAAATTGTAAAAGATCAGCTCAATGCGCTTGCTTTTTCTGTAATTCCATGCTGTTATACCAGCGTTTATCAATCACTTCAACTTGCCTTTCGAGCTCTAATATCTTCAATAGGATGTTAATATGATAAATGAATTTACTTTAGTCATCAGTTTTTGACACGCTTGATTCGATAAAGGGAAAAAAACACATAACTTTTTACAAAATAAGCGCATTATATTTAGGTGAAAAAAATAAAAATTGCTAAACTAATTTAAAACAGTAAAATATATTTTTACCCTCAAATTCAGGGATGAATTTGACCAAAATGCGCACTTTTCACTTAGCGATTTGCAAGTTGTTTTTACTTATTAGAGTTTTAGAGCATCTTGGTGCAATTGTTAAATACTGTATTTTTGAGAAAAAGGGGACAGAATTTTTGTTTTAGAGGAGTTTGGTGCAATTGCGTTGCTTCATGTTGAATAACACTTCGAAGTCAGCAGTGATTTAAAGATAATATTCTGTGTAACACTATTTTTTAATATAATTTCTAATGTATAAGGAGTTATAAGAGTTAAAAAAGTTAAGGAGTTATAAAAGTTAATCAATTTCCCTTTTTCTTGCAACAAATGAATAATTAATTACTTAGTAATAAAAATTTACATTTGTATAATTATTTTTCTTACAATGTTTAATTAATGTTAAATAACATTAAAAAATACTTGATAATATTTCCAGCAATTTCACAAGAAAAAGATTTAAATAAAAAAATCAAATATTTTAGACAAAAAAAAAGGCTTTTTATTTCTTTTTGAAATATGGAACAACGAAATTTCAATTGATCTCTTGCAAAATTTTGCAACTGGCAAAATTCGTAGGTCTACTCAGGCCACTAAAGATATTTTAAGAAATACTTTTATCTTCATGCAAAATTATTAATAAAACAATTATTGAAAAGAAAAGATAAATAAATTTTAACAACATTTTAAGTACTATATAAACATAAGCATAAAGCCTTGTCCTACATACAATTGACTTAATAAATATTAAGTTTTAAGTAGATAAAAATTAAGAATCCTGAAGACATTTAGGGGACCTGGTTCACCATACACTAATATTCTTGTTGCCCCAACGCACATAAACAATTCAAAAGCTATGGCAGCTTAAATTACAAAATAAATTAAAAATAAAACATATAAATTTGTACCTAGTTATTAACTCAAACTTTAAACAAAAATTGAAATTTGACGCAGATATTTATCTCTAGCAAATTAATAGACGGAACAACAAAATTAATATAATAAATAATAAAAAAAAATTTAAAAAATAATAAGATCAAAGTAATACAAAGGAAAACAATCAAAATTACTAAACGAAATTAATAATAAAACAAATCACATATCGATTACAAAAATACTTATTGGCAAGTTAATAATACACTCTGCATTAGATACCATGATCAAACTCAGTAAACTCTTTCAAACGTCAAATTTCAGAAACAGCTAAAGAATTCAACATGCTTCATCACTTTTTGAGCATCAAAGTATTCACGTAATTATTGATGATTTCATTTGTGCAAGTTAATTTTCTCTTACGCCACTCATAACATAAACAAACAGGTTATAGTCTGTTTATTTATTTAGATTGTTTCCGGCTGCCTATATCTGTCCAAAGCAAAAACTTGTTTAAATTGTTAAAGAACCACTTTTGTAAATTTTCAGTTAGAGTGCACAATAAACAGCTGAGAAATTCTACGTGAGCTATTAGCCATCGAAATGGGCTACAGGTGGCGTAAAGCAGAACTCTCTACCTATGGCAACACTTCGCATACTTTCCACATTAGCGTGTGGAGAGTCATTGAGCAGATTTTTGTAGATTTTCGCCTAAGATTAATAGGAAGTGAAGGTCTGTTTTATATGTTGGCAACGATTAAAAGGTTACTATTTTAATTCTCGTGGCTACATTATTTGCTGTTTTAGTCGCCAACCAGCGCTTTGCTTTTGCCCTGCTTTGTGCTTTGGCTCCATTGTAGAGTAGCAGTTCAGTGCAGCACGTGTTAGAATCACTAGTGATAAACATTGATTTTATTAATTTTAGTACTTAACTCTTCATTTTAAGACTTGGATAATCTATTAAATCTCTTATGGTAAGTTTAACTATTTATATAAGTTTTGAATTTTGAAAATATTCAACTTTTATGTTGTTGTATGTTACATCCCGTGTTAAATCTAATATTTATACATATTATAATCGCTCGATTATTGATATAGCTAAGTGTTTATTTTTTCTTCCTATGCTCGTGTAAATGTTGAATAAACAACGTATAGCTAATATAAAGAAACTTACTACGATTATATTTAATTCCGTAAGCATGTTATCAGATTTGTTTTGGTACGTTGTAGGGTTTTATTAATTTCAAAAGTTTTATTTATAGTTTTGGATTTTAAATATTCTATTCCGTACTATTCAATTCATATATTTATTTTAACTCGTGTAACCTTTTTTGGTGATAAATAGTGAGTGTAGTCGCTTGATTGTTAACATTATGTATAAACGTGTAAGTGTGCAGTAAATAACATATGACTATAATTCTGCTACATATTATAGTATATAAATCTCCTGTGTTGTATCTTCGGATATCACAATTTAGACTGTTACAGTAAAATGTGTTTAGGTTGCAGGTATGCATTCGCTTACAGAAAACATGTGGTCTAATTTATAACTCAGAATTGTATAATAATACAAGTAATATTGTATGCATAAAATCAAAAATGTTTTATAATTTACTACATTTAAATAATTTTAATGAATGTAAAAGAAATACAAATAAACTGAAAGAATTTCATTAGTTATCACACTCAGTGATCTAGTATTTGTTTAAGCATGTTATAGTATTTCTTCTAATATATATTTTTTTTCATTTAGGTGGTTAAGGCTTCAGTAATCCAGGATTAAAAGTTGAATTATTTGAAACCCCATCTTCCTGATGTAATTCTGGGTCGCAATGTGCAGCTTCAAAACTTCCCAGGATTTAAAATTAAATGTTTAATGGAGAAAATAAAAGAGTTTAGTAGATTTGGTGTGACTGTTCTACATATTGGTAAGTACCTCGTCTAATTTCACATAAATTGGCTATGCCGTTATCCTTTTAGATAATAGAACTCAGTGGTTATTTAATAAATGGGTTTTCTATGAATAAAAAGAATTTTGTTTTTTAGTTGTTATATCTTGAATAAATTTTGAGAAGGTTCTTGAGAATATATGTATTTTCTGTTACGCTTTTCAAATTGAAATAGGATAGCTAAATTTGTTAAGAAAGAATGTGATTTTCTAACAATCTTTTCAATGTTTATACTTCTTTAGCTCCCGTTTCAATGTGAACCATATTTCTCCCTGTTCATTTAATTATCAGCTCTTGTATATATACCAAAAACTTCACAAATGTGCATTCAACTGCCAAACACAAATTCTGATTTGTAATTATTAATGAATCAAAATAATTTCATTCCTCTTATTTTATGTTTTCAGAATATAATATACTTTAATTTGTTAATAAACTCCCTATTGTCTTTAGATATTATTTTTATAATGCTACCCTGCTGGGGTTTTTTTTTTCTCCTATATTTTTAAAGACTTAAAACTGCTGTAATAGAAGCAGTTTTACATAATCGTTTTAAATATTTTGTAAGTGTTTAACATTAATTTCAGGTTCTGTGGATGGTAGAGCCAATATAACAGTCTGAAAGATTAAGAGATTTTGTTGAACAATCCTAGAAGGGTATAGTATAAAGAAAATGTTCATTAATATTTTTGCATTTTAATTCTTGTATTAGAAGAGTTATAAATGGTGTTCTTTTGTATAGTGTCATGGCCATTTTAACCAACAATAAGTGCCTAAGGAGTTTATAAAATCCGTAACATTCTTTACCTTTTTTAATAAATTTGAACAAGTGTGCCATTCATGATTAAGAATTTTGTAAAACCAAGTAATGTAAGGCATAAGATATTTATAGAATGTAAATCATTCTTCCCTTCAAGTTAAGGATAAAAAAAATTCTACGATTTAAGTGATTAAAAATATTTAATGGTCATGACACAAAAGGAATATATGCCTCTTGGGGAACCCGCCTTGCTATATGCTGTTAGGTTGTTCCGTATTGAATTATGATTATAGTGTACTTATTACTTGTTTCTGGTTTTCTATATATAATAATAGATTATATAAAATGTTAAACCCTAAGCAATGTTTTAAATTTTTTTTTTAGATATTTAATCATTTGAAATTAAAAGAAAGTGAGCTAAATTATAGCATGTTTAGGTTTTTAAGTACTATAATAATCTGTTTTTAAATATGTTTTTGGAACAACCTAATAAAAGGGGTCAACGCATCTGTGCAACCGTACCTCTTGAGCAGAGCTGTATTTACTTTGCTTATTTGTAAAGTGTTAAGAGTTTCATTTAAGATTATTGTAAGAATAAAATGAAAATAATTATTTGAAGTTTCACTTCAAAAAAGCATAGAGAGTTTACAGCCCTGCTCTTAGGTGATGTGGAAAATGGTTGCAATCATGCATGTTTTAAAAGTTGAATTTCAGGTCTGTTCTTTTCATTATTCTGAGGAGAGCCAAATTTACAAGCATTTACTAAACCTAGAGGTGGAAGCTAGAGCAGCCTGTCATTATTAAACATCTTGTCTGTCCTAGGTGATGAAAATTGGTTCAATCAGCTGTATATTCAAATTTGTTTAATTTTTGAACGAAGAGCATGTTTAAAACTTCAGTCTTACCTTTTGAAGGGCAACTCAATATTTTTAGAATGTATTTGTATGTCATCTTTAAGCTGTATATAATAAAACTATTGTGTTTGGTTTTTGCTCAACAATTACTGTGTTTATATGCACGTTTTTAACAAATTTTCTGTTCTCACACTGCAGAGTTAATGTACCTTTTAATAATATATCCTTTAAGCAGCACCCGCTTTTTTTTTTGCAAGGTGTATAATTTTTAAAAAAAGTTTTTTTTTTTTAAAGAGAGAATGTTTAGTTAAAATTCTATCTCATCAAAACTTTGTGCATCATTTTACAGAATTCTAACTGGAAAAAAAAAAACTATTTATATTAATAAATTATGTATTTAGAATATCAATTAACTTTTCCCCTGTAATATTTTTCCTTGACATTAATAAGTTGTTAAAAGCTCATATTCACTTCAAATTGATTCCATTTTTTATTATTATTCAAATTACAATCGAATCTCCAGTATACGAAACTGTTAAATTTTAAAAACTGTTTCAATTTTAAATAAGCACCAATTAAAAAAAAAATCGTTTTATGCAATAATCTCTTATTAATTATTGAAGCTCTAATTCAACGTTATTTACAGGGTTCCCTTGGTCCTTGAATACTGCTTAAATTTTACTATGGTGCAAGATTTTAGTAAAAATTCCTCAAATTTCAGTATCATTATAGTTGATAGAAACAATTTTTTAGTCTTACAAAAATATTAGAAACAATTCGTTCTTTTATCTCCTGGAATGAGACCATGCATTAAGAGTAAAACATTTTAGCGAGACAGGCAGAGATGTCATTTCATTAATATATTGGTTCTTTTTATAAATTCTTACTTTTGCTTAAGATGGTACCCTTTATGGTAAAAAATGGTTGCATTAAAATTAGTTAATCCTTTTGCTTAGGGTGCACCATTGTACCAGCTGTTAGTAAAAGATAAATGTTTTTTTCTAGATTACTTAGTAACATGTGATATTAATTCCTAATAACAGTTTTGGCTGGAAATAATTTTATATATAGCTAATTATAAAAATTAATGTAATGTATTTGCCATTCAGTAATAATTTCAAAATATTTCAATCACTTACTATTTTTAATGAACTGAATCATAACAATAGTAGAGAATTATTTTACAAAAGAGTGACAAGAAAATTATGAAAACATAAATTTATATTTTAATTAAGGAACCTTAAAAATTTTCTGACCATGAAAAATCGTTTTAGACTATTTAATTAATCTATAACATTGAAAACTAATATATGAAATATCTTAGTTTGAAAATTATAAATCCTCTCAAGCTTAATCGTACTTTTATCCTGTATAAAGTTTCATAAGATATTTAATGCAATGAATTTAAAAAATGTAAAATTAGGGCTTGTGGGTAAAAAAAGAAGTAGAACAAATTAAGGTGTTTGGATATTAGTAGAGTCTTGTATTTACTTGGAATGAAACTTAATTTAACATGACATAATTAAGAAAATTCTCATGCGTAACATCACGAATTCTTTTATTATATACCCTTATAAATGAAACATTTTATAAATAGACGAACAAAAATTCTTTTTTTTGAAGATGTGAAAAAAGCTTTACAGTAATTTGCATAGGGATGCACAACCTTTTTGAGTGAAGGGCCACATTCACAGCAAATTGACCATTGAAGTGCTGCATGCCAAGTATTTAGAAAGACATGTTAATCATGTAATATGTTTGCATAAAATTGAATATCTTTAAGTGCTTAAAATTAAAAGCTGATTACTTAGGGAAAGAACAGAATCAATTATCAGAAAAAAATTTCAGATAAAGTGAAAAATAATGAGAAAATTCATGTTTTTTTGTTTCATCACATTACATAATAAAGTATATTTAACATTAAAAATTTGTAATTTTCATACAATTAAAATTTTTAAAAATTAAATATACTAATTGATAAATTAAATGCAAGTTGAATAATTTAAAGAAAGTTCGCGGGACTAAAAATGATGTTAAATTAAAACAAAACCCTTGCAGGGAATTATAAGATTCAACATTTAGTAGGCAAATTAGTACTCCAACTTTAAAACATTTTAAATAAATTATAAGAGAAAATAAAATAAAACATTAATTTTGAAGGAATTATTTTCCTTAATAATAAAAAACTATTAAGATACTTGTTTACAACTCTTTATGACCAATACTTTTTTAACATGTTACTACTTACAATTAATACACATATATATTAACAGCTAATTAAAATTTACATTACGCTACTCATCTTGATTAAACTTTTTTTTTCTGTTAAAATTTAAGGATATACAAATTTCCCAGCATATGATACAAGATGGTCCATGTAGATAGCAATTGGCTTAAAAAATTTCTTACGGTTTAACCTGCGATATGCAAATTTTCAAATATTGTGATAATTTTATCTACTTGATCATCTGATAGCTTTTTCGGGATATTAAATGAAAATTTAATAATTTTGTTTAAGGACTGCTCCACAATCTCTAGAACAAGCCCAATTCATTCTGGAAAACAGTCTTTCTGCAGAATCTGATCTTGTGATCTGCTTTAAACTTAAGGCAAATAACTTAATCAGTTTTTGGAATTTGTCCCACATGGTGCTCTTCCTTTTCTAATTTTTGAATCGCGTGAATACGAGTAGCGATGTGTGATTTTTAAATCAATTTACGAATTGTTATGTGTGATATTTAAACAGCGTGAATAAAACACTCGATGCATGAACACAAATCGAGATGCGTGATTTTTAAATTGCGAGAAGATTCACAGTGTATGATATTTTAAACGCCAGAATACGAATCACGATGGGTGACTTAATTACGAGAAGAATCAAACCAAATAATTTTAAAAACGCACGAATCACGACATGTGATTTTTAAATCATGTGATCACGAAAGAGAATAGGTTGGATATGTGTTGCTAAACATGCACATGTTCATGAAACTATAGAATTGGGAAAGTGTATTGAAATGTTCCCTTGCATAAGGGATTCGCGCTTAATATAAATTTATATATCTCGTTTTATTTCTTTATTATTATTATTCTCTTTGGAAAGGAATCGATTTCGCTGAAATACGTAAGTACTTTTTAAATTAACTAAAAAGAAGAAGAAAAGAAAGAATCAAATATCATGAGCTCTAATCTTTGTTTAAATATCGGGATAATCAAAACACAATACATCAATAACTGCCAAAAAAGGAAGAAGAAAATAACGTTTCACCTCTTATATTTATGTCAAAATCGGCACAATTAGAGCACGTAAAAAATCATTATTTTATTGCGTGATTCATAACCCATGTGCTGTGAAAATTTAGTACTAAAAATGTCAGGATTTTTTAAATCACGGAGAAAAGCGTAATAACTAGCGAAAAGTCATTGGATTTATCATAAAATCGGCATACATGAAGATAGTCAATAGTGACAAATAAAATTCGAAATTATGTATAGTATTAAAAATATTGGGATTTTCAAAACTATGCGTAAATTCGTAGCATTAACCACCGGAAAAAAAGCTATCGAAAAACTACATTAAGAGTGATAGGGTGAGTCAAAAACCTAGATGCGCTATTATAAATTTTCGAATTATTTTTTTATTTTCAAAAAAAAAAAAAAAAATTGAATTGATCTTTTTATTTTGTTCAAGTTGCTACAGCTGTTCGCACATTAAGGTTTGTCAGGCCGCTGGTTGCACACCCCTAATTTACATATTTCACTTCATAAAAATAGATAATTTTTTATTAATGAAGTAGTTTAATTTTTAATTTAAATCACTGTAATACGTCTAAATATTTGAAAAAAATGCAATATTAGTTATCATATTAAAAGCACTTGTAATGGAAATTTTTTTAACAACAACAATTATTTTATATAAATTAAAAAATATTCGCAAGTTACTTCATTTTTCCATTATAATTAACGGCACATTAGTATGCGCTTAGAATGAGTTGAATCTATACCAATTTATGTATCAAGTTCATTTTTCTTTAATTTTTAAAAAGTATTGCTCTAAGGACAATTATTATGCTTAATGATCTCGTTTAATTAATTTTCAAAAAACACCACCTTGGAAAGATGTGAGTTTCTTTCTTTAAATAGGCCCACTCGAAAAAACCAAGCTTGGGTTCGCGAAATTTTCCTGGTAATAAATACAATGGTATCAGTGCTTGAATTATAATGAAATTGCTCTCTTAGTATTTATTTATTTATTTTTTAAATGCAAAAATTGGCATTGTCACTGGGGGCATACATATGTAAATTTCAGGATGAACAATTATACTATATTTAATGCCCTTAGTTTTTCAAAACAATTATTTAATTTTTTTCAAAAAAAGTCCTAAAGAGTTCCTAATTTTTTTTTTTTTTTTTTGCTAAAAAAATGGGAACCCAGAATTGAGTTTTAGTGACTTATAACAAACTTTCGAGGTAATACTTTTTAATATTTCGTGAAGGAATACAAGATTAGTCTATTTCTTCGTCAAAATAAGTGAGTTAAGTATGGTTCCAAATTGCTAAAGAAAAGCTTTTGGAATTTTTTAAAAACAAAATACAGTCTCTAAGTAAGAAATAGACAATGTCTTTTTTAATGTTATCTAGTGAAACTTTTGGTAATTTCTTTGGTAGGTCTTTGAAAATTATACTAAAGAGCAGTTTAAGGTTAAAATATTACTTTTGGAAAAAGTTGTATTCATTCTTATAGGATATATGACGAATTTCGGAAATTTCACTCCAGTGGTTGGTTGTAACATTTTTAACAGAGGCCATTTTTACAGAATTTGAAAGTTTTAAATGATTAAAAAAAGCTTCATATTATAAGGCAATTCTTTTAAAGCATTTCTTAAAGTAAGCATGGTAAAATTTATAAGGATGATTTCGAAAAAAGAATAATTTTAAACTTGAAATAAAAAACCAAATTTCGCAATATTATAAAGTATTTTTAACAATTTCACCTTTTTTTTTTAATAAAAATAATAAAATGGGATACATTTTCGAAGGAAAAGTTACTATCGAATCTTGAATTACTATCGAATCTTGGGAATTTATTTATTTATTTTTGTATCAGAGATTTTCTTAATATTAATGCTAAATCCGGGTTCAGCTAAGTTGGAGACAGCATTTTAAATTATTTGTATAGTAGAACATCTTCCTAAAAAGCTAACGATTTTAATTAACATGATTTTTTCCTCTTTGGAAAAAGAAGAAGAAAAAAATCTGCTGTAATTGTACTTGTACTTATGGAAATAAAAAGTACCTTAAAAATTTACAAGTTGAAGCAAACATTTCTCTTTCCAGTAGATTTTTTTCCTCCGAATGAAATTTTATTTGATAGAATTTCATTTTAAATCCAATTTAGTTGTTAAACTCGATGGAGAAAGATTTTAAATCTTTGGAAATATATGCGCAATCAAGTTTTCTTGCCTACAGCGCTTTACAGAGTTAAATCTTTTAAAAATTATGTTGTTTTTTTAATTTCTTTCACTTATTATTTTTAAAAATCTTCATTAATTTATAATGTGTTTTAGATTTTTACTCTATTGAGAGAAGTTGACGTAGTTAAATTTTATAGCAAAATGAAACATTAATACTTTTGCCTAGCAAATATTTCCTGAAAATAAATATTTTCCCTTTAAAAAAAAATAAATGAACAAACAACTGTTTTTCTAAGAGCTTAACTAACAAACATCTTCAATGTTTGTTAAATGATAGTCTAAATTTATTTTAACATCAATTTTAAATTTTTTTTAACGATAACAATCAAGCGATATGAATGTTAAAATCATGTTTAATAAAATTCACCTTTTAATGTGATTTTAAAAGACATAAATGGTGAAGTAATATAATCTTATTGTGTTCAATATCATAATAAAATGACTTAATTGAGTAAGACTAAATAATATCTTTGTGCAACTGCTAATTTATTTCCAAGTTAAGAAATAGTACATCATTAATGACAGTCACGTGTGCAAGATACTTCGACGTAAGATGTTCTAAAGCCTAGAGACAGTAATAAATCTGTCCAATCATAGACAGGGCATGAAATTTCAGATTTTTGCGCTCACTAAAGATTCGCCAATAATGAGATAAACCACTCGACTAAGGTAAACCTGAAAGAGGGTAAGTTCTTGGAATTTTGTTGCCACCGGGAAGATAGGACCTTCACTTCCTTCTAATCTTAGGCGAAAATCTACGTCACTACATTGAGCAAGGAAGTACGTTTTAGTTTCTCTCTTGATTAATTAAAATCTTTTAAGTTGGAAAACTATTGGCGATCGAAATGGGCTGCAGGTGGCGTAGAGCAGAACTCTTTTCCTATGGCAACACTTCACATGCTTTCCCCATTAGCGTGTGGAAAGTCATAGAGGAAGGAAGTACGTTAGTTTTTCTCTTGATTTTTAAATAGATTAAAATCTTTTAACTTGAAAAACTATATGGAACTGAAAACTACATTAAACATAGTTCTAAAGAAAAGTATCACGGAAATTTTAGAAAATATTTTTATTAAGTAAAAAGGAAAAATATTAAGAAAAGGGAAAATATCGTAGTACATTCCTATATAACTGAAAAGAGGAGAAGAGGGAAGGGAGAAGGGCTAAAGGCATGAAGCAACCGGTCTCTCCCCAGATGGCGTATTCGAGTGTTGCGATCGAGAATATGGAGCTGAAAACTACATTAAACATTGTTCCAAAAGAAAGCGTTGTAAAAATTTTAAAAAATATTTGTGGCAAATAAATACAAAAAACATAAAGGGGGAAAATATCACAGTACATTCCTATACAACTGAAAGGCATGAAACTGGTCTCTCCCCAGATGGCGTATTCGAGCGTTGTGATGGCCACATATTATTAATTAAAACTGAAAAATACAAAGAAAAGGAAAAATATCGTAGTACATTCCTATGCAACTGAAAAGAGGAGGAGAGGGGAGAGAGAAGGGCCGAAGGAATGGAGCTGGTCTATGGATGCTTGACAGTGTAAAGTTAAGCACAAATGGCGCTAGGGGATGAAAATCGTCGTAGGACTCCCGGATTACAACTCCCGACTGATTTTTACGCCTAAGCGTGAAAACACGCACCATTCAATAATGATATACTTGTAGTGTCTTCATCGATTTAATCATCTATTCTAATTTTCAGCGAAACTAACAACCATATATGGCAGTACTTTTACTCTCGTTACTTGTACTGCCGGTACAAGTAAAGAGTACGTACTTTTACTTCGTTACTTTTTAAACTTAGTACTTTTACTTGTACTTTCGTTACTTTTTTAGGGAAAAAGTACAAGTATTTGTATCGGAAATGTCGAATGAAATCGTTACTTCTTTCTGAAATTTGGTAAACTTATCAACAAAAAAAAAAAAGATTAAATTTTAAAAAAATGCCTGGGCAGTAATATTATCCCTATGAGCCTAAATAATATTATCCCACTTACAAAATGTCCAGCAGTAGACTGATCGTTAAGACACGGTTCCCATCAGATCACCGAAGTCAAGCATCACTGGCTGCGGTAAGTGTGCGGGTGGGTGACCACTTTGATCAGTCTGCGTAGGGACAGAGGGTGTGCGGTACGGGTCCTCGTTAAACTGTTCAACCGTAAAGTGCTCGGCTTCGCGTGCAGGTCGTCGGGCTACCGAAGCGGGGGTGCCATCCCCTCCGCAGAGGATCGAAATTGTGATGGCATGTCTTCGGATCATCCTTCGGGATGTTTCCCAGACCGTCGCCAATAGCCCATTGTGCAGCTCTAGTGCGACGTAAATTAACAACAACAGCTTATGTTTAATTTATAAAATTAATGTGCAATATATATGCATTCACAGCTAACTTCGTGTTTAAATACCTCGACCTTTTAAAATTGTCATCCCTGAAAGGGAAAAGACGGCTCTTTTGATCTTTTGTTGACTGCAACTATCATTGTGAGTGGAATGTTCTCCAGAATTGTGTGTCCAGAACAATCATTATTCATCTTCTGAAAATTGCCTGTGATAAAGGATGACATCTAAAATATTATAATTTTTTTTATTTTGCAACAAAATATTTTTTTTTGAATTATATTAAACGTAACATATATACTATTACGTAAACGCATTAGTTATTCATATCATAAAATTTTAAAATAAAACTTTCGTTCATAATTTTTGATTATGAGTGGATTTAGTATTGCACATCGTTATTACAAATCCAAAAATTGCCATTATGAAATATGTTAAAATAAAAAAAATTTATATTTAAGAACAAAATATAATTTGTAGTTTATTGGATTTATAGGGGTTTCCTGTATATGAATGTATTTTTTTAAAATTCATTTTCTGACATAAGTTATAATGCTTATCAAATTTGTCGAACAAGGTAATTTATTTTTAAAATAAAGTTTCCGAAAATAAAAACAAAATTTTAAAAAAAAATTTATGGTTCTAAAATTAACATAAATCTAAGCTCCTTTTTATATGTAAACAGATAATTTTGATTTCTGGTTTGGCTTCTGGGTATTTTAAATGTTCACTATTGAAGGAGCTTTGTAACAATTGAATTAGATTTCATTCCATAATAATATGATTTCTACCACTTTTATCTTTTTTTTTATTCAAATAAATTAACAAATATTTATTCTGAATTAGCAAATATAAATTTTTATAAACCCCGGGTTTGCTTTGTTTATGTTTGTGCTTTTAAAACGCTTTTCGATAGAGTAAAACAATTTTAAATCAATGGTAATTTAAATAAATAAATATAATAAACAGAAAATTAAAATCAATAGATAAAATTTCTTTTTCGTGCAAATCCATAAAAAGTTTGATATTAAAATTATATTTGATTTTAAAATTATATTATACAATTATATTATAAAATTACATTATAATATTCTTCCAAATTTAAAAATAAATTAATGTAAAATTAATTAAATAATGTAAAAATAATTAAACTTTCAAAATTAAAAATAATTAAATAAATAACAACAATTTAGCAAAAACATTAAAGAACATAAAAATATTATTCAATAAAATTTTAGGTTACTTTGAATTTTCGATTTCCTAGAAATGTACTTTTAAATCGTTACTTTTTTTGTTTAGTACTTGTACTTTTTACTCGTTACTTTTTAAAATAAGAGCTTTTTACTCGCTACTTTTTTTAAAAATACTTGTACTTTTACTCGTTACTTTTTAAAAGTAACGTTGCCATATAGGCTAACAACATATCAATTTGGAAGATTCCGCAAGCTTACTATGTTACCCCCCCCCCCTCAAAAAAAACGGTGCTATTTTACACAAATATAGCCAAATAAGGGATAACACAGAAAACATGGCTAACCTTATTTATGCTGTGGTTCACGACATGTTAGAATTTATAAATTACCGAAAACACTAATGAATGGTAAAATCCTGCGAAAATTTAAACATAAATCACAAATAAAACTTCATAGAATATTTAGCCTGTTCACACATCGCCTCGTAAGCATGAAATAATCGGAGGGATAAACCTAAGTCAAATTTTCTTAATTTCCTTCCCGGACCGTCGCCAATAGCCCATTGTGCAGCTCTAGTGCTACGTAAATTAACTACAACAAAAACTCCGATGAATCTCTACGCGCGTGAAAGCATGTGCAGTATTGCCATTGCATTGCCACCTGTAGCCCAAGCAGAAAAAATGTTCACCAAACAAGTTCTAATTCTCCCTCGTCAATAATCGGAATTGCATGAGCCGTATGCGTATTGACAAAACATACCGTAGATTGTAAACGCGGCGATTGCAGGTGGAATTGGCGATGGATTACGCGTAAATGTGGTGGGAGAACGAAATTACATTAACCTAAACAGTGTAATTCGATATTCTTTTTCTCCTCCTCGTCTAGCCATAATGAATAAAAATAACTAATTAATTCTTTTTAAAAGAGAATTAAAAAAGAAAATAACCTTTTTATTATCAGGATCACTTTACAAATACACTGTATTCATATTTTATTAAACGCTATAATTTATATTTTATAAAACGATCTAGTTTTTTGATATATCAGATTCAATTTTTTTACAAGAATTGTGTTTGCGAAGAAATAAAAATAATTTACTACTACTGAACCAATCACAAAAAATAACATAACATTTTAATGCTATGTTTTATTGAAACGCTATTTTGAAGAATTAATTCCATTTATCTTTTATTGTAAGAAAACATAACCTGTTTTATTTTAGTGATATTTTCTATTAAATCAATATTCTCTATAAAAGAATAATGTAAGCTTTCTTATAAAGATTCTTTTTTTAGAAATTAACCAAGACATATTATTTACTAGAAAAAAAATTAAGTATTCAAAAATGTTATCACGCTTTAAAGTAATAGTTTTTTGTAAACGAAATAATCAATATTTTTAAAATAAAGTTTGAAAGAGTTTGTTTCATTACTAGAAGCATTCCTTATAAAAAAAATATATTAAATTACTTCTTTTTTGCATAATTTTATTAAATAACTTTTTTTTTTGTAATGAGATGAGATCTTAAACTTGAAAAATTGATTCAATTCCTTAATATTTATAAAAGTCGATAAATACTTCATTCATTATGGAGGTCATAGATAACTTGATACCTTTTCAATATAAGAATAATAAATGCAATTATGTAATAGAAAATGCACAATTTTAAAAATATATTTTATTTACATATATTGTTTGCAGGTTATTCTGCAACTATCATACGTAACATAAATTTATAGATTCCTAAATACTGTTATATGAGTTTGGTAATTAAAAATATTATTAAAAAATAACATAATTAAAAAATAACATAATTAAAAAATAGCATAATTAAAAAAAATAACATAATTAAAAAAAATTTCAACCTTCTATTAAAAACTTTCTGTAGTCAAATATTAATAATAATTATAATTTTTAACAACTTTTTTGGGCACAAATTTTTAATTCTCGAACTTAATACTATCCTTCATATGAAAATATCAGAAAATTTATAAAAGAAAAACTATATTTTAAAATTGAGACATTGGCGTCAACAGAGGTTAGATGTATGTGCTGAGTTTAAATAAATTATATGTTATAAAACTCACATTTAAGATTTAGATCAATTTATTATCAGGTCATAAGATTGTTTTTTAATAAATAAATGTAGTGATTGTTTGATTTACAATTGTAAGGTCCTGGGTGTTTAATGTTAAGTTATACATCTCTTTAGAAATAATATTTGAAATATGCAAAGCAGGGCGGCATTCATTTCAACTTAAAAAACATCAACTTAACTTTCAATAACTGTAGATAAATAAAAAGCAAAAGTTTGATAAAAACTTTAAAAGAAATACTTTTAGAAAAATTCTTTCTAAATAATATTTAAATAAAACACAATCACTTCGCCTGAGTGATTTTGTAAGGAATTCTAAACTTTATAATTTTACAAGTTAGGTGAAAAGTAAATATCTACAATGGTGGTAGGGAATTAAGGAAATTCTAAATCTAAATTTTGAGTCCTAGAACGTAAACATCTGATCATTAGATCAAAAGTTAGTTTTAGATTTTTCGTTTATTGCTCACTGTACACTAAAACGTGATTTTTTTTTCTTTTGAAATTTTGATTTCAATGCCCTTACTTCAACCTCCTTCGAGTTATGCTTACTTTATAAATTTAATCTCAACTTTATTTTTCTTTTCACTTTTAAACTGTCAAAGACTTTTTTTCCATTTGTAAATTATGAAAAAAGTTATTAATCTGATTGCTAAAACGGTTAATTTATTAAAATTGAACATTTTCAATTAATTCCTTTTAATAGTCATTTATATTATTAATAATAATTATTTGCACAAAATTATAATAAAGGAAAGTTTGATTAGAAATTTAAAAGTTCTTGCTGCAACAATTAGGGAATTTCTATTGACAAATTCAAGTAATTTTTTTTCCGGAGCAAAATGCATTTTTTTTATAAAATTATTTTTGTAAAACTGTGTATAATGAACATTTCAACTAAAATAATTAGTACAAAATAGTTGCTAAAAATTCTTTTAAACATTTATAAATATTATACATTTATAAATTTCATCTTTTCGCATTATTGCTAAATAATCTCTACGTCGAAAAAATATTTAAGGAATTCCATAATAACTGAAAATTAAATAAAATTTTAAAAAAATTGTAAATGGTTATCGAGCAGAACCATTAAGTTTAATTAATGAATATAGAATTAGTAACAAAGTCCCTGCTGATCAATAAATTTTTTTTAATCTTTTAAGTAAACAAACTTTATTGTAATAATCATTTCATTATTAAGGATATCAGGTTATTATGAAATTATTAATATTAATTAGTGGATGACTAGGTAAAGAAGTTCACTACTCGAAATACATTTAATGAAAGTTATAAAATACAGAAGGGGCTATGGTGGTAATAATATATAATTTTTTTATCTTAGTTTTATTACGACCTTCTAAAAAACGCTAATAAACACAATTATGTTAACAAATACAAACGATTATGTCGGAGCTATAACAAAAAAATACGCTTTATATTTCATTTAATGCAGAAGAATCTAATTAAGATCAGCTTATTTGAAACTCTGAAATGTCACACCCATATGTAACTTGGTGAATGATAGATACGTGATACCAAAAACAAAACAAAAACATAAGCACACAGCTGTTTGGCGATTTGCGAGACGCTCCTTCAACACCGATAGAAATTTTCGCCAATCCTTTTACAATCTACGGTATGTTTTGTCAATACGCGAGCCGTATACAGTAAGAACTGCCCTTAACAAGTAGTTTCTAAAATATAAAATGCGTGTCTAGGGCAACTAGGTAGGTAGGTAGGTACTTTATTAACGTCGCACTAGAGCTACACAATGGGCTATTCCCGACGGTCTGGGAAACATCCCTGTGGATGATCCAAAGACACGTCATCGCAATTTTGATCCTCTGCATAGTGGACAACTCCCTTGCTTTGATAGCTGGATGACCAGCGAGCAAAGTCAAGCACTTTATGTTAGAACAGTTAACTAGGACCGATAAAGCGCACCCTTGGTTCCTACGCAGGCAGATCGAAGTGGTCACCCACCCGCTTACTGACAGCAGCTAGTGATGCTTGGCTTCGGTGTTCTACTGAGAGTCGCGTCTTTACTATCAGTTCACTGCGGGACTTAGGGCAATCAGATGTGGTTTGAATGACCTCCTAAAGACCGTTCTCTCGGTTAGCAATTCATGCATTTCCGATTGCCATCAAGAGAGAAGGAAAAGCTGTTTGATGATTTTTTAACAAGGAAATATATTTCACCAATAGACAACTAATCAACTTTTTATTTTGTGACGAATCTAAGTAGTAAGTACACTGTTGTTGTTGTAGTTCATTTACGTCGCACTAGAGCTGCACAATGGGCTATTGGTGACGGTCTGGGAAACATCCCTGAGGATGATCCGAAGACAACACAATTTTGATCCTCTGCGGAGGGGATGGCACTCTCGCTTCGGTAGCCCGACGACCTGCGCGCGAAGTCGAGCACTTTACGGTAGCACAGTTTAACGAGGACCAATACCGCACACTCTCGGTCCCTACGCAGACTGATCCAAGTGGTCACCCACCCGCACACTGACAGCAGCCAGTGATGCTCGACTTCGGTGATCTGCTGGGAACCGTGTCTTAACGATCAGTCCACTGCGGTACACACTGTTAACTAAGCTTAACGCCTCAACGTAAAAAATTTCCTCATTAAAGCTTCATCTTTGCCCTGAACATAAAAAAAACTGATTTTAAAGCGCGTGAAGAGGATTTCTCTTTCTCAAACATGCCCAAAGCAGAGCTTTTTATGTAATTGGAGATCGAAATGAGCTATAGGGGGCGTAGAGCAGAGCTCTCTACCTATAGCAACACTTCGTATACTTTTTCCATTAGCCTGTGGAGACTCATAGGAAAAGAAAGTACGCTAGTTTCAGTCTTGATTTTCAAATTGATTAAAAAAAATTTAAGTTAGATAACTATATGGAACTAAAAACTACATTGAACATAGCTTTAAAAGAAAACGTTGCAGAAATTAAAAAAAAACATTTTGTCAATTAAATACAAAAAAATATTATGGAAGGGGAAAATGTAGTAAAACATTCCTATACAACAACGAAGAGAAGGAGAGGAAAGGGAGGAACGTCAATACATGGAACCGGTCTTCGTCCCAGGTGGCGTATTCGAGCGATGCGATCTCGTTGTTGCTGTTGTAGTTCATTTACATCCCACTAGAGCTACACAATGGGCTATTGGCGACGGTCTGGGAAACATCCCTGAGGTTGATCCGAAGACATGCCATCACAATTTCGATCCTCTGCAGAGGGGATGGCACCAGGGCCCGATTAACCTCTGAAAATAGGGGAAGCATAATAGAATTTTGGGGCCCCCCTAACTTGAGCAAAAGAAATTTTTGATATTTTTCGCCCATAAACAATACATTTTAAAGAGACAAGAACCATGAGAAAACTATTAGAACCTTAGAAAGGAATACAGAGATCTTATGCAATCATGTTGGGCCCTTCTTTACGTGCTTTATGGTAACAAAAACATGTTAACAAAATTTAAATATTCCAATAAATTAAATTATAAAATTACTTGTTGTTATACGAAAGGTTCTTTGCAAGATTAGTCTCTTATTTTACGCCAATTCGTTTACTAGCGGCAGAACAACACAAAATTCTAATTCAGCATAAATTATTGTTACTGCACCAGAAAAATCATACCAAATAATTTTCAAACATGAAACAAAAATATTTTTCGTACTGATAGATATTTAAAAGTCTTGTGTGTTTAGTTCAACAATAAAAAGCAGAGTAAAATTAATTTGAGCACAATGATAGAGAAAAAAGAAATAAGAAAATTCATAGCTTTATTACCATTACATATGTTTTTTTCTCGCTGTTAAATTCGCAAAATCTTCAATAATATCTGCAAATTGTAACCTATTTGTAATATCGCTCTCTTTTGCCCAAAAGGGCTAAACTACTTAATTTATTATTTGAAAGAGTTGATCTCCACCGATTTTTTATTCTTTTCAATACAGAAAATGAACGTTCACTAGTGCAGTTATAAGTCACTAGTACATTTTCAAAAATAAGAAATTGGGCCCTTAATTTCAGTCGTTTGGGGGCCCCCCCTAGAATTTTACAGGGGAAGCACTTGCTTCCTATGCCTTTTCGGTAATCAGGCCCTGGATGGCACTCCCGCTTCGGTAGCCCGACGACCTGCAAGTGAAGTCGAGCACTTTACTGTGGAACAGTTTAACGAGGATCGATATCACACACCCTCGGTCCTTACACAGATTGATCCAAGTGGTCACCCACCCGCACACTGATGCTTGACTTCGGTGACCTGCTGGGAACCGTGTCTTAATGATCAGTCCACTGCGGGACTGTTGCGAGCTCGAATCGAACCGGTTGAACTACTTTCCAGACTTCGGAAATTTCTTCCATATGAGGCAAACATAAACTGTGATAACGAAACAGTTAAAAAGCTCCGTCCCGTTTTAGTTGGCTTTTGTTTTCATTCTCCCCTGATGCCGATCGAGACAAGACCTTGGATATTAGAGTGGGGCTACTTTATCCTCCATGGTCAAAACTCACGATCGCAACTCTCGACTATTCCATCTGTCAAAAACACTGGTTCTATGTCTAGCTTCTTCCCTCTACTCCTCTGAAAAGTTTTAATGTTATAAAGAAAAGTCAATGATTTGTTATTTTAAAATATTTCAAGTTATATTGATAAGAATGGAGGGGTAGGTCTTAATCTGAACCATCACAAAGTTTCGGTATTTTAATCTGCATTAACAAAAACACACATTTCATTCTCAGAAACTAATTAATAATTTTAATTCTCATCTTATATCTAATAAATAATCTTAATTAGTCCAAATAAAAAAATCAGTATCAAAGTGATAAGATACAAATTTATTGCACAAAAATTGTCTCACCCTTTTCCTACTGTATGTTATTTTCTAACTAGAAATCATAAGATTTCTTATATAAATCATAATCTCTTATTCCCTTAATATAATAAATCCCCCGCGGGTCCTTAATATTTATTTTTAAAAATTTTTTTTTGACATTTGTCATTGTGTTTATTTTTTTTATCAATAACATATATGTGAGGTATTTTGCATTTAATGAGTTGCCTGAATAATCATTTAAAATGATTTAATATTTTTTCCCTTTGTTTACTATTGTGGTTTATAAACAATTTTTCTTGCGTGATGTTCCTGGTAAGGAGATTATTTTTTGATGATTTATTTCCAAATCAAATACTATTTTTCTTTTTCATATCTTCTTACGTGATGTGGGGCTTCTAACTTAATGAATCACTAAGTGCATTGCTAAAATTTTGCTTAGATTTTTTATATAGATTAAACGATAATTTTTTTTCGGAGATAATGCCATCGATTAATTTTTATCAACCATATATCAGACGCAATGCCTCTAAAAGTAAAAAGTTGTGCATTTAAAAGATTAAATAATCATTAAAATTTCATGTTTTAAACTAAGAAAATGTTTCTTGCTCGGGGACCTTTAGAAACCATGCCTAGGTAATCATCTATTAAATTAAAAAAAAAACATCCTCTAAATTCTTAGGAATAATAACGAGAGATTTTTTTTTTAATAATATGTTTTGCTCAGGGCCTTTTATGGGGTAGAGGTCAAAGCTTTTTATATATAGTTCGTTCATGTATATTGCTCTAGTGATCTAAAACTTTTTTATCTGAATCATTTTTCAAGGGCAGGAAGTAGTATCCCATTTTGTTAAGTAGTGTGATTCCTTTTTAAACTTAAAATGGTTGATAAGAGAAGAAAATGTTCACTTAATTTAGATATGGATTTAAATAAATGTACAACTACTTTTACACATTTGTTATATCATATCCATACTGTCATGCAAGCTTGGCCTGACTTTGTTGGACCTCTCGCAAGAGCCTCAGCTCTTTTAATAAACTGTTTAATATTTTTAAAGCTTGGAGTAAAAAAAGAAAAAATGGGGTATAGCAATAATTTGAAGTTTCGTTGGAGCTAAACTTTTAGCCCTAGAAACTGTCGAATTTAATCAAGAAGTTATTTGTGTACACTATGGTATTCCTGAAAAGTCTTAGATGCACAACTTCTTTGATAAATGATTTTTTAAAAAAAATTCAAGTCACCCAGTCTTACCTCACTCTAGATGCATATGTTAACTCTAGAAGAAATTTAAAAACACTAAAATTTCAGAGAAAAAATATTAGTAGACAAAAATTTTTTTCTTTTATAAGACACTTAAGAGTATTATGTTCAAAATTCACTCGCTAAGTAGTTCTCTTCTTCCTCCCTTTCCACTGAAGTTTTTGTGAGCTAAGCAAAAACACTTTTCTACACTTCTTTTTTGAGTTAGAAAACACATCATTGCAATATAAACAATCTGAGGTAAGCGAAGATAGCTCCTTCGAGATACTAATATTTTATTTAACATATTTACATTTATATACAAGTTGGTTTGATTTACAAGAAGCATCATCACAGCAGGTGATGAGAGAAATACTGACAGGCTGTCATGTGCGTGCTGGTATTTATACAATTCTAATATGATGACGTCAGAACTCTTATTTCAGTTCACTTCCAAAATAAGTAAAAACACAATTGATTAAAGACAAACAGATAACAATATGAAATAAACTTGATTTTACGATGAGCGTCGAACCTATCACCACACAGTATCCCCCCAGTGACAAAGTCACGATACCAATAATGGTTGTTTAAAAACAATCATAAAATACAAAGTAGTAAATTGAAATATATGTCTTAATTACGAAGAAAAAAATTTTAACTTGGAATACAATTAATAGATACAAAATATTTAGATGCTTTTATATTCCATACTCTTTAACAAAATATTTTGGGAAATGCACACGGCGACCAGATTTTGTAACAATTTGCTTTTCTTCCTTTGTTGGAGATAATTGCTTTTCGACCATTGGAATTTTATTTATTTTTAATTTCTCAGAAATTTGAAAAGCTGGTTTAATTCTATCTATTGAGACAGTTATTTTCTTACCATGAAAATCAATAATAAAGGTTTTATCTGAACGTTCAATTACTCGATGTGGTCCGGTGTATGCAGGTGATAGTGGAGGACGAATTTTATCTACTTTTAAAAATATATGAGAACAAGATTTTAAATTAGGATTAATATAGAACTTATTTTTACTGTGTGCTGATGCCGGTACAGGACTTAATTTTCTCATTGCGGCCATTAAATTTGTAACATAATTTTCTGTTACTGGTGGAGATAAAGAATTTGAGTTAAAAAGATCCGAAGGTAGACGTAAGGAAGTACCATAAACAAGTTGTGCACAAGTTGCATTAATATCAGCTTTTAAAGCTGTGCGAATACCTAATAAGACAATTGGTAAAATTTCTGTCCATTTATTATTTTCCTGCGCTATTATAGAACTTTTGAGTTGTCTATGAAATCGTTCTATCATTCCATTACTTTGCGCGTGATATGAAGTAGTATGGATGTGGTTACTGCCTAAGATATTAGTGAGATTTCGAAAAAGAGTTGATTCAAAATTCCGGCCTTGATCGGTAGTTATAGTAACGGGAGTGCCAAATCTAGAGATCCAACCGTGAATAAGTGCTTTTGCGGTGGTCTCGGCAGTCATATCCGTAGTAGGGATAACTTCTGGCCATCTCGTGAATCTATCTATTATTGTAAGGCAGTATTGCTTACCTTCAGAAATAGGAAGTGGGCCAATAAAATCCAGATGGATATGGGAGAATCTTGCGTCGGGTTGAGCAAATGTACTAAAAGGAGCTTTAGTGTGTTGAAAAACTTTAGCTCGCTGACATTTCTCACAAGAACGAACTTTATTTTTGATATCCACTTTCATGTTGGGCCACACAAATCGTTTAGAAATTAAATTCGTAGTTGAATATATTCCAGGATGAGAAAAATAATGTAAATTATCAAAAATAATTTGCCTGTATGATTTTGGAATAAAAGGTCTAGGGTACTTAGTAGAAAAATCACATATTAAATTAACATCTTCCAAAGAAAAGTAATGTTTTTCTAATTTTAAAGATGAATTATTTGAATTTAATATTTCTTTTAATTCTGAATCTTCATTTTGTTCCTGTTCTAGTTTTTTAAAGTCTATTAATGGAGGTTTTGAAATTGCATTTATTTCTATTCGCGATAGAGTATCAGCAACTGAATTAGATTTTCCTTTTACATGTTTAATATCATTTGAAAATTGAGAAATATAATCAAGATATCTGAATTGGCGTGGGGAACATTTTTCAGGTTTTTGTTTAAACGCATAAATTAGAGGTTTTTGATCAGTAAAAATAGTAAAACTTCTACCTTCAAGCATGTGACGAAATTTTTTAATTGACGCGTATATTGCCAATAATTCGCGATCGTATGTTGACCAATTTTGCTGACTTTTATTTAATTTTGTAGAGAAAAATGCAATTGGTTCCCACTCATTATTTTGATATTGCATTAAAGAACTGCCGATTGCAAAATCCGATGCGTCAGTCCACAGACTTAAATTAGCACCAGGTTTTGGATATTTTAATAGAGTTGCATCGGCTATTGCTTGTTTTGCATCAGAAAAAGATTTGTTTGAAGTATCGGTCCAAATTAACGGTAAATCATATTTTTTTGATGATTTGTTAGATTTCTTAATATTTCGTTGTCCTTCTAAAAACTTGGTTAAAGGTGATAAAATATGAGCTGCATTAGGAATAAAGCGTCGATAAAAATTAAATAATCCTAGAAATCTACGTAATTGAGTAATCGTATTTGGTTTTGGAAAATTTAGAATTGCATTAACGCGATCACTTAAAGGTTCAATACCTTTTTCGGAAATTTTAAAGCCTAAAAATTGTAAACTATTCTGACCAAATAAGCATTTAGAGGGATTTATTGTTAAACCAAAATACTGCAGTCTATCAAAAAGTGATTTTAAATATTTTATATGCTCTTCGGGAGATTCGGAAGCTATTAATATATCATCTATGAAAGCGTAAACGCCTTCCAAGCCTCTAGTTACTTCGTCAATAAAGCGTTGGAAAGTACTGGCTGCATTGCAAAGTCCGAATTGCATACGAGTACTTTCGAATAATCCGAAAGGAGTTATTATTGCAGTTTTATGTACATCTTCATGGGCTATAGGTATTTGATGGAAAGCTCGAATTAAATCAATGTGAGAAAATATTTTAGTTCCATGTAGTTCACTAGTAAAATCCATAATATTAGGAATTGGATATTTATCTTTAACAGTTTGAGCGTTTAAAGCTCGATAATCACCTACTGGACGCCAGTCCAAACTATTTTTCTTGGGAACTAAATGTAAAGGTGATGAAAAATTACTTTTGGAAGGGCGCATGTGGCCTAAATCTAACATATGTTGAAATTCCATTTTTGCTATTTTTAACCTATCGGGCGCTAGACGCCGAGGTTTAGCAAAAACTGGTGAACCAAAAGTTTCTATATGATGTACAACATTATGCTTAACAATTTGGTCTGAGCAAATAGGTTTCGTTATTTCAGGATATTCGTTTAACAATTTTTCATAATAATTTTCACCAAGAACAGTTTTAATTGAAATAATGTCAGAATTTTTAAAAATACAATGAGAATTTAAATTAGTAGTAATATCATTTAAGCAACGTTTTCTAATATTAGGTTTAAGATTAAAATAGTATAAAAAATCTGCACCTATAATATGATTAGTTATATCACAAATATAAAATGGAAAATTAAACTTTCGTCTAAGACCGAAATCTAAAGTTAACAATTTCTTACCGTATACTTTTATGATGGTATTGTTCGCAGCTTTAAAAGTCTGAATAGGAGAAAGAGTTTTTTCTTTTTTATTTGCTGGAATAATTGAGCAGTCACTTCCGGTATCCACTAGAAATTGTTTGTTAGTTTGTCTATCTCTAACAAAAAGGCGACAATTTGTTGGAGGCAAGATGTTAGTCGCATTCACTCTTGCCTTTCTTGGTTTTTCTGGTAGATGCAGGGTTTGACACACTTTCTAGCATCAGATTTAAATTTCCGATGATAGAAGCACATTTTGGAGTTTCGATGTGGAGATGAGGATTGGCTTTGACGATTACGAAACTGTGCATAATTCCGGTTGCGAGACCTGCTGCGTGTCCGCAATGCAGCTACTTCTTTTCGTAGTGCTTTAACTTCTTCTAAAAGCTCAATGGTGCATTGTTGATTTGAAGAAACTTCGCTAACTTCACTTGAAGTTGACACTTCCATTACTTTATCAGCAATTTCTGCTGCTCTAGTTGAACTTAGTGAAGGGATTGCGGCCAATATCGACTGAACATGCTGTGGTAGCTGATTTAGAAATAGTTCCAAAAGTAGAGAATCTGAGATTTTGTGGGATTCAGCTCTTCTCTGCATAGTGCGCAAGAGTTCACTAGGCTTTCTATCTCCTAGTTGCTCTCCGGAGAGTAAACGTCGAATTTCCTGGGACTTTGTTTCCCCGCAGCGTGCAATAATTTCTTCTTTCAGCTTTTTGAAAGGATCGTCTACGTCAGGAGTTATAATGATGTCCCTTACAACTGCGGCTACTTCAGGAGGTAGATGGGCGAGGCAGTAGTTAAACTTTGTTTTGCTCTCCGTGATAGGCTTCGGTGTCGCAAGCTGGAAAGTTGCTTCGACCATATGGAACCACAGGTGCGGATCAGAGATATTGAAGATGGGAATTTTTACTGCAGACGATTCCGCCATAGTTGCAGTTTCCTATTAATCCAAGAACCAAAACAGGAAAGATCAAAAATAAAAGTTACTTGTATCGTCAGACATCCGGGTCACCATTGAGGTAAGCGAAGATAGCTCCTTCGAGATACTAATATTTTATTTAACATATTTACATTTATATACAAGTTGGTTTGATTTACAAGAAGCATCATCACAGCAGGTGATGAGAGAAATACTGACAGGCTGTCATGTGCGTGCTGGTATTTATACAATTCTAATATGATGACGTCAGAACTCTTATTTCAGTTCACTTCCAAAATAAGTAAAAACACAATTGATTAAAGACAAACAGATAACAATATGAAATAAACTTGATTTTACGATGAGCGTCGAACCTATCACCACAAATCAATATCTTATGTTTCTTTATTATTTTCCTCGGAAGAATTAGAGTCATCAATCATGGACTTAAGTTTTTTTTTTAATGAAACTGTTCTGTAACATGGGTTCTTGATACATTTCTCTTTTTGATTATTTCGTTTTGACATTCTTGATTTAATATTTTTTTATGTTCCAGTTTTCCAAGTGATATTCTAAATCAGTTTTATTATTTCAACATCTTTAAGATGCCGAGGATATCAAAATGATAATGATGAAAATTTTTTGAGTTCTTTATTGAAATATGCTTAAGGCTCACTTGTCTTTAGAATGAGTTCTTTAAAATTAGTGGATGAGTTTTACAGTAGATGAATATCCATTAAAAATGGATAAAGGATTGAAGATCATGAGCGTATGAAGTATCCAATAGTGATGAGAAAGACAATAAATTTTTTTTATAGTGTGTAATATCCACTAAGGATTCAATAAAATAAAAAGAATTTTAATTCATTATCACACATATGAGTCAAATTATGAATGCAGTGATAATACATTTATATTAGAATATAAAATGTTCACGTTTCATACTTTTTACTTCAGCATTTTACTCATTGTCAACACATATGGAAAAGTAAAGGAAGAAATAAATTGTTCATATCTAATTTGAAGTGCAAGGGATTAAAAATATAGTTACAGTTCACTTTGACAGTGCTGGCATTTTAATTAATTAACAACACTTGAGTAGCCATCTTTAATAATCGATTTCAGATATTACAAGAGCAGAACTAACATACAACAGTAAGCTCACAAAAGTGCTCCTCAAAAAATGCTCTTCTATGCATGCCCCTAAAAGTTTATATATCACAGCATTCTCGATAGTTCTCGGTTTGGAAGAATTAATGACTTGAAATTAAACAAAGTATTGGTTCCATCGGAGCACCGGATCATAGATATGATAGAAGCTATTTAAAGAAGTAAAAAGGACTGCTTAAATGAGTAGCTATTCTATGATAGGGGATCAGATGACTCCTTGGATTGGGATAAGGATACTTTAAGCATCAATATCAATGTGTCAAAAGCATTTATTGCTTTTTTGAAAGAAGGCTCGAATTATGCCAAGTATCAATTATTTAATTTTTGTAAACACTTTTTAATGTGGCTTGTTTTGTTTAATCTCATAATAAAAGAAAATTAGGAAATGAAACAAAAAATATTATTTTAAAAAAAAGTAATAGGTTCTAATTTCCCAATTATTGAAAGCAACCAAACGTAGAAGGAGTGGAGTTGAACCCTAACTCCCCTTTGCATACACCATTGAATATGGGACAAAACGAGGTTTGTCTACAATGCTGAATTGGTTAAATACTTATGATAACTAAATAAAATTTGCATATATATCCATACTTTAGATCTCTGAGGAACATGTAATGGCTTAAGAATCCAGGAAAGTAGGCAGGATGAAAAGAAAAAACACACACACTTGAGGAGACTATTGAGTATAGCTTTATGGGTAACTGCTAGGTTCAAAATCTTATGTCTGCTGTGGATTCAGAGCAGCAAAAGTTTTTAACTACTTAGCAACGAAAGAAAATCGAGGAGTCAAGAGTTGCAAAAGTTTATTATATGATGTGTAAGTACACTTATAGTGTTTTACAGTTTCCAGTTTTGTATTGTTTCATAATGTTAGAAATGAATTCAAATCTTTCAACTCTGTTTAGGAGACGTTGATGAGGGTTCTGAAAATAAAATGGAAAAGTTTAAATTACTATATCAAAATCTGCATTATAAGAGTAATAAAAAATAAAAGAAAGTAAATAACAAATAAAATAGCTGTCTATGTATGCCACTGTCACAATTCAATAGTTTTTCAATCACAAAAGGGACCAAAACACTGAAAAATAGGATGAAAATAGAAAAAAGGGAACAAATGTCTTTCACATAATACTTCATTTTTGATGCAAAAATAGTATTCCTTATTTAATTAATATTTACAGACAGAACTTATAAAAATATATGAAATTGAGAAAAAAATTATAATGTGAATTTAATGGAACAGGTAATAAATTGATAACACACAAATTATCATTTTCTTATTTCTTTTAAAATTTAAAAATTAATTGAAAATGACAAAGCAGATACTTATAAAAAAAGAGATTCATTTAGTTAATAATATCTTAATTAAATATTTGTGTTAAAATTTATAATTAGGCTTAAGTCCTTTTTAATCCATTGATCAGTTTCAATAGTTTCAAATAAAGAAGACATAAAGTGAGTACAAGACTGAACGTTTTACAATAAAATTAATTTTGTGAATAGTCTTCAGCTTTTCATAAAAAATGTCTGTGATTATTGAATAATCAATCAGGATAAATAAGGTTTAAATAAACCGAAACAGAAAAATCATTCTACTAAATTTCAAAATATATGATTTGATATCATCCCATAAAATTTGTTACTGAATTTACTGAAAATGATAAATAGATGAATGACCCATTAATTATTGCTGACTATTAACAGAATTACATATAAAATGTACATTATCTGAAAAAACAAACGATATGGCTACAAATAATTGTTGCAATTACATCAATTTATTGCTGCAATGATAAATCAATAAAATTGCTTTTCAGAATTGTAACAAATTATACTGATAAATTATCTGAATATAGAAAAAAATACAGATTTGAAACCACTTTCCTCAAATGCCTAGGCTGTGAGAAACTTGTATCAATACATTCTTTTTAATCTATAAATTCCTTTTTTTTTATAAATTCTTTTTAAACTGACTCTGATCAATAATTTTTTTAACTGACTTTTTTCTATGAATTCTTTGTGTCTTTTTATTATTTTGAAGATATCTTAAAGCATGCGACTATTGTAGAGAAGTGTGTTTAAATTTAAAAATGTGGGGTTAATTTTCTTTTACACCTTAACCTTATTTTTGGGCATGGAGTAGAAGTATTAAGTTACTAAATAATACAAGTAAATTTTGATATTTTAATGAATTTAATATATATTTCTTTCTAAAATGAGCAACTTAAATATTACAAACTTTGCGTAGGTAGATAAAATGAGCAGGTACATTATAATTATAGAACAAACTGCCAAGGTGTTTTTAAATAGATTTTTCTTAAAATATAGCAGAAACTTTACCTGGTTCAATATATATTATCCTTTTGCCATTTTTAAAAGCATGCAAATATTTTATATGGCTGTGGAAAACTTTCAAATTCAAGCTTATTTTGTAATTTATACCTAATTATTAATTTGAATTTTTTAAAAAATGTTTAACTTAGTAGCCATTTATCAAGATGAAATAGAAAAATTATTTCAATATTTTCAGCCGAGGAAAAAAATTCTGGCCCAAATCTGCTATGAAGATATAATGCCCTGAAATTCATTGGCACGTTTGACTCTACTGTTAGTGAGGGTTACCAGAAATTGGGCCATTGGAGAATGAATTAAAGATGCAATTTCAAGAGAGATGAGAGTGAAATAGAGGTTAGCCAAAATAAGTCAGAAAAAGAACGACTCCTAAAGAGGTAACACGGTAAAAATACCCAAATGATAATTGATTGACAGATGCTTTCATCATACAGTAAAAACAACAAATAATGTATAAAAAAAATTTAAGATTCAACTAAAAATTGATTTTGCTCAAGCTAATTGAAAAACACATTTTTTTTGTATTCATTCTAAATAAATGCAATAAAAAACTACATAGTAATATATTCAAAACTTTCTCAGATATTCTTGATTTTCCTGCTGAATAATCATCAGACGAATATTTCCTAAAGAGTTTTTTTTTCTGTGGTGGCTTAAAAATTACTCAGCTTAGAATTTTTTTGTTCTAATCGTTAGTAATTGAAAAACAAAACTCTAAATAATAAATGCATTTTCAACTGCAATGCATATAATAAATACAATTTCAACTGCAATGCATATAATAAATGCATTTTCAATTGTCTGAATAATTAGTACAAATTATTAAAATATAGTTCAAGAAAAAAGTAATAAAGCTTCGAAGAAATATAGTTAATTATTGATCGAAATTAGATAATAAGAAACGTGTTTGTTCCTTTGCCACAGTGATTGGCAATATTCATAGAATTATTTTAAATAGAACATATCTACACTTTAATACACATAAAGTGAATAATATTGCCGTTTACATGTTCAAAATTAATAAAAAATAATAGTTTAAGGCATTATACCTGAAGAAATCCAACTGCATAAGATGAAATTTTATGAGGTAAATGTAAAACCCAAACATCCGGAAGTACAACAAATGTGTAACTGTAAAATATAAAGAACATTTCAATTAGTTACAAAATTTTATCAGCAAGATAATAACTATTTATTGTAGGCTGTAAAAAACACTAACTATGCAACATAGAAGATACATAATTGTTTCATGTTAGTATTGTCTCTAGTTTCATTTGTAATGATTCCAACGATGAATGCTTTGTAGTCTAATTTAAAATGTTTCCATTTTAGAAAAAATGGAAATTATAATACAAAATCAAAATTAAGTCTGTAACTGAGACTTCAACTTTTTGTTTGAGATTTTTATTATTTGTTTTGTAGCTTCAGAGAAAATTTTAAGTTGCTAAAAAAAGTTACTAAATTTAAGCTACTAAAATTTTTTTTTTTTTGCATAATTTTAAGATATTCTTATGACGAAAAATTTAATAATGCATACTAAATAAGAATACAAACAAAATTTGATTCTTACATTTTTATAAATCAATTAGTAAATATGATGAAACAATTTAAAAACAGAAATTTTAAAGACTTAAGCAAACAGTTTTTAAACTATTCTAAATGATGAACTCAAGAACTAAAAACAAGTAAATTATGAGGAATGTAAAATAATTTATTGGGATGAAACAAAAACATATAATTTTATTGTTTGAAAGTAATATCAGAAATAAATGTAAGTGACAATACAATTAAATGTTTCTGCATTTTTACTAGTAAAACATTTAAGACACAAACATGTTTGAAGCAATGATAGCAAAAAGAAGATGAAAAAAAAAATTTTGTAAACATATTATTGGAAAGTTATTAACCAAAAAAATATGTTTTATGAGATTAAAAACTTGTTCTAGAATTCAGGGATAAAATTTTTTACAATTTTTGAGTAACCCTTAAGCAGAATGTAATTGATTTAAATCCCTATAGACATATTGAAAACAATTGCTTAGCATCGTTTATTTTTATGAGGTAAAATAAATTTCAATTCAATAATTGGAGCAACTTAGTGAGCCTAACAAATTAAAAAGAAATACATTCAAAAGTATAAACACAACCCAAATGTTAAATAGTAAAAATTAACACAAAATAAAAAAGCATAAAGAGAATCTTACCAAATAAAATAAATGCATTAACGTTCAAAAATTCAAAGTTTATTTTCCACTTTATCTCCAGAATACAGTTATCAAAGAAAGAAAGTAAAAACTGGGGATTATTTCATCATCATAGCCAACAATGGTAAGAAAAAAGAATATGAGGAAAGTGGAATGAATGGGGAAAAAGAAAGGATATGTTCTCTTTGCTTATTTACGCTTTCTTATAGCAGAAGGTTAAGGATGTTTTGAAAGCAGATTTAGTACATTTTTTATATTTGTAATTTTTTAAAAATATGTTTTTTAAATAAACAGCAATAAGAAAATTTTAAACTCATTTTCATTACTATATTTCATTAACATAGCCTTTTTTCATAAATTATGGTAATAAAAATCATGAAAAGTTAAAATTTTGACTTTTCTGTACATTGGGTAATGTTTTCTGTGGTCAGTAGTAAGAGACAAAACTGACAAATTTTGACTTTTCTACACAGTTTTGAGTGGTGAGAGTCTATTGTTTAAGTTGTAGAACTCATTCATTGTTAAGAAGTATGATAGAATACTGGAATTAATCACTAGAGAAACATTTGTTACAAAATTAATTTAATTACAATATGCGATTTGAGGTATTGGTAATGGATATAGAAAATGCAAAGTGATAAAAAATGTGCATTGAATGGAGATAGATTGAAGTGAATTTTTGAAGATGTGTTACAGTTTCCTCAAATATGGGATGTTCTTTTAAAATTATGGGTCACAAGTCTTTAATTTAAATATTTGTTTGATATCAATGTACAGTGTAACGTCCCATATCCGGACGTCCCTTTCCTGGACACTTTTTAACAATCAAAATAAACAAACATCTCTCCATCTTCCTCTTTCCTTTAAAAAAAAAAGTTTTTTGACACATTTTCTCTTTTTCTAGCTTGCACTACTGAACCTCTGATTTATGCATCGAACCCATAAATCACCAGAAAGGGGAAGTGAAGATCTACCAAGATCATTGAGTGACCGTTAGTGACGCTCCTCCCTTGGAATGTAGGAAAAAGAGGGAGATTTGTTTTCAAAAGACCGCAACTGAGTCCCCTCCTTTCCCATGCAGGTGGCTAGTAAAAGAGGCATTTCCTGGAACCTTTTTATAGAAAGAAGAAATACTGAGGAAAAGGGTAAAAGGGGTCAAGCGTTAACGTGGAGGGGGAGTCAAAATGGAAAATTTGAATAGGTCTAAAAGGATACAAGTCCTTGAGAAACAAAACATTCATTCTTCCCCATACCATGTAATATTTAGGAGGCGGGGGGAAGGGGGTAACATTCTTTCTTTAGCAGATTCTTTCAGTCATAGAAGAAAAAATAAAGAGAACCTGATCAGCGCGCCCCGCCTTTACGCTTGATTGATAGCCAATGAATGGAGAGAAAACAATAATTTGTTACTTCCCCACCTTAACTTAAATGATCTCCTCTTTACACTTACTTTCTTTCGCAAATAAGGAGGAAATGAATTTTTCTCCTCCACTTACCCACCTTAATGAATGACGGGAATTTCCCTTTCTTGCTTGAATCATTCTAGTTAAAAATGGCGGATTATTATTTTCATATGTCAATTTTTTTTCGTTTTCTATATTTTAAGCAATAATATTTTTTTTCTAATATTTCATATTTTATTGATTAGATATTCTAATGCTAAAACATTATTCCCCTTAAAAATAATGTTTATTTATTTTTTGCTTCTTAGATTTAGATCATTTTAAGCTTTGTTCAAGAATGACATGAATTTCCCCTTCCTGCTTGAATCGTTCTAGTTCAAAATGGCGGATTAATACTTTCATAACTGTTAAATTTTTTTCGTTTTCCATATTTTCAGCAATAAAATTTTTTTTCTAATATTTTATATTTGATTGATTAGACATTCTAACGCTAAAACATTATTCCTCTTAAAAATAATGTTTATTTATTTTTTGCTTCTTAGATTCAGATCATTTATTAAATCATTTTAAGCTTTGTTTACCTTGGGGGTCTATTATACGGACTTCTTGAAGTCCCATCGATTCCGGATATGAGACTTTACACTGTATATGAACTCACTAAGGTCGAGTGTAACTTAAAATAGTGTGTGCCTGTGGGAGGGGGAGAATTATTTTTAAAAGAAATATTTAAATACATATCAAAAACAAATTTATAATAGTTATGAGGTATACAACAAATTTGCATACTTGGCTGCATAAAGTTCTGTTATATGTGTTACTTTATTCATTCCATAGCCAGAAAATCGTTCATCATAAAAAGGAATTGCATCAGTTTTCCTGAAATTAAAGGGATGGCTATTATCTCAAATGTTTAATGCTTCACATATTTTTTACTTAATTAGCAATATGTTCTTCAAAGAATTAAACAAATATAAAAAGTATTTAAAATTATTTTAATTTTTAAAAAAATCAAAACAAACTTTTTGAAGTTCAAAAATAGGTCAAATCCTATTTGGCATAAAACAATACAAGTAAAAGAAGTTTAAGAAGAAAATTTTATACAAAAGGTTAAATAATGAAAGAAAAGAAACTACATGACCTTCCCCCAGTCATTATCCGTTATCCATCCGTTATCCAGTCATAACCGTTGTTAATTCATCTGCACAAATTTTTCTTGAACACAAAACTTGCGAAAAGTAAAAAACTCAAAAATGAAAGAGAATTTCATCTAACTTCCTTCACTTTTGCTGGCAAACTTTAGTCACTTACATCTTTGATTCAAATCTCATTAATTCTGAAGATTACCTTCGTTAGATATAGTTTAAATTTTTGACTCCAGTTTTTTGTTGTCCTTTGGTCTTGGTAAACTTTAATTATTGAATCAGTAATTTGACTGTAGTTATTTAATGAAAAATTAAAATAACATTTATATATGAAACACATGAAATTTTAAATTAAAAACTGTTTTTCAAAATTAACTATTTAGCTGAGTTTAAAATAATAATTCAATTAATAAAACATATTCAATAATCAATAGAATAAAACATAAAATACCTTATTCGAATTTCTAATCTAAGATTAAAAACTAATTGTACACTCACTGTAAAATGACATAAGGCTCATATTTATCACAAAACATACTCAGTGAATACAATTTATCTGCTCTGTACCATTTCCAGTAATCTGTGTTTTTATGGGAATCACTGGATTCAGAAATTCCTGTTTTGATTTAAGGAAAGAAATTGTACAGATAACTTTTCCAGAGATAGAAAAATACTTCTAGTTAAGTCACAGTGTCTCCATAGCACTTAAATATTTGAAATTGGCGCCTAAGAGTTAATTTAGTATTTCCTACTTTATATGTATTACATAATTTTTTATGCTTGAAAAATGGATAATTCACAGACAAGTAGAATTTTTGTCTACTCTTGTGCATTTAGTAATACACAAGAGTAGTTCAAAAATATCTAGAAATATAAGTAAAAAAAAACATTAAACCAAGTACATTAGTTTAATTAAAAATAATGATAATTTTTTTAAAAATAATGCTAATTTTTTTTAAAATAATGATAAATTTAAAAAAAAAATAAGTCACAGAAAGTTTGTAATGAGAAGGGTTCAAGTAATCTTAAGGAAAAACAAGCTAGAACTATCAGTGATTAACTTTAGAGGAACAAGTACCCAGTTATTTTATCTACAGAATAGGATTAAAATGTAGTTAAAATTTGTTTATAAACTAAAAAAAAATAACAAATATAAAGAAATATTTAACATATGAAGCCTGCTTAAACTCAAAATTAAACAAGTTGTCAGAAAATCTAATTTCTGTACCTCAAGAATATTTTTTTACAATAAAAATAATATTCAGAAAAATGCATTTATGTGTTCTAGAAGTATTTATTTTTAGTAAAGTTATGATTGCAAGTACAGACAAATACAATTGAATCCAGCATCATTAAAATTAATTGATGCTAAGAGAGTTTTAAATTCATCAAAATTTAAATTAAAAAGATCTAAAAAAGAACTGAATAAGAAAAACATTATTTAACACAAACAAAAGATATAATGAAATAAGAACAAACAAAAAATAATTTTGCAATTTATATTGGAATTAATAATTGAAGAGCTTTATAAGAACATGCAAAGTGGTACTTTATTGAACATCAGAAAATGAGATTTAATTTTTTTGTAAAAGATAGGAAAGTTGAACAAATAATAGCATATTTCATTAAAAGTCTCGTTTTCAAGACTAGGAAAAAAAGAAACTTACAGTTGTCCCTAACAAGTTTTTGAAGTATTTTCAAGATATCAGTTAACATGTATTCAATAAAGCTCCACAATTGATAAAGTATAAAATAAAATACAAGGATACTAAATGGTGCTATGAAAGGATCTTCTCTATGCAGTAACTGCAAAAGCTCTTCTTTGGTTTGGGGAGCATTGTCTCCTCTCTAAAAATGAAATTACATTAGTAAATTGAAGTAATATTATTGGTGTTGAACAGTTTTTCTAAAATGATTCATTAGGTTACAAACAGCAAATATTTTTGTAATCACTGATTAAGTGTATCTCACTATTTTGGTTAGAGCCAAAATTTATTTGCCAAAGTAATTTTAAATTTATTTATATGAAACCTAGTCTCAAGTTAGGACATTGTAATTTAGAATTACTCATGAACACAGAAAATGGAAAATATGCACTGCTTACAGTAACAGAGTTTATTGCTTCCCATTTGTTCAACATTACATAATGTTTGAAGTAAGATTTTTTTTTTCATTATTTGAGTGAAGAATATAATATTTCAATATTAAATTGGTAAACTGTAAATTGGACTGGAAAAATTTCCATTTATAAAACTTTACTTGAGGTATAATTGAGACGTAAACTGACCTGAGGTAGCTCCATATACTGAAATGCAGGTACTACAAAAGCTGTTTTTAGATTTAAGCTATGGCTTTTGATTGAAGCAGAGAACTTTTGTTGAAAATCAGGCGAAGGTTGAAAATCTGCATCCAAAAGAAACATAAATTTGCTTTTAACATTCCTAAAAAAAGAAAAAAAAAACGTGAATTAATTTTATTTTTAAAATTATTTATATTATGAATTAAAATTTAATCTTAGTGGTTGACAATTTCAATTGACTAAATAATTTTCTACTTTTCTCTTCATCTTGCAGTTAAAACATTACATTTAAATAAAATATTTATTATTAAAGCATAATTAGAGTTAGCAGAGAAATTCCTTTTGTTGAAACACAAATCTAAGTTATCTGAAAAATGAGTTTCTTGCATATTACATTTTAAAGACAAAATTTAACTTTTCATAGTACAGACAGCAGTGCAGCCAAACAATTTTCTGGGAGGGGAAGGAAGTTAAAATTGAAAGTTTTAATTTTTATAAATATTCAGTACAGCAATTTAAATAGGATAATTTTTAACTAAAATTATTTTCGAATATAATTATTGAATAACGTTTACAAATAAATAGTTATTGTGCAGCTAGTTTTAAATTTCTAAATATTTTATTAATTATGCAATAACAATAATTTAAAAAAAAATCATTGCCAAAAATATCCTCAATCAAGATTTTAACCCTTTTTGAGTAACTCGAGTATTAGTAACTCAACATATTTTAACTGGCATGTGTTTGATAACAATACTCATTTTATGATGGCAAAATTTATCACCAAAGGAGATTTACCATCATCAAATTTTCAACTACTTTCGGACTAGCTAGAGAGCCTGATGACACTATGAGTTTTAATAGTTTCCTGACTGCTACAAGTAAATTTTATTATCCTTTTATAGCTAAAAACAATTTATAATCAATTGAATATTCTATATTTTTCTGACTAGCTAGAGTATTTATGTCTCACCTGTTGACACTACAAACTGCAAATAGAATTTATCATCAACCAAAATTTGTCCATTTTCTGGGTAGCTAGATTGCTTAAATTTCAACTGGAGTCGGATGAAGATACTAATTACAAATGTTTTCTAAATATTCTAAGCAAAATTTATTTCTAGTCAAAGGTTCAACCACTTTCTAAGCATTACACAAACTAAGCGAAAAAAAATTTAAAATATAAACTCAAACCTCTCTTTATCTCTAACCCTTTTTTGGCTGCGCCAATGATAGCAAGTCATCCCTTTACCAGAAAATAAGCTTTAACTTAAATTTTCCAGCAATATATGAAATAGCTTGTTTTACTTAATGATAAAACAAATTTGATAGAATGTCAGATTGTTAAGAGTTAGATTTCCCAGAAATACCAATTAGCATAATAAAGAATAAGAAATATATTGATAGAAAGATTTTAAATTTTCTAAAAACTCATTTTAAATGTGATTTTCATACATAAAGAGTAAAGTTTTGCAACAACTTAGAATGTTTCTTAACTACTGTTGTGCAAAACATTGTTAAAGGGTTATTTATTACCAGTTTTTAAATGTTTCTTAACTATTGTTGTGCGAAACATTGTTAAGGGGTTATTTATTACCTGTTTTTAAAAATAATGCATGCTAGCATTAATACAAATACCTTAAAAATATTTTTAAACATTACATATTAAGAATTTCACACCGATCTAAAGATAATGCAGGTTGTGGTTTCAAGGATTAGAAGCTAATCAGTGCCATTAGGAGGGTTGATTGATGTCCAAGTAGCTAGATACATATCTGTGTAT
This sequence comes from Parasteatoda tepidariorum, assembly GCF_982258835.1. NCBI lineage: Eukaryota > Metazoa > Arthropoda > Arachnida > Araneae > Theridiidae > Parasteatoda > Parasteatoda tepidariorum. The sequence goes on along the minus strand of NC_141765.1, from coordinate 31,063,306 downwards.
GAAGAGCTACACATCAATATTTGGCCTCGCTTCATGCAATCACTTTTACGCTGGGACAATAACTATCAATTAGTTAACACTTTGACTTCCAGTCACATGATCAGCTGTCTAAGTGTTAACTAGATGAGCAATACAGGCAACTTTTTTCTACAAATTGTTCAACATCCACAAAATATCTTAAGACTAGGGGTGTAACAATTGATGGAAGTTCCTTTATCTGTGCAATTCAAAAAGAAATAGGAAATTACATAAAACTATTAAGATAATTTTGAATGTGAAAGCTGAGATAAAAACAATCATTTCACAAAAAAAAACAGCAAGTCATTTTCGAATACAGTCATTTCAAAAACCTCTGGTGGAAAATTTAATTAGGTAGATTTATAAAAAATTCTGATATAGATACTTAATTTACAGGATAGTATCTAGATTTTTTTATTTTGGTAAAATTACTGGTTATTTTTGAGTATACGATGATTAAAATCGATAACTTTACGAGAAAAAAAGTATTTAAATCAACTGTATTTAGAAAACTTTGAAAGTTCTAAATAAAACAAAGTAACCATAAGTAAGTTTCAATCATAAAAAAATTATTTCCTTGAATGCACTTTTTGTTTATTTCCAAAACAATATCTTTATATGTGAATCATTCAATTAAAATACAGAACTATTACTTCATTGCAATATTTCGAAGAGAATTAATAGGATAATCATTGGCCGAGTTTCCAAACACTAAAGAAACATGACTAGAAGTTGACAGCTTAATGTTTTTCAATTTTTTCTGTATATAGAGCCTGAAATATTCAAGAAAAAATATAAATTGCATATCAGATGAAAACACATACGTAAATACAATTATTTGGCATAAGGAAGACATTAGATAAATTTAATTAAACGTCTAAATGCTTTTTCTAAACTTTAAGCCGTAGGCTTTCCTTCATCAAAAAACCAGCTATACCATGTTATTCAATGGGGAAAAATGTATGCAGCAGAGAATTTTCAAAACAATTTTGCACACTAGCTCATCGCTTGGGGGAGGAGGTGGTGTTTGATACACCATTAATTTATTTAAAAGATTTCAGAATTTAATAAATATATTTCATGTGTGGTAAAAATATCTTTTGTGTACATAAATATGTTAATATCTTTTGTGTATATAAATATGTTTCAAGTATAAATTAAATTACAATGTAAACATTGTATTTTTGAAAGAAAGCAATGTTGTTTAAGTTTTAGAAACAGTTGCAAAATTTCAATTTACAATTTTAAAAAAATAAGTTTTATAAATGTAAAACAAGAGCATAACCCATGAGATAATAAAATCATACATGAACACTAAAATCTAAAATTCAATTTTCTAAATCAATGACACTTGATAGACCAAAAATAAAATCCACATCCTTTAACATGAAAATACAATAATAATTTGATTTAATAGAAAAAAGCACTTATCTCCAAAGTAATGACTTGATCCAGTCTTTATTAAATATTCGATGAACAATTCAATTTTAAAATAAAAGCAAAGGAAAAATTGTGAATCAAATAGTATATTAAACAGGGGTGAGAGTAGTAAAAAAGTAAAAAAGAGGAAATCCAATAAATATATAAATTTATATACGATTTTTAAACTTGTCAACCATGTGATTATAAATCCCGATGGTTAATTTCAAAATTGTATGAATATATGAATAAGAATCACAAGCATGATTTTAAATTGAGAGAATATAAAACTCTATATCGAATTTAAAAAAAATGCGAAAATATAAATCATGATGCGCAATTTTTAAATCGCGCGAATACGAATCCCAATTTCTAATTTTTAAAGCACGTATAAATAAGAAAATCGATGTTTGATATTACAACCGCGAAAACGAAACATGACATTGGATTATAAGCTCGAGTGAATACGAATCGCTACATAGAGTTTTAAAAGCGCGTAAATACAAATCGCGATATTGGATTTTTAAATCTCGCAAATAAGAATCGCAATGCACAATATTTAAATCGCCTGAATAAGAATCACAACGTTCAACTTTTAAATCAGATGAATACGAAAATAGATGTTTGATAATAAAATCGCGATTTTAAAAATGCATAAATACAAAACGCGATATTGGATTTTTAAATCTCGTAAATAGGAATCATAATGCACGATATTTAAATAGCGTAAATAAGAATCACAACGCGCAACTTTTAAATCAGGTAAGTACAAAAATAGGTGATTGATATTAAAATCGCGTGAATAAGAATCGAGATATTCGCAGAGTCTGGACTTGGGATTTCTAAGAGGCTTGTTTGTATTACTTTTGTTTAGACATAATAAATAAAAATTTACAAGATTAATTGAATGAGCAAATAAATATTTTTGCAGCAAATCCACTTCTATTTTTTTTTTTTTTGCTTTCACACCAAAAAACAGGAAACAGCGACGTCTGAATTACGAAAATACAAGCTATTCAGCGGATGGATAAAAATACGGAAAATCTTATTTTCTGTGCTTAAAATCGGAGAAAGTAGCTAAAACAAGTAAAAAGGTGGAAGGGTTAGCAGCTAGAATGTAGTTTTATTTTTCTGCTTATCTTTGAAAATCGTAAATAAATATAATTATTTTATTTCAATGACTGAATTTTCACAAACAAAGCAGGATATTTATAAAAAAAAAACTTTTAGAGAATAGGAGTTTGTGATAAAACGGCTGAAATTCGAGAGACAAAAGTGGAAATTTGCTAAAAAGTAGAAAATCTCATAAAGGTCAACCAGTTTTATCCCAAGGAAATGATTTTTAGAGAAACTTCAAAGGGAGGAATGATGATTTCAATACTTTCGTTCTGCGGAAAATTAAATTCCTCATAAAATATTTTAACTTGTGCAACAAAAAATTGCCGCGGAAATTAGCGGAAAAATCTGAAAAAAAAAAAGCGGAAATCGGTGAAAGAATCACATCCCTGATTAAAATGATGCACTGAAATAAAATAAAAATTCTTTTTATTGAATTGCGAGAGCACCTTTACAACAAGTGTTCTTGAGACACTATTTAAATGGAAGAACCCCTTCCCAAAATGCTAACAAGGAAGAGTTTACTCCTATTCATGTCCCTAAAAGTTGAACATATCACAACTTTACAATCCTAGAAATTCTGTATGAATCTCCATTTGGGACAGTTTATAACTTGAAATTAGATAAAGAAATGGCTTCATCAAAATTCTGATAGAGTAGCCAATTATTTACTTTAGTAAACCCTTTTTTTTATGCAATTTATGTTTTTTTTCCTTCTTAATCGCAAATTGTTTTTTTATGCAGAAAATTTCAATTTATAAAAAATAAAACGAAAATAATTTTTTCCCAAAATAAGGGGCTAAAACTTCACAAATATTGAAAAGAATTAGACCCTCAAAAGGTGGGAGGAGGTTGATTCCTACCTTAGTGTATGCCACTATTCACAAGTGACCGGTAATGTGGATTGTGAAAATAGTTATTATCAATGTAGACATACAAATTGTCTCCAAACAAATATGCACTGAAATAAATAAACAATAAATACTAACCGAGGTGTGGAACTAAAATGGATAATAATACACAAAAGGCAGTAGCAAAATTTTTGCACGCATTCATTTCTTAGAAAATTCACAAGTAAGTATATCTCAAATAGACACATTTGCTTTCCTTGTTTGCAAAGAAGCAAGTTTCACTTTCACAATTTTTGTGTGTGGGGAATTTTATTGGGTAGAACGCCCTCTTATCCAATGAAAATAACGCAATATGACTCAGTCTAGAAGGATAGGAGAAGAAACTGTTTAAAAGAGGGATGTTATACCCCACCTCCTCAGCTTGTAATTTCTACTGGAAGGAGGAATCAATCAGTTATTTTAAAAGGGGTTGGGGAAAAGAAAAGGGGATACTTCCTTATCTATTCTAGCTAGGATTTCTAGCTTGTGATCCTTTTTTAAGTCGAGGGTGGATACAAGAAACATACCCTTCAAATTGGTCTCCATATGCAGTGTTTCTATTGTTATTTTGTTCACTTATTTAGAGCAGACCACCGCCGAAAGTAGCCAAAAATTGGTGATTGTTTGGCCGTATATCACCATATGAACTAATATTTTGTTGACTTTGTAATAAAATTTTTTTCTCAAAAAATGATTTTGTCGTAAATAATTTTTCTTGATAAATTTTTTTGCCACCAAAAATTATTTTGTCACAAGTGTCGCTGCATCGGAAGAGCCACAGGTAGGAATTTGTTTTTTTCGATAGCGCTGCTGTGATTTCACCGAAAAATATGGTAAATTTTTCTGAAATATGGAATCCTTGACACAGTTGAGGATTGTTGTTATCCTAAATAAGGTTATAAAAAATCTTCATTTGAGTAGTCAATTACATTCTTATATCAAATTATCTCATTATCTTATTCTTAGACCACATAAATGATTAATGTTCTAATATTTAGAAGTGTTTATAATTTTTATGAGGACTTGAATATAAAGAAGACTACCTACCTTTGCCATTCATACTCCGATTTATCTGCATGTTTACTCATTATATATATAACCAAAGAAACTGGACCATTCCATAACTGTAAACTACGTTCCAAAGCAGACAATCTATCCATAGAGACTTGTGTAACAAGAGTAATTAAATTATAATGATCCTTAATGCTGAAAATTAGATTTAGGTCATTTATAACTAAACATAAAAAAAAGTAAAATCATGAAATGGAAAATTAAAAAGAATCATTTACTACTACAAATAGCTAAATTTAAGAAATAAAAAAAATTATTTATCACTTTCGAACTACAATAACAAAAACATGCCATTCGTACAACCATCGATGAAAAAAATTAAAAATAATGTAATGTAAATTTAGTCAATAAAATAATATCAGTTTAATACAGGAATAAACAATTAAAAATTAATATTTTTAATTAAGTTTAATAGCTGTGACTACTATTACTATTATAAAAGTTTTAAAATTTAAAAATATCATATTTGAAGATCAATGCGGAAGAACAGTTTATGTCCAAGAAAGCTAAATCTGAGAAAAAACTAATTTCGGGGTTTGAGAATTTTGGGAGCAAGAATAAAATTGAAATTGTAAAAATAAAAATATATAGAAACGTCACAAGTATTTATTTACATTCACTAAAATTTTCAAAGCAAACTTATAAATTTTGATGCTGAAAAAAAAAATTGGAAAATTGGGTAGAAAAAAAATTGTTTTTTTCCAATCCAATTTTCGAATTGAATCAATACTTCCTCACTAGTATTCCCATTGTCCTCTTCACCATATTTTTCTTTGTTCCTTTTTAGGCCTCATCGTTCTGATGAGGTACATTAAAAAAAAAAGAGGTTTTCATAAAATTCTCTTAAATCAGATTACCCTAAAAAGTTTTTAGGAACTGTAAATCCGGATTTTGAACAGCCTTAATGGGGAAACTAGTGTCACAAAGTTTTCTTTTGGGGATGGTTTTCCTTTAATTATTAAGGCTAGTAGCTTATTAATATTGTTTTTCACTTCTTTATGCCCCCTCCTCCCTGATGGCTTGATAGATAAAGCAGTAAGTTTCTTTTTAGTTTTCTTGGAATATGTAGTAGATATGCAGTGGTTTGGATAAGAACCATTCTTCTCCAAACATACAGACAGTAACTGTTTTTCTTCAGCATGGCTTACCTTAACTGCATAATAACACTCATAAGAAGAGTAGACTGTTTTGTCAAAACTTTGTAGTCCTTAAAATGCAACAGATAGCAATACAATAGTCATTTTTGTGAAATAAGGGCATAAACTATTTTTCCCTTTTGATCTTCATTTATTTGTCATTAAAAACTTACTTAATCAGACATAAAATCAATAAAAACAAATGTGCAGTCAATCATGGTGTTATCCATAATATAAATATATATACAGGGTGATTCAGTAAGGCAATTATAAACATATAGGAGCAACACAGTACATGATTGGATATTACCTTGAAATGCTTGGTCAAAAATCTTTTCTGGAATGGTGTCTAAGACACACAACTCATGTATTGTGGCAATTGCTACAATGCATGCAATAAGTCCTCAGCACTGCTAATGGGGTTTTTGTACACCCTCCCGAAAGATCTTTAAGTACCCTTCAGAAAAATAAATCATGACAAGTAAGGTCTAGCAAATAAAAAGGACAAGGCACCTCACTATCTTCCTGATCCACTATTGGCCATAAAACCCATTCAGGTGGAGACACCTGTTACAGCTGTAATGTGCAGTTGCCCCATCATGCAGAAATCATAAGGTAAAATGGATCATGGCAGATAAACATGCTACAAATATACAAATGCTCTCTCATGATAGAATAGTACTCAAGGACTTTTTAGAATAATACACGTTATTCATGTCAGTTCTTTCGTAAGTTTTGTTTTATCTCTACCACACTTGGAAAATGTTTCCAACTATGCATTGATAAGTGATTTCTTATCGTCTAGGTATACTCTAGTACTGTATCTCTCCTGAAAGCTGATTCATACTTTATATATTTTTACATATAAATATTTATAATGTTAATAAGAGTTTAAGAAATAAATAATAAGTTTTTACCTTTCGTCATTAGGAATGAAGATATCTTCTTGTTTGCCAATAGATAATGGATGTTTTGGAGGAGAAGAGTTAATTGAGCAAGGATTTGATAATATTGTAGCTGAGTTATATGATGCAACTATTAAGAGAATATAATACATAAAAGATAAGTGATTTAATTGCCTAAAATATAGTAAAATTTCATTTATATGCAGGTATAAGAACATCTTGAGTATATTAACTTTTAATAAGACACAAAGCCTATTTCTCACATGATACCTTCTCACATGATGATATTGAAAAAGTCAATAATTTAACAGTTGTGTATATGTCAGTTAATAAATCTGAATCCCATTTCCCAACAGTGTCATTTGCTTCCTCAGGAAAATTTTCAAAAAAATTAAATTTTATCAAATAAAGTTTATATTTATGCTAGTTATTGTATTATATTAGGGGATAGCCCCATTACATCTTCACTCATTAATGCCCTTAACAGCTAAAATTATTATTATTATTTTTTACGAAAAACAGAATTTTGCCTATAAATTAAATTATTCCAATGAAAGGTCCCAAAATTTTTTATTGTATTAAAACTTTGGTTTCACTGATTTAGTTCCTGATTCTATTGGGATAAAATTTCACCAATGTAATTTTATGTGATTTTCTTTTTAAAATTCATGTTTTTTTTTTGGTAAGCTTTGGAATAAAAACTTTTCAAATGTTTTTTAGAAGTAATAATGCATTAAGTTAATTTCGAATAATGTTAATGCTTTTTTGTATTTATTATTTGAATTGTATATCTTGACTGGACTTAGTTTTGCACAAGGCTTAAAATAAATGTAAATATAATTTAAAGAACTACAAACAAATTATAACAAAGACTTGCTGCTTTTACTTTTGAGCCTTGAATTTAAAGTAATAATAAAAAAAACATAGAAATATTAAGACAAGAATATTAAGTATGATAAATGAATATTACAATAAAAAAAGTTTTAAATTAGGATATAGAAATATTTGGCAGTTAAAAACTTTATAATTTTTACTTATTTTATGCTGATGACAACCAAAGAAACTCTGTCTTTATATGAGAAAAATTGGATCATACCATGTGATTTATCTGTCAAATGAGAATAAATGGACTAGTCATCATCTATGCATATATATACACTAATTAATATACTTATTTGTACTAATATTTAATAAACAAATACAGATGATAGATCAAATATATAACTAAATTTAAACCTAAAAATTATCAAGTAAAAAATATCTGATGCCAACCTCATTTATGAGATGTCCTCCCCCTCTCTCTAAGAGAAATTCTGACTATGGCCCTGATTTAAGGAAATGTTGGAAATTGCTTTAAAGGTTGTGTGTTATACATTGTTGCACTAAGGTGCAGATGAACTTTTAAAACTTAGACTTAGAGAAGAATCCATGCCCAATGATGTATGAAGATATAGTTTCATTGTGTACAGGTAAGAGATGGGAAAATAACTGTTTTACACCAGTATTATCTGAAAAGCAAGCTTATCTGGCAGCTTTTTCTCGCTCCTTGGAGAGAGAGGGCGTTTTTGTCACTGCTGAGCTTTTCTTCGAAATCTGAATAGTTTTATTAGACAGCAAACATTTCTCTGGCATAAGATGTTATGATCCTATTTTATATCAAAATGAACCCAATTGGGCAATGTCTTGTAAAAGACTATAAACTCTAAGTTTAAGTTTATAGATATGCCCAATTACAGGTGAATCAATAGTTTGGTCATTGTGGCTAATTATCTTCAATTGATAATGTTTATTTGTTAAACATGCTTCATACTTAAGAATAATGAATGCATAGATAATTGGCAAATGATTATTTATTTTTCTTTTATTAAATATTTGTTTATTAACTTGAATATTTTGCACATTAAGATTTTAATTACATTAGTTTAGTAAATTCTAATTTTAGTTCAAATCATAGCAATTTACTGAATACTGTGTTTATATTGTTGTTTCAGCAAAATATGGATGCCTGAATTTTCCCCTCCTTCGAGGTGAGTTTTAACCACTATCTTGTATCTATTGAGGAGGTCAAAAGGAAGGAGAATTTAAACATTAACATTCCAACGTATTATTTTATGCCAAAACACCAATGGCATCCAAATTAACTTGATTGGACTATTAGCTTAGAAAGCATAAGTGATTTAGTAAACATGAAATATAAAGTATGATTTTGAATTATATACCTTTATGTGTTTGAAACTTTTATCTAGACAAATGAGGTATTATTTTTTATGTACAGTAATTTCCGGTAAATAGGCCGCACCCGCAAAAAACATCGTTAAAAATTTCAATTTTCATCTTATAGGCCGCACCGTCGTAAAGGCCGCACTTTCGTTTTTTCGATCGATCATCGATTTTTATCAAATATTACATGTGTGAAAATACTCATAAAAAATAATAATCTTTAAAACATAAACTCTATACTTAGAAAAAAGTTATTGATAAATATTTTTTTTTATGTATACTCATTACATTATCATCATCATTTTTATGTATACTTATCATAAAAAAAAAAAAGAATTGAGAATGATCCTAAGTTAAGGATGTGTATGCGATAAAAAATAAACTAATCACAAAATAAATCAGCATTTATTTATTTATACTTTTCAAATATTTTTGAGCATATATCTATTCAAAACCATCGAAATCTGATTCTTCACTGCCGGATATTCAGCACTTAATCTGATCCCTTTTTCTTTTTTTTTTCTTAGAAGAAATTTTTATTAACAAGAGAAAAAAAAATCAGTATAATTCTCTTTTTATTTGAATTTTATTCTGATGAAGTAACTTTATCTTTAAAAAAAAAACATGAAAACAAATCTGAGTCAAAGGAAACATCTGTTTCTAAAAGCAGTTTAAAATAAAGTGAAAAGTAAAAACATCTGCATTTCCAATGAACAAAATAAAGAAATGCAAGTTGGAAGAAACTGATAAATCAATCTTGACAGCTGTGGAAATGCTCTACTCATTTGTCCCCATTTTTTCCCCCTCCAGTTTGACCATAAATTAGCCACACCCTTTTGAAATTGAAACTACCAAGTGGGATACAAAATGAATTCTATCCCTTTTGAGGCTTCTTTTTATTCGATGTAAATCAATCTCTTTTGTTTTTTATTAGATATTAATTGCTATTTTTTTTTATTATTTGAAAGCTAGTTTTTATTTTTAAATTGTATTTAGTTGTTAGCTTGTTTTTTAATCATTAGTTGTTAGCTTATTAAAAATATATATTGTTATTTCTATAATATAGATAATTATTTTAATTAATGAAATTTCTTAAGATGGGACATTTTTAAATTCACCCCATCATAATCTACGATCAAAACTGAACTAAATTTATTGTAATTAATTAATTTTCGGAAATTAACAGTATAATTGAATTATCGTAATATATGGGCGCCATATTGGAATTTCCGAAAGCGATCCGAAATTCGGCAAATTCATTTAAAAAAATAAGAAAGAAAAACGTTACCAGAGTAAACATTACGAATTAGGTTCGTTATTTTGGAAAATTTTTACTAAACATCTGATTTTGAATAAATCCACCATGATCAAAAAATTCTCACTTGTGGGATGGGATAAAAAAATTCTACATATAGGCCGCATCAGCGTACAGGCCGCGCATCGTGACAGCCCAACTTTTAAACACGTATAGGCCGCGGCCTATTTACCGGAAATTACTGTATTTTTTTAAACTCTGAATCCAATGAAATCAAAATTAAATTGATAGGACTAGTAATTTAAAAGTTATTACAGTTTAAATGTATTTGTATTTTATATAAGCATGGCACATAGCTATGTAGACAAAAAAAGTATTTAACTCCATGCATTTTTCTATGCTTAACTGAATCAGATTAAACTGAAGGAAATAGAATAAATAGTAGACTATTCCAATAAGTAAATAAAAAAATTGAAATGATTATGCATACCAGCTCATACTGTGTCAAATGATATTCTAAAGTAAAAGTTAAAGTAATGTCACACCAGCAAATGATGTAGTGTGGGTATCTCAATCCTGAGTGGTTGTTGAAACATGGCATTTGTTAGCAATTAGCAATGGTTCTTTCCATTCTATTTCCAGTAAGCCAAACTTGTCAAGTATCAATTCTCATAAGTGAGTTTAACTTTCTAAGTTTTGCATCTAAGTTTATTTTTTAACACATTTTTTTATTATATAAACATTATGCAATGACTATGAAATCTTTTTTTTATTTTTGTTATGTATTTCTAAAATAATAAAGAAATATAAGCAATATTTAGCAATACAGTAATGATCCAAATATCTGGAATCTAGGGGACAGATATTCTACCAGGTGCCGACTTTGCTTTTTTCTGCATCTCTAGATAATAGTAAGTATATTAGTTATCTATAAGAGAGATTTTTTAATTAAATAATAATTTTGAAAAAAAGTTGAGAGACGAAACATTTTCTAATGTTTATTTAACTAAAAGAAATTGACTTGTAATTTCTAGGAAATCTAATGTTAATGTATGAGTTTGGAAAAATAATGCTATTTCGAAACATCATCTATTGTGAACATTTGATAAACTATTTCTGTCCCCAAATATTATTTATTCATTTATCAGTATGATTTTATCCTTTTTCTGATTTTTATGAACTAAATATGATTTGAATGTGAAATATGATTAATTGAAAAAGAAAATGAAGCTTCTTAATCAAAAATACCAACTGCAAGCATTAAGTGTGGTAACTGTTTAATAGTGTTTTTTGTTCTTTTATGTTGTACATTATTTAGTACTTAACCAGAATATAGCTTAATATTAATACTAGATGATTCTTTTGGGAGGGGGTACTGAACATCAACTAGATCTGCTAAGTGCAAGAAATAAGCATATTAGTTAAGTGATTATGCAATCTTAAACCATCATTTACTGTACCCACTTTATAGTCCTTTCAGTTCTGTAATACTGTTTATCCATCAATACTTCAGCATTCCAGAATACGATTTTATCCTTTCATGACTTTTGTGAAGTTAAATATCACTCAGTAATGGAATGTGAACTAAAAATTAAACTATTTGTTGTCCTCCACCTACTAAGAGTGAGAAAGGATTAGGGTTAAGGAACTGTAAACATGGCAAATGATTTTAATTTACAATTCACTCACGATGATGAGCTATGCCAATTGAATTTTCATATAGCGGAATATCATTGAAATATGGTTGGGTTCCACGACAAAGAAAGCTTCAAGTAACTCCAAAGAGTAAAATATTTCATAAATAATTATACTAATAATTATTAATTAGCATTAATACTAATCTGCAATATTTCATAATATGCTTGAAATTCTTAGATGACTAAAATACAGTACAGCTATATAAGTATCTGAATTAAATAAAAAATATGGAATAAATAATTTATTATTAAGCATATAGCTGATATACCTGTTGAGTTGTCACTTAATATTCTTCAAATAGATAAAAATTTTGAAAGAAATTTATTTAGTTCAAATGTCACAATAACAGGGTATGCAATTTTTACGCTAAAGGCAATAAAATCAAAATTAAAATGATAGAGCTAATAGTTTTGAAGTTATAAGGGTTTTATTCGTAAAAAGGTATGAGTCAAAAATTATAATTTTAATACATGATACTTTCATAACTTCTTACCCATTAAACTTATTGATTTGGTTTTGGTCTTCGTCCCATTCAATTCAGCAATTAAAACAATACATAGAATGCAATACTATGTACTGTTTTATGCTGAAAAAGTATAAAAAAAGGACAAAAAAAAGTATTAAAAAAAGTGTACTTTTTATATCTAAAAACTTTTATCACATTTGAACTATTCAGCGTATCAACTACATTTTGAAATTCAATTTAACCTTAAAAAATATAGAGGAAATAATACTTCACTTGTCTTGATAAGAATTTCTGAAGCTTAAATAGGTATAAATAAAAAATTTCTACTTTTTTTTTAGTCTGATTTCTTACCAAATTTCTTATAACTCAAGAGCCATTAATCTGATGGACTTGGTTTGTAGTAATTAGATTCAGCGTAAAAAAAAACAACAAAAAACAAAGAAAAATACCTTGTTTGCCTAAACAGTACTCTTTAATTCCCCCCCTGTTGGATCTTTTCTGCTTCTTAGTAAATTCAAGATGGTAGCAAAAGCTCACCTCAGGGGAAGGGACAAACTTTAAATTTCCATATTGATTTAAAACTACAATTAAAACAATTTCAAGATTTTTCAAAATTATTTCTTATTTATAAGTCTTTCTTTTTTTTTAGATACAGAAACTGGCCTCGTAGCTAATAATACAAATAAATTTCTAAAGAAAACCATTGAATTTTCTCTAAAGAAAAAAGAATAAAAATTGCACAGTTAAACAATAATGATAACTTAGTATCACAATGTAAAATTCTGAAATATAATATTAGTAACAGTTCTTACCACGAGGAATAAGAATAGGATTAGTGAAATGAATACTCCCAGAATACCCATAACACATCAGCATGACTGTAACACTGTGTATTGATGATGTGCCAGCCGAAAAACTAGTAGTTTTAGAAGTTAGAGGCTCAATATTTGAAGAAAACTGTAATCTGTAAATTTTCTTAATCAGTTAATAAAAAATAATAAAATTATCTTTTGAAAGAAATTTACGGAAAATAAAGTATTAATGATAAATGTAAATTTAATCTCTTGTATTAAACTATATACAGCTTAGCACTATTTGAAATACAAATCACAACTACAGAAATTTATTTAATCTAACTCACAGTACAAGAATAACTTTATCACCTTATATAAGTTAGATAAAAAAAAAAACAATATGTGCAATGTATTCAAGTTTATTGAAGAAAAGGAAAAAAGCAGAATCAACTTGAGATGAATTTAGTATTCTTATTAAAATGAGAATAATTATTAAAAAGGGCTTCCATGGGAATACCAACAAGGTTCGATTAAGATTTACTAGATAGTAAGAAACATAATTGTCAAACTGATAATTTAAATACATGTTTCTCTAATGTACAGTTATTAAAATTTTCTTAAAATAAGTATGCACTAAATGGTGCTTGTACATTAGCCATTGGCCCAATATCAGAATTTTCTGAGCCAATCTGCAGTACCATCTTTGTCTGCAATCCAAATGGAATCAAGTAGGGACTAATATTGTAAAAATTGGACTTATCTGAACTTATAGTAAAATTTGAATTTGCAAATAGTAGATAAAAATTAAATACAAGAAATGTATGTTTAAATTTCATTAGGAACTTACATATTAATGCATAAAAGAACGATTCAATAAAACCATAGTCAAAGCATGTAAATAACAATGTAAATAACTAAAGAGAAAATAATTAATATTAAGTTCAAGTTTTATATAATTAATGTCTTTAAGATATATCACTACATATATTTTCTTTCCACTATTGGAAAAATTTGGCTTACCCAATATACATACAATATTTGCACTAAAACATAGGATAGATAAAAAAAATCTTTACAGAAATTTATGCCTTTTTAAATTTCATTGAAACTTACACCCTTAAAAAGAAAAATGAAAAAATCGATACTTAAAGCTTCTAAATATCAGATCCCTAAAGATAAAGTTAAATCATGATATCAAACCAGATTATCAAAGTATTTCAGATTCAAAACTGGAAGTAGCATTTTAAAATTTAGTTAAACAATTTAACTTTCAAAAAATAATTAAAAAATTTTCCTCTCACTTTTTTAAATATGTTTTCACCTCTTATGAATATATTTTAGTGAATACAATTTCACCAGAAGTCATAATAAAAACTTTTTCTAAAAACTCAAGTTTTAGTAACTATTTTATAGAAGCACTACATGCAGACTGCATCTGCCTGATGAATTGTTTTAGGTCAATTTCTTTTGTCTAATTTCAAAAAGGGGGGAAGTTGATTTTTTACCATTTATCAATGAGAATAGAAAAGAAAAACCTTTATTTTTCCACTTGAACTCTATTTTATTCACCACTTTTTTTTTACTTTAAAAAAGAAAACAAAAGCGGACATTTTCTTTCTAGCATTTTATTATTATTTAATTGTTTTACATCTCAGATAAAAATTATCTGTAGATGGTGAGATAATCTGCAGCATTCACAGCCCTGCAGAATAGTTTCTGCTACTGCGGCGATAGGAATTTTTAGTGCCACTGAAATATTTTATATGTATATGAATAACTAAGCATATGCAAGGAAACAATATTCTAAGTAAAATTTAATAAATGTATTTTTAACTCTAGAACGCAATCTTAATTTCTTTTGAAATTGTGTAAATAATAATAATCTATAGTGCTTTTCTTTAAGAAAAAGCAGTTTATTATTCTGAATTTATATATATACTTACAATATGTTCTTTTGGATTTAACATTAAGCGTATATCAATAAATATGTTTTAAATGATATTATTTTGTTTTTAAATTTGAATGATGTATAAAATAGTCATACATAAATTTGCTCAAATATTTCAATGCTTAAAGAAGTAATAATTTCAATTCTTCTAAGCTAGCTCAATTTAATATCCTTATTTACTTTATAGTCTTAATTTTAGAAAAAAAAAATGAATGACTATGGATATTTTTGCTACAATTATTATAAAATTGAATGCGATAAAATCTATATTAAATGAAAAGCTGAAGAAGAAAATATATTTTAGAACAAGGCTGCAGACACAGTAGAAGCCTGAATAATTGCTAAAAAAAATAATAAATAAAAGTCTAATTTTTAGAGGAAATAAAAATCTCAAATAAAGATTAAAAAATAAATATCTTTTACCAACATAAAAATGGGTAGGGCAGCTACAACTAGGTGTCTACAAAAATGCTAAGCTTCTAAGAGTTAAGAACAATATTTAGTGTGACATGGATGGCCATTGGAAGAGGTGAAAGTTCGTTTTTAAAACGTATTTCACAATTTAAATTTTTGAGAAATATGTAAGAATCATACATTTAAATAAAATGATATATTTTAAATAGAATTATATATTTAAATATTGACATCAAATGTGATAATCAAGCATACACAGTGACTCAAATTTTCACTCTAACAAAAGCATTTCAAGAATTTTTTTATATATATTATTTCATACATAAAATAAGAATATAATTCAAAAAATACAAAAATTGCATTGGAATAGTAGGAATGAATTAGATTTAACACAGTACCTTAAAGTGGACTCGAAATCATATCTTTAATGCTTATACTAGTTGCAAAAATATTTACTAAATTATTTATTTTCTATAGTAATGTAATAATGATTCAATTTTAAATTTAATAAGGTTCAAGATAAATCAATAAAATGCTTTGGATGTATCATACAAATTAAAACTTTTTAAAAAGTAAATTTTTTTACAACTTTAAAATGTTCATTGAGGAAAAATTAAATAGAATTTTTAATTAATTTATTTAAAAAAAAATTAAATATAAGCTTAGACTATAAGAAAAACACTGCATAATTTAAGACAATTTTTTAATATAAAAAACAGTTGTTAGTCAATTAAAATATAAGTTAAGTCAACAAGAATATTTTTGAAAAATCCACTAAAGTAAAAAAATTCTAACACTTACGCTGATTCAAAAAAATGTTTGAACAACCTAATTAAATTACACTTACTGCATATTTTCCATTCTACCATCCTTTAATTTAACTAAAGCTAATGCACCAAAAGAAGCTCCAATAACCTAAAGGGGAAAAAAATATATTAAACCATTCCAAACATGCTCACAGCAATTTAAAGTAAAATGTAAATAAAAAGTTGAGCATAAAGAAGAAGATTTCTTAATTACTGAGTAACATCAATTTACCCAACTGTTTGAGGTAAGTAATACTTCAGCATTTTTTTAATCATAGATATTTTAAATCAATAAGTAAAACTGGCTTCAAAAGTTTAATGCTAAATCATAAACTAAATTATAAGTAGAAGCGTTCTTAAAAATTTTAATTTCAATAAAAAAATTACTTTGCTTTCAAATGCAAATCTAAAATGTCATAAAGCAATAATTATAATTGACTCAAATTCAGAAATAAATTATTTTAAATTTTAGCCAGATTTTATGTAGTGAGACACACTCCAAAAAATAGATATAAAAACATTCAGTTTTAATATATATATATATATATATATATATATATATATATATATATATATATATATATATATATATATATATATAAACGAATTTTATAAATATAAAATAATTTGTTTTGAATAATTTAATTTATTTATGCTTTTAATACAAAAGACAACTGACTGGTATAAAAAGCATATTTCAGATTAGTCTTCAAGTACATAAGTAAAAATTATCTATAACTATTAACCTTTAATTAGCTGAATGTATGGTTTATGTATTATGCTATAAAATATTTTATAACACAGAAAAAATATAAAAATTTTAATTCTAAAAAAAATATCTAGTTAAAAATACTGATAGCTTTTCTTAGTAGAATTAAGAACTCATAAGCCGTATTAAAATAATTTAGCTTTATGAAAAAATAATTGAGTATATAATGAGTTTAAAGACCGACAAGCACAAAAGCAAATTTAAAGGTAAAACCTATTGCACTACATAAAAACTGGGTAAAAAAATTACAGATGGATGACAAAAAAATACAAGCACTTCAATTCTAACTCTATATAAACAATTGTTCTTTTAACAGTAAATGTTTTGTAAGATTCTACATGACAAACCTGTAGGGACAATTTGAAAGATCATGCTTAAAGCTTTTAGAAATGGTATCCTTCTAACCCAATGGAAAATTCAAAGCTTCGTTCCTTTTTCATTACCACTATAATTCTAAAAACATTCCTATACAAATATCACAATCCTATAAAATGATTTCAAGATTGCCGGTATTAAAGTTAGAAAAAAGTTATTAACTTCTCCTCATTTTGGTCGGTGCAAATTTTGTATGGGTGTAAATAATACCTTTTCTAAAAGCTTCGCATGATCTTTCAAATTGTGCCAACAGTTTTGCCCTGTAAAGTCATCTAAAACATTTGCCATTAAAAGTAAGATTGCTTATAAAGCATCAGTAAAGAAGTGTTCACAATTTTATAGCTTATCTGTAAGTGTAAAAAACTATATCTGATGCAAAAATAAAAGTGAGAAGGAAATAAGAAAATGAACAAGAAAGAAGGGAAGTTTATAGGACTTAGGTTTACGTGAGGAAGATAAACTCTCTGAGAAGAAATATTAAAATAACAAAGATTATTGCATAATATCTAGGCAATGGAAAATTAAACAAATAAATAAAAAAGAAAGATATAAATTATGTTTTCTTTAAAAAAGAGTATATAAACAAATCAGTTATTTCTGATTTGCTTCAAATCAAATCAGTTGTATTTGATATGTTTCTTCAAAAAGAATAGAACATAAGATTTGAGTTCCAAATAAAACTTCCTTCTTAAAAAAGGTACACACAGTAGAAAGTCCCAAATCCAGACACCCATTTACTGTAAATGTCTATTTTCAAGAAAAAATAAACAAATCTCTTTTCTTTTTTTATAATTGTAATTTGTCCAAAAAAGTACTAGTAAAAAATTTTGTTTTCCATTTCTTCTTCCTGCTTTCTTGGTAGCTAATCATTTATTCTGCTTTAATAATCACATTAAAAGAGTTGACAAGTCAAGAGCAGTTAAAGAAAAACCAACTTTGTGGAAAAGAATAACCATGAAATTAAAGCCCAATATTTATCATGTTTAAAAAGAACACCAGCAAATAAGCTTTGTTTCCATTTAAATTATAATTTTTTTACTGTAAAAATTTACTCAATTCTATTCATTGTTTTATTTATTTATTAAATTGGATTAATTTACTTTTGAAACTTGAGGCTTGTTTTTTTAATGTTATTATTATTTTGATTATCTATGCTGCTAATTCTTCACATCAAATAGAAAAAAAAATGTGTCTTTATCATGAAAGTTCAAATTACTGCCTCCTCTCCTCACTTTTATTAATACTTTTATAGATATTTTATCATACTAAACATTCTTTAGTTGATTAAAGGTCATTAAATCAGCAAGAAAATGTTGTTGTATGAAGTCGATACTAATTATTGCCTTTTTGTTATTCTTTAAATTGAAGAATGCATATTTGGAGGGTTGTTATCTTAAAGACCTATTATCTAGAAAAATTTATTTTATGGACCTGGCAAAGTCCCGACTAATTCAGACATGGGATTTTCCAATGTCGAGGTAATAAATAAAAATATTTTACAAAAGGAAACTGTATAAAAGGTATACATCTGATTCTGGTGTGAAATAATAATATTACATTTATATTTGATAATATTATACAGATAGATGAAGCCACCTTAGAAACTAATTGCAGATAGAGTGTAACTAAATCCACTTGGTGCTAACTAACATTATAATATACCTTAATATTGATGATCACTAATTTTACAGATAAATGTAATGTTAATCAAAATAGTTGAGACAAAAATAAAAACAATTAACAAACATCATTGAACACAGGTCTTAAGAAAGTATAGAAATTTTTTGAATAAAAATATAAGAAGCATCAGTTAATGTATTATATTTTAAAATGCAACAAATAACTCAAGATGGTGTCAGTAATATAAGAATTTTCAGAATTAAAGATTAACACAAGCAAGAAATATGGATAGATTGATACGAAAAATGCAATATGCTTTAACATAATTGGATCAATAAATTAATAAATTGTACACACAGCAAAACAAATTACACAAAAAAAAAAAACATGAGCAAGAAACAGAAATTTATCTTGAACATCAGAGCTTTTTAACACCATATCAAAAGCACAAATCTGAACATTACTAAAATGGTAGATTTGTGATTTTGCTGTGGTGCATTTAAATTAATTCAACCATTTTGTATAGTTGGAATATAATAAAAAATGAATAAAATTGAAAATATTCAAAAAATATTTTTCCTTAGGAAAGGAAAGTATCACTCCTTGTAATGTATTCCATCGAAAATTCTTCTTTTCCTAGCACTTAGACAAATCTTTAGCATAGTATGTAAGTAGAAAACTTTATAAAAAGTTTTAATGTCAACATCTTATAAGATAGAATGCGCATATACATAAAATATACACTCAAACACTTTCAAAATAATTTTATTCATAAAAAATAGAACAAAGAAAGATAGAAAAATAATGCAAAGCACACATCTTTTTCTTTCATGCACATTGTCATCAGATCAGTGCTAGTAGGAACGTTTGTATTTTCACCCACAATGACATAAATTAATGAAATCAAATTAAAATGTTGTGAATTAAAAAAACAACTTAAATTGATTATTTTCAAATGATTACATTTCACAACTTTTGAAAAAACTTTGGGCAAGTCAATGATACATTTCCACAGAAAAAGTTTACATATTAATACTTGCACAAACAAATAAATTTTCACATTAATTACTGACAATTTTCATAAACTGCTTTTTGTATTTTAAGTTAATGTAGTAAAAACATGAAACTTATGATGTTCAGAGATAAGAAAAGTATTCTATTTTAGGAACAAGGTTAACACGGCGGATTGGATTACATGTAAAGCTTGATGAAAAAGAGTCAGATGTCAAACCAAGCTCAAGATAAAATGCTTAAAATAATGCAAAAATTTTAATGCAGTAGCTTGGAAGACAAATAAAATTAACTTTCACACAACCCTACCAATTTTGCTAATATAACTTAAAAATTAAATGCATAATTCTGAATGTTTTTTAACTAAATTTAGGTTTGTTTCTCATAACACATTAATATATACTTGCCTGTGGCTCTAACTGATCAGCAGTAGCAGTGATGGAAAATTCAAGCTTATTGATTTCAATATGCTGATTGAACACAATATACTGATATATTGCACGAGTGCCATCAGCTTTACAGGAGCTGCTAAACCCCTAAAAAATACATAAATCTTAATTAAAATAAAAGCATTTATTACATTTCATCTAATAGCTCACAATTAAAATAATGGAAAAATTTTCAAACTCTGGATCAATTACTAAAGCAAGTTTGTTTAAGCTTTTAACCCACTGACAGTTCTGCACGTAAAAAGATTTTAACCTGAAGTCTTCTCTGCATAGCAAAACCGTTTTTTCCATGTTATTAAATGAGTAAATAATGTATTGAGGAGAAACATTCTCCTAATTTTGTCCATTTGCTGAACCATCAGTGGGTTAAACATAGATAGATGCATAATCAATATTAAATTAATTAAAATTTGGAAGAGATTATAATTTCAGAATTAAAAAAAAAGTACAGAATATTTAAATATCTTTCTTATTAAATTTTTTTAAAAATATAACATTATCATATTTTGAAACAAAAGAATTATTAACAGACAAATTTATGACATGATTTTTAAATAAGTGAACTTGTTAAACATTTGTGTTATCCAGAACAATAAAAAAGTTTTATCAGTCAACCTGATTGTTTACCTTTAGGTTATTTATCTCCACATATAAAAGAAATTTCACACAAACTTTTAACAAAGTATATAACAACAGATAATATTTCGCTGAATTTCTGGGATTCACAGCATTATGTTGAGAGAATTGGTATCTCAGATTTTTCCTCCCAATTGTTAGCTTTAGAGTATCTGTTTATATAAGGAAAAGAAAATTGTTTTTCCCCCCCCCCCCTGTAGCTTCTTTCAGTTTGACTTTAGCTATAAAACAAAAGCAATAATAAGAGAAGGAGTGCAGAAGTTTCTTGGATTAACTCATCTGATTTCATAGTTCATTCCTAAAGGGATTAACTAACTTAGCATTATATATTCTTTGAAAGAACAGTAGCTTTAAGGGGAATTTTTTTTAATGGTTTCTAAAAGGTTTAGATTATACAGAAAAATAGAGGTATAATAAAAAATATATTCATTTGAGAGATTGAATCAACAAAAAATTAATTTTATACATGAGATACAGAAAAATTGTTTTTAAAACGATAAACATAAAACTTTTCAGTCTTTAATTTAAGAGCTTAATAGAATAGATATTTCACTTTACTTAAGAGATATTTCAGTGAATTTAGGAATATCAGCTTGAAAACTATAACATCAGTAGAAGGCTATTCATATTAGAAACAATTTTATTTATTGAGCTGTCATAAAAAATGAAACTTTATGCTTTCTATTAGGTTCTTTCTCTATTAGAGATCTTCTATTAGTTCTTAGTAATGATCTTTTGTTGAATAAAATGAATACCTGACATGTGAAAATTTTCATTGGCTCATAATAAGTTCAGGTCATGTTGAACAACATGAGCTAAGTTATTATAGTTAAAATTAAGCCTCAAGCTCTTAATTTTCAGACTAGAGTTCATAAATATAAGGCACAAACTTACTCTAGAGCATAACTTCCATCTTTGGTATGAGCATCTTATATCAGTATCCCATCTAGCATGATCCATCCACCAGCCAGTAAGAGATAACTCATCACTAGATATAATTTTACTAGAAAGCAGATTAAGACTGGAATGTATGTTCCATAAAATCAAATCTTTTTTAGATACAGTGTCATCTTGCTTTTTCCTGAGGAGAATAGAAAAATAAATGTAAATTTATAACAAAAAAAGTTATATTAAACATTTAAATTAAAAAACAAGGAAACCTTCAGTATAGCAAGGATTAATTTATGTAATTTCTCTAAACGAAACATGTAACAGAAATATCTAGTATCCTTATAGCTTTTTACTACATTTTTTTAATAATATATTTAATTATAAAATTTATGAAAACATTTTTAATGTAGGTCAAATTTTTTTAATTTATTTAAAGCAGTTTCAATAATAAAATCAAGATCAACATAACATGAAAAAAAAATTTACAAAAATTAACATGGAATAAACAGAAACTTTTAGATAATATTCTTAAAGGAAAAGTTTAGTAATAATTTGGAATATATAAAGCATCAAAGTTATTTATAATTATATTTAAATTTAATTCAAACAAACATTATCAATATGAAGCATTATTGCATTTTGTAAGCAATATTCATCTACAGAAATTCAGTTACAATCTTTTATTACAATTTTGAGAAAACTGAATTTTTGTTCAGTGCACACAAGGCTATCGATAACAGCTTACACTGTTTAAAAATTCATCCATATCAAGAAATCTAAGCTTGAATGAAAAAGCTGCATTTTTTAAAATTCTTGATAGTGGTAATATCATGAGAATAAGTGGTCCCACAGTGGCTGATCATAAGACGAGGTTCAGTAGATCGCTGAAGTCAAGCATCACTGGCAGTAGTCAGTGAGTGAATGGGTAACCACTTTGATAAACTTGCAAAAGGATCGAGAGTGTGTGGTAGTAGTTTTAGTAAAATTGTTCTACTGTAAAGTGGTAGACTTCATGCACAGGTTGTCAGCATACCAAAGCGAAGGTGCCACTCCCCTGGTGAGGATCGAAATTGTGATATTATGTCTTTGAATCACTCTAAAAGATGCTTCAGACCATTGTAAACAGCCCATTATGCAGCTATACATAAATAAAGTGTAACTACATAAGAATAATTTCAGCTTTAATTGTTCCATATTCCCACGATTCTCGCAAATAATAAACTCTTTTAATAAGAGAAAGTCAGAAATTCACAGAATGTCTATTAAGCATAGTCTCAGTCAAATAAAAAAGTATAGCGTTGATCCCTGAAACATCATTGTGTGCTTTCATAAATGGAAGTACTAAAAATTAATTAGCATAATTTTTAAAAATCTAGCATAATTTATATACAATAAAAATATTGTATGGAAGGCTCCTAAAGTAAACTTCAAATTATTTGAAACAGGACATCTACCTAACAAATTTGCTTGTACCACAAATGGAAATGAAATCTGAGAGGTAAGAGTATTTTTGGTTGAGGTCACTCAAGTGTTTCAAAGCATTGTGCTTTGCTACAATTTCATGAGTAATTTTTTTTAATAAAAAGATTTGGATTGATTTTTTTAATAAAAGAATTGGATAAAGAAAATTTTCTCTTAGTTTTCAAAAACTATTTCCAAATTAAGTTTTTTTACTCCTGTTAGTTGATATAACTGAAAAATTTATTTTGATAATAAAACAGAAGACACGAGCATAAATAACAAATAAATTTAAACCAGATAAATTAATTATAATGTTATTAGTTAGCTTTTAAAATTCTAATGTTATGGGAACTCCATTCTGATATTAGCTGCACAAAAGGAAGAAAAAACAAAATCTTAGATTTACCATGGTTTCTTTTCTTCTGAGAAGAACCACGACAGATGTATATAAATAATTAAAATAGATGCAAAAGAATGGAATAAAATAATGCATAGTATGATCTGAAAAGTGCTCGTCTGGTGTAAAGTTCTACTCAATTTCGAAAACGACGGCATTGTTTTCATAGTTGCTTTTTTCATTCTAAAACGAAAAGCTCAATCATTTTGTAGACTGTATAAAACAAATGTTATTTATTCGATATCTAATTGCGAATTTTACATTTTTGTGAGCTTTTTGAACTCCCGCCTTTAAACCAAAACCTGCTTTTAATACCAAAACTACAACAAACAACATAAAGAATTGATAGTTGATAATTTAGAATAAATGTTCTTTCTTTTTGCTTTACCCAACTATCTTTTAAAATAGAGAATTTTTTTTTATTGATTGCGATCAAAATCATAGATGGCGCACAATACTCAAAACGTACAGTAACTCTGTACTTTCTTGTCAATATTATTTTGTTAATGTATTAGGAATAATTATGTTTATTATCCAACGAATAATTTTTCGATTAATTTTAATATAATTCGTTTTGCCCCACGTGATTTATTTGAAAATGAATCCATGTAAAATTGGCAATCAAAGTAGGCTACAGGTGGTGTGGAGCAGTACTCTCTACCTATGGCAACACCTCGTATGATTTCACCATTGGTGCGTGGAGAGTCATACGAGAAGGAAGTACGTTAGTTCCTGTCTTGATTTTCAAATAAATTAACTTTTAAGTTGGGAAACTAGATTGAACTGAAAACTACATTGAACATAGTTTTAAAAGAAAGCGTCATAAAAATTTAAAAAAAAGTTTTTTCTTTTCTTGACAGCTAAATATTAAAAATATTAAGAAAGGGGAAAGTACATTCCTATACAACCTAGATGAGAAGAGGGTAAAATCAAGACATGGAACCGGTCTTCTCCCCAGATTGCGCATTCGAGCTTTGCGATCGCGAATAGAAACATTAAAAAAATTAATATTGACTAAAACAGGTTACTGGATGCATTTTGCTTGTAATGCAATATAATATGGTGAAATATACGTTGTAACCACCTTTTTCACCCTTATAAAAGGTAAAAAAGGTGGCTATAGTGAATTAATAAAAGGCATAAGGACTTTCCCCGGGGGGAGGGATTCTGAAAAGCATTCCGCCGCAAGAGACCGCACAAAGAGCAGCTCTCGCGTCTTCAGAGGCATTATATTTTGAGATTCCCGGCGTGCATAAGCATTGTTCGTATTCCGTACTGACCATTAAAATGCAGTTTAAACTGAATTTCGAAATTTCTTTCATTTCTGAAAACCAATGTATTATTTTGTGTATTGTTAAAAGATATTCTATACATTTCCTTGCAAGACCTCGGTGATCTACTGGGAACCATGTCAGAGACATCAGGTTTACGGTGGGACATGAACCCACTAACTCTATGCTACAGAGTCTTCTCGGACACGGAATTCAGTTGATGACGAGGATCTATATGCTTCTCGCTTTTATCTTCTGTATCTTGAGAGAGATGATTGTTGTTGTTGTTGTTGTTAATTTACGTCGCACTAGAGCTGCACAATGGGCTATTGGCGACGGTCTGGGAAATATCCCGGAGGATGATCCGAAGACATGCCATCGCAATTTTGATCCTCTGCGGAGGGGATGAGAGAGATGAACTGAAATTATAGGGTTATTGTGAATGTAGCTGAGCAAAGATAAATTCCGTGATTAAGGATAAAAAATGTGATTTATTGCCTAATTACATGGTGTACCTACAAATATGGTGTACCAGCACCTTTGGAGAGCATCAAGTATTCTAAGGTACTCATTATATAAAAATACCATCAGAGATAGGTAGATAAGTAGGTACTTTATTTACGTTGCACTGGAGCTGCACAATTAGCTATCGGCGACAGTTTGGGAAACATCCCTAAAGGATTATCGGAAGACATGCCATCACAATTTTTGAGAGGCCACTTTCTCAATTCAAACATAGATATGAAGGAGAAGGAAATTTTCTCCAAATCCCTGTACCCATGGTACTGCTCGGCGACCAACCATACAACTTTTGATTTCACAGCACGCATATCGCATTTACTCGATGGGTGCTAGTGGAGTCAAGGATCGCATTTCGGCCCTTCCAGACTTGAGTCTGATTCTCTAACCACTGGGCTACCACGGCCTTCATCAGAGATAGTTGTGGTTTATTTACGTTGCACTAGAGCTGCACAACGGGCTACTACAGAAGGTATGAGAAACATCCCTGAGGATGATTCGAAGACATGCCATCACAATTTTGATCTTCTACAGAATCGCAATCAATAAATAAGACTTATTTTTGACGGACTCTGTGAAAGCAAGAAGTAAATCAATTTAGTAATCATAAATGTAATATTTTATTTGGGTTCAACAACAGAGTTTAAAACAGCAAAGCAAACAGAGTACAGTTAAAGTTATTCTAAAAGTTTGCTTAAAAAAGGTTACCCTTTTGATGGTTTAAATTTATGTATCTAAAATAAATGAGGCAGAACAAATTAAATAGTTCGGGGAATACAGCTGATTTAATGCTATAAAGAAACAATGATAATTCAGAGAAGTTTTGTTTGGGCACTTATGATTGAATATGTAAGTAAAAATGAGAGAAAAACACTGGTATATTTTTTTTGTCGAATGAGTAATCTTATATGCCTTTACTTTTAATTTGCTAATATACAGTATTTTTTTGTAATATTTTTTACGTATTAAGTAAGAAAAAAAAATAATGACTTTAAGGTGTTTGAAATTCAAAAGCATAAAATGTTATAGTTGCAAAGAATTATTGTCCAATAAAATTTATGTTTGAAAATGAGAATAATATGTGTTTAAATATATTAGTAAGCTTCTATTACTTAAAGAATATAAAATTCAGATTTTTTTAGCAAATATTTGTAATTGAACTCATTATCGAGAGTACTAATCCACACCACGAATATATTTTTCAAAATTACAAATAATTTTAAAAATTAAGATACAATTATTATTTATT
This sequence comes from Parasteatoda tepidariorum, assembly GCF_982258835.1. Classification (NCBI taxonomy): domain Eukaryota; kingdom Metazoa; phylum Arthropoda; class Arachnida; order Araneae; family Theridiidae; genus Parasteatoda; species Parasteatoda tepidariorum. Next base: position 31,036,502 of record NC_141765.1, on the reverse strand, counting down.
TTAGTTTTTATCCATGCCGTAATACTTTCTCCAGCAATTTTCTTTTAAAAACTAAAAAACTAATATGTATATTTATTATATTTATATATATATTACACTGCAGAATTATTTGAATTTGGTTCCATATTTTCTGAAAATACTTTCTACAAATTTTTTATAAAACAATAAAAAGATTATGTACGCAACAACAAATTTAGATCGGACAGCAAATGATCGCTCTGTAATCGTCATTTCTAAGCTAAGTTTTGGGTTAAATGGAAAATACCATAAGCATATATTTTTAGGGTACCCAAAATATGTTATTTCCCATTTCATTTATATATTTACATTTTATTTAATGCAGTCAAATTTCATCTTGTAGACAACTCTTGAATTTTTTAAGAAAATTCAAGAATTTAAGAAATTCGTAAGAATATTTTTCTTTGCATCGCGAGATTGAATTTAAGTCAGTTAGTTATTAAAGCGAGGCATTCATAGCTTTTAAAAGTACTAGAAATATTGATCAACAGTAGAAATATTTGTCTAGAAATATTTATTAATGAAGCTATAAAAAAGAAATTGGAGATTGAAGTTCAAGACACGCATGATTAAAAACATAAATCGAGATATTTTACGTATTGAGTTAGCTGGAAAGTGTTTAGTATGGTTTTCTTGTTGGGTATTTCATAAAATAATAAATAGCAGAAAATTTTTTAAATTTGCTAACAGAATTAGACTACTTCTTGAAATCTGGCGGACATTTAGCAAGTTCTTTGATCTAGAGTTTTTTTTTTTTGTTCTCTGAAATTTATATGAAGCTGAATGTTCTAAATGTTCTGTAAATTTCGAGAAAAAAAGAATAGTTAAGAAATATTTATAGAATATTTTTAAATCCGTTCCAGATATTTTTTAGTCATATGCAACAAACTACCTACGTTCTATTTTCTCCGAGTAAGCTTTATAATTGATTAAAATTATTGACATGTTCGTTTCTATAGATAATTATTACAAGTAGAATTTTATTTTTTCGAAATTTCATAGTTTATATTGCATTTTAAGTTTGCAGAATAATTTGTTGACATTTTTTTCTCCAGTTTCCGTCAGTAATTCCGACACATAATTGCGTTAATATTTTTCTTACTTAATTATTAGAATAAAAACAAATTCATTTAATTATTTAATAAAAATTCAATATAAACTCATGTTTGTGAAAATTGCAACACCATGAAGGATTTACGCGAGTGAGCTGAAATTTTCAGGAAATGCAAAGTAGAGCATAATATACAAATGATTAGAATTTCAGATCCGTAGCGCATGCTGAGCAGCGCTCTCTAAACGGCGGATGGAACCAAATAAAAAGACGGCTGTAGCGAGGCGTGTATGGTTATCGGTGGTTATCTGCTAGTGATAAACGTTAGCTTAGACGTTACTTACGCCTCTTCGACGAAAGAGAGCGAGATTTCAACAACTTACGGAGTTTGAAAGGGGGAGAATCATCTGCCTTCGTGAAGCTGGATTGTCTTATGGTGTAGTAGCCGCTCGTGTGCAGCGTAACAGCAGCACAGTGATGCGTGTTTGGAAACAGTGGACGGACGAGTGTTAGACAACTCGGAAATCCGGGAGTGGACCCCTAAATGTCACGTCAGCTCGCGATGATAGACACCTGGTCAGCATGGAGCTGAGAGACCGTACGGCTCCCTCCAGACAACTGGCAGCACAGTGGTCAATAGCTACAGGTGTTTCATTGTTTGCTTCATCAATTCTTAGACGTCAACTGCAGCGTGGACTGCGCGCAAGGACTCCTTTATACAGGATCACCATCACGCTAAGCCATAGCCGCCTGCGGCTACAATGGGCCAATTAGCATAGGGACTGGCGTGCTGACTGGCAGCGTGCCGTGTTTTCTTACGAATCCCGCTTTAATTTGTGGTACCATGATGGCCGCATTCGTGTCAGACGCTATGCCGGTAAACGCCACCTTCCGGAGAGCATTATCGAAAGCCACAGTGGACGAACACCCGGAGTTATGGTTTGGGGTGCCATAGCATATCATGGACGATCTCAATTGCTACGAATTGTGGGTAATCTGAACAACAACCGGTACATCAGTGAAGTTTTACAGCCCTAAGCTGTTCCCTTCCTTCAAGCCTTGCCAGGTGCTGTATTTCAACAAGACAATGCCCGCCCTCATATTGCTAGGACTGTTCAATCCTTCCTTGCATTGCGGCAGGTACAGCTTCTTCCTTGGCCTGCGTATTCCCCAGATATGTCACCGATTGAACATGTGTGTCATTTTGTTGGTCGGTGCGTCGCTCGTGATCCTCGTCCTGCTGCTTCTACAGACGAACTTTGGGTACGCATACAATTTATATGGAATGCTCTTCCTCAGATAGACATTCAAAATTTTCTTGACTCCATGCCACGTCGTGTAGCAGCGCTTATTGCGGTGCGTGGTGGCTACACAAAATACTGATTTCGATCTCTTGTTATTGGTTGTTTACTTTGAAAGTTTAATCACTTATTTGTACCACTACCACTCAACTGTGTAGTAAATTTCATTCAATTATGACTATTCCTTCATGGTGTTGCAATTTTCACTAACATGAGTTTAAATATATAATAAGAAATATATAGTTTATTATTAGATCTTTGATAAGAATTATGATTATTTTTTAAGAATGACATTAATGAATAAAAATAATTCATTTGTATATTTTTTTGTGTATACACATAGAATATTTTATTATGCATTGTTTTTTTCCATTTATTTGATGATTTCTCAACATATTAAGTAGAAATTTTTTTTCTTTCACTTATTGCAATTAAATGTTTATTTTTTAAAATTGATTTGTTTAAGTCATATTTTTTCATCAAATATGAATCCCTATGTGTTAAAAAAACATTAATGTATTTTATTATTTTTGTAGTCATGTTTTCTTAAAAAAATCTGTTTGCAGTTACTTTTTATTATTTATTATAATAAGCAATATTTTATATTTCTTGTGTTTGTAATTTTAATTATTTATGTGAGTTATTTCATGTTCAAATTTTTCTTCAACACTGACCATTAAAAAAATCTCTTTCATTTTGATTCAATTTGGGTAGATAAAGGTAGGCTGCGATGTGTGTATAGTTGAAAATTAGGAAGTCAAAAATCGAACTCATTCCTTTTATTATCTTTTATAAAATGTTTTTAATAACATCTTTTTATGATGGTTTATGCTCTATAAAGCAATTGGCTATTAAAATTGAGAATTGATTGATTGGGGTAAAAATACTGATAAGCCACACATTTTCCATGAGTTACATTTTTTAAAACATCCAGCTGTTTCTTAGTATTGGTTCCAAATCGGCACTTTATAAGTTTCTAGAATTTTGCGGTGCAATACACGGAAAATTTTTATAACGTACTTTGAAATCGTAGTATTTTTTACCAAAAACATTCTCTATAGCAGCTGGAAAATAGGGCTTATCATTATATAGTGCCAAATCCTTCAATTCTGGCATTTTTCTAAGAGGTATAACTTAAAAAAGAGAGTAGGGTTCCAAAATATTTATATTTAATTGTAGAACTCTAAAATGTGACTCTGGTAGAAAACACAGACTTTTAATGTGCAAAAGATTTGTATGTATCTATATTATTATTATATTATAACCATTGTTGGACAGCTGACCCAATTTTTGGTTTTACGACTATTAATGCTCAACTCCGTAACCTTGTAACTTTTAACACAATCCAGAAGACAAAGGAACTCCTAGATCAAGTATTGGGACAAACTGGACTTCGTGGAGGACTTTTTGATGGAACTATCCCGAATTTACGCTACATGGAGAGGAAGACCATGAAATCCACCCCGGTTAGTTTGACGGCAAGGGGACTCTAACTCCGTATACTACAGAGGATATTTTACGTCAGCACTGTGGTCGATGGGAGCCAGGTGCTGAATTCGTATCGACCAACCAAGGCTGGGATTCGAACCCAGTTCACCTCATTGGGAGGCGAACTCTCTATCCCCTGAGCCACCACGGCTCTCTGTGCCTCTATAAATGATCAGTCAAGCAATCTTCGTATATATATACAGAATTAATTTTAGGAACTTTTTACGTGTTTTTTTTTCTTCTTAATATTCGCCAAATTGCAGAAAGTTGCACACCATGGAATTACTTTTTGGTCAGGAAGTGTTTAGTTCACCATTGCATTATGTAAAGTTGGATTTTACATTTCAACTCCTTTTCATTAAATATAAACTCTTAACTCAATGAAGGGAATCTTCGTCTTAAAATATTCAAAATTTAATTCATTATTATGAAACTATTCAAAAACATAATTCTAATGATATATTCAAAATGAATAATTCTTGCAAATATATATTGGCGTCTCTACAGATCAAGCACATAAAAAAGTAATTTTTTGGGTTTGACCTAAATTTCTGGACTCTATCAACAATAATGAACTCCTAATTGCATCATCAACGTTGCAATACGCATGGAAATTGGACTGTTTTTATAAGCATTATTTTTTTAATACTTCTTAAATACACCCTAACGTTTCTTTATTAATCTTTTTACAGAATTTCTTTCATCAATTCATCTTTTTACAGAATACATCTCAACACAGAATTTTTATCGTTTATAATTTTCCGAAATATTTTAATGAAAACAATAAAATAGAAATAAGCAAGTAAGTAACATGAATTATGCATAACCAATAATTGTAGCAGTACGAAAAGATAGAAACTATGTTAATAAAAGCCAATACCAAGAAAGAGTTTCCTTAAGATAGGGGTGATTAAGATAGATATAAGATACAATTTTAAGACTAAAACATATTATAAGACACATTAGTGTAATATAAATAAAACAAATAATAAGATGTAAAAATCTTTGAAAAATATTTATTTAATCAAACATGCGTATTTGAACTTATACTTATAACCTTCTCTATGCACAAATAAACATAGAAATGCTTAACTTTTATTAGGAATATATACTTTAGTTAAATTTTTCCAGAAATTTCAGCTCAGGTGTGGCATATTCAGTAATAAATAAAAACCTCGATTTTGGGCATAATGGATAATGAAAGTTAAAAAAAAATATTGAGACAATTAAAAATTAATTTTATTTTAATTACACAGTAAAGATACAGCAAAATTGTATGAGCAGCTGTCGCCAATGTTGATTTTTTTATTTCCATTTACCAAAGATATCTCTGTATTATAATTTAATTTAGCGATTTTTTGGATATAAAAGTAACACTTTTAATGTGTATTTATTTTGTTATTTATTGCTAGATAATTTTGTTAATACCCAATTCGAAATATTTATCATGATTTTCGTTAATTGTTAAAAGACGTTTTTTTCTACAATTATATTAAGAGCTCTATATTTGTAAGAGACCACAAATTTCGTGATAAAAAGTGCTTCATGTTTAAGAAAACAAAAGTGCAATATATTATATTGAAAAACAATGTATCCTATTTATGCACTTGCAGTATTTGTATAATTATGTCATTGAACTGTTTACCTACACCCCCTACTTTCTTATCAATGAGAAATAAATGAACCAGGACGGTCAAATAGCGGCTAGGTACATTTCCATTCACTAAAAATATAATTTGCGTGCCGAGGAGTGGAAACAGTCCAGATAAAAGTGACTGCATCTGGATATTTTTTTTAAATCATTTCCTTATTTTTGGAGAAAAAGTATCTAAGTCTTTGAGGAATACACAATCATGTCAAATTTTAAAGTTTTCATCCTAGTCTTGTTATCCCTGGGTGAGATTTTTGCAGCAATGCCAGCAAAAAATCTTTCAGAAACTGATGATCGCTATCTTTTGTTTCTTGTACATTGGCTCGAAAGAGTTGAGGAAATAATGGGAAGATTTTCAAGGCCCAGGTAAATCTACTCAGAGAATCTTTTTTTTTCAATTTGAAACCTTATCATTTAATTTGCAGCTTTATATATTTAATTTACATAATATGCTAATTATACCTTTTAATTTTTGAGCCTAATATCTTTGTATATGGGCAATTAATTTGGAAATATTTGGAAAATTAAAAAATGAAAATAAAATAATTCCGTATTTATTTATTTTATTTTCTATGTACAAATTGTCATTTGAAGATTAATTTCCTTGAAAGTAAATTTTAATATAAAACATATTTATACCTGTTTGTACAAAATAGCATTTAAATTGTAAATTATATTGCACTATCTAGTACTATAATTAAAAATAAACTTGAATATGAAAGTTAATTGATGAAAAAAGATTAATAAAAAGATATTATCTCTAAAATCCGAATATTTTGATTATCTGAAGTAGGTCAAGTTCTTTAGATAATCGAGACTCTACTGTAAATAATTTTAATTTAAGGCTTCTTAAACTTCTTTCATTGAAGAGCGTCTTTTTACACTGAAATTCCTAGAGCGATCTTACGTTTATAGAGATGCATGTAGTATGTTATAATTATAAATATACACTGTAAGAATTTGATGAAATGTATTGCTTAAATTTGCAGTAGCTTTAATATGATAGCTTTAATTTGTTAAACTATATTATCGTCTTATTAAACTTAATTACGCGATGCTATGGTTCAGCAGCCAGATAGTAAACATTTCAATTTGAAACCCCACATAAGATAGTATAAACATATATAGTAAACATAAACATAAGATAGTAAACATAGTTCAATTTAACACCTCTATTAAAATTGTTGTAGTTTTGTTTGATATTGTGATTCAACTTGAATTGACATTTCTGTGAGTTTACTAAATGAAAGGTATTTTTCAATAGTAAAATTGAAATATTTCTATGCTATTTGACCAAAACAAACAATAGAATAGTAATACTTCAACACATAAAATTTAAACGAAATATATTTTGAGATCGCTTTTTAATATAAATTATAATTCTATTTTTAGCTGTAATAATACTTTTATTTACTTCAAGCAAAAATCAAAAGTTAAAATTTAACCCTTTAAATCTACATAAGTCATCACAAAGAAGCAAAATATCGCTTTTAATTTGAATGCTTATTAAAAATGATAATTCAAATATTTTTTTAATTCTTTTTTCTGAAGTTACATTGATTTAAAAATAATATCTTTGTTATGGTATATTTTAAATTTTTATTTTATTACTTATAGGTTTTTTTACTTTTATTTCTCATGTTATGTGTTTTTTGTGTAAAATAATATTTGATTTGTTTATTGTTTCAATAGTATGAATTGCTATATAATTATAAATTATATTACTTACTTTAAAGGTATTGGTATCTATGAAGATTCAATTATATTAAAAATTAGCTATTGAGTGTGAGAAATAAATGACATTACCTAAGTTCTTTTTTAATTACAGAATTTATGTAATTCATAAGAAACAGTTATTATAATTATAATGCTTAATTATAAGTTTTAAAAAATTAAAATTTGCAGTATCTGCAGTATATTTATTAATAAACATATTTTCTTTTTCTTTAGTAGAAACGGATCTCGAACATTTTTATTCATGTAATCAATGAAAACCTATACGGATGTACGATACGATGCTTATTAGGAAATACTAAATACGTACAATGCTATGTGTGCTATAAAAAAGAAAAGTAGAAACGTATTGAAATTATAATTTAATATTATCTAATTCTTAAATTTTAAAATTCGAAATTAAAAAGTATATTGAATTTCTCATTGTACGTAGAAAACTCTACAAGCATCGAAGCGTTTTTTTTCTAATTTTGCATAGAATAAATTTTGTACTTTGTATCGTAAGTTTGAAAATAAATAAATCAATGGACGTTTACTGCAGGAAATACTTAGTTTATGTTTCTTTATTTTATTTGTACACATATTAAATTCAAATTTGTAATTTTGTTTAAATAAGTTTTTAGAGCATATTATGGGTGAAGTTATAATGATAATTTTTTTAAAATGAATATTTAATTCATTTTAGAGTTAATATATTATAGAAACTCAATAGTTTTTTCGCAATGCAAGCTTTACTTTTACGATAAACAAACCATAGTCGATTTGGGGGGGGGATTTTTTAAAAAAATCTACTCTAAGTTCTGTATTAAATTTTTCAAAAACAACGAAAATACAATAAAATTTTTATTTCAGATTTGGAAGAAGTATTCAAAGAGCTACAGAAGGAAACGATCAGGTAGTTTACTTTATTAACCAGTATTGAAATTAAAAAAAAAGTATATTTTCATAATTTTAACTTGGTAAATCACACTTTGTTAAATAAATTAGAAACATAAAAAGCGTGTACAAGATCAAACAATTATTCACATTTTTTTCGATAAAATAATGCAATAATTTTCTTTTAGTAAATACTTTTATAAATCCTTATGAAAAGTATCATCAATGAATTAAATCAAAATTTTGAAAAATATTTTTGTTCAAAAGTTTTAGAAAGCGTGATAAAAATTGTTATGAAGAAGCATTAATAATGGATATTTAGAGTTTTAGTGTGAATTCTTTTATAGAGATTATTTTATTAATATAATAGCAAAATTTAAAAGCAAGATAAAGAATAATAAAACAAACACTTTTTTCCATAGTAGTTTTCATGCAAAACATGATAACTTAACATTTGGAGAGAAAAGAAGCTTGACATATCATAATTTAAGTTTTCGTTTAACTACAATTGAAATATACTGCCTTTTAGATATTCCTTAATTTCCTATTTAAATATTCAGAAAGATCCAGAAAACAATCTGCGTATGGTCGAACATTTTCCTTATCTCCTGCTTTTAGTCTTAAAACCGGGTAGGTTCTGCATCTGGGCTATTCAAATAAAAGAAAAAATAATTTGATTTAATCTTCTCTAAGCTTTTAAGAGAATGTATTTTTGAAGAAAACTATTAAAATTTCAATAATAATTTAATTATTTATACGAATACTGTATAATAAATATAAAGGTAAAATTTTTTTTAAAAAAGGCATGTTAAACTGTTCCTTCAAGACAGTACTTTCAGAAATTTTTTTTTAGACATTAGTATGTCAGTTTTATAAAATGTTTAAAAATAATGTCATGTAGAGTTAATAGAGTTGTAGAGAAGTTTGAAAAATAAATAAGGAAAAGTGAATAAAATGGCTTCCTTTCTTCAAGATCGATTTCAGACGCGTAGGGAAAAAAAACCTAGAAGAAATTACAGCCCTACTTTGCATTAATTTGGGTTTTCAAGACAGGCAGGTTAATCAATTATAAGACAACGTTTGATAAATGAATTTGTTGTGAAAGAAATTACGTTATTCCTTTTTAACACGTTTAAAAAAACGAGTTAATATTTGTTATTGAAAGTAAAAAAAAAAAATTTTTTTTTTAATTATAATGAAAATTATACTTACTAGTAATGAAGTGAAAAGAAATTAGAGAGAAACGCGCTACTAGTTTAAATAAGGTATAACTTTTTGACAGAAAAGAATTGAAACAGAAATTAATTATTTATTGGTATCTAAAGAAATAGGAGAAATTTTCCGAAGTAGGAATGGTTAGGAGTTAAAAGAAATAAACAGAAATAGATAGGAAAACATTTATTATGTCTCTTTTTTCGCAACTGAACTTTATTTAAGCCATTTATGTATACAAATATTATACATAAAATCATTTCTGCATTTCTGTATTGAAAATTGACTACAAGAAAGTGGTAAAAATATATTTTCTATACAAAGATGAACCTTCTCGTGGTTGAATCGTCGCTGAGAAGTATGAGTACTAATCCCTTCATCATATTAAATATGAAGTTATCAAAAAATTTGTTTCGTATTTCTAAAGACATTTGAACAAAATCTCATAGCGTCCTATGATTTTTGCTCACATAGTTTATTTCCAGCATTTTACTTAAGCATCTGATGATCATAACTCATGCTCTTATTACTTATTATCTCTTTATACAATAATAAACCTACACTTTTTTTAATATGCAATCTTTCAATTCTTTTAATGATAAATTTTTTGAAAGTGAAATTCTGAGTAAAACCCCTAAATAGATGATAACAAAAAATCCCATAATTTTTTGAATGATCTTTGTTTAAGAAAAAGCCACCGAATTTCAATACAATAAAACTGTTATATGCAGTGGTGTCTAACTGTAAAAAGGCTTTATTTCTGGAAATAAGCTATTTGCTGAAAGTATTCATATGTAAATGCAGTGTATTTATTTTAACTAACTCCGAAATTTATTTTTTAGGTGAAGAATCGTATTCATTATGAAAAAATATTTCCGAAACGTAATCTGTAAAAAATCAGGATCAAAGGAAGGACTGAATAGTTGATGATGATTTGGATTAATTTCGAAAAGGAAAATTGGAAAAAGGATGGGTAAAGTAGTCTGTAGGAAAATGTTTATTTCCTAAAAGCACGAGTATTTCTCATTTGCAAACAGTGTACAGAAGTAGATTGCTTAAAGTGAAATGCAAGCTGGAATTGTGTAGCTTAAAAAAGAGCATTTCAGGACGTATTGAAAATGTTTACTTTTCAAAATCTACGTCATTTATTTTGACTCAAAACTTGTTTGGTATAGTATTGCAGGGGTCTTCAAACTTTTTAGCTTAACTATCACAATGAGACATATACTGATTCTTGATCTCAAGACCTAGCCAGCTAAGCCGATATAGTCGGGATTGGTCCCCCTCTACCCAAACTTAAACATTTAAAAAACATTGCTCAACTTGGATTTTTTAAGGAGCTTTGTTTATCTTTCCACCTGATTCATGGTAAGACTTCTTGACTCATTTAGCTACTAGTTAGCTCAGAGGTTTTCAACTTATAAAAGTCCGGGAGCCGCAATCAAAACCACCCATGGTGGACCACCATTTAGAAGTTCATATTCAAGATATTTTTCGAAGCTGGGCTACAATCGTGGTCAGCCCAATTTTCATGAAGTTAAAGTAAAAAAAAATAACTATCAGATAATGAATAAAACAGGAAGTGAGCACTCTAACACTTTTAATGGCATTTTCTTTAAAGAATAAATTCAAACGAAAATAATGTTACTTTGAGAACAAATGTGAATATTATTTTTAATTCAAATGTTTAAAATTTAAATGAAAGCTTATTCATATGTTTAAGTTTGAAACATTATCACGATAAACTGCGGTAAACTAGAAATCTGGCAGGCTTGCTCCGGTGGTCCTGATTAGTGATAATGACGGGCCGTACTTTGGAGACCCCTGATGTATTTAAAATGTCTGTTTATAAAAAAATATGCTATATTTTATGTGGATGCGCAAGTTGTGTGGCCAAGTATTTCTGGATTTATTGAAAATGTCTATTGATTGAAACATGCATAATTTATGCAAATGTGCAACCTGGTGACGAAACATTTCAGGTTTCACTGATGATGTATAGAAGTTTAAATATCTAAGTGTAAGTCGTGGCAATATGTAACTGAAGTAAAACTGTACTGCTTGATTTTCTAAATGTTTATCTTGAATAAAGCAAGTTTACGAGGCAATGTGTGATTTTTTTACTTTCCGGTAGAACTTTTGTCTTAATAATGATAAAATACTAAAGAATGTTGAAATAAGGCTTTTTGCTTTTAGGTGCAGTTTCTTTAATTGGAATTTATGCATGATATTTCAAAAATGTTATTCTTAATTAAAGTGTTTGGTTTCAAAACCAGCTCGATTTCATTTAACATAAGAGATACAAAACAGCATTTAGTTAACCACTTATATTTAGGTGAAAAGTTTGGATGTTTTTAGGAAAGAGCTGTAATGTTTGGTTGTTGAGTTTTCCCTGATTAATATTTTGTTAAAATTAAATGAGATTATTATTATGTTAAAAATGATATTTTAAAAATGCCTTACCTTATTCATAAAAAAACTAAATTTAACATGAATTTAAAGCAGAAACTTTTGAATTCAAATTTTATAACAAAAGGGATTATATATTTCTTCTTTTGTAGTTTTAATATTTTATTTGTAATTCTTGAGGAAACCGATATTCTTTGGTGTTATGTATGATGTGGTTTAAGAGAAATACAAGTAAGAAGAATCAAACCAACTTAAAAAAAAAAAAAAAAAAAAACATTTTTACTGGGAAAACATATACTCCGTCCCTTAGAACGGAGCGTCATTTTTGGGTTCTTTATTTGAATCTGAACTCATTTTGTTAACTAAGATATAACATTACTGGAATATAATTCTTTACGAAAGAGACCTTTTTTTTTAAAAAAAAAATTGATTACTTGGGTAGAATGTTAGATAAAAGCACATATATTTAACCTTATACTTTTCTGTATCTTAACTAAGAGAACTAGGATTAACAGTATAGAACAAAATCAATTATATTAAATCAAATGCAGGTCTTGCTAGTAATCAAAGACTTCATTTTAAGGATACAATAATTTCTTCAAATTTTATTCACTTTATCTAAAAACTACCATCTTGAATCTCATTGATGTATTTTTAATTGCACATACACGCTGTTACATTGTTAAATAAATTTGACGAGAATTTTGAAATATTTGATCCAAAGGCACAAAACATGGCTATTTTAAGAATGTTTCAGGAATTAGAATTTTTATTTCAATTGACTTTTAAAATATCTTTTGTGCAGAAAAATAAAAGAACGAGGTTCAAAATATTTTTGTAACTCAGTTTTACAGTACAATTCGCAATACAATGAGCCTGTATTTACAGTACAAAAAGCCAATTTTAATGTAATTTGCTTCTAAAAGTTTAGAAAAATACATTAGAAAACTGCATTGCAGAATTGTTGTTTATGTTCGTCTTAATCAAAAGAAATTGAAATGAATAAAATTAAATTAAAAGTTAGATTCTGGACATTAGAAAATTAAAAGTACAATATACACTGGAAAATTAAAAGAAAAAGAAATATAGAGTTAGCAATCGAATGTGGAATTTTATTTCTCATTGTTAACTTTATGACATTGTTGATTTTTCCTGAAATTTATTAATTCATTAACAATGTTATAACCAAAGCAATTTTTTATTACATTTAAATTAGCAAACAATGTTTTTTTTACGAAGCAAATCACATTAAAGAGCAAATATCACTATGTTGAAAAGTGCAATGTATCATCCTTTGCTCCAACTTTACCATTATTCGTGTTTGTTCTAACTAAAATCAGCTTTTGGTATTTGTAAGTGAATTAATTTCATAAAAATCATAATTATTTTTTTTAAATAATTAAAACAGCAGCTAAATGTGTTTCATTATGAGTAAAAAAAAAGAGTCTTTTTCATCCATTTTATCAAAATTCTTATTCGAAAAGTCAGAATTTAAGTTTATTGACCTAAAAGGGAGTGGTGAACTTGCAACTGTCTCTCTTTTACTTATTCAAACGTGATAGTGCAGATTAAAACTCCCTTCCAATACTCATGTTATCTACTTAGATAAATGAATATTGCAAACGTTTTCTATGAATTAATAATGATTTCCAGAGTCAGACAATTATTGATTAGCTTTTAAAGGAACAAAAGAACTGGCACAGATTCGGACACAGCATATATGATTTATCTAATATTTTTGTGCTTGGACAAACTGTAAGACGAATTTAAAAATACCTTATAACTTTATAAATAATGCAATGATATACCGCAAATACAACTAGTGGTAGTTGAAATATAATTATCTATCGTCTATAAAACCCTCTGTTTAGATTTTTAAGTAGTTAAACTTTAAAAATGCTTCAGAAACGGAACTTATGAAGCAGAATGATTTTATTTGTTTTTCTTTTTTGGAATGTTTTTTAATGATTTAAAAAGAGAAAATGAAATTATTTAAAAAAGAAAACAAAATATTGAAATTAAGTTTTTTTTTAATAATAATTTCAGAGTACGAATACTAAGTCCTAAATTAAATTGGTTCCATCAAGTTTTTCCCAAGTAAAATCAGTTTGATTTAGTATTTTTGAGAGATAAAACTCGTGAATATGTATTGTTAAAAATCTTTAATTTTTATAATATGGGTGATTTGTTCAGATGCACTTAAAGCACAATTTACTATATTAATTCTTTTTTTGGCAAAAAATATAAATTAATTTTTATGCCATTATGAAAAAAAGGTATTTTTGAAGTTTTTTTCTAAATTCCTATCAAATTTTGTAAAAATGACCTTTAAAAATGAACTTAGGAATCCAAATTTTAAAATCACCTCACTAATCAAACTTACATAGGCAATAAATATGCTTTAAACTAGAGTATTTTTAAGATTAAAAACAATAGCCTAGAGTACATTTAAGTGTACAAACAATAACCTAGAGTATTTTTAAGTGTATAAATTATAATCTAGAGTATTTTCAAGAGTACAGACAATAACCTTTCTTTCGCACAAAAAAATAAAAAACTTCTCTGAACGAAATGCAAGGTATAATTTTTATTTCCTAACGCATTTCAAATTTAAAAAAAATAAAAAGTGCAGTTCTTGAAGTTTTTTTCATTTAAACATGGAAAAAAAATTTAAAATTCATCACTAAAATATAAGTTTATATAAGCGAAAGCATGCTTTTTGCCGGATTTTATATTAATGAAGCTGGTTGCAATTTGCTGCAATCTGAATACAGCGTCAAGTTGAACAACTTATTACCATGCATATTAATTTTCATTGAACTTGATCATAAGATAATATGATTTAATTTGAACGGGTTTAATTAACGGAACGGTATTTCATTAAACTCTTTATTAAATTTGCAATACGCTATCAAAATTCAATTTTTATTCTTCAACGTTGGACAAATTTTTCTGAGAGTGCAGTTTATGGTCATTATAAATGAACTAACATAAATTAAGTGGGAGCTCGCATGTAATATGCATGCATGGTTCATGGAAATGAGTTCAATGTGTCAAAAATTTTCCAGGTTGTTAAGTTATTGTTTTTAACTGGAGGTATCAAAATTGAAGAGTTTACAGGAAGAAGGTAATTCTGAAAAGACGCTAGGTGATATTCTGAAAAGAAACTAATTAATTTTGATAAAAAATAATTTAAATTATATCAAAGATTTATGTTTTAAAACGTGCTGTGGTCTTCTGTATGAGTATAACTTAGTTTGTATTTGACCAATCATAAAGATAGTTTTCAGTTGGAAAATGTGTTTATAAATTATTTTCTGTTACTGACATTTTCTAAAGCTAATGTTTCTAAAAGTCTCTTAGAGCCTTTTTCTACTAAGCTCTTCATTTTCACGTAACAGCATTTTCCTATCAAAAAATATAGTACCTGCAAAATAATAACAGTATATACAAAAATTATAAAAAGTAAATCCCGAAGTTTCGGTTGTTCAAATAAGTCAAAATCATAAAAACTTAGTGAATTAACATAAGAGAGCAACATACTCTGCCTCACAATAATGAAAGAGACATTTTCAGTTTTCACCATTTTTTTAAAAAATTTCTCCAGAAATACTTAGAGGATTTTTTTAAATAATTTTAGAGGTATTTTTTATGTTATTTCTCCTGCTTATCAATAAAGTTTAAAATTTTCAGGGGTTTTGAGGGATAAGCAATAAATTGTGAACAAAAAAAAAAGGATGACGCGATGAACTTGCCTTTTTTGCCATAACTTTAAAAATATTCAATAGAGTGAAACAAATTTTTTGGTGAAATTATTAATTAAGAAAAAAAATTATCATTTTTAAATTTGAAAAAAAAATCGTTAAAAAAGGAGTAAGATTAAAAGAGTAAGAAAAAAAGAGTAAGAACAAAAGAGAAGAGAAAAGAGTAAGAAAAAAAGAGAAAAGAGTAAGTACTTAAAGTAGTTTCTTCATACTACTCACATGAACGGAAAATTTCTAAATTTTGTTGTGAATCGTATATGGTTACTTATGAAAACAGTCTGATTTGAATCTCTCGAAAATGCAAAACATTTCAGGGAATTTTCTAAATAGTTTGTGCATTTTTCTTAAACGAAAGTTCTAAAAGATAAGGGTTTTTTCACAAATGTTATTTTGCACTATTAAACAAGACTTATTAAAAATGACGCCAGCATTGCAAGGGATCATCCCCTATAAAAATATGTTTTTTCCCCGTTTTCTTTCCTTATAACATCAGATTTTGGTGTACAAATGTTTATTGTAAGGCCTTATCACTTGTTATTAAGTCTTATCTTATGATACAATATGAAATTACACGAAAACCCCTAACCATTCAGAGCTTTCTTTCGAAATTTGTAAAAAATACTTAATTGGTTGAAACTTTTTATATTTCCAAGATTTCCAATCAGACTTTTTTATTAGCTGCCAAATACACGAATTACGAAAAAAATTAAATGTTTTCAGCTCGTGCGAAGCATGAAAAAATTGCTTTAAATGCTTGTATCTCGCGCAATTTTCAACGAATTTGTTTCAAATTTTAAAATGATACTTATTAATTAAAAATTCCTTCAAAAACTTTTGTTTAGTTTTATTGAATATTTTAAAGCAATAGCAAAAAATAAAAAATAAAAACAAAGTATAGTTTTTTTTTAAAAATGCCCTCATCTCTATAAATATTTAAGCTAGGCTTACGAAATTTTATGCCGTTATTGCATACGAGGGTTGCTATTTATATTTCTGGCCTAATAATGAAAAAACAAATATGCAGGATCGAAATTGGTTTTATTGTTTTTCAAAATATTCTCCATGATGATCAATACACTTTTGCATGCGTTTGAACCAATTTTCAAAGCACTTTTTCCAGTCTGATTGAGGTAACTCCAAAACATGCGTTTTGAATGCATCAACTGCTTCTTCGGGGGTCGAAAATCGTTGTCCACGTAATTTATTTTTGATGTGTGGGAATAAGAAGATGTCATTGGGTGCCAAATCAGGGCTGTACTGCAGATGACCCATCAGTTCGATCTTTCGCTCCGTCAGAAACGCCTTTGTTTGAGTCGATGTGTGAGAGCTCGCATTGTCATGATGAAGAATGATTCGCCTGTTCTTCTGCTTTTTCGAATTTCTCCGATGACTTCTGGCAAACAAATGGTCGTGTACCATTCAGAATTGACCGTCCTGCGTTGCTCTAACGCCACTGTTACCACATGACCGTTAATGCCGAAGAAACAGGCAATCATTTGTTTCGATGTGCTTCTTTCTCGAACAACTTTTGTTGGTTTTGCCTCGTACTGGAAGACCCATACAGTTGATTGTTGTTTTGTTTCCGGCTCATATGCATAGATCCATGATTCGTCACCTGTGTAGATGTTATACACAGCCTTTGATGTACCTTGAACGTATTTTTCCAACATTTCCTTGCACCAATCGACACGAGTCTTTTTTTGAGCGTTTGTCAGATTATGCGGGATCCAACGCGAAATTTTTTTTTTTTTACTCTCAAATATTCATGCAATATTTTATTGATGCTAGTCATACTAATGTCCAAAGACGCCTCTTTCTCACGGTATGTCAATTACGATCTTGCTTTATCAGTTCACGCGCAGCATCGATCTTTTCTGGCACAACAACGGATTTTTGACGACCTGCACGGGATTCGTCCTGGATCGAACATCGACCACGATTAAATTCGTTATACCAATTTTTTACAGTGCTGTAGGATGGCGCTTTATCGCTGAATAAAGAATTAAGTTCATCGAAGCACTCTTGTCTTGACAATCCACGTCGAAAGTTATGAAAAATAATGCCACGAAAATGTTCACGATTCAATTCCATTTTTTGAAAGAGAAGAACTTTTCAATTTACTGTCAACAACACAAATGAAGCTATAATGGTAAATCGTCTGCTGAATTTATATTTAAAAATATCAAACTTTCGATTAAAATCGTCTACGGTCGCCTAGCAACACTTACTGTTGCCAAGGCCAGAAATATAAATAGCAACCCTCGTATAGCAACCGAAATAATTGTTACAAGCAACAAGTTTATTACTATATTTTCTGACAGAGTATTCAAAAAACTTTTTTTCGATCTCAATTTATTGCCTATCCCCTAAACCTCTGAATGCTTTAAATTTTGCTGATGTGAAATCGCATGTATTAAACTCCTATAAAGTTATAAAATAATCCTCTAAGTATATCTCGAGAAATTTAAAGAAATGTAAAAACTGAAAGTGTCTCTTCAATTATTGTTAAACTGTAAAGCTAATTTACTCAAAATCACTAAAACTACTTTTAGACCCTTTATCCTCGAAATTCCTGAAATTTTTAGAATTAAGAGGGTGTGACATTTATGGCCAGAATTCCCCTATAGATTTAAAATTTATAGTTGTAAAAAATTTTAAGTATTGCAAAACTCTTATATTTTTTTAAAAGGAATAAATAAAAAAATATCAAACAAATTTAAAATCTTTTTCTTTACATTCACTTTTCCCTTATTGGCCGAGAGGATAAAAGATAAAAAAATATCTTGTCCATCAAGTACTAGGATGTGATCCAAGGAGGCGGAGCAGAGCATCTTTATCACGTGATGAAAGAAGCACTAAAAGAGAATTTATTTCAAAAATAATACAAAAATATTAAATCATAGCTAATAAAGATATCTTACTTTAGCTCAAGTTGTCTTTCTTACATCTTTGTCTCACAGGCATCTCAGGTTAGAATTTCTTTTTTCCTTTGGATAAGTGCTAGGAAATAAAAATAAGATTTATAAATATTTTATTTCATTCGTGCTGAAATTAAAAGTCAATTTGTTTGCTGATAAGGTTAGTGATAAGCGTGCTTACATTTGCTTAGATTTCGGTGACGAAGAAATATTTTCTATTACCTCTGGTAGCTCGTTAAACAAGGTTTGAGGAGAACTTTTTAAACTATACAAACCTTAATATAGAGTTTTAAACACTAACTCAAATTAAATTTATGCTTCATTAAAAAAAGTTAAACTTAATTAAATGAATTTTTTGCTTAAAAATTTTATTTTTAATCCTTGCGGCTTAAAATTTTGCTAAATTAATGCATGCGTAACAAAAGCATTATTTTTGTTACGTAGTATATTTATTATTATTATTTCAGATGCAACTTTAATGCAGTGGTTTCTCATTAAAATAAGCCTATGACCACCTAAACCAAATAAGAATTTTTTTTCTGAGAATGAGGCGTGTTCGTCATACTTTAGAAAAATAATTAAATTTTTAGTTCAAAGTTTATTGCATAATCTGGTCAGATTTGTTCTTAGAGGGTGCAAATTAAACGACCGCTCAGGGCCGCAGAAAATCACCTTATTCATGAGTGCATCTGAGTTGATTGAGTTTTAAAATTGGAACCTAGTTGTGGGTATGTAATTAATCCAATTTTAAAATTGCTTCTATAAATTTGCGGGTCTTCGGCTATAATCGTTTTTATCATTGCTTGCATCATAAGTACCACAAAAAAAAAAAAAAAATTAAAATTGCTTCTATAAGTTTGCGGGTCTTCGGCTATAATTGTTTTTATCATTGCTTGCATCATAAGTACCACAAAAAAAAAAAAAATTAAAATTGCTTCTATAAATTTGCGGGTCTTCGGCTATAATCGTTTTTATCATTGCTTGCATCATAAGTACCCCCCCCCCCAAAAAAAAAAGAAAAAAAAATTAAAATTGCTTCTATAAATTTGCGGGTCTTCGGCTATAATCGTTTTTGTCATTGCTTGCATCATAAGTACCGCAACAGAAGCAAGTGAAGCAAGTAGAACTTTTTTTTGTAACACCAGCAACTATTATACATTCCAGGCTCGTCACCATTTTTCAAAATGACACTGTGTTAGCTTAAAGGACTTCATGTTGTTACCGAACACATTGAAAATTTTTAACTTCAATTTACTTTTTTTTGATTTCTCAAATCTTAATCAAAGTCAAAATTCTAGGGTAAGGTAAAAAAAAAAAACCTATGTAAGAGAGTTTATAGTTTCGTTTACTCAGTATCTGGAATTTTACTTTAAACTTCTATTTTTAAGAAAGACTTTACTTTTCTACATTAGATTTTATTTCTATCGAAGAAAAACAAAATCAACCTGAGAAATCTGGTTAGAATTAATAGAAATGTCTCTTCAAAAGTTAATTTTTATTAAAACTTTAGTGCTATCGCTGCGAGGCTTTAATTTTTCAAACAAAGATTGTTTTAGAAAGTTAATCCATTCATAGAGCAGCCAAGTAAGAAAATTAGAACAAAAAAAAAATGTCTGCTATACTTCTATTGAATTGAAAAAAAAACGAGTGAGAAAATGTAAATAGAAGATTAAAAAAATACTAAAAATACTTCATAAATGAAAAATTATTTTTATAAATTAATCAATCGTTACCTTTTACTCTACACTCTCAGAAAAACCGGTTTAGCGTTGAACCATAATACGCTACAAGTTTCCTACAATCTGAATAAGGTGTTAAATTGAACCACATTTCCGCTCTTGTTGAAACATAATGTCATGTCATCAAGTTTAAAATCTATAATAATATAATAATACTCGGCACCAAATTAGAATTGACACAAGTTTGAACAATATATTTCAGCAAATTCTAACAATTCAAATTTATAATTATAACATATTACAAGTGCCTCTTTAAATGTGTTATTATGTAAAAAGTTTCAGAGTGAAAAGAGGCTCTTCAATGTAAGAAGTTTAAGAAGCCCTGAATTAAAGGTATTTACTCTAGGGCCTTGATTATCTAAAGAACTTGACCTTCTTCAGATAATCAAAATATTCGGATTTTAGACATAACATCTTTTTGTTGATCTTTTTTCATCAATTAACTTTCATATTCTAGTTTGTTTTTAATTATAGTACTATATATAGTAATGTAGAGCTATATAATTTACAATTTAAACGCTATTTTGTACAGACAGGTATGAATATGTTTTATATTAAAATTCATTTTCAAGAATATTAATCTTCAAATGACAATTTGTACACATTACAAGTGCCTCCTTAAACGTGTTACTATGTAAACAGTTTCAGAATGAAAAGAGGCTCTTCAATGTAAGAAGTTTAAGAAGTCTTGAGTTAAAGGTATTTAAAGTAGGACCTCAATTATCTAAAATAATTGGAATTGGAGCTGTTTTTGATATTCAAAATATTTGGATTATAGAGATCGTTTTTTAATATTTTTTCGTCAATAATCTTTGACAATTAAGTTTATTTTTAATTATGGTAATGTGCAGTAATTTATTAATTTCGAAATTTAAATGCCGTATGAGTAAAGAGGTATAAAAAGTTTTTATTTAAAATTTACTTCAAAAGGAAATTATCTTCAAATGATATAAGAAATATAGAAAATAAAAAATCAATATAGAAATAATTAATATTGGAAAAATATTCTCTTGCGGCTAACCTATGATAGCATATAATTGAAAAATAAAAATATAGATAAAAGAAATAAGCCCTATAAAAATAGAATTGGTATCATTTAGCTGAATTATTTGCATGAATGAGGTTTAGTCTAGCTAAGTTATATAGTAATTTGTGTAAAAAAATTTTTTGTATGAAATTTAAAAAATGGATAAGTTCTTTTGAGCAATTTAAAATAAAGGCAACGCAGATATAAAGACAATGCAGATATAAGCCTTTAACATTGCTGTGCTAAAGGCTTATATCTGCATTGAAAAAGATTAATATAATAATTAGTATAAGCCTTTTTGAAAAAGGTTTAATAAAATAAAACGAAGGTTATCAGATATACTGCTGTTTGTTATACATCATACAGCTGTTTCGATGCTGTAAACCAAAGAAAGAGAAATTATTTTCAGTTTCACTTTATAGTGACAAAACAGCATTATAAGTTTTAGTATTGTTTTTATTTTCATTGCTTTATATTTCATTAAATCCATGCCTAAAAGGTAAAAAAGCTATTTAAGATTTCCATATATTTGCTTTATTCTTATCTAGTTGATTGGAAATGATTGATATTTATTTTATTGTCCTTTACAGATTAAAAGATGAAATTTAGTATTTTACTTGTTTTGGTAATAATGGGGATGGTTACAAAATCAACGACTGTATCAAGCAATTCGGTTATGAGATTTGACTGTGAGGCACTTCTAGGTAAATATTTGCTCTATATTTCTTTAGAAAAAAATTTCCCTGTAAAATAATACAAAGACTATAGGTATGTGCTTCATGTATTGTTTGCCATATATGTAATTTGATCATAACCTAATTGAATGCAAAAATGTGTTGTGAAATGAATTAGATTCGACTTTCAACATTTAAAAAGTAAATTGTTATGGCATTATAGATAATACATGTCTAATATGCATTTAGTTCTCTAATCCCTTTCTCAATGAATTTAACAATTACCTAATTATTCAGTGCAGTAGCATGTAAATGGATGTCAAATTTTGCTCTTTTTCTTCTCTTTAGCTGTTAACATATTAGCATAAAAGTTTTATTGTCTTGCCTTCAGACAAAGATAATTTTCAATAAATCGCCAAATAATATAGCTCTACTGAGTAACTAATGTTACCCGCTACTTTTTTGAAAAACTTTTTTACAAGCATCTGTTAATCTGTATAATTATTTATGATAAGTACTTATGAGTAAATTATTTTTTGCAGTGTTTATTTATTTTAATAAAATGAAAAGAATAATACTTCAAATTTCATCTCCAGCTTTTTCGATAATTTTTGGAATTTATTGATGTCAAATAGTAAACATTTTACGACAGCTAATATTTCTTCTTGAAAACAATAAGATTTCCTAAATAGAGATACTTTTCTTGTACGGCATACAATGTCCGGAAATTTGAAACTAAGTGTATTTTCAGAAAGGTCGAAAAAGTAGAGAAAACTACCCTAAAATGAGACGCTCTTTTTAAAATTTGGATTAGAACACAACAATTATTGTACAAATTATTATTACTTTATCTAATGTTCGTGTGACAGATGTAAATCATTAGAGATAGGTCAAATTTATAAAACTCAAAAACACCGCAATCTGAAATCAATCAATCAATAAATAAATAAATGTGTTAAAGAAATTTAAAATATTCAAAAAAGGTGTCCTAATATTTGATAGCGTCAAGATATTAACGAAGTATATTAAATACGTAAGTTCTAATTATAATTTTAAATATTAAATAAGAAGGTAAAACATACGTTCCCGTTTTTTAATATAGGAATTTTTATATGAATTTCAGTTAAAAAAATCATTTTTATTAGGTAATAAATAAATAAATAAATTAGATAGATAGATGCATAGATAGACAGATAGATAAAAAAATAAATAAATGGATCGATAGATAAATAAATAAAATAAATAAAAATGCTAAGGAAATCTTACAAATTCCTAATATTTGATATCACCAAGATATCACCAATGTATATAAAACACGTAAGTTCTAATTATTATAACCTTAAATATTAAATAAGAAGGTAAATTTTTTTTAATGTGGGGCTTTTCATATGAATTTCAGTTACAAAATTCATTTTTAGTAGTTCTATTCCCATCACTATAATGATTCTTTAGGGAGAATTCGTAGGATTATTAATTTATTTATTATTCTTAAGGAGAATTCTTGTACTGATAATGAACATTCTGGAATGATTTCAACCCTCTTAATTTTGCTATCGATTTTTGAAAGTTTTAAACACTGTACTTGTCCTGCAAAGGCTCGTATCAAAGCATTTTTACACATAATTACTCGAAGATAATATCAGGCAAAAATATCTCATTATTATTTATTATTTTTTATAACTTAATAATGAACAGAAATAACATTGGAGTGTAAAGTAGAAGAGTTAAAAATTATTTATTTTTGTACGAACTCTATAATAAGATGGGCGAATATTTACAAAACGGTAATAATAGTTGAAAAATAAGAATTCTTTATTAAATATAAGACGTATTTTTAAATTTGTATTCGAACGATTTTTTTTTAAGTTGTGGATTTCGTCTCATAAAAGTATATACTGAAACACAACACGAGAAGCTTTAGATTTCATAATTTAAGAATTTTTGATAGTTGCTAAAATAATTATTACTTTCACTGATTTTGAGTTTCATAAATGTAAGTAAAGAGATTTTGTCATTAATTGAAAACCATAAAGAATCCATGACCATTTATAGTTCATGAACGATCAAAATTTTGATCCCGTGGTACAGAGTTGGACTATAAAAATATACACGTAATCCGATTTCACAATTTAAATCAAATGAAGTTGGTTGCTACATCTCTGCTTATGTTAAACTGGCTAAATTTAAAGTAGCTTCTCTGATACTAAATTACTTGATTATTGATTTTTTTATTTACTTCTAAAATCAGTTGTATGAATAATTAAGGAAAAACAACAACTCAAATTTCAATTATCAAATTTTCCAGCTTTTAAAAAACTCGGGTAGTACGTGAAATTTTAATCATTTGCTCAAAAGTTATTAACATATTGTATTTCTTATTTTGCACATTGTTCTAAAGAAAAGGAATATCGTGAATTATTTCATTTTTAATGATCGGATTTTCGCTTTCTGATTGACAATTTTAATGGTTCCTGGGGGGGGATCTCAAATATGTTAATTAATTAGTGTCAACTACTATTTAATCAAGTTTCAAAATAGGACACAAAGACGTACTTTCTTTGAATAAATGAGCATTATTTTTACATATTGGATTTTTAATCTTTCAAATACGGGGGGGGGGGGGTAGCCGGCCGCCATCTGGAAATTGCAGCCCTCATAGTTTAGTTAGGAGTGAGGATCAAAATTTGGTTCCTTTAATGCAAATCTCATTTTTTGCGTTTCTGGTCATATCTTTAAAACTAATTGAGCAAATTTTTAAAAAATTTTTTTTCACCCACTGATGAAAATTGTTTACCCAAACACAATTTTTT
Organism: Parasteatoda tepidariorum; assembly: GCF_982258835.1. NCBI lineage: Eukaryota > Metazoa > Arthropoda > Arachnida > Araneae > Theridiidae > Parasteatoda > Parasteatoda tepidariorum. Next base: position 31,011,830 of record NC_141765.1, on the reverse strand, counting down.
CACATAAATTTTTTTTTAAATAATTACTTATTAGTTTTTATTATTTATTTTAATAGTAGGTGGAAATATTTTGAATTATGAGGCAAATTTTTTTTCACCATTTAATCTACGAATTTTTTTTTTGAAAAGTTTCTACAGTTTCAAAGTTTTTATTTAATAGAAAATCTTTTACTTAATAAAAATTTTGAAACTTTAGATAGATAAATTTTTTTAGGGAAAAATTAAATTTAATTATTTTTACAACAATAATTTGGTGACAATGAAATGGACCGGAATTAAGTGGAGTGATTAATAGGAAAATGTGTTAAACTTACAAGGAACTTGATTTAGCAAACGTAGCGTGACTTTTTCGTTGATAATTAATTACTAATCTTTTTTTTTAAATTCTAAAATACAATGTTTATTTTAAGTCATGTGATAATTTATACTTAATTTATTAAAGAGATTTGAAAAAAAAATATTTAACGAATATTAAGATGTATCTTTATATTTTCTTAAATCAAACTTTTGTGAATTCACGGATGATTATCTGAAACCGGTGGTTTGGTATTAAGTTACTAGAAAGAGTACAGAGCTACCAATTACGTAGCTAAAATTTTAAATGTCTTTAAATATAGCAGTATCAATTTAATAGTCTTAATTTTAAAATACAATTTTTAATTGCATGGTCACGCGTGCCTCGCAGAACTATTCAGCCAATTATTTCACTATATTTTTAAAATTTTTAAAATTCTCATTCTTTATGCTGCCTTCTATTTTGTTGAATTTTTATTAGTACTTTCATTTAAGTTTTTTTTAAAAATTAAACATATTTTATAAATGATTACCAAGTTATTTTTTCTAAAAAAAGTCCTAAAACTAAAACCAGTTAGCGGAGAATTAAACTTCGTTAAATAACAAAGAACATTTCGCTATTTTAAAGTTAGTCGGTGCAAAACGTCTGTATGATCGCATTAATTAAGCGAACCCCTTTTCTCTCCATCTTATGTTATAATTTGTTTCCTGACAAAATCTTGAATAACGTAAATTGTGTAACTTTTAACCCTTTGATGCCGAATTTTTATTAACTATATTTTCCATTGTTTTGTATTAAGTTATAAATATTATAATTAGTATGTTAATGGTTATAAAATATAGCATGAATTGCAGGTGTCTCGTTCTGTGTTAAAGGTAAAATTTTCCAAACAATAACTTTTCAAATTTCCACTTACTTGCAGTTATTTAGATATAAGAGAAGCACTTATTCATTATTCGCTAATTTACAAAGTAAATTATTGATAAATTTTTTAATGTGAGTGAAAAAATTGGAACTCTTTTATTTGGATTTATATTTTAGTATAAATATAATTCCGATCATCTAATAAATTTTTTTATTAATTATTATACTGTTTGTTATAATTAAAAAATACAAAAATATGTTCTTGCTTGTAACTAGAGCAAAGAGTCAAGGTAACACTTGTGTAATATTTAAATAGAATATTTATTATAAAAAAGTAATTAAGATTTGTGTTACATTTGTGTAACATTTCAGTTCATTTACATACACATTGTGTTACATTTGCGTTACATTGTGTTACATTTGTGTTACATTTCAGTTCATTTAAAGGATTTGTATAAAATGATGATGTTAGCCGGAGATGTACCGAAATTGAAAACAATTGAGAGAAAGTCTGAAAGAGCTCCATCATTGAGACTTCGCTTTGGTAAACGAATTGAGGATTTGCTTGTAAAACCAGTTTACGCAGAGCACAGAAATGTATTCGAACATGCCATGAGAAAATGAATTCATGCTAATGGCAACGGAACATCGATTATATTACATACCATTGAGAATTTTTACTAATTTTCTTATATCTACTCACAAAATTAATTCCTCAAATTGATTTTGTTCTCTTGAAACACTGATCTGCAGAGTTTGTGAATAAAATGTTTTATTGTTAATAATAAAAATTTTTCAAATCAAAAAGCTTTAATTGTTGGTTTGCTTGACCATTATAAGGAAGTAGATTGTTAATTCAATATAAATAACAAATTGTTCTTTATAGTGCACAAATTGTCAACATTTAAATATTCCCCTGTAAATTGTTTTTCTAATGGTATTAGAAACGATGGTTTTTTTTAGTAATCCCTTACTGCACCCGTTCACTGTAAAAATTCCGAATCAAATAATGGTAATAAGTACCCGCACTCAAAGGTGCTTGTACTCTTTATCGCAAAATAATTTTTACTGAAACAGGTTACTGAATTAGACATCTGATATACCTTTTACAGTAATAGTTACCGTAAAATCACTAACTACTCAAATTAAATAAATATTACTGTAAAACTTACAGCATAATATTTTATGGTAAAATGGATATTACGTTTGCTGGTACTTTATATTGTAATTTGCTCCGCAATTTTTTACAGTGTGGGGTGACCGTTATCATAAAAAAGTTCAATTTTGTTGAGTATTTTTTAACCACATACAAGAAAAAAAATAATTTAGAGTGATATTTCACCTATGTTACCGTGAGTTTTTTAAAATTACTTCTTAAAGATTTAATTTGTTGTTACTTACCGAAATTATATTTATTGTTTCTCGTAAGGCAATAGGCAACGCTTGATTGTTTTCATTTTGTGTCGTATAGAGTCACTAAATGAGTAGTTAATAGATTAGATTAATTATATAAAAAATACTTCATTAGTTGACATAGCCTTTAGCAATATTTTATGGACTATTAAACGTAGCGGATATAAACTCGAACAAGCGGGTAATCATTTTCAGGAAAGATTACCAGCAGCGTAAGGAATTCCGTATTGAATTTCGATGAAAAGTACTGGCACTCGGTGTGCCGTAACTTTTTATCGTAAAATCCATTTTTGCCGGAACATGTTACGGGGTAAAAAATCTGATATACCGTAATTTTTGCAGTAATAATTATCAAAAAATTTATGAATCATTCTCATTAAATAAATATTACTGTAAAAATTACTGTATAATATTCGACGATAAAAAATGAACTTCGCGGCAAAATGGATTTGATGGATGATGCACCCAAACGGATGGCATTTTACACCGTAATTTGATTCCGAATTTTCTATAGTGTGTTAGAGTAAGGTTTTTCCCTTACAGAACCTCTCTCAAAACCATTCAAAAATACCGAATTTATTAATCAGAGAAAACCGAATTTATTAATTGCATATGAAAAGAATATTAGAAATATTTGCTTTTGACAAAGAAAAAAGAGATTTAGAATACAGCACCAATACCACAGTCTCATTTAAGCAAGAAGATATTGTAAATGCATAAAGAAAGGAGACAGAAAATGTACCTTAGTATACAGTTCTTGGCCAAATTATTACACGCACTATAAGATTCTATGTAAAATCATAATAATCAGGTGATACTATACAGCTATATTTTTTTACACGACTGAAACTTGTTTTACGTAAACAAGTGCAAACATACGTAAAAAAGTTACGTAAGTAACTGTAAAAGCAATAAAACTGTATAATATCACCTGATAATTAAGATTTTAATAAAATCGCATAGTGCGTCCAATAATTTGGTCAGGGACTGTACAGAGTAAGGCAAACGGAAAAAAAAAAACCCTCGAGCAAAGTTATTAAAGCATAGAACAGAAATTAACTAGTTTCTACGTTGATGGTTTCTTCGTTCTAGTTCAACTAGTTAACTAGTTGTATGTTCATTTCTTTTTGTCTAATACTTAAATTATAAGATATTTTATACCATATATCTGAAATAACGTCTTTTTTGGCCTTTTCAATGCTAAGCAAAAGATCTGCTGTTTCAGAGTTGTTTAAGCAAGGATAACGATTGTGTGAAATCGTTCACTGTTGTACGCAAAAGTTTGGACTCTTCAAAGCAATCGCTTCAACTGAAATGGGATACTTTATTAAAGGTAGAAGATTTGTGGCCCATTGCTGAAAATTTCAATATGCGTTTACACCTCTGCATCGCTACAAATGGAGATCTTTTTCGAAATCTTAATATTATTTGTTACAATTTTGTTAATTTATTTACTTTTTATAAATTTCTATAAAAATTTATTTGCAGGTTTTTTTTTCTCGTAACCTGTATGTCGTATTTACCAATTTAATTTGTAAGTGGCAACGTAATATTATTTGTAGTAACTATTAAAAATAAATGTTTCATGAAATATTTAATTTGCGCAGCATATCTCATTTAGCTCATACGTCTAAAATAAAACTAATTTACAGGAGAAAAATTGCAGCCGCTACGGTCCGTTAACTGGGTTTTTTAAACGATTCTTTTTAAGGGTTAATGACAACATAGTAATATTTGCATAGTAATATTTGTGTTTTTTTAATCTAATTTAAATCAACATATAGACTTATTTAGAATTTTAAAAATGGTATTTTAGCGTTATCATCTATAATACATACAATGTGGCAACTAAACACATAACGATTTTTCGTATTGCAACTTATTATTCCCTTGCGAAATTCCTCTTAAAAGCTTGTTTCTCATCTTATTTCCCATAGCTTTTACTTTAGTTTTCATTTTTTTCATCTCAAATATTTACTAATAGCATCTATTTTTATATTTATTTCATTTTATTATAGTCCCCCGGTACACTTAGAAAATATTGATTACGTGACTTCATGAAATTCTAAGCTTTATTTGTAAGACCAGACTTGATATTGGAATATTATGTGCAAATACGCTGCAAACATTTTGAAACGTTTAGTTTATCTTACGGGACACGAAATTTTCTCATTTAAATTACTGGAGAAGATAAACAATATGGTCAAAGTTTATTCTCTTGGAATATATTTTCCTGAATTGGCGTATTTCATAACTCAGAAAAAATTATTATGCAATAAACATTTTGTTGCCATTTTATTTTTCTTTAATTGCACACAATTATTATAGGTTGTTCTCTTATTGAGAGCAAGTAAATATTTTGTATTTTGAACTAAGAAAATCGTTATTAAGTTATTATTTTGGTTGATTTAATGAAGTGCATTTTGATAAGTTTGTCTTTACAAATGAAAATATGAATAATAAACGCAATAAATGTTTGTTTTTGTAAATAAAAACCATTAAAAGCAGTGTTTTACTAGTAATAATTTGGAACTAGGTAGCATTGTCGAAATAATGAATTAAAATTTTTAAAATTGAAAACTAGTTTTGATTGCTGCTTAAAAACATGTCTTTATAACATGAAAGTTCAAAAATACTTTAATAAACTATCTATTTTTTATTGTTTTTAATAAATCGGATTTTTAAAATCGGATTTAATAAATCGGAAAGCTTCCAAAAAGGATATTTTGTTATTTGAATGATATTGGTTCTTCAATCCCAAAATGTCCATATGATTTTTACTCTTTTTTTCATTAAACTTAAATTATAACACCGTTCAAAATCTTTACCTTGATTAAGTAATACCATTTAATTTTAGCGTAGTATAGCTGATTCGGACATTTGCTCAACATTCTACCTAAATTAAACTCTACTAATGACATTAAAAATATATAACATTAAATATGGAATTATCGAACAAATTACTGAATTTATAGTTTTAGCCTTAAGCTCCTTCATTTTAATAAAATACTTTTTAGCTGGTCAATCCTTCAGTTTAGGGAATACATTGATTTTGTTACAGTGTTCTACATTGCTAAAAATTTAAACTGCATGCATGGAAATAATGTCATTTTATTCGCTCATAGATTATTTTTAAAATGGTTTTTATAATTTTTGCCTGATTGAAAAAACGCATTTTTTTAAAAAACACCATTTAAAAATTTGGAATATAGTTTCTTAAAACTTTGATCATAAATTCCATTTTAGAGCAAATGTTGTGTGAAATGTTTTCAAAATTATAACAAAATAATTTTCGTTAACTATAAAGAGTTTAATTTTGCTAATCTTTTTATATAAAAAATTATGAAATTTTTAAATAAAAAACTAGTTTTTCTAATTTTTTTTAAAAATGGGACGTCATAAGGGTAAAGATTTTGACAAAAACATGCTATTTAAACAATTAAAGTTGTTTTTAAAATTTCTTTCAAAATTAATTGTTAATTTTAAGTTTCATCTTAAATAGATTTAAGCATATGGTTTGAAAATCTGTTTGAAACAATATAAGTATATCAGTCTCTTTTGAGCAATTCCGATTAAAAAGAAAACAAATAAACTCTATCTTCCTTTTATAAAATATTTTTTTTAAAATAAAATGTAGATTAGCAAAAAAAAAATGAAGTGGAAGTTACATGTAATAGCATCTTTTTATGTCCTAATATTAAACATTATTTTAAAATTTACGGTTGAGAGATTAATAGCTACATCACCTTTTCTCTAACATAAACCTTTTTACGTTACTTCATACATTTTTATCAAAAACTACAACACAGCAACTCCATTTTTAATATCCTCAACAATCAGAGTATAACTCAAATAACAGATATATTGTCAAATTGATTTTTTAAATTTTTCAAAAATTCTGAATTCCTTTTTATTTAATAAAAAAATTTATCAAGTAATATACATATGTTCCAGAAATGTAAAAATTTGTTTTCTAAATGCAAGTTTTTCTTCGGTGAAGTAGTTTATTCACACATTTAGATATAAAGATTTTCTTTAATTTCTTTTAGATTTTTCTAAGATGTAGGTAGTTTTGTTGGGCCTTGCTTATAGATGTTTAATTTTTTTGATTGAAAAGTTTATAATGATACTAAACAAATTAAACTTACTTAAAAAACCAAAACTTGGAAACTGAAATTGAGTAAGAAAAAATTGTTGTTGTTGTAGTAGGCCATTAAGGCAAGGGGGTGCGATTGTTCTTGCTTTCCAGTGGCGCCACCTATGACTAAGAATTCAACTTCAGCCACACCCATACGTCGCACCCGTTTATAGGGCAGACCCATTCATACATCCATTCATTTATTCACAGATCATAATTTTTACCTGAACCAAGAGAATTGAACCTGAACCTGAGCAAAAGACGAAGTAATTTCTTATTTACCTTTTATTAATTTTTTTGATACAATTTCAACACACCCAGAAGGCACAGTTTTACATTCAAGGAACACATATGACTACATTTATTTGCAGAACATTTTTTTTTCTAAAACTATAAAAGAAGTCACAACTTTACTTTCAAGGAACACAACACTACTACCTTTACTTGCAAAACACTTTTTCTAAATCATACCAATAAGCTACAGCTTTACTTTCAATGGACACATGGGACTACATTTACGTGTTGAACATTTTTTCAAAAACATACCAATATTCTACTGTTTACTTTCAAAAAACACGTGCGACTACATTTATTTGTAGAACATTTTTTCTAAAACATACCGATAAGCTGCAGCTTTACTTTCAAAGAATACTTGCGACTACGTTTACTTATTTAATATTTTTTCTAAACTTCATTCTTAATCATTACACATTTCAAGCAAAAGCACCACCAAGCTTCATAACCAGGCAATTTTCTCCAAAAAAGCATTCCAAAAATCGAATTGAATATTCAGGTATTGCGCTGCAAGTTTAATTCTTGAATGGGACTTGTTCTTACCGTCTGAAAATATGAAAAGCAAATGTTTATTAAATTTCACATGAGAATTAAAAATTATATCATATAATAGAGTTTTTTTGAACCTTGTTGTTATTTCAAAATCCCTGTTTTTATTAAGTTAATTTATGAATATATTAGTAAATAATAGCGTATAATTAAGGTATTACTTTGTATATTTTGATTTAAATTGACACTGGGAAAATAATTTGCGAAAACGAAAATGAACATGAACTTCGGTTATGAACGCTAAAATTATCGTATTAAATGAAATTCATTTGATAATCTTTCAGTTTATTCTGGTAATTGTCTATTAAAAACTCAGATTTTCAAAATTTTACTTCTTATCAACCACATTTAGTTAAAATACAACACTCAGAAGCGAAACAAAACAAAAAGAGAAAATGGTTTCCACATCATACCGTTCCTTTTTGTATGAAGAATCACGATAAAATTTGCAGACTTAGCATTCATTTTACCATTTATTTGGCAATTTCAAGAGAATTTTTTTTACTAAACAGAATGGTGATAAACCTTATAAACTACTGTGATTTCCGGTGCTGTTTAGTAAAAATGGCGTAACTGTGCTAATATGAATTAGATGATGGTTAATTATTTCTTTTCCAAATATCTTTCTCTAGTATGACAGAACAAAAAGTGGCATGAATGATACTTTTCTTATTTTATAGAAATTAGGTTTTAAACGTCGCTTAAATTTACTGAGGTTTTATTTTTAACTTCAAACAGCCCATCCATTTAGTGGTAGAGTGGCTCTTAATATTCCTCATCGAAGTCTTGTAATTTTTAGTTTAACTCAGCAAAAGAGAGAACTCCTGCCCTTTTTTAAAACTTTTGAATGAAACTAATCCAATTTTAAATTTAAAATGAGAAAAACTCCCAACAGTTAATCAGTTGTCAAGAGAATCAAAAACCATGATCCATTGTCAACAATCGGAGACATTTTATGTAAGAACTATTGTCGGTGACCTCCGAGAGCAGTAAGCAGGTGGCCGCAAAGAAAATCGAATTTTTACAATTCTTATAGAGCTTCTCTCTATATTAAGGACTCTTGATTTTTATTTTTAAGTTGTTGTTCAACCTGGTTCATACATTGATAAGGAAGAAAAAAATTACCCGAAAGCGTTCAGGAATGGAGTTGGATGTGCTCCTACCATATCTGCAACAGAGAACACATTTAATGTTAAAAAATTAATAATTTGCAAGAAATTTTCATTGAAGTTAACTTGCTCTTAAATATTATGAGTTTTAATTGCAATATTTTGGAAAAAAAAGAAAATTTTATGAAAAATATTTTTTAATTATTAAAAATTTTTTCACCCATATCAATTGATTTCTAAATGAACAAATGTTTAAAAGAGTATCAAATTCAATCATAATTCAATAAAAAAAATCAGTATAATTTCGTGGGCTGGTAAAATTTAATTTGTTGCGGTATCTTAATGAAATTGTTTTATGTGAACAAAATTAAAAAAATGCAATTTTGTTTTTCCTTCTTTTGTGTTTAATGTTTTAAATTAAAGTTTAATTTCTTCGTGTAAAAATTAAGAGAAGTTAAAATGAAAAAAAGAAGTTAAAAGAACCTAAAAGTAGCATTTTCTTATAAGCTTCAGTGTTTCCTATTAGTTCCTGCATATGAAAATCTGTAGTTTAAGCTACATTAAATATATTTCAATGTACTTACTTATCGTGTCTTACGAAATAAAATAATATTAGAATATTTTAAGCTAAGTGTTGCTTGATAAATATATTGATATTTTGGATTAATTCTTTTGTGTGCTTTGAATGTTTGATATTAGTAGTCGTTTGATATTGTAGTAATAGTAGTACAAACTTACAAAAAAAGAAAAAAAAAAACTTGGCAAATTTTGCATTTTTTTTCGTTCTTTTTCGTTCTTTTTTTCTGTACCCAAAAACGTTAAAATGTTTAAAAAATGTTTTTCGCTCATTGAAAGAGAGTTGGGAAGAAGAAAACAACCAAATTTAACGTTTGAATTATGATCATCTGTTAACAGAAAATATTAATTTTTACTGCAACTTTTTTAATAACACTAATTTTTACAGCACAATTTTTAACAATTTTTCTAAAGTTGAACCGATAGAAAATGTTAACAGTATTCCATCAAAACATTATAACAAACGAAATACAAACAATTTTTACTTCTAATAAAAGTTGTAGTCAACAAAGTATATTAGGTTACAAGATTTTTTAAGGTTATATTTATTAGAAGGAATTTATTTTAGTGTTGGGATTTCATTACGTAATATACATTATTGAACACTAGAATTCATAACATAAATATAACTTGTCTCACAATGAAATTGTTACAGTGTGGGAAAAATTAAAGTATTTAAGATAAATTGTAATTTTGTGTTGCATACAAATGAAATTAATAAAGTTTTTTTGTGTTAATCTTTTCTATAGGAAAAAAACTTTTCTATTTAAAAAAAAATTATCTGTTGTTTAAGTGAGTGAATTAATTATAACTTAAAGTTATTCATAAAATTTCTCAAATGTTCATTGCTAACCTATTCTACATACAATAAAGCCTAGAAATAAGAAAGAGATTATATTTCCAAAGAGCTGGCTGGTTGATAAATTTGAACAGTAAAAAATAGATGTTCTCGACCTATATTATGTTTTAAGTTTTAGAAATTTTCAGTTCTGCGTTTTTTATACGAACTGAAATATTAGTTTAAAATATATTCAATTACAATTAAAATGATATCTAAGACTTTAATTAATGACCGGTATGTTTTAATAAATTCTTTATCCATGATCTTTTCATATAGTTCGCAAAGTAGCTCAAATTATTTTTGATGAAAACTTATATAACTGTAGTTTTAGATAATTTTTTTGGGAAATCCGAAAGATTGAGTTAATAAAAATGAATATTGCTCACACACAGTTCAAAATTAAGTTTATTTTTCCAAGTTAGATTTAATAAGCTAATTTTTACCCGTTTCTGAGTACTGCAAGCCTTAATCTGTTTCTTAATATGTTAAGTTGACTGTTTTTTTCAAAGAGGAATAAAAATTCAGTTTGTTTTGAACTCCTCAGCCAATTGAACAATTAGCATTAATGTTCCTAGCTTTTGAGGTAAAAATAAGATTCATAAGAAAACCAAACTCAAACGTAACTCAATTTTGAAATTATTTTGTTTTATAAGCGAATGTATTACTTTAATTTTTGATATTTCTCTAAAAGTTACAAATATTATCATTTTATCCCGCTTACTCTAATTAATTACACATTAGAGAATGTTAAAAAAAATTATTTGTAGTAATTATCAATAAAAATTTTGAGAGTAACTTGCCAAATGGCTCTTATTTTTTGAATAAAATTGAATAAATAAGTTTCTAAATAAAGTGATACATAAATTTTTCTTAAATCGTTTATATAATTTAATATTACATTTAGTTTAATTATAAAGATAATTCATAATATTTTTCTTTTCAAATAATTAATTAATCGTATTCTTGTAAGCTATTTAAAAATGAATTCGGGTTATTGTGAGGTCAAACTGATACAGTTCCTGAAGAAAAAAAACATTCTGATGCTGAAATACTTAATAATATTTAAATGCTGAATAATATTATACAGTAATGATACGTTTGTGACTAATTAGAAATGGCAGAAGTCTTCAAAAGCATTGCTTCTAAAGTATTTCATGTTTTTGAGTAGTTATTAATTATATATACATAATATGTGGATATGTGGATCTTTAATGTGTGGATAGCATATAGTTCCTACATGCTTTGAAAATTACTGTTAAAAGCAGCGGCATTCAGGGAGCCGGTACTTTTTATCGTAAAATCTATTTTTACTGAACCAAAAATCTGACCGCTAAGAGACAATAAATTATGATATACGGCAATTTTTATATCAATAATTACCGTAAAATCACTGAATCATTCTAATTAAATAAATATTACGATAAAAATTACGGTATAATATTTTACAGTAAAAATGGATTTTACCGATGATGCACCCAAAATTAAAGTACTTTAAAACCATAATTTGATTTAGATTTTTAACAGTGCAGTTAATCTTTTAACAAAATACTTTTCTTACTTTAAGCCTTTTAAAATTTTAACATTCATTTATTTAGAATTACGAAAAAGAAATTTTAATGTTTTTTGAAAGTTGTATACTCTTGTATTTAATTTGAAATACTATAGAACTGTTAATTTTATTAGTATTTGTGAATCCTATACAATTTATTCAAGTTCTGAAGTAATTTTTTAACAAAAGAAATTGCTTAATTTTAATTGTTTAATTGATTAATTTTTTTAAATTTAAATATAGCATTAAAATATGTTACCTTGGTCGGGCATGACGACCAAATATTTCGTCGAGTCTTTCCAAAAAAGTTACAACCATCAAAATATCTTTCGCATCGGCCTCTGAAATAGTCTCACTTGCGGGAATCATAGCCGCTAAAGCAAAAGTAATAGGGACTATTACGAAAAAAATAACTGTTGAATTTGCCATAACTGTAACAGAGCTAGAAGAATAAGACTTTCAGGATTTGAAGAACGCAATACTCATGGAGAAATTTTGGAAAACAGTCCTATTTATCAGAGCAGTAATTTCTTGAGTCACGCGAAATATATTTTAGTAAAAACAACTGCAATACCATATTAAAGATTACGGGTCATTTAGTTTACCCTATATATAAAGATGGTCTTTAAAAATAATCGACGTTTGATCGCAAACACCAAGCATTCGTGCACAAATAAGCATTCATGTATTCGGTACTCGACACTGGTGTTGACATAACGTAGGAAAACAACTAACTTTTATTTACCAAGGGAAGGGGACAGAGCTATATATGATCAGGAAAATAATTTATCAGATATATTGATTGCAAGAAGACGAATTCTCAAAATGTGCATGTCGTGTATGATTCTGATATGAACAATAGTATTTTATGTGTTACAGACATAACAAATTAATATAAACATACTCGTAAATTTTAGTTTTATTTTAATTTTGTGATATAAATGAAGCTCTCGGGTTTCACAATAATTTGGCGTATCTTTGATTTAACGACGCTTAAACAGTTAGGACATATGTATTTATAATTTTATTAAAGTAAGTTGTTATATTGGTACCAGTTTTGAAATACTGCTTAGCTAATAAATGAATCAAATATTTTATCTTTTAGGAAGTTAAAATAGGTTAAAATGAAATAGATGTAACTAGGATGAATGGTGCTCCAGAAATACATTGCATCAATCTGTTGTTTATCAACAAAGCGAAAATGCAGGGTAGATGATGACTAACTTAGACTGATGGCTTTTCAAAAATTTATAACTGGAAATTTTCTCGGTATGTTCCTGAGTATTGTTTGGAAATTTCATGACAGATGGCGCCGAGATAGCAAACTTGTAAGGCAAAGAAAAATAATTTAAAAATATACTTCAACGAATGAAAATCAAATTATTATGTTTTCGAAATTTTCTCCATTATCTGCTATGTCTTTTTATATTTTATATTTTATACCAGTCGTTGAATAATCGACCCAATTTTTGGGTTTACGACTACTAATGTTCAACTACTTAGCCTTGTAATTTTGAACCCAATTCAGAAGACAAGGGAACTCCTGGATCAAGTATTGGGAGATATTTGCCTTGGTGGAGGACTTTTTGAGGAAACTAACCCGCATTTTCGTTGCATGGTGAGTAAGACCACGAGAACCTCCCACGGTAAGCTTGACGGCAAAGGAACTCTAACCCATGAGCCATCTACTACTGAGGATATTTTACGTCAGCACTGTGGTGGATGCAAGCCGGATGCTGATTCGTATCAACCAGCCATCACTGGGATTTGAACCCGGTTCACCTCATTGGAGGGCAATCGCTCTATCTCCTGAGCCATCGCGGCTCCTCTGTTATTTCTTGTCATAGTCGGTGAATGAAATCAGCTCACCAAGCAGAAAGAACAGTAGAAGGGACTTTCAGCGCCATCTGTCGAAAACTTTTTATGCTAAAACCGGGGAGTCTGAGTGAAAAATTTGTAACCGGTCACATAAATTTGCAGCAAGAGTTCTTTTTTTAAAAATTAATCCTATTCATTTTTACAGATTTTTTAAAACCGCCCGTTTCATTTAAGACATCCTTCATATGAATAATCTTAGAACAGTATTAATTTGAAAAATTATAATGCAGTATTGTCTGGTATCAATGCAATAATTCGGTTAAAAGGAATGAGTTACCTATGCAAGAAGGGGGTACATAGGTCGCTAGTGATCTTTCCCTTCTTCATCTTTTTTTACTTCCTGTTTTTCTTACTGACTCCGTTTGTAACACTATTTTATTTCGTTACTTTGAATGCGTAATGTCTGTAGTCCTTGCTCATTATAATCAGCTTCCGGTTCTTTTGCCTCTAAATTTTTATGCTCTTATGCCTAAATTCAAGTCAGTTACTTCTCGTTTGATATTTAAGTCTAGTTTGAATGTTTGTCAAACGTTACTTTCAAAATAACGTGTCAAAGCTGTTTTTCGTTAACCGTCTTTTTTATTTGAATTTCTGTTCACATTTGGTAATTAACATACCTTTTTTCAAAAATTTATTCTTTGATTAGTTTGTGAAATGCAATTTTTTTAAAATTTCCATTGGCTGATTAATTTTTCTTAATTGTTTTGTAAACAAAATTATTAAAATTAAAAATGGAAGTCATGTATTTGTGAAAAGAGTGGGTTGGTGGAAAATTGGAAAACAAAAGTTATGAGAAATATTTCTTTCCAATCCCCCAAAACATGTAAGTATGAAAGTATGAAATACTTTTAATTCATAATCACATCAAGATATGTTTAATATCAAGCAAAACGATTAAAATTGGAAACAGTAGTTCAACATAGTTGTGTTCAGTTGTTTCAACTTAATTCACCCAACAGTAGTAAAATAATTTAAACAACCTGAACTAAAAATGAATGTGCAATGGCTGTAAATGAGTTTAACTGGAGAAACTATTTACTAAAAATGAGATTAAAAAAGGAGTCTTAAAAAATTATCTTGTAAAAAAACATTAATTGGTAGTTTCCGAAAGGTGAGAGCATAACACTGATATAAATTTTAAGCTTTGAAAACAATTTAGTTTAAACTTAATCCATAGTAAAATATTAATCCTTAGTAAATTTACCATGTGATTAGTAAACTAAGAAGCAAAGTAAAAAAGTTAGTAAATTTGAAATTAAGCTAATTCTTTCTTACTAAAGCTTTCTATAAATACCTAAAAATTATTTTGGAATTATTTCTTTAAATCTTTAAATTAATGTTATCATTTATTTAAATAAATTTTTTAAATTTGTTTGAATTATTTGAAAAATTATTAGGGCCAATTTTGGACATCCATGCTGTTAACTGAACTAATGTCACATTAACACAATGTTTTTAATAGTTTCTAGAGGCTTACAAATGAAAAAGCGAATAAAGAATTTCTAATAATGAAGAATGAATAGTTGAACAATTATTTGATAATGCCCTTAACAAATGGTAGAGCTAGATAATTTTTATTTTTTTGCATGAAAGATTTTCATAAAAAAGTAATTTATATTCTTTGATGTATGCTCAAATGTAATGACCGAAATAGTATTAATATTTTAACAATAAAATAGATGGAAGTAAAGACTTTAAACTAATTTATCGATCCTCAAATAATTTTTCCAATATTTCAAAGTATTTTCAGCGCATTTTTATGAAGTTTTTTTTTTTTTTTTTTTTTTTTTTTTTTTTTTTTTTTTTTTTTTTTTTGCAACAAAATGAATTTTTTTACTCATGAAATAACGAAAAGTAAAAGTCATGAAACGATCGTACTCAGATTTTTTATCTCTTAAATTTATTGTTTCGAGATTATCTGATGCTCTAAAATTATACAAAAAAGAAGTTACTATTGAGTTAGTATTTTTAAATCATTGAGCATTGTGCATAAATAATGAATGCTTACTACATAATCAATGATGAGGTTAATATTTTGGCCAAAGCTCAAAATGCGTGTTTAAGAAAATGGATACAGTTCGAAATATGTGTTTGAGAAATAGGAGATAACTCAAAATGAGTGTTTGAAACAAAAGAGTCAGCTTAAAATGAGTGTTTAAGAAATTTGTCACAGTTCAAAAGGCTTATTTAAGAAAATTAATTTGAATTACATTTCAGAATTAAAAGAATAAGATCATAAAAAAGGTTGTCAGAAAATTAAAATTAAAGAATAATCAGACAAAAGCAAAATTGTGAAAATTAATCTTGGCTAAATTATGATTTAACAAATACAAATGAAATCAATGCTACAAGTAGCTCTTCATACAAAAAATTTTTACAAAAAATATAAATTCTGAATATTTTGTCGCTTATGTCAATTTTTCCATTGTGAGGCAGTATAGGCAATCGCAAAAATAAATGTATCCTTTTTCTTTCCATTGAACTTCCTTATAATTGTTTTTTTTTGTTCTGACAAAATATCTTTTCATTGATATGTCTTCTTGTTTCGGCTGAGATGAAGCAAAATAAACTCTAAAAATTTAGTAAACATATTAATAAAAAACTTTTATCTCTAGTACACACTAACTAAATAAATCATCCAAGATAATAATGTCAAAGTAGAACGAGCAAGCCACGATCCATTAACGGGATCGATTATCTGACTAACTTATGAGGTCAGTAGCCTTTTTATATTTCTAATTCATAAAGTTGAATATATCCTTACTCATAGCAGCTAAAAATTTCGAAGTTTTTTTATTTATTTAAGTCTTCAAAATAAAATACATTAAACAAGGAAGGAAAACATAGTTAAAGAAATACTCATAAAAACAAAAGAATTTAATAAAAATGAATACAGAAAAGCATACAAGAAATATATATATATATTGAAAATGGTTTCTTGTTCGAGTTTTAACATGTTAATTTACCAGAAAAAAATATTATTTTAAATATTTAGTTGTGAAATGCAAAGGTGGGTAAAATTACAAAAAAATATAACTTAAATTTATTGCCTTAAAATTTTCAAAAATTTATTTGCTCTTAAAACGCTTCTACAAAACTTTTCTATTAAGCTATAAAGAGTCTTAACCCTTATGAATTTCTTATTTTTAATAAGTAAAATTTTGAAATCAAACGTCAAGTGGGTGCAGTTAATGGGAAAAAGTACATAATTTTTTTACTTTTTTCAAAAAAAGCATATGGATGTATTTCTGCATGATCATGAACAATCAGTGTTTAAGTTCTACTAATCTACTGCTTACAATATAGTCTTTCAAACTTAATTTTAATATATAAATAATTGTTTTCACACCTGATTGCTTCTTATGTAAATAATCGCAAACAGTCCGTAACACCAGTCAAAATGACGTTATACTCAGATAGCAAACCCAACAGCAAAATTTTTACAGATCAAGAAATAAACTATCAAAGATTCTAACTGCGTTCGGAAACTATAAAATAGTTTTAGAAAAATTAGAAAAAAGAAAAAAAAATGCAATGGTAATTTTGTTACATAAAGGGATATGAGGTTTTAAGCATATGATGCATCACAATGCATTTAAGGCTTACATCAAAAACAATTCACAGCTAGCAGTGCTTTTCGTTGGACGAATGATTGGCGACATATTCAGTGAGGTAAAAATTGTAACGTAAATAAACGAAGAAGGAAAGAAACAACAATGTCATCAAAACGTCGCCTACTACACTTCAGCAATAAAATTTAAAAAAAAAAAACATGCATTAATAATGAATATTTCTCTATAATTATTGCATTAAGGTTAACTTTTGTTCTTATTTATTAATATTTACTTGTAAGATAGATTTAAAATTATAAATTTGGATCTTAGAATGAATGAAAGGGAATAATTGGGACTATCATGATGGTTCAAAGAAAAGAACATTCTAATTTGTGCAATAAATGAAATAATTTTAATTCCAAAAAGTGAAGTCACTTACCTGAAAATTTATAAGGTCCTCCTTTAGCAAATTTTTCCATGCAACCAAATGCAGCACAGCGAACTACTTTATTTTAAGATTTCTGAATTTAAAATTCCCTTATCGATTATCTTCTATTGAAATAACAAGGAGAAACGGAAAGTAAAAAGTTTCTCTCGTCATTCCCCCTCCAGTCACGTGGTTTCATTCGGATAACAAAAATTAACGTGATGTGCGTGACTACATACATTTCCCCTCTATAGTCGTAGTACGTGAAAGTTCGATCATTAAATCAAATGCTATTAAGGTGTTCGTATTTTTTTTGCGCACAATACATTATGGTAATAAATATTAAAAAACATTTGTTTTTCTTTGAAGTAAACTCCGTGCTTAAATTACAATTAATCATATAAATGCAATTACTTAAATTCCTTCCAGCTACTCAACATTCTTTTAAAATAAACATGTTTTTCAAAAACATGGTGTATTGAATTTTTTCCCAATTAACACACAAATCACATGTTTAGTTCCAATAGTGTTACATAAGTAGCTTAAATAAGTAAATACATATACATAGATTGGTATAAATTTATGAGTATTTAAAATTATTTAAACATTTAACAAAAATCCTCATCATTCTATTAATTCAAAATATATACCGAGGGCTTGAATACTTTATTATCAAAACTGAGTTAAGTTCCAACTTCTCCAACGAATTTAAAAAATGGGTTTTGAATATTTTGTTTAAAATTTTAATTTTTAATTCAAATATATTTCATTAAAATTATTTATGCATCAAATGCAGAACATCAGCGAAAAAAAGGAAAAATAAACGAGAATTAAAATAAACTTTTTAAAAATCGGCCAGAAAAATGTAGAGAAATTTGTTCCGAAAATTTCTTAATTATCTTATTATCTACTGTTTTTAATTTTTTTTATAGTAGTATTTGATTTTTAAATATATTTCGTTTCAATGACGTTAATAATAAATTTACAAATTTTTCTTAAAAAAAATTAAACAGAGTTTGTTTTAAATCAACTCATTGTTTAAATTCAAACCAAATACGAATATAAAAATAGTCTAAACAATTTGATAAAAACTATGCAGCGCTTCTTAGAAGAAAATATGAATTTTCGGGAAATCGAATAGTGCCATATTTATAAGTATAGATGGCAGCACTAAATGTTTTAGAACAAAAAAAACTGAGAAAGTAGTTAATTTTATTTTTTAATAATTTTTTATCGATATATGTATTTTATTCCAGTCTTTAAAATTGTTAGATTTTATGTAGATTATATTGTTTTATTTCATCAAAAATAAATTTTAATTTAATGTTTTATATTATTTCTTTAGGAATATTTTTAAATTGAGCATCATGAAACATTTACAAACTCTTGGGGGCAAACCCGATAATGTTTTTATTATATAGATAGTAAATTACCCAAAATATCAAAAGCATTCGCCAATTTTCGAAATTCTTCCCCAAATGCAAATCTTCATAATTTTTCACGATTAATTTTTTCCACTAGAAAACTATTTTACTGTAGTTTATTTCAGGCTTATATTACTTATATTATTTGGATCCAATTCTAATTGGTTAAGTTGCGTGTCTATCGAAAAGTACTGCAATATAATAAAAAAAACTGATCCAAGGTAGCAAAATGATATTATCTAACTTTAGAAAAATGGAATATAATACTGCCGTGCTAGAAAACGCTAGACTCCTGAATTCGATCTTCTAATATTAGAGTCATTATTATATAAAATTAAATAGTAATCGATCTAACATTCGAACTTTTCAAATTATCATCCATTTCATTCATTTTGGTCCAGCATCACGTTTTTGAGAAAGAACAACAAATATTATTAATAAATAAACATTTATTTATGAAAGAAAACAATAAATATTACTTAAAATATCATTACTAGGCAATGCAATTTTATTGCAGAAAACGCAAGAAAATATTAGTGGAGGTAAACTGTGTTCGCGAACGATATAAAACTGGAGAAACTTTTTCAACTGTTGAGTTGTAACTTCTTCACGATTGTAAACATCGCCATATTGTTCATGGTCGGCAGCTAGAATGAATTTTTCAATTTCAAAAGTGTTTATAATTTAGTAATTTTTCAGGACATTTCATAAATTTTAATGATAGATACATATAACCTTAAAGTAGCATCGTAGGTAGTGTCTCTCTTTCAGTTAAAAATCAGCTATAAATGTAATATAAATCACTTCAATACATGTTGTGTTTGAGAGGATGATGATGTAGAAATATTCAGTGTACTTAATAATCTTGACCACTTAATCGAAACATTTAAGAATTAATTTAATGATTATGTATCTAATAAAACCAGTAAAAATTATGATTGTGCTCATTCTTCACAATGAATAGTTCGCGCGTAGTAGTTGACTACTCTGTTAAAACGTATTGTCTATCTATAAATAATAAGTATTGTAGTTAGTTTAGAATATGCTTGCAAAAACAATATTTACTTGGTTTTTCGCATCTGATAGAATTTCTCTGCAAAAATGATAAAGATAAGAAATAATTTTCAGCAAATAAGTTTGTCGTGTTAAAATAATTGTTAATTAATCGGCTACTTTTCAGTTAAAACCGTTACATTTTAGAATGTTTGAAATTTTTTTCATATGACGAACATTGTTGTTACTTTATTAAAATTTTCTGTCTAAAATAATGAGCTAAGCATCTTTATTTTCATTTCTTGAATATAGACTGAATTTCCTGTTTTTGATGCATCATTATTTATATTAATTCGTAAATGATAGTAAATGATTAAAAAATAAACAACAATATGGTCTATTCGAAGTGCGTTTACATTGAATGAAGAGCAGGGCTGAAAGGGAGTTACAATTTTTATTCAGGAAGTTTAAAAAAAATGGGAACATTTACTGGTGGTGGCTCCATGAGCTTTTGCAATGCACAAAAATATTTAGATAGTTAAGTGTCATTATGCTTTATCTTTAAAAAAAAATAATAGAAAGAATTGAATTTGCGATATTTTTGTATCAGTACATACTCGAATCTTCACTTCAAATAAAAAGGGCTTAAGCGTTTTGTAATATATTTTCTTTTAAAAGAGAAAGAATACGTCTTTTACTTTGAAAGCGGTTAAAAATTAAATGTTTTTCGATTCTTGCGTGGCGATACCGAGATTTTTTGGCGTAGGTATTGATATGGAAATCTAGCCATTAAATTTTATTATAAGGGATATCACGTTTTCTTAAAGTCATTTTCAAATTAAATGATTAAAGTTTTAAGTAAATATTCAATGCTTAAGTTTCAAATTTACTGTTTTCAATGTAAAGTAAGTTAAACTTTTTCTCTTATAATTTTAGCTTCGTCTGCTGGATTAAGAAGCTAATCTAATAGGAAGAAACAGTTCAATTTTGAGATGCTCTTTGGACACAGCAAATGGAAAATGACACACTCTGGTAGAAAGGGGGCGTAAGTTTGATGCTGACAGAAAACAGAACTGGCGTGCACATGCTGCAAGGTGCACTTTAAATCTGTCGAATCTGAAAGTCTTCTTATTGATTGTTGTGTAGAAGTTTGAAGGAAAACGCGTGCCTGTGTGAGTGTGTTTGTGTCATATACACATAATTAACTGTTGCTAATCATTTAATGGAATCTTTCAAAAAAGCATTTAAAGATTTCCAGGTTTATCGCTCGGAAATATAGTTGCAAGTACAGAAATTTGCAATTGAAGAAATAAAACTGTATGAAAGGGCTGCTAAGTCCTCTTGTTGGTTGTTGTGAGACGTTGGGAAAGCTTGGGGAGAGACGCGTACATGTGTGATTCATCCCTGCTGTTCACATATACACATTGTTTACTGTATACACATTGTTAACTGTGGCTGACCATTTTATAAAATCTTTCAAAAGGACATTTAAAGATTCCTCGATTTATTGCCTTGAAATATAATTGCACGTAAGCAAAACATTGCAATTGAAATAAAAAAACTCTGCATGAAATGGCTGTAAAGTTATGGAAATTTTTCTTATTTAAAAGTAATAATAAATAAAATGATAGCACATAGTCTAAGTTTTGCAATTATTGCAAAAAAATGATCATTTAAAAATTGAGCAATTTTATTTTAGGATTTTGCGGAAAATTGCTTTTTTTTCAAGTTAAAATTTCCACTCAATTCAAATGTAATTATAACTTTATAATTATATAGTGTGGTTTTTATTACATAATTTCAGAATATGAATAATGTATGATTATTTTGAAATTATAAATGGCTGGAGTAAAATGAGAAATGACTAGAGTTGATAAAATTGGCCAGATAGAAAAAAAATATTAATACATTTAAAATTAAAAATAAATACTTGGAAATGATTAATGATAAAAAATTTATCAAAAAACTCATTGCATAAAGAACAGAAAAAATTATTAATAAAAGTCTAGGTACTCAAGTATTATTTCTTAATTAAATTTAAAATATTTATTCCAAAAATCATCTGAACACTAAACATACTTTGGAATAACTGAGTAGAAATTGGATGGTAGCAGAATACGGCAGTATAATTTTATTTAGTATTTCTGTATTTCTAAGTAAATAATGCTTGGAATGACATTATAAAACTATTATTCCATGTTTTACTGCTTCCCAACAATACAGAAAATTAAGTAAAATTTTATCGCCGAATTATTCGTCCACCATCTAAATCTTCCCCTTGCTTACTCCAAAAATAAAATGTAACGCAAAATAATATCAGAAAATACAAAATACTATATTACATAGCATCATAACCAATTCAAAATAATGTTACGGAAAACGCTAGATAATATCAGTTTGGATAAAAAATATTATATAATGCCGAGTAAACAGCGACCTTTTGTATGTTTCTAATATTAAAAGATGTGCAAGATAATTTCGGGTTTTTGGCAGGCCAATTTCGCCTGACTGTCAGCCTCCTCGTTGCCGTGGTGTCCGACGTGAGCTTTAATCCAATGGATTATCATGTTTGATTTATATTGGTCTTTCATCAGTTTAATTAAGCAATCGTTTTCCTCGGGGTTTGCCAGTGATTGTAATCCCGAAAGGGAATCGGAAAAAATATGAACATCTCTATTTAATTTGTTCTTAATTATCCAGTACATTGCCTGAAGAATTGCTCATAATTCTGCTTGAAAAACGGATGAGTAGTTATTAAGTCTATATCTATAACAATCTATTTGAATATCCCCATCGTACACCACGAAGGCGCATCCCACGCGGAATTCGTTATTATAAATTAATCTAGATCCATCTGTGTAGATCTCTATATCATTGCCTATTGGTGGATCAAAATTATAAGGAATAGAAATGAGCCCCGAAGGGTGTCTGGGCGTGATTTCCGGTATTGTTATAACGTTATCCTTATGTAAATAAAGATTAGCCATATCAGAATTTGTCTGAATAATCAGCTCCAACGGAACCGTCCCAGCCAACACCTGAAGTGCCGATGTCGAGGTGGTTCTATAAGCCTTAGTGATGTTCAATAAGGGTATTCTTTCGATCCTTTAAAGTTTATTAATTATTCTGACGTGATTTTTGAACCATACTTCAGACCCGTAAGAAATGATTTTAATTATACTGTTTGGATATATAAACTTACGTATTTCTGATGTGATCCCCCAATCTACCCCGGACAATCTTTTAAATTTAGCATAGAATGATAAAATTTTATCGTATAAACCATCAAAGTGCGGCAACCAGGAGAGCTGACAGTTTATCCGAAACCCAAGGTACATTATGGTGTCACTAATAGGAATATTTTGATTTTGAAGTTTCACTGTTTGTTTCCTCGCTATTTTCCTGGATTTTGGAAATACAATTGCTTGGGTTTTATTGACACTAAAATGGAGATTCTGTGTCTCTGCCCATGATTGATATTTCTTTAGAATATCTGTGGCTCTTGGTCCCAGTCTATTTACTATAGTTCCCGTTACCAGTACCAGAAAATCGTCGAGAGATGTGCAAGATAATGTTAGATTATATATATATATATATATATATATATTAAACCTCCCCCTATACGAGTTTTTTTTTCCAAATTCGTAATTTTGTTGAATGCAATCATGCATAAGAACCAAATACTTACGTTTGGAAAATTGATAACAAAAGAATGAAGTACTTATTAAAACATAATAAAATAGTATGAAATTTTTTAAAGAAAATATAAAATAATAAAAA
Organism: Parasteatoda tepidariorum; assembly: GCF_982258835.1. NCBI lineage: Eukaryota > Metazoa > Arthropoda > Arachnida > Araneae > Theridiidae > Parasteatoda > Parasteatoda tepidariorum. Next base: position 30,988,146 of record NC_141765.1, on the reverse strand, counting down.
TTTCATTTTACAATTAAATATATATATTTACTGAGAATTTGCGGTTACGACTAATAAGATTAAATATAGCATTCTTTTTTAAAAAATTATTTAACACAAATTTATAAATTGGGACTCAACTTCGACAGTACTTCCAAGTCCACGATACGTGTTACAAAGACTATGCTATTATTGTTAGTAGTAGCCGATGTACGTGAGACGGAAGTGACGTCATCACTCAAAGTCAACCGGAGCTTATTTCTGCCCCAACCGGAAGATGCTTATTTCTGTCAGACCGGAAATTGCTTATTTCTGCCCGCATATTAACCGGAAGTTGATTATTTCTGCCCGCATATTAACCGGAAGTTGCTTATTTCTGCCCGTGCGCTTATTTCTGCCCGTGTGCTTATTTCTACCCGTCTTAAATCGAAACTTCGTCTGCAGCGTCATGGGGAGCTTATTTCTTTTTTTCTTAAGCCTAAAATATTTTTAGTTTCGGTTTCTGTTTTTAATATAGTTTCGTTTTTAAATATTATTTTCATTTATTACTTTTTTTTGAGGGTGGCAACACATAATAATTTTAATATTAGTTTCTTGCGGTGGCAACACGTATAAACTTTGTTATTTGGGGTGAAATATTGTATATTATGAAGTAATGACGTCATCTTTTTATTACTTAATACATAAATGATATCATGCTTTTACTCTAGTGGCGCCATCTATGTGGGGATGTTAGAAATAAAATAACTTTAAATCTATTTTAATATTTAATTCTGCTTTATTATTATTTATTAAATATAATTAATGCTGAAGATCGAACTCACGCCAATTAAAAAGCCTTCGTGGGTCAGTAGTTGGATATCATAACCACTGACCCACGAAAGCTTGGTTAGATATGTGTTAATAAGTTAAACTTTTGTATTCTGAGCACGTGTATAAATGAAAAGGATTTGATATCAATATCATCCTACAGTTTCATCGATATATTTTTCACTTGGCAGTTATTAAGTAATTATTTCTGCCCCTCTTAAGGATATTATAACTTTCTCTGGGTGGTAACGGTACTGACCATACACATGTTAAGATTTGACGTGTTTTGTGTGATAACACAACTACTGGTTACAGAGAGAGTCATTTTGGTAACATATAGCAAGCTAGATCTTGGGCTATGACGTATGTGTTGAATTCAGTTCCTTTCACTTGCGCTGGTAAATAGTTAAGCATGTGACAGTTTAGCATTTTTCTGATAGGTTGTTAGAGTTACACTTTCATGATTTGGCAACTAGAAGGATAGAGTGACTTAAATTCCCTAACCCCTTCTTATATTAGTATTTCACTTGTTCTTCTGTTGTGTCTCGTTTAAGTTTTTGAAAGTTTTTCAATTCACCAGGTCGTTATGGACGGTTATTTAAAGAGAAAACATGCTGAAACTGAAGTAAGTACTATTTATTTCTTAGTAATTTACTATGCTTTTAACTTTATTGTTAATAGAATTGTTTTATTTTAACTTCTAGCACTAATTCGTTTTTAGGCAGAGCATGTGACAAAACTTGGGAAATTTTAAAAATTTTATAACTACGTTATTTTTATTATATAGATGATAAATAGTATATTGATAATGTTAAATAGTATTATTCATAAAACTACTGAGATGCGTTAATCTGTATCTTTAATTAACCAAGAGAAAGTAAATTGTTTCGTACATTTTAATTAATTATTTTTATTTTGTTAATAATAAAAATTACTCATCTTCTTAGTTACAAATTAGGAATAGTTATTATTTTTTTCTCATTAACGTAATCTAAATGAAGTTAATATTTGTTAAATTAACTTTCTATTTGTTAAAATTTATTAAGTACGTCTACTGTGAATATTAAAAGTATTAGAATTAAAGGTATATTAATTTTAAATCAATAAATATTAGTTTATACGATTAGATATTTTTATCCCTATCGTTTGGATTTACGGCTATCAATGTTGTCATTTTTGAACCCAGAAGACAATGGAACTCCTAGATCTTGAGACAATACATGTCTTCGAAGTGGACTTTGTGAGTACCCATGTTATATGAGGAGGAAAACTACGAAAACCTCCTACTCTTAGTCCGACGACAAATAGTGGGATTGGTTTCGTTAACCAGTATCCTGTGAATGTACAGAGATCAGAGGAAAACTTAAGGTTTTAATAAAATAAATTTTTATAATTTAAAAAATACTATATGAATTCTAATGGCGTCATCCATACTTAAAATGTTAGAAAGAGACTATATTCATAACTCTTAATTTTAGTTATTTTTTAACATAAATACAGTTGATATAAATGACTATAATTATTATTTACCTATTCAATATTACCTATTATAAACCTATTCAATAAAAAATACACCCTCTAATAATTAATACAAAAAAGTTTTCATAGAAACTAGAAAATTATTACAAAAATATGAAAATTATTTTTGAAAAACTGGAAATTTTTTACAAAAATAAAATTATTTTCAGAAATATTAGAAAATCTCCCTCAGTAATAAAAATATTTTCTAAAGACTAGAGCATTTTGTTAAAAAGAATGAATAACGACATATTTATATTATCAATTAAATTTCCTTAAAATTTCAAATGAATTATTTTGAATCTAAGAAACATGTAATGGGAATTTTTGCCGCTTTAAATTCATTTATATTAAAAACATATTAGTTTTATTATAATTTAATATTATAATAATGCAAATAACTCACTTTATTTTCAAACTAGGAGTTAATTTAAAACTAACTATAGCCTTTCTATTTGAAAGTATATATTTAAATGATTCTGATTACAGAACTTGAACGTGTTATCTATTTCTCAAAAAATTTTACAAAGATAATGTCTGTCCGGGACGTTTGGGGGCTTATCCACGTTTTATCAATTAGTCATAATAGCATAGTGCTTCATACTTGTTATAGAACGTGGGAATAAAATCATTTCTTAGAAAATTGTTTAGAAACCCGTGATATATGTTCGCAGAAGTGCTTGGGTGAAACTTTGAATAAAATGTTATTTATTTTATTAAAATATATTTTGTCTTTATAGATCATTTTCACAGGTGAAAAAGCTTATGTTATCAAGAAAAAATTACACTCTTTATTAATTGATACAAAAAGTGTCAGAAAAATATATAGAATTTTCTGAAATATTAGAAAATTTCCTCAATAACATAAATATTTTTCTTAAAAGATAGAAAATTTTTCTAAAAAGTTAGAAATATTTTTTTATAAAACTGGAAAATGTTTTAGCAAAAAGCGAAAATATTTTCTTAAAAGAGAAATTTTTTTGTAAAAACATAAATATTTTTCTTAAAATGTAGAAAATTTTTAACAAAAAGTAAAAATATTTTCTTAAAAGAGAAAGTTTTTTTGCTAAAACATAAATATTTTTCTTAAAAGATAGAAAATTTTGTTAAAAAGTTTGAAATATTTTTATAAAACTAGCAAATTTTTTAGCAAAAAGTAAAAATATTTTCTTAAAAGTGAACGTTTCATATTTGTTTTTGTAAAAAGGTTTATTTTAGACAGAAATCAGGAGGTAAAGACTTTTACTTTGCAAATAAATTCTTAATCGTAGTAATCGAAAGGAGTTATGAACATTATTATAAACATTTTTACTGTGTGTTGTTAATTATTTTTCTTGGTGACTCAAAATTTTCGTTTTTTTTATTGTAGGAAGGAAACAGAAAAGGATTCTCAGCTTTAGTCATTGATTTTGAAGGTTTTCAACTTTCATCAGGGACATACATTGTCAAAGAACTTGCTTTTCATGCCGTAAAAGGTAATCCCATTACCGGAGTGTGTACATTCCAACCACCGTTCCCGTTTGAAGAACTTCCAACACAACAGAAAATGCAATATTCTTGGATAGTCCGAAATATTCATCAAATAGATTGGAACCAAGGAGAATTACCCTACATTAAATTTCATACTATGTTGACTTTTTTGTGTGATATGTATTCACATATCTATGTGAAAGGACTCGAGAAACGGAAATTTTTAGAAATTCTAACCGGCAGAGTGTTTTACAGTTTGGAAGATTTTGGCTGTCGTAAAGTAGATGAACTGATGCCAACTTTTTCATCGTGCACTATACATTCACCAGATTTTAAACACTGTGCTCTCGTTAAGGCGAAAGCATTTGGACGATTTCTACAAGACCTATAAATAGGACAAGCACTCGGAATTCAACATAAAGCTGTTCCTGGAAGTAATATAGTAAATCTTATAAATGACTTTTTTGCGAAATAAAAAATCAGCTCCAGTGGGGAGAAATGTATTTTTAAAATTATTGAACGATGTTCAATTACCAGCAAATTTAGATGCAAATAAAAAAATTGTATAGTAAAAATAAAATTTTTAAGAAAGCTGTGATGTATGCTCGCAGAAGTGGTGAGGTGAAACTTTGAATAAAAATGTTATTTATTTTATTAAAATATATTTTGTCTTTATTGAGCATTTTCACAGGTGAAAAAGTTTATATTATCAAGAAAAATTTCACCCTTTAATAAATAATACAAAAAGTTCCAGAAAAATATCTGGAACTTTTTGAAAAACTAGGAAATTATTACAAAAACATAAATATTTTCTAAAAAGATAGAAAAATTTTTGTTAAAAAGTTTGAAATATTTTTATAAAACTAGCAAATTTTTTTTAACAAAAAGTAAAAATATTTTCTTAAAAGAGAAATTGCTTTTATAAAAACATAATTAATTTCTTAAAGGATAGAAAATTTTTAACAAAAAGTTAAAACATTTTCTTAAAAGTGAAAATTTTTTGTAAAAACATAAATATTTTCTGAAAAAATGGAAAATTTTGTTAAAAGGAAATAAAAATGTTACATTATTTTCCTAGTTCGTTAAGATTTTAAGACGATTACTTTAAGTTAGATCAATAAATATTTTCTATAAAATCATTTTAACATTAATTTTAAATCATGAAGGCAGGAGAATCCGTTAGTTCTATGAAGCATTCAGAGTGCGGCACAAGGACCCATATTTAAATACTACTTTCTACAAAGTTCATCCTCCATCCAGACTCCCATCTCTATGAATTCGTCGAAAAAGCTTAACTTTCCAAAAAGCTTGAGATATGTGGGACTCGATCAGAACTTCATGGTTTCCTAATTCTCGTTGTCTCTTTCTTAAACACTTCCAATGCATTTTCACAACTCTTTTTCATCTTTTTATTGTTATTTGTGGAATGATCTATCTTACTTTTTTTTTGAACAAGATGGTGACAAACGAACTGAAATTTAGAATAGTGTGATTAAGAAAAATATGTGAACTGTTTGCAATTTCAAATTAATATTGAAATGCACAGGTTTAGAATTTTCTACAGTGAAAAGTTTTCGGAACTTCAGTGTTCAAAAAAGTATACAAAACCTAGACGTTAAGACCGTATCCAATGAGAGAGCAAAGCGAGCATCGGATTGCGAAGCAATACGAAATGAACTGCGAAAGCAGTTCCGGGGGTTGGCGAGCGCGAGCGAGCAGGGGGCGAAGCCTCCTAGTTTATGTTAATTTAGAAATATTTTATATAAAATAATACTCCTAACATACGAATATTATAATTAAATAATTTGAATCCGTTCTATATAAAGGATTCCTTCATTTTTATTATGAAACTGCACAAAATTTTCTTCTCTCATTAACATTCGTCATTTATAAATTTTAGGATAAATATATTCGTAAGATTAAAAAAAAGATATTCCTTAATTATTTCTTAAAAACTCGATGAATACTATTTTATAGTATTAATAAACCTCTCGGTACCTCTATTTATCGTTATCTCTTATCACCACATGATTAGTTCAATCCTCAGCAATAATTATATTTAAATTAAATAATAAAATAGATTTAAAGTTATTTTATTTCTAACATTCCCTCATAGATGGCGCCACTAGAGTGAAAATCATGATATTATTTATTTATTATGTAATAATTAACTTGTGTATGATCAGTACCGTTGCCATCCAGAGAAAGTTATAATATCCTTTCGAGGGGCAGAAATAATTACTTAATAACTGCCAAGTGAAAATATATCGATGAAACTGTAGGATGATATCGATATAAAATCCTTTTCATTTATACACGTGCTCAGAATACAAAAGTTTAACTTATTTACGCATATCTAACCAAGCATTCGTGGGTCAGTGGTTATGATATCCAACTACTGACCTACAAAGGATTTTTGATTGGCGTGAGTTCGATCCTCAGCCTTAATTATATTTAATAAATAATAATAAAACAGATTTAAATATTAAAATAGATTTAAAGTTATTTTATTTCCATCATCCCCACATAGATGGCGCCACTAGAGTAAAAGCATGATATCATTTATGTATTAAGTAATAAAAAGATGACGTCATTACTTCATAATATACAATATTTCACCCCAAATAACAAAGTTTATAAGTGTTGCCGCCGCAAGAAACTAATATTAAAATTATTATGTGTTGCCACCCTCAAAAAAAGTAATAAATAAAAACAATATTTAAAAACGAAACTATATTAAAAACAGAAACCGAAACTAAAAATATTTTAGGCTTAAAAAAAAGAAATAAGCTCCCCATGACGCTGCAGACTAAGTTTCGATTTAAGACAGGCAGAAATAAGCACACGGGCCGAAATAAGCAACTTCCGGTTAATATGCGGGCAGAAATAAACAATTTCCGGTCTGGCAGAAATAAGCAACTTCCGGTTGGGGCAGAAATAAGCTCCGGTTGACTTTGAGTTGAATAAGGATGATGCAGACAAGATGCTCAAAATTTTAATGAATAATGCTGAGGTTTTCTCTAAATCTTATGCTACTCTAGGCTCTACTAACGCAGTTATCCCTGAATTTAAATTATTACACCAATTTCCTATTCAGACTAGACCGTATCCAATTCCTAATATTGCCAAATCATTTGCTAAAAAAGAGATTCAAAAATTGTTGGAAGCAGGCATTATTGAACCTTCATCTTCAAATTATTGTTTTCCGGTTATTTTTGTCAAGAAGAAACCTTTTGTTAATGACCCCAACTTACAAAAATTCCGCATGGTCATTGACTATCGCTTACTAAATTCTGTAACTGAGACTTTTAAAATTTGTTTACCTAAAATAAATGACATTTTACATGACATTTCTGGAAAAGCATTCTACACGGTTTTAGATTTAAAGAGTGCATTTTTTCAACTGCAATTGAAAAAGCAGGATAGAGCCAAACTTGCCTTTTGTTGCGAAATTGGAAATTTTCAGCCCACTCGTCTTCCTTTTGGATCTCGTAACAGCACTTCTTATTTCCACAATTTAATTTCAAAGTGTTTAGATGATATAAAAGGGCCTAATGTACAATATTTTTTAGATGACATAGTGATTGCTGCTAATTCAATAGAAGAGATGATTAATTTTTTGATTAAAGTCTTTGACAGACTTAAAAAATTCAACTTAACTTTAGATCCTGCAAAAATTCAAATATGTAAATCTGAGATAGTTTATTTAGGTTTTAAACTTCATGCAAATGGTTTTTCCCCAGCTCCAGATAATGTAAAAAAAATTGTAAACTTTCCCATTCCTAAAGATGTCAAGCAAGTACAAACTTTTTTAGGCATGATTAATTATTTTCGTCATTTAATTTATAATTTTGCTGACATTGTTAAACCTATAGTAAATTTAACTAAAAAAAATGTTGAATACAATTGGAATGAAGAATGCCAAAATGCTTTTAAATCTATTTCAGAGCAATTACTACTTACACCTACTTTAAAAAATATTGATGATAGCAAAAAATTTTATATTGTTACTGATGCCTCTAATAATTCTTTATGTGGTATTTTAATGCAAAGAATTGAGGAAAATTTTGTACCTATAGAATTTTACTCCAGACAACTGACTTTTGCAGAGTCCAAATATCCATCAATTAGGCGAGAACTTTTAGCTATTGTTGATTCAGTTAAACATTTCCATCAACATCTTTATGGTAAAGAATTCATTGTTTTAACTGATGCGAAAGCATTAACTTTTCATATTGATTTGCAAAAACAACCAGAGATTGTGAGTAGGTGGCTTATGTATTTACAGGAATTTAATTTTCAAATTAAGCATATAGAAGGTTTAAAAAATCCAGCTGATTATCTATCCAGAGTGCCCATTACTGATGTTGTTGTTAATAATGTAAATATATTTGAAGTGAATGAAAATCTTAAAATGGAGAATATAATTAAATTTCAACAAAATTGTAACAAAACTAAAGAAATATTGGCAAGACTTAGAATCAATGACAAATTCACTTCAAAAAAATTTTTTGTAAATGATAAAGGAATACTTATGATGAGAATTAAACCTCCTAAACATCCTCATAAAACTATTAGTAGAATTTTTATACCCGAATCTCTTAGAGGTGAGGTTCTTAAGGCAGCTCATGCTGCACATTTTGGTACTTTTAAAACATACAATTTAATGAAGAGAAATTATTCCTGGTATGGCATGTTAGCTGATACACAAAATTTTGTGGAATCATGTGATGCTTGTTTGGCAAATAAACCTAAACCAAAAATTACTGAAACTAAATTTATTGAGAAAAGTGATCTCAATGTGGGACAAAGATTGTCAATTGATATTGTAGGAAAATTGTCTAGGTCTATTGACAACAAATTTTTTATTTTAACAATTATTGATAATTATTCAAGATATTTAGAGACCATACCATTAACAAATATAAAATCATCAAACATAATCAGTAGCTTAAATGACTATTTTTCTAAATTTGGGTTAGCTCAAGAAATAATTAGCGATAATGGCACTAATTTCACTTCTGATGAGTTTGTTAACTTTTTAAAATCATTAAATATTGAACATAGAAAAACTTCATTTTATTATCCTTTATCTAATGGTTTACTGGAGAGATCTCACAGAATTTTAAAAGAATCAATAGCTTCAATGTGTCACAATAGTTGGGAGTGGACAAATAAACTTTTATTTTTCAAATTGCATTATAATTCCTCAATAAATGTGGTTACAGGTTATACTCCTGCAGAATTGTTTTTTGGTCGAAATTTAAATCTCCCATTAAATGTAGTGTTAATGTCAACAATGAAGAAAACCCATCTAATTACATTAAAAAATTAACAGAGCACATTGCAGAGACCAGAGAAATAGTGAGGCTTAATGAGAATAAATATTTTGAACTACATGAGAAATACATAAAGGGTAGACCAACTCCTAATTATGAGTGTAAGGATCTTGTTTATTTAAAAATAAATACTGATGTTCGTTCTTTAGATCCCAAATATGAAGGTCCTTTTGAGGTTACGAAAAAGTTTAGAAATAACAATTACCTAGTACATATAAAAGATGATAGAAGAGACATGTACAAAAAATTTCATGTCAGTAAACTTTTCAAAAAAAAGTCATTAAGAGAGGAACTAAAGAATGACAACTCAAATGATCATGATATCAGCATTGAATATTAAGCTAAATAATGGTTAGAGTGTTTATCATATTTTTGTTAGGGTATTGATTTGACAATTTTAACTCAAGGTTTATTTAAATGTAAAAATATATAGTTAGCAAATTTTGTTTTGGTGGTTAGATTTTTGAATTGCATTTTTCCCCTTCGAGCTCAAAATTTTATATTTGATGAAAACTGGCTGGTACAATTATCATTAAATATGGAAACATCCCATTCAAAAATTAAACTTTATTTTTTTTCTTGGTTTTCTCTTTCTGATAACCGTCTTATTTTTTTAGCTACTAAGGATTTTTACTGTCCTTGTGATGCAAATTTTTAGTTATATTGTCATTTCAATAACATCTGATTAAGATAGGGAGTATAGTGAATTTAAGGAAAATTTTGATATAGTAAATAAAATGAAATATGAGCAGAATAAATAAGTAAATGTGCTGAATTGAGATAATAATCATTGCAAATACTAGTGTAGGATTCAAAATGTAAATAATTGCATAACATATGACAAAAAAAAAATAATGCAAACACTAGTATAGGAGTATGAGGTAGATCTAAAAGATTGTCCAATTAGTGTCATATGTTATTATATAAGTGCCAAACATGAAATTGATCAACAAAAAAAAAAGAAAGAGATCAATATCAAAAAATTTTTTTAAAACTTATTGACAAAAGTTACTGTGCATTTTTAGATACTGTATGACAAAATGTTATTAGGTGACAGTATTGTTGGTATAATGAAGTTTTGTATGTTAAAATTTTTTTTGTTTTACAAGAAAGAGAGAATGAAGGGATAAGATGAATACTTTAACAAATTTTTTTTGAGACAAGATAGAATAAATTCACCACCATTGTTTTGTAATTGTATATGTATGTTATATTATTCGGATACTCGCCATTTTTTTTATTCTCTTAACCACATGCTTCCAAAGAAAGAAATGTGTAAGGCAGCTGAATTTTTTTTTCTTCATTTTTTTTGCTATTTTAGTGAAGCAATGTTAAACACTGTTTAACAATTTTAATGTCTTTAAGAAAAGACATAGGTTGCAAAAATATAAGACTTTAAGTATTGCTTTGTAAAAGGAAGAAATTGCATGGACTGATCCTATAGGAGCAGATTATCTCGAGGAGCAGCTTTTGAAACGCCATGGGATTAGGCTGAACTTTTCCCGCAGCGACACCTGTCAGCTGAGTTCCCGAAGTGCAACAGTATTCAACAAAAAGTAATGGCAGCGTGGAAGTGAGGGATTCTTTTCTTTCCCCCCTGTTTTTAGAACATTCATTCGATTTCTTTGTGGGCCCCCTGATGTACGTCTGTGCATCAGGGAGGCGTGGAGTCTGATTTTTAGAAGAAATTGATGACGATTTTTTGAGCATGAGACAAATCCATTTACATCTCTAAAATTGTTCTATAAATTTTAATTTGTGGCCTGTGTGGCTGTAGACAGTGATGTTTTGCATTTATACGTTTTTTTAATTTTTTTAAAAAAAGAGTGCTGTCTAACAAATAAAATGTGGTGAGTTTACAAATTTCTGTATTTTTGTTTTATCTGTCTCATGTGTTTTTTAACTCTAGGAAATCCATTCCTTTTCAGCTATTTATTTTTCTTTCAGGTTATTGCGACAACGCAAATCTTTTTAAATTATACTTTTGGCCATGTTTCGAATTAAGATATTACGTATCCGTTTACAGGATATTGTTATTCTAGTAATTTGTAATTGTTTATTCTAAATTAATTCTTAATGGTTCATTCTAAATTAATTATTTAATCTTTTGTTTTATTTTTTAAATCTTTTTCCCTAAGCCATTAAGAACACACGTTATTAACTAGCAAGGCTAAATTTAACTTAGTACAGCCAAAAAAAGTAAAATTAAACATTGGTTAGCAGATAAGTTCTTGATTGGAACGTTCCAAATGTACAAAATTATGATCAGGGGAAAATCTCCTCAGATCACTCGGTAGTAGTTTCAAAGCACTTAGTACTCTCAATTTATGTCAAAAATTTAGGATGCCTATTGAGAAAAAAGGTGCGGGTGGTAGGATCTTGGTAGCTAAAATCAAGTGCTAAAGAGCCACCCGATTGCTTACCCCTGAAGTCATGAAGAAGTAACAAATACTGTTGAAATATCTACCTCTACAACATTGATATCATGAAAAAATTGTTGCTAAACATAATATAATCATACAATAAAGAACTTACAATAATAAATTAAATTAGTAGCCATAAGCCCTAAAAATTTTTATCTTTATTAGTTTTCATTAAAATCTTCCTGACAAAAATTGGCTCCTTTTTTTCATTATTTCGTTCATGAGAAAAACTTAGCTCCGAGAAAAATTCTCAATTAAGAATTGACAAACAAACAATAATTTTTAAAAATGTGAGTCGTGAAGGGATTTTATGTAGTATTTTTTTAGATGGGAATTATTGTTCGTGTCCAGTTAAGGTAGTGTCGGTCCTAGGGTGGTGGTATATAATGGTTTATAGGGGATCCTCACCAAATACGACAATTTACTACCACAGAAATCTAATATCATGCAATGAAACGCTGATTTTTTGAATGCTTAATTAATACCTATATTTTTAGCTTTTTAGAATAATTTTTCTCAGGTTTTAACAATTATATATATATTTAAAATTTTATGCATACATGTATTTTCAATAATGACCTGCTTTAAAACTGCATGTACATTTTTCTATGCCTAATTCTAAGCTCTTAAAGGCATTTTTGGAGTATGTAAGGAGTTTTTTAGTCAATAATTTGCACTTAACACGAAAATATGTCATTTTCTTAGCCACCTATTTTCATTTTCTCGAAAACCAACATAAATGAAGATAGTTTAAGTTACTTTTTTTGAGCCATTATTATTTTCTAAGTTATTTCTATTATTTTCAAAGTTATTATTAGGCCACCAGGTTATTTTCTAAGCTATTTCGTTAAAATAAATCTTCCGGAAGGAACAGAGAAGATAGTTTTAGAAAAAAATCCAATTAAGGAATTTTTGAAGAGCAAGTAGTTTTTAATGTGGTGATTTTCCAGCTTTTTCTAAATCATTCATATCTTAAACTATTTAATTCAGTCAGAGATCTTTTAAAAAAGCTTTTGTTGTTGTCTTTTATTTTATTTCATAACCGTCGTTGAACAACAGACCCAATTTTGGGTTTACAACTACTAATGTTCAACTCCGTAGCCTTGTAATTTTGAACCAGTCCAGAAGACAAGGACACTCTTAGAACAGTAACGTCAGAGGTATGATTTGTTATGGGAACATGGAGGACTGTATGACTCGACAGATTTAACGAGCATCAATCACCATTTACAACACGGGGAGTTTTCAGCCGGTGGGGATGGAACCCACGACCTCTTGGACATGGGCCCAGTGACTTACCAACCAGGATATCCCGGCCTTTTGTGTTGTTGTTGTCTTATACCACTTGTCGATACTAAAACGCCTATTTTATGGCAGAGGGGTCCGCTTCTTCTTGTTTTCCAGGGGCACCATCTACGGCCAGGAATTCGACTTTTGTCACACACATACGTTACGGCCCGTTTTATAAGGGGGGCACATTCACACACCACCCATAAACAGCAGATCGTAATTCTGATCAGAACTAGAGCATGATCAATTTCCGATTCAGTTTCCATTTGTTACGGGAGCTTGGAAGACCTCGACAGATTTAGCGGGCACCAGTCAGCATTTTGTGCACTGGGAGTCTTCGAACAACGGGCATCGAACTCACGACCCCTGTGTCGTGCCAGCTTTTTTGTCAATGACGCAAAATAAAAATGTCAGACTTAAAAGAAGAGCATGGTAGTCAAAAGCTATACAATTATTAAATGTCATTATCCTGGCATCCAAGTGAACTACATTATATTTTAAAAATAAACTGCTCTATTTTTACTGGAGCATGTTACGGAACAAAAAGTCTGATATATCGTAATTGTTACAATAAAAATTACCTTAAAATCACTGAATCACTATAATTAAATAAATATTACGGTAAAAATTACTGTATAATATTTTACGGTTAAAAGGATTTTACGGATGATTCACCCAAACTACAGATATTTTATACCGTAATTTGATACGGAATTTTTAACAGACTAGTGTCGTAAGATAATAAAATAAACATAATAAATGTTTAAATAGTAAAAAGAAAGAAGCTAGGTATCTAACTATGTACTCACAAGGAGTGAAATGCAACATGCTGTAAATACCAAACGTTCGAGTTTTTTTTTCCTGAACAGTTTCCTGGGTTTATGTAAAGTAAAGATTAACAGCAAAGTAACAAATTGTCTTTTGTTTCAATTTTCCCTCTAAAAAATTGGTTTCTATATTTTAAATATTTTTAATGGATTTTCGAAGCACTTTTGACAAGATTATTGAATAATAAAAAATTTCGATCATTAAACAACATAACAGCTTCAGATGAAAACACAGCATATTTATATTTTTCACTAATTGAGCTTTAACTTTCTATAGCTAAATATAAATACTTTTCTATAAATAAACCTGTTGAAAAAGATAATATTTATTGAGGCACATAATTAAACGTCATAAAAGTTAAGAACGACTAAAAGTTCTAAATGAAGTTTTAAATTAATTTTTTGGGCTATAATGTTATCATAAAAGAGGTCCCACGCAAATTAGCATTAAATCTCTATTTAATCTCAAAAACAGAGTCATTCAATTTTTTTCCTTTTCTATAAAAAAGCTTTTCTTTCATCGTCCGAAGAAATGTAAAAAGTGTTTATAAGGAGAAGATGAAAATAAAAAATGTAAAAACCGATGGGTAAATAAAAAATGAAATACTGAGATAAAAAATAAATTAACGCAAAAAATCTAATTAAACGAGCGGATATCGCTAAAAAAAACAGATTAAAAGTAAACTTAAAGGGATTATAGACTGTAGTTCTCTGAGTTAAGATCATTTAATTTTCAGTTATTCTAGAATCACTGTTATACTAAAGAGAACAATTTCAATGAAAAACAGTTTTTCAACGATTTAAATTCAACATAGTATTTTCGAATTTTCTCGCGTGACCTGGAGCTTAACATAGAAATTTTGGAGAGGAAATCTTCAATTGAAACTCTTTTGACTTAGGCTCACCACTTCTTTTTTTTCCAAAAAAAAAAAAGTTCGATCATTTCCGTTTAAGAATTTTCAATATTAACAAAAAAAATATTTCTTTGCTGTCTTTCTAGTGTAATGCTTGAAAAAAAATTTTTTTTTCTGAGTTTCCTTTTTACAAAAAAAAAATTATACGGTGTATAAATTAAAATTTTAGCATTTATAATTTGTTCCTTTAAGATTAGTTAAAATTTTACTTAATCTTATGAAATATGCATTATTTGTTTTTATGAAGTCTGTAAGTAAAGCGCTTTCTCGCTAATGTTGATTTTACCATTTATTTGTCGTTCGATTAAAATTTTTTAAAAATTAACTTTATCTTACAAAATATGTATTATCTGACATTATGAAGTTTGTCAGTTAAGTACTTTCTCACTGATGTTAATTTTACTGTTCATTTGTCGTTCATTTAAGATTCTTTAATATTTTACTTTATCTCATGAAATATGCATTATTTTATTTTATGAAGTCTGTCAGAAAAATACTTTCTTGCTGATGTTAATTTTACTATTCATTTGCCGTTCATTTAATATTTATTAAAATTTTACTTTATCTCATGAAATATATATTATTTAATTTTATGAAGTCAGCCAGTAAAGTACTTTCTCGCTGATGTCTTAAAATAGAAAAATTATGTAAATACATTTGAAATAGAGTAAATTTATTGGAAATTGTCTCTAATTTAATAATAATGTTTCGGAAAATGGGGTGAGACCGGCTGCCGCGATTGTGTAGAAATTAGTTCTGTTTTTCAGCGAACAATCTCTGAATTACACTTTACTAATCAAGAAGAAAGACCTACCATATTGGCATGTTGTTGTTAATTAATTAACAACATTAGTAGATAAGCTTGCTTTATCATGTATGCCCTTTAACGCTCTTTTGTTTCTAAACTAGCCTTATTTATTGGTCATTACAGTTATAAAATCTTTTTTAGTCCAGCTTGTTATACGTTTGCTAAAGATTCATACTCCAACAAACAATAAGGATTCAGTCCAATAATGCACTATTTTTTTATGTTTTGATAACCTCAGTTCTTGGAGTAAGACCGGGTGCTACATGTAAGGTGAGATAAGACCGGGTGCTACATGTAAGGTGAGATAAGACCGGGTGCTACGTGTAAGGTGAGATAAGACCGGGTGCTACATGTAAGGTGAGATAACACCGGGTGCTACATGTAAGGTGAGATAAGACCGGATTCTACATGTAAGGTGAGATAAGACCGGGTGCTACGTGTAAGGTGAGATAAGACCGGGTGCTACATGTAAGGTGAGATAAGACCGGGTGCTACATGTAAGGTGAGATAAGACCGGGTACTATGCTGGGATCACGAAAGCTGCAGTGTGACTGAGGAAGACGGTAACTATATCGAAGACTGAACAAAGGTTTTATGGGCCCAGGACAAAATTTCACAGCTGAAAACACAAAAAGACATATTTTCATATTTTGTAGAATTTTTGAAGACCCTTTATGCAAAATTGTAGTTTTTATACCAATATAAAGAAATTCTCTGTAATTTTCTTTTAAAAAAACTAATAAATAAACACTATGTTTTTTTGCAAGAATTTCTGTTCGGCCCCGCAGCAGTTCCGAGCCCCGGGACAATCGTTCCTCCCCCCCCCAGGCCTGAGTACGATTTTGACTACATCACTTGTAAATTAGAAGAATATATTTTTTTTAAAATTGTCATATAACATGGAAAAGTCTGCTACTTTAACACTGAAATTCAAACATTTGTAAATTTCTCATAGAGTAAACATTTGTACCCTATCTTATCCCTTTCGTGGGGCATAATCGGGTGATTATGCCCCAGCAGTAATCGGGAGAATCATTTATAAAAAAAGTAGTTCATCTATGGATTTTCCGGAATGATTATTATACACAGCTAAATAATTACTATCTTGACTAAGTTTGATAGTTTCTACAGGGAGAAAAAAATTCTGTTAAAATTACCGTATGATATTTCTGAAATGACATTATAATGTATGTCTGGTAATGACATTTCTGATACCCCCCCCCCATAATTCGCGTTAATAAAACGAAAATATACGGTATTTAAACCATTTATTTGATAATTTTTCAATTCATATTATAACGGTATTCCGGAAATTTTGGTATTCAAAATTATAATTCTTATTTCCTTACATTTAGGAAGAAATACAAAACTGAAAATAAATTTAACCGAATAAATGGTTTTTATGCCCTGCTCGAAGGTATTATGAAAAAATCCCTAAATTTTTACTACATTTACAAATTTAGCACATGTTATAAAAACATAGTTTATTGTTAATTTATACCAAAATCATTACCGAAGAGCTACGGTAAAAACTACTGAGCTGCTTGGTGCTTCTATACAGCCAGAAACACGGTAAATTCTTTTAGTTTTGACCATACTTTTTTTCACTGCGTTGCTCAACACTTTAGGCATTCGAATCTTAGCTAAGCGGTCTTGCCCCACTCTCCCCAATACAATTTATTAACTTGCAGTTTATGTTGCAGTTAAAGTTGCATTTATTAATGTTGCAGTTATCGTAGGACACTTCTCAGAAGAAGAGAACAATGTCAACTATAGATAATTTTAAAATGTATTAATATTTATGTACGCTAACTTTTTAATACTAATGCAAAATATTACTTCAATTTATAAGAAAAAACGGGCTATAGCTATATATATTTTTAATTGAGTTTTAGGACATCAGATTACCCTAAAAATTAAATTTTTGAGAAAAACCAGTGGAGTTTTGATCATTATGCAATTTGAAATATTTGCTATTTCATGCGTAAGAAATGGCATTTTGTTGAAGAACTATTTCATTAAAACATAAAAAAAAAACAATTTAAAAGTTTAAAAAAAATTATTATGAGTATAGATAAGTAAGTATGAAGTGCTCACTTTGATCTATTTTCCGTTAAAATGATAGCAAACTTTCGAAAGCAACATTTGGACATTCATCAAAGTACTAGAATACTTTTTCTAAAATTCTTTCATACTGAATGATTTATATGATGCTCCAATCTCTTAAGGATATTATCAAGTCACATAAAAGTTTTACTCCTTTATTTTTAATTTATATCTACATAATATTGAAAAAAAATTTTTTGGAGTAAGTTTGACTCTGTTGACAGAATGGATGCTTAAAATTGACCCTTTTGTTAATAAAAAAAATTCTTTTTTCAGTTATTTATAGCAAAATTTTGTTATACTTAATTAAAATTTTTATCTATAGAAAAAATATTAATTTACTTTTAAGATGCCATTGTGAATTAATTTTGTCAGATCAGTTTTGCCCCCATCTTTTGAGAACTTTCGTAAGAAATACAAATTGAACAATATCGTTTAGTTTGTTGCAACCTTAATAAGATGTTAACTAGGACTATATTATCTTGTTTTACTTTTTAGCGGGCGTTAAACAGTCGACCCAATTCCGAGTTTACGACTATCAATATTCAACTTTGCAGCCTTGGGATTTTGAACTCAAGAGAGAATATAGATTCTTTTACTTTTGGTAGTTACTTCTTACTAAAAGATTTCTTTAACGATGTTATGGCAACAAGAAATTTTAATATTTAGTTAAAATGTTTAAGTTATGCTTCATAAATAATAAATGCACATTGCTGGATTTTGATCATCGATAATAAATAAAAACAATCGTATAAGGATGCTTTACTACATTGTTAGAATAATATACATCGTTCCGCTGAATGCTAAATTGAATACACTATTGTACTTTTTAACTTGATTACATCAATAAACAAATAAACATAATACATTAATGCATATAATATTAGTCTCAATATAATCATTAATATCTTTTTCTGAATAACCTAAGCATGTAAATGACACGTTTTTTCATGGCTGCCTTAGACATTTGCATATATTTCGAATATAATTGGAAACTAGATATTACTACATGGTGTCTAAGATTTTTTTGTCGTTCATAATTTTTTATAACTCTCCACCATCAACGCATTTCGAATATTTAAGGTTAAAAAAGGGGATCTTAAGAATAATTTGTAGCTATTAATTACAATCTTTTATGATTTTATCGTAAAAGGATGTACTCTGTTGGGGACCATTCTTCCTCTAGTTGCAAAAATGTGTGTTGTTAGAATGAAAAACTTTTATGTTGTACTCTATAAAAATTCAGAACCAAATTATTGTAAAGTACATTTTTACCGGAACAAAACAAAAAATCTGATATACTGTAAATTTTACAGTAATAATTACCGTAAAATCACTGTACCAATCTAATTAAATAAATATTACTGCAAAATTTACGATAAAAATGCATTTTATGGATGATGCACCCAAAATGAAGCTACTTTATACCATAACTTGATCCGGAATTTCTTATAGTTTACCCAGGGCCCCTACAGCAGCAACAACTACATTAAAATTACAATTTCTAATTTTACCGACTGTTTAATCTGTATAGTATCATTTTTTTGTTCTACTGGATTTAGATTATTCTCAACGAATGTAATGCATGCAATTATTCAGTTTAAATAAAATCATAGTAAAATTTAACATTTTATTAAGGTTTCAGCGAATTTGCACCGTATTATGGTTCAAAATACCAATCAGATTTCAGAGGTAAACTGATTTTTTGAGAGGGGGCTTTTTGAATCCGAATTTTCCAGATTTAAAATTAACATTAAAATTAACTTATATCCTTATAAATTGTAATTAAGTTAGTAATTTAAAAATATAATTTAATGTTATCGGCCGAACATTACACGATTGTTGAAAAATAGCATTACAATAAACTATTTTTAAAATCAAAGTGACAAAAAAGCTGTTTTTTTAATCTTGATTTCAAGGAACGTGTTTGTTATTATAATTTTTTTTATCACTTTTTGAAAACTCATGTTTATTGTTATTATTTCTTTTTATCTAAAATATTGAGATATCTGTTGAACAGGGCATCTTGTCACCACTGGACATACGGAAAGCTTTTGTTTGTAATCTGCTTTAAGAACTTTAATTTTATTGGTTATCTAAATCGATAAGAGCTACTTCACATCCTGTTTCACATTTAAAGGAAATATATGAAGTTTACCTTTAAGAAAAGTATTTATAGTGACGGCAAAAAAAAGTGACAAGGTTAATACAGTTACACGTATGATTTATTTTGAAAGAGCTGTAGCACGAATTGAATAAGATACCTATCGTAAATATTTATCGTAAAATATTTATAGCTAAAAATAAAGTTGTGATACACCCTAATTACATAATTTATTTATTTTTCAAAATATTATCTAAAACTTAAGGAACTTAAACAAGCTGTTTTATTTTTGATGCTAGATTTTTTTATGTGTCAATTATACTTATACCAGATATTCTATGTACACTCTCAGAAAAATTGACTCAATGTTGAATCATACTAGTGGTATCTTGAAACATAAAAGTGATCAAATAAGGTGTTAAATAGCTGCTTCATGATTCTACATTAGTACCATGTTATTGCCTATATAGCAGGCAACTTTACGGCAAATTTTGTATTTTTATTTTCATTTGGTTGGCGTAGAAAGGTTGTCTAATTATTCCTTTTTCAAACGTAGTAGAAAGATTAGTTTGTCAAGCTTGTTTCCTTAAAATTTGAATATAGGCATACAAAAAAACTTATTTTTTAGATTTGAAAGTAAATCTTGATTTAGCTTTTTTTTCATTCTATCTTTGTCCTGCTCTCAAATGCGATACTTTGTTTGTGCTGAACACTCAATGATCTGACCAATTTTCATTTTTATATTGTTAAAGAAATTATATAAAAGCATGCGCAAACTTTGTTTTAGAGATGGTCATAAAATCTAAAATAAACTTTGAGTAGATGAATTTATCGTCGGTTTAAGAACGCTTTTAACTCTTGATTTGCGAAGGTTTTTCTAGGCTTGTTTCGTAAGGGTAGATTCTTTCTCGATATAAAAGAGTTGTTTATACAAGCTTAATGCTAACCTCATAGCTCTTAAACTAGCATAGTTAAATTTAACATTGTTTCAAGCTTGCAATTTTTATTTGTTAATAATTTATGAATCTTGTTGAACTTTGTGATAAAGGTTGTCGCTGACATTAAAATCAACCTTACAAACTTTACCCTTTAAAGAGGTAGTTTTCTACTATCTGGGTAAGTGTAAGAAGTACTATAATATTGGTTTACTTAGAAAAACTTTAAGGTTGACGTTGCTATGATTCATCACGCTCTTACATTTCTGACAATGTAAAAAGTTCGAAAAGAAATTATGGAAAATTCATAGAGATAATAACTAAAATACTTTTTATTCAAATTTAATTAATGCCAAGGCAAATTAATGCCTATTTATTAAAAATCTGATTAAAATATTATTTAGAATAAATGTTACATGAAATGTTTTGAAAAATATTTATTAGCATTACAAGTGCAAAAAGGTGGTTTTTTGTTCAGCAGTGCCGGTTTGCATTTTAATTTTGTCTATTGTATTTAAGTAAGTATTCTTTCAAATATGTTTTCGAGTATTGTGGATAGAAGTTTCGTTCCTGAATTGGATTAGAAAAATATTTTTATTTCTAATTTGAATGGTCATTTATTTGTAAAAAGCATATGCACCTCCATAAATAGTAAAACAAGCAGCTTTTAAAGTAAAATTTGCAACCTTTTGAATTCCAAAATCTTGGTAGGCTGGATCAGGTATTGATATTTTCTTTTAAAGACTTTTATCAATGTCAAAGCACATAATTAAACGTGGTTGAATGATGTGTTTAGAGTAAGTACCTAGTAGAGTAAGTACTACATCCCTTAAGTACCTAGATTTAGAATTTTAAGAACATAGTGTTTAATTTAAATAGTGTCCCAAAAATGATTGACGTTTTGAAAAATAAATTTAAAGAAAAACCTAAAGTGACAAGAATGTACAATTCGTTGCGTTCTGTTAAAAAAACAACGGAATAATTTTCAAAAATTTCAAAATTATCTACAGTGAAAATTATGAAATGATAATCTCCACTAGAAGTCAGAGTCAGATCATTCGAATTGCAATTTTTGTATTGGTATCTGTTAATTTTTCCGTCAGGAAAAATCACGTTATTGCTGTAAATAGTAGTTATGCATTGTTTTAGAGTTTTTTTTCGGTCAGCAGATCCATCTTTTGACTAATTTGTAACTAATTAAAAAACTTTTTTTAATAAATGTTCTTCTTTCCTGAGCAGAAGGCAGCAAACCATACATTTCCATTTTAGAAATCATCGACCATTCTTTGGAGATGAGGTATATTTATCTGAAAGTGTAGAGATGAAACTATTTTATCAAGTTCCTAAATAAAATGATTTTCAAAAGAAAAATATGTTTCGTAAACAATTTCATCATTTCCATACAATTTAAAGCAAGTTTTCTGAGAGTCTCAAAAATTTCCCCAAATATGTTCGTTTCTTAAGGTTTTCAAATATTTAAATAAAAGTTTCCTTTCAATAAATATTTTAAAATTTCTAGTTGTTTCACCTTTAATAAGCTTGAAAATAGATACGAATTTTAACCAAAACGAAAAGAGCGATTTTGTTATGAGATTAAAGTGATTTGAAGGAAGAAAAGTTTTTTTTTTATCTTTCGAAAAGTTCTTTAATCTCTATCCTTCGAGACTTGAAACTTCCTTACCTTTATTTCTTGTACCACTTAAATCGTTTTCTTCAGCTTTACTGAAGATGTACAAGACAAAATTAGATTTCATTGCCTTTTAACATTTTGATGGCTTTTAAATATATCAGAAATAGAGCCTTTAGTATAAAACTGCGATAGTTTTTAAGATTACAATTGCAATGAAAGTGTTAAAAATATGATGTATTGAAGAAATTCATGACAGCCATTGAGCGATAATGTTTAAAAATATATCGAATTCATAATTGTAAAGTAATCCAATTTAAGTTCAATCAGTGAGAAAGAATATATTTTCAACATATAAAATTATGCTTGGTTGTGTTTGTTAATCTTGCAATTACTACATTGTTAGAATTTTCATTAGAAAATTACGGTAAAATAACCGGCAGTAGCCTATTCATTCAATTAACCGTAAAGTTTACGATTAAGAACATTTCATTAACTTTACGGGTTGGAAACAGTTTGCAACTAGCATGGTGAAGAAACCGGGGATACAGAACTACAAGGCTTTGTAACTATTTGCAACTGACATGGCTTCAGAGCAGTAAAAATGAAATTTAACTGGATATTGGAGTTAGGCTTTTCGTTAGAAAATATACATTGGAGAGAAGTTGTGGTAGGATAGTGTTTCGTCAAATGAATGTGGATTGCGGTTTAATTAGTCTCTCTAGTGGTGCCATCTGTCGTGAGAGATGGGAAATACTTGACTTTCTTGTGTTCAGTGGTGCTGCACTGTTTTCTATGTGAGAATAAGAGCTTATATTTCTGTAGTCCAGTGTCACCAATTGAGAAGAGCAGGGCACTGAGGGTTAACAAAATATAGTGATGTCAGCGGTAGGGTTCATACTCCTGGTTCAACCGGTATTGAGAGAGACAGATTAACCCTCTCGGCTAAAGTTTTTATCCACTTGCAAGGATCTAACTGGGTTCATAAGGTTGTTCACCACACACTTATTACTAGTAGATAATTAGGCATCCGCTGTTGTGCTAGGCATCCGATGATGAAAAAAAAAAGGTGAAATCGTAATCCTTCGTATCACATGACTTTAGAAGAACGTGTGCTTGATTCTCATTGGCTGTGGGCGTAGTTTTGCACGAGTAAAAGTCTGGTTGCCTAACCATATTAGGTTAAACAGTTATTAAAACATTTTTTTAAATCAAATTTAACAGTTTTAATAGAATCTTTTTTTGTGGTTTTTTGACTGTTTCAGTTGAATATGGTAAAGAAACAATTAAATAGATTGTTATTTAACCATTTTTTCCGAGAAATTTCTAACAGTGTATCAATAATATCAGTTCTAACAACTAAACTCAATGAAATTATTCTGAAAAATTTTGAACGTACTTTATCACTGATTACCTCCTTATTAAGGTTTTAAAAAGCTAAAAATGACTTTTTTTTTATTTGTATCGATAGCCGTAAAAATTGAAATTTGTTTTGAAAGAAACACGTAAATGCTTTCTGCTTTTTTAAAATAGGGTAAAAATATAATATAGCATAATTTTTGTGCACTTGTAATGTTCTCTTTTAATAAATTTTAACATATACGTAAAGTATTATCGAAAGTCAAAGCAATTTTATTTTTTACTTTTTGGTAAGTAATGTTAATTAAAAAATATTGAAAATAGTCAAAATTACGTTTTTTTGTTTGTTAAATGACGTGCGCTAATAAAGTTTAGAAAGTTAAAATTATTAGTATTTTACTTTGTTCCAAACATTCAGAATCATTCATTTTTGATTTATATAGATGTAAAAATGTAATTCGTGAAAGAAAATAATTGCAGATATTGCGGAAAAAACGAAAAAAAACTTAAATGTTAGAAAAGCTTAGTTTAAATTATTAATATCAAGATTAGGAAAGAAAGCATCAAAATAAAGTATGAAAGAATATTCATCACGTCAAAATAAATTGAGAAAAGAAAAGAGGCTTATAATCAAAAAATAGAAGACTCTTTTTGTTTGTTTAGAATTATGCATTATCTTAAATGGATTTAAAACTATGAGCTAGGATTCTTATATTTTGTCTTGAGAAAGAAATGGATGAAATAAAGCTGAATAATTTTTTTTATTCAAGGAATAAAAAAAAATTGTTTTGCCTTCAGGTTATTTAAGACATCGATTTTGAATTATTTCACAATATTTAACTTTTGTATCTAGCTTTAAAATAGTTTTTTTTACTTGCCTTGTTTTTACTTGTTTTAGACTATGTTTTCAAGATAATACTAATCATTAATAGTGACAATTGCCAATCATAGTTTCATCAATCAGCTTTTAAAAACTCTAAGTGTAGTTATTGGAACTGATAAGCATTGAAATAAATACTTGAGGAAAAGAGATACGATTAAATTTAGAAATATCTTAAAATAATCTAAAAAAATATTTTTAATTTTGTTTAATTTCTTTTATTAACATATAGTTTTAAAAGGTTCGGGTTTATTCCCTTTTGGAAGTTTTGCAGAAAACGCAAAATACATCTTTTATTCTCGAATTCGGGGTTGCAGAAAAAAAAAGAAGATCAAGCTGTGGGTCATCATTGCAAAAATTGTTTTTAAATATATGAATGTAGAAATTAAAATGAACATAATAAATCTATCTATCTATATGGGATTTCAAAATTCCTGTTGGTAAATCTTAATCGTTTTGGAGAAAAGTGCAACTTTGCAACTTTACAACTTTAACAGACAAATTGCCAGACAGATGCTTTGGTTAATTCCCTTGTAAATCGAACGAGTTTAGAATGAAATCATGAGTAAGCGCTGCTTTAATAGAATGGTATGGTCTTACGTTATGTTATAGTCATCATAAGGAGCGCACATAAGTATCCCGTTAGTAGTGTAAGGATAAAACTAATCGTCTTTTGTCTTAGTTTGATATTTTGAAGTTGAAGTATTACCAAAATTTACTCTACTGAAAAAGAAAAAAACTAAACTAAGTGGCGCGACAGCCCATAGAGGGCAAAGGCCTACTGTGGCCATCTCAGTTTTCTCGACCTTGGGCTCTGGGGTGCAGGAGATGTTCAGGTCAGGTGGTCAGAAGAAAGCGGAACCCTTAGTGTTTAGTTCCCAAGCATGCTTGGAACTCATTTATCGACCCACTGAAGGGATGAAAGGTTGAGCCAACCTTGTTCGGTCCGAGGATCGAGCCCAGGACCTGTGGCATGGGAGAGCGAAGCGCTACCACTCAGCCAAAGGGCGTGACTCTACTACTTTCAGGGTTTTCTCTCCATCGTTTTTAAGACATTTTTCTTTGATGTTGATGTCCAATGTTTCTTTTAAATTGTGTTTTATTTTAAAATATTCTTCTCATTCTGAAATTTTTAAATAATGTTTAAGGAAAACCTCTATCACCTGCTCTATGCTAAATTATTTTCAAACGTATGTAAATTTAGTAAATGATTTACTTTTTTTTATGTCTGTATCTAACAAAACTAAGACTCGAATAACAGAACTTATCTGCATAAAACCATAACAGTAAAAAATAACTTGAATGAAGATAAATTTTAGAGTTTTGCTTTACAATTGCTGTATATAAAAATCCTGTTACAAATTTTTTCTCGCAAACCGAAACTGTAAATCATCTCGAAAACCAAACAGATCATGAAAACTGCTGCACTATCTCAGCATGGTTTTTCCAGATAGATCACATACAGAAATTGTTTAATCAGTATATATTAAGATGAAAAATTTATTTATTTTTTATTCAAAAATAAATAAACGATAACAGCTTTTAAATATTAACTTATCACCTGAGTAATATTTCAAAAGAAGATTTGAGGTTTGGTATTCCCATTCATAAAAACTGAAGTTTACGTTGAGATATATTCATTTCGCAAATTTTTTATCAGCTTTTGTTATGTTTCATCATTCCGAAGGGAGTGAAACACATAAATTCTTATCAGATAACTCTTTTATTGAAAAATATTATAAGGATGAATCTTAAGTTAACATGATAGATCGTGTTAAAAATAAATTTGTATCGTCACTATTTATGTAATTTTAGATTGTCACTTTGTAAGTAACAAAGGAAAAGAAAATATTGTATTTCGAAAAAAGTTGCAATACTTGGCTTATTTGTTTACTTTCATATGAAAAAAAATTTATAAATAAAAATATATTTATTTATATTTTAAAACTTTTAAGAAAATGGTATTAAGTACAGCATAACATTTTGGCAACAAAGCTTTTTTTTTATGAAGTAAAAAATATTAATTTCTAAGATGCTATTTAAAATCTGTAGAATAGATCTTAAGATATTTTTTAAAAAATGTCATATTGCATGTAAAAGAAAATTCTCGCCAACAGGTTCCCAATGGCGCAGAACTCGATCCTTAAGTCAGCGGTTCAACGCTTGACATTTATACTTTTTCTTCTGTTCTAATTTATCTCATTCTCAGATACTTTTCAAACTGTCACCAGAATTTTTGAAATTTACACTCTTGTGTGCTCTACATTGAATATGCAGTATAAGCTCGTCATCATTATTTTTAATTACTTTAGTAACTTCAAAGGCTGAAAGAACATGTTAAAAATTGTTAAGAATATTTTTTAGATCTTATTTAAAAGTTTTTACTTTCTTTAATAAAAAAGCGGGTAATATAACACTAATATGAGATCAGTTTTAAAAAAAAGCTTGCCAATTTTCCTGTTTTCCTGTTTTTAAAGTTAAAAAAAAATAAAGAAAGAAAACAATCGCATAAAAAACATATTCCTTTGATACTCTTCTTTTAAAAAAAACAATTTTACAAAGAACAACTATTTGCAATTTAAACTATTTAAAAAAGCAGCAATTAATTTCCTTTAATTCCTTATTTATTTAATAATTTCATCAGGAAATACAGATTAGCATTAAAATAAAAAAGTTGCATTTTCTAACAAAAAAAGAATAGAAAACTCATTTTTATACATACAAAAATCATCTTGTAGTAGTACTTTATTCACATTTCAATAGAGCCGCATAATGGGCTATTAGCGACGGTTTGAAAAACGTACCTGAGGATGATCCGAAGACACCCCATCAAAATTTTGATTATCTGCAGAGCAGATTGCTCCCCTGCTTTGGGATTCGACAACCTGTGCGCAAGTCGAGCATTTACGGTAGAATAGTTTAACGAGGACCGATACCGCGCTCCCTCGTTCCCTTCGCACGTTGATCAAAATTAGCACCCACTTATTCACTGATTGCATCCAATGATGCTTGTCTTTCGGTCATTAACGGGGAATTGCTTCTTATGAATGGTTTACTAAGAGACCAAAATCCTCTTGTTTCAAATTACTTATCCCACCAATTTATACAAAAAAAAAATTAAATCGAAATATTTAATTGTATTAAAGTAAGTTTAAATATTTTACTTTGATTTTATCTTTAATTTTATTACATTCATGCACGTAAAAAAACACATTGGAACCTTTATGCTTTCTTATAGAGCAAACTAGCTTCCCTCATGTTATCGTTTTTTTTTTTTTTTTAACATATTTTTTTAAAAAGTAAACTGAATGTTTTTTTTCAACTGATGCAAAATAAAAATATTTGATACACATTTCTCAGAAAATACATAATCAATTTCTAATTTTCTTCTTTTAAATGTACAGCGAGCAGAAAAGCAACAGGAATAACTTTTGATCTAATGATCGTATCTTCACGTTCTCGAACTCAATCTAAATGGCTCGAAGGGATGACTTCAAATATGCTAATTAATTAGTTCAGATGATAATTTAAGCTAACAAAATGACAAAAAATGTACAGGTACAAAAATGCACTCTCTCTGAATAGACATACCTTTTTTTCCGACAGATTAGGATTTGCAACTACAAAAATCGGAGGTAGCAGTAATCTGAGAAATATGGTCCCAATAGTTTGGTCAGGAGAGCTGTCAAAAGTTTGGACCCCTTAGTGCTAATTTAACTTTTTGCTTATTTCGCCCTATCTCGAGAACTTTTGAAGAGAATTGAAAAATTTTTGCACACAATTATGAAATTCGTTTATTCAAAGATAATTTAATGCAAAATATAATTTTTGGTAAATATTTATTATTTTTTTATTACTTTATTTAATAGTCAAAAAACTTTTGAATTGTAAGGTACTTAATTTTTTACATCATTTTAAAGAAGGCAATTTTACATGGCGAAATATAAATGTGAGCGAAATCGATCGAATAGTTCCAGAAAAATCGAGTTTTGAAACCGTCGCAAATTTAAAATTCGATTTCACAGGAGCTATTCGGCCGATTTCGGTGAAGTTTTGTATCGTGCCGTTTAAAATTGCATTCTTTAAAATGATGTAAAAATTATATAAAATTCATTAAAAGATATATTTTGCATGGAATTATCTTTAGATAATCGAATTTTATAATTGTGTACAAAAAATTTCAAATTCTCCTTAAAAGTTCTCGACATATGGTGAAATACGCAAAAGGTAAAATTAACATTAAAAGGCCAAAATTTAAGACTGCTCTCATGACCATTTTTTTGAACTGTTTTTCCCAGATTGTTGCTATGCTGTGTATTTTGAGGGTTAGAAATCTAAATCCGTCAAATAAAAGTTATGTTTATTCAGAGAAAGTACGTTCTTGCGTCTTATTTCGTTATTTTAAATATCGTCTGCAGGAACTAATTAGCATATTCTAGATCACCTCCGTGAATCAATCAGTTTGAGCTCTAGTACGTAAAGATTTAATCCTTAGATCAAAAGTTGTTCAGGATGGTCCGTTTCTTATTTTACTCACTGTACATTTAGGTCAGTATGGAAAAATTAGTTTTTGAAAATAAAAGTTTGTGCTCAAAATTTGTTTGTCCCACATTTATTTTAAAACTAAATGAAAAAGTGACTACTGAAATCCTTTAAAAATGTTCCAAATTAAAAGCACGAAAAAAGTAGCAAAAAAATAATTAAAGTCATGTCAGAATTTTTTTTTGAAAATTACATAAAAGTTGAATATTTAAACATCCAAATTTCCTGATTTTTGAAATTTTCTCAATTAAGTTCTTAAATTTATATTATTAAAAATGTAAAAAATAGGATTGTATTTTAGAAGAAAAGCTGTATTTTTTAAAAGTTTCTTTCACTTTTTTATCTTAAAAGAATTTTATCTTTTCAAGATTCTCTTGGAATGTACCGAATGAAAAACCTAAATATCGATAACATTACATAAAATCTTACACTTAGCCCCTCCCATAATTTTTTTCTTCAATTCTTTAGAATAATGCATTTTTTCCTCAATTTTAGAATCCCCTTCCCCTTATTGGTGGAACGCAAAAATGACGTCACAATGGGCATGCTTTAATGCAAGCGTTTTAAAACTCTTTTCCTCACAAGAAAGTGACATCCACGCACAACTCAAACCATTTTATCTTTGAATATAAACTTTTCCATCTTTTGATGTGATCCTTCATTTGATGCTCGTCCGACGGTAAAGTGATAACGGGATCTCCTCTCACCGAAATCGGCACCGTAAATTACAGAACAGTAATGGGCGCAAGTTATATTTGCAAAATTATTTTCGTTTTTTTTTCGCTCACTGTAACTGCGGTTCGTACAGAAAAAAGGACTCTGTCATGCGACAATATTTGCAAGGGAATCCGCTTTCCTGGAAAATTAGGAGGCTGCAATTGTAATTATGTCATATTCACAAAAAGATCCAGTCAACTGTAAGTTATTTCATACTTTTTTCTTAAACTCTTCTAAAATTTTTGTATAATGTAATAATTCATATAATCTTTCTAAAAAGTGTGAAATTAATTAGCAAAAAGGTATTTTTAATTTTTTTAAGTTTTATTTAGTGTAATTTTTTTCATTATTTTCTAATTTCATTTTACGTATTTATATCAACCGTAATTATCTCATATTCAAAATAAGATTCAATCAAACTGTAAGTTGTATTTGTAATTATGTCATATTTTCAAGAAGATCTAATCAACTGTAAGTTGTATTTGTAAGTATATCATATTCATAAGAAGATCCAGTTAACTGAAAGTTATTTTAGAGATTTTTTTCTTTTATATCTCTTTATTTAATTATTGATATAATTCAAATTAATATCTTAATAAAATTATGCAATTAATCATATGAAATCGTATTAATAACATTTTCTAGTTTTATTTAGTATAAATTTTTTTCATTATTTTAATAATTCATTCTACTTATTTATAGCAACTGTAATTATCTCATATTCATAAAAAGATCCGTTGCAACTGTAAGTTACATTTATTTTTTAAAAAAAGATATTTTCTAAGATATTTTTGAAATGTTTTAATTGAAATTGAAGAATCTTACTAAGAAGTATGAAATTAATCATATTAAACCTTATTAATAACATTATTCAAATTAATATAACATGCATTTCTATTGTTATCTTAATATTTGATTATTCGTCGTAATTTTTAGTTAAAATTATAGTTACTTTGCTAACTTTTATAAGGTATATTTTTAAAATTTTAGTCTTCTTCAAAAATCTCTTTATAGAATCTCTTTATTTTATTATCTTCTTTAAAAATCTTTGATTATCTATCTAAATCCATTATTTATGAATTTTATTTCAATGCGGTAGGAAATAATTATTAATTTATGGATATTATTAAACAATATCTTAAAAGTATGTAGATATTGCTTGTTTATGATTTATATTTCAATGTGGAAGGAAATAATTATTGATTAAATTTTAAGGGAAGTTATTAATCCTTAAACATGGCTAATATAAAATTTTTCTTCTGCAAATATTCATGCATATTAGTAAGCCTGAACAAATTTTTTAACATACTGAAGCTTTATTATATATTTTAAAATTGCAGAGAAGCTTTTCCTTTAAGACTTATATTTTCATATTAAAGAGTAGTATTGTTATTTCAATTGTATTAAAGACTTGTAAATTTACATCAAATGTATATATATTCCAGTAAAACCGTATCACTCCATAAAACGAAGATACACTTCAAATGTGTCATGCTAGTTTTGAACTCAGAAGACGCACTTCAAGTGTGTCATGTTAGTTTTGAATTCAGATCAATTCGATTTCTGAAATTTTAAAGATAAAACATTGATCCACTTAAATTTAAATGAATAATTCTAGTCTTTTTTTGTTAAAACAATGTTTAAACCACAGTTCAGAGAAAATTTCATTTTTAAGAAAGTTTAATTTGCTTTAAAAATATGTATTTCAGATCAAATCAGCTTTAAAAGTAATTTATACCATCTTTAAATGTTTCCTTAATTCCTTTTTTCAGCATTTGCTTTTTTTGAAATATTTGAAAAAAATAATAAAACGAAACCGAATATGCTTTATGAGTTTGTAAAAGTAGTAAAATAAATGGACTAAACCAGTTGTCATATAATTTATCACTCGAAGATAAAAACTTGCATATTATTTCTAGACAAAATGAAAAAATCTTATTTAATAAAATAATTTAGTTTTTTTGTAATTAACTTAATTAATGAATTTTGATAACAAATAGATGAATTTTGATTATCATATTGATTCGCCTTATGTTTAGTATTCTAAACAAAATAAAGCTTAATAAGACATAAAAAGCAAATCAAGCGAAGTATAGTTCCATTAAACTTCCAATAAAAGACATTTTTATTTGAAAAAAAAAAGATCATGAAAAATTTCTGCCGCTATTTCAACATTCCTACTGTACAAAGCATCATTTTGGTTGACGACTTAGTATCAACAGGTGATTTCGTCGAGAAGTAAACTTTTATTATTCGCTCTAAAAGGAATTTTATTGCATCTGAAATATTGTTAGAAAAGCTTGTAAAAGCAGTTTCATGATTTTAATTTATCTATTGCTCACCTTGTCCAACTATATTCTTCATGTCATTACTATTTTTTTAAACTTTAAATGAATATGGGAATTTAGTAATGATTATTTTTTCGAAAATTTAAAATTAGAAAGGCATTACTTTCTTTCCATCTTTTTGTTTTAGTAATAGTAAGTTGTTTGATGTTCTAAGAGCTTTTCAAAAGTAGAAATTGCATTTCATTTTTCAATAAAATGTTTTTTATTCATGGCTAGAAGAAGCGAGATTAATTCTTAGCTATTTTTTTAATGAACTAGTTAATTTCAGATTTTTTAGCAATTAAATAAAGATCAAAATATTTTCTCAGTTTTTATATAAGAATTTTGTTCTTTCATCTTAATATTAAGACGTTTTGTTAATTCGTATACAATTGTCCTTTTAAATGCAAACAGATGTTTATTAAGTTTAGTAAAGGAATACAATTTATAACACCAGTGTATAAGGAAATAGCATAAAATGACAAATATTCGAATACTAAACAAAGTATAGCAGTTTTTTTTTAAACCATAATTGAACATTGTCGAAGCATAAAGTTTCAACTGTATATTAATTGTAACTGTATTCAACATACATATAAAAATATGATTCGTAAAATAAGTTTTTCTTCGCTTAAAATATTTTATTCATATCTTTCATTCATGATTTTATTTTATGAGTTAGAAAAGAAATGCCATAATTCATGAAAAATAATTGTATCTTTATTTTCATTAACAAATGATTTTTAGTTAATTTTTACAATTGATGTTTTAAAAGAAAAATAATATTTTCCTATATTTTATACAATATTAATAAGGAAATATATTTCAGAAATGCTATATCTTTTTTTAAGGAACGAACTAATGCTATTTTAATATTATACTTTTCTTAAAGTTATTTTTCAAATTTAGTACAAATTTTTATTAATTAATAGTACGTTTTTAATATTAATTTTGTTTATTTATTAATCTATCTAAACTAAAGTGCCATATTTTATTTGGAAAGATACCATTGCAGCTACCACAAGACATTACCAAATTTTACAAGTTAAAAAGTTTTGAATAAAATGTTGTAAATTGCATTGTATGCATAAAAATTCCCTTATAAACTAGGATTATTCTTTACAGTTGATTAGAGGCTTTTGAAACGTTATTTTTAACTAGTTGGATGTTATTTGCAATGTTTAAAGAAAGCAAGTCAGCAAATAATAGAGCTTAATGAATTACTTTTATCTCTCACATTTATCATTAAAGCAAATTTAGAGAAAGACATAATTCTTTAAACGTAATTAGTTGCATTGCGTAGTTTACGTTGAAGGTATAAATATTATAGGGGTGCATTTTGAAATAGCTTTATTGTTTCAATTTTTACAAGTAAATATATTTCTCTAGGAAAAGCATTTTTCTTACAAAAATATTCTTAAAATGAATGCAAAACATTTATCCTAAATTATGTGACATAATATTTTAATAAAAATTTGAGAATAAATTAATTTCCTACCCTTAAAAATTATCAATTTCGTTCTCTTAAATATTGGAAATACATAAATTTCGAAAATCATATAGACGTGTAAAAATTACTTATGGGTATGTAAAATGTAGTCATACATTCTAATTTCTTTGTGTGCTTAAATTTTAGTAAATTATTACACTATGAGAATTTTTTTGTTGATAAATTTAATGCAATTTATAGTAAATAAATTTTATAAATTTAATGTAATTCATAGAATTAAAATATGACTGAGAATTTTATTTTGTATTGAATTTGCTAATTATTAAGCTAAACTTTTAAATATTTTTTGTCCTCATATCGGATTTTAAATCTCATATTTTTCTAACTTTAAGGCAAAATATTTAAAAAACTATTTAAAATAAATTTTTAAAACAAGGAATACGTATAGTTTAAAAAAAATTGTGCCATATCATAAATTGGCGTACCATTCGTAAGATTTAAAAGAGTTTTAAAACTATTTCAGCCTTATATTCTGTGATGGAAAGCTTCTGAAATGGTCACTAAACCATATTACTAATAATTTTTTTAAACAGCTTTGGTATTTAATAATTTGATGAAAAAAGA
Organism: Parasteatoda tepidariorum; assembly: GCF_982258835.1. Lineage (NCBI taxonomy): Eukaryota > Metazoa > Arthropoda > Arachnida > Araneae > Theridiidae > Parasteatoda > Parasteatoda tepidariorum. Next base: position 30,954,097 of record NC_141765.1, on the reverse strand, counting down.
TTTAGAGTATTTATAGGAGATTGAAGCCAAGAAAAATTTGACTTTATAATCAAAGATAAAAAGACATTCAGATCATATCAAAATTCGTAATATTAGAAAAAAAAACTTTTTGAACCCCATTCTCAAATGTAAAGTCTTTTAGAATTGTCACAAAACAGTAATATTTAAAAATTTTTAAAAAATTTTTTTTCGCCACATTCGTAGTTGTTATAATGATCAGAATTTAAATAAAATACTTATTTTTGATGTAATAAACTGTCTTTAATAATATACAGACCATAAATATATAAACCTTTAGTTTTTCAATAATGTTTTTTCAAAAAACGTGACTCCAAAACAAACTTGAAAAAACTTGTTTAATTTTAAAATACGTTTGTTACCAGATCTTATATATTTAATGCAGTTAATGTAAATACTATTATTAAATATACTGCAAAGAAATATTGCATTTATGAAAATTCTTGATTTTACGAAATTATTACATATTCAGTTGCTGACTTCGTACAACTTTTCAAGAATTTATGTCCTAGAAATCTCCTTGGAGAAACGCGTTTAGTAGACTTCGAGTGGGTGCCAAATGAAATTTAAATAGAAAAATTCTATACATTGGCATTCAGAATTCAACTGCTCGTTGTTGTAGCCAAAGAATATTTATTAGATGTGTGTGAATTTTCCAAGATTTGACTTCGCTGTAAAGTACATATTTAGGGAAATTATTCTAAGAATATAAAATTTTTCAAATAAGGAAAGGATTTTATTTTACTCAAAGTTTAAAAATATTTCCCTTCTCCAGTCTTAAGTATTAACTTGTGATTTTTAATTTCCTTTTATTTTATTTTTGAATTGATTGCTGCTATTATGATTATTGTTGATCACACGGAGTAAAAAATTCTGGTAATTACAACATTGTATGACAATAACATTTCTGGTTAGCCTCCCTCCCCAATTCTGATTAACAAGACGAAATATACGGTATATTAACCATTCATTTGACAATTTTTCCATTCATATGGTAACGGATTGCCGAAAATTCTGGTTTTCAAAATTATAGTTCTTATTACCGCACATTCAGTAAAAAATACAAATCTGTAAAGAAAATTCAACAGAATAAATGGTTTTTATGCCAAGCTCTGAGGCAGAGCTCCCCAACCTTCTTATCACCACGGACCGTTCACGGGTCTCTGAAAGAGGAGCGGAAGTTGATTGTTTATATTTTAGATGGTTTTGATTCAATAATTGAATGTAATCGTGTTTAAACATGCCTTCTAAACAAAATACGGTTAATTTTTATCACCGCGGACCGTTCACGGTACTCTAAATGAGGAGCGGAGGTTGATTGTTTATATTTTAGATAGTTTTGATTGAATAGTTGAATGTAATCGTATTTAAACATGTCTTCAAAGCGAAAAAAAGTTGAAAATCCTTTAGTTCACTGTTATAAGTTTTGAGGTGTTTCAACCATGATTATAGTTCACATTTGCTGAAACTTTCCTATGGTGGAAAATTGAATCATATTATCTTACATTTTAAACATTATCAAACTATACTTTCTTTCAATCTAAATGGAAACGTAATTCAACTTAATATATTATAAAGATTACAGTAAATTTGCACTTTAATGTGTTTCATGTTACAGGCATTATAGTTCAATGCTGAACCTTTTTCTGAGTGTGTAAGTTAAGCAATGCGTTTAGTCGGGTTAAAAGAAATTTTCGGTTACAAATAAGATTGCAGAAGCATTATAACGAGTAAATATCATATAATATTCTACATTGGCATGCGTACTGACACAATAGTAAATTTTTTCGGGTTTACCTGCTGGTTTTTACGTAATTTTCATAATTGTATAGAACCATCCATACTCGTTGACGGGTTGATGAACAATAACTAGTACAAGAAAACAACGTCTAAGAGAATTAGGTCAGAAATAAAAAAGTAAAGGTTTTCAGATAAAGATAGAATTTTTAAAAAAGTTTTGGGTATTTTTGTAATTATAAGGAAAAAATAAGAATATTTTGCAAAAATCAAAAGCAGCTGTTTTAGAGTGGAATGTACATTCTTCCTACATTGTCAGAATTTTCCTTCTAAAATTACGGTAGAATTACCGACAGCAGTCTATCCATCCAATTAATCACGAAGTTTACGGTTAAGGAATTTTTTTTTTTACCTTTACGGTTGTGAAACCGTTTATAACTAGTATGGTTAAGAAAGTCATTAATACGGTTATTTAATCATTTAAGGCAAGCATGATTTAAAACCTGTAAAAGAAAGGACTTAGGAGCTAGGCCTTACATGATTTAGGCTTTTAATCAAATGAATATGGTTTAATTACTTTATCTGGTTGTCTCACTTCTCGTAAGAGAAGGGAAATACTTAACTTTTGTTGTGTTAAGCAGCTTTATGGTGCTGCCATCTGTGCGTGAATGCAAGTATAGTATTATAATAGTTCAGGGTCACAAATTGAGAAGTGTAGGATACTGAAAACTCTTCACGTGTTTAAGGGATGGGAGAAAATATTGTAGTGTCAATGCAGGGACTCGAACCCCTGTTCTGACGGTAAGGAGATTGACAGATTAGCACTCTCAACTATAATATATATATATACCCAGCTGTAAGGAATTAAGTGGCTTCATTAAGTGGGCGTAGTTGGTGCGATAATATTCTAGTTGTTTAACTGTATTAGGTGAAAGCAGTTAATAAACTGTTTTTCTCCTACAGTAAACAGTTTGAATACCATCTTATTTATGATTATTTGACTGTTTTGTTTGAATATGGTGAAATAACAATTTAATAAATTGTTATTCAACCATTGTTTCTGAGAAATTTCTAGCAACGTGTCTTAGTCCAATCGAGCTTTCTGAAAGAGCTCCAAGAATGGAATAAAGAACAAAAAAATTGCCTTATTTGATAATTGATTCAATCATAGTATAGGCATAGGGAATTAGTCGATGCTGCAAAAACCTAATAAAATCCATGCCAAAATGAGGGAATCTGTTTCGGGAAATGAAAAGAGGGTATAACTATAACTTATTAAATGAGAACAAAAGATTTTGATACTCCCTATGGAGTGATATTTGCCTAAATATCTGTTTGATTTCATTATTACACACGCTATTTTAATTCCAATTAGCGATTCGCCAAAATATCAAGGAATATATTAGCAATTTCGATAGTGGCTCTTGTATATTACGTGACTCTGGGGAAACAAAGCAGTTGCTTTGTCTACCAATATTTGCAGAAAACCTCAAAACTGTAAAATAATTGAAAAACTAAACTATACTTCAGAACTTGATTCATGTTAAAAAAAAGAAAGGAAAACAACATCATTCATGTGTTAATGACACATTAAGAAAGAAACATAATTCAGCTATCATTTTGATTTTAAATATTATTACATCTCAGAGAGAGAGAGAAGTATAACCTCTCTTTATCCAGTATTTAAATTATAATTGCTGTGATTTTGATTTAATTATAATTTCTTCTGAAATCATATTCTATAAACATGAATAACCAAATTGACTGACTCTGATTTCATATTCTTAATGTAGCATTTTGAATTAATTTATAATTCTTGTTGACATTTATCATTGTATGAAAAGAATAAGGTGAATATGTGAATATTATGCATATTTTTCAAATCATTTTTGTTTCTTATTATCAACACTCGAATTTATAAATTATGCGATAGTTTTGCAAAACTTGTTGAAAAGCTGAAAATGAAACGCTATTTATAAAGAATCTTAGTAGATTGGAAAAATATATTAAAATTGGTCTAAAGATAAAAACCATTTTCAAGATGCATATCTTGGTAATTATGACGCGATATTGTAATGTGAGCATTTTGTAAAACCCAGTTTGTTATAGGAATTATTACTAGTATTTGCGTCCTCTGTTATTTTATACATTAAGCAGCCCTTTAAAATATGCAAATTTTTAGGTTTTTGAAAGTTAGAATTTGTTAAACAGTATTATTTTATAATTTTTACATATTCACTAAATAGTTCTAACGCAATATATACTTTAAATGAACAAATTGGATTGAATATTTGGATGTAAGGAATAGCATATATATAATATCAAGTGATTTTATGGGTCTTGGTACGCCATTAAGTTTAAACCCATCAAACACCAAGTTTCAATTTTTAAAAACAATTTTACAGCTTAAATTGATAGTAAACAAGTTTTGTAAGCAATATATTAATACCACATTAGATTTTTGAATTGCACCATTGTTAAATAACCTATTAAAACATTAAAAATTTCTATTCATATAATATAATGCAATACCTTTTCCAAATTTAGTGCTTGTTTCAAAAAAATTTTTAAATAATTTTTTACACTTTTTTCAAAAGTTGTTGAATTTATTGAAATAAATTTTAGTAGAGATTCGAGCTCTACACTGTAAAATATTTATTATTCAGTAACGCTAAAATTTATAATTTCACTAAGATATGATACATATACGAATCAGTAAAATTAGTTTTATGATTTAATATAAAGTAAGAATCATAAACTTAAAATGCAGGTAAAATAAAAAAATAAAAATTAGTTTGTTACATAAAAAAAAATTACTTTGTACTTAAATAAAATAATTAGTTTGTTAATTGAAATTACTTGGCAAATAATAGAACACAATCAATATTTTTTATCAATCAGTAGAGAAGAATAAAAAATAGGCTATAACATTTGATTAATTAGGCTATGACAAATTTATCAATTAAATCCGACAATAAGAACTCATTTATCCTCAGTGCACTTCACCTAAATAAACCGCCATTTTGTCACTATCTTAAAATTGCTCAACTATTCGTCTTTAAAATTTTAATGATGGTCCAGAAGCATTTGTTATACGTTTATAGCACTTTCTAGTTTCATGTCACTCAACAATTTTGTTCAATAGTCACAATATGCACAAACTAATCGACAAATTTAAGGAGCTTCCAAAAACAAAACCTTTTTCACCAACGAGCTGCAGATGGTGCTAGCTTTATCAATTTATTGATATTAAGATTTAACAATAATTTTTGAAGTGTGTAAGAATACTCGATATTAACTTAAGATAAAGTAATTATTCGCACAATTTTTAGTGTTTTTCAACACCAAATTTGGATAGGTTTTTATAGTATAGACTAGCAATTAGCACCACAGTTTTTATAGTATAGACTAGCAATTACAAATAGTAGCCATTGGCTACCAGAATCATTGAAAAATGGTATCTTTTATATAAAGGTGTGCACAGCTCTAGGGTTGTTGGATTAATATATTCTTTTGGAAAATAAATTTATTCGATAATTAAAAAAAGTTATAGTAGAATCGTCGCAAATCTAGTTCTCAAAGTCAAAAAGTAATTACTCACAGGCATGGCTCCTATTACCGTAATGAATTATTGGTATTTAAAATACTATATGGAAATCAGTAGTAATAACTTTCGAAAAAGCGAAAGACAATGTTTAGTAAATTGACGATGGAATCACTGCAAATCGAGCCCTTCGTAAAAGTGATTACTTAAAGTCGTGATTCAATGTTCGAGTGCTGTAATACCATATTAAAAAATATAGTAATTGGAATCGTCATGCTTTAGGTATTTAAAAAAATGTGGGAATTCGTAGAAAAAATGGTCCGAAAAATTTATCGAAATAGGAAGTGGATTTACGATGGAATCGTCATAAATCACGTGTAAATCATTGTGACCTGTAACATGGTTGATATTTTTGGCGACTAGAGTTTTATGTTTTCGTAGCCGTTTGACGTTTATGTAAAGTAATTCTGTAGTAGAGTCTTATGTTTATATGTTTTTGTAAGTAATAATTGCTCGTTGGTGACTAGCCTACATGTAAACTACTCTTTAATATATATAAAATATTTTTATTTTTTTTGTGCCCCAAAATTTAATCTAATTAAAAAAATATAATAATTTTCTTTCAAATATACACAAATTAAGCAAGTCATCTTCAAAATAATTGTCGTTATGTTTAGCTATATATTAGTCACTTCGCAAAAATAGTTCAAAGTCAGTTTAGTTCTACGTGTTTTACGAAAGTTATATTAAAAACAGTAATTTTTTATAGTAAAAAAAAAAGTTTTACTGCATTAGTTACAGTTTTGATTTTTTAAAATGGTTTGTTTGGATTGAGATTATTCTCCCTACTTACTGCAGAGTACTGTGATTTTAACTCTAACTGTTAATGGGCACTTTAAATGATTTAGCTAGAATGAAAGCGGTATGATTGCATATCGACATTTTCATAAAACTTAAAATAATCCGTACTAGAATATTTTCCCTGAGGTAAGGTTAAAAATTTTTTTTCACTAGAAATATGTCACCAGAATTTTTTTAAATTGAAAATTTGATGTGAAAGATAAGAATAAATCTCTTTATATTTCTATTCGGGGTGTGATAGCTTTGCTTTATATTCATATTCTGTAGTATTCGTATGATGGAATAAAATAAAATTTGGGGCAAGAAATAATGAATACCAAATGTAAAACTTGCACAGCCAAAGGGAGTATGAGGTAGAAATGCATTCATTTGTAAGACAGGAGACTTGCAATTGACATTTGCATGCAAAGTAAAAATGTATGTAAGGTAAAATACTATCTTCGTTGAAATGAAACAAAAGTTGACAAGTTGTGCTATAGAAGAGATATTGTACTTGTTTAGGAAAGATATTCAATCAAATTTCTAAATTAAGATTTCTTAATGGCTATTTATATTAATTAATGTAATCAACAATTTATATGAAACAAGTTACATAATGTAATAATGTAATTTATGTAATATGTAAATATGTAAAAAAATATAATTCATGTAATATATAAATATGTAATAATATAATTTATATATTACGAAATTTGTTGAGATTGTCTTCGTTAAAAAGTGACAGTGAGTGATAGAAAAAAGACATTATATTCGCTCAGAAAAGTAAATTAAATTAATACTGAAAATGTTTCTAAAGTTAAATTTTTTAAATTTTGTTAAATCATCAAAAAAGGAATTTATTTTAATATCTTTATTTATTATATCAGATAATGAAGCATAAGTCAATGCTCTTTATGTTAGTGAATGAAGCATAGTTTCACAAGATTGATAGTAAATGACCGTACGTTTTTATAATAAAAAATACTGACGTGCATTTCTCTGTATATCTTTAGTACTTATCTTTACTAAATCAGATTTTGACAGTAAAATATGTTTGGTAATAATGCTATTATGCTAATGAATAGAGTGTTAATAATGCTAATGAAACAATACTCTCTTTTAATGTAAATATTAATAAATTAAGAAAAAGCCCTTAGCTTTAAATTAGCTTTCTATTTTTAAGTTATTTAGATCTGCATTTTGTAAAAATATCAGTGAAGTAATATCGAACAGTGTAGGAGAGTTAAAGTTGTAATTTTAAAAAAAATCAGTGAAAGACGCATTTTCTTAAAAATTAAATAGTTTAGAACTGATACTAAAATTTTATTCAAATTTAAATAATTGCGTAATTCAATATTTTCTCGATTCACATACCATTTTTATTCAGTTTTTATAGTCAGTATTTGTATTATTATTTAATTATGCCTATGGAAATAAAAATAATTAACTATTTATTCATTGTGTGATATTTCAATATTTAAAATGCGTTTTTTTGAGATCATGAATGTTGAAATTACAAATCAATGTTCTAGTACTACAAAATTAAATAAAGTAAGCTTTATTGGTGATAAACATCAGAGGTATAAAGATTTGACGCTGCTCCTTATTTTCTATACTATCAAATAAAACCTAACGGCATTCTCTACTAAATAAGATTACTCAGATCGTTTACTCGTATTCAAAATTTAGCTCGAAATTTTATTGAATAAAATGAAATCGAAGAAGCTTATTACATGTGTTAACAAGGACTTAAATCTAAAAAGTTATTTGAATTACTTGTTTCAATAATATTAGCATCGGTTCAGCAATATATTTATTAAATCAGAGTTTTGAAAAGACTTTATGAATTTATGACGCACTCTTAAATTGGCATGAAGAGGATAAAGAAAACAATGTTGAGAAAAGTCAAGAAGAAATTCCTTATTGAGTTAGACATGCCATTTTAGAATCGGCGGAAAACCTCTTACAGAAAGCAAAAGCGCTAAGAACATCTTAAAATCTAAAATCTCTTTTTCTAGAATAGAGCTTTTTTGGTAGTCAAAATAGGAAGAATTTCAGGTGACATATTTGGGAAGAGATTCAAACCAAATCGAATGTATGATTTTTAAAGTTAAAAATAGACTGTTCATTGTTCGAAAACCACCATCTAAATGAATTCTGATTCTTTTTTATATTTCCTTTTCTGGACTTCCTGGGTTTCGCAGAATTAAAATTTGATTGAGAGCAATGTGATTAAACAATGTAATCATAATGCACATAGAAAAAAATTCTGGTTAAATTACAATATTCGGTAATGACATTTTTGGTAAAAAATCCCTGTAAGTATGGCAATAAAATTAAAATATATGGCATTTACAAACCATTCATTTAACAATTTTTCCGTTCACATAGTAACGGTTTATCGGAAATTCTGGTTTTCAAAATTATAGTTTTCATAACCAAATATTCAGCAAAAAAAAAAAAAAATACGGAACTGAGAAATAGATGTAACTGAAAAAGTGGTTTTTTAATCCATGCTCTAAGGAATTATGATAAAATTACCAAATGTCACCACAATTATCAAAATTTATCACATAATATATTTTATGGTTAATTTAGCAAAAATTATTACCAAAACGATTCGGTAAAAATTACAAAGCTTTTTGGTGTTCCCATAGAGCCAGAAACATGGTATATTTTACCGTTTTCTGCTACTTTTGACTATACTGTTTATCTCAGTGTGAGAAAATGAAGTAAGCAATACTTGATTTTAAAAATCCATTATATTTTGAAAGTAACATCTAAAATAATGTTAGAAATCAGAGAGCTTTTGTTATACATACGTGTAGCTGATTGCTGGATGAAATATCTTAAATCAGTGGTCTGCAAATGCCTAAAACTTTTATGACATACGAAACGAAAAGTTTCTAAATAATAAGAATTTCGGATTTAAAAATACAGATTAACTTTTAATGAATATTTGGTTGAGATCGGGCACTCAGGATATGTGAGCCCCTGCCTCAATTTCATTACTAATAAACGTAGATTAGATAAAATATAAATGAGACATTTTCTTTAAATTTTTTTAAGTAGTTGATTTTAAGGTAAGATAAGTAACACGTTAGTTAGAAATGATTCTAGTTCAATAATATGTTTTCAGTTAAAGTGATACAAGGAGATTGATATATTAAATTTCCAAGAAGCAAATGTTAATTAGTAATCTTTAGGTGAATGAAGGAAAATAAATTCTTTAAAAACGTTACAAATGATTAAAGCAAAAGTATCGGAAAGAATGAAAGCGAAAATGAAACATATATTTTGAAAAGTAATAACTAAAGGGTACAAGTATAAGCATAATATATTTTTAGTGCAAGTAATAGAGATTGATAAAACTAAATTTCCAGGAAGCAAATGATAATTATTAAGCTTTTGGGTGAATGAGGGGTTTTAGATTATTAGAAATAAAATCTTTCTAACAATTATTTCTTTAATTATTTTTGTTTCGGTTTATTTTCTATAACTTCATTAATTTTAAAATTTGTTAAAAATGATGTGCACTACCAACCATTTCAAGATAAGAATGATTTAAAAAAATATATATTTTATGAATAGTTTATGTTAGATCGAGAAAAGAAAAGTATGGCCAAAACTACCAGAATATGGTAACATTTATCGCCTGTTTGGTTCTATAGGAACAACAAAAATCTCGGTAATTTTTACCAAAAGGTAATGATATTGGTAAAATTAATAATGAAATATGTTTTTGTATGTCTGATAAAGTTTGATAAATGTGGTAAAAATTCGTAATTTTTCACGTTACCTTGGAGCATGGCATAAAAACCATTCAATCGATTAATCTCACTTTTCAGTTTTGCATTTTTTTCTAAATGTGTAGTAGCAGGAATTATAATTTTGAAAATCAGAATTTCTGGTAAACTATTGCCATATGAATGGAAAAACTGCTAAATAAATTGCTTAAAAACCGTATATTTTGGTTTCATTAACCAGAATTATAGATTACTTTTCCTGAAATGTCATTACCATGCAATGCGTAATTTTATCAGAATAGTTTCTCCGTACATAAATGTGTTATTATTATTTTTCGTGTATGTAAATGATCTCATAGTTCTAACAAATTATTATTTTAAGTAAAAGTTTAGCAAGATGTCTTGAAAGTTCAATACAGAAAAAGTTCACATCACTGACGAAGTCTTGCACATTATAGCAATCTTTCAGTTGGGATAAGAAACTCAATGTTTCTTATTTTGAAAAATCCCATCTATTTATTTTGTGAAACGAAATTATCCGTACTTGATATATCTTTAAAATAACTATATATTTTATAAATATCTTTAAAATAATATGATTCACGTAATGAAGTCAAAGAAATTTATTATAGTCGAAGTACTCTTGGGTTTCATTTTATTATTTTTTCAAAAATTAAAGCACATTAAAAACTCAAATCATTATGATAGATACATACATCCGTATAAATGAAACCGGATGAGAAACAGGAAATTTCACTTTTGATAGAATATTTATCAAGAAAGAGTTCTTATATCATTATTTTTATCAAGGAAATATTCTTAAATAAATAAGAAAAACAATGTATTAAAAATCTTCGAAATGCTCGTTATCTCATTTTCAAGTAAATCTCTTCCTATTATTTGCTTCTTCATTTCTGTTGATTTCAAAAAAGAAAAAAAAAAGAGCCATACACAAAGTGTTATCTACACTACATATTGATTATCCTATCTATAATCTTTGTTGAATAATAATTATTTGTTTAATAGTAATTTCATCATTAATATGCATTTCTTTAATAACATTTCAAAATTAAATGATTATTAACTTGGTACATTTAGAGGTTATTAGTCATTTGTTTAGTTTTTATTTGTCGAATAACTTGATTACGTTTTAGGCTCTTTAAATGAATTTAATTATCTTACGATGAAGATTTTTTTATCGAATACTCCTGATAATTTTAAGAATTCTTATACACTGGATGACAACTAGAGTCTGGAATTTTCTTCCCGACTCAACAGTAGAAGTGGTGTCTAGATATAAAAAAGTGGTTATAGGCTATTAATAAGAACCTTTACAGCCCCATCTTATAGATACAATCAATCAAATTTATAATTTCCTCTGTTTGTTGTTTTTATATAATCTTTTTAAAATTAAAATTAACCTCTCTACTTTTAATGGTTATCATTTTCTGTGAAGTAATTCTTTTACAAAAAAAATAACAAAAGCTCCCTGGAATTTTTTATTTATTTATTTTTTTAGCAAGCAGTACAAATTTTAAGGTGATCGAGTCGGATGCACTGTAAAAAATTCTGGATAAAATCACTGTAAAATTACCGGTACTCAGGATGAAGGTAATTTTTAGATATCGTAATTAATATTGTTTAATATATCGTAATCTGATGTACCGTAATGTTTACAGCAATAGTTACCGTAAAATCACTCTAATTAAATAAATATTACTGTAAAATTTACAGTATAATATTTTACGCTGAAAATGTATTTTACGGTAAAAATGGATCTTGAAGTAAAATAAATTTTACGAATGATGCATCCAAAGTTCCAGTATTTTATACCGGAATTTGATATCGGAATTTTTTACAGTGTGGTTGAAATGGCTGGAAATGGTCATAACAGACGGCCTCCGCTCCAACACGAAACAATTGCCGCAACGATAAGAAATGATTTCCGCGACTATCTCCGTTAAATGGATTCGATGAGTAAGCTGAATTGAAAGTTAATAACGAATTGAATTTCAGTATAATTATTTGGATTGATTGTTAAATTTTTTTGACAAATTGAAATAGGAAAAAAAGGAAACAATAATAAATTAAGTGTAAAAATTATCGAGGAAAGCATTAAAATGAAAACAGAGAAATTTTAACGCTTCCTTCAAAAATCAATTGCTTAGGCGATTTGGATGTACCATTCGCTACAAAAAAGCTAATAAACTATGCAGTTATTTTTTATTACGACTATTGGATTAAGAACAAAGAAATTGAAAATGTAAGCTTTTACGAAGTAATTAAATCAGTCGTTGGAAATGCAAGCTTTAATTAATTTATTATTAAATAACATCATTTGAATAGCATCTAGAGAAATACTTTCTAAACGTGTGATAAAAGTGGGACCTACAGAAAAGATTTTTGCAATGATATTGAACAAAAAATGAGTTAGAAATAGTTTGATTGTTAGATATATTGTTAAATAAAATAAAAACACATAGTGATCCCCCGCGACCATTATTCTTATATAATCAATAGGAATATATTCGTTTATGAGTAATTATTTGCTTTCTGAGAAAGTAAATAGCGTAGTAGTTTTGAAAATAAATTCATTCACCCAAAATGCAGGTAATTTCTAACGTAATTTGATCCGGAATATTTTACAGTGAAGTTAAGTGAATGTAAAATAATAACCCTTATTATAAATTATTCTTTTTTGTTGCTAACTTAGCTATTTTAGGAAAAATTAGCTTAATGTTTTCAGAGTAAAAATATTCTCATTTTCATCCTTCATGTTCCAATGTTGATTTCCAATTAGTATTCAATATCATAAATTCATTTTTGGTTTCTGTTCAAATTCATGGAAAAATATTCAATGCAGAAAAAGTAAATCAAACGCAAACTACAACTGCGGCTACTGAATTAAAATAAATTGTATTTTAATGTTTACTGTATCTAAAAATATTTATTATACACACATTATATAATTTAAAATGCAACTACTTCTTAAAGTAAAATAAAACATTATTTTCCTTCTTCAAACTAAAAAGTTAATAGCCAAAAGAAATCTATTTTGACGGAATAAATTATGAGAATCATTGCTATATAAAAATATATTATTAAAATTAATATTAATGGGTTAACGCGTAGTAAGAACAATATTTAAGTACGCGAAAAAATTGAATGTATTGCGAAATAGAATTAAGGTAACAAGCCATCGATCTCGTTGTTTTCGAAACTTTAAGCAAACCGACAACTCGTGGGTTTTGATAATCTAATAATACTATCGTTGGCATCGAAGGATATAATAAAGAAAGTAAACATTCATTTTTATAAACTTTTTGCATACGTCGGTAGATATTCACTTAATAGGTTCATAAATAAAATGAAATTTAGAATGCTTTAAATTTCTTTTATATAATGCTCATTATAAAGAAAAAAATAGTTCTCATTTTACGTTTTGCCTTATTTAAAATAATATTCATAATTTGATTTAAGTGTTATTAAATGGTTGCGGTATTTTTTAACTGAATGTAGACATTTACGTAAGAGTAATATCTTCATATTTTTGTAATGAGGAGGAAAAAGTAAAATGTTTTTAACTTATTTTAATGGAATATTAAAGTGACTTTTTAAGTAGAAATAATTACTAAGCGAATGGTATTTTTAAACAGTTGTAATATAAAAAATATTATTTTGATGTGAATAATATGAACAATAATAAATGAAAATAATATGAAAATAATGTATGAAAATAATATATGAAAATAATGTATGAAAATAATATATGAAAATAATATATGAATAGAAAAATAATAAATGAAACATGTGAAGGTCACAAAGGAAAGAATGGTTTATGTCCCTAAAAGCTGATTGGGAGAAAAACGATAACGCTCTTAAAGGAAGAGTTTTTTCATTGTATATTCCATTTTCATTGCGTAATAACTCTCGGGGAGAACCGATTTTTATCGCATTGATTTGTGAAAGCTAACACAGAGAAAAAAAATTTGACAAAATTATCACTCTGTATGGTAATGACATTTCTGGTAAAAAAATCCCCATAATTCTAGTTAAGAAAACGAAAATATATGGTATTTAAACCATTCATTTGGTAATTTTTCCATTCATATGGTGACGGTATACCGGAAGTTATGGTTTTCAAAACTACAGTTTTATTACCGCACATTTAGAGCAAAATGCGAGACTGGAGACTTAAATAAACCGAATAAATGGTTATGATGCCCTGCTCTAAGATATCATGATGGAACTACTAAATATTACCACAGTTACCGAAATTTATCATATATTATGAAACCATATTTTATTCTTAATTTTTCCAAAATCCTTATCAAGGTGCTTCCGCAGAATTGCCGAGCATTCCCAAAGCGCCAGAAACACCGCCAATTTTACCATATTCTGATAGTTTTGACCTTACCTCTTTTCTCAGTATAGTACTCCTCAAAATGCTACAGATGGTCATGCAATAGTTATTTTTGTGAAAATGTACATAAATAGTTCTCCCACCTTGATCTTCGCGTATGCTTTAAAAATATTCTATTATCTGATATAGAAACGAGTCTTTCATTACATTAAAGTAAAGGGCCACAATTTTCGAAATTTTTAATTTTTTTAATTTATTGTTTTTTTTGCTAATATATTGATTTTAAGAAAAGAAATTTCAGTTAATAATAAACATTATGCTGCTATGAGGGTAAAAAACTTAATCTTAGAAAAGGCCAAATAAAAGTAAACTTTTTTTCCTATTCGGATTTGGCAATTTCTGTCTGCGCAGATGGAAATGTATATTTGATGCGAATGATATTACTGTTGTAAAATTGGATAAATAGTTAAAATTATACGGATAGTTTACAATTATAAGTAATTTGCTTTAGTTATGTAGATTTTTTTCTTGGTAAACGTAAAATAATTGATCAGATTAGATTTATATTTTCCTATTTTTTAATTCGAAAGCACTCTTGAATTAGAATAAGTATTTATATCATTTTAAATTTATATGCTTTATCTAAGTCAGAAGTATTATAACTGTTAATCTTTAAAGTTGAATAATTTAAAAAAAAATGTGCTTTAAATGTTTCCTTAAAAAGTAGAATTTTTTGAAATTGCATTTAACCTAAAACATATAGAAAAAAATAAAAGGATTGATATTACGAGCTTAAAATGCTACAAATATGGCATTATATGAGTAAGAATTATTTCTAAATAATATATGAATAAAAATTCTGATAACTACTCCTGTGAATACTTTTTCTAGAAATATTTAAGCGTGATCTAAAGATTGTGAAAGTAGGCAAGTAAATTCTATTTATAAACATAAAGTTCCAAGATGCAACATTACTTATTTTAAAACTTATGGACATAGTTTAAAAATATGTCATACATTTTTTTTCTAATTATTAAAATGTGTCTAAATGATATTCGAAATTATTAGTGAATCATATATTTTAATGTGTTTTTTTTAAATGATTACTACTGATATTTGTTTTACTAATCAGACATTGTAATTCATTGTAATTAATTCCAAGTAATATTTCAATGAAAGTTTGTATATTAGTATTAAATGGCACGAAATTAACTGGAATTTCATCGAAAAAATCTGCATAAAGTACTTTTTTTGTTTTATATAACGAAGTTGACAAATTTACAAAATGTAAAATAAATTTTTAAAAAGCCAAAACACAATCAACATTTAAATTAATGTAAAAATCAGAGAAAAATTTTTGAGCAGTAGAATTTATTCAAATGTTTGCAACATATAAACTAATTAGTACTGAAATAAATCTAGCAAAAAATTACAACAGAACGTTTGTTATTTTCTGTCTTTGATGGTTAAGAACCATAATTCACGTTAATTCACGCTCACGTTCACCGCTTAGTTCCTTGTAGCTGGGTACAAGAGCTGAGAGCCTTAATCTGACGATCTTATCACCGCTGAATGGGGGTTTGAATCCCAGCATTGACACCACAATATTTTTTCCATTCCTTCAACACATGAGGAGTTTCCAGTGTCCCGCAATTCCCTTTTGTTGACCCTGAACTATGGGAATATGTACCTCTCATTCAGATATAGATGAAAGCACCTTTCCTATTTATCACGAAAAATGGCAGTACTATATTAGCTAATCAGGATACATTCCACGATTCATTTGACAAAACACAACTCAATCACAACTTCACTTAAAGTCCATTACATATCAAAAACCTTACATAACCCAATTCCAATGTCCAGTTAAGTTTCAATTTTACTGTTTAAAAAAACGCTAGTTGTAAATGGTTACGAAATCGTATAATTTTGTATTCAAAGTTGTTAATCGAATCTATTGTCAGTTCATAAAATTAATCGTAAACTTAACAGACCACAGCCAGTTATTATACAGTGAATTTAGAATGCAAATTTTAACAGTATACTAACTTGATCTAAATAAAATAGATTTCACGACATTTTACGTTGTTAAAAATTAAGATGTTTCATGTTTATATTATTTAAACACAAATTTGATCAACTAGTGAATGAAATGTAGGCTATATTGTACAAATTTATGTCTTGATTCTTCCAACTTGTGGATGACAAAAATGATTTAGATTTCGAAGTAATTGTCTTCTTTTCTCAAATCCACCGAGTTCTATTCTTTCAAAGACATTCTTCTTTTCTTATCTAGCACTTACAAAACATAAATGGCAACATTTAACCTGTAACGCTCTTTGGTAGAAAGTATCAAAAGGTAAAATGCGAGTTTGTCCTTGTTATTGCCACTTTAGAAACAGCTTTAAAACAGAAGGATTTTGAGCAATATATTGAAGTTTTTCAACAAATGCATCGAAATAATTCAATAGGGAATTTCAATTTACAAAAAAAGTGCAGCAACAGAAACTAACTTGCAGTTGAATGTTGCGAGCCAAATTTTGTCCTTTTTTTCATTTTTCTGACAGTAAACTTTATTCAAAGAAAACTATTTTTGCACATATTTTTGTAGAAATATTTTTATTTCAGAGGCATTTTTTGGTATTATTGAGCGACTAACAGTTAAGTTGTAAAATATTTCTTAATCTGTGGTTTACTTTTTCTTTAGAAGTTTAAGATGCGTCTAATAATGAGCAAAAATATTTGCTGATTTTGTCCTTAGACTGTGCCACTTTGTTGTCACAAATGATGGTTGTTTCGAAAACATCATTTTATTCTGTTAGGAGTGTCACATGTTGTCAAACATTATAATGTTGAAGCTTATAGAGAAAAATCTAGTTTTCCGAAGAAGATTGTAGCAAATGGTACATTTCTGCATCATTTTATTTTCCTTCGATTGGTTTTTCATTCTTCCATTTTCGGGATAATTCGAAAATGATATGTATGTATTTCTGCCGTACAAATGTATTTCGGTAGCAATATAGTTAATTTTATCTAATTGATTATTTAGAAACAATTAAACTAGGTGTATATAATATGTTTTGTCCAAATACTCGTGAGAAAAATAAGATCGTAGGAAAAATGAATTCATAGGTGGATCCCCTCACGCAGAAAAAAACTCGGGAAAAAATATTTGTACTGAATGGTAATGACATTTCTGTAAAAAATAAAAAATGAGGATAATTGACTAAATCTTATCACATTTGCTAAATTTTATTACGTATTATGAAACTATATTTTATTTTAAATTTTACCAACATCGCTACCAAAAGGTTTCGGTAAAAATTATTGAGCTTTTCAGTGATCCTATAGAACCAGAAGCACAACCAATTTTATCATACTCTGGTAATTTATTTTCTTATACCATACTTATTTTCTCAATGCAAAAACTAAGTTACAAGCAAGAGTATTTAAAAAATAATTATTGTGAAGCGAGTATATTTCCCCAGATGAAAAACAGGTGGCAGTAATTGTCTGTCAACCGTAGTATGAATATCTAATGCCAGTGTGGAGACGCGTCAGAGTCACTGTTTTGGTAAGATGTCTAGGAAAGCAGTCTTTGTAGAAGTTTTAGAAATAATTCTTTTCTTATAGGCAAAAAATGCCTTGGCACGTTGAGCGAAGGTGTCATCTTCTTGCATGATAATGCCAGATATCACAGTACGAGTAAGACTTAATCATTGTTACAAAACTTTATAAGGCCCAGATAGGACATTCAATGACTATTTTCTGTTTCCGAAATTGAAAAAAAAGCTTATATGGAACAAGGTTTTTTCAGACAAAGCTGTAAAAAATAGCTGCCGAGAACTGGATCGATGATAAGACATGGCATATTTACCAAAGAGGGTTGAACAAGTTGGTTCTGCGCTCTGATAAATACCAGAATAGGCTTGGTGATTATGTAGGAAAGGGATCGACTAGTTGAACTCTTAATTTAATTTTGTATTTTCTGTGTAATATTAATAGTTAATTTTTTATCGCCCTTGTAACGTATTTTTGTATCCATATTTATAAATAAAGAAGTTGACAAATATCCCAAATGAATAATAATAAAGATTCTCTGTGCTTTCTTTCATTCAAAAGTTTAAAATTAATAAATTAAAAATATTCTTAAAATATGCTTCTTTTTTCAGAAGCAGGTCTTTGGAAACAGAAGTAGAGAACTTAGAAGAACTGAGGCAAAAGCTTTTTGGGTAAGTACAAAATATTGTCAAATTGATTTAAATTGTAATTAAAATTGAAGTACTGATATTATACATAGTTATTAATATAACTTTCATAATAACTGTAAAAAATCCAGATTAAATTGCGGTATAAAGTACTGGCACTCTGAGTGCATCATCGTAAAATCCATTTTTACCGTAAAAAATATTACACCATAAATTTCACAGGAATATTTATTTAATAAGAGTGATTCTGTAATTTTACGGTAATTAATACTATAAAAATTACGGTATATTAAATTTTTTGTTCCGTAACATGCTCCGGTAAGAATTTATTTTACTGTAAAAAGTACTAGCACCGGTACTTTTAACTGTAATTTGATCTGAAATGTTTTACAGTGTATTACCAGCATATTTACAGAATTTTTTTTAAAATCAATATGTTAAGGTTTACTTGACTGTTTCGCCTAAAATATTTGTTGAAAAATATCTCATGAAAATATTATTTTTGAAGGAATCATTCGATTAATTTGAACTTGAAAAAAAAACTTCGTTTCATTGCTTTTATGCGTAATAATTTCATTTCAAAATCAAGTTATAAACACATCTCTCGAGTTAAATTAGAGATATGGAGAGGAATCTTTCATTTAGACATTTCTTATTAGATAGAATCCTCAAAACATCACGATATTTCACACAAATGCCCTATTTAGAAAAAAATAATTATATTAATGCTTTCCTTTAAATGTATTTTTCCTAATGAAATTTCACTTTCTGCTCCACAGGAAAATCGATACGAATGAAAATACAGAATATGAGACTTTAGATGAAAAAGATGTTAAGTAAGATATTTAATATTCTCTGCACTAGTTGAAAATATTTAGTAAATGTTATTAATATAAGAAAATTACATTTAAAAAAATGATATTAGCGTAATTGAGAGATCAAAAAATAATTTATTTCTTTGAAGTTATTTCATTAAATTTTGATATTACTTTTGAGAAAAGGTACATAAAATAGAATATAAATTTAAAGCTATAGCTATACTTTCTGAAACGGAGTTATAAGTAATGAATTATGTTTTTGTTTTTATTTTCATGCAAATATTTTTCAGTTTTATAATACTGTGCGATAACTACTCGATTAGACCATAATATAATTTTAATTTAATCACTTTACACTGTTGAACCATTAAACCATTTTAATTTACAAACATTGCAACATTAAATGGATACATTACATGCATATATCATTATTTTAATTTACAACACAATAAGGTACTTTAAATATTTGATGATACTGTGGTTCAAAGTTAAACTGATTTTTCCAATATAATATTTAAAATGACATATCAAGCTTCACTAATCGCAAATAATTTTTTATGTGCCTCAATAGATATAAATTTAAAGTATGTTAAATAAATTTATGAAACAAATTTTGTTACTAATCCAATTTATGTTATCTAAAATATTATATGCAATGGTGCATTATAACAATGATGCTTCCGACAAATCATGTTAAAGTAAAAATAATAAACTCAACCAATACTATTTCATGCAATTTGGTTCATTCGAAATGAATCCATTAAAATAATCAACAAGAATTTTGAATAAAAAAACATTCACAAAATATAATTTGTTAAACTAATTTTATTCCCTGAAGCACTTTCTTATACAGATACAAGAAATATGCAGATTTTTTTTTATATTCTTTTATCATGTCTAAATGTTTGTCAATGACATTTGAAGAAGAACAATTTTGAATAATTTATCTTCAGCTAAATTAAGATCTTCAATATTATAACGCTGTTGACACTATCGACGGAAACAATCATTAATCGTTAATATTATTTGAAATACATCAATCATATTGCACCGAGACACTTTTAACGTCAATTATGGTATCGTATGTTGTGGAAAAATTGTTAATAGCTTAAAGCACTTTACCATTCGATAAACAAGTGAAAGAGGCATTCAATGAATCTTTGTCACCTGTATATTCAAAAGACATGAATAATTTATTCAAAGGACAAAACGGTAAACAATTTTCCAGGATTGGATGCAAAATTGACATAAGTTTATTCATAATTCTACCAGAGTTTAACTAATAATAGAACTTCTATTCTGTAAGAGATATTTAAGTTGCATTGTTATGCATTTAATTAACAAATACCCACACTCGGGATACTGTTTGTTCAGAGGTGAATTTTTAGGAAATTTCTCATATTATGTAGAATATATTTGCATGACAGTATGTTTAAGTGAAATGCGCGACTAATATATTTACAAGCCTTCATTTCAATGCAAATTTTAAATCTTGGTGTTGAATTTTTATTCATTTTTCACTAAAGTGTTTGTACAAGAGACAAGAAGAGAGGATATTTTTTTGAGTCAAACTGCAATAACAATTATGAAAGAAGTTTGGAAAAGGGCTTGTAAATTATAGAATCTTTAAAAAATTATATTAAAATTTTGAAAATTATTTTGCATAAAAATTTTTTAAGCAAAATATGTATAAAATATTTAAATTAAGTACTTATTAATTTGCTTGAAATTTTTAATTTAAACTTGTTTTATTAGCATAAATAAATTCTAAGTTGACAATTACATCTTTCGGACTTTTATTGAGATTTTAAAATAAATATTTTGAGAAATACTTGGCAACATAAAGTCAATTACTATTGTAGATCACTTTCTTAAGTTTAACTAAATTTAAATTACTAAGTTCATTAAAATAAAAGTAAATTAATTTTATTTATAAACTTAATGAATTAATATTATATTTTTTAATTAAGTTATTAATGTATACTTTAATATACAGGGTGGTTCTAAAAACACAAATCAGAAATGTAAAGGCATGTAAAGGGATTCTAAATAAGCATATTTCATAAAGAAGTATGTGTGCAGAAATATCGCTTTTAGCCAATAGAGAGCACTGTTGCTTACTAATGTGCAGCAATTCATGCACCGCTGTGAATCTTGTGTTCCTGTAGGTAATCACTGCTTCGAGCAGCTGTTTTAAACTGTATTTTATTATAATTGAATTGCAAACTGTTTGAATTTGTATAAGAAGGATGATGAGAAAATGCAGCATTAAAACGCTAGCACATTAGGCAGCACTAATCATAAGCAAAAATTTTAGTTAAAAAAAAGAAACTCAATGATTTATGAACACTTTACGATAGCTAACAATCAAAATGCTTAAAATCAAATGACAATCATTTACTATTTCCAACAGCTGATTGAAAGTAAGCATTATTAATATGGCAAACAAGTAAGATTAGTAGGCAACAGCACTCTCTATTAGCTTGCTTATTTACGTCCCCTTTACCTGATTTTATACAGGGTTATTCGTAATTCCCTCTGGGGTTTCGAAGCGCTATAGTAAAAACACGAAGACGAATATGGCAAAAAAAACATATGAAATTATTCCGAAAGTCTTCAAGTTTTAATTTAAGCAGTTGCCGGCAGTAACATGTACCACTGAAGCCAGTTGTAATGAAGAAAAATGGCGTTTACAGGCGGAAGGAATTATGAATAACCCTGTATATTTGACATAAATTTTTGAACCATCCTGCTGACGTATTCTAAATAACTTTTATTTAAAATAATTTTTTTTAATTTAAAATATTGTATGAAAACTTATTCTTTTGGTTTATATTTTAGTCATTTAGAGTTTCCAAGAAACTTTATTGACATTTTGAAGAAACGGATTGGAAGGCCCATCATGAGGAACTTAGATTACTAACTAGAATATCAACAAGGTATTGCATTATAAAACAATTTTTTATTTATACTTTAATGATAAATATTTGATCATTTGCCTAGATCTTGGTGTTTGATTCAGTATAGTTTCCATTTTGAATTAAAATCAATATGCATCAACAATCTAGAGTTTGTTAGATACTTTTCGAATTTTTAGGTTCCTATTATATAAAAAGAAAAGGCTCTTATCTCATTTATGCAACGGCTGAAGAAATTTACGAAAACTACTCACAGTTAGCTTAAAAAGTATAGAGCTGTAGCTCGTAACTTAATAGTTACAGAAAATATTTTACGCCATAACTGTTGACTACGAAGAGATAGGAACTAATCACGTCTCACCTTGACCAATTCATTTTAATGTTCAACACAATTGCATATTAGATAAATTATCCCAAAAAACTAAAGTGGTAAGATGTTACTTGATTAAAACTTCATTCAATTCAAAAATATGCAAATTGGAAGTAACAGTCCACTGTTATTTCCAATTTGTTACGAATGAAACGAATGAAGCAAAATAGTTCTGTCGCGTCTTTTGTTTAGAGATTCTGAAAGGGAATGGTTTGCAAGATTTTCCCTAACGTTATCGAACGTCATCCAAAAGGGAAATTTTAACCATCTCGATTCGTTTTAACAGATGGAGCCATAAAGACTTCAAAGCATTTTTGGGATATTCTTAATGAGTATATTTCCAATAATTGTTACCCATTAACAAATAATCTTTTACTTTTAATGGCTATTTGTTTTCAATCAAGAAAGTTTTCAATAACTCAAAATTAGCAAGCGAAATTTATTTAAAACTATAAATATATATATATATATATATATATATATATATATATATATATATATATATATATATATATATATATATATATATATATATATATATAAATAAACAATATCTTTTTTCAGAATAGTCAGCTTATAAAATTAAGAAGAAAAAATGGACTTGTAAATAAAAACATTTAAGGTACACAGCTGTTCAGAGACTGTTATGATCCTTATAACTGTGCTAAAATAAACTAGAACAACACTAGTAACTGAAAAATATATGGTAAAAATATTGACACTTATTACGAAATGGGGAATTGAGTGAGTTGGAATAATAATAAAAAACAAAAAAAAACAAAAAGAAAATAACAAATTCCAAAGTAAATTTTGCAAGACAAAGACAAAATTCCCCCCAAAAGAGGTCGAAAGCAAGAAAAAGGTATCGAAAATAGCTCCCATTTTTATTATTCAGAGAGAGTTGTTATTAAATAAACGGTATTAAATAAATAGATTTACTGACATCAATTAAACAGCTTAGCGTTATGTTGGGCAGGTTTAAATATACAAATTGTCAACTAAAACTGGAAAATGAATACATATTGGAAAATGTATTAAAAATATTACATTATTTCTTAAAAAGTGTAAAATGTGTTTGACAATGTTTATTTTATTTATTAGGTTCTAAAAGAACTTTGAAGAATATAAAAGATAAATGAAGACAAGAAAAAAGAAAATGTGTCACCTCATATTTGTAAATTTTTTTGAATTCTCAAAAAAACATCTGTTACAGATTTATTATAAGATAAGAGTGTTTTAATAAGTTATTTATTATTTATTGTAATTTATTATATATTTATTTTTGTGTCTGTTAGAGTTTCTCTGCATTTATGTTTAACGTGTTGTGTCACATGTAAATAAATGTGTTAAAATGATTTGTTTATTGTTTTTTTCCAACTGCATATGCATAAATTTAAATACAATTTTCATAGTAATTCTAGCAAGAAAGAAAAAAAAAACATTTAGAAATCAAAATACAACACTTTTGCAATAAATTATTTTAGTGAAATAAATAATACACTATTAGAAATTTCTTTGAATAAATGGGTAAATAAAAATTTTTTAAATGGTTATTTTACCATATTCAAGCAAAACAGTCAAATAACCATAACATAAAATGGTATTCAAACGCTAACTGTGAGAAAAACAGCTTATTAACTGCTTTCACCTAATATGGTTAAAAAATCAAAGTTTTATCCCACAAACTAGGCCAGCCTAATAAAGCCAATAGTTCTTGAAGCTGGGTTAATATTATAGCCGAAAGGGTCAATCTTTCAATCTCAAAAACACCACAATATTTCCTCAATTATCTTCAATACATGAAGAGTTTCCAGTGCCCTGCATTCCCTAATTTATTACCCTGGGAATTTTTAAAGTATGATACTCTCATTCACGTATAGATGGCAGCACCATAAAGCTGATAAACTACCTCAAATGCCAGGTTAAATTCTCTTTATCGCATTTTTAAAACTATACCAGGCCAGTTGTAAATGGTTTAAACACCATATAGTTTCATGATTTTTTAACCATACAAGTTAAAAGCTGTATCAATACTGTTACTGTAAAAAATGTTCGTTACCTTAAACTTTAAGGGTATGAAAGACTGCCCTTTATTTTACCATAATTTTAGAATGAAAATTCTAACAGTGTAAGGTGAGTTCAAATACTATGTTATAAAGTCAGTTCAAATAGTGTGATAAATTCTAAAGTGAGCTTAAATAATCTGATAGTGAAGAGGTGTACCATGATATTTTTCATAGAATTGAAATATTTGGTAACCTTCTTAAGCTTTGTTATAGAAAGACAAATAATTAATGGTTCAGCTACTGTTGCAGACAGAAAATTATTTGTTAAAATAAATTGGATCGCAATTTATTTTTATAAATAAGTAAACCCTGAGGAAATACTGAAAAAAATGTTCGTTACCTTAAACTTTAAGGGTATGAAAGACTGCCCTTTATTTTACCATAATTTTAGAATGAAAATTCTAACAGTGTAAGGTGAGTTCAAATACTATGTTATAAAGTCAGTTCAAATAGTGTGATAAATTCTAAAGTGAGCTTAAATAATCTGATAGTGAAGAGGTGTACCATGATATTTTTCATAGAATTGAAATATTTGGTAACCTTCTTAAGCTTTGTTATAGAAAGACAAATAATTAATGGTTCAGCTACTGTTGCAGACAGAAAATTATTTGTTAAAATAAATTGGATCGCAATTTATTTTTATAAATAAGTAAACCCTGAGGAAATACTGAAATAGTATAGTAGGTGGTTCGAAAATGTATTATGCGTATAATCTTGTAGATAGATATAAATAATATTAGACTTGTGACTGTCCAAGAGTCCAAGACATGCTGATATTTGTCTTTAAAAAATTTGATTCCAGATGACGCAAATTCAATCGAATCTTTACATCAAAGAAAACCAAGTCATGGTACATTCTCTGGTCAAAAATGCGCTTCAGTAAGATTTGATACTAATAGTAGCTACTGTTCCTCTCCCTAGATGAGAGCTTAGCTAAAACTTTATGGATCAAATATATGTATTCATCCTAAACCGAAATTACTTTTTCTCGAATTGATTATTAGTTTTCTATGACCATTCAAATTTTGTTCTTGTTTCTGGAATTTCAATGATCTGGCACAAAGAATATTAAAATGATTATTCTCTTACTATTTGTCAATATTTTTTCTTTTACTAAAACATCGAATTGAATGTAGTTCATAATAATGTGCTCTAGCATGGCGGAAATGATTTTACCCTCACTTTTATTTTTTTCTTGCTTTTAAACATATACCAGGGATTTTCTTAGCAAGCAGAAAGAACAGACAAATCCAAGCTGTTTTTAATTACTCTCTTGTATATGAAATCATTTTTGGTTGGTGTTTTATTTTTTTTGCTGAAATGAATTGCTTGCTTGAAGCAGATTCCATCTTTATTATGATTTACTAACTCCTAACTTTTTTCAATAAGATTGTACAAGAAGTGTTTGAGTTCTACGATGTTCTAAATTTGTTAGTCAAAGAAATTGGCACATGGTCTGGAGAAAGTTAGTCACCTCTCCTTCACAGCTTATTTACTTACTGCTTACTGCTAAACGTTTAGTTTGAAAAGAATAAGATAAAACTTGAGAAATGAAAATTGAAAAAATAATTAAAGAAAAGTAGGATAATTTTGCGTTCGAAAAATAATCAAGAACTATATTTTTACACAGGGTTTTGATGAAGGAATTATTTATATGCATTTATAATTGATATTAAGCTATTTAAATGATGAAGCAAAGTGCAAAATAAAACAAAAAATGCAAATTTAAACAATCAAGCAAAAAAGGAAAATAAAAAACAAGAAAATACTGAATAAAACATAAAAAAGTAAGATTTAAAGTGAGTAGTGAATTCGAATGTGTTTGAACTTAGCGGCATCATTAATAATTATTCAAAATAATTTCGTAACAAGTTTTCTGGATTACAAAATATGAAAAAAGAAGTGTAAATAGAGTTTGAGGAGATCTTTTTATGGAGAGTTCTTATTGAAGTTCAAAAGCGCGTTGGATTTGTTAGTTACCTTTGATTGGATCAAACTGGATGTGCGCAAGGTAATATTACACTGGATAATTCAAAGTTTATAATTAATAAGGGTGCATTTTAATTATAAAACTTTTTATATTGAGGATTTTAGAGAAATTATTAACTTTTAATGAAGAATAATTTTTTAGTTTGTAAAAGAAATTCTTTATTAAGTATTAGGAGATTTTTAGTCATATAGTTGCCACAACTGGATTGCTACAACAACATGGTAAAAATATAAATTTAGTTAACAAAGAATTTTTAAGTAAAACTATTATACTTTATTAACTTAATACTTATAATACTTTGTTAACTTATACTTATAGTTAACTTAACGATTTAATACAGAATAAATTGCATTAGTTGGATATCAGCTATTTCTTAGAAAAATTTTGAAAGAGTTCATTTATTTGTTTTATCTATAAATAAACATTACCACAAATTCGTTTAATTCTATTCACTTGATTAGAAATGTTATTTAAATAATGGTTTTAAGAATATTAGAATTCCATGTCATTAGTTTATTTATATTAAATATAAATCAACAATGCAGATATTTTCTTCTTTTTAAATATTGAAATCTAAAAAATTAAAATAATATTATCATCTTGATTGCGAAACAACATTAATAAAATATTTAACAAAATTGCATAATTTTGAAAATGAAAGATAATTAAATTATAAATAAATCTAAAATCAAATTTAATATTAAGAGTAATAACGTAAAAATAAGTTAACTAATAGTGATTAATAATTAGATCCTTGTGGTATTCCATCAATTCAAAAAAAATACCCCCTTCATTGTAAAAATAATTATTAAAAAGATAAAAATTAGTTAGAATTTCCCAATAATCAAAATCACAATCACTTAAAAGAATATATTTTAGCTTAGAAATGGGCATGCTATTAAGAGCATACTTGGAAATTAAAAGTCACCATAGAATTAATTTTATAACGTTTAATAAAATCTAATATAGGTTGATTATTAGTGATAATTCAAGAAAAAACCTCTTTAATATTGTTAATAATTTTATTTAAGTAGCTAGAGAAAATGTTGCCCGGTTTAATTAGGTAAGAATTAGTAAAATTCCCAAAAGTGATTGCTCCAAATTTAATTGGAGTTTCACGAAATTTTGGACAGATTATTAGGTATGGAAATTATATATTATTAGTTTCAATTTTTAATCTTTCATATAAAGCTAAATTTTTTTTTAATAATAGTATTATTATTTAAATTACTAGGGTAAAATTATTAAACTATTATTTTACAGTGTAGGAATTTTTCCAGAAGATTGCAAAATTATTATTAACTTTGTCTATGGGGGTAATTAAGTTTTTTTTTGTAGTTGCTTAATTGATGGAACAATTTTGGAAAAACTTGTTGACTTGAGATCAGTAAACAATTAAAATCGATGTTCAATGGGTGCACATTGAATTTTTTAAAAGTTTACTGATATAAAAAGTAATGTAAATTAATAGAACATACGAAAAAAGTAATAAGTGATTCGTATAAAATAATTTCCTTATCTTTCAATATTGATTTAAACATTGTATTTTATAAAAAAGAGAAAATATCTCAAAATGTTTTCCATCTGAAACGTCAGATGTCTGTGTGGAACTTAACTCTTCTTTTCTCATTTTTCAGGGGATTGTGGAATGAGGTAGAATCTTAAAGAATCTCATTTTTTAAAAAAAGGAATTACACACTAAAAGAAATCTCTCAGAAAAATGATTAAATAACAATTTATTAAATTGTTATTTCACCATATTCAAACAAAGCAGTCAAATAATCACAAATAAGATGGTATTCAAACTGTTTACTGTAAGAGAAAAACAGTTTATTTACTGCTTTCACCTAATACGGTTAAATAACCCGAATTTTATGGCACCGACTAAACACACCTAATGAAGTACTTAGTTCCTCGCAGCTGGGTACATATTATAGTCCAGAGGGCTAATTTGCTAATTTCACGATCGACAGAACGAGGGTCCGAGTCCCTGCGTTCTCACTACACGATTTCCCTTCAACATATGAAGAGTTTCCAGTGCACTCCTCAAGTTGTTACCCTGGATTATTGGAATACGATACTCTCATTCTCGTATAGATGGCAGCACTATAAAACTGCTTAAAACAAAATGGGCTAGTATTTCTCTCATCTTATGAAAGGTGATACAACTAGATGAATTAATTAAACCTCTTTTCATAGTTCATTTTATAAAATACAACTCAACCACATACTAACTCATTACCAAATGATAAAACCATAAAGTTTTGTATTCATGGTTTTTTAATCATAATAGTTGTAATTGGTTTCAAAACCGTAAAGCTAAAAAATGTTCTTTACCGTAAACTTTACTGCTGATTGGATGAACAGACGGTTTTAATAATACCGTAATTTTAGAATAAAAATTCTGACACTGTAGCTCTAAATAAGAAAAATTATAGCTCCAAAAATTACCTCGAAAAATATCGAAATAGAACTAAAAATAGCTACTCAATAATTAGGATTTTTATTTGTCTTAAATGACATGCCTATAAAATGTAATATCAGGCAATATTACATGAATATAATATCTTAAAGAATAAATAATAATTGAAAAAATTAGGAAAAGAACTAAATTATGATCTTAGTTGGTATTTACATAAAATTTAGAAATAAGAGTATGCAAGTAAATAATTTTGGTAGAATAAAAAGAAACACTGATTTTTCAATTGTACGTTTGAAATTTATAGTGGCGTGCAACGTCTGCTGGCTGTTATAGTGACGCCCAATTTTATTACAGTAAAAAAACAAAAATTATCTATCTAATAAAACAGTTTTATACTTTGTTTTATATTTTCAATTCTGCACTGATTTTAAAATGTTTCCACTTTTCAATTGTACGTTTGAAATTTATAGTGGCGTGCAACGTCTGCTGGCTGTTATAGTGACGTCCAATTTTATTACAGTAAAAAAACAAAAATTATCTATCTAATAAAACAGTTTTATACTTTGTTTTATATTTTCAATTCTGCACTGATTTTAAAATGTATATGTATCTTTTTAAGGTTAAAAGCATAAACAACTAAAAGCTAAAAAAAGCTATATAAAATTGGCGAGCGATTTTTGTATGCAACTATATTTCAAAAAATTTAAAATCAACTATACTGTATATCTGTTTTAAAATAAACCTAAAATACTACAAAGTCTCATGTTTTACGTTACTGTTTTATCTCTGAGTACCTTTGGATTGCTTGACTCTGTGAGTTTCTTCTACTTACTCACCCATATATGTTATTTGTATTTTATTGCATAAAATGTATTTTATTCGATTTATCTATTATTTATTTTTGATTTTGGGTTATAAATAAAATTCTTTTTTATTTAAGTTTAATTTTTGGTGTTTAATAATTGAAGCACTTACAACTATTCTAAATCTAAATAAATGTATAATATATTTATATTATGGAATGGAGGAAATATTTTTGATCATTAGTGAAAGGAATTTATGACACAAAAAACTTAATGTGATATATTTTTTCCACACAAATGTATCTGAAATTAGTTCTTGAAAAAAAAACTGAAAATTCTCTACTCATATAACACTGAAAAAAAAGTACTGTCAAAACCACCAGAATATAGTAAAATTTACCGTGTTTTTGGTTCTATGGAAACAGCAAAAAGACGGTAACTCTTACTGACGAACATAGGTAACGATTTTGGCAAAATTTACAATAAAATATTGTTTTATTATTTGCGTTAAAGTTTGGTAAATGTTATAAAATTTGGTAATTTAATCATGATACCTTAGAGCATGGTATAAAAATAACTTTTAATTAAAATTATTAATAATAATTAAAATTATTATTTTTCAGTTAAATTTACTTCTCAGTTTTATATTTGCTACTAAATGTGTGGTAATAAGAGCCATAATTTTGAAAACTAGAATTTCCAGTAAATAGTTACCATATGAACGGGGAAATTAAAAAAATGAATGGTTTTAATATCGTATATTAACCAATGATATTAACCAATATTATTGTTTTCTTTACCAGAAATGTCAGTTTACCACAAAACCATGCAGTACAGTAATTTTACCTGAATTTTTTTCACCGTGCAGTAGGTCTTCAAGTTTAAATATTAAATATAGAAATATTTAATTTTAAATATTTCTAATTATAAAAACTTTTTTAAATTAGAAGTGTTTAAAAGTAAACGAAATTTTATAGACAAATATATACGTACATTTATGTATATATATAAACTATCACATACTATGATATATAATGTACTACATGCGCAGCTACTTAAGTTTTTGAATGCAGTCATGAGAATTCTTTCCAAATATTATTCTTATCTCTTTTTAGAGAGTATGAAGCTTACAAAGAATCAATTCCATTGCCTTGCAATAGAAAAAACAGGTATATATGAATAATATTTGCTTTAGCAAAATGTTTTCGTCATTGAAAATGCGTTGAGCTTTTTGTTATATTTTTTTAGCTGATAGAAAAATAATATAAAACATTTTATACGTATAATACAATGGAGTATGTTTAAATTTTTATTTATTTTAAGAGCATACGATTTTAAGAGCATACGATCTTTTAATAATACTAGTGGTCAGAAAGAAAAAAAACTTTAAAAAAAATTATTTATAATTTCTGGAGAATATTCCGCTGAAAAAATTCAAGAGCTATTGAATTTGGGAACACCACGAGTTCTTATTTTAATTAGTTTTAGATTTTTATCTTAATTAAATTGGTCTTATAAGTACATGTATATTTTGTATTTGCTTGTTATATTATGACAACTATTGATAGATTTAAAACCCTTACTATTCTGACTGAAGCATTTTTTGGATTTAAATCTCACAACTTTTATTTGTGCCATTGTGTGCCCATATTGATTTATTTTCAAGGAAAATTTCATGGTTTTCTTCTTATATAATGCTAATAAATTGGTTATGTGAAAAGCTTCCTTGTCTTTTAAATGGTCTTAGAAGCGAGGTTGTACGAGGTTGAAGATTTGAGAAGAGTAGAGGTCTGTTATGGATTGACAGAAGTAAAACAACTGTACGCGTGACAAACTTAATCTTCAAGTTCGACCGTTAGTAATTTTTTGGCATATCAAATAATATGAAACAGTTCCCATTAATATTCAAGAGAATACAATAAAAAAGGGATTCAGTTGATAAAAGTAGTACTACACTATCAGAATTTTCTTTCCAAAATTATGGGGAAATAATCGGCAGCTGCCTGCCCATCCAATCAGCAACTGTAAGGTTTACGGTAAAGAACATTTTTTACTTTTACGGCTACGATACCGTTAACAACTTCAATGATTAAAAATTCATGAAAACAAAACTATACGGCCTTTTAACCATTTATAACTATCGTGGTTTCAAAACTGTAAAAGAGAATTTTAATTGGACATAGTTAAACAGCCTTATGATGTTGCCATCCAAGCGTGAATGAGGGTATTGTGAAGTGCAGTACACTGGAAACTCTTCATGTGTTGAAGGGAATGGGGGAAATGCTGTGGGTCAATGGCGGGACTCGATTCCCCGTTCTATCTATCAGATTAGTTCTCTCGGCTAAGACATGTACCCATCTGCAAGGAACTAAATGACTTCATTAAGGTGACCTAGCTGTTGCGATGAAATTTTTGTTGTTTTAACGCATTAAGTGAAAGCAGTTAATAAAGTTTTTTCTTCAGAGTTGACAGTTACGGACAGAGGTTAATGAAACTGGAACACATTATAGTGGACATATTAATGTATAAAATAACATAAAAAGCATTACCGAGACAATTATGGTGTTACATAGAAATTAGTATACGTATGAAATGAATAAATCAGGTGTGTCAGTTTGGAATAGAAAACGCATCTTCAGTATGGAGTATGCCCTCCTCCAGCAGCAATACAGCACATGCAGAGATGCTTTCAATTATGCGGTCTATCAGTTCTGTTGGAAGTGCGAGCCATTATTCCTGCAAAGCAATCGTAAGCGTAGCAAGGACTAGAAGAGGAAGATTGAGAGCAGATAGACGTCTTTCTAAAACATCCCAAACATGCTCGATAGGATTTAAGTCCGGTGATTGAGCAGGCCACTCCATGTGCTGAATTATTTGTTGCTGAATATAATCATCAATGTTGTGTCATTGTCCTGTTGCACGAGATTATCATGTATTGTGCCAACATAAGGGAGCACACGCATATTGAGGAAGTCATATCAATACCCTTGAGCATTCACAGTTCCACGTGTAAGGACAGTCCACCAAAAAAGATACCACTTGACGCACAGGTACAACCTCCTTTATATGCATCTCTTTTATGGATGTCTGATGGAGGATACAAGGTTCCAGGTTCTCTCTGAATGAAACGAGACCTATTATAGCTATGGAGGCTAAATCTGAATTCTCCTGTGAAGAGAGTGGAAGGTTCTCGTGGTCTTCCTCTCCATGTAACGCAAATGCGAGTTAGTTCCATCATAAAGTTGTCCATGAAGGCAAATATCTCCCAATGCTTGATCCGGGAGTTCTCTTGTCTTTTGGATTGGATTCAAAATTAAAAGGCTACGGAGTTGAACACGAGTAATCGTAAACCCGAAAATTGGGTCTGCTGTTCAACAACGGTTGTAAAAAAAAAGTTAGTGTAGTCGGGATAGTCTGGTCGGTAGGGCGCTGGGCTTATGTTCAAGAGTTCGTGGGTTCGATCCCCACCGGAAGAAGACTCACCGTGTAGTAAATGGTGACTGATGCGCGCTAAATCTGTCGAGTCGTAAAGTCCTCCATGTTCCCTTAACAAATCCAAACCTCTGGGGGTACTGATCCAGGAGTTTTCTTGTCTTCTGGATTGGTTCAAAATTCAAGCGTACGGAGTTGAACATTAGTAGTCGTAAACCCACAAATTGGGTCAGCTGTTCAACGACGGATATAAAATAAAATAAAAAGTTAGTGTAGAGTAGCTAGCAGCTTTAAATTAAGATTTATGGGAGCTAGAAACTAAAATTAAAAAATTTCATCGGAAAGTAAATTATTATTATTTCATTTATTTTATTTTCTATTTTTCGTATTTGATAAGTGCTAAAAATTAAGATAGTGTATTGAACTTTTAATTGTGTTCTATTTAATGGCATGGTTAGTCAATCTGAATAGCTAACCACAAACACTTTTACGGGCCATTTTTTTTAATGTATTGTATCTTGGGACTAAATTTTTAAAACGGGAATGAGTGGAATCTTGCGCTTGTTAAATTGTTTTAACCCTCATTGACAGGGTCTTCATTGCATCAGATGCAAACATTCAAGTTCCCTGTGAATTTCACTGCATATGGACTAATCTGATAGATAAAGAAGCCTTTTTAATTTTTTTGATATTATTTTTCTTGCATTAGCCTTTTCAATGTTTCATATTTCATATCCATCAAATAAGATTTATTTACTGTACTTTGTTTATTTTTCATTTAGTACAATATCATGCATCCAAAGGTACTACACCTTGCATCCCAAGGTTGCAGCACGGTGTGGTACATTGGCATGTTTGCATGCTTTTTAAGGGTGTAAAAACAATTTATTACTCTCTTATGAAATAACATCTTTTTAACTCTAAAGTGTTAATAGATTCATTAAGTTATAAGCAATAAGATGTTACTTACATTTCTACCGTAATCTTAACCCAAGTAAAAATAAAAATATTTGTTTTCAAATTGTCCCAACGTATATCGCCTTACCTTATAAAAATAATGTATATAATTCGGAAGCCACACTATTCCAGTTGTATTTAAAGGTGATTTAAGTAGATACGACATTTTTAACAGAATTGAAGACTTTTTTTAAAGTTATTTTCCACATAACTCAACTTCCTACAAAAATTATATCTAGCATTGCTGTGCACTCAATCTAATATAATTTTTTCTTTAAAGACAAAAAGAAGCATTCTTTAAGCACCTAAAATAATATTTATCTTTTTTTTTGTTCTTTGCACCTTTTTTTCTATTTTGCCTTTTATCAGACTCAGTTTAAAATACCATTATTTCTTCAACTTGAATATCGTAATATAGTCTATATTTAGTGCAGCATAAAAGATTCTTGCCCAAAGAACCTTTTAACTCTCTACTTAATCCAATTCAAACAATCCTAAAAGTATTTTATGGTCTTAATGCACTATAATAAGGTGTATTTGCAAATATTTATTGATTCAAAAGATACATGATATAAATCATATTATACTCCCACTCATATTTTTCCAAATATAGAACAATTTCTCTTAAAGCTTCCCTCTACGGGATTACTTCGAATAAAACCTTCTAAACACCCTAACGAAGTATTCAGGATTCGCTTAGGATATACTAATTCTAGTGGGAATTTCTTACACCACATCTGTTGCTTTATCTCAGCTTAATGCAAACTTTGGCAACTTTTTTTTCTCTAACTATCTCTGAGCCGAAAAAATCCCTCTCCAAGGGGATTTCAAAATACTATATATTTCAAGGTATGACTCTTCATTTCCTCACTCTTTTTGTAGATGCATGTTCTGACATGGCCATAAGACAAATCAATCAGAGAGTAGGTAAGTCTGTCCAATGAATACTAATATCAATACTAAATATAACAGCTTATTCTTAATCAAAAGAGGATAAGTCAGTTAAAATATGCAATTATATATCATTTTCAAAGACGTAAACTAAGAATGCACCGTCAAAAGGATAACAGAAAAGTTATTTTAAATGAATAAAACTTAGTTCTGTTCTTAGTTCCATTTATTCAAATGATATTAAAACTTTTGCTTTTCAACTGCTCCTGAATCGCGGTTAATAGCCGTTTTGCTTGATCCATATACGTTTTATATGAAGAAAAAAAAAGAAATATATAGTGTTAAATTTCTTTTGTTACGCTGCTTCTCAATTTATTTTATTTTACAACCGGCGTTGAACAGCTGATCCAATTCTGAGTTTACAACTATCAATAATCAACTCCATAGTCTTGTAATTTTAAACCCAAACCAGAAAATAAGAGAACTCCGAGATCAAGCAATGGAGCAAGCCAGCCTTCATGGGTGAATTCTTGATGGCTGTATTCCGCATTTGTGTTACATAGAGACGCAAACCACGAAAACCTACCTTATTTAACCAGAGGTCAAGATGATTCTACCTAGAGAATCTTTAACGTCAGCACAGTGATCAGTGTGAGGCAGGGGTAGAAATCGTATCAACCAGCCACCACTAAGATTCGAACCTGCGTCACATAGGAAGGCGAATGCTCTGTCCCCTGAATTACAGCGACTCGAAGTTTCTCATTAATAGCTATTTATAAAATGAACTAATAGTTAATAGTATTAAAAATTGGTACCATTTTAGCTTGCGCTGAATATTTTAATCTACACTCAAATAATCATGGATATCATCACGGATTCTAAGTAATGATTTATATTACTTAAGAAAAAAAGAGGCGAAATCTATAAGTAAATCAGTTACTCGAATAAAAGATGAGCCATATTTAAGTTATTCGTTAACTATACGTATACTCACTAAGAAAATGAGTAAGTACATGAAAAAGTACATAATTATTACATTAAACTAAAGCCTCTTATAAAATGGAAGGTGGAAAAATTTTAGTTCCCTTTTTATCGTACAAGGAGCATTTTTGTGATGGATATTTAAGGTTTTTCATGTCTCATCTTGTAGTTATTATTTTCTTTTCAAGGCATCCAATGTTACAGCTTAAATTAAGGAAGCAAGAATTCGTGTATTTTAAAATTAAGCTGTGACAACAGTTTAATTAAGTTTGAAAGTAGCTAATCGCGGGGTGATCGAGAATTGTTTGTTTGATGGAAGACGTAGCTAATTTCATCAAGATAATCTTAAATTATTTTCAATGATTTTTTTTCAGCAACTCTTATTTTCACAATATTTGAAAAATTAGATTTGAATTTACTCCACGTTTCAGCAATTTTTCGATAACTGTGTTGCTGAAATTATCAATTTCATCATAAATATTTCAAGTTACTTATTACTCCTAATTACTAAAATATTCCTTATTAAATGAAATTTAAATTTGAATTATTGTAATAATTTAAAAAGACTCTTTAAAAACCATTACACTGGGGAACAAATATTTTGTTACATTTATACAAATACTTGATCTTGTCAGATTTGGGTATGGAGATTTCAAATCTGAAATTAGTTTTGCTTCCAAAGCTACAGACTTTTTAAAAAAGCTACTATTATTTTTAAAAGCTATGAATCAGATTGTTACGCTTTGTTTTGTTCATAGCGATAATTGGCGTTATTTTAAACACAACGCCTCACAGTTTAAAATTTCCCATTTTTTTTATTAAGTATTTCTTTTCTTGTAAAATATGCTATAATTTCTGCAATTTCTAATTAAACTGAATGAAATGAAATGCTAAAAACTTAATTGAATATTAATTATTTGTTTTCGTTTATTAGTTAACTTGCAAATCTGATTGAAAATTGCTTGAAATAAATATGGAAAATTTAGTTACTGCGTTTCATGCAGTATAGCACAGCGTGTAAGTGGCAAAAAACATAAGAGGGAGATTCATTTTATTTGGTATTTTTGTATAAATGACTATATATTGCAAATCTTTCTTTTCAAAAATAAATTTTTTTCCATTAACTTCCTGAAATTCTATTTCAGCATTGAGAAACGGAGAAAAAATTCAGTTAAAATTACCGTACTGTACTGTAATGACATTTTTGGTGAAGGAAAACATTCTGGTCAATAATACCAAAATATGCAGTATTTAAACCATTCATTTTTGGTAATTTTTCTGTTCTTAGGGTAACGATTTATCGGAAATTCTGATTTCCGAAATTATAGTTTTTATTACTACACATTTAATATAAAATAAAATAAAAAAAAAAACAAACTTAAAAGTAAATTTAACCGAATAAATAGTTTATATGCCATGATATAAGATATGATAATAAAATTATCAAATTTCACCAGACTTACTAATATTATCACATATTACAAAGAATATATTTTATTGTAATTTTACCAAAATAAATACCAACGCACTTCGGTATAAATTATCAAGCTCTTTGGTGTTCCCATAGAGCCATAAAAAAGGTAAATTTTGCCATATTCTGGTAGTTTTGACCATATTTTTTTTTCTCAGTTTAGCATTTGCAAGGGGAAGGAAACTTTTGTCAAAGTGCTTTTCTCGAAATCTATCAAGAAGCACTTACGTTGTTAGTTGCCGGGCAGAACAGGGTTAAAATAACGCCTTAGTCTAATATATTTTGATCTAATAGACTAGATGGATTTTGAATCTCAGTGCAAATGTAAGGAGTATTGATGTAAAATAGATCGACATTATTTGTAGAAATAAAATAATTTTTTTTTTTAATTTCTTTTATTTATATATTTCTTTTCTAAAATAGTTTTACAATTGCACTTACATCCCAATATATTATAAGTTATAAGACTTAACGTGTTAGACACTGCAAAAAATTAAACGTTAATAAGTACCGGCACCCTGGATGCATCATCCGTGTATTAATTACATCCTAAAGTCCATTTTGATTGTAAAATTTTACATTGTATATTTTACAGTAATAATTATTTGACAATAGTGATTCGGTGATTCACGATATATATTACTGTAAAAATTATGACATAACAGATTTTTTTGCTCCTTCAAATAGTAAAATGTTACCGGTAAAGAATGGATGTTACAGTAAGAAGTACTGTCACCCTAAATGAGGGTATTTCTTACGGTAATTTGATCCATCATTTTTAATAGTGCACGTCCTCGAAAGCAAATTTGCATAAACCTGTTGCAGGAAAATGAACAGAGTTTGCAACAATGCAGTTTATAATAATATATTTTACAGAGTTTATAAAATGTTTTGGGTTAGTGCTGTTATTTTTTGAGTTCTTATATAATTTCAACGATAATAGCGTAACAATAATTTTAAGTTACAATCAAATTTCAAGTACTTCAAATGCTTGAAAAAGATATTATTTTTTGTTTTAGATTAGCTCTTAAATTTTTAATTTTGTCTAATTACTTTTTTCTTTTTAAGTTAAGCCCTATCTGCAGTACAAATCATCATTATTTTAAAAATGAAACCCTAAATTATATAAGGAAAAGTGGTTTTTAAAATATTGTTAGCAAATTTTTTATTAATTATTTCTTTTCTTCTTCATATTTTAAACATTGAGCGAAAAAAAAAGTGAAAATATGATTATATTTTTCCTTTAAGTAAAAGGCAATAGAAAAACGTATAATATTCTGACGAAAGAGTTCCATACTAAATCTAATCTCTTTAAAAGCTTTTATTATTTCCTTTATATACGACTATATGAAAAGATTATTTAACAAAATTTACACAAAACTTGAACAATACGAATTGGGAATGTTTTTTAATTAAAAAAAGTGAAAGCTTAATTTCTTTTGAGAATCTACGTAGTGAAATATTAAATATTATTAAAGACTTTCAATTGTTAGCGATAAAAACTGAAAAAGCTGAGATTATGAACTACTTCATTAGCTGGATTTTTTTAATGTTGGTATTTTATTCATAATCTTCTTAAGAGACAAATATTTTTTAAGTACGAATACATTTCAGTTTCAGATATATTCTTTTATAAATCAATTTCTTCAATCTATTCAACATAAATATTTTAAAGTATTATAATCAACTTAAAATTCTTAATCTATGAATTTATTAGATGACTCATTTAAGACATTAAAAAATGATTACAGAACTTCTGATTTATTTTACACTTTTATATTTAAAGATGAAATAATTATTTTTGAAAATTTATTTAATTTTTTGAAACTTGTTTTTTTTTTAAAAAAATAATTACTATTTAATGAACAACTATTTTTAGTCTAGTCGGAGTAATCTAATGTTTAGTGCGTAGACCAATATAATTAAAAAAATATTAAAGGAATCTTTATGAAAATTATTTGTCTCGACTAAAGCAATAATATTTCAGTAAGTATTAATTATTTATGTATTATGAATTATTTTCATTTGTATTCTTTTACTTTTCTTTAAAAACATAAGCAAATAATATGTTTTTCAATTTCATGATATTTTTTCTTCAAACCTTTTCTTAAAGTGCATTAAAAAATAAATACAGTCAGGACTACTGGAATATATTAAAATTTATCGTGTTTCTGGCTCTATGGAAACACCGAAACATTAGGTAATTTTTACAGAAACACTTTGGTAATGATTTTGGTAAAATTAATAAAATATGGTTTTAAAATGTGAAGTGCAATTTTTTTTTAAATGTGGTAGAATACGGTTATTTTATTATGATATTTTAGAGCATGGCATAAAATTTACTTTTAATTTTTTTTTACTTAACTTGTGGTAATAAAAAATATAATTTTGAAAACTAGAATTTTCGTTAAATCTCTACCACATGAACGGAAAAATTGCCAAAGGAATGGTTTAAATTCCGTATATTTTAGTTTTATAACCAAAATCGTGTTTTTTTTTTACCAGAAATGTCTTTACCATACAGTACGGTAATTTTACCAGATCATTTTTCTTTCGTGTAATATCGAAACAGATAGCTGTTATTTTAAAATTTGGCAAAATTCATCTCAAATGCATGCAAATTATGAGTAGTAAAAGTAGGAGTAGCTATACTTTTCGTCTAAACAAACGCAATGTACACTTTCTAAATTACACTTAAGTTATACTATTGTAAATGCTAGAGTGGTTACTTTGCATTTCTTTCCCTAAAATTGTTGTTACAATAATAGACTTGTGAATCAACGTCGTGATTTGATGGAAGTAGACTTTTTTATTTTTTTAACGTCCAGCATGGCGGTATGGTGGGTAGAGTCTTAAATTTTTTATGCTTAGGTTTGGGCGTTACTTGCTTAGATGTCTGTTCAGATTACACTTTCTATGATCGTGCTTTGGCGCTTCGGCATCTACTTTAATTTAACGTCCCGTAACGTTTAATTAACGTCTACTTTAATTAATCGTCGGTAGGACGATTTAAGTTATTAGGGTAATTATCACCGTGCAGCTAATTGCGTGCATGCTCTAGTAATATTTCCACCTCATCCCTAAGAATAAATTTCCGGTCATTGGTAACAGCCCATTAGTGTAGCTTTATTTTAACGCTAACAATTAATTCAAATCTAATAGAAAATCATACGTGAACCACATTTCTCAGACTGCTTGTTAATATTTTAACGTTTATTAAAAAATTTTCTTACGCGTTTACTAGGACTTGCAAATTAATCCTTCTTTGCAAGATTTTTTCTTTTTTTGAGAAATATCTATCCTCATGTAAATTGACATGAAGCAAAATATCTTTGTATCATTTTTATTTCTGATGATAATTAAAAAAACAAAAACAACTATCAACAAACTCTTGCAAGGCTCTTATAATTTCATCTGCATCAAGGTACTTGCCATCAGAATTTTGTCATCAAGGCCATCTTATTCAGTCGTCTTCTAACTGGTTCAAGTAATATTCAATGTCCCTGTCTTTTCTAAATTTCTCTCCAAAAATAATATAAAATAAACATAGAGTAACAGGATAGTGATTTAAATTTCTGTCACATAGTTTTGGGAAGATTATTTGGGGTATTCGATCTAAATTGTACAAAAAATAACAGAAACACCAAAAGTAAACCTCTTTTTCCATTCATTATCGCTTTTATAAGCGAAACAATTTCAGATTAGTTATCAAAAAACATTCAAGAAATCGCAAGCATCAACAGCAAACAACAGAATGATAAACACAAACCTGCTATAATGATTGTGAAATTTGATTTTTTTTGACAGCTATATTCCTCTTTACGCAATTGTTATGAAAAAAAGTTGCCAACAAACACCAATTTACAGTACACCTATTTTGAGTAAAATTTTTTGTTCACTAAGCGTTATGATGAAAATTTCCAAGAAGGGTCAATTCGCAATTTGCAAAGAAGGGTTAATTCGCAAAATTTTTGTTCTAGTGGTGTCACTTCAACACTGCTCACCACGGACTCATTGATGATACTTTCGCAGTCTCTTTTTAATGCAGCTACACAATGTTTATTAGTTGTACTAAGGAGAAGAGTGTGGTAGATTACGGCTTTTATTTAATTCAGTAGATGTTTTAGTTTATTTCGTTAATTTTAAAATGATATATTTAGTTTTTCACAGTTTCAAATCCTATTTCTACAACACTGAAAAGAAAAAATGATAATTTGTTCTGAAAAAGATGAGAAAAATAATTTAAATATTTAAAAAAATTAAATTTTTTGAAAGTTCAAATAAGCGTTAGTTTTTAAGTATTTAGAAAAGTGCAGTTGCAACAGTTGATATATCGACGTTATGTCTGAAAAATCTTTTTCGCAAAACAATTAAAAAAATCTTAAGAATGTTGTAAATAAGCAAATGCTAGAAATTTTGCTGATTGCATTCGTTTATTCTAATACAAAAACTGTTAAAAAATTTTAAGTCTACAAGTAAGTAGAAAAGCAAAATCTTACTTTTAAGATGAATCTTAAATATCCTTATAATTTCGTTTTCTGCATGATGTGTTATAAGTTTTTCTTCTAAATATTTAAATTATTTGAAGAATGTTTTTAGTTTTATTTGATCAATGTCTTTAGTTCTGTCAAAAGTCGTACCTTACAAAACAGAATGTTATGTCAAATACATTTACAGTTTATCAGCCGTTCTATGTTTTATAACACTCTAACTAAATTTATAATTCATTATATCTGTTTCTATAACAATAAAGAGCTTAAGTTACTAAATCATAACAAAGGTATTTTAAATAAAAAGAAATCTAAAATTTATTTAACTTATTTTATTTTCTGTTTTCTGAATAAGAAGCGCTTCGTAATCTTAACGCATTTAGCTTAATCGTACTTCAACTGAATATTAAAAGTTTGCAGATTAAAACCATGTTAAACTGTATAACAAGGAAATCCTCATTATGACCTCATTTTTGTCGTATTATTTCTTCAGCTTTGAAATAATACGGCAAAAAAAGGTTTTAAGCCTTTAATTTATAAGAATTCTTTGACTGTATTATAATTAAATATTTTTTATAACAACTCTAAATTTTGCAGGTATCTTTCTTTTCTCCATGTTGATGCTATTTACATTATTGCCACCTGCTC
This sequence comes from Parasteatoda tepidariorum, assembly GCF_982258835.1. Classification (NCBI taxonomy): domain Eukaryota; kingdom Metazoa; phylum Arthropoda; class Arachnida; order Araneae; family Theridiidae; genus Parasteatoda; species Parasteatoda tepidariorum. The sequence goes on along the minus strand of NC_141765.1, from coordinate 30,911,384 downwards.
AGGTAGTTTCAATGGCATGCAATGCATGCGGCCCTGAATGTGCAAATGCTTGCGGAACAGCCATGTTCCGTGCATGTTGTTTCAACTACAACAAAAAGCGAAGCATACCATCAATGGATTCAGAGCTTCCTGTCCCTGATAATTCAGCAAACCTTTCGGATGGACTACGATTTGATTTATTGTCTGATAATGAGATTTCTAGTCTGAAGCTCCAAAGACCAAATTTATCATCAAGATGGCTTAATCTGGTTGAAAAACTTTCTGGCGGAACTTTGACAAGTGAGAGAAAGCAACAATACATTAGAGATATTTATTAAGGACTATAAATGAGCAAAAAATGTCAATGTCAGCTGACTTTTAATCAGATTGCTGTAAAGGATATGAAAGAAAATAAATTACTTTAAATATACATTTTTTCATTATTGTTTATTAAAGTAATCATTTTATTCTTTTTTTATTACTTCAAGTATAAACTTCTTTTTAACGTTTGGTGATGGAACTGCTTTCGACTATCTTTTCTTACACTTATTTTCTCAGAATATTGTTATTCATAATTCCCTCCCCCTGCAAACGCCATTTTTCTTTACTACAACTGGTTTCAGTGTTACTGTCATCTACCGGCAACTGCTTCAATTAAAACTTGAATACTTTCGGAATAATTTCATATGTTCTTTTTTGCCATATTCGTTTTTGTTCTTTTACTATAACGCTTTGAAGCCCCGGAGGGAATTATGAATAACCCTGTATATATATATATATATTTGAATGGCTCAAAGTTGAATTTTAAACAATTAGTTTCAATGAATTTGAAATTTTCAGTACAAAATAAAAGTTTTATAATATTGTGAAGTAACCGAAAGTTTACTTGACTATCTAATTGTCCTGTGTATTTAAGTTTAAAAAAAAGAACACACGTTGATATGGTATCTGTAAAAATGGGTGTCTCACCATAATCAAAAATTTATTACTGTAGGTATGGACGAAAGTTAAAGGAGAAAAATACTTTTCTGAAAATGCTTAGCTCAGAAACTTGATTTATCGGGAAAAGAACGAACATCATAATAGAACAAAATTTAAAGATAGAGACGTTTTCGAAATGATATTGAAGCTTTGGTAAGTTGAGAGAATGCAAAAAGGAAAATTTTATTAGAAAATTACGCCTAGCTGAGAAATTTCCGGATTGCCTATTTCCTGGAACATTTTGTGTTCTTCATTTAAAATTTTTTGACAACCTCTTCCCCAAAAGTCTAAATTGAGACACCATCTTCATATGTTCTCAAGCTTTCCTTGCTTGTGCCTTGGATATCTCTCTATATTCAGCATTATGCATATATATTTTTTAAATAATGCAATTTATTTACTTCAGACTTCAACATCAGTATCAAAGAAATCGTTGTAATTGAAAATCTGGTAACATTAAACTTTTTATTACATTCATATCTGTAAGGTTGTTTTTATCAATATTATTAATTATATTCATGAACTGTTAAATTATAATATTCACGAATAAATTACTGTATTGCAGTAATTTTTTAAATTTTTTTATCGTGTCCATGGACAATTAAATGGCCTCGTGTGCCTTCAAAACTGCATCCGCTAGCTCCAATACATCATTACTGTAGAGGATCTCACCAAGTTTTGAAGCCAGTGGCACCATACCCAATTGTAAAACATATGAGGTAAGGGCTGGGGAGAATGTGATCCGGGGTAAGTTGGATATCGGTGCAGTTCTTGCAGGGAATATAAGTTCTTATTTTGTCGGGTAATTTAATAATTAATCGGGTAATATTTCAGTAATTTATTTATGCAGTATTACGCATTTATGCAGTATTATGCAACTTAAAATTTCGTAATTGTCATTAGATACTATAAAATAACAATAATTAACTACTTGCTCAATTTTGTTGCATAAAAACATTTAATGATTTATCATTACTGATTTTATACATTTATATGAACGCAAGAGAAGTATAAGGCAGAGATTTTCTAACATCTCCGACAAAATAAGAATTATATTCCCAACAGTCAATATTCTTTCAAAAGCGAATAAATTATGTACTTTGAAAACTGTTTTTAATAACAGATATCTGCTAAAAAGCCTTATTATTTGTGATTATTAATCAAAAAATGATAGAAAAATATTGGATTTACTTCTTTTATATAGACAGACTTGTAAAGCAGTATAATTTTAAGGCAATAAGCTTAAGTATATAGATTTTTCATTCTTAATATTTCTTTATCGATGATGCAAATACGAGTTCATAAAAAACGCTAATAGTAAATTTTTTTAGATTGTTTTTATAAATAATTTGTCAAGAAATATACTAGCATTTACAAATGGCCTTTTAGATTAAATATTAAGTTATGACTGCATGAAAAAAAAAGAGTTTAACATAGAAACCTAAAAAAATATTTCCTCTTAATTTAAAACAATAAAATATTTTGACCTATAATATAATAGTTATTATTAGTTTTTATATTATGTTTCATAAACCATTTGAAAATAAAAGAAGTATTAAGTACGCATGGGTATGGTTTAAAGATTATGTTTGGATAATAAATGCTCCTTATGGTACGAATAGCTTATATACTAGTTTAATATATTTTGGAAATAAGAATTGATTTTAAAAGTATTATGAATGCTTAAAGTACGAAATGAGGCTTAGATCAAAGTGAATGAAAAGTATTAAATTAATAATTAGTAAAATGCTTCTAGCAATATACAACAGTTTTATAACAAACATAAATATAATATACGATGGCAAAATGCTTTGACCACTAATAAAACAGTTGAGAATATTATGCGCGTACAAGTTTAAAATATTCTCAATATTTCTTTCAGCATTTTTTTGAGTTCATTTGATTATTCAGATCAAAATAATTTTTTTTTCTTGTCTCTGGAGATTACGAAAAATTTTATGAGTTAAAGTAACTTTTGAAACTCCGAAGGACATCCTACTTTAACATAATATTAAAAGATTCCATTAAAAAAATGAAAGCAAAAATAATTGAAAACGGTTGAAAAATTTTTTTTTTCTTTATAAAAATTCTTTTTAAGTATTCATAAAACAGCTACTATAATTGATACGTTTTAAAACATCCAAAATTGTTTGAAAGAAAAGTAAGCAATAAATAATTAAAAACACATAAAAAATCTGAAACTTTATTAAAAAATAAGTTTTAAATTTTGTAAAGAAGAAAGCATCTTTGGTTCTTTTTTTTTGAGTTGATACTTTTATTTAAATTAAATGCGTTAAAAAATTTAATATATATATATATATATATATATATATATATATATATATATATATATATATATATATATATATATATATATATATATATATATATATATATATATATATATATATATATATATATATATATATATATATATATATATATATATATATATATATATATATAAAATATTGCATTATATTACATATATTGAATTCATAAAATTTGAAAAATAAAATAAAATTTAGAATGTAGTTTTAAAATATATTTAAATTTAAATAACAATTTTGTATTAGTATTTGCTTAATTATTTTTAAACTCGAAAACTTAAGTTCTAGGATTGAAAATTGATTTCCAGCTTTTAGTGATAATATTATTAACATTAAGAAATATAAGCAAAAAATTTTCCTTTATTAAAAGTTTTTCATTTCTAGTCATTATGATGTTTTCTGTTCGTAAGTTTTGAAATAAAAATATAACATTTTAAAGAAAAAACCAATTGGTTACCTTTTATTCGTCTAAAACAATATACTTTCAGGATTATACATAAAGGGTTCTTGATTTAAGGAATAAAACTTTGAAATCGAAAAAAATGTATGTTTCAAAATATTTTTAATTAATTATTAATTTAAATGCGTGGTAAATATTTAATAAGTTATAACTATGGAAAAGTTACCGGATTTTAAAAGTTTTTTCAACTATTTGGTGATGGTATCAATACTAATGAGATATTGAGAAATTTATCGAATTTTTTTCTCCCGAAATGAGACATTTTCTCATAAGTACGTAATGTTCCTGTATCACCAAAATATTAAGGTTATAAGGTTATACATCACGGAAACAATTTTAAGATTATGTAGAAATCGAGATATATTTTTTGGGAATTTTTATACATATGAAATCTTTTTGTGTTTCTAGGAAAATATGATTTCCAAATATATTCATTGAATGATAACAAAATACTTTAAAACCAGTAGTTTTGTCTAGACACTATATTTTCCACTTTGCTCAAACTATGAGAATAGAATTTAGAATCAAACATTTAGTAAATATAGTTTGATAGTTGTAGAAACTAGTCATAAGGCAATTTATTTTTATGTATCTCGCATTTTTAGCAATAAAATTCCATAAAATTGTAAATTTATGAAACATTTAATGTTAAGGAACATAAGTGAAATAGTGATTTTCAAGAAGAAATTTAAACTTTTTATATTTTTGGAAACGCTCAAATGTGCAAAAAACAATTTAGGTCTTAAACCCTTTGAAGCAGAATTTTTATAAAACACATCTTTATAGTTTTTTTTCTTCATTTTGTATTTATTTAGGCCTAAATAAGTGAAAAATATTATATTTGGCATTTTGCATAATTTATTGTTTTGAAATACAGCATGAAAACACCGGTGTCTTTTTCTGTGCTACAGGTAAAATCTTCCAAACACGTCTCGCTTCCTAACAATAATTTTTCAAATTTGTACATATTTGCGGTTAGAGAGATCTAAGAGAAACAGTTATTCATTATTGAAATTTCTTTAATTTTCAAAATGAGTCATTGATAAATTTTTGAATATGAAAGAAAAAAAATCAAACTACTTTTTTTGGACTTTAAATCTTAGTACAAATATATTTCCTATAATATAAATTTTTTTTAAATAACGATTAGACTGCTTTTTAAAACTAAGAAATACCAAAATATAGTTTTGCTTATAATTAGAGAGTCAGAAAAATTTATGTAAAAGGGACATCAGTGTCCCAGCTGCGTCAAAGGGTTAATATGGAAATGTGATAAATTCTTGTGCAAAACATTAAAATAAAAAAGTAAATATTTAAGATTTATTCCATTAAAAATATCATGGGATCTCATATTCAGAAACTAAAAGCAAATAGTAAAATCAAATAGCATTCAATTTACTCGTGCTAAATTCAAATTAATTAGAATGTTAAAGTAAAGTCGTTCAAGTATTTGGAAATTCTAAAATTTAACAAAAATTTGCATTTGATTTTTTTTCTGACCGAAATGTTTGATTTTAAAACTTGGTTAGTAATTTGCTTCTTTAAAAATAAACTTAAACTCCCATTTGCAAAAAATGCTCTTTCAGCATTTTTTTTCAAACTTTAGATTGCCTCAAATTAATTACGTTAATTTGATATGATTATTATCATATTAGATTTAATGGATTATTTTGATTATTTATAAATTTTATATTATAGGGTAACTTATAATACTATACTTAACTGGCATAACATAATTGTAAAACAGAAATAAAATTTTAAATTGATGAATATTTATAAAAAGATTTTATGTATTATAAAACTATATATGGAGTGAATATAAAGTGAATAAATAGTGAAAGATGTAAAGATGATAAAAGAATATATTTAATATGATATTTATTATACAATAGAGTAAGAAAACGGGCATTAGCAATGACTAGACATTTAAGAAAAATGTTTAAAATCAAGAACTTTTTTAGACGTTTATAATTCATCATTTTCTCATGATCATTCTTTCGTCGAAGAATATGTTTTGATCCTTGTTTGTTGACTCTGATTCACTTCCTCCTTTTGGATATCTGAAAATACATTCATTGATAATTTTATAAATAAAGCAAAAATTAATAACGTATGAATCTAATAAAAGTATTGTCTTGTTGTCAAGAGATGAACTCTCACTGAGGTAGTTTTAAGTTTGCTTCTGATCTCATCTCATGACTGATAAACTTTACAACTTTTTAAAAACTATAAATGAGAAACTCTTATTGCTGTATAAATGAGATTGTGCTTTTAAGAACATTTAAATATTCAAAAATATATATGAACAATTTCAAAATGTGATACTTAAAACAGCGATAAATCTTAATATTAGAATTAGAACAATAATAGAGTTTGTTACAATACACCCTTAGAAATTAAGGGTGCATTTAGGACAAACTAAAACTTAATATTTTAGAAATTTGATGAAATCACACCTAGGTTTAAATATAATCATATTATCGAAAAAATTAATTTTTCTTGAACTCTTTTTTGTTGCGCATTTTAAGTTCTCTTGAAATTTTTATAATTGAATTTTGAATTTTCTTGAATTTTGGTATAGTCCATTTTGGCTATATTATGGTCTATTTTAAATTAACTCATAGTTTAAATTAGCACCTTATATACATGATATTATTGTTCAAGTTATAAAGTGTATGGTTTAACAATGAGCCCAATTTTTATGAAAAAAAAACAATCAAATTTCAAAAAAGTTGCTTTCTTTGTCTAAGTATAGACCAAATGAAATATTTTTCTATGAGATCTTGTTTAAAGCTATGTCTAATTCTAAAATAAGGAATGGGATTCTAAAATAAGAATTTTTAAACAATTAAAAATGGAATACAAAATCATTATAAAAAGAAATTCAATAAACTTTTTATAGTGTTATAGTTTACAGTTTTATAGTGTTATAGTTTATAGTTTTATAATGTTATAGTACTAGTTATATCAAGTGTTTTAAAGAAAAAATAAATTATGATACGTACTGGGACTGACCTCGACTATCTTTGTTTTCTATAAAGTTCCTAACAGCATTTTGTATTACAGGGACATCCATTAACTCTTCAGGATTAAGTTCTCCATTTCCATCTTTATCATATGTTTCTACAGTTTCTATTACAAATCGAAGGGTTTTGGCAACTTTTCTCTAAAATAGAAAATATCGATACCTTTAAAGTATTGTTTTTAAATAAAAAAAGTAATATTGAAATCGTTTTTAAAAATGTTTGGTAGAATTAATTTAATTTAGTTTGATATCAAGGAGCTTTCTATTCACATGAAGGAAAAGTGGGTACACGTTATAACTAACCCTTCAGGGCTATAAATAAATATATGAAGAATGATTGCATTGCAGCTTGAGACAACCAGTTCGCATAAGAACATTTAAAGTGAGTATAAAGTTATGTTATGGTATATGCGTCTACAAAACAATGCGCAGTAGTAAGAATTTCTGAAGTCGAAGGCTAGCGCAATGCGGACATTTATCGTCACATGTTTGCTGTTTAATACGAATTAGAACTAAGACAAATGATTATAAACAATTGCTGTAAAAGTTATCGTGAAAGGCGTACTTCATCACTGTCTGTCAAGTCTTGTTGAAGGTGAATCCTCCGTATCCTAACTTTATATTCACTTTATATGCTATTACGTGAACAGATTAACAATTTATACAAGGCCGGAATGCCATTTTTTAATCTTTCTTCATGAATTTGAATTGAGACACAACTAACGCTACAGTAATTTCTGATGCTTTCACACTTATCCTCTTTTCATTTAGGCAATCTTTGTAGATAGTATTAACTTTATTGATAGCCATAAGATATTTAAAAAAAAAAAACATATTTCAACACATCGGGGCTAGAAATCTATCACTGTTTCTACAGTTTTTTTTTATTGGTTGTCATAGAATAAATATTCCGCTAAAAAAAATACCATATTTGAAAGAATACCATATTGAAATAGGATTATAATCCTATTTTTATTGTTTTCTTTATTGACTGTCTTAGAACTAAAATTCTATTAAAAAAGTACCATATTCCAATATATTGGAACAAGAAATATGTTCCTATTATTGCATTTGCATTTACTAAAAATCATTAAATAAAGATTCTAATTTGTTTTCGAAAACTCCATTTTTATTTTTCCTATAACAATAGACTTGATTATATTTAGTTAAAAAATTTGGAATCGTAATATAATTCTTCAGGATTAAAAGAAAAAATAATATAATAATTTAACTACCATATATTCGTATACATTCGGATATCAATACATATATATTTATAATATATATTTATAATATATATTTATAATATGTATTTATAATATATATTTATAATATATATTTATAATATATATATTCATAATATATATTTATAATATATATTTATAATATATATTTATAAACAAATATATGATTTATAAATAAAGGAAAACGTAAATTCTAGGAGACAAAATTTGATCAGATTTTACACAAATAAAAAATTTATCAAAATATATAATTTTAATTTTATAATAATATCAAAATTATTGACCTTTGAATTAAAATATGTAAGATTTTTATGAAACATTATTCTTTAATACTTCAAATCACAGGATAAGGCTAAATTTTTTTCAATTTGACATAAAAATTTCAATACTCACAAATTTTACAAGTATCAATAAAGAATAATTTTTAATTAATCTCAGGAGTTTTTTTCATATTGCGAAAAAATGATGCGTGATAAAAGTGAGGAAAAGGAAGAGGATTTATAAATTATTCGATGGAGCTGCCATCTATAGATCTTAAAGATAATAAATAAATAACAAGTTGAGTAACAAACCTTAGTGGTGACATCTCTTATTTTAGATAGAAACTGGAAAATGAACTGAACTTTATAGAATAGTTTTTATAGTTATTTTACGCATAAAGCCTAGTATTTCCTATACAACCCAACCAACTGGAGGCTGAAGGGGTAATGCTGATTTTAAACGGATATATGAGTAATGAGAGCTACTGTTTTATGTTTTTGAAACGTAGGAAACTTTTACAGTATTTTCTATAGTAACATATTAAAAAAAAACTTTTAAATCTTGCAGTTGGAAATTCATTAATATTAAAAATATTTTTTGGTATTTTATTTAAAAAAAATTAAAGAATTAAAATAAAGAAAAAAAATAAAGAAAAAAATTAAATTAAATTTCAAAAAGAGTCTCTGTGCTTTGGATTTCGACAAATACATATTTCGTATTAGAAAAGAATCTAGAATTCATATGCATTTTATGTTCAATTTGTATACATTTTATATTAAGATAAAGAACAAAATTAACTGTATTAAAAATGATATTTTGTAATTACTGAAATTTTCGTTGATTTATAGATTGGTTTTAAACATATTTTTTTTTCAATATTGACAGCATCCTTGTATAAAAAGATTGCTTACCTTTCATTTTCTGTTTTTCTGGATATTATTAAATCAATCGCGAAAATGCATAACTCTGCAGAAATATAGTAGCATTGATAGTCTTTTCTTTGTTGTATTGAATCTTGAGATTGATTTTACCGCTGTTACTTACATACATATTTATACTAAAGCACAGTATTTTTTCAACTAAAATTATTTGAGTCAATTACCTTGTCTAATATATGCAATGATTGCTCAAATATTTGTAAACATAGCGTATTTTATATGGAAATATTTATATAAAAAACTAGTATTTTTACTTTAGGTTTTCCATACCAATCACAGCTTTTTTTCTTCCAAATTTACAAGAACTGCCTTGAAAATTGTTCAAAACTTTTTAAATTTTTGAGATATTCAAATCAGATTTTTTTTCATAATTTACTTAATAGGATTCAGATTAAAGTAATGAAAAAAAATAAATGTTTTTCGAGTTTTTTGTATGAAATGATTACTTAACATGCTCCTTTCTTGCGCAATAATTTACAAAATTGTTTTAAATTTTAGAATGATATTTTATTAATAATTAACAATAACTCTAAAAATTTTGGTTTACTTTATTGAATATTTTCGCAGTTATAGTAGGAAAATGTAACATAAACAAAAACGTTTTTTTTTACGAATATACCAACTTCTCCGTACATTTTTTAACTAGGCTTACGAACTTTTGTGGTGCAGTTTTGTGCAAAAGATAACCAAAGTAATTGATACAATTACAAGCTTTTTCCATATTTTTTGGTCATAGGTTGTTAAAAAACACTCTCTTTAGTTCATAATTTATTGCTGGTCTCTGAAACCTCTGAAAGCTTTAAACTTTATTGATATGAATGAGAAATTCTTCGTCTAAATTTATAAAATGGCACTTTTAAATTTATTTCACTTCTAAATCTATAAAATAATTCAGTAAGTATTTTATGAGAGATATTAAAAAATTAGTAAGCATACGAAAGTCACTTAGAGTATGCGCAGACGACAAAAAACGAAAAAAAAAAAAAAAAAAAAAAAACTAACTGTTTAATTTGGAAATACAAATGATTTTAGCATCATAGCAGACGATTTTTTCATAATTTTTTTTAATAACTCAGTTTCAAAGGCGGAATAGCCTGGTTGGTAGGGCTTTGCGCTCATGTTCAAAAGTTCGTTTTTTCGATCCCAGCCGGCCAAAGACTCCTCGTGTAGTAAATGGTGACTGATGCACGTTAAATCTGTCGCGTTGTGAAGTCCTCCGTGTTTCCATAAGAAATCAATACCTCTGGGGGTACTGATCCAAGAGTTTCCTTGTCTTCTGGATTGGTTCAAAATTGCAAGGGTACGGAGTTGAACACTAGTAGTCGTAAGCCCAAAATTTTGGGTCAGCTGCTTAACGACGGATATATATATATATATATATATATATATATATATATATATATATATATATATATATATATATATATATATATATATATATATATATATATATATATATATATATATATATATATATATATATATATATATATTCTATATATATATATATTCTATATATATATATATTCTATATATTCCATATATCTATCTATATATATATTGATTCGAAGAAATAAAGGGTTTCAGGAATTAAATATTTAGAAAATTCATCTACGAAAGTGTAAATTCATTTACGATGCTGGCGAAGACTACTTTGGACACTCCTAAAATTTTGTAAGTGTAACTTCAAAAACCTAGCTTTGTGTCCAACAAATTGCAGAGTGACTCACTTATAAGTTTTTAATTAGTTTTGTCCAACCGCTGTAATTTTCAATGAATTCTATTATTATTTTAAAACTATCATTTTAACCATTGTGTTATAATAATATGGCTTAGCAGTAGTGCAAAAAAAAAAACATTTTTAAGTGTAAATTAGGCAAATCATACTTACGATTACTGCTGGTAATTCATAGCGTTTTCCCATTCTGGGGATGGAATTGGCGATTTTTGTAAAAAATTGTGATGAGCATTGATGACTGATGAAAATTAAAACAATACATAGAGGTAACAAAGTTCTTGGGGACACTGTTGAAGAAAAAGAATGAAATTAATAAGTTTTGGGGAGTAGTTATAAAATGTAGCGAAATTTAGCAATGAGAAATATCCTCAGTTTATTTTACTTTTTACTTTCAAATTATTATGTATTATTTTATGCATAAATCGCGAAAAAGTAGTTTAAATTTTAATTTCATGTTTTTCACTTCTTTAAATTGTCTAATCGTGTAAGTTAAGAGCGTGTTTATAAAATGATTTAGTTACAAAATGAAAAATGAAAGAGCTAAACGTAATTCCCATTTGTACATTCTATTAAACTCTAGAGCTCGTAGAGATTACGTAGTTTAAATTCTGTTAAGTTAATTTAATTTCCATGGACGAAATTTTATTGTTAAATTAAACATTAGAATTCGTTAATCGTCCACTTAAAGGCATAATTAGAAAAGAGTAAATTTCGGAATTTTTAATATCCATTAAAATTGTTGTTTGGGCTTTGGTGGGAACAATAACGTTAACAGCAGCTATTTCTGAATTCTACAGATATTTATGTTATATGAACTAAATATTTACTACTTATGCAATATAATTTTCTTTTCAAATAATATTAACACTATAATATTTTTTTTTCTTCGAAGTTGAGAATATTTGATGATATTAAACAATGAATTTAGGGGAAAAGCAATTGGTGTTATTATTTAAAGATACAGTTTTTGGTCAATTTTTTTCTCAGATGGAAGTAACTAGCATTTTGTTACGGAAATGCATCTTAAAACTCAAGAAAATACTTGAAATATATTTTAAGGATGGCTAAGTTATTTAAAAGTATTTACTTTAATCTTGTTTTAATGAAAATGATTGCGTGGTTTTGCACGTTACTTTTTTGTATCAAAACACTAAATTGCTTCATCAAAATGTCTTTCCCACAATAATATAATTTAGATATTTCTGCCATTTGTTAAGTATGTTAATAAGTAACCCCCTATTTAAATTTTCTACTCTAAGTTTTACTTATTAAGACTTAGACACTATTAAAAAAATATTTTTCTCTTTTTTCATTTACATTGACTCAGTTAAAATCATCTCCAAAATTAGCCCTTTTGGCTTGAAATTCCCTTTAAGGTATTTATGGGAAAGTTTGTAATAATTTATGGCAATCCTATCACTTAGCAAAATTATAAAAATTTTTACTGTGAATTAAATTTAAACTTTGTTGTTGTTAATTTAAAGTTTTATCTATGTATATATAAAGCAATTTCCGTTGAAAGTACATTGTTTTTAAATTTCGTTTACAACTTATGATTAACTAAATGTTATATGCTATCATTTCTTTCAATCAGCACAAAATTCTATCCCACCCTGACGAACAAAACAAGTAAAATTACCGTAATGATATTTCTTGTGAAAAAAAAAACATAATTTTGGTTTATAAAATCAAAATATTTTATCCATTCATCTGCTAATTATTCCATTCATATGGTAACGGTTTACCGAAAATTCTGGTTTATAAAATGATAGTTTTTATTTCTACACATTTAGTAAAAAATACAAAACTGAAAAGTAAATTTAAACGAATGAATTGTTACCAAATCACATCGGTTAAAATTACCGAACTTATTGGTGTTCTAGTAGAGAAAGAAATTTGGTAAAATTTACCATATACTGGTAGTTTTGACCATAATTGTTTTCTTAATTTAGCAATTTAACAACAATAATGTTGATTGATGAATAATTGAAATTAATTCAATGGAATATTTATTAAATGCTTATAATGATCGGGGAGCAGGTTGTGTAATTTGTAAATCTAGAAGCATCAAAGCTTTGTACAAAAATATTACTAGTAATTTTTTCGTAAGTACTACTGACAATATTTTTATTCGTGGAATTGGTCCAAGGAGATGTTATATGTAGTTATATACTATCATACATTGGTTATATTAAAGATATCTTTTGTTGGTACTTGAAATATATCTATTCTACATAAGTACATTTCCTAACAGATTGTGTATAAACGTATGCATTCCAGCAAATGCAGTGTCTTTTATAGTTTAAAAGGGTCAAAACCTTTAATAATTTAAAGCTTTTCGTATTGTAATTCTGTTCGATTTTCTAACTATTACATTTTACCTAAAATAAATACCAGATTGAATCTAGATTAGATTTGCCAATCATTAACTGAAAAATCTTTTAGTGACACATATAATATTTACACATACTATTAAAACATAAATTCCTAAATTATCATCTTATCTGTATGACTTTTAAATGCCAAAATTTGAGAAAAGCGTACTTTTTAATTTAAAAAGTAGAGTTTTAATAATACAAATGGTTGTTCATTATTTTGATCAAAAATACAATTTACTTTTTACGAGTTGTGAAAACTTGTGAAACGCTAGGGAAAAATCCTACTTTTTTAATTTTATAATTCGAAATAGCCACTGATTATTCGTAGTGTTAAGAATAATAGTATAACACAAAATGTATGAAAAAAAAGAGAAGTCAAGTCATTGACTTCATCTTAAGAAAGTGAACTTTGAAAAGAGAAGTCATTTTATCAAAAATAAAAATAAAAAAATGCTAGATGAGTAAAAAGATTAATATAATTATAAGTTCAGTATTTAAACTTACCTTGCATTTTTGTTTTTTACAATGTCAAGAGCAATTTTAAAGACCTGAGACAGACAAAGATGGTTTCAAACAATGATTAACTCTAATAAATGATAATGCTCTATGATATTTTCTCCTTCAAGTATTGATAGAACGATGCGGGTTCAACTGTCCCTCCAGCTGTGATAGAGGCAAATGAACAACCCAGATGCTTCTGAAATTTAGACATAAACAAGGTTAATAATATGAAAAACGATTTATCAATTATTGTGCTGGCAATGTGATTGTTTGGGGGAAAGAGAAAGACAGACGTGAGAGCTTCTGTACTTTGACCTTATGTTTTCTCAGTACTGTTGAGGTTTACGAACCTCAGCATGTCACACACATGGGGTTATATTTGACATATTGATCAGCGATATATAAAATTTCGAATAAGAAACATAAAAACATATTAAGAAAATTTCAAAAAGAAAATACCTGTAGTAGTTAGTAATACTTCTATTATAAAGTTTTAATGCATCCTTTTAACTGGTTCCATCTATAAAATTACTGCTTAATAACTTTTTTAATTACAAATAAAATTAGAACTGTTAAAAATTTTCTGATAAAAATATCTAAATAGTTTATGTAATATTATATTAGAATGTAATATTATATTGTATATTATGTAATATTATATTAGAATAGATCATATGTTTGCAAAAGAAAAATAAAAAATTCATTTTTATCCTAATAAGTGTGAAAGCGTCTCAAATTAAAATAAAAATCAACTTTTAAATAATGAGAAAAATATGAAAATAGAGTCAAAGTTAGATATATAACATAAATACAAGAATATTGCTCATAAATCTAACATAATTTAAGTGAAAACAAAGCTGGAAAAATTTAAAACTAAGAAATGTAGTATGTAAAACAGTGTATACTTCATTTATTATCTTTAATTTCAATTATATTTTTTGTTTAATGTTAACAATTTACGTACATAAAATAATATTTAATGCAAACAATTTTTATAATGTATATTTGTTTAATATTATTTTGTTTAATGTGTCATTATCATGTATGAAATTAAATAGAATAAAATTTTATAAAATAATTATTTGAATTAGAGCGATCAGTTTTTTAAAGAGAAAATCTGGAAATAATCTCCTAAGGAAAGGAAAAACTTAAAATTAAATGTATTTTGAAGTTCTATTGAAACATATAAATAGAAATACGGATTTTAGTTGAGTTCAACGGATAAATTACGATTCTAATAAGTTGACTATTACTACGTGGTTCATTTGGATCCGAGTAGCTTCTTGAAATTCTAGAACGTGATCACTGAAGGGATCAAAGATTGCCAATTTCCTCATTAGACATTTTATGATTTTTTTACTTTACTATGATTTTTTTACGTTTTTGGTGAATATGTCAAACTTTGAGTAGCAAATCATTAAAACAAACGAATAAATAAGGCACGTAACATATGTCAAAGAAATAAAGCATTTTAAACTTAGGGATCAGATATATGTAGTTTTATGCAGCACAGTTTACTACATTAATATAGTACTACAAATCCGAAAATTTATTAATACATGCTCTAATAATATAACTTACATACAACTCTTACATATCCAAGCATATTTTCTAACGGATATCAATGAAAACATATGAATGAATTTATTATTATTCTTTCGAAAAAACAACAAAATGCACCAACAACAACACCTTTATTTTCAGTAAAAATAAGAAGTATTAAGTCATATAAGAATTAAGTATTTATTTCAAAGAAATATTAAGCACGAATAAGCATCGTTGAGGTAAATTAATGGCATTAATATGAACAAAAAAGTACCGTTTATCTGCATCTACCGTTTATCAGCTTGGTGATTTTAGTTAAAATGTATGTACAGTTAATTATTAGTTCACGCTATCTGTTTAAATATTTACATGCTCGACTGGGTATGTAAGGTGAAAATATAGATGCCCCATTGAAAATTTCACATGCCCCAGGCTTCTAGGCTAATATAATTTTCAAGCCCTTACTACTACTACAGTTTACTGCAATAAATATAGTTAGCTTCGTAGAAAAATATTTATTTAAAATATTACAACAAGTTTGAAAATTTTAGTCGCGAAAAGTTTTTAGAAAAAGTCTATGGATACAATTATAAAACAAAACTTTGGAATATAAAAAAGCTCAAATTTTCTCTAACCAGCACTGGTTCTTGTAAGTGCATGCTATAAATATTTACAAAGTCTAGTGCTAAAAATACGTGCCATACTTTAATTACTAAGAGAAAGATGACTGTGCACAAAATATCTTTCGAAAATTTTCGTTTTAATTAAAAGAAAGTTTTGTCTTTTAAACAAAAAGTTTTTAATAAATTATTTTATTTAAATGCTCATGAGAAATTTTTTCACTAAGTTCTAAATCAATAAACTGGAAATAAAAATATAAAATAACAATTGCTAACAATGCTCACTTGAAAAGAATAACGAAGCTAAAAAAATGATTGTATAATAGAAGTAGAACTTAATGTATTTTAGGCATTTATTAAAAGTTTAACCATATTTGCTAAAATTACGCGATTTCTCTGAAATATTGAGAATAAAACAGAAAAATCATCTTGCAACTAATTAAAACAGAAAAATTTAAAACCAGGAAAAGTATTAAGAATTTCAATTGTTAAATCATATTACAACTAACCTCTTAAAAGGCTTGTAATTCTGTAGAACTCTCTACATACTCTTGACATAAAATAAAATATTCAGCTTAGCTTCAATTTTCTTCTTCTCAACAACGAACTGGAAATCTAAGTATTAAATCTTATTCGCAAATGAAAATTCTGCTTTCCTATCCAAGTGAAAACTGGAAAAGAAAACAGGATCATCCGGATTTTATACTCCAACATCTTGAGGCTCTTCTTTAAAAAATCCTTATGTCATTAACATCGAGGGAGTATACTCCATAGTTGTGACCTAAAAACCTGATAATTACAAATATCTGAAAGTTTTAGCCGGGGAGATGTGACCTAATTTCATATCTGGAAAAGTTACTGTGAAAGAGTAATATCCAGTTCAAGGTGGAAAACCGGGAACAATCGAATGAGAGTGAATATTGATCGATTTTCTTAGAAACTGTTCATGTATTAAGTAAGGAAAAAACCATTTTATTTATAGCACATTTGCTAATCGCCAATGGTTCAGTAAAGTTTAAAAAAATACTTTATTTTATACTTAATTGATCGGCAACTGTTGAAAAAAAGACAAAGCTATTATTCATAAATTTTGTACTTTGACTCCAATTATCGAAATCTTTCTTATTCTGGGGTCAACGACATCTTTCGTGCTCCTTATTATAGTTAGAATAAGGTTTTATGAATGCTTGATCTTAAATGTTTAAGTGCTTTTCTAGTTTTTTGGTAGATGTTTTTTGTATGTCCATTAAAATCTTTGACTTATTCTTCAAAAGCTGCACAAGTGTTTAAAATAATAATTTTAAAACCGTTAATTTTAACATTTTAATTATCTCACTCATTGCGATGAAAGTAGTGTTATAAATTTTCTAAATTGCTATGGTATGGATAATATCGAGTTTTATTTTCATTTAGGTGGATTGTTAAACTATTAAGATACCTTGTTATTCCGTACTACAGCAACAGTTGGTTTGCAACAGATTTAAGGTGCAATTAGTAACAAGTGATGCTAGTTTTGTGGTTATATTTAAGTTTGAACTATCAAACCATGAACTAATGATTGTGAATCATGCCTGAAACCTCTGCACCTATTGGGTGATCACGTACCAATCAGAGTATGAAAATTGTTTTGTGAATATTCTCCAACACCAGGTACTGGAAAAATAACATACAACTACACTGACACTGAGGAAAAAAAGTATTTCCAAAATTGTCAGAATAAGGTAAGCAATTTTACCGTGTTTCTGACTCTGGAAATACCAAAAATTTCCGAAACACTTAGGTAATGATTTTGGTAAGATTAACTATAAAATATAGTTTTATAATATGTGACAAAATGCATTAAATGTGGTAAAATTTGGTAATTTTTTTATGATATTTAAGAGCATGGCATGAAATCTATTTATTCGGTTAAATTTACTCTTCAGTTTTGTATTTTTACTAATTGTGCAGTAATAAGAAATGTAATTTTGAAAACCAGAATTTCCGGTAAACAGTTACCATATGAATGAACGAAAAATCATAAAATGAGTGGTTTTAATGCTGTTTATTTTGGTTTTTATTACTAGAATTGTATTTTTTACCAGATATATCATTACCATACAGTACGATAATTTTACCAGAATTCTTTCTGTTTGTAGATAAAGATATGTGTACGGTAGTCAGGCCACCGTTTCACAACCTTTAAACATGCTACAATTTTTGAGCATTTTGGATCGATCAGAAGTCGCTAATGTTTTGATCTACACAGACTATCAAGCAGAAAAACAAATATAACAAAATAAATGGTTTTTATGCCATGGTCTTAGGCGTCATGATAAAATCACCAAATTTTACCACAGCTACTAATTTCAATCAAAATGTATAAAATTATATATTATATTATATCAAAAGTATATTATTGTTAATTTTACAAAAATCATTGTCAAAACGTTCAGGTGAAAATTACCAAGCTTTTTGATCTTCCCCATGGAGCCTGAAATACAGCAAATTTTACCAAATTTTAGTACTTTTGACTATATTTTTTTCAGAGTATATAAGATGCAATAATTTTTTTCCTTTAAATACAGAAGTTTTGAAGAAGTAAATAAAATCGCTCCTGATGGTAATAATAAACTAAATATAACACTTAATATTAAATGTTTATTTTTTAAATTAAATCTTGTGTTTCTTAAATTATAAAATACATTTAGACAATATTGTGAAAAAAAATAAAATATAGAAAGCAGTGCTCTTTTTAAATTATTGTATTTCAACATATTTTTTTTTATCTATACCTGTTGTTTTTTTATTCTTGTGCTTTTAAAATTAAGAAGTACATTTAAACTTTATAATAAAGAAATAAATTACAATAAAAAACGCTTTTTTTAAATAAATTATTCAGCTATATTTTCTGTATTTTTGCGTTTTTTAAACTTACAGTAGAAAAAATACATGAAGAAATACTTTTTTTTTAAATATTGTATTCCTGCAAGTTTTCTTTTTTATCTATTGCTGTTATTTTGATTATGTTTCCTTAAATTTCAAATTAATATTTAACCTATAATAGAAAAGAAAAATTACAATAAACCAATACTCTTTTTAAAATATGGTATTTCGGAGTATTTTGTTTTATTTCCAACCATTATCCATTGCAGTGTATGCTAAAATAAATTTCTTCTATCACAAGTGCTGCGATTTTAAATTAGAGCGTATTATACCTATGATGAATGTTTTGAATTAATCAACTGATGTGGCCATTTGTTTTTATAATTAAATAGTACTCGTAATAATAATAGTTCATGCATCAAAACTAATGCTTTTGTAGCAGAAAAACAATTGTTTTTAATTTTTTATTTTATAAAGTAACATTCCTGTAGATAATGTCAGATATTTTACTTTTAAACTTTACTATATGTTAAAAAATTCTTAAGTTTTCCTTTTTGAAAATGCTTAAATTTGAAATTTATTAATGGAGAGTATAATAAAAATGTTTTATTGAATATCTAAAATTTTTCTAATATCCGTGACAGAAAATACAGTTTATATTGCAAAGACATGACAGCATTTTTAATATTTTTTTCCAACTCTACTTAAGAACACTGTATAATTAATTTACAGATTTTAGTTATTCAGAATAGATAGTACACCAAAATAAACTTTTTGCAAATGAACTTTTTGCTGTGAAAAATAAATGGTACTGGATAATAGGTACAGAATACATTTTAAAAGATGCGTCATAAAACTGCCTAACACAAAACGTTCAGTATTTCGATCATTTTGTAACCGTGCCAGTTGTAAATGGTTAAAAACAGGCAGATTTGTATTCATGGTTTTTTAACCATACTACTTGTAAACGATTTCAAAACTGTAAAGGTAAAAAAAGTTCTTTACCGTAAATTTTACGGTTAATTGGATGCTTCTGGTTATTTTACCAGGATCTTAAAATTAAAATTCTAACAGTGTACTCAATAAGTTGAACTTGCAAACTATTTCAACAGTTAGCCTAAAACATATACTGCCTTTAATAAACTTAGCTCAAATTATTGTTTTTTCACATACTAAGGGCCAACTTTAACTGTAGAAAGTTCAGGCCTTTTAATATTAATTTCACTGCATAATTTTGCCCTAAGACGGTTGCCAAAATAGATGCAAAATGTGTTGAGGATTTTATTTGCTTATAACCTTATAAAGTAGGAAGAAGATTTATGTTAAAGTTAGAGCTGAACGACCGTCTGGTCAAAAAATGAAATGTTCACAAAAGTGGGGTTGATGCAGAACAAAAAAATATGGTTGATGTAAGCAGCTGAACAAAACTTGTGCAAGGATTTGATTTTTTAATTCTAAAAATAAAGTGTTTTAAAAAAGCACAATGCGAAATATTTTAAATTTTTTCAAGCACTCAATAAGCAATATGTATTGTTAATTTCTGCTTAAAAATACTTGAATAATATGAATAAAATTAAAAAATATTTGAGAAATATATATAAATATTAATGTTATTATTTCAAAGAGCTTTTATATTTTCACGTTAAATGCCATTTTAAGGTGTTAAGATTTTAAGAAAATGAAATAAAAAAAATATTATATATTTTTTTTAAAAATTTAAAATGCTTTTTTTTGAAGTTTAAATTGTTGCGAGGAATTTAAAAAAAATATAAATGAGTTCTGAGTGAAATTCCAATGTTATTTGATAAAAAACTCTTGATGTTCAATTGTAACATTTACCATTCAAAGAAAAGAATGTCAGAAAATAAATGAAGGAAATAGTCAATAAATAAAAAAAATAAAATAACGTTTCAGTAGAAATACATAAAAAAAATGAAGAACGGAAAAATAAATCATCGGAGAAATAAAAAATTAAATTTCTGTAAGGAAACGGAAAAATATTTAAATAAACGGGAACATTTTAGGCAACTCTGCAGCTGTTACGCTTTCAATTCTGCAAAAAATTTTTTTTTGCAGTGTTCCTAACAATTATTTCGTTGACATAAGCAATTCTTTTGTTGACCTCTGTTTAGCGACCGTCGCTTAAGGTTAACTTTCTCTGTAATTAAAACTACTAACTTTTACTGTAATCAACTTTCGTATTCTTGGGTAATTTATATTATTTCGTATTCGGTACTAAGGTCGTCTTTGCGCAACGTTTTACGAACTATAATTTAAGAACTTTTTAGATTAGATTTTAAAGTTCTTCTAAGCTACCAAAATGTGACCGCTGTAAAAAATTTCGATCAAATTATGGTGGAATGCACTAGTGCATATAGAACGATACAATTTGGGTGCATCATCTGTATAATCCATTTCACCGTAAAATAGTATACCTTAATATTTATTTAATTAGAGTGATATAGGAATATTTATTTAATTCGAGTGATGTAGTAATTTTTTTGAAATTATTACTGTGAAAATTACGATACATCGGATTTTTTGCTCCGGAACCTATTCCCGTAAAAATTGATTTTACGGTAAAAAGTAGAGTCATGTTGAGTGCCGATATTTTTTTACCAGAATTTTTCACAGTACAGGGGAGATTGCGACATAAATTAAAATTTTTCTGTATTTCAAAATTTTGAATTCTGCATAAAAACTAATATATTTATTGTTTTTTTTATTTATTGTCCTAATTAATTTTATATTTCTGAACTAAAATGCTAACGCCCCTAAAAATAAATCCTCAACATGAAAACTTTAAATCGCATCTCTTATTAGACCTCCCAAAAAGAGCACTTGATTACCTACAAGAACAATGTGAGATACCATTATTTTCAAAAGATTATAAGCAAAAAAAGTGAGAAGCATCTCTCGAAAAAGCACTCGGAAAAGCAATTATATTTTAGTTGTACCTGTATTTATCTATCTTATATTTTTCTTTATACCCTGTTTCATATTTAATAAAACATATTTTATAACTTTGTGCTCTCCAAAACTATAAAATTCATCAAATATTGAAGAAAAAAACTTATTTAATTGCGTATTCTTAGAGGGAGATATTCAACAAGCCAGTTTTACAGGCATTGCGAGTACCTTATCATTTTATATATATAAACATTGTACATAGTTGGTCAGAAGTCATTTTCATGACAAAAGAAAATGAATGACTAAGAAAATGATAGGACACAGTCTAAAAATGTAAGTAATTATACTATATGCATACATCCTCAGAAAAATTGACATGAAATTGCACTATGATTTTGTTACCTGAACCAAAATAAGGTGCAAATTTTCTGAATCCTTAATAAAGGGTTAAACTGAATCATACTTACATACAAGTTTTACCACAATACTATGTAACAAATGAAATGTTTGAGAAGTTTAGAAATCTAGCATAAATCTAGCATATTAAAGTTACAGCACATTTCAACAATTTATAGTTTAAAGTGAAACCGAAAATTGTTGAACAAAACACTGTATGATATTACGCACATTAAAGCATCAGTAACAGACATACATAACTATTCAAATATACACTCTAATTTTAAATAAACAATTAAGAACTTACTTCTTACTAGAAATCTGGAAAGCAGTAAACTTCATTTATTAATTGTAATCTATTAAGATGAATATTAATTCATATAAAATGGTAAATACAATTCCTTCGTGTCCCTTTACATAGCAGAGTTAAATGTATGTTACATAATAACCATTGCGTTAAGAGTAATTTTGAATTCCCGTCACAATATCGTCATGATAAGTGTGTGTTCTCCAGCTAAAGTTCCAAGAATTCATGGGTATTAAATATGTTTTAATATTTTATTCAAATAGCTAAGCATTAACTGGGATGGTCATAGTCATAATCTTTCAGGAAGAAGTCATTCCTCCCACAGATACATGATCACGTCTGACCGCAATTCGAAGGTACGAAGCCGGAACGTTTGCATTTTTAATGTCTTCACTGGGAAGAAATTTGCTTAATTGAATAGAATTCACTATTTAGTTTTGACTGGTAAGAAATTTAATTGGCTGAATATATAATTAAATTCAGGAATCAATATTTTAAACACGAATTGCCTAATAAAAGAACATCTAATTATAGTTTTTATCATTAGTTTGAAAGTCCTAAATCCAGAAACGATGCAGCAATAATAAATGGTCATTTATTTAATTGGTTTTTATATTTTTACTAAATTGGAAAACTAAATGTATATGTTCAAAGCTATGTAAGCTCAATGATTTACAGTGACGGCATTTTTAACAAAAATAAAAATAAAATCTCTTTGGCCACGAATGTTCTTTATTTTAACGAATGGAAGATTCAAAATCAATTTTTTTAAAATATAGACAATAATTGTTATTTTTTAGGTAGTTAAACTGATAATACAATGTATTCTGAGTTTATTTAAGAAAACACCCAAAGAAATGCAAAAGTTTTTTCCAATGAGGTGTGAAACTGAAAAAAAAGTTTTCATTTTCATTTTGTTAAATGATTTTGAGATATATTAAGTTATAAGAGACGTGTTTATTTGTCTCGATCTTTGGAAGCAGTCACATTTCAATAAATGTAGGTGCATTTTAAATTAAATTAAATATTAATATTAATGTGTTGAAGCATTTTAACCCAAAAAAAGAAATTAAAAATGCAAAATTTGCAAATCCAGAATGATACTTTCATTGATTTATGTATATTTGCCGTAGTTAAAAAGTATGCAAACTTTACTTCCGACTGCTTAGGTACTTTCTAAAATACAAAATTGTGTTCCGAAAAAAAATTACAAGCACAAGCAAAACAATACAATCGAATTAATTTAATAAAGACATAAGCTATCTCCAGGTTTAAACTTTTATTATTCATGAAATGTGTGAACACAATACAAAACTGTCTCTTTGAATTCTAAATCTAGAACATTTTTCTGAACCTATTCAGTTTAAAAAAACCTAGAAAATAAAAATACAATTAGTTGTGCAATATTTCTTATTTTTTATCTAAAAGCTAATAAAATGCAGTTCAAAAATGTATTATTTCAAAATGGTTCGCATAGAGAATCTGTGAATATTTGTCTTTTGTAGCTTCAAAAACATGGGCACTTTACCATCCTTGTTAATAGTAACGAATGTGACCAATCACAAGTAAAGCAATACAATCGAATTAATTTAATAAAGACGCAAGCGATCTCCAGGTTTAAACTTTTATTATTCATGAAATGCGTGAACACAATACAAAACTGTCTCTTTGAATTCTAAATCTAGAACATTTTTCTGAACCTATTCAGTTTAAAAAACCTAGAAAATAAAAATGCAATTAATTGTGTAATATTTCTTATTTTTTATCTTAAAGCTAATAAAACGCAGTTCAAAATGTATTATTTCAAAATAGTTCGCATGGAGAATCTGTGCATATTTGTCTTTTGTAGCTTCAAAATCATGGGCATTTTACCATCCTTGTTAATAGTAACTATTGTGACCAATCACAAGCAAAGCAATACAATCGAATTAATTTAATAAAGACATAAGCGATATCCAGGTTTAAACTTTTATTATTCATGAAATGCGTGAACACAATACAAAACTGTCTCTTTGAATTCTAAATCTAGAACATTTTTCTGAACCTATTCAGTTTAAAAAACCTAGAAAATAAAAATACAATTAATTGTGTAATATTTCTTATTTTTTATCTTAAAACTAATAAAACGCAGTTCAAAAATGTATTATTTCAAAATAGTTCGCATAGAGAATCTGTGCATATTTGCTTTTTGTAGCTTCAAAATCATGGGCATTTTACCATCCTTGTTAATAGTAACGATTGTGACCAATCACAAGGCAAACAGCATAGTGGGCATTTTGCTATCGATAAATATTGATCTAAGATTTTTCTTGTTGCATCTATGCACTATATTTTTATAAATAATCTTAAATATCTAGGTATAAAGTAATTTATTTGTACACACGAAAAGTAGTAAGAGGTAATCTTATTTTTGTTGCTTTAATGATATCTTTAAACTGCGGTAATATTTATTTTTTTATGAAACTAAATAAGTATTAATTTTACCAAGTACTAGTACCAATTTTACTTTACCTAAAGAGATTTTAATTCATTAATTTTAAAAATAGCATGGATAATACATAATTAAAACGAAATTTAAACTTTACTATTTTACAGGCGCATATTGTTTTGCAATTATTCATCTGAATGTTTTGTAAATTGACAGAAAAGTATACAAATGAAATAAATTGAAGCAGAAAAAAATAAATATTCAGATTTTCACCAGCTTCATATGCCATTAAAGTTTAGACATAGACAATAGTTTACACAATATATATCCAAAGAAAATTAAGTAAAAAATTTTAACAATTGAATTGCTATACCGTTTTTTTAATCAATTGGAACTCACCGTGTTTGATTGAAAGGACAAGGCTTGGCACGCACTTCAGGTTCAATAATGCTATTCTAATGTCTTCTTTCACTCGTAGTACTGATAAGTACGCATTTCAGTTCTCAAATATATCTCGTAATACGATATATCAAACATTTCCTATGGATTTAAATCACGACTAAGTGGGGAGTAATGGAAGACTGTAGGAATTTTAGCTCTAAATCATTATTTTATGGAGTGGATTTATATGCGCTGGCATTGCCTTGTTGGAAAACCTATACTTCAGCCGCTTTTAATAGATATCTGAAAGATAGTAAATAACTTCCTCTTGTATTTTGATAGGTAACTGGTTAGCTTTGATATAGCTATTGTTGCAAGTTGATATAGCTATTGAATCCAAAGGAACCCTAGAGAATAAGCAAAGCTCCAGCCCGTTGTCCATTAAAAACATCGTGTCGGATCTCTCTTATATTATGCCATTAATAACTATTGGCGCTTGGATTATCCTAATTATACTGTTTTTTTTTCATCACCGAATAGAACATCAATCCATTCATAGCTATATGACAAATATTTAAGGGGCAAATTTAGTCTCGCGTGTATATAATGTAGTTAAAGACAAAACATCCGGGTCATCTTATTGTGTCCGGTTCTATGAGTTTGCTTACAAATGATATAACAGTATAGCTCATAAACAATAAGATTCATTTGATTCTTAATCTGGTTTGTTGAGCAATTTTGGTCAAATCTGATATTGAATTTTATTGAATTATTAATTTAAGAATTGAAGTAAATTTCTCTAATACAGCGAATCAGTATTTGTGACGGATGAAACAGTGCAAGCCATATCAAAAGCCGAAAGGTGTCAGAAAAAAGATCATGTGTCAATTTGGTAGTAATATAAGATTGTTGTGTATTTTGAGCTGTTTCCAAACAGCCGAACGATGAACTCAGAGATTTACTGCCAGCAACTTGCATAATAAAAGGAATCAATCAAAGAAAAAAAGGACAGACCTGGTCTATCACAAAGGAATCATATTCTATCTCCACAATGCAATGCCTCACACATCTTTAGCAATAAGTACAAAATTATTGGAACCTGGTTAGAAAATGATTTAACCCCACACATATAGTCAGACCTTGTACCATTCAATTATCATTTATTTCAAAATTCACAAGACTTTTTAAATGGCAAAATTTCATTAATAATGATGAGCTCAAATCTCAACTGATAAGAACAGCGGTTCTATGAGCAATGAATCATGAAGTTGCCAGAAAAATGACGAAAGGTTATGGGACAGAATGGAACATATTTGATTAATTAAAGTTCATTTTTTGTACAGAAAAATCTATTTTTATTTGAAACTAAAAACCGAAATTACTTTTTTGCCAACCCAATATTTATTTCCGGCTAAGTAATGTGAAATGCCTCATACACTTGGTAGATATTAAAAGTGTGATTTTCATGCTTGAAAAAAAATAGATAAACCAGGACCAGAAAATTTTGAGTAGATTACAGTTGCTATTTATAATCAGAAATATCAAGAATACAGTTGTAGATATAGGTCATGTTATTTGGATAAAAATGAAATACAGTGTAGACTATTTGTTTGCTAACGTCAATGTTTTATTAAATTCGAAAAGTTGTAATTTTTTTGTCCAGTGATTTTATTTTGCTGTTTCTAATCGCTTGAAGATTTATTTTATGTATGTTCAAAATCTGAAAATGCATCTTTAAACTATAAATTTAGAACTATAATTAAAACTATAATTAATAACTATAATTGAAGCGTGTTACACATATCGTTTAAAACATGTCTAGTCTTCTTATTTTTAAAATGGTGTAACTGAAAAAGGTTGGGAACTTTTAAGCGAAACAGGGGTACAAAAGGCTAAGCTAAAAGCTTAATTAAAGGCTAAAGTTTTTGCTTGTTGCATGCAAGTGTTTCTCAGTTTTTGGCGTAAGACTAATATTTTAGAAGATATAAATTTTATAAGTAAACTTTTATTAAAAAGTATGATTTTTGACTTTGATGCTGAATATGATGGTACTTAAACCAGCTTAATGCCACTACACTGTTAGAAGTTTCTCAGAAAAAAATGGTTAAATAACAATTTATTCAATTGCAACTTAATTCAACTAAAATAGTAAACTAACCATAAAAATATGATATTCAAACTGCTGACTGAGAGAAAAATTGTTTTTTGACTGTTTTTGACAAATACAATTAAACAGCCGAAATTTTATCCACTTATCACTTAGCTCCTTGCCTTTGGGTACATACTATAAGCTAAAAGGGCAAATTTATAGATGTCACTATCGAATCTCAGCGCTGATATCAAACATTTATTTCAATCCTTCAGCACTTGCAGACTTTCTAGTATCATTCACTTCCAAATTGGTGACCCTAGACTACCGAAATATGAAACTATCATTCAGGCGTAAGTGGCAGCATCACAGAGCTGCATTGCACAAAAGAGCTTAGTATTTGTCAACTCTCACGATAGATGGCTAGATACAATAAACTATTTTAAACACATTCCATTTGGCAAACCTCAACTCAACCACAATGTCTATTTAACTATGTCTACCTCAACTCTGTCTGCAATGTCTATTTAAATTTCATTTTTAAGATTTTGAAACCATGGCAATTGTAGATGGTTACAAAATCGTATAATTTTACAATTTAGCAATACTAGTTGTAAACGGTTTCAAATTCGTGAATGTAAAGAAATGCTCCCAACCGTAAACTTTTCAATTAATAAAAGGACGATTATTAATTAAGCTGCGGATCATTTTACCGTAGTTTTAGAATAAAGTTCCAACAATGTTTAATTTATAAGCTATAAGAAATCAAATCTCATGTCAAAAATTTTCAAGTAAAGTGGAGTAGTACATTTTTATATGTAAAATACTTATTTTTATTTCTTATTCAGGAAGTCAAAAGGGAATAGGTCATTTAAAATTCGAAAAACTGTCAAAAATGCCAAAATAGAGATACTGTGTGTGCCATTATTGAAATATTGAATACCGTGTTTTTAATGTGAAAGATACGCATATAAACTCAATGCAGAAGAGCATGCAATGCAGAAGAGTATGATCAAAATTTAATATTTTAAATTTTTGCTTTCTTCTGCTTAAAAATTATAAGAAAATTGAATATACTTACAAATTTGAAGTTTTACGTAGAATCTTGACCAGATGTGTACCATTGGTTACAAGCATCGTACACATAATCACATGCAGGATGACGGAAGTCACTTCCTCTGCTATCTACATCTGCAAGTAAATATTTTACTTTAGAAGAAATATGTTTGCTTTTTTGCTTGGTTCTTATAAAAAGAATTATTTCTCAGTCTTCATATTTCTTGATGAAGATAATCAGTCTATTTATAATTACTTACATCCTATGATTAATCGTTTAAAAAATAAAAATGAACAAATACTCTTACAAATTAGTTTTAAATTTTTTTAAAATTACTGGGTTATTTGTTGTTATAATAATATTTCAACATACATAGCACACAATGAAAAATAATTTTCTCATAAAAGGTTTTTATCTCTTCATTTAATACGTCGGAAGTGAAAAGTTTCCGGAATGTGCATTAGAAATCAAAGCTTCTTCACTGTACACTGTAAAAAATTCCGGATTGAATTAAAACAAAAAAGGTACTGGTACTGTGGACTCAGCATTCGTAAAGTTTATTTTACCATAAAATCCCCTTTTACTGTAATCTGCACTTTGACCATAAATTTTTTTTCGTCATGTCTGACGCAATATTTATTTAATTACTGTGATTCAGTAATTTTCAGTAAATATTACAGTAAAAATTAGATTTACGTAATTTTTTGTTGTACTGTAATTTTTTACAGTTTAGTTATATAAAACCATATTTTTTTTCAAATAATGACAGATCACGGTTATAGAAATAGCACTTACCCATATCTCGGACAAATCTCTTTCCAAATATACTTCCGTTAAAGGGAGGTTTTCTTCCACCAGCTTCAATTGGATTGCAAGCATACATTATGAAGATCATAATAACTAACACGGTAGATGTATATTGAGACATTTGAAGTTTTTTCTTTCACTGAAATAAAATGCAATTAATCATTTAATGTAGAAAATGTTTATTAATAATGTATAATCCTTATCTTAAAATAGTTTTCTGAATCACTGCGGTAAAAATAAACTCATTTTCTAAAAACTTTTTCTAAATATTGTTTTCATCAAATGAGGCATAATTGTGGATTTTTCAAAAAATTAGTTTAAATCAGAGTGTTTCCGAACATTTTAAAAATATTATTACCTATTAGAAGCGAAAATAAATATGCAGTGTTTCTTGATTCTGCACAAAGATGAAAAATTCTGATAAAATTATCGTACGGTATGGTACTGACATTTCTGGTAAGAAAAAATATAATTCTAGGAAATAAGACAAAAATATACGGTATTTGAACTATTCATTTGGTAATTTTTCCGTTCATATGGCAACGGTTTTCTGAAAATTCCAGTTTTCAAGATTATAATTCTTATTACCTCCCATTTAGAAAAAATACAAAGCTGAAAAATAAATTTAACCGAATAAATGGTATTTATGCCAAGTTTTAATGAATCATAATATAGAATTACCAAATTTTATCACATGTTATAAAATTATATTTTGTTAGTTTTATCAAAAACATAATCCCCAAAGTTTCGGTAGAAATTATCGAGCTTCTTGGTGTTTCTATGGAGCCAGAACACGGTGAATTTCACCATATTCTGATAATTTTGAACAGACTTTTTTATCTGGAGAGCTAAGGTTTGATAAAAAATATTTAAATAAAAGTGTTTCTTGTAATGTTTTTAAATATTGTTTAAATAAAAACGAACCGAGAATAATTTATATTAAAGAAATTGTGAAAAAAAATCTTAAAAAAGGAATGTTTCAATTTTGTTCATATAGTTTTAAAATCTATCCCTAAATAATTAATAACAATCGAAAATTAAAGTGAAAAAATAATATTGAATGCATAAAGTTGTATTAATAAGTTTAAGTTCCTGGATAAGCACTTCATGAGAATTTTTTTCTAACTTTTTGTCAATGTATTATTAAAAAGAAAAAATTGTTCGGATTTTTTGTTGCATCTTCTAACAGTTATTGAATAGTCTATGTAAAAAATTATGGAACTAATAAATTTCGCTTCAATATTTATTAAGATATTAGAAAAACATTATTTTCTTAGAAAAGACCTTATGTCTTTTGTCTCTCACTATTAAGACAGTATGGGGTCAAGATCAACGAAACACGCAAGGCTATGATCGATTCATTTTACTCATGAACTTTGAATGACCAAAATAATGTGATATTCCATTAAAAGAGCATTGAATTAAATATTTTTGGGTCATGGTTGAAAAACATTAGCTAAGATATTGGGCATTTTTTATTGACCTTCAGAAGATATTCAAAGATAACCTTAGGTAAGTTTTCTTTAAGTAATCACGCATAAAAACTAAACTTTGCTAGTAATAAACTGCAAAAAATTATTTTAATTGTTTACTTATTATTTTAATCGTATTTATTTATTTCTTTTAAATAATATTGTAAAAAATTATTCAGTTAGTAATATTATATTATATATGATTTCATTATAATTCAACAAATCTTTTAAAATATCATATAATTTGGTCAAAATTTGTAAACGAATTTTAACAGAAGCTCTTGTAATTACTCTTACTATAGTGTGCAAAAAAATTCTTGATCAAATTACGGTATAAGTCCCGGCACTTTGGGTGAATCATCCGTAAAATCCATTTTTGCAGTAAAATATTTTGATTTTACTGTGATTATTATGTAAAAAGTACGCTTCTCTTAGCATCTGTACTTTATACCATAATTTCATACAGTGTAGCTAATATTAATATATGATTTTCAGAAATTTCATTAACTGTTGAGTTACAAAAAAAACCAGTGTAAAAATAATCACTGCTTTGTTTTGTTAATTCTCATGTGAGAAAAATAACCAAAGAAAGTTCTTCAAACTCTTTTTGTTTAAAGAAAAGTGAAAATCTTCACAAAACAAGGTGTGTGGGAAATAATGTTGGTTTTAATTTTATTTTAACAGTCACAGTTTTTTTGAATGTGCTTTACATATAGTTATAGCTGATGGTTTGTCTTATTAACATTTTGAGACTGAAATAATCCTTTTAAAAGAAACATGCTAAACTTTTTAAAATTAACACACAGAGATACAAACTAAATTAAAAAAATACGAATTCTAAAAAGGGCTATATGAAATAGACTACACTCATAAATGAAGTAAAAATATTTGAAATAAAAATATTTGAAATAAAAACTTCTGCTTTTTGGAAAATTTATAGCAGCTATTTCTGAAAATTTTGAAGATTTTTTTCTTTTATGCTCTAAGCAAGATCCGAAAAGAAATGTGAGGATATTTTGTCCATTTTATATATCCCAGTATTTTAAAACAATATCAAGAGCCCATATCAAAAATAATAATACATGATATGGCTAATTTGTTCATTATTCTATAGCAGTAATAAATTAAATTAAAAAGTTTTCTTTCGATATTTTTTTAAATAATAACATTGTTATACCGACTAGACTCACACATTTAATGAAATTTTCTATCATATGAAGGGTATAAATCTTAAGAAACACATTTTTGGATTAATATATTTGACACGAATTTGAATAAGTTCAAACCTGCTAAAGTAGATCGCAAATTCATAGCAATCTGTATAAAATTTATGCAGCTAGGAAAGTATTAAATAAACTAAATTGAATGAAGGATGCCTGCAGAAAATTTCCTGAGAATGAATGAGGTCAAACAGCTTTGAAAGTGATGGCACATAACACTGAAGTTGCACTGAGAAGAAAAAATATGGTAAAAACTACCATAATTTGGTAAAGTTTACCATATGTCTGGCTTTAAGGAAGCATCAGAAAGCTAATAAGGCTTTGGTAATTTTGACCAAAGTGCTTTGGTAATGATTTTTGGAAAAATTAACAATGAAATATGGTTTTTTAATATGAGATAAAATTTGGTAAATGCTATGAAATTTGATAATTTTTATCATGATACCTTGGTTCGTGGCATAAGACCTATCTAATCAGTTTAATTTATATTTTAGTTTTGTATTTTTTACTAAATGAAGTAATATGAACTTTAATTATCAAAACCAGAACTTCCCGTATACCGTTACCATATGAACGGTAATATCACTTAATTGTGTAAATATTGTGCTTTTAAGAATTTTATTAACCAAAATTGTGTTTATTTTTTTTTGTTGCTAGAAATGTCACTACCAAAATTTTTTTTCTGCGCATTTCGTTTCCCTGCATTCCGTTTTTTCTCCGTTTTCACTGTATTATTTATTTCATCTTTTAAGGTTGGCCAGGGCACATAAGGAGCTGAAATGTCTGTTATTGTTATGATGATTTACATTATTAGTTAGCAGGACAATTTTGAATATTTGCACATTATCTCATCTATATTTAAATTTCTTTTAGATGTTTTGATGTTTCAAATGTATTAAAAAATCCAAATCATTTCAACTGTATTCACCGGGGATTATTTAAGTCTGCTAATTCATGGAAATAATTGTTATATATATCTGTATATGCATAGTAAGCCTATTGTTGGCGTATGAAACAGACCCGTTTTAATAAATTTTTCTTAGCGTTATAAAAAAATGTCAAAATCTTTTCAAAAAATTTATTAATAGGGGAATAATTTTTATGCAAAACAAACTTCACACGAAAATAGTGTCACTGTTTAAAAAAAGCACTAAACGTCAAAGTCTATCAGGAAACATCTTGAATGAGTATGAATAAAGAACATGAGAACAGAACTTTTCTTTTTCATATTTTGTAATTGCTATTCTTTCAATTTTATTAATAAAAACATAATCTAAATTAGTTCTATTAAACGTAAATAGTTAAGAGCGAAAGATCAATCTTAATATTAGGAATAAAATTTTTGCTTTCAAACATCCGAAAAAGTTTATTAAAAATGAAACTGTTCATAAACCTTAATAGAAATGGTAACGCAAGAATATTTAAATTAAAAAAAGCAGAGAAAAATTCAAATAAAATTATAATTCTTATTTTTTGCTATTTGAGTTTCAACATCAAATAGAAATTAAAATTTGAGCTAAGTAGGAAAAAGGATGGGATTTTCTTTCTCACAATCATTTTCGCATGAAAACTTGACGGAAAGTCTGATCTTTTACATATTTTTCTTATCTTCATTACATTTCATGGTTTTATGAAACTTACATAATACTTTATATATTTTTTAGACATAAGTCAAGTTCGTTTGAATAATAAAAGAATTCTGTATATTTTTTCTAAAATTATTTCTCAGTCATTGTTAGATTTACCAGTTGTGTTAAGCTCTAACCTTTTAACTTAGATCACAGATTTGTATCAATTGCTAGTCATACTTGAAATTTAATTTATTTATCCATTAAATATTTTTCAGATACTTCAAATATTTCAAACATATTTGAAAATACAGATTGTTTCATGATTGATTGTTTCATGAACTTATAAACGTTTCTAGAACTTTATGAAACGTTTTTGTTGTACCTAATTTTTGTAAAATTTATCTGAATTATGGTCATTTATTTGAATTATGGTTTCAACGATATTATGTTGTATAGGTTGTTTTTAAATTAGAAAAATGTAGAAGTTTTTTTTTAATGAAATAGGATTATGACAATTGTAGTACAAAAGTAGTAGTTTGTGGTAAAATTTTGAATATACAATTTTCATAAATTCACAAATCATGGAAATAAGTGCTATGATGAATTTCTTATCATAAAGACAAATGCATAATAAATAACACAATCCTTTGCTATATTTTATGATAATCGTCTCGCGAAAAAGTGCAACAATGTTTATTAGCTCTGCAAATTGCATTGAATTATATTTTATTCAATAACAGTTACTTTTATAAATTTCTACATGGAATTTAATTGTTTTAAGCGTTACGAATTAAAAGTATCTATTAAAATCAAGTGCCATTTTAAAACGACTAAAAATAGTCTGGACTAGTGTTATTTTTTAAATTTTAAATAAGAATAATTAGTTTTACTTGTGCCTTTGGATAAAGTTAGTTTACAATTTATCTGACAAAATTTCATTAAAATATTATTTATGCATTTTTTAGAAAGAGAATAAAAGTTTTTAAAAATACTCGCTGCAAAAAAAAAATCGCTTAATACAGTAAATTATAAAAAAACACACATTATATCACGATGTGTTGAATCAGTAAAATTAATAATTTTTTTTAATGTATAATAAAATCTTTTTAATAAATTAGATTTGGGATTATATCAAAAAATGTTGCAATTAAGCACAGTTTCAATTTATTTCCATAAAAGATAGATTAATTAATAAATGGATTCAAAGCATATTATATAACAAATAAGACTCCTTAAGTTTTTAAAAAAAAGATTTGATAGTAGTATCATTAAATATTAACTCCGACAATATTGTCAAATATAAATACTTTTAAAAAATTTATAAGACCTTTTCACTACATATAAGTATTCGATAAAACCCTTTTACAAAGCACATTCTTAATATGCCATTATTGCAATGTGCGCAAGCAATATTGCAAAAGCAAATTTATTAATAGCTCCTTCCAACTGATTGCCTCGATGTTCCAAATGCATCTTTTAATAGTATTCATTAAATAAATGGCTTGTTAATAATGACCCTGCACAGCATTCTGTTAATTAAAACAATTAATAATTAGCCATACTAAAAATGTATCGATAAAGAAGAGTGCTATTAAGCAATAGAATTCGTTAAATATTTCAAACTTGAAAATCTTTAAAACTTACCAGGACTGGTATTCTTAACTGTTCGATTGGCTGTTCTCTAAAGAATAAATACAGTTCGATGTGTTCTCCTTATATATTCCTTTTAACCACCCCAATTGTAGCCCAGAAGCATAGTCCTACGTTGTTTGCGCAACTTGTTGAGCCAGTAAAATGGTTTTGCATACATGCCGCCCCAGCTTTGAGACACACGTGGTCATCTAATTTATCACTAAATTGTATTTTTCATTAAATTATCGGGATGCCTTGATCGAAGTTGATTTACTCCTTTACCTCAGGGGAGGCTTACAGCGAGATGACTAGGTGGGTGTAAGGGAGAATAAAAAAGGTTTTTTTTCTTGGGAACTTCACCATTTGGGGTCAGTGAAGGGTGAATACATTTTCGGAATTGCTACGCAGTGTAATTATCTAGGTTCTTTTATACTCTTTAATGAAGACAAAGTAAACCGAGTAATAAGAAAATCAATTATGAGATGTCTTATAAATAGTTTGATTTTATCAGATGATTGCATATTTTTTTAAAAGATTCATTTGTATGTTTATATTTTTTCAATTAAGTAGTTTTTAGTAATTTATCGTATCTTGAGATAAAATTTTAAATGTTGAAACTTGAGGGTGATTTTTTTTTGTTCTTTGTTTTTGCTTGTTTTCTTAATTAATGCTATACCGCATGACTGTTCATTTTGTTCTTAATTATTTCAAAAGGTAGATTAATTTTAATTAATAACAATGCACATTACCCTCAGTTTGCATTTTCATTTTCTCCTTAAGAATAATAGATGTTCAATTTTTAATTTGTTAAATTGTGTAAGCAATCGCATTTCACATCGTGAGATGCAATGTAAGAGCCAAAAATTTAAACATTTTACTCAATAGGCATTTAAGAGAAATATTGATTTTGATGAAATTTCATGAATTATAAAAAATAACTGAGAAATATATTTAATTCAATCTAATTCTTTTCCTTTTAAGTTTGTTTAATATGGTAATTTTAATTGTACATTTGTTTGCTAACATGTAAATTTGTTTGGTTTGATAAATTTTATTGTACATTTGCTTGCTGAATTTTAAATTTCTTTGATATTAATCAACTAAGTTATAAGTATTGTTTCACAATCATAAGGCACTTTGTAAAAAAATATCTAAGTATATGGCAAAAAATTACAAATAATCTGAATGTATGAAAAATTCAGTTGTTTTAGGTATCCAAAAATAAACATTTTTAAAATCAAAACTTTAAAGGATAACCACAACAACACTTCTTATACTGCTTTATAATGAGATCTGGTCTGTTAAGTGTCATACTATCCATTTGAGTGGAGTTCGGGCTTGCTTTTGGAGGTCCGAGCTCGAATAATTTAAATTCTATCCCACCCGAGTCCGAGGTACATATAACTACTTAGAGTCAGAGTCCGACCAAGATATACGTCGAATAAACCCTAAATTTAAGGCAAAATTTTGCAGGTTTCGCAAATTCCAGCATAAGCGTACTAAATTTAATTTTATCCAAAAAATCAAATAAACTGAAATCCGCAAAAATCTTACGTGCTGAATATTTATAATTTTTTTAAATAATTTTTTGCAACGTGGGCTTCAGTTGAAAATAGTTTTCATATTGAAGATTAGGCATCAAATTGTTAGAAATGTGCCAAAAAATACTTAAAAAACATTTTGTAAACTCAATTTTGTCCAAAA
The DNA here is from genome assembly GCF_982258835.1 of Parasteatoda tepidariorum. Classification (NCBI taxonomy): domain Eukaryota; kingdom Metazoa; phylum Arthropoda; class Arachnida; order Araneae; family Theridiidae; genus Parasteatoda; species Parasteatoda tepidariorum. The sequence goes on along the minus strand of NC_141765.1, from coordinate 30,874,545 downwards.
ATCGAGGAGCCATTGCAAAATTTCCTCTGATTTTTTTGTAGTGTTTTGCATTTTGGGATTCATATTAAACTGCACGGTAAAAACTGCGATTGTATAACTACCCGACTTAGGTGTTGAAATACTCTAAAAATTGTGTGAATGATTACTTTATTTAAAGTTAATACCAAATCGAGCGTTCTTACATACTCTTAAAGGGTGTACATAACACCAATAGTCACACCAATCTGTAGGTCGTTGATGAAGAAGATTGCACTTTTGGAGAATAATTATAGTTTATTTAAATTATTTAACTAAATTACTGTGTAAAATAGTAGTAGGACATGTTTCAAGTATTAAATAAATGCCTTTGGACCGTCATTAGAAATTTAAAGGCGAATAGTTGTGCAATCTGAGGCTAGTGACAATATGGTGGCCAAGATGGCGGTTTTTTTACATGAACTGTACTGACAAAATGTGAGTTTTTTTTATCAGATTGAGTTGAAAAACTGGTCATAGCCTATTTAATACCAAGTAATTTTTAATTTCCTTACCAATTGATAAAAAATACAGATTAAATACATATACGCAACAATATACATGTATACTTATATAACGAACACAAACCTAACAAACATACACAAACATGGCAAACATACACAAAGCATGTACAAACATACACAAAACATAACGAACAAACATATGCATAATACTTTGCTCATGAATACTGATTTGCATTACCAATAATACAAATATATTGTGTGTCTAATAGAAAATCTTTTACATAAAAAAAAGTGTTAATAGTTTAATAAATGATTAAATATTGCGGTCTGTGTTTAAATAGTTATGGTTTTTCTCTAAAGAAAAAAATACTGCACTATGTCACTTATTTCTGTCTGACGAAGTAATTATTATGATTTTTGACCAGATACAGAAAGAAAAATATTACAAAACTTATTAGCTTCTGTTTTTATAAGTTTATTTATTACATACTTAATAATTATTTGCATTAATTTTAGCCTTAACCTCTATACTTCAAAAAACTAATCTCTATACTTGAAAAAATATTTATAATTTTTTGGGCACGTTAAAATCACTTTCGTTATTTATTTAAAATCCCTTCATCATACATACAAATACTCTTCTGAGTTGCTAAGCATCAAACTTTTGAGAATTGAGCAGAAACGGAATTTTTTCAATTATTTTACTGGAATTTTAGAATGAAAGTTTTCACAAGCACTTGCGGAAAAAAGAAGGAGAGAGAGAGAGAGAGAGAGAGAGAGAGAGAGAGAGAGAGAGAGAGAGAGAGAGGAGAGAGAGAGAGAGAGAGAGAGAGAGAGAGAGAGAGAGAGAGAGAGAGAGAGAGAGAGAGAGAGGACTAGAGAAACAAAGTTGCATAAAGTAAAATTCTTGTAAAGCTGGATTGACAATATGGGAGGAAGCATGTTGATTGGCGAAAGTCAGTAGTGCTTGGAGAAAAAGACTCGTGTCCTTATGTGTATTACTCTCGACCCCTTGATTAAAGCCGGTAAACAAGGTGCTAGGTTTCAAATTAAGCTCAGTTCATTTTCAGAAAATCAAAGCAGAAGAGCACTTAAACACAGATAATATTTTCGAAGTAGGGGAGAGTGGGGTCAATTGTAACAGGGTACGATTGTAACAGAGCAAAACTTTCGAGTGTCGGGTTCTAGATTTGGTTCCTAGGAGGAGCACAAGGTGTATTTAATAAATCTACATGTACACCCTGCTAGCAGCCATTTTTATGTACTTTTGAAAGAGTTACATCACAAAAGATATTTTCACGCTACGCAAGTACTTTTTTTGGTATTAGAATATTATATTGTAACAAATTAATTTTGTTTAAACAAATAAAAATTATTAACCGAATATGTAAGTGGACACCTTAATTAACATTTCAAAAAAAAAAGATTAGTTTTGTTAATTAACCAGCATTGTTTTTAACAAATGAAGCTGAAATGGCGTCTTCGGGACGATTGTAACAATAAGTAAAGGGACGAATGTAACAGCTGAGAAATAATCTTATGTTTACAAACCATTACTTAATTCTTTAAGAACCACCAATAGTTTCCTATATCATTTATATTATGTTGCATGTGCATTATTTTATTTGTCACCTTTCACAGCGTAAATTAAAATTTTTAACCCCTTAAAGTTAAAAGTTTAACCCTTTAGGTCTCTGCTCATTATTATTTTTACTCCTAAAATATCACTGATATTTTGATCAATAAAAAAATATATCACAACTATGATAATATGTTTAATTAACTATGTTTCAGTTGAATTTATGAACCGTCACAATTGACCCCGTAAGTGGGGACAATTGTAACAAGTGCACGACTGTCAAAAATTGTTAATAATTAATATAATAACATTTAAAATAAGGTATTTATTTTTTTTTCTAGTAGAGGATAGTCTACTTTACTCGTCTGTCAATTAATACTAATAATATATTGGATTTTTTGTTAGTTAAAAATTGCTAAGCAAAAATTGTTACAATTGACCCCACTCTCCCCTACTTTAGGAAAGAATTAACAGTCCAACTGATTTAAATAATTTTTTGTAAAATAAAGAATTAAAAAAAATCATTTTATACAAATTAAAAAATAATTTTTGGTTAAACTGATCATTAATGTCTGTTCTTTTCTTTTAACATAAAACATTCAGGATTTTATCGTATTTTATTACGAAAATGTATTATTGCTAATTAAGAAAATATCCAAAATTATTTATAACTTTAAAATCTCTTATTCATTGACATTTTTAACATTAATAAAGCCGTTAAAGATAGCCCTGGTGAAGCAATTGCATTTTTACGTAATAAAACTAGGCATAAGGAATTACAATCTCTATAAAATAAGATTTGGTTAGAAAACTCGAACTGAGCAACTAGAAAATTAATAAGAGAACGATTTGTTGATAGGGTTGAGTTTTTATGTAAGGATTTTGATGGAAGTGGTCCATAACCATAAACGAGAGATTCGATCCTTTAGTAGTCCGAGCGTAATAATATATTTCGCACGTTTTCCCCACTGTTCAATTTAGTATCCCAAACGTAATGACATACTTCGAATTCTCCCCATTGTGGAGTTTATATTCTTTACGTCGGACTACTAAATTGATCAGTGCAGAAGCCTTCCTTTCTCTAGATGTTAAATGGAGTCGGCGACTATAGTAGAGACAATTTTGTTCAGACTTCGGCTAAGGCATTAAATTCGTTTTGTTTGCAACTTTCCATTGAAATTTTTAATTTGTTTCTTTTCCTACATAATGAGCTTATGTTATAATATAAAGAAAAAAATAGAGTGGCGTGCTCAAAAACTAAGTTTTTATTTCAGTTTCCTCGGCATGGAAATTTTCAGCCACATTTATACTTATAACTTTAATGTTGAGTTGCTAAACTATTCGAAACCAACTTTTCCTTTTCTTACTGGTAAATTGTAAACGTAAATAGTTTTTAAAAATTTGCAGTACTTTGAACATTAATTTCTGCGGTCATCGCTAGCTTATCAATGCTTTGGATATTTGAAATAAAAAAAAGGTATTGAGAAAAACTTTAAGTTTTAACTTTAACTTTTTTATCTTTAAGTATCACAAACACGCTATTAAATTCGTAAATTTTTTAGCCATTGGTTAAAGTTATGCGAATTTCTTTTAAGCAAACTATGATAGTGGGAGGAAAATATATATACTCAAAATAAAAATTTTAGGTGCTGCGACAACAGAAAATTACTCTTTTCTTGTGACTTTGACCTGTTTCGAATAATACTTAAATTATTAATCTTATATTTGCTTTAATTGTAATATATTATACAGATCCTAACGAACAAGCGTATGTGTAATAAATCTATTTTCTTATAATATGCGGTGTCACAATATTTATGCTATTAATGATAACACTTATATACAAAATGTTCCGCAAAGACGAAATTAAACGAAGACGAAACAAAAACGGATATGTAAGAATTTAATGCTATTATAATGTATTAGCTAAATCTTGATATATATATATATATATATATATATATATATATATATATATATATATATATATATATATATATACACATATGGGTCCTTTTAAAATTAGGTGCCATTTGAGAAGTTGAAGTACAGATGAATAAAATAAATAAAAAGGTTAAAAAAGTATAGACTTTATAAAAATAAGTAAACATTTAAAAAAGTTTCATATTATTTTCATTTTTTTCATTCAGTTTATTTTTTTAAAAAAATATTAAATTGTTATATTTTTTTCAGATTTGTTGAAAATTGTCCTGCCTTCTTCCGGACATGTTTAGTAAAATTAAACCACTTACATTTTAAGCAAGTAATAATATAAATTGGAAATTAGTGTAACGATAGGGTAATTACTGTACCGTAAACCGGGGCGAGTCTACCCATCCAGGGGCGAGTCTACCCATTTTAGTTTTATTTAATTTTCACTACTTTAAATTGCAAATAAAATTTTTTTTACCGACTGAGGACTTAGTTCAGACTCTAAGGAAGATGGCGCTGTAGTAGTTTGATCCGTTTTTATTTATTTGGTGTCATTTTAACCGACCTGTTCAAACGTCTTTTGAGAGATTCGTATTGAAAATCAGCAAACTTTTAGCTGGTGCTCCGTAAGTATATTATTATTATTACTATTTTCACTTTGGTTAAGTGATAAACTTATCTAAGACTAAGATTACATTAATTTTATATGAAAAAAAAACAAAAAGAATGTAAGTTTTGCTGTTGTAAACAAAAAGCCAGAATTCGCGGGGCGAGTCTACCCATTCGTATTTAGCTTTAATAAAGCATAATAATATAATTTAGAACTTTGTTTATATTAAAATTAAGTCATTTTAAATGAATTTGAGTATATTATTTTAATTCTGCATTGATAAATTTATCATTAATAAGAAAATTTATAGGTTAAATATAAATTCATTTTACCTAATTTTTCAATTTTTATATCACAAAATTAACTTTTTTTACTTAATGCAAGTTAAATAAATTATTATTTATAAATTATTATTACCTCCCAAAAGAATGGGAAAAGGATTTTTAATGATTCCCAATGTTTGAATTTCGATTTTGTTAATAATCCTTAATTATTATTATTTATTAATTATTTAATTGTAAATTTATATTAATTTTAATTTATTTTTATCAACAATAATCAGAAAAAAATTTTATTTTATAATGTTAATGATTATAAAAACAAAACTTTGATCAAAATGTGATAATCGATCAAATACTCAATTTGTGTTATTTTATGAATAAAAAAATGGAATATATAATTAAGTTATGAATTTTTACTTCATAAATATCCTATATAGTAACTAAAATAACAATTTAATAGTAAAATTTGATTATTTACAATGTTAACATTCATTTTAGTAGAATGGGTAGACTCGCCCCATACGAGAGATTTGTCAGCAGTTCTATAAAAATATACAGTAACAGCGTAACTGTTAATATTTTCTAAAATCGATTTCACAGCTTTAAAGAGGGATAAATAGCAATTCTGAAACACCTATTAAAAGCCTTTTTTCTTCAATATTTACAAAAGTTTGACCACTTGAAAGTTGACAAATTGAAAAAATGGGTAGACTCGCCCCGGTTTACGGTACTCTAAATAAAGATTTTTAAATTTAAAAAGCATTGCTTAGTTTCTTAAAATCTGTGTTTGTGTGCTAACATTCTAAAATTTTTTTCAAGTAATGTTTTATCATTAAGTACTGAAAACATAATTAAAAGTTTACCTTTTCTATTTGCTCTTGTATCAGATCAAAGGAAATTATAAGAACGTCTTATAATATTCAATCTTCATTATTCTCTTACATTAAACAATTTGCAATTCCTAAGAAAAATTATCAATGTTAACAGATATAACTTTTTTTAAATATTTAATTCATTTTTCAAAATAGTAGACAGGGTCTTTGCATCAGGTATATCAATACCCTGATAACACTTCTTGGGTCACCTACTCACTTAACAGCAGCTTCAACTCCATCAATAGATCCAAGATGACTATGATTCATATTTAAAATTGTTCTCAGCTATGAACTTTTTAAGAGGGAAAAGATACCAATATTTCGCTGTGGGACAATCCAAAAAAGTGTCGAATTTTGGAACTTTCTTAAGTTGATCAAATGTCGGTTGATATTGAGTCCAAATTGCAGTTGGCCTATAATCATTTTGGCTCTATGAAATTGCGTAAAAGAAGAAAAAAAACAAAACAAAAAACTGGCTTTTTTATTTAAATATAAAATTCTCGTGTGTAAAATGGCTTGTTTTCTTGAACTTCCAAAATAATTTACTTGAATTTCTGTGTTAAGTTTGCAAACATAGTATTCTGAGAAGGCATTATAGCATTATAATGATTGCAAATGATGTTAAAATAAATTTGAAAAAATCTTGTAAGGAGAATTTTTACTGGCAATTAAGAATTTAAATTCCATATCCTGATTAAAATTTGTTCTAAAAAGTGACAATCTTTTCAAAATTTCAGCCTTATATCTGTAACTAAGTAACTAAATATGGTAGCAGGCACAACATTTCAAAGAAAAAAAATTTTTTTTGGCTAAATAATTCCATCAAATATTACATACTCTTTTTGATTTAGATTAAAATCTCTTTAAACTAAATATCTTGTAGAGAAGGCTGAAACATGACAGACATGACATTGCAAAGACATACTAACTACGAAAAGACTTCTGCTTCTTAAAAAATAATAAGAACATTCAATATAAATTTTGCTACCTCTTACCAACACATTTTTTTTGGTATGCAAGAATTGCTGACTTTTAATTAAGTAGTTGAGAAAATGTTACGTTAAAAAATATCGAGAAAACATGGAAAATTATATAATAAAGATTGATAAAAAGATATGAAAAAATATTAAAATAAAATATTTAAAAAATATTAAAAAGCCGGGAAACAAAATAATAAAAATATATAATATCGTCATCAGAACACATAAAAATGTTTCAATATTTCATTTTATTTTAATAATTTTTTCTTTTTTCCAGGTTTTCTTCATTATATATATATATATATATATATATATATATATATATATATATATATATATTACAATTTTGTATTAGTATTTGCTTAAATATTTTTAAATGCAACAACTTAAGTGCTAGGATTGAAAGTTTATTTCCAGCTTTTAGTGACAATATTATTAACAGTGAAAAATATAAGAAAAAAATTTTCCTTCACTAAAAGTTTTTCATTTCTAGTCCTTTTGATGTTTTCTGTTTCGAAGTTTTCAAATAAAAATGCAACATTTAAGAAAAAATCAATCCAATCAAATACAATAAAAGAATCAAACAAATCTGACAAAAATATAACAATTTAAGTATTTTTTTAAAAACATAAACTGAACGAAAAAAAAGGAAATAATATGAAAAATTTATAAATGTTTAATTATTTTTATAAAGTACTTTTTTAGCCTATTTTTATACTTTCTTAATCTTTTAATTTATTTAATTTATCTATACTTCAACTTCTTCTCAATTGGCACCTAATTTCAAAAGGACCTATATATATATATATATATATATATATATATATATATATTCGGCAGTTTCACTTAGAAATTATTTATTTTCTCAAAATGGTAAAATAAGTGACAAATTGATTTTTTTATATAATGGATCTATAGAGTTTTTAAGAATATTTAATTAGTTTTAGCAAGCAAGTGTATGATAGAAAAGGAAAAAAGAAGATCCTTTGCATCTTCTTTTATAGAAAAAGTACTTTCTACGAAGAGTAAAGAACAGAAGATAGACGAAGTAAACTTTTTCGCATTTCTTGGAACTACTATATTCTCTTTTTACGTCGTATTTGTTTTTACTCCATTGCTCAATCTAATCAACGGTTGTTCCAAACTCATTTATTCTTGCATGCAATCAACAGGTTGTTAAATATAATCCCTTTGAGAGTTCCATCAGATTCGGATCTCTAGAAGAATATATTATACATTTTTTGCAGCATAAATGCAGTGCCAATAACAATAAATAGTGTTAATATTTAAACAATAAAGTGATTATTTAAGTTGCAAGATAAGTATTGCATTAAAGACTATCAAAAGATCAGTTGCAATCAGTTAAGAAAAATTATTTTTAAATTTCAGTAAAACATAATTTGATAAAAATTTCCATGATTTTAAATATTTCCTATGATTACAAAATTTTAAACACTTTTGAAATTTTCATTGAAAATAGCTCTCCGAATTTGGTGTTGAGCAACCACAGTTGTGTAAGCAATATAATTTAAACTAAACACCAAAGTAAGTGTTCACATATACTTGTTGTTGTTGACGTATGTCATTTTAGGCAGAGGAGGTGCGATTGTTCTTGTTTTCCAGTGGAGCCATCTATGGCCAAGAATTCGACTTCTGCCACACCCATGCGTCACATCCGTTTATAGAGCGGACCCATTCATGCATCCATTAATTCATCCACAGATCGTGATTTCGACCTGAATCAAAGAACCATCAATCTCCAATTCAGTACCCTTGTACCTTCAGTACTTGATTTGTTATGGAAACATGGAGGACTTTGAGACTTGACAGATTTAACAAGCATCAGTCACCATTTACTACACGGGGAGCCTTCGGTCGGCAGGGATTGAACCCTCGACCTCTCGGACATGGGCCCAGTGCCCTACCAACCAGGCTATCCCGGCCTTCACATATACTTGAAGTAGCGTATTTAAATCTAAGCACCAATAATGGAGAATTACTCCAAGCTCATGAATTCAAACCATTCATGACCTTTTTTTGCCAAGAAAACATCAATTTCTGTATACAATTAGATGTCATCAGATGGAAACGGTCAACGGTTTACAATAAGATGGTCTTGATTTGTCTTCTTTGACGTTTCTACATCTAAATGAAGAAAAGATCAATGTTGTAAAATGTATATATATCTTCACAAGGGAACAACAACGATTAACAAATAACGTGTCTATTAAAGTTCTTAAATCATTATGCCAAGAAACTTTTCTAAGTAACGTAATTTTTAGCTAAGTGATTATATTAAATTTTTGATGAGTATGTTCAATTTTTGATGATTATGTTATATTTTTGTAAAAACAATATTCTTCAGATTTTTGAGGTATGTAATAATTGCCGTAGCATATTTTTAATATTGCTTGATAATATGCTTAATTAAACAAAAGGCAGACTTATCCGAATTTATTTCGAAATAACTACATATTGAGAATCATTACATTATGATATTTTCTGACAAATATTTGTTCAGGGATGCATTTTTAAATATAATTTAGACTTTAAAATAAAATGTATTTCTAATAAACATACTTTTTTTTTTAAAATAACATGCATCGTCAATTATTTCACAGGAAAACTAGTATAGATACAATAAATTACTTAAAAATAATGAATTATAGCAATAGCTAAAATTTTACGAAAATTTGATCTTTAATTATTAAACTACGCTTCAAAAATTCCTCGATCACCAAAAGTTCATATTTCATAACCAAACTCAGTGGCGCGACAGCCCATAGAGGGCCAAGGCCTACTGTACCCATCTCAGTTTTCTTGACCTTGGGCTCTGGGGTGCAGGAGCAGATGATCCGGTCAAGTGGTCAACCGAACGCGGAACACCCATTGTTTAGTTCCCAAGCATGCTTGGTACTCATTTATCGACCCACTGAAGGAATGAAAGACTGAGTCAAGCTTGCCCGACCAGAGGATCGAATCCAGGACTTGTGGCACGGGAGCACGACGCGCTACCACTCAGCCAACAGGTATATTTCATAACTTATTGTATTTTTATTGGAATTCGACATTCAAAAATTAAATTTTCAAAATTTTATGAATTTTTGTAAGAATTTGATGTATAAAAAGTTTGAGTTTAAAAGCTTTATAAATTTTATCGGAATTCGATATCTACAATTGAAATTCTCAAACCTTTATTAATTTTCTAATACTTTAAATAGTCCCAAAATAAATGACAAACTAAGCCCATTACGAAAAACATTGAAACAAAGAGAAAAATAAAAATAAAGATCCAAGATTCGTAAAGGAATGGAAAAAATTTAAATTATTAAAGTGCACTAGGATTGAAAAATAATCTAATAATTTTGAGGTAAATGATTCTGTACCTTATTAATTCATGATTTAAAATGTGAAGAGGCATGATATTTAAAACTTTCACGAAAATTTATGATATTAAACTAATCATCACTTAAAAACTATACTATTTTTGTGTGTACTTGGGTTGAAATTTTTTTATAATAATTTTTATTTTTAACTAGTATTAACTGCTTAACTAATATTCCTTATTTCGCATTTATAAAAAACCTTTTAACCTTCAACTTGTTTGACTAAAAAGAAATTAAAAATGAATATACTCACCTGAGAAATAACTTTGATGTCTATAGTTCTTCTTCATTAACTACATCGACTTTATCTTTACCTATGGTTATAGAATTTTGCCTACAGTTAATTATCTTTAAAAGCAACCAAGAGTTTTTTATTTACTGTTCCTTTTTAATGTAACTTGAAAAAAGTTAAATAAAAAAACACATTTGTCAAGAAAAAAAAGAGTTTAATTTAAGTAATGATTAAAGTTATAGAGCCGGAAGAGAAGAAAGTTTAAAATTCATTTTTTTTTTCACATTTTCAATGTTAAGTAAAGGAATTTCTTTATTGAGTATGTAACAGAAAAGAAATTTTTATTGATCAAAAGTTTCAAATTACCAGAAAATTTGCCTTGATTATCCCACAAATACAGCAATAGAAAATTAACCAGATGAAAAACATATGCAGTGGTAAAAATGCAAATTTTAAAAAGAAAAATTTTTTTTTTCATATCTGTTTACAATGAACAATAATATGTAATAAAAAGCAAATTTTAAAAACATGATATATAAGATTTAAAAACTCTATACTCCCCATGAAGCATTTTAGTATTATGTTTTGAATTAGACGCAATAAGAAGTATGTTTCAACAAATTTTGTTTTCTTTAGTGACTAATGCAAAAATATAACTTTTTGCATTTTACAATGTACTCAGTTCATTTAACCGGTTCCAAATGCTAACGGGATAAAAAAAAATCGATTGTGAATTAGTATTTAATAATTTATTAATTTGATGAAAATTTGTAAATTTCATCCTTATTTGCATTTCTATAATATAATTTACCAATTCATACAAAAATTTATTTAGTATGTTTACTATATTACCTATTTTATAATCCTGATATAATAATTTTATTAGTTTTATCTCTTTAATTCTTAAACATAATACAAACTGAGTGAGTTTTAGTACTCATTATAGACAGATACTAAATATAGGTGTTTAATTATTTTAAAATTATGAAACGTAAAACAACACATTAATATATCAAACCTTTCCACGTAAACCACGTTTAAAAATTTGTTCTTATCAAAATTGTTATGATTTATAAAGTAATATATATTTTATGATTGAAATCTGCATAATTATTTAGGAATGAAACTACATTGAAAAAAATGTGGTTTAATATCTCCCAGTTTTGATGTTGGACAGCCTTATAAGTTTTGTGAAGGAACACTTTTTTTTTAAAGTTAACACCAAATCTAGCGTTCATACACGATTCAAATATTGTATGAAAGCTTGTTGAAACACATGAAAAGCAAAAAAGTTTACACCAATATCACGCGCCTTAATACTTCACGTTTAATATTTTTGTTTCCGGAAACATCAGAGTGGCAGGTTTGTAATAGTTTACAATTTATGACATGTTGGCGAGTGTTTGTGATTGTCTTTAATGCTGTTTTTTGCCCATAAAAACTAAACTTAGCTTTTAAAATATGTATGTATGTTTTTATTTGTCTAATAAGGATATTTATAATTTAATTTTTAAGTCACTGTTAACTGTATTACATAACTTTATACTGTATAATTCGCTTCTGCTCTGCTAAGCCTATTTCGCATCCGTTTCTCTTTCCTTGCATGTTTAACATACAAACTAATTTCATCGTAATTAGTGTATGTATGTAACTTAAATTACTGATTCTTACTTTATATTGTCTCATGCAATTAACTTCACTGATTCTGATGTGTATCATACCTTATTTTATTTTAAATTTTTTAGTCTTTCTGAAAAACAAACATGGTGGCGGATACTTTGCAGAAATAAATGTGAGCGAACATTCTAGGTATTCCTCTGTTCCAGGTTCTGGTATACTGAAACACTTAGTAGAACACCTCTCTAATGTAAAGTAAATGCTGCAATTTTTGGTGTACAGATGCACGAAAATTTTGACCACTTAAATGAATTTTAGATGAAGAAGTAAAATGTAGCATTTTACATTTTTATGAATTAAAGTTTTAGTTTCTTTATTTTTAAAGTAGAAGATTAGAATAATCTAGATTGTTTGAAAAGAATATGACTTTTTAATATTTTTATTCTAAAATGCATTCTTAATTATAACATGAGAAAAAGGAACACACTAGACGTATAGACAGAAAGTAGACAGACGTAAACTTTGACTATTGAAATAAATTTTAGATGCACAAATAAATTATAGCTTTTTGCATTTTATGCATAAATGTTTTAATTTCTTTATTTTTAAAAGTAACCTATTAGAAAAAAATTCAAAAAACCAGTGTCAAAAACTAGTAAAAATGATATCAGAACTAGTATGACCATACCTGAAATGTAAAAACTGGTATGAAACTATAAAGGAAATCTTGAAACCTGGTATAAAACCATACTTGAAATTTTAAAACCAGTAAGAATCATGCAGATTTTAAATATACTAGAAGAGTGAAATCGGTATAAAACCGTACTGGAAATTTTGATACCAGTTTTTAAACATGAAGAAAATTTTGAAACCGGTTAGCATCCATGCTGGAAAATTTGAAGTAGTTTTAAAATATACTAGGGAGCATTTAGGCAGTATGCTAGCTTAAATTCTTAGTTAGTACCTATTTCTTCGGAAATCTAACAGGTTTTGACGTTTTCAAGCTAACTTCCCTCGTTAATAATTCGTTATTATTTTATAAATTCTTAGTTTTCTTTTTCTTAATTATATACTAAATTCTAAAAATTAATTTCGTAGACTTTGATAAGGATTCTTAACTTTTATATTAAAGGCGATGAAAACGTAAACTTTCTATATACATTAATTAAAAAAATGCATTCTTAAAAAAATACACATTTAAAATTATAGAAATCTTTTTATAATTTTGGACGCACAAGTAAAAATAGCTTTTTATATTTTTATGCATAAATGTTTCGCTTTCTTTATTTGAGAAAGTAGGTCGAAGATTAGAATAATCTCCAGGCTCCACTTGAAAACAAAGCATGGCATTTAAATATTCTTACTTTAAAATGTATTCTTTATTATAACAAGACGATAAGGAACACAGTGGACTTTTAGGCGTGGGGTCAGGAAGTATATATATTTTAAAGAGTACAATATCTGTAATTTGCATTAAAAACACATTTTCTTTTCGTAAATTGAAAGTTGTCTGCAAGATCTAACCAGCTAGAATGTATACTAATTTAAAAACATGTTGCTAGTAAACTAAGTAAATCATCTATTAAAACTTGATCCAATTTGTAGCAATTTTTCACAAAATAATTATCACTTGATTGCAGTAGGAAAGAGTTAAAACTGCCTATTTGATCTAGTGAAGAGAAGAATTGTCTTGAAATAAATGAGGGAAAATCATGGAGATTGAATTTTCGAAATTTATCTTTAAAAGTGATTATTATTGATTTAACTTTTTATTATTTTTTGTAATTTAAACTATACATTTGAAGCCATATTGATTTTTCAAAATTTATTTGTAAACTAATAAATTTTTAGATAAATAATAACTCCAACATCTTACTTTGTAATTGATAAACTATCTAAAAATGTTTTTTTTTAAGAATTATGCATTAATCATTAATGGATACATATTCTATATCGAGTATTCAAAGTGGCAAATATTTTTAAGATTGTATATCCATGTAATATTAAGAAATGAAAAACTTGCGTCAAATATTTTTATGTCTTTAAATGTTTAGTAAGATTGCTGTAGTGGCGCCATCTTCAAACGTATTTGTTAGCATATAACGAAATTTAAGATTCCAGAAATTGAAATTTTAAGTAATTATTTATAGTGCCAAGTTCATTCACGTAGAAAAGATTTAAAGAAAAATATATGATTATTTGAAGAGAACTAAGAAGCTTGAAAAACTGAATATGTCGAGAAAAAGGGGATACAGCTTTTTACAGTGATAGATTAAATCCTTTAAACTTGTTACAATTTAATATTATACATATTTATATGATTTAGTTTTTATTTTTAAAGTTCAACATTTTAAAATGTGACTATTTATTTATACATTTTTAAGGAAATTTGAAACAATTTGCGGTAAAAATAGTTCAGATGTGGTTGAAGTTTCAAAAGAAAAAAAAAGTTTAACTGAAGAAAATGGGAGTCTGTTCTATGATGCTTGCAGATTTGCAGATTTTTGGTGGTAAACTAACATCAATGTCTATAGCAAGACCAGCTGACAGTAGCTGGTGAATTCAATGTGTAACAAGTAATATATGTGCATAGCACATGGTACTTATGATGCACAACCATAAATGAACGTACGTCTATAATTGTTTTCTTTTATATGTAACTTTTATTTGATGAACGGCGCGCTACAGCATTTCTCATGGCAGTTTTTCCCGTATTCTTATAATTTTAGAAATGACTTCGATGAAAATTATTTCTATCTTTTGCTTTTAAAATTGATATGTTTTAATGTTACAAGGAGAGGAAAACCACAACAATCTACTTCAGGATGCTCGAGGAGAATGCGGCATTTTATCGATAATATATAAAACGTATTCAAAACATTATACGTATAAATGTTATATTAGTTATAAAATATCTCTAGAATAATTTTCGCCTGCCTTTATCTTCGTAACATAAAGTGTTGAATTGCAAGCAAAGAAAAAAAGAGAGAGAGAGAGAGAGAGAGAGAAAAAAACATGCTTAAGATTTAATTTTTTAATGCTGCATAAGCAAAAAATTCTATAATGGGCTGCCACTTGTATATTAAGAATAATGCTTTGTATTTTGAATTAAAAAGTATTATACTTGAGAAAGGCAGTTTTTTGTGCTAATGGGAAAGAAAAACAAATGCATAAACCTTAAAACTCCGGTTTGCCAGTAATTCATTTGTTTAATTATCAAGCTTTGTAAGAAGGTATATTCAAGGTATATCAATAGTATATCAATAATAATTAATGAGTTAGAAGTCACAACTTATTGAATATGTTAACAAGTCACCATCATATTGAATGCACGGAAAGTCAAACTGATTTAAGATTGTGTTGAAATAAATGGTTCCCAAAACATTGTAGATGACTGTAAAGTTTTGTATAAAAAATAATCGTGTTTAAATAAAAAATTTAAGAAAATCTTTAAACGAAGAAAAAGAAAACGATAAGAAAACTGAACCAATAAAGAATACTTTACCAAATCAAAGACAATTTTTACATTCTGCTAAAATATAGTATAAACCAAGTCAATCTAAAGTTGGTAACCACTTTAAATTTGTTAACCACTTTAAGTTCAAGTTAGTGAGTATTGCAACTTTAAGGATAAGCAGCAATTTCCTTTATTAAAAGTAGTAAAAATGATTTTTAAAAAGGTAATTTTTATTATGCAAATCTTAATACATAAATTAACTTCGTGTACATTTTCATACTGTAAGTTGAAGTGCAAAAATAATTATTTAGTTTACAGTTTAGAGAAAGTACCAAATACTAGTATCAATATTTATGTCCTTAAAATTAAGAGTTTTCTGCAAATAATTATATCATGAAATAATTATATCATTTAGATATAACAGAATACTTTATTTTCCGATGTTTGTATTTTAATCATTTAATTATGCATTTTAAGCATGAAAGCACAATAAAGTAAAGTTATTCTTACTATAATTTTACAACTACGTAATATCTTATACTATTAGTCGTTTTGGATTTTGAATGAACATACAATTCACATCGTTGTCGCATTAAAAATATATACAGCAATCTAGTTTCAAACTTGTCATTTAATTTTTAATTTTAGTTCAGGCAAATAAGTAATGTTTTCTTAAAATGTATTTTTTTGAGAGTCTAATAATTCCTTCATAACCTTGTCTGCTACATTGTCTTTTAGGGTTACCATAGATTTAAGATTATTGAATATACAAAAATATGACACCAAGGAATATTAAAGTTTTGAATTTTTTTTAAAGAAAAGCTTAACTAGAATAACTGAATGAAATTACTATGTGGGCATTTCCAGTTTTCGGTATAAATATATTTAAATTTTCATTCAATAAAAACTTAAGAAGTTGAAAATTGAAAATACATTTTAATTAGCAAATACCAGTCAACCAATTCAATCTATCTTAAAACTTCTAATCAAAATTGCTTGTTTAGTTCAAAATGCAATTTGTATTAGTTATTTGTATTACCTGAACTCAAACTTGTATAAGATATATTAATTTGCATTTTTATGAAATGTGATAGTTATATGAATTTTAAATTCGTGTAAAATTTTAAAACTTTAATATTTGTTTATTTAGAAACTGAATCTAATGGTTTTAAATTATGTATTGTACCAGTCCCAGTAAATCTCATTTTTTTAAGCCAACTTAACAGCAATAAAAGTATAAAAGAATTTCGGAAAGTTAGATTTAAACCCGAAGAAACTGTTCTGAAAACTGTTTAATTTTCCCGAGAAAATTAATATTTATTTTTTACAGTCTTTCATGTCGGGTGAGCATGATTAACTTAGCTCTACAAATCTTAATTTTAGTACTGATTTTAATTATTGTAACAATCAAAGAATTTTCGGTTTAAATTTTGTTAATTGTTTATTATTTACTCTCTTTACATGCGTTAACTTTCATGAACAAAACTAATAATTAGTTTAGCAGAAAAGAAGTATTTTTATTTTATTCTAATTGTAAAACTAGATTTGGATCATATGTTAAGATTTATTGTTGTTTTATATTTGTGAGTATGTCTAGTAGATGGCGCTACCAAATAAAGGTTTGAAAAGTTTTGGAAACAGCTATCTGTTGAATGTTTGAAATTTACATATAAATTAAAATAAATTATATTTTTTTTAACAAAAATTTTACTAAAGCTTTGACTTATATTAGCGCGAAATAGGGTCAAGCAACGTAAGTTTTTTACGCAACTTTACTTATTCTTATTCGCTATTTATTTTTTACAATCGCAACTTTCGGTACAAGGAATTCTGAGTATTCAGGAAGGAATTGCTTACCATCTCTTTGAATCTCTAAGAATTATTTTGAATAACTTCTATAAAAGGGTGCTCAGAGATTGATTGGTGCATCTGAATTTTTATTTGCTAATTTTAGTTCGTTACAATTAATGGAAAAAAAAAACGCTTTTAATTAATTCGAACAGAATTTGTACACTGTGAAGAAAGCTTGTTCTTCTCCGTATAGTTGACGGTTTTGATAACAAAACAATTTTTCACTCTAATCATAAGTGGATGAAAACCACCAGCTCATATTCTAGTTCTTGCAATACAGTTTTGTTTACCGTACGATGACTTCACCTTTCTTCTTCAAATGATCTAACGATTATATATATATATATATATATATATATATATATATATATATATATATATATATATATATATATATATATATATATATATATATATATATATATATATATATATATATATATATATATATATATATATATATATATATATATATATATATATATATATATATATATATATATATATAAATTTTTCCTTCTGTTTGAATTCTGCCAGTTTTGGAGAACCAAAATAAACAAGATTTTCAAACTCTAACTAATTTAATTACGCAATTACAGTAAATTTCAACTATCGTTTCTTGAAAATGATAAATTGAACAAGGAAAGACTTTTTTTAAGAAATAAATAATTTAAATAACCTGAAAAATATCTCGAAAACATGAAACGCATTGCTCACAAGGGCTTTTTTTACAGAGCTATTATGGGACCTGCTCTCTTTGCTCGAGTCTGTACGTTTCATTTGTGGCACTTCGGTTTAGACACATTTGATGAAGTTTCGGTATATGTTTGGCTAATATTCTCTGCACTCATTATAGTTTTTTTATTTATTATTTTAATTTTATGTCACCAACTCATGTTTTTATTGCATTTAAAAGAATGCATTAAGAAATAAAATCTTAGCTTCTGAAATGTTTTGTTGTTGTAACATTGGTACATATGAATTTTCGTGTCAATTTATGAGAAAATAATCGAAATAAATTCTTCATTTTTTTAAGGTCAATCCCTCGCATAAATACTATTGAAATATACTTGGCATGAAATGCTGCGTGACAAACCAGCTTATTGAGGCAAACGGCATTTGTAAGCAAAAGAGGTGACAGAAGTTAGTTAAAATTCTTTTAGGAATTGTAAGCACACTATTTGATATACACACTTATCAAGTTGTGAGTTTAAATTATATGTGAGTTTTCTTACAGCTTGTTTTACGTTTGGGATGCTGGGCTAAAAAATAAGTGTTTAAAGTAGTAAATTTCTTGTTGGCAACATGATAAATAATAGTTTTTGAATCGTATTCATTTTTAGAATTGTATTTATTTTTTAATTATAGTTTTAAAATGCTATAGAAGTATGCTTTAAGCACAGGGGTATTAGGACATGTTTTAAATGCATAATAAATGCTTTTGGACTATTATTAAAAGTTCAAAGGTGAATAATTGTGCAATTTCAAGATTGAGGCAATATGACGCGCAAGATAGCCGTTTATTTATTTGAAGTGTACTTCTTGCCGGATTTTATTGACCAACTTGTCATAGCCTATTTAAAACAAATCAATCATCTTTCCTTATTGATTAAAATACTGATTGAGGTCGATTATTTGCCAAGTAATTTCAGTCTCTTTGATTTGACAAACTACTCATATCAATAATTATAAAACATGTTTGCTTTTAGTCTCATAAGTTTTACATATATCTGTCAATTGCATAAAAAATTTTAACTTCTATTCACATTGGTTTTTTTCAAAATTTATATTCATTTTCTGTCTGCAGTGTATATTTTTGATTAACAAACTAATTTTATTGCATGAAATATTGTGTATATAAGCATCCGAAATTTATGATTATTGCTTTAGATTCTATCGTAAAAGTTACTTTACTGGTTTTTATGTGTATTTTATCCTACTTTAATCATAAATTTTAGTGTTCTTGAATACGAAACATGGTAGCGGCTACTTTACACCAAGTTGTGTTAAAAAACTTTCTTGATGTTTCACTACCTCAAGAACTATCTTTCGTTTTGGTGTAGAGGAACAATTAGTGAAACACCACTTTGGTGTAAAGTAGTTGCCACCATTTTTGGTGATCAGCAACATGACATTTTTTTGCAGTAAATGAATTTACAAATGATATAAATAGGCAAGACCCAAGAAAGAGTTTAAGAAATCTATTTAGTCTACAACCTATTCACTTATGTTGCGGGTTCCTTAGAATCTAATGACCAAATCAGTTTATCACTTTTTAGTGGTCTTCAGAATTCAGTTAACTATCAAAGTACACTAGAAAGCTATTTACTTACATCGTACCGATATATTAGGTGGGCCAAAGTGGATTTTCTAACAAAACACTGCCAGCTTACGTAAATCTACGTCTAAACAATTATGGCTTAGATGTTAAAATTTTGAAGTTTCGGACAGTCCCCTTGTTAGTCCTGTTCTAAATTGAATTCCATAGATTCTTTTTGATGTTTCCATAACAAGAAAGCGTCAGTTATCAGAAATAAGCAGTAAGAAGCCGTTAAAGTAACAAGGTTTAATGTCAATTCCAAAACTATGCAATTTCCTGTTTTTTTCTGCTTTAATTATTTAATGATTGCTTTTTTTCTGTGGTATTTGTTTATTTTAACTTTTTACACCTCCAGTTAAATTATTGTAAGAAATATTTGCATTATTTCGGAATTTATAGAAAAAAATTGTATGTGTCTTAAGTTTTGGGACACACTGTATTACCATTTCTATTATCACCATTGTTTCTATTATCACCCCTGCATACTTTAACGTGTTGTTGTGGTCGCAAAACAATAAATCAAATGAGATTTGCTTATTCTTTTCTGTTTACCTATATACATTGTTTGAGCATTTTAATTTTTAGCTATAAGAAATTGCAACACTATTAAATGTGGGGTAGAAATATAAATTAACTGCACAGGTAAAATTTTGAATGTGAATATATATACTTTTTCAATTTAAAGGTAGATATATATTTTCTTTTTCATAAACTTAAAGCCTATTTTTTAAAGCTGTTAAGTTAAAAGCAGTTATGATTACAGAGATAAAATATGATTTAGGTTCTGAATCCTTGTAACTCATTTATTCTATAAAATAGAGTAACCATTGTGCTTGAGTCCCTTACTTTAGTTATTTTTCTATTTTTAGTTATTTCTTTTTCTTAATTGATAAATAAAATATGCAGTTAAATAATTCCACTCTGTTTCGCCAAAAAAATAGTGACATTTTACATATTACATATTAAAATGATAATTTTTAATCCTCATAGATCTTGACAAATTTACCAAATTTTTTAAAACAAATAAGCGTCATTGAAAAATGCATTTATTATTAGATATTTTGCTACTTGAGATTTCTTTATATCGTTCTTTCCGCTAGGTTACATAATTTTTTTTGCAATTTCTTAAATCCAAATTTTTCATAACATTAGTATAGGGTTTTTCTTATTTAAAAATCTTCATGTAATTTGATTTTAGCATGCATTTTTAAATGGTACATAATGGTATATTTTTAAATGGCACAATTAACTTACTTGAATGAGAGAAGTTGAAATGCAATGTATCTTTTAAAAGTTAATGTATTTTAATTTGTTAATGTACTGTCATTATATTTGTTAATGTATTTTAATTTGTTAATGTATTGTCATTGTATTTGTTAATATATTTTAATTTGTTAATGCATTAATAGATGCATAATGCATTAATAAATGCTTCATAGATGCATTGATTATGAAACAGAAAGATTAAGATTGTTTGATAATTCCGATGATTTATAACACTTTTGATTTTCAAACAAAACCACGAACGGTTTTAATTATTTTTGATTAGGCTTTTAGATCCTCTGATTAAATTCTGCAGATCTAGAATGTTTCCATTATTCTCCTGATTATATCCGTTATCGTCTCTATTTCAATAATATTCTATTAAATTTATCGCTTAAATAACGCTCGATTGCTTAAAAGATTTCAAGTGATCATGAATAATGGATTCTACACTTCCAAATTTTTTTTAAAATTTTATAAATTATCTAAATCAATCATTTTAAGAAATGTCATAATATGATACATATATTTTCATTAGGAGTTTTCACCTTGCCTTCAGTAAAATACTTAACTAGTTAATAGTTAATTTTTACAATTATTGATTTGAATTTACTCTCTTGCAAGTTTCATTAACCTAAAATGTTTGACTAAGGAATGCCTTTGAAACTTAATTTTGGAATATTTAGCATTTTTCATCTATTTATATATTTTCATAATTATTAGAAATAACTAAGCTATTTAAAAGAAAATTAAACCTTTCAGTAAGGAAGAAGAACATAAATATCATGACCAGTTTAAATTATTCAAATCAAGGAAGCATATTTTTGGAGAAAAATCTACAGTAATTTTTTTTAAAAAAAGATTGACCGGTTGTTTACTAAAACATTGAGTTAATTTTCTAAAAAGTATACTTTGAAACTTACATAACTGAAATATATGAGACTCGTTTATAATGTCTCTTACATACATGCAGATGGTATTCGAAAATCTTAATAGCAGTTTCCTAAAAACAATTTTCATAATCATAGGCTTTCAATTCCATCAATTTTCCTAGACAATCAATTTTCTCCCAATTTTTTGATTTGATTTATATACAAATCAACAGTATATTTAATAAATAATAACCTATATTCTTCCGCTTGCGTTAAAATATTTATTCAGATTAATGAAATATTTAACCTGGTTTTATTAAGGCATTTTTTTGCTCAATTAAAAACAAGCATTACAAAAAAGATACTTAAAATATATATATAATTGTTAAACTTTCAAATAAATCGAAAGTATATAATGAAGGAGTTATTTAGTCTATTGTTCTCAAATTTTTCTAAAAGAGACTATTAGGATTACTAAATTTCATTAAATTTGTTTTAATGAAACTTTACTACTTTATTTTGAAACGTTTAGAATAATTAAAAGCTATTATATTTTTTGTTATGCAATCAATAAATTTAGCTAGAAAATGGGCAGTTCATAATAAAATCCTAATCTTAAATATAAAAAATCTTAAATTTAGTAAAATTGGGGAAAAAAACAGATTTTCTCATTTCAAAATATTGTGAACGTTTAAGCTTGTGACGTAAGTGTGTGAGTCAAGCTTGTGACGTGACTAATTTACGATGAAATTTATAAGAATCTGGTGATTATCCTTGATGAAGAGTTTGGTAAAATGTAAAGATAAGCCTCACTTTAAAATTATCTCTGTATATGGTACTGATATCAAGTGGAAACTCTGGAAGCTTGTAAAATACTTAGCTGGAAACAACACTTGAGATAATTTCGGATTATACGTCAGTGCTAGAAAAAATGTGGATTGTTAATATTGTCCCAAACCCGTGAAAAAATGTCGTATAATGCATTTAAAAGAAACACTCTTCACTCCAAAAGGATACATTTTATTAACAGGAATTATTATGTTCAAAATAGTTTCTACAAGTTCTTTCATAAGCTATTAGTAAACGACCAATATAAATCACAAATTAATTTGAATATATCCTTGATGAAATAAAAGCACAACTTTATTTAAAGACAGCTTGAAACTAAAATCAGTTAAACTTACATAAATTGTAAACAAAAACTTTTGTAAAGTAATAAACCTCGCAACTAAATAATTATAATAATGTAAAAATATCACAAAACTTAACTTAATAACAAATACATATTTCTTAAAAATATCACATTGAAATTTTAGAATAGTTACTGTAAAAGCTGAAAGATTTGTAAATTTCAGAAATATTTGAATTTTATTATGGGTAAATACTTAGATTTACCAAACTTTTAAGAAATAAATAATTTAAGGGATTTTAAAATATATAACACTTTTTATGCTAAATGCTAAAAATAAGGAAGTATCTCTCTTTGGAATTAATAAATTCTAAGCTTTTACAGCAACAAAGAGAATACTAATAAAACCTCGAAAAATTGGTATTATTGGTGAATCCAATGTTTAACGAAATGTGGATGTTTAAATAAAGGTTTATTTCGGAATAACAATATTCTTTAAATTTAAAAGAATATTCATTACATTCCGCATAAGACCTATAGATTTAATATTCATTATAATATCTTGCAGTGATGAGACATATATGCCAGCAAAAGATATTACACTGTAAAAAATTAAGTTCAAAAGTACCGGCACTCAAGGTTGTGGTACTTTTAAGCGTAGAATCCATTTGTACCGTAAAATCCATTCATCCATTTTTTCATTCGGAATAAAAACACTGGTGTACCGTTATTTTTACAGCAATAATTACCGTAAAATCACTGAATCACTCTAATTAAATAAATATTGCTGTGAAAATTACAGTACAGTATTTTATTTTAAAAATGGATTTTACGGTAAAAGGGATATTTTTGGATCAAATTATGGTATTAAGTGTCGGCACTTTGGGTAAGACTTCCCTGAAGTTCATTTTTCAGCAAAATGCTTTTTTTTCGTAAAATATTATACCGCAATTTTTACAATAATATTTATTTAATTAGAGTGATTTAGTGATTTTACGGTAATTATTAGTGAAAAATTACGGTGTATCATATTTTTTGTTCCGTAACTTGTTCCTGTAAAAATGGATTGTGTGGAAAAAAGTACTGGCACCCTGAATGCTGGTACATTTCACCGTAATTTGATCTGGAATTTTTTACAGTTTATACAAAGTGCTGATACTTTATACCGAAATTTTATCCAAATTTTTTTACTGTGTAGTTTCATACGTTATACTTTCTCAGTGTGTCCCTAGTTTGACCGTTTAGCACTAGCTGCGTTTGGAGCAAGTTGATAATGATCTGGAGTACATAATTTAAAAAAAAATCAAATGGTTTCTCACTCGGAAAAGTACGATTGTCTAATATTTAATAGTCAAGACAGTTCTAAAATATGCTAAAACATATGACATTTCTGAAAAAAGGTGATGGTAAAAATATAGATTTAAGCGACGTTTTGGCTTTTTGGGGAACTTCGAAAAATATGAGAGCTTATTTCTTTTTAAGAAAAGAAATGTTTGTCAGAAATGTATTGCCACTGTTGGATATATGTTTCAATGTTACAAGAATCCGAAAATAAGCCTTATACTTTATATGCTCAAAAATAAATAAACTTACGCGCATTTTTTAATTAATGTATGGCATATATTGTGAATAAAATATGAAATGTCCAGCAGGGTGAGCATAATATAACGTGGCGCAGTGAGCGGAATGTAAATAAAGATAGTCAGCGTAATAGCTCAGCAAAGTATGTGGTTTCAATTTCATAAAAGAAAAAAAAATCACCAAATGTCTCTGACAGAAAAAATGAGGTGTTTTAAGCCTATTATGCTTAGTAAAAGTCGTAATTGCCAATTGAAGTAACAATATTTTGTTTTAATACGAACTAGAATTTGATATTTTTGCAAACTAGGCACAGTTTGATGTTCTAGTAATCATATACTACACTCTATTTCATATTTTCGTTTCGAACCAAAACAACAGCTATCCATGTGCATTTTTTTAGCCTCATAATTTTGAACTCACTCCAAAAGACAAAGGAACTTTTAGATTTAGCATTAGGACAAACTAGACTTCGGGGAGAAATCTAATCTTCACTCTATTACGTAACATGGAAATGAAAACCTTCTACGGTTAGTCCGAAGGTTCCATAGCCAGTCTAACACTGGGGTTATTTCATTTTAGCACAATGTTCGGTGTGAGTGAGAAGCAGAATTTGATTCAACTGGACACCAATGGTCTTCAAACTTTGGTCACCTCATTGGGAGGCGATTTCTCTTTCCAAGGAGCCATAACAACACGTTAGTGACTTTTAGTACTTAAAATGTTTTTTAGGAATAGGAAACATATACTTTGCTTATCATGTATGCCGTTTTTTTAAATAATTCGTTCAATACATCTGGTGTTATGGGTCTCTAAAGACTCTTGTTATTTTAAGCTCAACCTTGTAGTTTCATCACTCAAATTTAGTGAGAACTTTCTTTGTTAAATGTAACTGAGTTGTCATTAAATTTTCAATTATTATGTGTCAAAATAATTTGAAGGATTTACCAATAATATTCCAATTTTAGCTTAATAATGGAGATAAAATAATCCAAACAATAATAATCATAAAACAAGATGAAATAAATGTAATAACTATCATAAATATTTTTGAAAGAACTCGAAGCTCTGTTCAGATTTCTATTTACTGTTTATCATTCTACTCCTTTTAAATTTAAGATATGACAGTTATCAGTTATACTTAAATGAGTTTCACAAATCTAAATTTAATTTCTAATGTAAAACAACATGAATAAACATGTTAAAATAAATTTTTTGATTTCAGTTCTCTTTGAACTGAATTAAATTATTTTCCATCGAATTGCGATAAGTCATTCAAATATGTGTTGGACCCTTTATGTTAGAAGGCTGGAATTACGTATACTATGATATTCTATAAGTTTTATTATTAAAGATTACCTAGTACATTATTTTCACTGTTTTTGAATAATCAATAACAAGAAAGTATCTAATAGCTTAGAGGTTGATGGTTCTACAATCCTTCATTTTCTTTCGAAGTTGTCTTTCAAAATCATTTAAAGACAATTTAAAGACTTAAGAAGTTTCAATCTCGACAAGCGTTTTTAACTTCACTAACAAAAAAATATATTTACATAATATACATACAATCGAATTTTTTTTAAAGTTGAGAAAATATTTACAATGAAACTGTTCATTTGAGCTGGCAAACTTTTCACATATATTGATTCTGATAAAGGTAAGCTCAGTTTTGGTTTCATATTTAACTTCTATGTTTAATTACTAATTTGTTAATACTGTTAATTCTTTAAAAGACGCTTAATTTTATTAATTTCCAAAAATTGTACAAGTGATCAGAAAGAGCTGTACCAAATCGTAAAAGGTGATAAAGCCATTCATTTGGTGAACTATTTCTTTTGAATATATTTTTAGATTGTGAAAAATAAAATTAACTAAAAATAGAATGTCTTTAATTTTTTTTCACACACTCAAAATACTACCGTAAACCGGGGCGAGTCTGCCCATTTTTTCAGTTTGTCAACTTTCAAGTGGTCAAACTTTTGTAAATATTAAAGAAAAAAGGCTTTTAATAGGTGTTTCGGAATTGCTATTTATCCCTCTTTAAAGCTGTAAAATCGATTTTAGAAAATATTAGCAGTTACGCTGTTACTGTAAATTTTTATAGAACTGCTGACAAATCTCTCGTATGGGGCGAGTCTACCCATTCTACTAAAATGAATGCTAACATTGTAAATAATCAAATTTTACTATTAAATTGTTATTTTAGTTACTATATAAGATATTTATGAAGTAAAATTCATAAATTTATTATATATTCCATTTTTTTATTCATAAAATAACACAAATTGAGTATTTGATCGATTATCACCTTTTGATCACAGTTTTGTTTTTATAATCATTAACATTATAAAATAAAAATTTTTTCTGATTATTGTTGATAAAAATAAATTAAAATTAATATAAATTTTCAATTAAATAATTAATAAATAATAATAATTAAAGATTATTAACAAAATCATGGCATTTTTTTGTAACATTTAAATCCATTTGTTTTGCGAATATAATTTCGAACCATCTGTAATAATAAATAATAATTTATTTAACTTGCATTAAATAAAAAAAGTTAATTTTGTAATATAAAAATTGAAAAAATAGGTAAAATAAAAATATTTTATATTTACATTTATATTTAACCTTTAAATTTTCTTATTAATGATAAATTTATCAATGCAGAATTAAAATAATATACTCAAATTCATTTAAAATGACTTAATTTTAATATAAACAAAGTTCTAAATTATATTATTATGCTTTATTAAAACTAAATTCGAATGGGTAGACTCGCCCCGCGAATTCTGGCTTTTTGTTTACAACAGCAAAACTTACATTCTTTTTGCTTTTTTTCATATAAAATTAATGTAATCTTAGTCTTAGATAAGTTTATCACTTAACCTAAGTGAAAATAGTAATAATAATAATATACTTACGGAGCACCAACTAAAAGTTTGCTGATTTTCAATACAAATCTCTCAAAAGACGTTTGAACAGGTCGGTTAAAAAGACACCAAATAAAAAAAAACGGATCAAACTATTACAGCGCCATCTTCCTTAGAGTCTGAACTAAGTCCTCCGTCGGTAAAAATTTTTTATTTGCAATTTAAAAAAGTGAAAATTAAATAAAACTAAAATGGGTAGACTCGCCCTGGATGGGTAGACTCGCCCCGGTTTACGGTAATATTTTTGTATTTCCTTAATAGTGTTTGTAGAGTGAATATAATATTAGTCTAAATTTTATAAGTTTGTGCAATTTATCAGACGAGTGAATAGACAATGAAATTTTCTTTCTGTTCAGTTTTTTTTTTACCGATATTTATTTTTAATCCCAGAACAAAATAAATGAAACAAAATAGTCCAAGAGTTATCGGAGGCTGTGCAACTAATTTGGGTGGCATTATTTTAAATATTTTGTTCTTGAAATTCTCAAACCATTTTTTCTTATTGTATACTAGTTCGCACTAATTTTTTAAACTGTATAAGAGTATATCTTTGAATTAAGAATAAGTAATTTATTTTTTAAAATTGCTTTAACGTTGTTCCATTTCTTACTTCTAAAACATCTAAATATTTCGGTATATAAGTGCTTGATTACCCCCAAACGCTGCAAAGCAAATCTAACATACTTTGACTAAGCATAAACTCTTAATTTAAGTGTAATTTTTTTAAAAAATAACTAAATATCGAAACAACTTACGATCATATTAAAATTTTTCAAGTTTATTTTATATTTTTGCAACAACAGTTGCTAAAAATATTAGAAAAAATATGATATTTTTTAAATATTTTTTAAACACATCATTGAACTTTGCAGTGCAATCTTTTAAAAAAAACAATGCTATCTCCAAATATTTGTGTTACTGTACGTTCTGATAAATTTTTGCCTATTACTTTTAAAAAAAAAGTACATTTTTGACACCCATTTGTGTTTTTAAAGGATTTAGGCAATAATAATATTTATTTCCTCTTACTTGCACGGTAATGGCATTTCTGGTAAAAAAAAAGATAATAAAGGTGATAAAACCAAAATATGCGGTATTGAAATAATTAATTTAGGAATTTTTCCGTTCGTAAATGAGCGGTTTACCGGAAATTCTGGTTTTCAAAATTATAGTTCTTATTACCAAACAATTAGAAAAAAAAAATGAAAGACTGAGAATTAAAGTATACCTCATAAATTTAAAAAATATGCCTTGATCTAAGGTATCATGATAATGTTGCCATATTTGATACCAAAACGCATAGTAATAAAGCCATATTTTATTATTAATTTTATCAAAAAAATAATATCAAAGCGTTCCCGGAAAAACCACCATGCTTTATGGTGTTCTCATCGAGCCAGAAACACGGTAAATTTTACCATATTCTAGTAGTGTTAATCATACTTTTTTCTCAGTGTACTAGTGTTTCCCTCATAACTATCGGTACTGTCCGTCTTAGAAAATTCTCTAAAATCAGTTAAATATTAAACCCTGTAATCGTAAAACCCATGATAATAGATACCACTCTTGCTTCAAGCAATCAATACCAAGAATATTTAAATTTTATAATGTTATATTCTAACTTAGCACTTTATTGAGGTTGCTGTAAATATGAAGGATACAACGGTTCAACAAAAGGGACAAAAGTTTTTAATAATGTAACAGTTAAGGATGAAAAAAATATTTCTAATGAATTATTTTAATATATACTCTGCATGCTCGTAAAGTAGAATAAATGTTAAGTTCGAAAATAAAAGAAATATTTCAATTCACTTTGTTGAAATGTGTTAATAACTATTTTAGGTTATTGACAAACATTTGCTTAAAATATCGACTTGATTTATATTTGGTTGTTGTTGTTGTACATTTACGTCGCACTAGAGCTGCACAATGGGTTATTGGCGACGGTCTGGGAAACATCCCTGAGGGTGATCCGAAGACATGCCATCACAATTTTGATCCTCTGCAGAGGGAATGATTTATATTTGGCATGCCTTTCTTTGGCATATTTGACTAAAGTAGATGTATATAGATTATATATTAAATGTCAGAATTCTATGGAATGCTTAGTCATTATATAGGATAACTATTGTTCTTCATGCAACGTATGAAATAGGAGTATACTATACTTTTCCTTGAAAATAATATTGCTTCAGTATAATTTGTTAATCACCCATTGCATTTTAGTGCAATATTTTGAGACACTCTGTTTTGTTATTGGAAATGAAATCTTCTTAGAAAATATCACCTTTGTAAAAACATCTTTCTAATACAAATAAATATGCCCTGGTTTATCTGAAATAATGCTTTCATCACCCATTACAATTTGGTGCGATCTTTTGAGACGCTCTGTTATGTAAATGATATTGGTAATCAGATCATCTTAGAAAATATCACTGTTGTAAAAACAACTTTCTAATGCAAATAAATATGCCCTGGTTTGTTTTAAATTATACTTTTTGCAACTGGAGATAAAACTAGCATTATAATTATTTGTATTAATTAAACTATCCCAAAGTATTTGCTTATTTTTTAAGCTCTTGTTATACTTTTGAATAACATCAACGTTTTTAGTTAGTAATTAAAACATATCTCGAATCGAATTTCTTTCTAAAAGAAAATGAATATAAAAAACTGGAAGTTCGTCTAAAATAAACTTGAAAGTGATTTGTTACAATAAGTTTTGTCGAAGAGAATTTATTGAATACTTTTGTAATTAATATTAATTAGGTTGAAATCATTGAAAGTAAAATGAGAAGTAAAATTTAAGTCCAAGGTGGTTTAAGGGATCATTTATCAATCGTTTTTACTCCTATTTTAAACAGTATTTTTTGCTCAGAAAATTATAAATTTTTGCCATTCACTTATCTATAAAGAATAAAAAGAAAAAGATAGGGTTTTCTTTTAAAAAAAATGTCAACATTTTTAATGAAAAATAATTACGGGTATAAATTATCTGATATCATTAGAAAGTTTTTTTTTTAACTAAAGTTTTATATGGATCATGCTGCTATTTATTTAAATCACATATCAGTATCAAAATAAGAATAATTTGTAATGTTGTTTTTATTTTTTTACTGTACTTACAAATTTGAATCACTACAGATAGTACTTATAAATTGAAAATCATAGAATTTTTTAACTATAATTCTATACGAATTATACTATTTCGTAGTTTAAGTTACTAACTTAGATAATGCTGTCATAATAATAATAAATATAATAATAATAATAATGCTATTTTCCTTTTTTATCTTTGCTGTTTTCTTACATACAAATTTTAATAATTTCTCATAGTCAGTATTTAGCAATTAAAGTTCATAGAATTATTTAGCTGTAATTCTATACGGATTTACTGTTTAGTTTTTTAATTAACTTGCATAGATAATGTTCTTATAATAATAGTGATAATAATGCTGTTTTCCAAATAATAATAATAATAATGCTGTTATCAGTATAATAATAATAATAATGCTGTTATCAGAATAATAATAATTATAATAGTAATAATGCTGTTTTCTTTTTTTATTGTACTTACAAATTTGAATCATCTCGCCTAGATAGTACTTACCAATTAAAAATCATGGAATTTTTTTAACTATAATTCTATACGGATTATGCTGCTTAGTATTTTATATAACTAACATATCTTTAAACTAAATTTACTTGAATTCAAACTTAATAATTTTTACATAATTATGATTTATTATTGCACAACAAATACTGATAGTATAGTTAATTCATGAGCAATAAATTTGCGTATTTTGGGCGCAACACAATAGCGCACAAACATCTATATAGACGGAATAAAACACTTCTATCTTTTATAAGCTTAAATGCGTACGTATATTTGTGTATACATGCTTAGTTTTACTTACTTACGTATGTATATACATACATAAGTATGCATTTATTTATAAGTATACATGTATATGCATAATTTTATGCGTGCAAAAAATGCGTATGCATGTACATTATTTCATTTTATGTACATTAATAAGTAACCATTGATAAAAACCAATAATATATTATACTTTCATCTCCTTTTCTCAACACTTCCATTTCTTTTAAAAGGAGCAAAAAGTACGCGCAATCACAGAAATAACATTTTCAAAAGTTTTGACAGAAATATTAAACGTTTTCAATCACATTAAGACACAAATACTTACGATCTACTAAGAACCCATTTACACAGAAATTCACGGCAGGGTATTTTTTTATTTTTATTTTAAACAAACCTTTTATTTCAAGGCTTGTTAGACATCTTATTGATATGTTCAACAGTTTAGCCTCCACTCTTCTGATGGCTCTTTATAGGAATAATCATACAAATTTTAAAATAAATCTGATAAACTAATTGAATTGAATTTTTTTCAATTTTGAAGCAAAAGAGGTAATTAGAACACCCCAGGTATCCTAATATTTATAATATATTCATAAAGTTTAAGCAAGAAGTGCTTTTTTCCCTTTCTTTAAATTATGTTATTTATTTAGAGAACAACTGCACATTTTTCATTCAAATTAAATCCCAAATTAATTATTTTAGTCTTTATTTATGAAATAAAAATTATGTAATCAAAATCTGATCAGTAAGTTTTTTATTTTATTTTAACTATTATTAATGCCAACTTTAACGTGGAATAAAGTAATATTTTTTTGCAATAAAAATATATTAGAGACATATTAAAAATCTATTGATTATCAATCACTCACAACGTTTAGAATCATTTTTTGGGGTTTTTCATATATCATAATCCATTTCACTTACCATATATCATAATAATTAAACAAGACTTTTGTTACCCTTTCTTTTAACTTACGTTATTTATTTAGAGAACAACTGCATATTTTTGATTCAAATTCAAATTAAATTACCAAATGACTGTTTTCTCCTTATAACGAGCTAAAATTTACCTTATAAATTTCTGTTCAGCAAGTTTTTACTTTATTTTAACATTTATTAATGCCGATTTTAACGTGCCGTAACGTATAGTTTTCTACCGTAAAGTATATTCCAGACTTGTTAAAAATCTATGGATTATCATTCACAACATTTAGAAACATTTTTCGGGGATTTTTCAATTAAAAAAATATTAAAAATAATTTTCATTCTGCATTAAAAATAATATAAAATATAAATTAAAAATTAATTATATTTTATTCCTATTCATAGTGTTGTACTATACCTGGTTATCTTATCTAAAGAAATTTAAATATTTTATAATATTTATAAATAAAATAAACATGAACTACAACAAAATGTATAACACAATTTTTATACTGCTTTTTTCAAGTTGCTTTACACCTAACATTAAAGTGAGCAGCCTATTTGCTATTTAAGTTTCCGTTACAAACGTTAAAACGTATGATGTAGATCTCTAATGTAAAAAGAGTTTTTTGATTGCTAGCAACAAAACAACTAACAACAACTACTTTCAAAAAGATTATTTCAGAAATAATAAAAAATAAAATTATCCGTTTAAATTTATTGATAAAAATATAAATTTTTGGTAGACGTGAAATAATAGTGCATTGAAAATTTTATTACAAATTCAGATCTCAGTACCTTATTCAGGAACTGTAAATTAAAAGAACTTTGTCAGGCTTTTAAAACATGATTTAATGTGCATTTATAAGTTCATGAACGAAAAAATTGAAAAAGCAATTGTCTCCTAATTGAGAAGACAGTTGTGTTACTCATTGTTTGGTTCAGAGCTCCCAGAAAGTCTTATTAAAGAAAAAAAAAGAAAATAACTGAGGTGCTTCAGTTTGCCTTACATATACAAAAGACGGATGGAAACAGGTTTGTGTTACATTCATACCGAAGTTGTATAATAATCGCTACTGGTATTAATACATTTTTTGGTACTACATGGATTGTCTGAACACTTGATTATATAATTAAAGTAAGTTTCTATTTAAATGTTGAAAAGGATCAAACAGTTGCTCAAAACTGTATTATACCTTTAAGGCATCCAAAAAATTTTATACTAACTTTAAATATTTATTACTTTTTCTTAAACCAAATACGTACCATCAAAAACTAATGACGTTCGTAAAATATCTGAAAAACTGAATAGCAGAACATATATAACTAAAACCATTTAGACCATTTAAATCAGTTGTGAGCAATATATTCTACTACGAGCCACCAGAAGATGGAGTATTTCTCCAATCTATATACATATGCAATAACTTTTAAAAGTAACTGAATAAATTGCTTGGTCATAAGAGAAGGAATTGGTAAATACAACAATAATGACGGTTCATTGAGAGATTAAATTTTCCTCTTCACAATATCACGTTTATCCAATTCACGACGAACAAAACGAGGAGAGATAGTGTTCAAAAACGTAGACACCACAAACAACGTATTTGAGACAAGAAGGTTCAGATAAGCACATTTTGACAAAGGTGTGATCACAAATTATATCAGTGGGAGATGTCCATCTACGATGTTTGGTTTTCCAAGGGAAAAATCAATTCTCATTGTGTAGTCTTGGTCTTCATTCTGATAGCTATAAAAATATTTCAGATATTTATTCATTTAAAATTTATTTAAGGGCATCTAGTGTTTGCCATTTATACACTGTTAGAAACTTCCTGAAAAAAAATGGTTAATTGATAACCTAATTTATTGTTATTTCATCATATTCAACCAAAACAGTTAAATAACCATAAAAGAAATGGTATTCAAACTGATAACTGTGAGAAAAATCGTTTATTTGCTGTTTTCACTTAATACGGTTAAACAACAAGAATTTTATCCGCTAATTCAAAACACCTTGTGTAGCGACTTTGTATTTTCCAGGTACGTACATACTTTAGTGGAGAGGACAAATTTGACTGTCTTACGACTGAACGGGAGTTCGTGTCCCAGCCCTACCATCCCAATATATACTCTATTTTTTTCAACTACTGGATGCAGAACTTTCATTCACACATAGATGGCAGCATCACAGAGCTGCCTAACTCAAAAACGTCTAGTATTTGTTATCTCTCGAAATAGATGGAACAACACGATAAATTAATTAAGCCACATTACACTGTTTTTTAAAGATGACAATATAACTCAATCATATCCCAACTCCAAAGTTAAAATAAATTTCATTTTCACAATTTCGAAATCTTGCTAGCTGCAAATGGCTACTAAACTGTATAGCTTTGTATTCATGGTTTTTTAACTTTATTAAATGTAAACAGTTAAGTAAAGAAACGTTCCTAACCGTTAACTTTACGGTTGATTTGATGGTCTGACTGCTGCCAGCCATTTTACTCTAATTTTAGAATGAAAATTCAAATTGTGTAACATAAGTTTGATTAGAGCAAGATCAGTGTGAACTGAACAGATACTGTCCAATATAACGGAGCTCCTGCAATTCTTTTAAAAAGTTTTTTCAAATATTTGTAAGGGAAAAACATCCAATTTTCTGCAAGCACTGTGAATCACAAACATATCTGCATTAATTTCTCTTTTTTTAAACTCATAGATAGTTTACTTTTTTGTATTTGTCATGATTATTAAGTAGATCAATGGTGAATTTTCGATATTCGCTATTATAAATGAACTTTTTGAAACTTATTTACTGCGTGATACAGCCATATGATACGCACGCTTATTTAGTAAAAAAAAAAAAAAAAAAAAAAAAAAGGACGAATCAGCTTTCTTAGCCTACTTGAATCAGTGACATGGTAGAAATGACAAATAACAGTGAGCAGAAAGGTCAATTTACCACAAAATATTTCTCTTCCCTGGAACAAAATGTACCTTTACTTTTCCAATATATTTCCCAACAAACCTATTTCGAAGTATTATAATAAATGAGAATAGATGATGGGTTATGAATTAGGACATTTTTAGTATTATTTATTGATATATTGATATTACTACTTATATTGAGTAGTTTATGAAACTTTGTAATTGGCTAACAAACTAACAAATAGTCTTCCATACCCATTTTTTAAACATTTTCCGGAGGGAAGAGATTATATAGAGCGATATTATTTTCATATTACATGATAGGGGGATATTTTTATTATAGAGGTATATTATTTTTGCATTAGCTGATAAAATCTTCTAATCAATTGTATAGGAATATGCCGCAATGAAAAAGTAGATTAAGTTAAGAATAAATGCAGAAATTTAGCAAGAAATTTATGATTTTTTTAACATTTTGTTAAAACTGTAATACTAGAATCTAGATATTATAATTAAGGATCAATGATGAAATTTTACCTTATATTCCACGTATGTAAGTGGTCCTGGAGCTTTATTATGCATTCGTAGTCGGCAAAAACCAGGAAAACTGAAAGAAACGTAGATTTTGAGAAAAGTACCCTAAACACTATATGCCCTGAAATCGTTCCATTTTAAGTAAAGAGAGCTTAGAAAGAAGTATCGAATTATTATGCATACATAATGAGATTTATTTAGTTTTTATACCATTTTATCTAACAAAGTTGTAAACTTTCCTTCGATGAATTTTATTATGTAAAACTGAAGGTTAAGACAAAGGATTTTTATCCAAATGTATCGTTAGCTAAGATTGCTATAATCTTCTTAAACAGCACAATCAGGAATGTAGGAAAATTTTTAATGAAAATATTACTATGAAATATAGTTTTTACATCATTTACATATTTATTTCGTCATATATTTCAGCATTTAAAGTAAAATATACATGAAAACTATTATTGATTGATATCAATAGAGGTAAATAGTAGTTTTTTGTCATCCACTATAACTTTATTACATTTTTGACATTTTTATTACATCTGACTTTAAAACGACTCGCATTATGAGACAGGACGGTGCAGAGGTTAGTACATTAGAATGTTAAAAAGTTTTCATGTGTTTAAATTCCTGATGATCTCTGAGGTGATTTTTATTCATACATTCTTCTACCATAATTTTTTTTATTGTAGATGTTTAATTTACATTAAGCAGGACTGGCAGAAGGAGTGACAGTATTTTTTTTAACCATAAAATTTTAAAATCTGTTTTTAATATTTTATGATAATAGTTGAATAAAAATGTTTTTTTCTAATGTTAGATTACTTTCTATCTATTATATGTAAAATAATAAAAATAATGTAATGCACACACAAGTGGAAACGTTCAAGACGATCTATTTGTCACGTATAATGGCATTTGGTTTAAGTACCGAAACAGCCACCCATCTCTTGAGCTTGTTTACTTTTGCTTATGATGTTGTTTTTGTGTTAGTTTGCTCGCATTTTAATTTTTAAAAAATCAATTGGGCAATTAAAAACGGTAAAATTCATTATAGATCAACTCTTCATCGATTGTGACTACGCAAAAATGAATTAAAACGGACTTAAAATTTCAATACGCGTCTTTAAAAAATACATACAACAGTCAATGAAATTCGAAACCAAAAACGAAAAGTTTAGATCACAATACATGTTATGAGTAATAAAAAAACGCAACCGTATTAAAATCATTTCTATTTATTTAAACATTTAGACAGCTTTGTCAGACAGTAAGGCAATTTTGTCTTAGACAATCAATCGTGAAACTTTTATGTAGAGAAATTTGATCTGAGAATTCTCTTATTGAGTTTTGGCAATCATTGTATTTTCCTTATTATTTAAAATATAAATTTAACTACTATTGGAAGCTCTTTTGCTCCTTTATATGTCGTGTGCTAACATCAAATAAAAGTATTATGCAAGTGATATATCGTTTATAAAGTATTCAATCAAATAAAATACTTTTTGAGTGCTGTACCAGTAACATAGATGTTATTTTTGATATGAATGACATTTATTTAAAATAGGTCTAATATTGGAATCTTGCACTTTGAAAAAAAAGTTATTTAAGTGTTTTTTTTTTAATAATGATTTTAATTCTCAATGTTCTCAACATTGATAATATTAGAATATTAAGAAAAAAAATTACTTATGAAAGTTGGCATAAATTTTATTTTTTAAATATAAAAAAAAAATATCCGCAATTTGCAAATTATTAATAATAGAGGGTTGAATTATTCATAATATTTCTTAAATTGAATAAAAGTTCCTGTGATAGAACATTCCTGTGATAGAAACTTTAAAATAAATTGTGTGATATTCACGAAACTACCATTATGAGTAGAAAGATAATTATAAAATGTTTTTAGTGATGGTTATGTGAAAGTATTATAATGATTTTTTATTAAAGTTGTTCATTATTAATGTTATCTTTGCGTATAAACTATGATTTCTAAATGTTTTGTCAACTTAATTGTTATCAAGTACTTTCCCTAATATTTTAAGTTTTTTCACAAATAAAATTACCCATTTATTGGAAAAGAGCAATAATGAGGTTTTAAACAAAAATGAACTTCGGTAATGTTCATAAATAAAGCGTTTAAGCCCAATTTGAAAAATTCTTTATGTATTGCGCAAAAATAAAAAAGCAAACAGCCTGAATAACCGATTTCCACGCACTAGAACTCAATCTTAATGGTCTTACTCTTAACATGGTTACTAATTAAAGCAAATAATATTTAAAATTTCGAGATGAGAAACAGAAATGTGCTCCGAATGTAAGCGTTCTTCTTGCTAAACGATTTTGGATTTTTGAAACTTAAAATATGGAGGGGGGTGGGTAGCCGCAATTCGGAAAATATCGCCTCGGTAAGTCAGAAGAGCAATTGGAAGTTCGGATTTCAAAACGCAAATATCACTTTTTGCGTATTTCGCTATATCTCGGAAATTTTTAAAGCGAATCGAAAATTTTTTGTCCAAAATTATAAATTTCGTTTATACCAAGATAACCCTGTGTAAAACATAATTTCAATAATTATTTATTAATATTTTTATTATTTTATTTAATAATGGTAAAAAAAATGGAATCGTAAGGTATTCAAATTTTTACACCATTTTCAGCTAGGTAATTTTAAATGACAAATTATAAAATTTGAATAAACTCGGTTAAATTGTCTCTGAGTAATAATATTTTAAAATGTCGTATATTTTAATTTTTATATGTCAAGAGCTAGCCGGCCAATGCTTTTTGGATTTTGGATTTTTGATGAAAAAATTATGAAAAAATATGTTTGCAATATTATTTAAGTTTTTTCAGCCGTCATTAAATAATATAGTGAAAAATATTATATATTATTAAAAACTACTCAACCTTGGACAATGAATTTTGAAATTTCGTGCAAAACTTTTTCGATTTGCTTAAAATTTTTTCCGAGATATTGTGAAATACGTAAAAAGCGAAATTATCACTAAGGAGACCAAACTATAGACTAAACTGTGAGCTCTATAGACTAAATTGTTGGTTCATATTTTCCAAATTATGCCCATATTTTTCAAAACATATCATACTTTCTAAATTGAAACCCTATTTTAGGAAGTTGAACCATATTTTCTGTACTTTGGCTTCCTCGTATTTTGCGGGGGGAGGGGTAGCCCGAAATTCGAATGCGTCAAAAATAGGTTTAATCAGACAAAGTACGTTTTTTTGTCTGACTTTATAACCTATAATATTGTCTGCTCTAATTAATTGGCATATTTAAGATTAGGCCTGCAACTATTAACATTGAGAAAATGTTAGAGTTAACGTTGAGAGTATGTGAAATTTTGTTCTCTAGATAAAAAGCTATTTGTATTGATCAGTTCACATTGATGAAAATCCTTAGTTTTTTTTTATTTTACAATAGTACTTTATTTTATTGAAGCTCTTTCAACATTTAGTTCCTCAATTTTGCTTTGTTCTTTTCTTTCCATTGGACTAGAATGCTTACATTCTTGATATTTAAACACAGGTGCAACCTGAAAACAATTCTTGATTAAAATGTCCATACATTTCGTAAAAATATGTAGAAGTAAAGTGGAAGGAAAACTGCGTGCGATTATAAAAGTAGGGAACCCACCTTCCATAGACATCCTTAAGCTCCTGATCCTGGATGAAATGTCCGAGATTGGCGACGAAAAGTGTCGAGCATTGTGGCGGCTGCGGCTGAGTTGGAGGTGGCGTCGAATTTGGCGCTGCGGTTGTAGCGTGGTTGGCGACGAAATGTGGCGGTGGTGGTGGCAGCTGTGACGGGTGATGCATGGCAGCGTGCGATATGGGATGAGGTACAGTGAGGGGCGGCTATGGGGCACACACACAACCAAACATCAGCCACATATGCATTAACATTCATACTTTGGTAAAGGGACTGTGCATACTTAACGTTATATTGTTTATTTTAATCATATTTCATTTGCATTGACAATGCTATTATTTTTCTTATTATTATTTTCTTTACTTAATACCTTCTGAGATTGAATTACTTTAGGCTAAAGTATCAAATTACTTAATTGTCCTGATAAGTAAGGAGTAAAAGTTGACCGTTGAAGGATTTAATATTATCAGATGCTATTGTTTTACAAATATTTAAATTATTATGAAGACGGGAATCAATGTGGGGTTTATTAACAATAGCGCGTAATTAAGTAAAATAACTGCATTGAATATGTAAATATTTTTTTCTCATTGATACAACAATAACCAGGAATGAAAATAGTAGGTTTAATCATGTACTCCTTTATTATTTCATGAAAATACTAATAATAATAAAAATATTTCACAAAAGTATACTCTTTTGCAGTCATTAATTCCTGCTCAAGTAAGAAAAAAAACCGCGACTAACATTTAATGATGCATTACTGAGGAATTGAGATCTGCAGACATCAAGACATTTTTAATTGCTGAAGAAAATTGAGATAAGTGGAAAGGATATTAGTCGAAGCACTTCCAATTTATACCAGGCAATCAAACTGGTTTTGGTGCCTTAACTTGCAGCTTTTTTCTGACCTCCTGAAATATAATTTGGAGATTCCTAAAGTGCCTACTTTTTCATTAAGATATATATTAAGGGAGGATATTAAGAAATACCCTATACCTTCCGTAACGATCCGTTTATCGTTTTTTCCGTATTACCTTCTGTTCATAGACTGTCGTCTGATTAATTTTTCCTGCATACAGAATTCCCATTACCACAGATTGTTCTTAATATATATAAATTTTTAAATCCTAATCAAAAATGAAGAAAAAAATATACTAATGGGGTCTCAAATTAATATGTAACACTATCGTAAAAATAAAAACACTATCTTAATCTGATGAATCTCAGAAAGGAAAAACGGGTGTACGAAATACCAAAACTTGTTTGATTGCGGAAGGAAACGGAGAAGAATTGAAGTATGCTTAATAGGAGCACTTTAAAGTTTTAACTTACAATTAAACATGTTTTCGTGTTTTGCACAACCGCCCTCCCCGAAACTGAACTAATTATATTTCGACAGCGTTTTTGTATTTTCCACATTTAAATATTAAGTTGCGATCTTAATGTGTATATTTTTTATATAAATTTTTCACAGTGTTTCTAAAACTTTATATTAAGGGTGATCATTTTAAAACACTTTGTTTAAATTTTTTAAAAATGTTTTCCTCTTTAAGAATTTCATTTTATTTTTTAATTTTTTAAATCTGCGTCATATGCAGAATTTTATAAAATTTTATGCAAACGTTTTATCCGATATATTTTTTTTAAAATTTTATAGTATCCTACTATATAAGTATCCTACTGTGTGAGTATCCTACTTTATACGCCTCCTACTACACGAGTATCCTACTATAGAAGTATCTTATTACAGAAGTATCCTACTATATAAGTATCTGACTAAATAAGAAGATCTTTTATTCACATTCTTATTAAACTCATAACGTTATATATGCACAACCCCTAATGCAAATTAAGAACCTAATAATATAATAGGAGTAAAAAGCAGGAACTACAAATTATACAGGAATGGACTACTAAATATTATGGAAAATTATCAGAGCATAATAGTTTCAGATGGGAGTTTATTTATTTTAAAACATGAAAGGAAGGAAAATTTCATTGTTTTAGATCCCACTGAGAAAGAAGTTAAGCGCGATACATTTTCATGGTAATGTGAAATGCTAATATGATATTCACTTTTATTTTTATGAAAAGTCGAGGTACGAGCATTTGCTTTTATAGATTATTCACCTTCTGTTTGTAAATGCCCAAATCAAATAATCATTTACATTGAAATTAGCACTTTTCAGAAATATTATTTATAATAAATAGTTCGTATTTAGCTTAAATGTTACAATAAAAATATAATCGTTAAAGATTCATTCATTGAATTAAAAAATAGAGATCATTTAATTAATGAAGTTTCATTCCTTTCAAGTTTCATATTAATTCGAGAGTGAAATTTGGTGCGAATTATTACCCGGATGGCAACTTTTGTAGGAGCTTAATAAGAAATTTAAATATTTATGCATATTAATGAAGTAAACAAATTTAAAATATGTAGTTTCAAAAAATGAAAGTGTGTTTACAAATCAAATATGAAACAAGCCAATTTATGTAGAAATTCCATAATTCTGTTAAAAACGTAGTTGCCGAGTCAATATATAATTTGTTGATATTTTTTTACACTTTCAATTACTTTACTAGTTAATTTTGTACCGAATGTTCTAGTTATAGAGCATTATGCATTTCTTATAAAAAAAACAGTGCAAAGAAAAGAAAATAGCTTCATATTTACCATTAAGTTGAAAAACTTAGTCGAAATGCAAGACAAATAAACTCTTAATTTCTTTATTATAATAAAGTCCGTTTCTATTTGAATTTTATTGGGATCTAATAATTATTAAAAAAAATATTTATTCAGCTTTTTAAGCAACTATTTTTGAATATAGAACACACAATTTTGTTCACTATTATCTAATCAAATTTAATAATTAAAGTATTTAGCTAGACGTTTTTGCATTGTTATCTAATTTTTCTACAATTTTTTTTTCCTGTCA
Source organism: Parasteatoda tepidariorum (assembly GCF_982258835.1). NCBI lineage: Eukaryota > Metazoa > Arthropoda > Arachnida > Araneae > Theridiidae > Parasteatoda > Parasteatoda tepidariorum. The sequence continues at coordinate 30,832,284 of NC_141765.1, read as the reverse complement.
TCCAATTTTTCTAAACCGCCTAGTTTGAATATTATGATAAACTACTTAAGTTAGAAATATTAATATACTCTTAATTTGAATAACGTTAAAGAGTAGAATAACAAGTCTAGCTTGAATAAGCATATTAATAAAAGGGGTGCCCAAATAAAAAGTGGACAGGTTAGAAATATAGCTCCACGGTTTAGGGTTATAAAGGATGTAGACTTATTAATCAATAATACGTAGACTGCGTATTATTGATTAGGTCCACAGAAAAGCATTTAAAGTAAATGTAGAGTTAAGAAAAACGAGTGATGTGAAGTTGTATGATTTTTAGCTGCAGAATGACTATTTGTTGCACAGATATTAATTGTTATACTTTTTGATTTTCTTAATCATTTCAATAGCAACAGCAATCGATTCATAAGAGAGCATGGCATTTGATTGTTCACGTTCTTCGTAGATCCGTTATTTATGTACTGCCATTGACGGCTGATTTTCCGAAAATAATTCTTCATAAAGGATAATTATTTGGCATTAAATGTCCTCATATGATCGCTTTTGTCATTAAAAATCGCGCTACTTCTGGTTGCTGAATTCTGGACGCATCCATCGTAACTCAACTTTGCACTCACTTAAAATGCTATTGGGCGAACTAGTTAATCAGTTGCGCTCAGTCTGTGGTGTTCTTTTCTTATTTCAATGTTTTTACCCTAACAGGGGATGACACTATAACTGTGTCCACTTTTATTTGGGATACTTTAATAGAATGCTAAAGAGCAACAATATATTTTTAAATTCGTTTGATATGCAGGCTTAGTTTTAACGAATATATCTTATTTTTGGCAATTATATAGTTTTTTTACATAACTTCTTATTTAAGTAATTGTATAAAATTTAATTTATCTTATTTTTGGCAATTATATAGTTTTTTTACATAACTTCTTATTTAAGTAATTGTAGAAAATTTAATTTATGTATCTTTGGCTTAAGTATCTTGATGATTGGCTTAAGTATCTTGAATAAGCTATTGATGGATACGCTCGAAATTCAAATTTAAACTATAAAAACAGAGTAAATAATTCATTGTCCAGATGTAATCTATTTTCACTAATAATATCCCATAAATCATCCATAATTTAATGCAGAAATTTTTTTTTAATTTTTAAGCTTATGAAGATATTTTGAAATCATGTTACTACCCTGGTTTAACATTTAAATTTTTACTGTATAAGCAAAGACACTGCTTTCAGGTTTAAGTTCAATTGTTGTAACCATAGCAAAAGCTTCATATTTATAAAGTCTAATAATACAATACATATGCTTGCTTTTATTTGAGGTTTTATAAATTTTTTAGTCAATAAAAATTTTGTTTTAATTCAATACTAATGCTCAAACAGTTTTGAATCATTGCTGCCTAAAAACCTAATATCCCGTATATCAATATATTAATATTTAATAATATTCCGTATATCAGCTTTAAATTCCATGAAATCAAATAGAAATTTACTACAAACAATCTTGGTTAAAATCTTAAATTTAAATGCCGATGAAAGAATATAAAATATAGTAGGGGAATGGAATGTAAGAAAATAATTTTATTTTTTTTCTCTAAATAAACTTTTTTGCATTCCTTAATTTAAATTAATTTACCTCAAAAACTTAAAAATAACTTCATAAAATTTTGAATATTTGTGCCTAAGGCGTTTTACTTTAATTTGTTCCTCTGGTCGAAACAAATTTTTTTCAATTATGATAGATTTTTAAGAAATATAAACCGATAATTACGAATTAAAAAAGTAACCAAAAAGAAAATTGCAATTTTAAAAATAAAATTGAAAAAAAGACATTTATTTTAATAGCAAAGAACTACAGAAGACAATTACTTTATGAAACAAAAACAGCGAATATCAAAGGATAATATTGTTAGTTGTATTAAAAATAAGAATCAAACCTAGTTTTTAAATTTATTATTATTTCTCTTATGTCAAACAAAAGTTCTACAAACAATTTTTATGCAACTATTTAATGGCAAAACAACATAAATAATTAAAAAGAATCTAAGCAAAATAGAAAAATATTCTATAATTTTCCCCGGACCATATTAAAAGTAATTTTAATCAAAAAATTAAGGTTAATATTTAATTATTTTAATTAAATATTTCCCGTTAGCTTATGATGCTTTTAAGAATCTTTACTTAAAAAGGGGCATGGACAACAAGTAGTAAATTAAATAAACATGATTAATTATCTTTGTTTTATAATTCTATATTTTACTTGAAATTTTAGTTTGGTATTTAATTAAAAGTATTTTTATTGCTAATAGTAAAAAAAAAGCTGAAGGCACATAAAATTGTGAGTAATTGTATAAACTAAAAGCTTATAATTAAATTTAAATATTTTTTGCTATATTAAATATAAAAATATTACTTTTTAACGTTTGTAAATTTTATATTATTTAAAAATTTTCTACCGAAATGCTTGTGTAAGGAAATAAGAAACAAAAATCGTTGTAACTAAATTTATTTACTTAAAAATTAAAAGAATGTGGCCATTTAAAAATAAAAAGGAATTCTAAAATGTGTTCTAAATCGCATTAACAATAATTTATGTCAAAAAATATAAAAAAAAAAAATTCCTGTTAACTTACGATATTTTTAAGATTTGTGAAATCTATATGTCTGTCATTAGACGGAATTGAAAATTTACTCTAAAGATCTTAATGTGAATTAATTTTAAATTTGATTGTTGCCAAATTATAGTTTAGATTTGTCTCATGCTCCCTTTTCTGAGAACTACCCATAAAAATAATCGGTATAGGTAATTTGTTCCATGAAAGTCTTAAAATAAAATATTGACTACTTCCTAATAAGTATTCGTACCTCAGAGATGAAAATAACTTATTGATCTAATGCTATTTTAACAGAACAGATTGATTCAATCCAAAAACTTATGGTTTCCATCGGCTTGATTTTCGCTGATTTAAAAGCTATAGAAAGTGTTCATGCGAATACATTAATGTTAGTTAAATAGTTTTTATTAAAGTAAACCTAACAAGGAGATACTTCTCGTTAACCATTCCAGTGCAATTTTTTGAATGATTGTAATTTCCGAGACTCTAATAATAATAATCGCAAGTTTAGCTTTTCATTGTCAACAATACACAATTCAATTTTAGGGATCAATCTATGAAAGCATTACTAGCTTAGAAGAATTGATATTTCTCCTTGTATTTGACATAAATTGCCTACTTTTTCTTCAAAAACAAAACATAATGAGTGTGGTGTTAATAATGTAACGTTTTATAAAGTTCGACTAAACTGTTAGAATTTTCATTTTGAAATTACGGTAAAATAAACGAAACAGTCTGCCCATCCGATTAACCATAAAATTAATGGTTAAAAACATTTCTTTCTCTTTATGGTTTTGAAACCGTTTGCAACTGGTACAGTTAAAAAACCGTGAATCCGAAACTATACGGTTTTGAAACTATCTACAACAAGCATAGTTTCTCAGCTATAAAAATAAAACTAAAATAAACATTTTCGCGGATAGAATGGCTACTAAACCGTATTAGATAAAATCAAATAATAAAGTTTTTTTCTCACACTAAATAGTTTGAATATGATCTCTTTTATGGATTTTTGACTGTTTCGTTTGAATATGGCAAAATAATAATTAAATAAATTACTACTTCACCACTTTTACCGTGAAATTTCTAACAGTGTTGAAAGCAATTTTTGGCTATGTTCAGAAAAAAGCTTGAGGCTAAGTTTTTTTATTAATGAATTAGTATTCTGCAAATATTATACTTATGTAAGTATACTTTTAAGAATGCATTCTTTTAATTTTGCGTAATTTTAGATTTTGATTCTCTTTGGCATTTTGTGTAGCTCTTCATTTTTTTAAAAATAAAACAATACAAAATAAATTTAGAATTGCGTTTAGTAAACTTCCAATTGACGATATGACATATAAATAAATTTACAAAATATTAGGGAAAAATTATGACCAAAATATTAGGGAAAAATTGTATTGATTGTGTTGAGTTATTTATACTCAAATCGATCCATGAAATATTAAGTAATAATATTATATGTTTTAAAATAAGCAGAAAATTTAGTAAAATAAAGTTTTTTTATTTCTGATTTCTTTTCTTTCTTTCTCGTTTCTTTATGTATTGTATTTTTAATTTTGAAAAATTTTAAATATCCATGAAATTTGAAACTGTTGTGCGAAATATTTATAAAACTTTTTAAATTGAAATTATTATAAATTACTTAATAGTCTTACTTGATAAAAAATAGTTTGCAACACTTTATCGTCTAAACATAACTTAACAAAAATATATCATTCGCGCAAGATCTCTCTCTCTCTCTCTCCCCCCCCCCCCCCAAATTTTTTTTTTCCCTTTTTTAAATTCTTTTGATTAAAAATGGCACTAGATTATTTATAAACATCATAATCACTAGGTAATTTATAAACATATCTTCATAAGCATATAGATTTATTTACATTTTAAATTTATGTATATCTATATACTCATGTTTTTCTTTAGATATTTGTTTCGACGTTCGAAAACTAACTGTTATATACTAAATTAGTAGCAATAAGCAATAAAAATAGTATCGTGTTATGGGACATAAAATTCAAGCAAAGCGTTAATCATATCCAGGATAATTTCTATAAGCCAGAACCTTTTAGAAATTCATATTTTATAAATGTAGTTTTTGAGAATAAAAGGAAAACGAATAAACAGATTATAGTACGAAAAACGAATTTTACATTGAATGTCATTTCGATTTTATTAAAAAATTTACATAATATTGTTTTATTTTAGACTATAGTACATTCATGAATGTTAAAAATAAGTATTTATAAGCTTATTTTTTAAAAAATTGCAGAATACCATGTCTATCTTTACTGTTTTACTTAAGTTCATACTGTATGTCAGCAATATAATTAAACTATTTTGGCCTAACTTCTCCAAAAAGACTCCAATTATTGTAGAAGCAAGAATGTGGAAAGTAATGTTTCATTATGAAATGTTATAACTATTTTGAGTTTAAAAGTAATATTTTCATTAAAAATATCAATATTCATTTTATTTTTTTATTCAATAAAATGTGCATTAAAAAGTCACTAGTAACATTATTTCAACCAAAAGGTTTTACTTAATTCATATATTACTCTCTTATTATGTACTTTTGTTCACTCTTTTCTCTTTATTTTAATAATTCAGTTAAAGAGCATAAAATTTCAGTTAAAGAAATTTATTGTCATTTATAAACAATTATTAAAAACCTTTTGAGAAATCAATATAAGCATATACATTCCGAATGCATGTCAGCTCCATTTGTAAAAATTTTACAAGTTACTGTAAATTTCGAATAGAATTAAATTTTATTGGAATAATAAATTAAGTAATTAAGGGTCAGTACTGTAACGTAATATTTCATAATATTTCATGACGATAATATTATTTCATAATATTTCATGATTTCATTACGAAATGTCATAATATTTCATATTACTGTCAATATATTGTGAAATATTTTAGTTCCTCAGTTTTATATGTCAGTTTAATTTGATATTTCAGTTTTATTTTATAATTTAAGTTAATCCTGTTTCAATCCAACTTAGCCGCAGCCACCTCTAAGAGTAAAAGCATTTTATTAATAATAGTATTAGATTACTTACCTAATTGATATACCAATTTACCACAATTATTTTAAAACTTATATTTCGCGGATGTTGATTTTAGTAATAATTTCCTCATTTAAAGTCAAAGTTTAGTTCAAAATACATAAATTTAGTTCAAAATATTACGATAACAGAAAACTGTGTAAATTTAAAATATGCTAACAGTATCCTGTATTAAAAAGTTGACTTACTTATTTGAAAGTTATAAAGGTAACAAATAATCAAAAAAACTTATTATAAATCAAATAATAGCCTTTAATTTAAAATGTCCAAAATCCTCATTAGAGGAAAAAGTTGTTTGCTATTCGTGGTAAAAGTTTTTTTTCTTGTGTCATTTATAGCTAGCTGTAGATCTTTTCTATCGAATAAATAAATTTAAAAAGTGTTCTAAAAAATACAGCTTAAATTTTGAAGTTTAATAAACATGCTAAATAAAATTTTGTTACTCTCAATATGCATTCAATTTAAAAAAAATAAATTATTTTTATAATATTTATTTTGAGTTATTAATCTTTCTAAGTTCTATGTTTTGACCATCAACCAAGCAAATGTTGCCTATGATCATTAAACATATCAAATCAAATATGTTTTTTAGGAATGAGATATTCTCATCGTATTTTCTGATAGAATTTAGGATTTTAATTCATCGTAACTTAAGTTTTATAATGCTATTTTTTAACGAATTTTTCTTCAGGAACAAACTTTACCAACTTAATTATTCATTAAATATGCAAATTACTGGATTTTTAAATTGACAGTATTTGTGTTATTTTTGTCAATTCTAAAGGGAAAAAAATATTTGAAGCAAAAACATCTTTTTTAATATAAAATTATTATCTACAGTTTTTGCAAAAATTGAGCATTTTAATAATAGATATCATTGATTGATAGAGGGAAAGAAGGATGTGATAAGGAGGTGAACTTACTGGCAACTGGGCATGAAGTGCAGGATGCACAATAGCTGCTGAGTGCAAAGCTGTAGATACTGGCACTTCAGTATATGAAAGAGGATGATGGGGCCAACCATCAGGAACAGCGGGTAACAAAGTGCCCATTTCTTCTGAAAGTAAATTGTTTCAATTTTCATTTTAAAAGTTCAAACATTGTGTGGTTATGCTTTTAAGTTTTACACTGAGATGATCAGTAACTTTTAAGAAGGATAAACAGAAAAAAAAATGTTAGAAAAATACGCGCAATAAGAGTATGACAAGAAAAAAAATTTCATCTGTAAAGGGAGTAAATCGTAGATGTATGTACAAAATCCATTAAATAATAGTTTTCCATACTTAAACAAAACAGTCAAATGACATAAATAAGATGGTATTTAAATTGCTAACTAAGTGAAAAACTGTTTATTAATTGCTTTCACCTTATACGGTTAAACACCCAGAATTTTATCACACCAACTAAGTCCACCGAATAAAGACATTTAGTTCCTTGCAGCTGGGTACATATTATAGCCTCGAGGGCTAATCCGTCAATTTCATGACAGGCAGAATGGGATTAGAATTCCAGAGCTGACACTACAATATATCCTCCATTCCCTTCAAAGACTAGCTCCATTGTCCAATAAAAGTATTTTTTTTTGAGGTTTTGAAACCATGCTAGTTGTAAATGCTTAAAAATCTGTAAGGTAAAAAATCTTCTTTAATTTTTTTAGTGTTCTTTAAAAAGGTAAAAAATGCTCTTTACCGTAAACTGTACGGTTAAAAGGATGGAGAGACTGCTGCCAGTTATTTTACAGTAATTTTATAATGAAAATTCGAACAGTGTAGAAACGGGGTTAACAGAATTATGAGTAAGTACAATTTTATTTTTAAGAAGTTATGTTTTAAATCATTAACCTAAATTACTGTTATTGTCAAAAATTTCCAATTCATTATTGTTATTTCCAAAAATAAGGATTTCTAAATATTAAAAGTAGCTTTAAGTTTTAAGTTTAGAGGCTTTACTTTTGTATAAATTTTCTTTTTATAAATTCTAACTGCTATAATTGTTGTATGTATAATAGCTTTAATTCATAAAACCATAGAAGTATATACCTTTTAAGATTTCATTAACTCATAGTGAGCATTCATTTTTTTTAAAATTTAAAAAGGAAACTAAACAGAAAATTATAAAAAAGATAAATATGAGAAAAATTTGAAATTTCACATTTAAACTGAAACTTTAGGAAAAAGATAGTTTTTAATTGGAACAAAAGCACTGAAACTAAATCAAAAGAGTTTTTTTAATGTAGAAGGCAAACTTTGGTAACGTTCTATTTTTAAAAAGTTAATCTTTCTACCTTGTATAATAATCATGTATACTTTAAATTTGGATACTATTCTTTGAAGTGTCAGTTATGGGGACAAGATAAATTAAACAATCAACAAAATAAGCATAAAAGATTATTCAGTTAATGTAGCGCCATACAATAAGGCACTGTTTAGTTGGATTATTTAAAAAATAAATAAAAAAAGTCAGATACATTAAGATAGATGATTTTTATTTAAAAAAATGAACATTTGACTCATTTCGACGATTAAACACATCCGAAACATGAATCAATTTTATACACTGTTAAAATTTTTATTCAGAAATTACGGTAAAATAACCGGCAACAGTCCAAAATCGTAAAACGGCAGTCCAAGACCGTAAAGTGAACATTTCTTCACTTCACGGTTAAATATTTACTACTGGTACGGTTTAAAAAACCATAAATACAAAACTATGCGGTTTTAAAACCACTTACAACTAGCATGGTTTTATTAACCATAAATGTAAAACTGAAACGGACATTGGAGCTACGTGGTTGTTACGCCATTAATTCGTAAATGATGGTTTCGCACTCTAGTAGTCTAGGTTCAAGGATCGAAGAGTGCAGGAAAACCTTGGGGAGAAATTGAAGAAATCCTTCACGGATCGAAGAAACTCTTCATGTACTGAAGGAATGGAAGGAAAAATGTGGAAATAACTCATGGATTCGAACCCCTGTTCAGTCGGATATGAGATGACAGATTATTCCTCTCAGCTAAACTATGTACCCAGCAGCGAAAAACAAAGTAGCTTCACAAGGTGGGCCTAGTTAGCACGGATTGAATTCTAGTTGTTAAACCGTATTAGGTAAAAACAGTCACTATACCTTTTGTTTCCTCACATTTAACAGTTTGAATATTTTCTTTTGTATGGTTATATAACTGTTTTGGTTGAAAATGGTAAAATAACAATTAAATAAATTTCTATTTAACCATTTTTACTAAGAAATTTCTAACATCGTTCCATATAACGGTTTCACGAAATTTATACGGTATTATGGACTAATGTTAAACTGATTTTTCTGAGAATATTTGAAGTTTCAAGTAATCTTTAAATTTAGAATGCAAGAAATTGCTTAAAGTATAGGCTTAAAATGTAGGAAAATGGATAAAAAATATTAGTTTGGCATTTCTAATCGCTATCAAAAAAAATAAACTGAAACCGACAAAGCAATTTATTTAGAAAGCAGCCCTTTGGAAATAACGCCAGTTATTATAAAATTTTATGATAAATTTTTTTATTTGAAGTATGTAAAAGAAAAATAGAAATATTTCATTTTTTTAAAATTGCATTATTCAAACACATTCTCTTGGAATAATGGCATCATCATAGGATGTAAATGCAGTTCAGATTGAAGAATGCTCTGAAACTTCTCTGTTATAAATCCTTCGTCCTGTTGACATTTGCTCCATCTCTCCTGCTACGATGTTTAAATAATACTGCTCATATTTTCTGCAATCTTAATAAGGCGACAAAATGAGCCGTGAATATCATGAATTTTAATACTTTCTAAATTTGATTACATGGTGTTACGGTTTAACTTGAATTGCAACATGGTTCACTTTAACGCCTTATAACGATTGTAGCTAGTTTGTACGATAATTTGGTTCAGTTTTGAGCAGATTCTTTATCAGATATTTAAAATGCAGTAAATTACGAAAAGTATAGTTTTGAAAAACTGAAAACTACATAAAAATATTATTTTGGCTTTCTTCAATGCTATCTTAAAAATAAACTAAAAACTTTTGTGTCTTATAAAAATACATATTCTTATGTTTAAAGTTTTTGTTTAAATTTTTTGATCAAAAGGTTTCTCTTTTGCTCGTATTATATTCTCTAAGAATTAAGAAAACATCGTAATGGACGCATTTATGGCTGATGAACGGATTTATTGCTGATAAACGTATTTATGGCTGATGAATGCTCTGAAGCTTCTTTGTTATAAATCCTATGATCTGTTGACGCTTGTTCGATCTCTCCTCCTTCAATGTTTCAATAATTCTGCCCACATTTTTTGCTACCTTAATTAGACGACAAAATGAATTGTGAATATCGTGTCATGCAATATCGTGAATTTTAATACTGCCTAAACTTGATTACAAGATGCTATGGTTCAACTGAAACACACTGTTAGAAATTCCGGGACAAATTACGGTATGAAGTACCGACACTTTGAGAACATCATACGTAAAATCCCTCTTACTATAAAATCTATTTTTATGGTAAAATATTATACCATAACTTTTACAGCAATATTTTTTTAATTAGAGTTATTCGGTGATTTACGGTGATTATTACTGCAAAAATTGCAGTACATCAGATTTTTTCCTTGACACGTTCTGGTAAAAATGGATTCGACGGTAAAAAGTACCGATATTCAGAGCAGTGGTACTTTTTACAGTAAATTGACCTTAAATCCTTAAATTGCTGAAATATGATTTAATTAATTGCCTTATTAAGATCGCAGTAAATTTGTAGGGTGTTTGGGTTTAACGTTGAGCATATTTTCACAGAGGCTTAAAATGCAGTGAATTACAAAACATATAGGTTGGAAAAAGTACAACCTACATAAAAATATTACTTTTGCTTTCTACATGCTATTATAAAAAAAATTAAAATCAATAGAATTTTTTGTGTCGTATGGAAATATGTATTCTTGTATTTAGAATTTTTATATAAAGTTTGTGAACTAAGAGTTTCCTTTTTGCATTAAATTACATTATCTAAACGCATTCTCTAAGAATAAAGAAAGACATCGTCATAGGATGTAAACGCATTTATGGCTGATGAATGCTCTGAAACTTCTCTGTTATAAATCCTACGTTCTGTCGACGTCCGCCCGACCTCCATATTTCCTGCTACAATGTTTAAAGACACAGATCTCTGGCCTGAGGCTCTTTCTGATCGATGGGACGAAGCGCGATCTGGGACACGCTCGATCTTTCACTTTGGCAGGGGAAAGAGCATCCACCGTGTTTAAGTTCACCAAGGATAGTAGCGAAGATGAGCTTTTCTGTCTTATACCCATTAGATCAACGAACTAGGTAGAATACCTGTGCTTAGTGACCGCTGGTTTTAATGGACACGTCCGATTGCTTTCCTCCGGGATTATAGAAGTCAGTCAAACTTGACTGCTAAATCATAGAACCTCTGACGAGTCAGAGCTAGAAAGCTGAAACTTTGTGGTTGATTATGGCAATAAATCAACTTAAAAGTGATTATTGAATCTCTGATCATTACTTACTGTCTTCGAAGGATTCTACTCTGCTTAATGGCATTAAATGATTTTGAAAAGATTAAATGTAGTGGAGTGGAAGTACCTCCATCCTACTAATTCTCTTTCTGTTAGTGGAGATTTTCTTTGATTATTTTTTCTGTTTATGATTGCAAATTATATGCATAAATATTGCAAAAAAAAAGAAAAAAAAAAACTTCTGAGGATAAATTTTGTGTTTTTTATCTTTTCTTTGAAACTTGAACTAATTTTCTTCTCTTTTGAAATTTCAATAATTTTTATTTTAATCGTCATTTCAAGAAGTAAGCGGATAAATGTTTAATAATATTTTTAAATATTTAGAGATGTTGATGAAGAAACTAAGCTATTAAACATAAGCTGGAGAGCTTTATCAACATATATTTATTAAAGGTTGATGATAATAACCTTTATTTAATAATAATTAATTTCTCAAAAATCCACTTTTGTTAAGCAAAAGTTTATACAGATATTTTTTTTGAAATGCTGAAAACTGAATCTCTGAAGATGACTTTTCATAATTTTTTAAGCAAGTTTACAAAAGCTCTTTCGTCATGTAAAACAATGACTTTTAATAAGTAGCATCCTCTTTTTATAACAATGATAAATAACTTTTAGGTTACATTTTTTTCCGTCTCTGACCTTTGCTCTCTAGGCCTACAGCTATGTAAAATTTCAATTTGAAGAAAATTAGCAGATTTTTTATAAGTGAAAAGTATTAGTATTTGAGTTTATTAGTATTTGAAACTTTACTTCATTACTGCATTGTTAAAGATCATAAAATATGAAAAAATTATAATTTATTCTTAATATTTATTACTTTCATTTAAGTAAAAATCCTTTAGGGAATCAGTTTTTTTAAAAATATTAAGAGTGACTTACTGAAAAAATTAAAATGTTTGTCTGCTTTTAGGTTGAGTTAATTCTGATAGATGGTACATAAAATGTAATTCGAGTAATATGTACTATTATAAGAGATGTACGAATTCAAAATGCTCCATTCGTTGCTAATTTTTCTTCTTCTTGACTAAACAGTATTGAAAAAGAGCATTTTAAAAATATTTTTTTTTAACCCAAGCATCAGAAAAGGCCTTATCAAGGAGCAAAAGAAACTAAAATAATCTTTAATAAGTTAAGCATAGAAAAACAGTCTCAATAAGAAACTAAAAAAGTGTTTAATGAACAGAATCAGATAGAAAGGTGTATTTTGAGTCTTCAACCATTCAGTGCATGCATGAAGCCATCCATCAAAATAGTTAATTTCGTTTAAAAATTGATAGATAATTTTCAAATTGCAATAATGATTTATGACTATATAAGCTTAGTATCTGGTTGTTTATAAAATATGATTTTTTGAAGGATGATTCTCTTACAATGAATAGATATTTTACTGATTTATGTATAATGTCCATTCTGGAACAATACCTTTTGCCATCTTTCTGGCAGTAGCATGATTTCACATTCATAAAATTTTTGTTCTCTCCAGGCAAAATATTAATTCCAGGGATTTTTGACTTCTTTGCTTTGAGCAGGTTTTATCTTTTTTGCCTAAAATATCTCTTTTGTTTCACATTGTTGTAGACAATCTATTTCTAGTCCCCAGTGATGATGTTCTTTAAAAATAGATAATTTTCGTGAAGTTTGAAAAGCAAATTGCGGATAGATGGAAATCTTCTGTAAGAGAAGATGAAGATTCCATATGTCGAGATTTGAGATAGAACTTAAGTATTTTAAGTTATCATGAACTGTCATTTTCAGTAAATTAAATTTCTCAGTGATCTCACGAGCTGTTATTCACCAGCTTGCATCAGTTAATGCCATCAATATGTCTTCATCAGCTTTAATTGGTCTTCCAAAATGTGATGCATCTTTAAAATCAAAACTTCTGGATCAAAATTGGGCAAATCAGTTATGACACAAGAGTATTGTCAATATATCTTTTTCATACGCACCGGATAATTTTTTCTTGCATGAACAGCATTTCAAACTTTTTGATTATAAAAAAAATAAAATATGCCAAAAATTCTGCTTTTCACTTCTTGTATTTGTAAGGGTATTATCCCAAAACTATTTTGTAGAATCAATCGAATTTTTTCTTAAGTAGTCAGTGCTATATCACTGTTAAAGCATATATAATGTTTATGCTGCTCAAGTGTAAAGTTGACTATGAAAAAATTCAATTATATCCTATGTTGGGAAAAAAATGAAACTACTTTCTGTATAATCCAATACATCTAAATTGTATTTTGCCTCAATTCCAATAACCAAAGCAGCTGTCATAAGATATTTCAAGTTAACCCTTGATAACTACACATTCGTTGCCAGCTTTTTCAAGTCAGGTTTCAACTATAACATTGTATCATCTTCCAAAATACAAACATTAGTTTTATCATTTATCTCCATTTTAATAAAACTTCAAATTATATTTCTTTTAATCCGCTCTAATTTGTTTGAAATTAATATAAGGTTTATAAAAATAAGCAATGGTAAATTCCTAGATTGTGATGAGTTACATAGTAACACTGTCTTAAATTTAGTTAGTGTTAAAAGAAAAGAGTATCATTTTATGATATGGAAAGACAAATGGAAAAATAAGCAAATAAATGAATAAATAAATAAAATTCACCAGTTGAAAAACACAAAAGGAAGTTTAAAAAAATAAATATAGCAATGACATAATTTAAGAAATGTTCTTTCTATTTTCTCACATTCACCAACTGACCCCTTCCCTGTTTATCAACTGACCTGTATAATGTTTTTATTTCTCCACTCTCATAAAAATTTTATAGAACAGAGGGAGTAAATAAAATAAGGTTGATAAAAAAGAGAATAAGCTAACAAAAAAAAAATAATCTCCACTGTAAAACGTGGTAGCTCTATTTTTCAAAATTTACCTCTTAGGAATTATTCTCTAAGGTGCCCTTAGCAAAAAATCTTCTTTACTTTGTTGACGGGAAATCTGGTAAGGAAAAATATGTTTTTGTAACCTTAAAATACATTTGACCTCAAATAGTTGTATGGTTTCTCCCACAATGCTTGGTGCGTGATTATTTTAGCTCGCCTCCATTTTTTTACCACTGCACCTATTTAGAACCCCCTCCCCGACCATAGAGGACCCTCATGAGGCAAAAGCAACTTGGAAGGAGCGTTCTGGTCTGGTTAACAATTCATGGGGGGAAAACGTAGGTAAAGGGAGAGGATATATTCGATGTGATGCAATTACCAGCTCCGTAGTCCTGCTACGTGTACCTGGAGTTTAGAGTCGCAATATACAAGGAAGGGGTTTCAAATATTTATCACTGCATCTCTTTTATACTATAAACTGGTCCTCTCTCTGTGGGGGTAGGAGTGGGTGCAGTCATAACTGCTCCGGTAAGGTGCTTGGCCATATTTCCTTTTTCATTTTTAGGCTGTTATCAAATATTAATCCCCCACTTTCTTTCTCTAATAAATGGATTTGCGTTCACAGATTGCTTACATGATGTTTTCATTTCTTTGTCTTTTGCTCCTTACATTCTGTGAGACGAGAGGAAATTTCTTTTTCTATCTTCGCATCACTCAAATATTATATTATACTCACAAAAATAGTAATAGTTTAACAATGGAGATTTTTGGCCATCTTATGTAGAATATAGTTAAAAAATCTCAATCCATTTTATTTTTGCTGCTTCAACAATCTATAGATGAATATTTAATGCGTATAAAATATTGAATATAAAAATATTGAAAAAATAATAAGAAAAATGATTTTCGCCTTTTCTGGTTGAGATTTTTATTATTCGATGTACCATTTAATGCATTGAAAGTTTAAAATAAAGACAGGAATTTTGAACTGTATTAGTGGCTTACTACTGTTCAGGTATAAGAGAAAAATATTTCAAACTAAATAAAAAAACGCAGGTTAAAAGGTATTATTTTTTAAATTTTTTTTCTTCAATAAAATAAAAGCAAACGCGATGAATCTGGAATTAGTTTAATGCAATTACGTCTCTAAATTTTTTTTTCGAAAACATTTAAACTAAATTTGTTTTGTATAAAAACTAAGCAGTTTTCTTTAAAGAGATCTTTAATTTTTCAAATATACTTTTTTTTTTCGCAAAAATTTTCACAGTGTCAATTTACTTCGTATTTTTAAAGTGAGGCTGCTTCATTTTGCAATGCATTCTCATAAATGACAAAACATCAAAATCCCGTTTCATATATGTGACTTTATACGTTAAGTAAAAAAAAAGTTTAAAAAAGACAGGCCTCAGAAATATTTTATTGCAGGTGACCTAAAATTATTTTATATTCAATAAAACTAAAAATTTAAAGAAAAATACATGGCAGCATTATTTTTGAAACTAAATATCATTTTCTGTTACTGAAACGTAAAGTTTCTTTTTATCTGAAATGTGATTGTGGTGTTTCTGCTGGATGGATAATTGTTAAAACTTCAGAAAAATACAATAATTTTAAAAATGAAAGTGCTACCTTATTTGCAACATGCTCCTGCAGTACAAAACGTGTAAATTACGTTTCAGATAAGTACACTTTCAGAAAAATCGGTACTATAATGTTAGCACTTTAAAAACATTATTTTGTGCAAATTTGCTGCAACTTTAATACGGTGTTAAATTGAACTATATTTCCGTTCATGTTAAATCATTAAATCGTGTGATTAAATTTAGGAACGATTAATTTGTACGATAACATGTTTTAACTTGGCATCTTCTCAATTAATTCAGCGTACCACGATCTTTTCGAAAAGGAACTAAATGTGTGCCCTCTTTCAAATAAGAAACTAGCGCTTTTAAGTTACGGATATTCATCATTGCACACTGAGAAAAAAAATATGGTCAAAACTGTCAGAATGTGGTAAAATTGGTATTGATTTTGGTAAAATTAACAATGTAATAGAGTTATATAACATGAGATGAAATTTGGTTAGTGTACCGTATATTTTGATTTTAAATACCGTATATTTTGATTTTATTAATTAGAATTATAGCTTTATTTGTCCGAAATGTCATAACCGTATAGTATGATAATTTTGCTAGAATTTGTTTCTCCATGCTGACTAAAACAGAACCAGACTAAGTTTGTTCATAAAGCTTTTGTTCTGGTTTATTGGTAGAGAAATGTCCAATAGTAGCTCTTTTGCCCTAAATTATGAAATCGGACCAGATCCGTTTGTAAAAAATAACTTTTTGGCTCATCTCATGCAACAATTAGTGCGAACACTGTAACGTTCGTTAAAATGATAAGGATATTAGACTTATAGAGTAATTTTAGAATTATTGAGTATTTTAAATAAAATTTAATTTATTAAAACTAGTATTTCGAATTATAGTTATACTTACGACCAGTTATCGGGTGCAGTAAGCCTGGGTGAGAAGGAGCCGCTGGTGGTGATGGTTGTTTCGGTTTACTCACTTTTGTATTGCTCTTTGCAAATTCCAAACGTATGGTTTGAGGAAGATCTGGATCAAATCTTACTCCCTGCTAAGAAAGAGAATTAGCATTAGAATCATCAACTAAAACTTTTATTAATGGTTATATGATAAGTAAAAACTATTATTTAAAATATAATGAATGATCATTATTTGAAATATTTTACGCAATGAAATAACGCATCTTAGCTTTAATACATCATTTTTCAAGAGTGTTTATAAGTTATGAATCTTTTAATTACAAATAGGAAATAAAATATATTTTAATCGAAAGTACATATTTTCTTAAACTATTTATTTAAAAAATGAAATCCTGAGAGTAAGAATAAATTGAAATTGACATTAGATTAATATACGGGTTTCCATTGAAGTGAAAAATTCGGTTTGAAATGAAAATATTTATAAAAAAAAGGAAATTATGAGCTGGATTATGTTTTATTTTATTTCAAAATCCAAGCATGAGAAATATTTCAAGATTATTCATTGTTTTAAAATAAGAATTCTAAGAAGCATTATTGTTCAAGATGTGGACAAATAGAAATTGTAAGTAGCAATAACTTCAATGTAAGTCAAGTTTCAATCGCATGTCAGCTATGACGAAAAATGTTTGATTATGGACAATTCTTCAAAGGTTTTCATAAATAATACTAATCGGAAAAATAATTAAAACTAAAAAAAGTATGATAATTTTGTCACAAAATTTATCAAAAAAAAAACATGCATAAAATAAAAAGTTATTCAAGAAGAGGGAATATTTTTTTCTTCGTAATAAGCAGATAATGAAATAAATTTGTCTTGCTTATGATTAACTAACTTAAAACTGTGGTAGTTATATGATTATAACTTGAAATCTATTTTATTGGCTTTAAAAATCAGCTAGCATTAAATAATTTTCACAAAAGTGAGCAGTTTCTTAAAATTGGTAGTTGATTCAATTTAAGTATAAATTAAAAAAAATCTGTAATTTCTAAATTTTTTTAAATTTTAATAAAGTTCTCCTTACATTTTAATTAATCCATTAGTGCTATTTTTCTTTGAAACGAATTATTCTATTAATTAAAAATTTATACTAAAACATATTTAAGATTTTTTTAAAACTCAAAACGTGATTAAAGCTGCCGGAACTGAAACTCTTAAAATATTAATACTTTTTAATAGTCTTAGCAGCCAGTAAAATTTACAAATGCAGCTTTTAAGTTCTTTTTAATGTGATAAAATGTCAAATTAAGATTTTTAATACTAAAAAAATTCCTTTTAAATTACAAGTTGTCAATTCGCTGCAGAATATCTCTACTAAGATAAAACAGTTTGAATTTACTCCATTATTTTTGTAAAATTTTGTTGCTTTTTATTCTCTGTTATCACTGGAATAAGATTTTGATCTTTATAAATAATAAATAGCATCATAAATTTTAAAGCAAAAATCTTTTTGAATGAGATTTTGCAATCAACAATATCTCAGACATTGTCAATCAAACTCCTCTCTTCTATCCATAAGCTGTCAAATTAACGTTTCAGTTTGCGCAGAAGAATGCTTCCTTTTCGTTGCGGAAACATAGTCTCTAGAATAAATTAAACTAACAGCATTACTTTAACAAGGCTCGACTTGTTTAATTTTTGAATTTTATATTAAGCTTTTTTCTTATTCTTGATACTTTCTCCGTTGCTTTTGTGTTATGGTTTTCTAAATTGTTCAATTTATTCTTAATTAATCTCCGTTGTATTGACGTAAATGTTTGCTTCAGAATAATGAAGTTCTTAAGTTAATTACTTTGTAGATGAAAATATGGGAAATAGCAGACGTTTTAGATCAGTGTGGAGTTATGTTTTCTTTTGAGTATTTTTCTCTGTACATTTTCTCCATTATGGTAATGACGAGGTTAAACATACGAAGAAAGTACAAAATGTTAATTCATTAAGCTAAACATCTTCCTTTAGCTAAACTCGTATTCAAATTATTCGTAAAATATTTTTCTCTTGTTATTTAATGAAAGATGTTTGAGTAATAATTAAACTAAACTTTTTTTCTTATGTCTTTTACCAATACGAAAAATTAAAGAAAAGCAACCATGAGATTCTTAAAATATTGTCAATTAATATTTAAATGATTAATTTCGCTGTAGCATCTCCTCGAAGTTTTAAGTAACAAATATAACTATTTACTTAAAGGGAAATGATCTATTTAAATATACTTTTTAAAAGTTTGACCGATATATTTGCAACAAAAGTGTTTTTTCAAAAATTAAAATTTAACAAAAACATTTGAAAATTCCCATTCTGCAGCTTTAACAGTAATAACACTAAGTAACTTTTGATTGTAAATATTGCTATAAAATATAATTTTTATACATTGTTGGAAATTTATCGGCAAAAATAGTTAAATGGCAATTTATTTTATTGCTATTTAACAGTATTCATTCAAAACAGTCGAATTATCATAAAAAAAATTATATTCAAACTGTGTGAAAAAGACGTTAATTGCTTGGTTTTTCCCAATACGGTTAAAAAAAACCTTATAAAGCCATTTTGTTCTATTCTCTGCTAGGTACATACTGCAGCTGAGAAGGATAATAACTGAATCTCATGACCGGCTGAACAGGAGTTTAAATCACAGCGTTGACATTACAATATTTAATCAGTCGTGAGTGCATGAAGATTTTCCAGCTTCCTGCACCCCCTCAATGGGTGGTCCTGAACTATAAGAATACGAAACTATCGTTCACCCAATATTGACGCAGCACCCACAGAGTTCCAATTCTATTTAAAACTCATTTTTATGGTTTAGAAACTATGCTAGTCGTAAATGGTTATAAAATCGTATACTTTTTAATTCGCGTTTTTTTAACCATGCCAGTAGTAAACGGTTTCAAAGCCATAAAGGTAAAAAATGTTCCTCACCATATACAAAAAAAATAATGTTAAAACATGGCCTAGATAGTTTCTCTATCCTTCTCTGTGACGTAACGACTGATTTCCTAACATATTTTATATGATTTTAAGAATGTTTACGTAATGTGGCGCTACGGTACTGGGGTGAATTTTCCTTTGCATATTTTTCTTCGTGTATTTTTTCACTATGGTAGTGAGGGAGTTAGATATATCAGGAAAGTACAAAATGCTTCAATAGAAGTACAAATACGAAAATTACGAAAAAAAAAAATGAAAAGTTCAATGTACTTCAATTTAGCTAAATTCTCAGTCAAATAAATCTTAAAATAGTTCCAGCTTTTTATTTAAGGAAAGATGATTCAGCAATATTTAAGCTTATTTAATTTATTTTTGCTACTGTCTTTTTCCGATATGACATACTAAAGAAAAGCTTCCTTGATGCTTTTATAATGCTGTCTATTAATTTCGCTGCATATTTTTGACGAATAGGTAAGAAATTAAAACGATGATTATAACAATTCAAGTAGAAAATAACGATTCATTTCCTCATATTCTAGAAATAAAAATATCCAGGAAGAATTGTGTTGATTACACGTTTGCAAATTTGTGTAAATAATAGGAAAATAAACTATAAACGACTGAAAACTATATATAAGAGACTAAAAGTTGTAGATTAAAAAATGGGCGTCATTATAAATAGATAAAAAAATTATTGACATTGATAGATTTAATATGTGAGCTTAGAAAATATACATATGTATTTATAATTAAAAAAAAGACTTAATTAATTTGGATTAAAAAATTGTGTTGTAACAAACAGAAATTTTCATAACAATGATATTTTTATAACAATTTTACCAAATACCAAGAGATATTTTTATAACAATTAGAATAGTAAAACGGAGAATTTTGCTTTGGGTTGGTTTCTTAATTTCAGCAAGCATTATTGTTGCAAATTTCTTACAACAATTTCTTATAAAAATTATTATATCTAATTATCATATCTTACTTCTTAAATAATTAGCTAAAATAATTAAGATACCGAAATAAAATTGGTTGAAAGAATGGATGAATTTGCATTTAACATATGTGTGGCTGCATTACACTTGCACCGAATCGTTTTTTTTTCATTTTAACTGGTTTAATTCAGTTTTGCTATTTATCGTTCGCAAGGAAAATTTATTTCAGATTTCAGTTATTTTAGCTTTGGATTTCGTAACCGCGGTCGCATTTCTACCCTTAAATTGGTACTTTTAGAGCAATTTTTCATTTAACTGTAACAGTTAGAGGATTATGTATCCCCCCATGCTCTCTTAGCGTCACTTGATGAATATGTGTTGCCTGTGAATGTGAATTCAAATCATTTTTAAATTTTTATTTTTAGCTCCCATTGATGCAGTTACATCAGATCATAAATATATTATGATGAAAGAAAATTATTTAATGTCTCACATAAA
Organism: Parasteatoda tepidariorum; assembly: GCF_982258835.1. Lineage (NCBI taxonomy): Eukaryota > Metazoa > Arthropoda > Arachnida > Araneae > Theridiidae > Parasteatoda > Parasteatoda tepidariorum. Next base: position 30,811,273 of record NC_141765.1, on the reverse strand, counting down.
AAAATTTAATACTTTTCATACAGCAAAAAAAATGCAATGATTAACCTTACAAGTTCTCACTTACTTCGTAGCTTTTGTTCTTGAATTAGCGTAGCATGATTATAAATAAAATAATAAGGGGTGTAAGAAACACAAATCATTTGATATTAAAAGGAAATTGAAAAAGGAAGTCAATTAATTTTCTTTATAAAATTTTTTTCTGTTATAATTCAAATAATAATAATATTCAAAACTCTTGTATTAATTTTACTTGTTTATTTTAATGTATTCTTTAGTATTTATTAAATGAATATGAATGCGAGAATGTACAAAAAACATACTATCATAGAAAATCTAATTGGTCTTACCTGCAAATCTAATTTAGCTGCTTCTGCTCCCGCTCGAGTTGTAAAGGTAACAAATCCTACAGGCTGCAATTAAAATTGATTTTGTAATGTTTATGAGGTATTTATGTAAATTAATTTTTTACAACTACCAGGAGGAAAAAATTTTGGTAAAATTACGATAGTGTATAACAATGACATTTCTGGTAACAAAATATTCATAATTCTGGTTGATAAAACAAAAATAAACGCCATTTAAATAATTTTTTTAGTAATATTTTGGCTTATATGGCAACAGTTAACTGGAAATTCTGATTTTTAAAATTATAATTATTATTACCTCACATTTTGGAAAAATTTCAAAACAAAGAAGTAAATTTTACAGAATAAATGTTTTTTTTTTAGGCATCACGATAAAATTATCAAATGCTACCATATTTACCAAATTTTATCGCATATTATAAAACTATATTATATTATTTCACCAAAATCACCACTTTGGTAATATTTACCTAGTTCTTCGGTTTCTCATAGAGATAGAAACTCAGCAAAATTTACCATATTCTAGTAGTTTTGACCATACTTTTTCTCAGTGCAGGCTTAGAATTTTTTTAATTGGCATTTTTGAAGAATTATGTGTATCCAATTTGTGCATTAAACGTTTTTTAATGTTAAATCTCCTATTTTTTTACACTCATTAAATTGAAGACAGAGTAACTCTGTTAGACAAAATCTTATTGAATAGCAAGTTTATATTTCAAATTCTTTTCTAAAGCTTGAGAATATCCGCCATTATGGTTAAGATGACTCAGAGTTTCATAAAAGCAACTTTTAAGTAATAAATTTAAAAAAAAAAGTTGAAGTATCTCTTAATTATACATAAGCACATAATTTTACAGCGATATTAAAAAATTTGGAAGAACTGTAAGGTAAAATTGATGAAACTGATGACAGCAAAAACATGTAACAACTTAAAGGTAGACTCCGTCGTAGAAGAAAATTAATGCGTTTGGTATTTTTCGTTTTTATAAATATCTTTTTTCCCCTTCCGGAAGTTGTTTTTAATACCGGACACTAAATGCGTAATGCGTTTTTCTCTAGAAAAATTCCTTCCTCACTTTAAGTAATGAAGCGGAAAATTTTATAACGATAATTCATATTTTGTAGTTAAAAAGGTTAGGTAGTTAATTATTGTTCTTATAATATTCATTTCTTCTATAATTTATCCAGGTAAACGTACCTTCGAATTTTCGATACACTCTAAGATTCAGAAATGATCAATTTTGAGAGTTATTCATTAATTTCCCTGTTAAAATTCTAATCATCTCAACAAATTGTTTTTCGCTTATTTTTCTTTATTTTATCATATTAGAGCAAATTAATCAATCTTTACGGTATATTTAACATTGCTTTTAAAAACATGTAAAGGTAGAAGTAAGATGATACATACAGAAAAATGCAGACAATCATTTTCAATTGCTACAAAACAACAAAGCTTAAAAAATTGCGTAAATATTATATATTTTTCAGTTTACTTGGAAGTAAGATATTAATCATATTTAATATATTAAAACAAGCATAAACTAGTTATTCTTTATGAAATTTTGCATTAAAAAAATTCCTAAACAGAAATTGCTATAAATCAATAATTATATTTTTTTGTAATATAAAAGCTTTTTTTAGATCAGTTGAAGTTTCAAAAATACTAAATGGGTGTGAAATATACAGTTTCTTATGAGTTGAAAAATTTATGATATTGGATGTAAATTTACGTAATTCTAGCAAGAAATTTCATTTTTTAAGGTATGTTTAGAAATTAGAAATATTAGAATTCTTATGCACACATCTTTTTACAAATTTAATGCATTGGTATTCGCAAATACTTCAAAATATTAATTTCCGTGTCCGTTTCGACACCACATGTTTAAATTTGCCAGAATTATGGGATTTACCATTCAAAAAACTAAAATAACATACATATTTTAGAAAAGTCACATATATTTAAACATAAGGAACCCAAGTTGCATAACGATTAATTTCTCTCCAAGTAAATGCTCTTGAATTGGAAGATCTCTAAAAATAAATAGTGTGTTCACTACCACTGAATTACGGTATACTTGATTAAAAGAAGATTTATATGAATATAAACTTTATAAATATTGCAAAAAAATTGCCTATTATATGTTGACAGCACTTAATATCTGTCATTTACAAAGTTACCTAAGTTACATTTTTTTAAAAATTGTTTGCAAAAATAAATTCTAAATTGAGTAAATTGTATGGTCAGAACTACCAGAATATTGTGAAATGTATCTACAAGAAATCTAAAAAGCTTGGTAATTTTTACCAAAGTACTTTAGTTATGATTTTGGCGAAGTAGAGCAACAATAAAATAGGGTTCTTATAAATAGGTGATAATCTCTTTAAATGCGGAAAACTTTTATAGTTTAATCATGATGGCTTAGAGAAGGGCATAAAAACCATTTATTCACTTGAATTTCCTTTAAACCGTTACCATATATACGAAAATTAATTACCAAATGAATTAAATACTGTATGTTTTAGTTTTCCAGTAATCATGTTTTTACCAAAAATGTCATTACCATACAGTATGGTAGTTTTGCCATAATTATTTCCCCCGTGTAAATATTCTTGAAAAAATTGTACTATAATACAAACAGTAGTACTATTAGCATGAAGTAGAAAAAAATGTTCTAGGATTATATATGGCAACGTTACTTTCAAAAAGTAACGAGTAAAAGTACAAGTATTTTTAGAAAAAGTAGCGAGTAAAAAGTAAAAAGCTCGTATTTTAAAAAGTAACGAGTAAAAAGTACAAGTAAAAGTACAAGTACTAAACAAAAAAAGTTACGATTTAAAAGTACATTTCTAGGAAATCGAAAATTCAAAATAACCTAAAATTCTATTGAATAATATTCTTTTGTTCTTTAATGTTTTTGCAAAATTGTTGTTATTTATTTAATTATTTTTAATTTTGAAAGTTATGGACATTAATTTATTCTTAAATTCGGAAGAATATTATAATATAATTTTATAATATAATCGTATAATATAATTCTAAAATCAAATATAATTTTAATATCAAACTTTTTACGACTTTGCACGAAAAAGAAATTTTATCAATTGATTTTAAATTTTAGTTTATTATTTTTATTTATTTAAATTACCATTGATTTAAAATTGTTTTACTCTATAGAAACGTGTTTTAAAAGCACAAACATAAACAAAGCAAACACGGGGTTTCAGATAGCTTTGTGATCTTTGAGCTAGTAAAAAATAATTGAATAGGCAGTATAAATTGAAACAGAACAGTCTACAGTTTTATTTGTAACAATGGCTAATGCGGAAGTCATGCGAGAAAGTCATTTTCCAAACATTTCTGCCTAACGGAATAATTAAAATTTGTAAATGAATTTTAGTATCAGCGGCTAAATTAATACCTTAGAGTTTTCAAGAGTTAAAATAGTAATTATAACAGTTTTCAATAGCACAAATAGTTCTGAAGTTCTTAGAGATTTGACTGGGCGTTGTTTGACAAGGTCGGGTATAAACATAATTTTAGTAAAAAATGTACTAGGTAAAAATGTATTTAGTAAAAAATGTATTAAGACAAAAATGTATTATTAGTGAGTTCAAAAAGAAAATTGAAAAACGTAATAACAAAATCCAACATTTTTTATTTAAAATTTATTAAACAAATGCATAAAACTCGAAAATGAATGAAAATAACTTGCTAATTAATATTTTTATTCATTTTGCAAAATAATTGCATTTCGAAAGCATTTTTTTTTTTTAAAAGCTTACCGAGTTTTAGAAAAAAGTAACAATTTCATTCGACATTTCCGTTACAAATACTTGTACTTTTTCCGTAAAAAGGTAACGAAAGTACAAGTAAAAGTACTAAATTTAAAAAGTAGTGAAGTACAAGTAAAAGTACGTGCTTTTTACTTGTACCGGCGGTACAAGTAACGAAAGTAAAAGTACTGCCATATATGGCTAGGATTGTGTTTAAAATTAATTTTTATTTTATTACTGACACCTGACAGGTAGCTCATATTTTAAACGTATGGCTCCAAGAGTCACTGTAATTTAAAGTTTCAATGTAATTTTTTTATATATTATTATAAAAAAAAACTTACAGAGGAAGTCTTTCCATTTTTACTTGTCACCTTTAATAATGATCCTTCATAACCCTGAAAAATAATGCACATGTATTAAAATGCCAAAAGATACTAACTATTTTTATTTTCTAAAAGTTATTTATTCTAAAATTATACACTGTAAATATAGGTACTCAAATTTTTCGAAACTTTCTTCGTTTTTCACTAAACTGCTTCCTGGTATATAGTCCAAAGGAACGTTTTATCAAGTAACGAAATATCTACCATCACTTCTTCGAGGAAACGAATTTAATCAATAGTAAAGAAATATTTTGTCATTTTTTAAAAAAAAAAATCAGTTTTATGCCTTATATTTCTAACTTTTCTAATAATCACTTTATCGTGGGCACCATATAGCTGGGTCAGTTTCGCTCCAAGAACTCAAGAAAGACAAATAGAAGTTAAAGCAATGTCTCAAAAACTATTTAATGCGTATTTAATAGTTTTTAAAGTGGATATTAAAATAAATTATAGATAGATAATAAAAAGATAGTAATGATAGATAGTAAATAGATATTTAAAACAAATTTTTTAAAAGATAATATTGACTCATTATTTTAACTTAAATTATTATTTTTTGATAAAACTGAATTGTGAGTAATATGTGAATAATTGTATGGCCATGCAATAATTTCAATTAAATTAAATTTTTGAAGAAACTATTTAATGCGTATTTAATAGTGTTAAACATATATTAAAATAAATGTTAGATAATAATGATAGATAGTAAATAGATATTTAAAATAAATTTTTCTAAAAAATATTATTAATTCATAATTTTAATGTAAATTATTATTGTTTGATGAAACTGAATTGTGAGTAATATCTGGATAAATGTATGGTCATACAATAATTTTAATTAAATATAGTTCAAAATAAATTAAATATAGTTAATTAACAATTCAAAAAATACATGAAAAATTATATTAAAATACCTTATACGCTCGGAATAAAAGATACAGCTCTCTTGGTTTGGCATCCATCGGAAGGCCGCTAACAAATAACGTTCTCACCTGTAAAATAAACAAAATTAAATTAGCATTTAAATTAAATAATATCTCAATTTTGAACTAAGTTGAATATTTCAGCTAAATCACTGCAATTGCTTTATTTTATGAGTATTGAGTGCTTTAGTATTAATGAAAGTTCATCTGATACAAATCTGAAAGTATTTAGTATAATCACAATCATTTTAATAATTTTGCACCAAGTTAGAATCATTTCTTTTACTTGAGAGATATTGTTGCTATCAGCCCGTTTGCGTGTTCAAAAGCATTTTATTTGATTGCAAACAATCATAAGTTATTACATAAAAATTAAGTTATGCATATATCTACTATTTCCAAATAAATTAAACATATAAATAAATAAAAGATAAAAGAATTTGTAAATGTTTAATATATAAATAAGGGAATTTGCAAGATTCCTACTATGTTTAAAAAATTAAGTGTAACTCAACATCGAGAATAGTGGCAAGTACTTCACACCAAAATTGCTGTGGTCAAAACATAAACAATTATTTTTTGTATTGAGAAACACCATGAATGTTTGTTTTAATTTCTTTTGGTGTAAGGAAAAAGTAAATTTTAAAGAACAATGAAAGAAAGTCATGAAAACCCTATGCAGATAAAAAAAATAATACGTACTGGGTTGTACAACTGAGCTGTACAGCGATCGCTGGTATTTGAACCTCGTGTAATGTAACTATGAAGCGATCACTATATCTTACATAGATTGTGTGAACAAGCAATAGCAATTCAAGCATTTATTTGCATTTTAAATAATGTAAATATATTTTGTGTTCAACATCAGTCCTGGGATATCCATACAACCATAAACATTACCCCCATTAAAAATGAGCATCCTGTCATAAGACTTCAAAATCTAACCCACTACTTATCTAACTAAAGAAATCCTCCGGTCACTGAATCCAAAGACATCTGTAGTTATGGAAACAAGAAAACGAGCATTTCTAAGTAGAGGATTTTTTAAATTACTTTTGGTGATAAGAGTAAAAATCTGTCTTGAATGCTTATCCCACTTCCCTACTCGAAAAAGTTAAACCTTGAAACTATAGTCATCGATAGTGCTCTAGAAACTAGAGTAATGTTAGTTGTCTAGAGTCTAGGCATAATGTCTGGTCTTCTGGAGAGACATCAGAACTGTCTGTAATAAAATACAGAGGCTGTAGGATGTCTGGAAACCGGTCATAAAGTCATATCATTTCAGAAGAAAAGGACATTTTCCGAACTCAGACCGAAATTAGTGTTTCTACAAATGAAAATAACTCGCAAACGGTGTAAAATTCGGGTGTGAGCATTAAGTTTGAGCGTGTGATCATATTTCAGAATTGAAGTTGAACACAAAAAAGGAAGCATATTTAGACCATTTAAAGTGTAAAGGAATGCTTGAATTGGTGATAACTCAAAGAAAGGGCATGTTCTTAAAATCTTAAGGCTGTTTTAACACCAAAATTTTTAATGATATTACTTCAAATTTTTTACAGAGTACTCTATCTTGCTGTAATTGAATCTGCAAAAGTAATTTCTATGGCAAAATGTTTGTATTTAAATAGCATTTACCATTAGAACAGTTTTATATTTAAACTTTGAAAATTAAAATTAGTTCATCTTTGAAAAGCTAATCTTCTTATGCTGTTATACATAAAAAATAATAGCTTTCAATTGTTGAGGCTGTAAAATCAATAAATCGCAGCTAAATAAATACGGGACCAGATTTATAAACAAAGAACTTGAATATATAATTCACTAAATAAATAAGCGACGAAAGCTTTACTTAGTCTGTTGAAAACGTGAATTTAAAGCATTTTCCGAATGCAAGAAATTGATATTCAAAAGCCTAAAAATATGCTTTTTTTTTCTTCTTTCTTTTGCAAAAGGTCTGCTATTCATATATTTAACATAAAAGACACAATTTTCTCCACTCATTTAACGATTTATTAACACAGCAATTTAATGTTAAAACAACACACGTATTGAATTAAAAATGATGATATAAAAATTGATGATATAAAAATTAAAATAGACTGTAGCTTCAAAATATCATCGATATAATTTAAATTTGGATTCAACTAAAGTAAATATTTTAGATTATTATATTTAGATAATTATTTTCGTAATCATTGAGATAGGTTTTGAATGGTATTATCAAAAATAAAACCATAAAAATGTATACACTAAGTACATATAAGAATTTAAATAAGAAAATAAAATGTTATCAAAATATGAGTAATTATTATTAAGATCTGCTAGCGGAATGAATTATTTGAAAATTGTTTTGCTAATGAAACAAAATTATTGACAAATAAGCTGATAATTTCATAACTGAGATAATTTCAAAACAAAATTCAAATTTTATTTTTATCGGAGTTTTGTTCCTTAATTAACCTATAAATAATTTTCACTTTTCTTTTCTAAACTACCCCAGATGCTTGTAATTTGCATGGAATAATAAGAAACCTTGCTCAATATTGTTGAATTTATCGAAAATATATTACATTTTAAATAAATATCCAAAAAATGTGTATTCATTTTTTCTATGCACTGAACACTCATATTTATGAGTTTACCTATTTTTACAGGACATTTTTAGAAAAAATACATGTTTAAAATTCTTCTTTTCTTTTCCCTAAGGATCAACTTCATAAAAAATTCACTACTTGAAACAACAAACTGCTTTTTAAGATTAAATATTGTCCAAAACAAAGTTACGGTTTGCAAAATAAGTTTTATAATTCGTGACGAATATTAGAAGAAAGTTGATATGCTAAGTGTCTTCATCGTTAAGTATGTCTACTTAAAAATATAATTAATCCCGTGTTGTAAGAAATTAGAATTAAGTTGTAAGAGAAACGTGGACTGTTGCCCGACTATTTTTGTTCAGAGTAAGACAAAATTAGGCTTGTAGGGAGTTGAAATACCACTTGTTTTATTTTGAAATGCTAAATCAAATGAATTAAATTTACTGAGTTCGCTATGTACGAGATTCTGCAGACACAAACGAGTGTATTTTTGTATTTGTATTGTACATCATAAGTGTATTTTTGTACTATTGTATTGGTTCCACAATTCAACAAATTAAAAAAATAATAAGTTCTACAAATTTTAATAAATTTTATGTACTTAGAGTATTATAATAGAAAATAATAAAATTTTTGATCTTAGATGCTGTTTGGAGTACCAGTGCAAAGATGCAGAAAATATTTTGATCCATGACTTTGAAATGTAGAAAGTTTAGTATATATATATATATATATATATATATATATATATATATATATATATATATATATATATATATATATATATATATATATATATATATATCATAAATTTCATTCTCTTTAAAAATATATGAATAGATAACAATCGACGTATTTCAAAAACAGACGCCAATTTTCAAGAATCACAAGTGATTTGAAATATAAAAAAAAAGGTGCCAACGGAAAATGGAAAAGCAAAGTTGAGAAACAAAACTAAAAGAGACACAGTAGTCGAGAGAGAAAACAAATTAAGAGCAGAACAGGAAAAACCACAGTTGCCAAGAGGATCAAATCAAGGCCTTATTTATTTAATTATAATAGCTAAATAATTTATATTAGTTAAATCTCAGGGGCATATATGAAATTTAGTAGGTTTATTTTTGGTTGAAAATAAAAATACATGCAGTCTATTGTTTACGGTGCTTATAATGGTAACACATGCTATTTTTATCCATTAGTTGTACCAGCCATAAGCAAAATGTAAACAAAACGCCACAAAATAACGTGTGTAGTAACACAATAAGACCACAATATTAAAATTTAACAAAAGAAAATATCATTGCTCTTAAAGGAAAAGAAGCTTACTTATTAACATAAAACTTTAATTAAAAGCATAAGTAATACTTACGTTAATAGTATAGGTAAATATAAAATCATACTCATAACTTTAATAAAAAAATATTTTTTGTAAATAATAGTAAAAAGAAATTATTGGAAAAAGAACTAAATTTACAATCACAAATTATTATTTTTATGCATTCTTAAAACTAAATATTGGTTAATAATTCATAAAATAATGGCTGTAAATATATTTAATTTATGAAATGTTTCAAAGTTATATTAATAGAACAGTCAAGCATATATATATATATTATTTTTTTTTTAAATATAATTCTCTTTTTCTCTTTTTTCAGGCATGTATACGTTTGATTTTGAAAATGGAATATTAAGAAAATATTTAAAACCAAGCAATATCATAAAAATCAGTTCATCATTGCAATATGTTCATTTAAATTTGTTGCAATCCTTATAAACTATAAATTGTTTCCGAAAATATCGTGATATCGAATTAAAAAAATAATTTGCACTGTAATGTGGTTGCAAACTTGGACGATATAACAATATAGTATTCTCCGAAATTTATAACAAGGTAAACTAAAAAAGTGAAATTTTTTTTATAAATAATAATTTTTATTTAGTCAGGGTTTTTATTTTATATTTAAAATAGCATTTTTAAGCTTTGTTTTCATATATTTTGTCGCAAAAATTAATACAAATAATTTTAATTGCAACAATAAATTTAAAAAATAAACTATGAAGTAATGGAAATACAAAGATCACATAGAATAGAATTTTTAAAAATTAAAACGTGATTTTTTAAGTTAACACTTTTTTGAGGGTGGAACTCAAAATATTCTAAACTTTAAGAAAATATTTAAGTAACACAATCACGTAAAAATTATTATTCTACTATTTTCTTAGATCTTGAATTTATATCTATATGAAAAATGAAGGCCAGCTATCATGAAGTGATGATAATGATAGATCATAAATTGAAAAATAAACTGTGAAGTAAAGGAAAAACAAATATCACATAGAATACAATTTTTTTAAAAATTAAACTGTGATTTTTTAAGTTAACATTATTTCGAGTGTGGAACTCAAAATATTTTAAACTTTAAGGAAATACTTAAATAACACAGTCTCGTAAAAATTATTATTGTACTATTTTTTTTTTTTTTTTAGATCTTGGATTTATATCTGTATGAAAAATGGAGGCCAGCTATCATAAAGTAATGACAATGATAGATCATCGGTTGTTTACTTTTATATTCGATAGATGCCACTACCGGCATTGGTTACAAACTTCATTTCCTGGACAGGCGAACAGATTTCCGCAGGGTATCTTTCAATAGCTACAGTTCATCAGTCTCCAATTCATAGAGCAAGTTGGGAACACAAAAGCTTGAAATGATGAGCTATCTGATATAAATATTTGTCTTCTTGATCTGAGTCTCCGTTAGCCTTGGAAATTTGAAAATGAATGGTGAAAGTATTGCGAAAACGTTACTTATAAGGGAAAAAAAGTTCTATATTACGTAATCATTGCAATTTGAATAGCTAACATGGGTTTATACTTTGCTACTTTAGAATATTGTTACACAAATTTCAGACGTTTTTTTCATTATTCATTGAAAGGTTCTGAAATAGGAAAGCTTAATGTAACAGAAAAACTTGTAAAATTATAATATCAGTATATTTAGTTTGAGCAGTGAAGTATTTGAACAGTCAGTTTCAATTAGGGAAAAGTTTTGTTTAAACAAAAATATATGAAAATTTATATATATATCGTATTAAAATTATTAAAAAAATATATATTAAATATATGACGCCTATAAAAAATTCAAAGATTTAAAGCACTTTAATGTGGTAGCCTTAAATTCCTAAAATAATGATGAAAGTATAGCTAAAATGGTACTCGTAAGAAAAAAAAAACATGTTATGTAAAAATAATGTTGCGTTACGTTTTGAATTCGTGGATATATGCCCTATTTTTCTACACAAGATTTGTTATCTTTTCACGGAAATGTACACACAATCTTTAAACTTTTCTTTAAATATGTATTATGTATAAACAAATAAAATTATTAAACAAAATTTATTATATTAAAAAAATTGTCAAGAAGACAATATTATTAAATCAATGTACAAATTCATATAATATAGGAATTTGAAATATTTAATATATAAATTGATAATATATAAATTTAAAATTTAGAACAAAAACTAAATGTGATAATAATTTACTGATCCTCAAACGAGAAACAACGAGGCTTTAAGAATCCTTGAATGTTTCAGAGAATGAAGAAAGAACTATTACATAAAGTATAAGCTAACTATTTAAATTCTTCATCATTAGTTTTAATATAAGTTTTCATAACTTATAAACGCTCATTTATTTTCGATAGAATCATAATTAAAACCTCGAAGATAAAAATTTGTTTTATTTATTTACTTAGATTAATACAAAACTCATATCAATTTATGAGTAAAAAACACGTTTTATAAAGATAATTTAGGACTTGCATAAGGAAAGGGAGCACTGTTAGAAATTTCTCAGAAAAATGGTTAAATAGCAATTTATTTAATTATTATTTTACCATATTCAAACATAACAATCAAATAATCATAAGTAGCATGGTATTGAAACAGTTAAATGCGAGAAATACCGTTTATTAACAATTTTCACCTGTAATGCTTAAACAACCAGAATTTTATCACACCAACTAGACCCACCTAATGAGACCACTTGACCCACCTAATGAAGTGTCGTGTAGATTGGTACATGTTATAGTCGAGAGGGTTAAACTGTCTATCTCATGACCGATAGAATGGGGTTTGAGTTTCAGCTTTGACCATCACAGTATTTCTCCCATTTCTTTCAACACAAGAAGAACATTCTCCAATTGGTGATCCTGGACTATTGGAATACGATTCTCTCATTCACGCATAGATGAGCTGCTAATCTATCTCCAATGTCCAGTTAAATTTTTTTAAGTTTTGAATTTAAGTTAGTTGTAAATGATAAAAAACCGTATAGTTTTGTATTCTTGCTTTTTACCGTAAACTTTCCTTTTAATTGGATGGACAGACTGCTGCCGTTTATTTTACCACAGTTTCAGAAGGAAATAAGTCTAACAGTGAATGATTATGTCATCAATTCTGTATCAATTTGTATTTGATTTGGAGAAGGGCTTCAACACAATTGTGACCTCCATAAATTGCAGTGTGTCATTGAAAATATTCAAACCTCTTATAATTAAAAATTTTTTTGCTTTAAAATATTTAGCGGACTTGTTATTCATGCAAATTTATAAATATGTACGAATGACACAATTTTATTCAACTAAAACCATTTAAAGTCTTAAGTTGGCCAACGCTTCAAACATGAATGTTTTAAAAATTATCAAAAATATTAAAAGTTTTTAAAGCTATTTTTAAAACTATTTGTGGAAACTATTTTCTGTTATAAGAAGAATAGCTTTCAGTAAACATTTTAAATCACAATTCACAATGTTGTACCCACTGTTTATTTATAAGAATAGTTATTTATAAGAAATTTTACTGGTACGTGAATTTTTCTACCATTTCCCTATGAGAACCCTATAGTTATTCCGCAGATACATACTCATTTCATTTACCTATATATGTTAAATAATATTTTCCTCAGTGTTTGAAGATATACCATCTATGCTTCCTTAAGCATAAAGAAGAAGAATACAATGATTTTATAAAACTCTAATGCATTTGAAATTAATAGTATCAAATATGCTTTACAGTGTTTGTAAAATTGCATTATTGCAGTGTTAGTTATAGCATTTAGTGTTTTATTTCAGTTAGATAAATAAAGATAGATGAAAAAGAATATGATCAATAGATAAATGGGCTTTTCTTAAAGAGTGTATTGCGTGATTTGATCAGAGGTTAAAGAAAATGGAACTTTCCCCCCTATTTAATGATTCTTTCAATGTTTTTATCTCAAAATTCGTGTAAAAACACTAAGGTTAAATGAAAGATTTTAAAGACTCTAACAAGACACGTGAAAAGTGATAAAATCCCTTCAAAATTTAACCTTTTTAAGTTTATTTTTCTTGCCTTATTCGACTTGTGTTGGTGGATTTGTCAAGTAATTAACGATACTAAAATGCAGTTGTTATTGTTTTTAATTAAAAGCACAATTTTTAGCAACATTGACTTTTTTCTGCAGTTGAAAAAGAAGGGTATTTTAAAATCTGAGTGATCAGGGCTCAGTGGTTAGTTTCACTAAATGTTATTGTGAATAACTGGGATTCAATCCTCAGTCACGGCCTAAAGCCCATGAAATTTCAGATCGATGGTTAACAGCATGTTTCAGTAGTTACGGTGGCATTGAGTACAATGATAACTGTTTCATGATCTCCCTATTCCACAATATGCTGTTGTAAGAATAGTTTTTACAAAGGATATGGAGGAAAAATTTGTTTAGTTTGAATGTCGCTTAACATTCAGGCAAAAGCTAAAAGTTGACATTCTTTGAGATATATCCAAACTACTTACAACAGTTGCCTAAAATGCGCACTAAAAGGATAATAATATTCCTTTTCTGTGGTAACTTTCCCATTCAAATTGTTTTGAATTATTATTTACAAGAGCTATGAAGTTATTTGATGAACTACTAATTTAACCTGCTTTTTCGAATTTTAAAAATGTCATATATTTAAAATTCGATTACATATATTCAAAAACGCCCGGTGGCTGAGTGGTAGCGCTTCGTGCTCCCGTGCCACAGGTCCTGGGTTCGATCCTCGGGCCGGGAAAGGTTGACTCAGCCTATTATCCCTTCAGTGGGTCAATAAATGAGTACCAAGCTGTTTGGGAACTAAACACTAGGGACTCTGCGTTCGGCTGATCACCTAACTGGAATATCTGCTCCTGCACCCCCAGAGCCCAAGGTCAGGAAAACTGAGATGGGCACAGTAGGCCTTGGCCCTGTATGGGACTGTCGCGTCACCGTGTTTAGTTTAGTTTAATATTCAAAAACTATTTCACCGATTTCGTGCAGATTTAGCACTTTGCTATATAAAATTGCATTCTTTAAAATGACGTAAAAACTTGTATACCGTGCAATAAAAAATTGTATTCGACAATTATTAAATGAAATAGCAAAAAATGAAAAATTATTATGAAAAACTATTTTTTTTTCTTGCATGGAATTATCTTTAAATCAATGATTTTAATATTTGTGAGCAAATATTTTTCATTTCGCATTAAAAATTAAGAGATCCAAACTTTCAACCGCTTTCTTGACCTAAGTATTGAGACTACATTGGGACTACTACAGGCGGCAGCTCTCTGTAGTTTGGGAATTAGAAATCCAAACCGCCCAAATCAACAGTAATCCAAAACTCCAACCATATGTTTATTCAGGGAAAGTAAGTTTGTGGGTCTTATTTTGAACTTTAAGTTATCGCATGCACTAACTAATTAGCATATTTGAGGTCAACCCTATTAACAAAAAAAAATTGACGTCTAAAAATCCGATCGTTAGATTAAAAGTTATTCGAGGAGAATCGTTTTTTTTACTCTTTGTTTTGCGTATTATACGTGCTTGCATGTGCAGAAAAAATCTTGACTTCTCGACCCACACTCTACCAATTGCCAAATTCCGATAAACAAAGTATATCATAATTACTTTTAGTTTGGAGAAAAAAATGTTTGAATAATGTGATCTTAGAAACACTGTATTTTGGTAAAATATGAAATATTTTAAATCGGAGTTTTTAAAATATTTCAATCTTGTCGCAAATCGGGGTTTTCGATCGGTTATCGGTTCTATTAAAAAACTGTTTTTTTTCTCTTTAAATTTAATGGGTTATTTGAAAATTACTAGATATAGCAATGCAAATTTTAATATTCAGTGTAAAGGACTTTTGTGTTAAATAAACATTTAAATGTTCTCGTCTATTTATCATACTGTCTTTTTATCATATCATATGAGATAGGTCAAGTTTGGAGGGGTGGATTTAAAGTTATATAAATAATGGATTGAATATAGATTTTATGGCTTGGATACAAATTTAAACTCAAAAAATATTACCTAGTCATGATAGTTTATTCAAATAGTATCAGATGCAAAGAATGAAAGTGAAAGAAAAGTACACATGTTATGTGAGGTGTAAGTTGTATAAGAAGTACTCAAGTAAAGTATAGTAATTGCATATTTTCCCTATGGGTATTTATTGACTACTCTATTAGTTGAATTTATATTCTGTTTCTTTATAGGTATGTCGCGCTACTATATAGTGTCACAATTTAATCTGATACCAATTCATTTATAAAGGTATTTTGGTTTCCAATGTCGATAAATCTTTTCTTAAATAAGAAACTAAATGTAAAGAATCGAATGAAAATAGTAAAGAATTTATTACTACTAAACAAATATTAGAAAAAAATGGTTATAGCAATACAAATATAATTGATTTTCAATATATCTCGATTAATTTTAATGACACATGCAAAATATTTCAAACTTTTTAATAAAATGACCCTGGATAAATTAATGTAAAAGGATTGTTAGAACAATTTATTCTCATATTATGGATAATTTTTGTTAATATGTATGTAAATAGATATTTATTTTGCTAAATTTTAGTAAAGACATATTAATAGTTAAGCTTAATACGTGATGATAAAATGAACTTTCGTAACTGTATGCATTCAGTATTCATAGTATTCAAATGTTCGATGCATGGTTCAGTGTACTTTTTCAAATTATGTATTATAACTATATGAATGAAATACCAAAAACTCATTCGGTATTCTCATGCAATTATTATAAAGATGTCAGACTATTAAATGCTTAAACTATGTAACATTAATCAGTTAATGAAAATATTAGGTTACTTTTTTAAGAAATTCACTTTTATATTTAGATTTACTGTAAAGTAATTCGTATTTAAGCATATTTCATTCCATAACTTTTAATATTTTCTTATAGATTCTGTTAATTAAACAAAGAAAAAAGTATGGTAAAAGCAACCAGAATGTGGTAAAATATACCTTGATTCTACCACCACGGGGACACCAAAGAATTGATAATTTTCATGAAAATTATCAATGATAATTTTCATGCTCTTTGTTAAAATGTTTTGAATATTAACAGTAAAATATCGTTTTATAATATGTGATAAAATAAGGTACTTTTATCATGATACCTTAGATAATGGCATAAAAACCATTTATATTCGGTTAAGTTTACTTTTCAGTTTTCTAATTTTTTTCAAAATGTGTGGTAAGGAAAAATATAAATTTGAATACAGTTTCTAGAAAACCATTATTAGATATTCATAAATTTTACAAAATGAGTGTTTTAAATACCGTTATTATTTAGTATTTTCATCAGAAATGTCATTACCATACATTGCGGTAATTAAAACAGAATATTTTATGTACGTGCAGGTTAGTTATATTTCATTGTACAACTTTATCACGAGAGTGCAAGTTTATTTCACACTGAATAACAATTTTCTCAAAGTAATTTTTATTTAGGGGTACAGTAAAAATTATTTAAAAAAATTCTTTAATTGTTTTGAATTCGTGGTATTATATTTATAATATTAAGTATATATTTAGGCAATCGTACACAGATATATTTTATATTATTATATGTTACCTAATTGTATTTTAAATTAATACAAATCAGTTTAAAAAACTTAGAATTTGTTTTAGAGAAATAGGTGTTTTCGATTTGTGATGCAAATGAAAATATCATATTTCAGCTTTTAAATAATTTTTCATTGTTTTGGAGTTTCATAGAGAAACTTACGTAATTTATTTCTTTTTTGATTTTAATACTGCTTAAAAAATTAAAACGGTTGCTAAAATTATAATTGCGTATGTTTTTCTTTTTAATATTTAGAAATATACAGAGTTCAAAATAATTTTACAAATATCCTAGAGATAAATTAAAGTAACTAATATATTCGTTTTATTTTAATCTCATGAAGTTAATTTTAATAGTTGTTGAGATAAAATTTTTTTTTTCAAGTCGTAAAAAAAAAAACCCACGAAAAAACTACTATGGTGAAAAATAAAATGGCTAAGTTTGAACATCACTTAAGGTTTCAACTATAGAAAAACGATGCTTATTCTTATTTCGTTTTCCGATTAAGAAAAAACCTATTTTTTACAATTTGAAAAACAATTAAGTGCTTTATTTTTAAGTAATAAAAAACACAGATTTTGTTTGAAATTTCTGTATTTCCTCCACTTTTATTGTGTATGAATTTACTTTTAAATCTAGCAAATCGTCATACAATCGATTAATACTTGTTGCTCTAACTCTCTCAGGTCAAAGTCATATGTATTTTTTTCAGATTGTCAAATTCAGAACTGTCTGATCCGTGAGACAAAGCCGATCATTTCAGGAAAATCAAGAAGACAGGAAGCAGATGTACAAAATCGGGATTTCCTTTGGATATTTACTCGCTGTGATCCCTTTTTCTCTTCTCCAATCTTCCCTTCAAAGATATTTGTACTCGTGACCAATGACAACGCGACTGATTTTCGCATACTAGTGCCATTTCCCCCTTGGGGTCGGAAAATATTAAATCCCTTGAAGTTCGGTACTTTTTTCAAAAGAAAGATGTTGGGGGAAAGGGCAGAAATCAAATCCGAAAGAAAAGAAGAAGCAAATCAAAAATTTATCTGTTTTCAGGAATTTTTCCCTTTGTCACAGAGCTATTCTTTTCCCATCATTTCTTGTTTAAACAAAGTACTTTTTATGTGGTGCTCCTTGAATGGGCACAGGTTTTCAATGCAAGTTAATACCAGTGAAATTGCGATCTCACCAGAAGAATTCCCTTTACATCTGTCGATCAGAGATAGACGAAAAATAGATTCACTTTCTAGTTATGCTAGAAATCCATTTCGCGAAAGAAATTTGAAATCGTGATTGTTGATTCCATAAATAACTAAAGAATACATTTTTTCATGGCATTTATAATACATTACATGATATAGATATACGAGAATTGTAGTAATCCTTTGGAGATAGATTTCATATAGAATTAATTAAAGGTTACCATTCTTTATAGGTTAGTTAATATCAATCTTCTTTTTGCTTTGAATTGTCATTTAAATAAGAAAATCATATTTGAAATCACAAAAAGCCGCAATTTACAAAAATAAATAAATAACAAATTAAAAGCATGCTAGAAATATGTGGTTTTCTGCAGTATGGTTAAGAAACAAATTCTATCAATGTAACTGAATAATTGAAATATTTACTCTGAAGTAATTTATATTCATCGTCAGACAATTATTGTTGCTGTAAACAGAGGTTGTTTGAAAACTTTTTTAAAATTTTTCTCGGTTCATTCTCAAAATCCTCCATTTTACGGCAAAATTATATAACGTAAATTTTACAGTAATATTTATTTTATTAATGTTTTAGAGAAATTATTACAGTAAATTTTACGGTATATTAGATTTTGCTCCGTAGCAGAATCTGAGTGAAATTCCGGTAAAAAGTACTGGCGCCTTGAGTGCGGCATCCGTAAAATTCATTTTACCGTTAAGTTCATTTCAATCGTAAACTTTTAAGCCTTTATTTTTACTGTAATATTTATTTAATTACATGGATTAAGTGATTTTATTGTAGATATTACTGTATAAAACTTTCCGCAGGATCAGTTTTTTGTTCGGTACATCAGAATTGTGTTATATTTGTATACATTTTCAAAATAACGCTGAAAATTATTGGCACCTTGAGTGCCAGTTCAACAGTGTATCAGTGTTTAACAGTGAATCAGTGTTATTTTGAAAATATTATTTTATAGTTTTTCAGTTAGAAATGTTGAATTTATTAGCTCCGACAGCTATTGATTAAATTTTTAACTCATTTTAAAACCTGTGGGGAGCCTGGGATCTTAAACAGAACATCTTTTGATTGATTTTTTAAATCATTAATCATTTATAGGTAGTCAGGGAAAAACTTACTGAAAAGGATTAGAATGTTTTATTTCTATTTTGAAAACATTGTACTACTTAGTTATTATTATCTTTTTTTATAACTATAGATATTTTTTAATATTTGAATTTCGTACATCTTTTTTTTTCCTCAATTGATACGTAAAGATTTACTACCATGTATTTTTTTTCTCTGTACAGATTTATCAATGAAAAATATAGATACAAATTTTTAACAATCAGAAAAAAGATAACGTTTTCAAAAATTTAAAGGAAAGTCTGAAATATATGGAATTTAGAAAAAACAACGTTACCATCGTTGAAACGAGAGAAATTTAACTGGACATAAGAGCTAGAAAAGTCTAGCTCTTATGTCCAGTTAAATTTCTTTTTACGCTTTGGAAACCATGCTAGTTGTAAATGAATAAAATAACATATAGATTTGTATTAATGGTCTTATAACCATACTATTTATAAACTGTTTCAATGTCGTGAAGATAAAAAATGTTCTTTACCGTAGAATTTACGGTTAATCGGATGGATAGAGTACTGCTAGTTATTTTACCATAATTTTAGAAAGAAAATTACAGCAGTGTATCCAACATTGACTTCTGGAAAAGAGTTTTCTGCTGACGCCTGTGATTACTAAAACTAATTTGATAATAAGTCATAGGAATGGTAGACATAAAAACAGCATCATTTGAAATGAGAGTTGTCTTTTTATGATTTCAAATTCCATTAAGACGCAACACGTTTTTAAACTTAGGAAATACCTCAACGAGTCACAGAAATAATCAAACTAAATACATTGATTTTATTCCTTCATTTACCTATCATATGAGCATAGAAATGCTATAAAATTGAAAAATTAATAATAATTAATTAAAATTAATAAGCTTAAAAATAAGTAATATATTATTGTGAAGTAGAAGTAATTTTAAGTTAAAGAGACATTTAATTTAATAAATATTACTTTCCTTTTAATTAACTCTCAAGTATGTAATTTTGCCTGTTATACTTTTGGTGATATTGTTTTGTTTTTGAACAAATAGCTACTCCACTTGAATTAATGCGTAGAAACCATAAAAGAAATAAGAATTTGAAAAATAAATTAAGTTAATAATTTTATAACCTCATTTTTCTCTTTTACTTGATGCTATCCTTTTATTTAATGCTCAAGATTGCATTATTTTTTTTCTTAGGTGATATTGATACATTTTTACCATTTTACTGTATAAAAGCTTAGGATTTTACTGTGTAACAAGATGTTAAATTATTAGAAATTAAGCTTCTAGAATCAAAATTTTTTAAACCAGTATATTAGTTTCTAATCTAATAATTAAAAATTTTGTGAATAGCACAAGTTTCGAACAAAACAAATTAGTATATACGTGCAGTAGAAACGCGAAAATGGATCAAATGTAAGAAACACACAATATGTATTTTAAATCATGAGCTACATATGTATTATTGTTTGAAATAATAATTAAAGTTTATTTTAGCTTTAATAGATCATAAACGTATGTTTAAGTAAATAATAAATTTTTTGATGAACTTTAAATGGATGTGCTTGCAGGTACAGTAATTACATTTCTTGCACTCAAACTGTTGCTATACGAGAATTTAGTAATACCTTTAAAATATGTTTTATCTCATACGGAATTTATTTAAAATTGAAAACTGAAACCAATTGCAAAATTGTATTATAAAAGTAACGGTTTAGTTCAAAGAAAGGGTTTATATTCTCATATTCTCAAATTGAAATAAAAATTAAAGAAATTGCTTTCAATAAATTCAGGAATACCTAGAAACTGATCATACATCTTTCTGAATACAGTAATTTATAAGCTATCATAAAAATATAAAGGTAAACTATTTATGTGAAATAACATTTTGGAAAACAGAGATATTTTTAAATTTCTTATTCGCACGAAAACTTGTATCCTAGACAGACTTTATTGTTTTAAAATTAATAAATTGATAAAACATAACAAAATATGTTTGTGCAGTCATAATATAACAAACGTGTTTCTTACTTAAATAATTCTCAGGAATCTGGTCCACCATGACTGGTCAGCGAATCTCTAGAATGTAGAATTGGACATTGATGGACGTAAGGCTGAAACATATTAGTAGCAGTTATAGTGCGACTCATGAACGTTGGCCGTTATAAATTGCTAAACAGATTGGTGCAAACAATGATTTAAATATAAATCTTTATTTATATAAAATAAAACTATAACTATAGACAGGCAAATATCAGGAAATACATGTTTAGTTTAATTTTAGAAGTTACCTTTATAAGATTATATCTTAAATTTAAATTTAATATGTTTTTTTTAATAGAGATGATTTTGACCTAGTCAAAAATATCAAAATGATTAAAATTTTAAGGCAATTGAATACTATTTGTGAACTAATAATATTATATGCAGTTTTTATAAACATAATTTATGCTTTCTTTGAATTTTTTCTTATTACTGCAACTTAACGTGCAATAAATAATGATAAGAAAACAAAGGGCTACTTTAGCTACGTATTTAAAAAATAAAATACTTGATTACGCTCTTCCATTAAATGAAACAGTAAAAACAATTACAAAAATTTGTAATGTTTAAATGTTCGATATATATCTTAAAGTGTAGTTATTTCCAAGGAAAACTAATATTATATATTATTTAGCAACATTGATGTATCTTTAATTATAGTAGTTTATTGAAAAAAAATGGCAATTATAATTTTTATTAATAATGCTAATTTATTAAACATGTTTAGTCTTTTGTTAATAAAAAATTAATTTGTGAGTATTTCATGATATCTGCCAATAAACATGGGTCGCAAATACTATTAATATGTTTCGTTCCCTGGAAGATCTAAATTTTCGAGTAGCAAAATATGATGAATATATCATGTGAACAGTAAAAATTATTTTCAAATTTCTGTTATAAGCATCTAAAAAATATATGTTTTTAAGGATATGGATAAATTAATTCTATGTTACAAAAAATTGAAGAACTTATAATGGTATTTCTATTTTAAACAATGTTTTCTAAATATTAGTAAACGTATTTGTATAAATTAAACATTGTGATAAAATCACAAACATTTACACATTCACAGTCTTGCCACAGTTACGACTTTAAAATGAAGAACTATCTTATTAATGTCGAAGTATGTAATGTATTATAAATGACGAAGCATAAAATAAAAGACGGAAACGAAATATAATATAAATGTAGAAGAAATATGCAATAAGAAATAATAGGATTTGCCCTTGAAAAGGAGAAATAAGATAGAACACAATAGTTAAATAAAATAAAGGGATAGCCAAAGAAATGTTAAATTACAAGAGCATGATTAAAAATTCAGAATCAAATTACCGTACCGTAAAATCAATTTCACCTTAAAATCTATTTTTATACTACAATTTTTATAGAAAAATTTATTTTACTAGAGTGATTCAGTGCTTTTACAGTAAATAGTTCTGTAAGAAATATTATATATCAGAGTTTTTGTTCCTTAAAATTTTACGGTAAAAAATATTGGCACCCTGAGTAATACGAATTTTTATTATAATTAGATTCGGAATGTTTTACTTTCTTTTGTTTAATTAAGTTGTTTGATCTTGTTCATTTTACCTTAGTTACCTTGTTCACCCCTCTTTCATCCTTGTTGATAATTGGATGTAATTTTCTTCTGAAATGTTGCAATTTTAGTAAACTATTAAGTATCTTGTAACCAAATTATTAAGCATATTTTTATTATCTAATTATAAGTATTTCAACTTTAAATCACAGTGTGCTTCTTTAGTATAATTAGAGAATATTTAAATTTTGAGACTTGTGGAAACTTGAGACTGTAAATATAATGCAACAAAGTCACAGTTTGTATTTATTTCAAGAACGCTATGTTTTTGTAAAGAAAATATCACAATATGCTTTCGCGCAAGTGCCTGGTGTTATCAATAAACTTCAGTAGAAATAGTACTCAGAAATGTCTTAGATATATTGTAAAATCATTACATTATGATGAAATAATTATGAGCATTATAAAATAAAATAATTTCTCAGTGACTAAATATATAGTGTTCATAATCATTTAAATATCACATTGTGCTTGCGTCAGAAATAGTGTACAGATTTAATCACTTGAAAAGATAATTTAAAATGAATTTTCTTATAATTAATTTCTTACGTTCAATGAATTAAGATGAAAAATAATGAGATTTGATCAATATTTCCAGAAATAAGGAGATAAATTATTGAAACACTTTAGAAATTTTGCAAGAACAGTGCACAAGATTTTTATACCTAATAAGAGAAACCTAAACGCTACTTTTTTGATATTGACTATAAAGTTATGATTGAATTCCGCTTATCTTAGGAAATTTAACCTGCGGCATATTTCTAAACACTTTTAGCGATTAGAAATTAATATTTATTACTATACTATATTTATTTACTTATACTTCTGATTTAATACTATATTTATTTAAATAGGAAAGTAAGATAAAAAAGAAAAGCATACATTTGAAGTTAGACATTTTTTGAACAGTTGAAAAAGGTTTACTGACGAAAAACCAATTCAAACTTTAATTTGGAGAGACAGTTGAACAATATTTTGTTTTCCAGGCGAAAACTGCAACAAAATACTATTTAAACCAAGGAACCAACAAATCTATAATGTGTTGGCAATAGTACAGATCTTAAGAATTAGACAGACTTTTTTTTATATTTAAAATGTACTTGTACATAAAAAATAAGAAAGGGGGATTTTAAACAAAACTACCTTATAATATAGCGCATTTTTCATGAATTCAATATTTTTTCTCTGTCGTGCAAAATACTATCAATCAAAACTAATAGCATATGTCTTATAATAATCATGGACAAAATTGGAAATTAAGATATTTGCACACCTAAACAAAACCTGTAATGTGTTACGAGGTTAAGTCTAAAATTTAGTTTTTGTACTAATCTAAATCATTGAAACTCATTTTGAAGCAAAAACTATAGTAAACTGAAAAGTAAACTATAATAGTATTATGATATCACTTTGTATTATCTTTATAGTAAACTAAATTGCAAATGTTGTAAATACTGTTATGAATATTAGAACATGGGTAATAGTTTAATCAATTACTTATTTGCATATGGAATAATTTAAAACAAAGTAAAAAATTCACAAAATTATCAGAATATTCCTTCAAATTGCTATTTTGTTCAAAAATGATAAGCCTCGATTGCGAAGTGATTATACTTGAATGATTGCTACATTTCAAAATGAAATATTGATTGGAATAAGTACTAATTTCTTCAGAGAGTATAGCAACGCATATTAGTGCTCCATTTTACTATATAAATACAATATTCATGATTGTTTTAAGATGACCATTAAACTATTAAGCAGAAGAGATTAATAAATTGCCAATAAATTAAATTTATTTATCACCGAAATTTATCTATTTTGAAAATTAAACTAAAAATATTTGAGAAATCATGAATTCAGATATTTTCATATATTTGGCTCAAATTTGAAATTGAGTTGAACCACAATATTGTTCAAATTTGCTACTTTTAAATGATTTCAAAGAAAACTTTAAAATAGTGTAAAAGTATTTTTTTAACTTGAGTAAATTAAGAAATAACTTAAGTGAATGTATCGTATAATTTAACAAAACTCATTAGGGTTGGAACAAATTTGAAAATATTGTGGTTAAAAATACCGAAATTATAAGTCAACAATGAAATGATTTTTTAAACAGTGTGAAATGCTCAAAATTATTGTCAATGTTACAAATAATGTTACAAAATTATCGTCAATGCAAAAATAAATAGATAAAACAATTTATTTTTCAAACGTTATCAAATAATTTTCAATCGGGATAATATTATTTCAATGGCTCACTTATTAAAGAAAAACATCTTTTTCAATAACTCTAACTGATTTTATTTCAGTCAAAAAATATAAGGAACATAATCTAATTCAACTGGTAACATAAAATCAGCACCATGTATAGAAACTTAAATAATATATTCAAACTTAAAATTGCATTGTATTTCGAGAATCTTTCCTTACGAGTAAGAAATAGCATTTAATAAGCTGTGTTCAAAGCATAAACTCTCAATTTAGGAACATACAATTCATTTACATGTGTATAACAAAGGGTAGAGTAGAAATCCTATTTGCAAGCAAGTGAGCCCCCACCACTCAAAAGCGCCTGAAACCATAAAATACTCGAAGGAAAAAAAGGTTGCAATCGGTACCCTCTGATAGATAAAAAAAGAGCTGGAAATTCGATTTAGAAGGGCAGAAAAGTGATTGCTAAGACTTTACGTTGTCCTGAGAGAAGAAACTGGTTTTTATAATCGCTATCCAAGCTTTCTTTCCAAAAATCAATAAATAACGTGATTTTGAGCAGAACACTCTTCTCTTTTTGTTTTATTGTTATACTTTGTTTTTCGCGACTTCGGCATGTTGTTCTTTTAAGCTTTGAAAACAATTACATTAAGACATTAGGTATCACAATAGAAATTTTCTACCTTTTCTTTTTCTTTTGTTCGAAATCCTTAAATTTCATATAGTTTAAATTAAGTTTATTTTTTTTCTAAATTATATCATTATGTTTCTAAATCAAACTATACTGTTATTCAATCATTATAACCCTAATACTTAGTGGTGTTTATTTTAATTATTATACGTTAAAAATTTCGGTATCATTTTTTTGGAAAAAAGTACTGGCACTTAGAATGCATCATCGGTATAACCCCTTGGTACCGCAAAGTTCTATTTTATCGTAAACTTTTATACCATAACTTTCACAGCAAAATTTATTTACTTCTAGTTATTCAATGATTTTTAGTAAATACTGCTGTAACAGCATTTAAGTTTTTTTTTGCTCCGTAACATGCTCCGGTGATCAAGTCAGGTCTGGTAATCAGAATTTCAGGGTCAAAAGTACCGGCACCCTAAGTGTCGGTGCTTTTTACCGTAATTTGATCCGGAATTTTTTCATGGTTTTGAAATGTTGCATTTCAAAAGGAACAAATAAAAGTGCACGGACTTCAGATGAAGGTAACGAGTAAGAAGTAAAAGTACGAAAATAACGAAAAAAAGGAAAAATAAATTTTTTGGACTCTTTGTGGTCTATCAAAGTAATATAAACTTAGTAACATAAAGAAGACAATTTACATTTTAGGTGGGTTTACTATTGGTAATTTTAGGAAAAGTAAATATTTTTTGAAACATGACAAAGAGGCAGGAGAAATTCGTTCACTTTAGTTGGGATTTCTTTAAATTCAATTAAAATGTCATTACAATCAAATTAAATGTAAATGTTTCCCTGACAGATTAAAATTTACATAATAGTTAACATAAGCACAGCAAAAGCAATTAGTACTTTCATTAGAAAAAGATAAAACTGAGGAATGTTGCCTCTGTTGCAGATCCATAATATTTTTTTTTTGCAAGTTGTTTTTCATAAAGTTTCAATAAAGGTCCTTTCAGAATCAGATTGAGAAATGTATTTTGTTCAGAAAGAAACACTTAAATCCGAAATTAAGTTGTAAATAAAGTTAGCTGCCACAGTTATATGTTTAATATTAAAATATTCTATTTAGAAGTTTCGAAAAATGCAATCAAATTTCAAATATTTTAGAGAAAAAAAAGGCATTTCGATAAAATATTTTTACAGTATTAGAAAAATACAATACTTTTTTCAGTATTTTTATTACTGGTATTTGTTTTTTTCCCCTTAATATTGAAATTACTAGTTCTACATTTTTCAATGCTAACTAAGAATGATTATGTTTTTTTACTTCTATTGTCATCAATAACAAAAACACATGTATTTGCATGCATGATCATTTTCAAATTTTATAAAATAAAACTCTCACATCGCTAAAAGGAAATTGGAATCCAACAATAGTTGACAAATTTTACATATATACAATTTTTTTCCTTCATATAACTGAAGGAAAAGGTATTACAAAAGAAAAAGAAAAAACATAATATATGATAGCATCATTTTATACATTTCCCGTTTAGTATAGATAAAGCAATACAAATTTTACGAACTCTTTAACCTTCTGCAAGAGTATGCATGATTCAACTAATAATCTGTATTGTATTTTCGATAGTTTTTGATTATTATTAAACACATAAAATATATTGGCAATCATTTCAAATTTTGAAAGACATATATTTATGGAGGATAATATAAAGTGCTATTATTAGCTGTTTTTTTTTAAAATTACTATTGCTATAAATATTGTTCAACAATTTCGATCATGAAAGTAGAATTATTTAAAAAATTTGTATTGAAATTCACTTTTGAGATATAACTGAGATAATATTTGTAATAAAATATATCCAACATTTAAGAACATTTTGGTTTTATTGTTAGCAAAAATGCTGAGTCATTTCCTTCATCAATAACCTAATTCTAATATTTTAACTCTGTATAGACAATAAAAAATAGTTAAAGCTTTACCTATTTAAAGTTACAAATAAGTGACAAATGTCAATGCGTTTGAATTTTAATGTAAAAAATTAAAGATTAACGTGAGTGATAAATTTTAGTACTCTAGTGCGTCTTAATTTCCATATTATACTATGGAAATGACGAGAAGAATATCTTAATAAAATACAGCTTAAATAAGCTGAAAGCACATTTTTTTTAATCAAAAATTCTATATTTTGTATTTTTTTCAATAAAAATTATAAATACATTAAAATTAAGAAAAAAAGTTTATTTTACTTCAAAAAATTTCGAATACAAGTTAATAAATTATTATAAGTTAATAATAATTTTTTAATCATTAGATGGGTTATTAAATCCTTATTTTGGAATTACAATCGGTTATAAAATTTAAAGATTCAATTATTAATTTTTCTTGGGAGGGGGGGGCATTACCCAATAAAATTTCAAAGTAAATCTATTTCTTTCTTTCCAAATGCGAAGCATCTTTTCACTTTTTTGAGAAAAGATTTCTTGCTCTAGTTAAATTTACAATTAGTTTTTTAGGACTTGAGGACAACAAAAATAAGTTTTGCTTACAACATAAAGAATATTATTTTTTCTAAATGGTGTTGACATTTTTATCAATAAAATAATTTCTAAAGACATCATGATTTTTAAAGGCAGTTTTAAGTTAATTAGTGTAAAATTTTTATTTATAGAATAACAATGAAAATACAAAAAAAAATCTGGTCTCACTTTTTTCTTAATATTCGTTGAAAGTTTTACATAAGCTTTATTTTTCGATTTAAAAGATTTTTAAGAGTTTTTTTGTTGAATTTGCCACTGCAAAATTACTGTTGTCGTGAGAATTTCTCAAAATACATAATTCGGCAAAAAAGAATATTAATTTTTTACTTTTTTCACAAAAACTAAAAAGGCTGCTGATTTCGTAATATTTTGAGTATACATGGAATACTGTTTTTATTTTCCTGCAAATAAAATTTGAAGATTTTTTCTCATTATTTGAAAAGCTCCGCATAATTTTTAATTTCATTTTTGTTTATTTATATAAAATTTTATAGTATATATCAATAAAAATTATTCGCGAACAAATTACGGTTAAATGCGGGTATCGGCAGATAGGGAGCCGGTACATTTTCACGTTTGCAAGAAAATTTGATATAATGTAACTTTACAGAAATAATTACCGTAAAATCACTGAATAACAATGAAATAAATAATACTGTAAAAAAACGGTATATATTTTAAACAAAAAATGCACTGAGAAAAAAATTATGATCAAAACTATCAGAATATTTCAAAATCTACCGTTTTTATGGCTCTATGAAAACACCAAGAAATAATAAAATTTATAATTAAATATTGTGTTTTGATGTATGATAAAGTTTATAAAATGTCTCAAAATATGATAATTTTATCATGATGTTTTAGAGAATGGCTTAAAAAACCATTTATTTGGTTAAATTTACTTTTCAGTTTTTCATATTATTTACAAAAAGTGCGTGGTAATACGAACTATAATTTTGAATATCAGAATTTCAGGTAATTCGTTTCCATAGGAAAGTAAAAACTACCAAATGAATGGCTTAAATACTGTATAATTTGGTTTTATTAACCAATATTATGTTTTCTTTCAACCATATAAGTCATAAACATACAGTACGGTAATTTTACCAGAATTGTTTTCGCCATGTTTAAAAGTTTCTTACGGATGATGTACCTAGAGTGCCGGTACTTTATACCGCAATTCGGTCCGGAATTTACAGTGTACCTCTTTAATTAACAACAAATGAATAAATAACTAAGCAAAAATAAAAACAAACTGATCTTTCATTGTCACATTAAATCTTAATCTTATTAAATGAAATAAGTAAGTTTTTATTTGTTCATATGAATTTAAATATGTGAATAAAACTGATGACAACTAATTGAGTTGCAAATCTTTTTTACACAGAATACGTAAATAAGGAGAGAATGTTTTTGCAAATATCATTTCCCGGCTAGCCTAGTAGCAGCAATATCTGCCTCATTCTCTCATGTGAAACTTTGCAGCTGCATTTGAAGTCATTGGCTATTATTATTTGAGATAGCTTCTAAAATGATGCGCGTTATTATGGAATGGGGATACCATTTGTCCGTGGCGCTGCGATCTCGGCAATCTCTCAAGTCAGCGGTCTTAACAGTAGTTGTTCGGCAAACTTAACAGCGGCGCCTTCTAAACCTGACACACAACCATCATTATTACAATCCTTCGACTTTCATTCTTAATGTGCATGCGTGTCTGTTGAGAATGATTGGGAAATGGAAAGGTTTAACGTTGTTTTAGAAACCTACTACTACATTTTCTAACACTTATTAGGCTATTATTTTAACAAAATTATAAGAAATATTTAATTTATACAATTCACATATTCTATAGCATAAGGTATTCGTGGTATATTCCGTCGTCTATTATATAAATTATTTTCAAAGTGGTAAAATAAATTAAAGAAATTTAATATTAAAAAAGACCTCCATGTCTAAATCACTATATGCAAACTTATTAATCCTCTCTACTACGCAATAGTGATTTAATATAATTATATCTATATAAGTATAATTATATTATAACCGCTGCGCTTTCAAAATCCGACACATAACCATCACTATTACAATCCTTCGACTTTTATTCTTGATGTGTATGTGCGTCTGTTGAGAATTATTGGGAAAGGTTTAAGGTTGTTTTACAAACCTACTACCAAAACATTTTCTTAAACTTATTTTAACAAAATTATAATAAATGTTTAATTAATACAATGCACATATTCTATTGCATAAAGTATTCAAGATATATTCTACGCTGATTATATAAATTATTTCTAAAATAGTAAAATAAATTTAAAAAAAGCCTTCATGTCCAAATCACTTTATGCAAGCTTATTAATTCGCTCTACTACGCAATAGTGATTTAGTATAATTATATCTATGTAAGTATAATTATATCTATATTAGTATAATTATATCTATAATGTATAATTATATCTGTATTAACATAATTATATTTATATATATTAGTATAATTAGAATATAACAACTACGCCTTCCAAACCTGACGCACGACCATCATTATCACAATCCTTCGACTTCCATTGTTAATGTGTATGCGTAACTGTTAAGAAGTATTGAGAAAGGTTTAAGGTTACTATATATACCTACTACTTAAACATTTTCTAAAGCTTATTTTAAAAAAATTATAAAAAAAATGCTTAATTTATACAATACGTATATTCTATAGCATAATGTATTTGAGGCATATTCTACGTCGTCTTCATTAATTATCCTTTTATTTGTGTTGCAAGAAATTTTTTAACAGATCTTAGATCCTTTTGCATCACTAATTTGAAATCACAATCGATTTCTCTCTTTAAGATTTTTTTAATGACATTTTTAGTCTATATTTTGTCGAAATGCTTAACTTTAGAAACGTTATATTTAACAAGAGGTCGCATAAATGGCGCAACAAATTTCTAGGGGAGTTAAGGCACATCATAAGAATTAAAATTGGACTGGAAATGTCGTCATATGCTAATAGGGCTGCTTCTCGATTATGAACTGTTTCTTCGTGTGCTTCTAAACTGGTCAGAATAAGGAAGCGCCTAGCCACTTACGATGACATTCTGGGCTTGAGTTTCCATGCAATTTTAATAGTTTATGATGTGCCTTAATTTTTCTAGAAAACTGTCGCAGCGTTTACCTGATCCTTTGCTATATATTACGCTTTTCAACTTGTACATTTCGACAAAAATGGACTAAAAATGTCATTTAAAAAAATTTGTAGCTTTAGGAGCAAAAATAATTTCAGATTTGAAATACCTCAACCAGAATTAGGCAAGATCAAGTACTCCTATGAATTCAACAAAAAATTTGTTCCACGGTGTTATTTATAAGTCAGTAGAATGAATTTAAAAAAAATTAATATAAAGAAGGCCTTCATAATCAAGACACTATATGTTAACCAAGTCACTTTATCCACTCGATTAAGAAATATTGAATTAATATAATGATATCCCAAGTAATAGGAAGAATGAGTGTGTAGACATAACTATGAAAAGTCTCAAATCTTATAAAAATAACATCAAAAATTTGAAAAAAAACCTCTTGCTTATTATATTGTTATTATTATACATTTAAAATTTGCATACAAATAATTTTTGTACTTGAAAAGCTTAATGAAAGAAAAAGCGTATTTGAGGGCATCAACATTATGCAAAATTTTCAAGAAGTTATTTTATAAAGAATACTTTTTACAAAAAATGACAACCACGTCTTAGAAGAATCACTTATTGTTCTATGGTTACAGCAGACTATATTCCATCCTTTGTTCTTAAATTTTGAGCATTAACTTGTTTTCAATTAAGCTTTTACAAAAATAAATAGAAATTAGTATTAATTAACCATAAAGTAGCCTATTATGGTAGACTGACAGTTAAAATAGTTTTTGCTAATTCTTTTAACTAGTAATTCGGATTTAGTTGGTGATATAGTCAAATTCATTCAGAGTCATCTGCAGAAAGTATACGACGCTACACTTATGATAAATATTAAAAAAATATATGTAATGCTTCTAAAAATTACTTTTATCTTTTCACCTACATTAACCGCATTCTAAATTTTAGATTAATTGAAGTTCTTTTTTTCTTTATGGAAACTCAAAAACAGTTCAAAAATGGATTAAATTGTTAAGTACTACGTATTTCAAATTATTATAGAAATAATACATTTCATGCACACTTTATTAAAAACATTGTCCATTTACAATGCGTGTTCGAGAATACGTGTAATTAATATACAAGCGTTTTTTCACGCATAATAAAATGTGCAGTATACTTGTACATGCATGTGAATTGTACATGGATTTAATATGAACAATGTTTCTGTTATGATGCATTATAGACAAAGCATTTTTATGTAATACAGTGATTTTTCACGCAATACAATGATGCTATAGTGCTTTTTGAGATAGAAATTTTAACTTTTTTCTGAAAATTTTATATTTTAGTTTGAAGTTTTTTTTTCACTGATTCTTTATTTCTGCTATAACAACTCTTGCCGAGTCTGTGTCAAATGTAGCTTAAAATATTTTCGAAGATTCCAGTGATGATATTCATCAAGTATAAAACTCTCTTTGAGTCTGTAGCTTTTCTGCCATCCATCTATATATTCATGAAATCCACAAAACCACTTTGACGAGCCGTGTTTACAAAGGAACGTGAGCCTGTTTGTTTCAAACGGAAATTTCAGAAGAAAATAAATTTCCTACTCCTTGTTTTCCGCTTATTACACTTTGAGGCGCACTTCTCTGACTCCCTTGTGGGGATTTCCGCCTTGGTCTTTTCTTCAAAATCGCTGCCCTACACTTTACCAGCTAAATAATTATATTGAAGGCTTTCTGGAATTAAATTTGCTCTGTTGGAGCTGTAGGATGCTGTTGAAAGAGAAATCTCAACAACAATGCTTAGGTCACGTGCTAATATTTTTATTACATAACTAAAGCCCTATACTAAATATCTTATTATTTTTTATTATCAGAAATCTTAAGCCAATATATATATATATATATATATATATATATATATATATATATATATATATATATATATATATATATATATATATATATATATATATATATATATATATATATATATATATATATATGTATGTATGTATGTGTGTGCGTGCTCAAACAAATTGAGATATGAAGGTATTTCTGTAAGTCTTTAATGGCAAAAGATCCGAACACTTTGGGGGAAGTCGAGTATTATGTGTGTGAGTACAGTCACATAAATCACACCTTAAGTAGTTGTTGCGTTGGTCTTTAGGACAGGAACATTATAAGTGTGGAACAGATAAATTGTACAGGTTATTTTAGACTAGAGAGATGGTATTAAATTAAGGATTTGCAATTCGTCAATTGAGAGTTTTCTTTTCAATTATACTTGAATTATGAAAAAGTATAGCTTTCAAACTTAAAATGTATTGCCGGGGAGAGTTTAATAAGGCAATTTTATAAATCTAAATATTGTAGCAAGCATGTATGTATATAATGGTTTCACACAATTCATATGATTGATTATATTAATAGAACACGTTTTCTTCTTCATGTCTAAGTCATTGAATAAAATGATATTAATGATTTTTATTTATTGTGTGAAAGATAAAATTTAATAATAATTTATTTTTTGAATGACTGAAAATATGCTATGTGCATTTTTGTGTGACATGCACTTAATAACATGATATAATTTCCTTTCAAGTTGAAAATTTGTATCACGTATTAAAGTTCTATTAGTTAGAGAATTTGGTTCAAATTTTTAACACATTAGGGTTTCAGATTATGTGAAATATATAGTTCAGCCTTTTCCAAAACTGTACTGTAAACACCAGTGTACTGTAACAACACCAGTGTACTATAACAACTAAACACCAGCGTACTGTAACAACTTAAATTTCCTACCGCACAGTTATACTCCTCAGTTAAGCGTCATTAAATATTTGTTAATTAGCTAATACTTTTTAAATTGAGAAACAAAATTAGAAATTCTTAAGACATTTGATTTAAAAAGTTAAAGATTATTAATAATTTAAACATCAATTTCAAGTTGATCCATATAAGTCTAAACGTGTAACTTTCAAATTTTGAAGCTTATATTATGACTCATTTAAAAGCATGACATTTTTCTAAATACAAATTGTGTTAGTGTCAAATTAAATAAAATTTGAACGCATCCTTCGAAACCACCAGCACGTAAAATTCTCAATAAACATAAAGTCATGTAAATTACTGCAATAAGCAACCCATTATTAATGAAACGAAACAGAAAATAAAAAAATAAAGATGACTGCTTGGATTAATTAATCGTAGCAATACCCATACCAGCTAGAAAGACTTCCGTTTAAAAACCAGAGGAAGCAATCACCCACCGCTTGAAGCAGCAAATTGTAATCTAAAATGGCAGCTTTGGGTGCCACTTAGACAAGAGTTGCAGGGATTTTTCATGAGCTTTGTTCTTCCGGAAACATTTAATTGGATAAATCAGTTAGCATTTGAGTGCCCTAGATGTGCCACAAAAAGGCTTTCTGTGTAAAGTTTTGATTAACCAATATGCTTCTGAGGAAAACAAGATTTCGAAATTATGCGTGTTTATTGAGTTTTTTAAGCAAGTAAGTGCTTGTTTTCTTTTAGTAATTAGGAATTAAAATATTTTATATTTGCTAATTATGTTTTAATAATAAGCATGAGCATTTTCAATTAAGTTAAGTATCCAATAGCTAAACCATAAGTTGGTAGCTTGAAAAGTAAACAATAAAAAATTCAAGCAATTTTTTTAAAAATATTTCTAATCAATTAGCCATCCTTTGTATGCTCTTTATATAATATTAGGAGGCTTTCCATGCATGTTTGATTAATGTTTATGTTTTTGAGAAAATCAAGTATTAGTTTTATTATAATTGTTATTGTTATTTTAAAGTCGGAGATATTTATTTTTTCAAATTTAGAGCTGACTAAAATTGTACTCATATACGTTTTTGGAGGAGAAACTAAAATTTTGATTACAAAAGTTTGAAGTAAACATAACTAATCATAAATTGTTGAAAATATTAACTATGGTGACGGCATTTTGATTTGGAAAAATTTATTTTCATTGTTAGCTTGTAAAATTGTTTTTTTATTTTTTATTTTTATTTTTCCCTTATAACTGCCATACAATTCAAATTAATCTTTTTTGACAAAATTAAATTTTAACTTATTTAATTACTCTCAAAATACTTACATATGTTTCTGAAAGACCTCAACTAAGCCTATAGTTTTTATAGAGAATGTTCAATAAGAAAATCTCCCAGAGTAAAATCCTTCAAAAGAGATAATGGTTTTATGCATGACTGGTTTGATTTCCAAACTATTCGACAAAGATCTTTTAAACTGTCTAAATACCGAATCAATTTTGGAACAAAATATTTTATTCTATTCTAAATATTTTAATAAAAATTAACTAATAACAAAATTAACGAATAGAGAAAATTAAATTCGCTCAACCAATTGTCACATAAATTCTTTCGTAATCAAAATCTTTCTTTCTTAATTAAAAAAAAATATTGAATCAAATTAAATAAGAAACAAATAAGTAAATAATTTTAATATGATTCAAACCTAGATTAAGTATATTGATTTTTTATATTGAATTGTATCATTTATATTCCTCTTCAGTGACTTAACCACTGAGCCATGATAACTCAGTGGTTAAAGTACGGATCTGTTATTGCAAAGAACCGGAGCTCGATACTCATGGCTCGAATTCCATCTAGCCGCAGATCAATGGTCACCAACTTTTTTGGAAGATAAAGTGAGCAATGCTAGTCACATCGCCAGAATCATGCCATTGGTCACGGAATTATAGAGCTTTCACTTACGTGACACCATGGCCAACAACAGGCTGTTGTGATAAAGCTTTTTCCTTAATCTTTTGGAAAACTAAATGCTATGTACTTTACTAAGCACTATATTTTTATATATATATTAATATTTTTAAAGCGTACTGTATTAAAACCTTTAAAAAAAGTCAATCTTTTTTTTCCTTTTTTTTTGCATTTCTAGATTGATATCTAAAGCATCTATATAATAAACCAATTTTACTTGCAGATTTTTTTTCTATAGTTTTCGTTATGTTTGAAAATGAAAATCCTTATTAAAATTTTTAAAGTAGTAGCACGTTTTTCTGATAATAATTGTAATTCTTCATTGGATACATTGACCAGTAAAAGTAATTGGTAAACAGTATAAGCATTTAAAGAAAGTATGGCGTAAATATTTAAAAATAGCTGTGAAAATAGGATTTACAGACGAGAAAACTTGTCGACGAGTATCTAAGCTTGGGCTAGGTTTATCGACAAAAGCATTTCCCTTGCGTAGCCTTTGCTTTTTATTAGAAGATTTTCATAGCGAGTTTTTGAAGTATTATTTATGTTATTCATGCTGTTACAAAGCAGATTTTTATTTATCAATTCATTTCTTCAAAATATATGTTCTAACTAAAAAGTAATGTTCTTGTGGAAAATGGTAAGTTTTCATAATTTGTTTTCTATGATGGTTTACCTTTTTTTCTGATGAGGACGCTTAATGCGTTTAAGGGATATTATTTATTATGTTTTCCCACTTTTGGTTGCTCATTCATTTCTAAAATAAAAATAATAACTACAATTATCAAGAATACCTTGTTAGTTAATTAGTAAAAAGAGTAATATTTATGAATAAATCTATTAAAATATAAATGGTATTTTTTGGATCAAGGAATTCAATTAAAATTTACTGATCCATATATATTTTTTTCCTTCATTTTAAAGCAACTTAAATATTTTGCCAAAATTACTTTGTTTAGAAGTTAAATATCTGGGCAGTATGTTACAATGATTTGTTTGCGTACCAGATATAACTTCATTTGAAAAAAGAATACCTAGTATTTTAAAAACCCTAATGTGATTTGATTATTGATTATTTTTCACATTATTTATCACATTTGATTATTTTTCAGAGAATTGAATATCACAACTATTTCTTTAAGCCAGAGCTGTAAGAGTTTAAGCCCAAATTTTTAGAATATGTGTATTATTAATGTAGTGCTACATGGAAAAAGCTTTAAAAACAAAATAAATAACATTTTTAAAAATAAATGTTGAAAATAAAAAAATTGGCATTACACTTTTACTTCACCAATCAAGTTTAGTAGAAAACTTTGATGTAAAAACTTTAGCAAGATCAGAATGTATCTGAAAAATAAATTTAAATTACCCGCATAAAATGTCCATTAATTGCATACTAAAATGTGAATTAAGAGTTTTTAAAAGCTCAGCATCCTGAAATATATACTATATTATAATATATTTTTTTTGCTTACATATATCGTGTAGGGTAATTGTGTTTCGAATTACTGAAAACTACTTATTAAAATGTATTTTTAGCATATACATTATAATATAAATGATTTGTAAATAGCACTAAATATTTTGGTGTTTTTTTGAAAGAGTACTTATTTACTAATTTACACATCAATCTCAAAATGCATGTTAGTAATACTATCATATATAAGTAATGCTCTAATATATTAGTAATACTATAATATATTAGTAATATAATTAATAATAGAAATGGGTAAGTAATTTTTGTTTGTGCTTTATTTTGCACTAAATTTCTTTTTAACAGTTATGAAGTGTTTTTCTGTAATAAATGATATACATTTAAGATAGATATAAACGAATAAATAAACGAAGGATACACAATTTACAAATAAGTTCATACAAAAGTAGAATTAAGAAGTATAGTTAAAAAAAAACATGATAATTTTAAAACATTAACAAAAATGTTTATATTCACCATATTGTCCAACTTCCTACTAACATGAAAATTTCAAGGGATTATATGTAATTTTTTATTATTTACTTTTCAAAAATATAGCGAAATTCACAATTACAATTCTTTAAATTTTAAAACTTTAGGGTTAGAATATCTTTATAATAAGCTATTGATAACAATTTGAATAAATTTGTTCTTGTTTATTATGTTAATTTAAAATAACTAAATGAGGATTTAGTAATTGTATAAGTTAACCAAGTCAAAGATTATATTGAAATCTTAGAATTTGTAAAATAATAACGACTGGCTGAAACAAACATAATAATCTTAAAACATCAACAAAAATGTCTATATATATCATATTGTCCAACTTCCTACTAACATAAAAATTTCAAGGGATAATACGTGATTTTTAATAATTTATTCTTAGGGATTACAACGAAAATCACTGTTATAATTCTTAAAATTTTAAAACTTTAAGGTAGGAATATCTTTAAATTAAACAATTGATAACAGTTTGAACAAAGTTCTTGTTTATTATATTTATTTAAAATAACAAAATAAGGATTTAGTAATTGTATAGGTAAACAAAGTCAATGCTTATGTTTAAATGTTAGAAAAAATAGAAGTTGACGTAAAAAATACACCGAATAAGTATTTTAAAGAAAAGTTTCAAATAGCAATGTTTCTCACTCCTTATGCATAATAATGAAAGGGTTAATACATTTGAAAATGCCGACAACTAATTTAAAAAGTAACAGTGCTTAAAATTTCATTTTGATAATATTATGTATGTATTCATAGTAGTGAATTTAGTTAAAAAAATTTAAAAATATTAAGCAACCAATTTATGGTAAGAGAACAAAGTCAAGTGAAATAATTTAAATTACCTGCAATTTTAATTAAGAGGAAATTTTTTTAACAATAATTTATCAGTTATTCTTCATTGCATGTAGATGCATGTAGTAAATTTCTCTTTTCAAACTTTGTCTAAATTTTATCGGTATAAAGAGTGTCTGAGCAACAAAATTTTGAGAAAGTTTTTCACTCTAAAGAAAAATCAGAGAAGCTATCTCTCAAAATCAATTAATATTAGGAGAAGTTTTTAATGAATTTCCCTCGCATTACTTCAAATTTTTCAATTTCACGGTATTGAATTATAATTTAATATAAAAAGAAAGGAACAAGCCAAATGAAAAGTTTAATAGCTTTTGCTGTTAGAAATAAACACTCATTACCTTCTCAATTTCAGGATGGAAAGAAAAACA
Organism: Parasteatoda tepidariorum; assembly: GCF_982258835.1. NCBI lineage: Eukaryota > Metazoa > Arthropoda > Arachnida > Araneae > Theridiidae > Parasteatoda > Parasteatoda tepidariorum. The sequence continues at coordinate 30,771,841 of NC_141765.1, read as the reverse complement.
AGTATTAAAAGATGTTTCAAGATGAGGGAATGTAATTAAAACAGGATTGAAGAAAGCAGAAAAGAAAAGAGCAAATAATTAGAGAAATTTTTAATTCTCAAAATTCCTTTTCTCTCTCTCTCTCTCTGTATTCAAGTATCGGCTTTAAAAGGTCCCGCCTTACTCTGTTCAATATTCATGATTCTGAAGTCGTGACAGTAGAACTAAATAAAAATCCTCGGTCCCTTGCGATCGAAAATGCTTCTTTAGGGCAGTAAATCGCTTCAGCTCCATAAGAACATTGAAAAGTACCCCGTAATCGAGTTCAGAGTAGGATAATCGGTTTTAAACTCAGCCGGATGGCTAATTTCATCCACTGGTGGTTCAGGAAGAAAACTCAAAGAGGTTAGAAAGCAACTCGAGTTAATTGAATACTCGTGGATCGAAAATTTCAGGAAATATGTTCACGAAAACAGTGGAGATAACGCTTTTTCCAGCGCTTCTCCGGAAATTATGTAATTTATGCGATGGATAATTTACCAGCGATGCGCAAGCAGAATTTTTTTTGAATAAAACTTTTTTTTACCCTTTCCGTATTGATAATGGTTTATTAAGGTAATTAGCATTATTCGCGTATTTTACATATCTCTTTCTCCGTGAAAATGTAATTAGCAACTCAATTTCTAATACGGCTACATTCTCGACTATGCGTGCACGGGAATCTGTTTAAATATGCATATATTATGCACGCAGACTTTGAACACACGGCACTACCTCCTCAGTACCCGGAATAATTAATAATACCGCCACCTTTCTCTGCAAGCGATAGTTAATGAAACAGCTACCTACTCTAAATTCATATTCTATATATTTTCCATCAATGTTTCGTGGGGCAAAATCAATTAGTTAATCGTAAATAATGCCAGTAGTAAAAATATTATGTGGGTTATGTCTTGTTCCATATCAAGCGGTTTCCTGTTTTCTTCCTATCAAAGAGATTTGCATTGTTTAGCAAAGAGAAAAGTTTCGATCAATGCTTGTCCTAACATGCTTCAAGAAGTCTTGTTTCCTCCGCGAAACCAGGAGGGAAAAAAGCAAACCGGATAAGCAGTTTTCAAATAAATATTTGAGAAAGATCTTATTGTTTTCTTTTTATTCTTAAAGGTAACTTTATATCTGAGGAAGATATGAAATCAGATTTAGGTGTTTAAAGGTATATTATGAGTTGAGGGAGCTTTGATTAATGTTGTTTTAATCAACAGTTATTCAGAGCATATTCTATAAACTCGATTACCTAAAACTTCTTTGCAAATTTATTCAAACATTAAGAAAAATAAATATAATAAATATGCAAAATAAATATAAACAAAAGCAAAATAAACATGAAATTATTAATTAGCATAAAATACAGTCTTTGTTCCTATTTTTGCATGGATAGTTTAGGTTAGTTAGGTAAGATTAGTTAGGTAATGGTTGTATGCAAATTTGCTATGCATAATCATGAGTTATAGATGTTGATTTTGCAAGTTTTTTTTTAAATAAAAATTTATGATATTTTAACTGCATATTTTTAAATGATAATTTATGATGGTATTAAATGCTTGGAAATTCAGGACTCATCATTGATGGACATTTCTTCAGATGTTTCAAAATTAAAATTTAATTTCACAATAACAACTCGCTCGTTTCAATTCGAAAACAGATTTATTTGCGTTTTCTGTCAAAAACTAATAATAACGATTTCTTTCAATTCAATAGTGTATTTATATTTTATTAATTGTATATATCATTAAACTTAGTGAAAAATTAACACATTTGTATGAATTTCGCATGATAAATTTTCTCATTATTATGTTTGCATTATCATTATATATCTTTGCAGTAGCTGTTTGACATAGATTTGCATCTAATAACTGAAGTTACAATTTTTTTTGTGATTGGGGGCTCTTTCTAATTTAAGATCGAAATTAAATATTTTAATGCTACTTAATTTAGAATTAAGAAAAACAATTAAAATAAACTTAGTTCAGAAAAAAACACTCATCGATTGTAAAACAATAAATAAATTTTAAAATTAATTTTTCATTAGCACGAATATTTAAAGAGACTAAATTTTTTTATTTTCGCTATTAAATACAAGTAGTTCTTTCATGCAATGATGCTAGAATATTTACTTGATTTTTCAAAATGATGGAAGATAGCTTTAATTTTACTATTTATTGTATACGTGGCTGCGTCTCGTTCATTTCACATCCTTAAAGTAAAAAGCAGAATATGTATTAAGTAAAATATTTATTTTGATTAAAAATTTTAATGGTTTTTCGTTACAAACAAACTAATGAGTTTAAAGCATATATGAGACGCAATTAGGTACTCATAGCTCAATTAATTACAAAGACAATTATTTTATAAGGATAATTACTCTGCATACTTTTGAAAGTTTGAGAGAGATTTTAAAAAGGGGTTTCTTGTTGTGGAGAGGGTGGATTTTTTTTAAAAAAAATTAAAGAAGGAGGGGTAAATATTTTCTTTTTGTTCTTTAATTGAAAAATATAACAATGTCTTCTATTTTTATTAAAAAAACTGTCAAATTAATGTTCGTTTAAGTAGGTAAAATAACATCTAAAGAAATTTGGATATTTTAATTTCGATATCAACAAACAAACATATGTATGCGTAATTTATTTGTTCCATTTTTAGTTTATTAATTATAATTTCATTTTTTTAAATGCTTTGAAAATGAAACGAAATCTCAAAGAGGAACTGATGATGTTTGCCCTGTAAGAAACAAATTAATTTAGCACATACTCAGACAAAAGTCATAGTGCCTTGCGCAGCAAAATAGTATTTAAAAACAATTCAATTGGAGAAATTTATCTTTAAATTTTTGAGAATAAAGTTCACTTTTTATGATTAGAGTAAGTTATGGTTTACAAATTGGTTCTTCTATGAGTGTGTTAAAATGAAATAGGCTTTCGTCGAGTGGTCTGAGTGCAGAAAAAAAACTTCTGATTAATATATAATCAATACACTAAAATGCAAAATTATTTGCAAACTACAAAGATGCAGATTGTTATAAAAAATCTTAAAACTAAAGCTATGGTGTTTTTAATATTTTAAACTGAAGTTTACGTTTGAGTTTCATTTACAAACAAAGCAGTTAGACTTGAAGTTTAAGTTTGGTAAAATAGAAAGCAAACTTTATATTTAAAAGGGAAACAAATCTTTACTAACTCAGTTACAAATGTAATCATTTCAAGATTGTAATAAGAATTAAGTGCAATATTGTTTAAAGTTTTTTTAAAAAAAGTCTAAAATTTAGTTTTAGTTTTCACCTTCGACCTTCTTTAACGCTTTTATTATTGCAGTTATTTATATATTCATTTGTTGAAAAGATTGCGATCACAAGTATAGAACGAATGCAGATATCAGGAAAATAAATTTTAACGTTGAAGACATTAAACAACTGAACCGATTAAACATTAAGCAATGGAAAGCAACAAATCCCCCGAAACTACAAAGCTCAACATAAAAGATGGGAAGAAATTAATAGTTTTTTAGGTATGATAATGAAAAAAAAAAAAACAAATTTGATACACCAGTCAAATTTTTAAAGTATTTTATAAAGAAAAACATTGATTTCTGAATATTTTGTCAAATAAAAGGTTTAATAATGCACATGACACCTTAAATATTTTATCGAGTGTTACTAAAATAGATTTTAAATATTATAATTTTGTAGCACAGAGTTTAAAAAATGAAACTGTTGATAATAAACCTCTTTAACGTCTGAATTGGAGTACGATGCCTTAGTGCCTAAGTCACTGAACTGTCATTGTGAAGAACTGAGATTCGATCCCAAATCATGGCTTGGAGCCCATCCAGCTTCAAATATGTGGGTACAAGATAGTCAGGTTAGTAATGGAGACCTGTGCGCAATGTTGACCATATTGTTACAATGATGCTGCTGGTCACGAAATTGTTGACTCTTAACCTCTATGACCCTCCTGGCCTACAATAGGCTGTTTCAGAAAAGCTTTTGTTTTAATATCTAAATTAAAGAATGTCGGATAAGGGACTGTAATTTAGGTTATTTAAGATATTGGTCTCTAGAAATTCAAAAACCAGAAAGCTGCTTCTTAACGTAATTGTACATTAAAGCTAGGCAAACTTTATTCACATTTGACCATAATATGCCTCTAATCCTGGAAAATAAGGGTATTAAAATATCACGGCAATTTTTAATTCAATATAAGTGCCTTTCGAAACATTTGCAACTATTAAAATTATACTGTTAAAATTAATTATGAAAAGAAGCATAATCATTAAAATTATATAAACTCAACATTTTCATATTTGAAAAAGACTAATGCCACAATTTTTTTTTCTCATTTAAATTTACTCGTTTGCTGAAATGATTTCAAACTTAGAATTGAAGTATGAACAATTGATATAAGCGCAATACTACATCTTACTTTATTCGGGAATGCTTATTTTAAAGGAAATAAAAGAAGTTACGCGATAAAAGATTTTATTCCACTGAGTATAAAGAATTTATGCTTCAAAAAGTCGAAAACTAATACTCTTTTAGAGAGTAAAATCCCCCTTAATAAGGCAAAAAGAAGACCAAAGGTAAAAACATATATTTGTCTCCTTTACACCATTTTTTCATCTCTCTTTTATAAGATATAAAATAGAGAAAAACAAATCCGAATAAGAACATTTCATAAATAGAGGGTATGAAAGGCGTTATGCCAGAAAAAGCTATGGCGGACTCGAGCATTAGCGGGCAAACTCGTTGACAAATTTGTCCCGAAGAGCAATGGTGTAAAGCAGCAAATGCAAAATGTACACGACACTGGGGAATGAGAATATATGAGGAGTAGAATTCAGGGGGAGCTCGACGTAGCGGAACTAAAGCACTGCCGTACCTATCCAGTTAATGTAAAGGCGATGACAGATACACTCAAATCTTTCAAGGGGAAAGAAGAAAAAAAATCAGCTACCCGTCACTGATTTAGTCCCATTCCGCATTATTTTTCAGGTTGACATATTAACGGTCAACGACTGTAAGATACAAAACGAAAGACTTAGTATTGTTCTGAAAACATTTTTATCTCCGCTTTGTGTTATTTTAAGACACAAAATGAGCTTTTGACGTTCTGGCGTAAGACGAGCGGGAAGAAAATACGTTCGCCAGGCAGTGGCAGTGTGAATCTGTCAACAGTTCTGATACCTGTTGCACTTCAGAGGAAATGTTTTTCATGTATTTTTCTATTTTTTTTTATTATAAATGACAGGACAGGAAAGTTGTATGGGAAATCAATCATTTATATTTCAACGATTATTTTCAATGAACCATAAAATTCAAAGCATAAGGATTTATTTGGTGGAATTACGGGATTTATTGCTGCCGTAAGAAATTTATTTTAAAAATTTCTCTAAAGTCTGTAGAAGTTTCAAGTAACACTTATTCTAAATTATGTATAAGTTCCGAGTCCTGAAATATCTGCCTCGATATATTATATTAGTGCTTAGTAAAATTAGGTGCTTATATAATAAAGTATATAATAAGTTTTGTAATAGGTTTTTTATAAAATAATTCAAGCATTTTAAAAATTTTAAATTAAAAATAATATGTTGTATAGAAAAATATCATTGTATTTGATATTAAATCTTTTTTTCTATCAAAACAGAAATCAGATAATTAAAATGAGCTAAAAAAAAAGAAAAACTTATAAAGGTAATTATAGGTAAGTAGAGATGTAAAGGTGAAATAAAAGGTAAATACAGGGTGGCCATAAAAAACTTGGCTTACTTATAGACTTCTGGCAGCCGATCGGGATAAGATTTCAGTTATTGTTATTCAGAGATTCTGGCTAAAGATTCTGAGAACGGTAGCAAAGGGGCGCTCATGGTTACTGTCATTGGTACAGACATTCGACATTTTTGAATGGAAGCACCCATTTATTTGCGTCGCAAAATGTTCAGCGCACGCAAAAATCTGAAGCAGTGTTAGAGCGGGAGACGTATTAAAAAAAAAACGAACGAATAATGAAATTTATATTTGGCAGAGTCAAGACAACAATCACAAAATAACGTTTGCCAAATATTGAACCCAGAAAACTATAAAAATTAAATATTGGGGTAGAAATATTAGTTTTCAGAAGTTCGTGCGTGCCGACGAAATGACTCAGCCAAAGGAAGTACGGGGGAATTGATAAAACTCTCGGGTTGTAAAACTCTTTTATCGAAATGTGATGAATAATACGAAATACTTGCGTGTTTACTGTCGAGATCATCGTCAAACACATGGTCCATATTCCCCTCAAGTTTCACCTTATTTAATAAACAAATTCAAAGAAACTGGAGGCACCTGTGATAGACATCGATCTAGACGACTAACTGTTACCGAGGAAGCTGTTATGAAAGTGCATCAAATACTGACTTCAGAATAGAGACGAACAGCAAGAAGTACCACTCGTGTATTGGGTATATCGGAATTAATAGTTTTAAAGCTACTTCACATGGTTTTATACCGAAGCTAGCGGATCCAAATGTTGGACGCGGGTGACCACCTACTATATATTGACATTGCGAATCAATCTTTTGTCCGTAAAAGGCTCAGGCTATGTTGCAAAATAACGTCATACCAGAAAGGCTGCAGTAAAATGCAAATAATGACTGAATGAATGGATGCATAATGGTGCACATCCACATAATGCAACGCCTTTTCCTGAGAGTCCCTTAACAGCATTTTGGCAATCGTGTCACCTTGCACCACTTTCGTGACCTCTGTGATTCCCCGATCTCACTCCTATGAAATTCAGATTCAGGGGATATTTCAAATCTAGAATGTACATGGGCGATCCACAAACTTTATCGGATTTGAAATGTCCGATTAAACGTTATATTGCAAAAATCTTTCAAGCTAAATTAAGCTTAGCTTTTTTTTATACAGTCTTCCGTATGCTATTTGTAACTGTCCGTGATGGCACCAACATAGAAAATTTGCAATTCAAATAAACTTTTCTTCTAATTCGATCAGTCTTGTTATTAGTGATTGTTGTCTTTTGTTTCTCTAATATTCAAATTTTCTCCGTACGCCACGCTTGTGTTTTCTTTCGGTTGTACCCAAAGCTTTTGTTATATTTATTACAAACTACAATCAAACTTGATTACGATAAATGATTTGGACATCTATTATTTATTTTAAGAAGCTTTATTCTGAATGAGATGTTTAAAAATAGGAATTGTGATACTGAAATCATTCACTATATTTCCATCAACATTATAAAATAATATTTTACAGGAAACAGCATTGCAAACTTTCTTTTTTATGATTTTGTAAGAGATGCGTTTAAATAAAATTAAATATGTCAGAACTATCTATATCTTGCTTTTGTAAGCATTTAGAAAGATGTTTTACATTTTGGGCACTATAATTTTATTTAATTTTGACAACTGATTTGTAGTCAGAACCTTTATCACTGATTATTTCCTTCGGTTTAGGTGGTTTCTATGAATCTAACCAAGATCTAAACTGGCGCCACACACACGCATTATATATATATATAACGTAAAATTGGGGTAAAAAAAAAGTATAAGTACATTTTTTGAGAATTGACACTTTCGAAATGAACTACTATAGAAAATGCGTAATCTTTAATTGTTTTATACTTCTAGATGCCCTCTATTTATTTGCTATTGTCTGGTAATTTGTTTTATATTTTACATTCTCAAATGTTGCGTAGTTTTTATGCTTTTAAACTCTTCATCAGTGGTTGGTATTCCTCCGATATTTTTTACTCATCTTCATCATTTTCATCTTTATCGTCGGGAGTAGGCACTAAATCAGATATTGAAAAGTAAAGGAATGTTTGTTGCCGTCGGTATACACGTCATTGACTTCGAAAATTCTTCAAATATGCAATTTTATTCCGAAGGTTCAATGTTGCTGTTGGATAGCTAGAAGCAATTAACCCCGAGAAGCTTCACTAAACCCACGTGTAATGCATTTTGATTGACATAGTATAACACTGTAGAAATCAAATTTAGAGTTTCCAGAACACTTATTTCTGGTTTTGAAGTATCTCGCTGGTCACCGGAATCAAGAAAACGAAATTATTACCTAACCAGTTGTTTAGTGTAATGTTATTTAATGATTTTATATTCCCAGGATTTAAAGTTTGAAGCTTGCTGGAAGAAATTCCACTCACAAATTATACATTTTAAGCTCCTATATTTCTTTTTAAACACCTATACAGTTTTTGAAAAAGTTATTGCATGATATTTGATGGTATGATATTGCTGTATCATGTTTATTGTTAATTAACGCATGCACTAATTTTTGAATTGTATGCTTTACGAAGTTATATATTTATTAATAAGTCGTTAAAATAAACATTTATGTGAAGCTGGTTTACGTGGAGAAAAATATTTATAGATTTACGTTCTATTCAATTCCATTTGCAATCGTCATATCAACTATCTGACTGATCTAATTAATTGCATGTTTCTTTCAAAATATTTGTCAACATAAATAAAAATTAATTACTTTTTGAACAATCTTCAATATATATATATATATATATTAAAAAATCAATTGTATATTATCTCAAAGAACAAAATGAAGTGCATATCATTAGACATAAATTATTCCCCCAATTTCGCATAATGATTAAGAGCTGAATACCGTTCTCTTTTTAATTACAATAGATCCTAATTGAAGGAGATTCCGAAAAAAATGTTAGTACAAAACATTTTATAATTATCATCTTCTATACCACTTCTGATAGAAAGTTCTGAACTTTATTTTTTTTGATGCATACAGAAATGTAAAAAAAAAATAGTCTTTATTTAAAATTTTTATTTCAAATCTCTTTCAGAAATAATTTTACCTCCATTATTTTCAAAATGAATTTTTCTATTTATACGTTTCATTACTTTAAATTGAAGAGTAATTATTTTCATTGAAAACTTTTCATATAGCATCGTAAAAGTAGTCATTTATCGCCAAATATGAACAATTCTTCACCACAAAGAGCTTATTGAAGAAACCTTAGAAACCTTTGAGAATAAAATTATATACTTAATTTGAATATGATTTGTTTTTATAATTAGTTGGGTTGTTCTTAACGAAGCGCGGCGCTTTTCTATGTGTTTCCGAACTTATGTCCTCTGAGTCATTAAATGAATTCAAAATATGTATTTCGCTTTTTTTTCTCCTGTCTTTGCTTAGGCCGCTAGCACTCACTAATGCACTAGTAGTGTTTGGCTATATCCTAAGAGGAAGACCAAGTGATATAGTGCAAGTTAGAGCTATCCTTTTGATGAATCTAATTTATGTACTTCAAGACCACCGTCTTACGGAAAGAATTAGGCGGATGCCTTTGATATTTACAAACGAATTCAAAGGATACGCAAAAAAGAGCAAGAATTTAGAAATTTTGTATAATAATTGAAGGAGAAAAAAAAACAAGTATACTATTTATGCATTTTTAAGCAGATATGTAGTGGCGAAGTATTTTTATTTCTTATGTTTTTCTTTTACTTTTTTTCTTAACATTAACAAACATCTTTGAGACTTTTTAAATTTTTTTTTCTGAAATAAATAAAAGCTCTAAGCAAGAACTACAAATCTTGCATTTTATTATATTTTTGGTATACGATGAAAAAAACTTTTCAGCAAAATAACCACACTGCACACTGCTAAAAATTTCTCGGAAAAAATGGTTAAATGAAAATTTACTCAATTGTTATTCTACTAGGGCTACTTTTTCTAAGTAAGGGCCGTTTTGTTGAGTACGTTAGTAGGTGACGCAGGCGTTGTAACGAGTGCCTGCGTCGCGTCACGTCCCGTCATTCCTTGGGAACAACTGTGCTCATTTACAGTTGCATGTTTAAAATATTCAAGTTTAGCATATCACCCGCCGCGTATGAAGTACGTTCAGTGATGCGTTTTTAGTCAGCAAAAAAACTTGTCTGCTGTATACCTTCACCGGTTAATTTGTGAAGCTTACGAAGCTTTCTACTGGCATATTGACAGGAAAGCTCGCGCTCCATGACACTGACGAAAAGTTTCCAGTGTCCCGAACTCCAAAATTTGTGACCCAGGACTATTAGAATTGTATACTCTAATTCCCGCATAAATGGCAGCAACATAAAGCTGCTTAACAGTTCCAATGTCCAGTTAAATTTCTTTCTCTCGGTTCTAAAACAATGGTTGTTGTAAATTGTTAAAAAACCGTATAGTTTTGTGTTCATAATTTTTTAACTATACTAGTTGAAAATGGTTTCAAAGCCATGAAGATAGAAAATGTTCTTTGCCGTAAACTATACCGTTATGTGGATGGACAGACTGTTGATGGTTATTTTATCGTAAATTTAGAATGAAAATTCTAACAGTGTAATGACATTTCTAGTAATAAAGACAAAAATATTCGATATTTATTCCATTCATTTGGCATTGTATCCGTTCATATAGTAACGGCTTTCTCGAAATTCTGGTCTTAAAGATTAAAGTTCTTATTGCAGCACAGTTAGTAAAATATGCAAAACTTAAAAGTAAATTTTGCCGAATATATGGTTTTTATGCTGTAAGGTTTCAGAATACCACATTTACCCAATACCACATTTACCACATTTACCCAACCTTATCAAACATTATAAAACGATATTTTATTACTAAATTTCATACCGAAGCGCTTCGTTAAAAATTACCGAGCTTTTCGGCGTTCCCATAGAGTTAGGAACGTGGTATATTTTACCACATTCTGGTAGTTTTGACCATAGATGTAGAATCAAAATATGAATTTCTTACAGAATTGATCAATCTTTGTGTTTAAGAAAACTAATTGCGAATTTTGATTTTTTTGAATGAACTACAAATTTTACACGTCATTACATATATTAAGAAATCAAATTGTTTCATCTTAGTTTGTTAAAAAACAATTGAATCAAGTGTCAATTGTTGCTCATGAGTATAAAAACTGCAACATTTTTCTGGAATATTAAAATTATACACTATATCAGAATTATCAAACAATCTGCTTCTAGCCATAAAACGTAAAATGCAGAACGTAGTCAAATTACAGGTATATTTAATAGCAAATTTCTCCCAACACATGATCTAGGCAAATTTCTCCCAATACTAGATCCAGGAGTTCCCTTGTCTTCTGGATTGGGTTCAAAATTAGAAGGTCACGAAGTTGAACATTAGTAGTCGTAAACCCAGATATTCGACTGTTCAACGACGGTTATAAAATAAATAAAAACTTATAATTTGCAGAAAATCTCAAATGCAAGTTTTGAAAACATGAAATATTTGAACACATGAAAATACTTTCTGTTTATTTCTAATTCTCTAAAATAAAATTTTTTGAATCCCTGTAGGTATAATAATAGATTTTTTATGCAATTTATGAAAAAAGATGAACCGTGTTTCAGATTTCGTTATTCTATCGACATTAATTTCAAACTCAAAAACATTTATCTTCAACATATTCGAAATATACCTCTTTTGGTGTTGTTAAACTTAAATTTAAATTCTCAAAAGAAAATTGCATTTCAATTATGAAATATGCATAATGTAACTGTCAAAAAAATTACAAATAAAAATTAATTTTTTTTTTAAAAAATGAAATGTTTGTTTGAAAATTAAACATATAATTCTACATATAACGTATCAGTTATTTAAAAAATAGAAAACTAATATTTGAAAACTAATTCCCTACATTCTTTTTCTCTTTCTCTAATCATAAAATGAATTTTCATTTTTTATAGTAAATTAAAGCTTATTTATTTATTTATAGATGTAATTAACCATTTTTTATGAATCTCTATAGATTTATATTAAACTTTTACTAATGGAGTTAACAGGAATCATTTCTTTCCTTCACTAATTGGTTTTACTAAAAATGTCATTAAGGTTATGGTTTTTAATTCATCTATTGTCTGTGTTATTAGAAACATACTATCTCAGTTTGTTTTTAAAAACAATTAGTGCTAATTCTAATGGACATTCATTTATTTTCCCCATGCTCTGATTTAATACTGTCTGGTTTTTCAATGTGTTTTGCAATATATTTTTAATATTTTAAGAAAAAAATTTGTAAAACTTGCTTAATAATATATCATAATAATTAAATTTTTTAATGTTTAAAAATAACAAATAAAATAACAAAGTATTATCAGAAAACAAACGCTTCAATTTGCTTGGTACTTATCAGTCAAATGTGCTGTTGAAAAATTTCCAACTATCATTGCCGCCTGTGATGCCTAATTAATTCTGATGCTGGGATTGTAACAATAGATAATAGGTGTTTTGGTAATAGGAACCTAATATTTTAATATAGGCAATAGGCACCTAATATATTAATATAGGTAACCAATATAGGTTCCTAATATAGTTACTGTTAATGATTAGATTTTTCACAGCCCAAATTAATTGAAAAGTAAATGGAACGGAAAGTAAAATAAATCTTCAGAAACTAGCGGAAACTATGAAATTTATTTTACTTACTATGTTAATTCGAAAATTAGTCCGGTAATAAAAGCAGTTATTTAGAATTTGTTATTGATCTAAATGATATTGATGTAAAATAATTTGTAGGATATTGCCAGTGGAAGTAGTAAATTGCGTAACTGATGCAAAATTTATGAAAATGGCAGAATAAAATAATTTTCCCCTTTAAATTAAGAAGCAATTTAAAAATACTATAGATTTAAGATATAATAAAATGGTTATTTATAAAAAAAATGCCAGTTAATTTAAAATTTACGAAAAATTTGAGAAAGAAATCTGTAGCCTGTATCATACCATTCAAGAACTAGTTTTCTGCAGTAAGAATTACGTAAAAAATCAGTAATCAGATTTTTTTCTCCGTATAATCTGTTGTTTCAACGGATTTTCAGCATATGGGACTAAGCTATTTCCGTGAATGTTATGAGGTAAATCAATACTTGCACTAGATGTGAATAATTAACGTTTGGCTCAGGCTATGAACTGCGCAGTTTGGTGATTTTTAGTGAGAATGTGGTTTCACTTTCCAGACGTTATATCTATAGTCTGCTCACCAGGAGTTGGCACTTGGCTCCACCTCCTCGGACGAAGAGTTCATTTCAGCGCGGGAGTAAGATGAGAAACATCTTCGCTCTTGAAATTGAGTCAACCCTTAATGCGAGCCAAACGCAAACAGTGAATTCTTTTACAGTCACTTACTTCGCTTTATCATCTGCTATTATACCTCTCATTACTTTAGCTAATTTAATATATTGCTGTAAAATGTCTCAAAAAGGACAAACTATTCACTCAAAAGAGCAAAATATCATCAAATTTGAAATATTTAATGCTAAAAAATGCACATAAAATTGCGAGATAAATATTTTTGTCATACGATCGCCAAATTGCAACCTTGCTGAAGATTGTTTACATCCTTCTCCCAAAAATAGAGAAATAGTATCGTCGTATACCACGTGATGAAGGCGAAGTCAAGTGCTTATTCCTGGTGAACGAACTATACTTCTCTCCACTCTATAGTTCAAATATCTATGAGTCATATTAACTTAGATGTTGGTAGAAATAAATTTTGGTCTTAAATTAGACTGAACCCCCAAAAGTTTTGCAAGTGTTTTCCAAGTGTAACATTAATTGCGTCTTACATTTATTTAAACACATTAAAAAAAATCTGCTTTGTTCATATTTTGAATAAAATTACAAATAATTTCGCTAAAATCTGAAAAATTTGCTAAAATTGTAATGAAAGCTGAATATTAAGTATTATACAATTATCGCTTGACTAATGTCAGCATTTATTATTCAATAAGTTATTTTATTTATGATATAATAGTTTTCCCTCGCTCACTCAATCAACAAATAAAATCTATTTATGAACAAAATTTCTCAAAATTTAACTACAACATAGTTACAAACAATTACAAAACTTTCTCTCCATAACAATGCAATTATATTTAACCCATGCGAAAAACGAATGCATTAAAGCCAGTTATTATATGATAAATTCAAAGCAGAAATCAATAAATTTTGTTTTCTGAATAAAATACACAATTTGTCTTATCTTTGATTCATAATGCCTTTTTATTTCTTTAAAAATTTAAATACGTGATTCTTGACTCAAACGTCAACTTTTAAATTTGGCGGATTAGTAGCGTGATTTTTAAGCTCTCTTGGGATCTTTCGTCAAGAACATTATTGAATTTGTTTCAGAACGTATCATGTTCTATAGTTCTCTCTGCCACAAATGAATAGGCATTGTAACAATATGCATAATTCATAACCACTTAATCTCATTTAGAAACAGGAGTTCTACTTGAAAGAAAGCCGACAAAGAACATTGAAAATATGCAAAATCTTGATATTACCTCGAATAGTTCATCACCTAACGCTAGATACAAAGTAATAATAAAAGAGTGAGCTTTACTTTGATTGCTTTTTATGAAAAAATATAATGGGTGTTTTTTTATTAGTTATTTACTGTATCAACGGAAGATGATGAAAAACAATAAAACGCCTTTCTTTTTGTAACAGCTCTTTAAAAAAAAGACTTAGAGTATCATCACGAACTTATGCGGTAAAAATCATTTAAAATGGTTTTTATTTGTGGAAAGGAGAGAAAAAAATAAAGCTCTAATCTAGTTTTAAACCAAACAAAATCTTTGCATTCAACCGGAAAGTTTCTTCAAGATTTGGCAAAAGAACAAAATTTCATCTTGTTCTGAAATTTTTTTAAAAGTCTTTTTCTCTTTATTCTTTGGTATATCTGTGTGCTAGATTTAGGAAATCTAAAATTTTTTACCTATCAGGAAATTTACAAACATCTTAAATATTTATTTAGTTTTAAGATTTGTGCTACTTGAAATTCTAGAGTTTTTCCTTTGAGAGGAAACTCTTTTGGAAAAGGAACTGACAGATTAAAAAAGAATGTTATTTAGTTAAGTTTATTACTTATTTTGAAACCAAATAATTACGTTAAAACATTAGTAAAAATGTTTTTACTTAATTCTTATACAAACCAGCTAAATATAACGTAACTTAAAAAAATTACTTTTTTAGTTTCCGGAATTAATAGTAAAAACCAAAAAATACATGTTGCGATTATAAATTAAATTTGAAGTGCAAATAATAAAATATAAAATTCTAATTTTCTTTAATAAATTATCAATATCTAAGTTTTGGAAATCATATATATAGACAACAACATTTTAAGAACACAGTTTTATATGACAAAATACAAAATTTGAGCGAAATCAGTGGAATATTTTCTGAGAAATTGCTTTTTTAAAAAAATGTATTTAACACAAAGTACACACACGATTTGATCTAAAAAACAAAATTATTAAATAATGATAAGCAACCATTACAGTTTAGATAATAAGCAATAATATATTTTTAAAAATAAATTTAGTTTTTAAGTTTAAAAATTATTACTGATAAAAGTTGCTACAAAAAACTGGAATGAATATTAGAAACATCTTTATACATAAAGATTCAGGTGCTAAATGATTACCTATGACACTGTAAAAAATTCTGAACCTAAATACGACAAAAAGTAGTTTTGGTGGGTACAGAAAGTACCGTAAAATCCATTATTGCCAGGACAAAGTTACGGAATAAAAAAAAACTGATATACATCAAGTTGAACAGTAATAATTATAGTGAAAAAACTGAATCAGTCTAATTAAGTATATATTACAGTAAAAATTACGGTAAAGCTCTAATATTCGCAATAACATGGAGTTTATGGATGATGCACCCAAAGTACCGGTACTTTATACTGCAATTTAATTTGATTCGGAACCTTTTACAGTGTATACTCTGCATATTTACTCAGGAAAATAATATTGATTAAGTATATGGCATTTTAATAAGTTTTATTTTATGTCAGGAGAAAAACCATGCTCTTCAATAAGCTAAATAGCGTTATAATTTGTTGTTATAAAAATATGAAAGTAGTATAATGAGTTAATGACACATGCAATCCTTGCCTATAATGTCCATATCTGTATAAGAATTGTAAGGTCAATTTTGTGAAAATGATCCAATTTACTTATTGCATAAAAACTGCTAAAATTTTATAAAAATAATATTTATAAATAATTATAAATATCAAATATGACATCCAAGCTTAAACTGAATTTTATTCGATTAATATATTTAAGTTAAAAATCAGAAATATTTCTTACAAAGGAGAACTTGTTTTCTTGGGAAAATGTTTTCAAGTAATCTTCTATTTAGGATGGATTTTGCCAAATTCTTTTTCGTCTTTTAGACAATTCAAATGAAAATAAGATAAATACCATCATTACAGGCTTTTCGATTGTTGCAAAACTACTTATTTTTTAAGTAAAAATATACTCTTAACACCACAAAGTAAACCCTTGATAATTTGAAGAAAAATACTACTTTTCAACTTAGTGTTTGTTTATAAACCTACATTAGCGTATTGAGAATTCAATGTTAATTATTATTTAACTTCCAAACTTTTGTTCATTTGCAATTTCACGAGTATATAAATGAGTGTATTAAGTCCTAAGCAAATTCGAAAGATTGACACTTGACCGTTAGTTAAATATTGTTAAAATTGCTGTGGTTGCTAATTATTTCTTTATTATTTTATTTTATAGATTAAAACTCATGCGCGTTTGTTTAAATGTTTGTTAAACACAACTTTTTTAAAATTCAATTTCTCAGAAACTATTCTATCGATTTTGCTCAAATTTTGTGTTTTGCAATGTAAAGTTGAATTATTTAAAAATATTTACGAAACTGTACTACTTACAATTGAAATGTTTTCGAATATTTTTAAGTAAAATAATAAAAAATAATAGATATTAATTGAAAGTTATTTTTTGCATGAAATTATTACGAGTAAACTAATTTTTTAATTGTGTGCAGAATTTTTTTAATTCCTTAAAAAGATCTCAAGATATGGCGAAATACGCATAAAGCAAAATTAAGGTGTCTAAACTTTTCACCGGTGCCCTAGCCAAACTATTGGGACCATAATTCCAAGATGGCGGCTACTCCCTATAGTTTGGGGGTCCGAAATGCAAACCCATCAAAAAAAAAAAAAAAAAGATGTATTTATTCATTGAAAGTACGTTTTGGTGTCTGATTCTAAAATTTATATCTTTTAACTAAATATCTTTTGCACTAATTAATTATCATATTTGAGGTCTCCCATTTGAACCATTAAGATTGGGTCCTGAAACCTAAAGATCATTAGATCAGAAGTTATACAGAGTTATCCGCTTTTTTTTTGCGCATTGTACAGCATTAGGAAATTCTAAATTTAAAAAAAAGGGATCCAAATATTATTATTTTTATTTTAACGGGAACTAACTTGCATTATATTCATTGAACTATTACATTTCAAAGTGGAGGATGTTGTGTTTGTGCCATTCTTACATAGCAATAGTCGATTTCAAAACCATGTTAATTCAACCAAAAATAATTCTTTACAATTCCAGCGATGACAATAGTGTGCATCTTTTTAGTATTTGGGAAAAGACATATTTGAATTCTCAAAGCGTGATTGTAGTTGTCTGAACATAGGTTTATGAAGGAATTGAGAGGGGAAACCAAACAAAAGTATTTTGATCTGTTTGACTGACTTCAGTCCAAAGCAAATCTCTCAAAAGCTCCTGAAAATCGGAATTCTTTGCTGCAGACTAGATTCGATCAAACGTTGTTTTGAGAGCTTTGAATTGGTCTTCTTTTCGAAGAAAGAAGACGGTACGAACAACCAATGAACTGAAAATATTTACAAAAAATTGCATATTGTAAGATATATATTTTTAGTTATCATACAGAATTAGAATACTGCGATAGTAATATAAGGCTCTATTTTTACGTTAACAGTGCATGAAAATATTGTTAATATACATGTTATTATAAATATTGAGCACAGCATATATATATATATATATATATATATATATATATATATATATATATATATATATATAATCATATAATCAGTGCTCAAATAATTCTGCATAATAAATAAAATTACATAGTGCACAATATACAATAAACACGGAGGTATAATAAGCATTTGGTAATATCTCCGTTAATATGGTAACTGGTTTAAAACATTATGTGTTACCACACATTTATTAAAAAAAGCAATATTTAAAAAGGGATTTAAATCGAATAAACAATTTTTAGGCCACGCTGCATGAAAAATAGGTGATTTTTTAAAAACACCGAACTTCTTGGTGCTAGTCCCAATAAAAGTTCAAACCGGAAATTTAATTTAGAGCTTGATAAAAACAAAAATAAAAATATATGAAGTTTGGAATTAAATTCAACAATAATAATATAGGCATTGTTTTTCAAACTATTACTTCTATTATTCAAACTATTATTTTCAAACTATAACACAGTCTGATGAACCCTTACAAACTGGTGTCTAAAAGAGCAATCTGGTGTAATTAAAACGATGCGAACCAGAAGCGCGGTAAATTGGTTAATTTTACCCTATTCTGATAGATTTGAATATACCTCTTTATATATATATATATATATATATATATATATATATATATATATATATATATATATATATATATATATATATATATATATATATATATATATATATATATATATATATATATATATATATATATATATATATATATATATATATATATATATATATATATATATATATATATATATATATATATATGTATATATATATATATATATATACATTGTATGTTCCATTTGGACTATGTAAAGTTTGTATTTAACAAAAAAAAACTATAAATTTTTAGTATTCTCTTTTTTAACAAGCATATAATGAACGAGAGAGAGAAGTATGTGAATGGAATTTTTAAAAAGTTGGCCTTTGAGACATAAAACTACCAGAATATGGAAAATGTACTGTATTTCTTGCTTTGTGGGAAGTTAACAAAAAAAAACATAGTTCTATAATAAGTGATAAAAATCCGTTAATAAAGTAAAATTTGTTAATTTTTATCATGATACCTCAGTGCATGACATAATTACCATTATTTGGTTAACTTTACGTTTCTGTTTTTTATTAACCATCAAATATGTGTTAAAGAGAACTATAGTTTTGGAAATCAGAGTTTTTGGTAAACTGTTACCATACGAAAGATGAATATACTAAATGAATGTTTTAAAAACCGTATATTTTGGTTTTATTAACCAGAATTATGCTTTTTATTACCAGCAATGTCATCCCCATACTGTAGGGTAATTATACCAGAATTCTTTTCTTCGTGCAGAATATCCAGAATGCATAACAGGTATTTTGTGTTCAGAAAAATTAAATGCATTAAATGAAACAACTAGTCTATACAAATTTTTATAATATAATTAGCAATAATTATTCCTTAAGAAATAATAGGTTAAATTGTAAAAACAGATTCCACACCCGAAAAGTCAATTTAAGTTGAAAATATTATCAGACTGCAAAATCAATATGAACTATTAAATATCAGAGTAAAATATCCTATCATAAATCAGCAAATTAACTTTAAAGTATAACGGAATAAATTCTTCTATTGGTAAAAGCTCGATTCAAAGAATCTTAAAATATATCTTTTGAAGGAACTTGTAATATATTTAAATGCGCTTTTCCAATAAGTTTTCCTACTGAAGAACTATATATCGGTGTCGTAGCTGTTTAGGCGTAGGCTTTGTAGGTGAGACAATACGTAATTCCCTGAATATGTTGAGTTCTGAACATACTTCTTCTTGCGCAGTACCTCCCGCAAGGAGTATTTGCCCCTCGACGCTCGAAAAGCGGATTTAGAATTCGAATTTTCCGTCACACATAAAAGAGGCTTAGCGATCGGCGATTATGTACCGAACCCCCACTTCAACTTTGTCCTCTTCGTCCATACACTCATCTATCCCTTACGATTTCCGCTTTTCAAATCCTGAATCGAAAAGTTAGTACTCCCCCTCTTTGCATTTTAAAACCTCTGACCTATTCCCCTTTTCCACTGCAATACGATTAATACTTCAGACACCATTAAATTTGTATGAGAGATATTGATTTCAGGCTCTCTCTCTTACTGATTAATATTCCTCAATATACTGGCAAAGAATCAAAGGACTGACACAGTGACGGATCATATTTAATGAAATGATTTTTGAATCTTTTCTGTCATAATATTCTTGCCCTCGTTAAGAATTCTACAGTTTACCCGATTATATCATAATCCATGACGCGCACATCAAATGAACTGAGTCTAATTAGGGAATTTCCAAAAACTCGGTGTATAAATTCAATTCCATAGGGACTGATAGTATTATAGGAAAATAACTGAATTCGATATTGCATATAGTAGTTTGACGGTTCGTTATTTAATCTTTATTATATAATTTGACTCCAAGCCAAAAGTTCCGCTAACAGTCATTAATTTTACCTAGTATGGTAAACTTTATTAAATTAATTCAATACTTGAATTTCTATTGAAATATCATTTATGATTCATAAAAGTTGGACCTACCATAAGTCAAATATTATTATTATCTATACTTAAGTTTGTTTTTAAAACATGGAAATGTGTATGGTAATAAATAATTTTTTTTGTGTTTATTTCTTAAGAATAACTCATTTTAATTTATCAAAAGATGTTATTCATAGTTATTTAATCTGACACAAAGACAAAAGCATCTTTTGAAATACTTTAAAATTACGCATACACTGAGAAAAAAAAGTATGGTCAATACTACAAGAATATGGTAAAAATTTTCGCATTTTTAGATTAATGGGAGCATTAAAAAGCTCAATAATTCTTACCGAAGCACTTTGGTAAGGATTTTGGTAAAATAAACAATAAAATATGGCTTTATAATATGTGATAAAATTTGATAATTTTATGATGACACCATAGATCATGGTATACAAACATCCCTTTATTCGTTTTAATTAACTTTTCAGTTTTGCACTTTTTACTAAGTGTGTGGTTATAAGGACTATAATTTCGAAAACCAGAATTTCCAGTAAACTGTACCGGAAAATTTACCAAATGAATGGTTTAAACACCGGATATTTTGAGTTTTATTACTAGAATTATGATTTTTTCGGTGTGTGTGGCAGAAATATAATTATCATACCGTAAGGTAATTTCAAAATTTTTTTTCTCTGTGTAGTATGCAAAAATTAAAAAAAAAAATTAATATTTGAACTTTCATTAAAATACAATTTATGATTCCTTAATATTGCAAGTATTTTAAATAATATATTTTAATCCATATTTATATTTGCTTTCGGAGAGTTAATATTCAAAATTAAAATTATTGTTTTTTTATCAGGGTGTTTCATATGAATAATTTATTTCAAAAAGACATTATCTTAGTTTCTTTAAACGGCAAATATATTGTCATACATTAAAAAATATGTAAACTTTGTTATTAAAAGTAAGGGAGCGTATTAAATCGAAATATTGTTGAAATTTGTTGCAACGTAGTATGGTTTTATAGCCTATTCATATAACTCTACTTTTTAAACTTATTTACACGATATCATGGCTCAAGTTGAACACAAATATGACTGAATTTAACACTTGTTTATTCTCGCAACAAATTAGCATTATGTAAAAATTACCAATATTATGATTTAGGCAAGTTTTGAAAAACTTCTGGAACAGTATCGAGTTATTCAATTCAATTATTGTCGCTTGCTGATTTCATACAGCCGGCACTCATACAGTACTACTAAACAAACGGAACATAGGAACGTAAAAAATAAATGTAAATGGCCAAATAAAATGTTCCATTAAAGTCAGTTATATTTTAATATTCCATTATAGATCAATTTAGGAATAATACTACTACTTTAAAGCAAATTAAATTTTGATCAATATACAATCGAACTTTATCATTACAATAACAATTCTTTCAATTCTAACCTCTTATATTTAGTTTAATGTAATTTCTTAGCTGCTAAAAATGCATTTATTTTAAATTTCTTTTTGATATAACTATTTTATTTCCTTCAGAGCTTTCCAAATTTCGCCTTAATATAATGTTTTTAGTTTCAATTAGCACATAGACAGAAATTTTAATAGCAAAGGAAATACTTCTTAACTTCAGTTGTTTATTGTTGACTTAAGTTGTAAAGTGTTTATGTTCAATAATAAAAATATTCTCTAGTTTGTAAAATTGATAGTCATTTCCCCCAATGTGTATTTAATTGTTTTTTGTCCGCTTGCTCGTGATTTTTCCTAGGACATATAGTTCAATTACAAATCTTCGATTAATACATATTTCCAACCTGTTTCTTAAAATACAAAGAATTGAGTATTAAGCGATAAAAATTCAGCAAAAAGAAATCATTTCCTTATACACAGCGAGCAAAATAAGAAACGCACTACTGAGAACAACTTTTGATCTAGTGATTGTATCTTCACATTCTAGGACTCAATCTTAATGGCTGGAAAGGGTGATTACAAATATGTTAATTAATAAGTGCAGACGATATTTTAAGATACGAAATCAGACTCAAAGACCTATTTTCTTTGAATAAACATATTTTTTTTCGATAGATTCAGATGTCTGTCCCCCAAAATATAAGGGGTAACCGTAATCTGGGAAATTTTGTCCCCATAGTTTAGTCAGGAGAGTGGTCTAAGGTTTGGATACCTTAATGTTAATTTTACTTTTTGTGTATTTCACCATATCTTGAGATCTTTTTAAGGGAATTGAAAATTGAATTTATCGCAAAGTAATTCTTATCATATTTTTATTAATTTTTATTATTTAATTAAATAATAGTCGAAAAAATTTTGAACTGTAAGGTATACAATTTTTTGCATCATTTTAAAATAAATAATTGTACATGACAAAATACAAAATTTAAGCAAAATCAGTAAAATAGTTCCTGAAAAATCACATTTTAAATGCAAGACTATCTTAAAATTCAATTTCTCATGAAGTACTCAACCAATTTTGATCAAATTTTGTATTTTCCTATGTTAAACTGCATACTTTAAAATGATGTAAAAATTTTTATACAAAGCAATTCAAATTTTGCTCTACTATTATTTAATACAATAACAAAAAATGATAAACATTTATTAAATTTATTTCTCGCATGGAATTATCTTTGGATAAACCAATTTTATTATTTGGGCAAACATTTTTCAATTCGCTTAAAAATTTCTCGAGATATGGCGAAATACGCATGACGTAAAATTGAACTTAAGGGATCCAAACTTTGGACTGCTTTCCAAACCAAACTATTGAAACTACATTTTCAGATTGTGGCTAACCCTTACATTTTATGGGTCAGAAATCCGAATTCTTCAGAAAAAAGGTATGGTTATTCACAGGAAGTACGTTTTTGTGCCTGATTGCGTAACTTAAAATATCGTCTGCACTATTTAATTTGCATATTTGAGGTTACTTCTTCGTACTATTAGGAATGAGTCCTAGAACGTTAAGATCCGATCAATAGATTTAAAGTTATTAAAGGTAGTCCATTTTTTATTTTGCACTCTGCACATATCTATTTAATTTAAAGTAGTAGCAAATGAACAGAGATTAAGTTTGAAAAGGCAGACTATTCAAAGTCGGTTAAAAATTTTAATGAGAAGCATTCATTTCAAGATATTCAAAGAAATATTAATTTTTATCTATTTATAAGAAATACATATCTTTAAACATTTGCATCTTTACAAAGAGATATTGAATAAAACTCATAGCAGGAAATTGCTTCAAACGATGAATAAAGCACTCTTGGGGATAGTTTCAAGTATGGAAAATGGTTACTTAACTAGTCTGTCTCAGAATCACAGTTGGCAATTCAATTGGTAATTAATGATATACTAGGTTTGAATAGTTAAAAATATTAAAGAATTTTTTTCTGTGAAGAAATGATGGGCATTGTTGATAATAATTGAAATCAATGTTAATTTTGAATTCAAATCTTATGCATAGTATTTGTAGAAGCATCAATATAAAAAAATACCATGAATATTAAATAACAACCATATTGAAATCTACCTGTTTGACTGCATGATTAAATTTTCATATTTCTATTACAAAATTGAATCAAACGAATCCATCTAATTTAATTTTTTTTATATATCGCAAAAAATATTCCCACAACAACCTCTTGAGGGCCAGGATTTCATGGGGGTTAAGTCAACCTAATTCAGTAACCAATGATTGGTTAATGGTTAGCATTGCGCACCAGCCGCCTTTCCCTCGCAAACAAGCTGTTAGTCATCGAAGAAACCACCTAGATTTGAAGTAGTTTGGCATCGCGGCTTTAATTACCACGGCATCGCGGCTTCTATAATAATAAAGATGTAACAAAAATAAGCATCTGAAAAAAAAAACTATTTTAAATGTGAGTTCTAAATAACATATAAATAATTTGATATGAGAAATCTGTTTTCTCAGTATATGATTGTGATGAATGATTAATAGAAAAGTATTGTATCTCGCAGTGGTTAAAGCACGGATTCGCCATTGTGTAGAATTGAGGTTCAATCAGCAGGGTCAATTTCGAATCGGTTTCAGACTTCAGATTGCTGGGTATCTACTATCACTGCGTGATTCAAGCGGATATTGACTGCGTCGAATCTATTTAAATCTTTGAAACTTGAAACAGTGGTTAAGTCTCTGAGGTGAGACTGTGTCCGGTTGGATTTGTATCCCCGTAGGCGGCTTGAAGTATACCGATCTTAGGTTGATAGGTAACAGATAGGAAGTAAAAATCACATTGACACCATCATGGCCATATAGTCACTATCATACTGTTGATCTTAAAATAGTGGAGCTTTAATTCCACGATTCCCTTGCAACTGTTTAGTGCGGAATAGTTTTTCTTCTTCTATTATTTTTTTAACAATTTCCTTTTACTAATAAAAATTTCAAACCAGAAATATAATTTACTGCGAGATAAAAACAAAAAAAAATAAATGCAGTTTAAAATCAACATTAATAATATGTGAGTTACTATTCTAACTATCACTTCACAGTCTGGTGAACTTTTACAGTCTGGTGACTAAAAGAACAATTTGGTGTAATTAAGACTATGCAAAATTTCTATAAATAATTCTAAAAAAAAATTTAAAAAATCTTTCAAATATTAGCAAAATAATTAGTGATGAAAGCTTGTTAGTTTAAGTTTCAAACAAACTACACTTTTCATCTTTTTTATGAAGAAAAAAAAATCCAAAAACTTAAATATATTTTATTAAAAAAGTCATTTTTTTTTAGTAAATTTTAAATTTATTTATATTTTTCTTGACACTAAATCTTTTATTTAAATTAATATTTTTTTTTACATATTTGTCCAATAGCATTTTATTTCTTGTCGTTATTTTCGTGAAATGAAGATTTATAGTTGCATGTAAGCACTCTATTTGTGTCTTAAATTTATACCAGGAACTATGATTTATACCAGGAACATTGATAATGATCGTTGCCATTACTTATCGGTAAATATTATTCTAGATCCAATTACATACAAAACTTAGATTTTGGAAAATATATAAATGTATTTTAAGAACTGCTTTTCAAAACTATTTTATGGATAACATCACTGAAATATTTTCTCAGAAATTCATTATTTTCTTCCAGTTATTTTTCGACATGCTATCCAATTACACTTTTTTCATTTATGAGTATAAGAAGTATATACTAAAATTTTATCAATATGTGTTATATTTCCAATAGATATTCTCTTTGAAAATACTATCTTTGAAAAATAATTAAAATTAAAAATATTTATAAAACTAATTTCATGAGATCTTATAAATGTTTATGTTATATCTTTATTCATGATATGTCATGATGTGACTTAATTTAGTCTAGCATTTTATATTATTTTAAGCAGAGAAAAAAATCTAGTAATATTACCGGACTGTATGTTAATAATATTTCTGAAAAACAAACTCCCATAAATCTGGTAATGAAACCAAAATATTTGGCATTTATAACCATTTATTTGGTAATTTTTCTGTTCGAATGGTAATTGTTTCCCGAAAATTCTTAGTTTCAAAAAATTAAAATTTTTATTACCGAACATTTAGTAACAAATATGAAAATGAAAAGTGAATTTAACCTTACAAATGGTATTTATGCAATGCTCTAAGATATTCTGATACATTTAACACATTATATCACATATTTAACACTATATTTAATGGTTATTTTAACCAAAATCATTAACAAAGCGCTTCGGTAAAAATTACCGAGCATCATGGTGTTCCCATAGAGCCAGAAACATGGTCATTTTAACCGTAGTCTGGTAGTTTTGAGAAGAATTTTTTCATTAGTACACTAATGGAAACAATTTTATTTCGCAAGATTTTTGAAACAATGTTTTTAATATTAAGGATTCTTGAGAAACCCTCTTTTGCATAAATATCGATATAAGATAGCTTTTTTTAAAAGATGATGCTTGAACTCATCTGTTATGGGTGAATTTTATAAGTGAGTGACAAGTGTTATTTTGAACAAATGAACAATATGTATTGCAAGGTTAAAGTTGTAATGGCCTTGCATAATATTGAAAAGGAAACACAATTCAAAAGTTTCATACTTTGATAAAGATTATCAAAATTGCATTAATATAGTGAACTTTAAAGCTTTCCCTTTTGCAAGACAAAATCTAAAAATAAAGCAAATATACTTTAAATTCTTAAAGTGTATTTATGTCTTTTTTGAAAAGTATCTTTGAGGGATAAATTTTAGTGTGAAAATGTTATCATATTATTATTATACTTATATACATGGCGCATACAAATCATATTTGGTAAGTATGTCTTTTAATTTCAAGGTTTTCAAATGAGAGCAGTGTGATCGATATGTGAAGGAATATTCGATATATAAAGAAATGGATATTTTTAAGCATCGTTACAACAATATCTAAAAAAGTATTCTCCCGATATAATACACGTAAAATTTTTGCGAATATAAAATAGTTATAGACAACTATAAGAAATGAATAAGATAATAACGCTTGGGATAATAGCAATGTTATTGAAGGTGTTAGAATCACATTAAAATACAATTTCATTAGGGTAGAGGAAGTTTTAATTAATTTAAAAATTCCTCAAGTTCGTTAAAGTTGAAAAGATAAATATTTTCTGGCAAAATATCCCAATATTTATAAAATTTCCTCATTGCCTACACTACTTAAAAACTAACTAATGCTATCTAAGGGCTAATAAGACTAAAGTTTGTGATATATATGGACATATATAGTTTAATATATGGTTAATGTATTACTATATATAAGCCAAAAATTCTATTTTTTTAACGCTTTGAAAAATACTAAAAGCGGAATAAATTTTGTTTACATGTTTTAAATGCTGAGTATATAATTTAATTACATATATACAAGTTTCAGGTAATGAAGCGATTTTTAATGTTACATTTCTAAGTGTTATTTGATATCATTTTCTATTTTAAAACTATAATTTATAGAAGAATAAAATCGATTTTTCAGTAGGATATATATTATTCAATTTTAAAATTAAGCTGAAAGAATTTTCCTAAAATTATAGAAAATAAAGATATATTCAAGATTCATTAAGAATATAGAAATGAAGAAATATTAATTTAAAAGAAACATTTTTTCTCTTAAGGCTTGCGACAGAAACGAAAAACAATTTATATTAGGAAGTAAAGATTCCTTGTACAATTATTACCTTTCTTAGAGATGATAAGTGAATTTATACTGTAATTTCTCACAAAAAAAAAATCCTCTAAGAAAAATCTCTCAACTAATTGAAGAAATTTATAAACAAAGAATAAGCATTTTATGTCAGTTTTTTTCAGAATTAACAATAATGAAATTTTTAGAAATATACTGTAAAAATGTAACAAAGAATTGATTTATCTAATATATTATCATTAAAGGCAATATTATTTAAAATTGCTACAGAAAGCTTCTTATTTATAATTTTACAATTATTAATAATTTTAATAAAGGTAATTTCTTTATTAATTCCCTCTTTATTAATAATTTTCTATAGTTGGATTCTAGTAGCATTAAAGCAATCTGTTTAATCATAAGGTCTATAATATTGATAATTTTTCTGTGCAATGTTGTTAATCGCTATCACTTCTGCATAAAAAAAGTGACACAATTTAATCTCTGGACAAAAACAGAAACAACTGGAATTACATCTGAAAGAAAATATCCTTTTTAACTACTGACTCTTTAGGTCATAATTTTGAATACTGTAAAAAATTGCAGGTCGAATAACGGTAAAAAATTACCGGCACTTTTTACCGTTGAATCCTTTTTACCGGAACGTGTTACAGAATAAAAAATCCGATATATAGTAATTTTGTAGTAGAGTAAAATCACTGAATCACGCTAATTAAATAAATAATACTGTAAAAATTACTGTGTAATATTTCACGGTAAAAATGCATTTTATGCAAGGTAATAATGCATTTTACGGATGATGCTTCCTAAGTGCCGGGACTTCATACCGTCGTTTGATCAGTTATTTTTAAAATTGCAATGGCGTTGATAGAACAGTGCTCATTTTTAAAAACAGCTATAGACTTTGAGAATGCTTTTCTTCTGGATAAAAAAACATTCGGATACGGTTCTTCCCCAGTCAAAAATATTTGTTTCCATCCTCTCTATATTCCCCTGTATGGAATAATTTAATAATACTAAGTTTTTGAATCACACTGTTTTCATCGAAAACACACCATTTTCATCGACTTTTGTTAAAAATGCTTTGTTTTTTAAAAAAAAAACTGTGACACTGGATTTTATTTTTCATACTAAAACAGATACAACTTCTTTCATAGCTTAAGATAATACACGTTTTTCACTTTGTCACTTTGTATATTATAGATTGACAACGCTAAGTGTTTTACATTGCTATTTAAATCACTCATTTTTTTAAATTATTTTTTTAAAGAAAAGGACAGGCTAAGAGAATATTTATTTTTTGGAAAAAAAAACATAAACAGTTTCTTCTCCATCCTTTACCACAAAACTATCTCGAGTTACTTAAGTTACTTAAAAAAGTTTACGTGATTTTTTTTCCTTTACTTCGTCTAAAAGTTTCTAAACAGTGCATAGTCTTCCATTAAGAATGTACATTTAAGGATAATGTCTTAATTTAACCGGGGTTTTCAAAGTCACCAGTGATTTCTCAAGAGGGTTTTGACTTTTGCTCAAAACCATTAACAACCCCTTCTCCATCTCATTAATCAAGGCTTGCGACGAATTATCACAGGAATTTTTGAGGGGATGTGTTAAAATTGTCGCATGAGAAGTCATTTTGATAGGGTAAACTGCTGCATTCTATATTATTTTTAGCATTCATGGTATTAAGAAGCAGAGAAATTGCAGAAACGAAAACTGATGAATGTACAGATATTTATAAAGTTGTGAAACAACATTTGCAAGGATATGACTTGATTCGTACAGTAAATAATAGAAATTAATCATATTTATTGTTTATTAACTAGATAATGATTGTTATTATGACACATTGCGAAGTGAAAGTTGAGAAAATGAAAACTGTAATTTCATTTGTAGAAGTAAGTTTGAGGGTCTAACTAAATTTTAATATTTTATTAATCAACACAACAAGAAAGAAATAGTCAAAATTACTAGAATATGGTGAAACTTGAAGTATTTTTGGCTCGTCCGAGGCAGTTTAGTAGAGAATTTGGTAAAATGGGCAAAAAATATGGTTTTATAGTACGTAATGAAATTTAGTAAATGAGGTAAAATTTGATTGTTTTAATATGGAGCCTAATGTCATGTCATAAAAACCATTTATTCGGTACAATTCACTTTTCAATTTTGGTTTTTTTGTTTAAATGTATGGTGAATTTCAGATAAATCGTAACCATACGATATATATATATATATATATATATATATATATATATATATATATATATATATATATATATATATATATATATATATATATATATATATATATATATATATATATATATATATATATATATATATATATATATATATATATATATATATATATATATATATATATATATATATATATACAATTTATTCGCAAAATTCCAATTTCAAAAACACTTTTTGGCGTATGTTTTAAAGGATGATTCAAATTCTAAAGTTGGAAGTTTTGATGTTTTTAAATTTGTCTATTTTATTTTCCAATGCTAGACAATCAAATCGTAAAACACTTTGCTTGAAATATTTTTTTTTGATATAAATTTAAATTGGTGTAAAGAGCACGTCTTTATCTTGGGGTTTCGAATAAAAATATTGTAATTCAACTAGAGGAAAGAAAAACAAACTTGTACTGACCGTTCGTAATTAAAAAAATATCACAAATTAAGTTTTAAACATGTATGTAGCTATCCGCCATAATTAACAGTTTTTAGCCTTTCCCAGACCGAAAATATCACACCTAAGAAGTTTTGAAAAATTATGCGTTACTTTGGTGATGAGAGAATTTTTATGGAATGGATGTAAACTTTGTTCTGCGTAATATGTCAGTAAGTGTTTAAAAAATACAACAATATTTAAAGTCAAAAGTTTTCTAAAGAAACTGAAGAAAAACGTTTTTACAACGTTAAGCTACTTCGCTTTGAATTTAATGGAGACTTAATAGCCGAGATGTTAAGGAGGTGTTTCCAAGTCCCCAATATTTCCTCTGGAAAACCACCGTAAAAGGAAAGAAAGGAAAGGGAAAAAAATCGAAGTAAAAATAACACTATAAACAAGAATAAAAAAAGAAACAGTCGCAACCGCACTCTCACTTAATAGGAAGAAGGGTGATCTATTGTTTGAAGCTCTAGGTTACCTTACAGCTTGGCTCACAGTCAAATAAAGTATGGCTCCCGGACGATAAAAGGTTTCGGGAAGCGAAGGAAAAAAAACCGATTCTTGTAATAAAGAAGACTTGGTTTGATACATAATTATTTTCTGGCTCTTTTGTTAAGGTTTTGATTCATATTTATATTTAAATGGTTTGATTACTTCCGAAATTGAAATGTTTACACGATGCGATATTTTGAATTGGGTGTTAAAAAGGTATTTTAGAAATAAAACCATGCGGTTAGTTTTGAATAAATAAGTTCATACTTAACTTTATCAAGCATTCTTTAAATTGGGAGTGTTTTTGTTAGTTTTTCTTTAAAGTTTTTTTTTTAATTTGAAAGTAAAGAAGATAAATACATTTATGTTTACCTTTTTTTTAAAAAACCTAAAAAGAATTGTGAATAAATAGTGAAAAATATTGATATGTTTAAAATATTGAAATATTGAATACACTAAACTATGAAATCTTGGAAATATTAAACAAATTGAATCGTATAAAATAGTGAAATACCGAAAAAACTGAAATACCTTGAAATATAAATATTGGAATAGTGAAAATATAAATATTATAACTATGAAATATATACAATGTAATTGAAGTGTGTACTCATAAAAAAGAAACAAAATAGCATAAAGTTAAAATTGTAATTTTGAGAAGAAAAGATACAGTTTGCACATAACTACAGAGTGTACCAGAATAGGTGTTAATAATTTTTGCATTGCTTTATACTCACCAGTTTTGTTACATGAAAATGTATGAAATGTATGAGACACTATATGCAGTCTAAATATGTGTAGACCAAATGGAGGCCGTTCAAAAGTTTATTCGAAATCGTTAGACGAGCGAGTTGAGGCCTAGTAAAATTTTCAAGAGAGTGAAAGAGTTTGGCGTAAGCCAAAAGTGGTTTTTCATTCTTTAAAAGGAATCAGAAGCACCGGTGATCATTCAAGCCAAGATAGAGGTAGAGTCAAAATAAATTTTAAAATAACGGTGATTACACCCGTTAGAGAACAGATTAAACTCAATCTATGCCAATCTGTTCAAAAAGAGGCAAATAACATCATCAATGACCAGAATATTCAAAGAATGAGAATTGAAACCATTCAATAAACAGCAAATTCATGGTCTTACATACGCACAAAAGTAAGCTAAAGATAAATAGAGATGTAACAACGTTACTCCGTGGAATGTGTCATTCTCTTTTTGGAGGAAAGATTTTTTATCCTACAAGAAAATCACAACCAGGAAAACGACAAGGTGGTTGTAGAACGACGGTATTACCGAAAACCCTCGCTTTCGAGTTATTCTATTGATCCTGCAGTTGAAATCAAAGCTAATGTAACTTGTTAAAAGCAATATGATTGTCCGTCGAGTAAATCTGAAGCAGAGTCTATCAATGGCTTCTTCTAGACTTGTTCCAATTCCAAGACTCATCTCTCACTCTTTAATCAAAAAAGAACCATTGTGCAAAAGCAATTTGCCCGATTTCATGAGTGCAAAGTTTCAAAGCAGTAAAAAAGAACTTTAGCTGGGCATTGGAGATAGTTGAGCTGGTTAATGAAGCTGCCATCTATGCGTGAGTGATTTGCGTAAGTGATTGCCATCTATGCGTATTTTAACAGCTCTGGGTCACAGATTAGGGAGTGCAGGAATTGAACACTCTTCGTGGGTTGAAGGGAATGGAGGAAATATTGTGGTGCCAACGCTAGGACTCAAACTTCATTGCTGTTAGTCATGAGATTATTGAGCCTCTCGGCTATATTATGTACCCATCTGCAAGGAACTAAGTGGCTTCATCAGGTGGTTCCAGTTGGTGTGATAAAATTCTGGTTGTTTAACCGTATTAAATGAAAGCGGTTACTAAAGTTTTATACAGATTTGGGATCAGTTTCCAAAAGAAGCCAAATTTAATAAGTTTTTAAACCTTTTGGGTAAAGATATAATTGAAAATGGGACTAGATTCTGAGCCATCGTGTAATGAGTGAGACGATTGTTAATAGAAATGCTAAAATTAATTAAAAAATATACAATACTTTTGTTTTTTATTACTTAAACTTTACTTTAGGGTCACTTGTTCCGGTACTCATTTTATTCCCTCTGCAGCCATTATAGCATATGGTAGAGAGAAGAAGAGTAGAGAATAGCAACTGAGATTGATGCTCATTAAGCACTTGTGGCAATCAAAACTTATTTGCACACCTATCAATAACTTTGTTCAAAGGAACTTGTAACTGTTTAAGCCCCCTTACCGAAAAAAAAGATTGAAAAGTGAAGACAAACTGTACCTAAAGCAACTATTGTGTAATGGTTTTCAGAAAGGTAGCTGGATCCAAAATATCGACATCTGCGATCTTAGATCAACGCTGAATGTAAAAATATTGAAATATTAAAAATATGGATCTTAAATATTGTTCTCGCAATAAATTATTTTTAGCAGTTTCTCAAGAACTTGATAAGAATATTTTTTTACGTTCATATGTTTGAGACATTTAATGAAACACTACAGAGTATTCAAACCTGCAAAATGTTTATCATGATGAGGAATTTCTTCTTTTTCTAAAATATAACTATCAGGATAACTTATCTTTGAAGTAAAAAGTATGTTTAAACAATTTTGCTAAAAAGAAAGCAATTTTTCAGATAAAACGAGATGTATATAAAATAAAATTTAGAGATCTTTAAATTAGTAGCATGTATTTAGAAAAACTGTGAATTTTCTTTCATAGGTTTTATTTTTTAAAAACTTTTTAAAAAATAAAGATTTAGTCTAGATAAATGGTTATAATTTAAAGTTTAACAAAAATCAATCAAGCTAATCAAACAATCAGAAGTTTGGAAATTTTATTTTAATTGAATACAAAAGATGAGTAAACCAAACGGGTAATTAATATTGGAATAGATATTGTAAGTTCGTTACACGAATGTTTTAAGTGTTTCTGATATCGAGATGTTTGCGGTTACATTCAGTTTTCTGTCTTTC
This sequence comes from Parasteatoda tepidariorum, assembly GCF_982258835.1. Classification (NCBI taxonomy): domain Eukaryota; kingdom Metazoa; phylum Arthropoda; class Arachnida; order Araneae; family Theridiidae; genus Parasteatoda; species Parasteatoda tepidariorum. The sequence continues at coordinate 30,738,060 of NC_141765.1, read as the reverse complement.
AACTTCCATAGAACTGATTATATAAATGAAATGTGTGCATTGCTAGTAAATAAAAAGATAGATACCAAATAATAAATAAAATTAAAAAAAAATAAACAAAGAAAAGTGACATTTTAATTTTTTATACAAATAATATGAAAGGAGTTTAACGTATAAGATATTGAAAACTAGCTAATCAAACTAACAAATGCTTGCAAATTGTATTTAACTATTCATATTCACAAAGAGTAAGAAATTTTAAAATAAACGGATCATTAATGCTGGAATATATAAGTTCATTATACCTTCGAATATTTTTATTATTTCTGTTTTCGAAATGTTTTCGCCACCTTGCAATACTCCGTCTTAGAATGTCTAAATGCTTCTTCAAAAAATGATTAATATCTTTGGAATTAGACTGTTTTAATTAGGGATTAAATGTATGTATTTCGAATATTTTATTCCCTGCTTTTTGACTTTTTTTTAAACTACAAAGCAATATTTTTTTTGGAATAAAGGAGAATTATGACACGAAGTTCTATTCTAATACAATAAAACTGTCCATCAAAACATTAGACTTAACATTTGAACATTTTCAGCTCTATATTAAATTATTAATGCATTTTAAATAACATAGAAGAAACATATATTAACATATTAGACATTCTTTATGCATACATCAATTCAATGTTTCAACGTCTAAAAGACTACTTAGATTGTATTAAGGCTGTTTCGAAAACTGAACTAGAATCTTTTGAATCAGACTCACTTCTTTCAATAGGGATGAAATGCCTATATTAAAATTGTTTTATTTCCTGCTTTTGATTTTTATTTGTAAATCACAAAACAATTTTTATGCTAAAAAAATTGAGCACTCTCCCTCTCTACAAAATAGAAAGTTTCCTGAAACAATGAAACTGTTAAAAATAAAAAAAATTCAATTCTTGCTTTTTTCAAAAATAGTAAGAATTCAATATTTGTGGAAATAAACATATCCCAAATGCTTTAATTGTGCCATTGAAAAGACAATTACTTGGCATTCATTTTACTTCAGTCTTCCATCTTGCGATCGGGTAATGAGAGAAATACGCTTCAAATAGCCATATACAACTTTAATTCGCTAAATAGATATTGCTTTTCGAAAATTTTATTAAAGAGGTGACTAATTACTTATGCATGTCAGAATTACCCTTCACTGAGTATATACACGGAAATTCAAGTGCATTCCCGTGTACTTGCATTTGTGGTGATTTGCGTGGTCATTTCTACAAGTGAATAAATAACTCTCATTGACCATCTATAGAAAATTTCAATTAGAAGTATTTTAAGATTCGTATTATAGTGGTCTCTAAATGAGGAAACAATTAGAATAAATACAATAATTCAATTTCATGATCCGAAATCAAAGTCCTGTTTAAAAATTCCTTAATGGACATCTGGCTTAGCGTTCTATAAAAATATATATTTGCATTATTATTTAACTCATCTGTAATTAAATTTTGCAATGTAAAGTAATAATCATTGATAACAGAGGAATCAATGTATTTATTAAAAAAAAATAGAAATTTAGGTAAACAAGGTATATTTCACTCGTATTATTTTTAGAATCCCTCGAAACTTATTTGATTGCTGGTTGGATTTTAGAAGTGTTCTAAATAATCGTCTTCCAGTTCCATTCTGCTTCTTTGGTAATTAAACGAGTCTTGATGTTTAACAGCTACTTTAAAGAAAAGTAATTCGCGAACTTTGGCTTTTTTCATAATTTCAATACTAATTAACAAGCTCTAATGCTTGTAAATTTTTGTCTTAATTTTTCATCAAGGATTCTAATAATAGTTATTAAAGGCTATTATTATGAAAGACCATGTAAATTGTTTGTAAAGGGCTTTTAAGATTTTTGCATTATGAAATGGCATAAGAAAACAACAGAAATTATAAATTTAAATCATTTTTTGAGGATTTGCGAATAGTTGTATGAAGACATTAATGTTGTAAATAAAATGAAATGCGTTATTCTTTACATATTAATGAACAAATCACCATCCTTAATAGAATAATTTTTGTTGAAAAATTTATTATACATATAAGTATTATAGATTCTTTAGAATTCTCACCATTAGAATACAATGATACTTAGTCAGTATTGATTAAATAATTATTTTCATTCTTTTACATAATTGAATGAAAGTTATTTTAAATATTAATTGATTTACACTTCTTTTACATTATAAAAAATTCCGGATCCAATTACTGTAAAAATCCATTTTTTCCGTAAAATTTTATGCCATAATTCTTACAGAAATATTTATTTAACTGCAGCAATGCAGTGGTTTTACTGCAAATATAAAAGTAATAATTAAGGTAAAACAGATTTTTTGTTCCGTGAAATTTTATAGTAAAAATGGATTTTACTATAAAATATACTGGCACCCGGCACTTTTACTGTCCTTTTATCTGGAATATTTTACAGTGCACAGCAAAGCGCATTTTACATTAATGAAAAAATTGATGAAAAAAATAAAAATGAAAAAAAGTACCAATGAAAGGTGAATGCAATACGATGATACTTAGGCAGTATGGAATAAATATTTATTTAAATTCCTTAACAAACTGATTTAAGTAATTTCAAATATTCTATTTATTTCCATTTCTTTCACAGTAAAATGCATTTTACAGTGCTGAAAAAATTGAGGAACAAAATAAAAACGAAGAAGAAAAAATGAAAACCCCAAAAGCAACCGTCCATACACAAATTTGTGATGGATGACAAACTACACCTAACTCTCCCCTATGTCCGCAGCTCTGCAGATGGGGTCATTTATAGCCCCCACGTCAACTTCAGGAATATAGAAAACTGTCGCAAAGAGGAGAGGGTCGACAAATAAATTAATTTCCAACGGCTTAGGAGAATGAAAAAAAAAGTACCGACCCCGGAGAATAATAAAGAGTTGTAGAGGATTAAGCATCTTTTATCTATCGATTATTTAATTTTGACAAAATAAAGTGGATAAAAACAAGGGTAGAGTGAAGGTCGAGTTTTTGCTGTTAGCATTTCCTTCAAGCTTATTTTCAATTGGATTAAAAAAGGCTCTCTATCACAGTTTTTATAAATATAATTTTGGCAATAGTAACTTTAAACCTCCTTTGAAATAAGTATATATTGTTACTTCCAAAAATATAAAACAGTTGCGAAAAAAGTTGTTTTATTCGGAAATATTATAAATACGCTGTATATGTAAAGTGATACACAAACACTGTAAAAAACACTGAAATCACACTACCAGAATGTGATTGTGTTTCTGGCTCTACGGAAACACACAAAAAAAGGTAATTTTTACCGAAGCGCTTTAGTCATGACATTTTGGTAAAATTCTTAACAAAATATGATTTTTATTATCATGCTGTTTGGTTGTAAATGCAGTAAAATTGGGTAATTTGAAGCTAAAATCGGTAACAATAAGGAGTTGTAGATGATTAAGCATCTTTTTTCGATTGATTATTTAATTATGACAAAATAAAGTAAATAAAAATAAGTCTATAGCGAAGGTTGAGTGTTTTTCTTATGGTATTTCTTTAAAGCTTATTTTCAATTGGATTAAAATGGCACTCTATCACACTTTTTATACCTATACCTTTGGAAATCTTAATTTAAAACTTTGAAATAAATAAATATCACGACTTTCATAAAATTAAAACTATTGGGAAAAAAGTTGTTTTATTTGGATATATTATAAATACGCTTCACATATAAAATTATACACAGAAGACCACAGCACTATATGCTTTGTTTATTAAAAATAGTTATCATCAATAGCCTTTTTTTAACCTACGAACTATTGTCGAATATTTTAAGCACTAGGATAAATACTCTTGCTATAAAGCAAAATAACATTGGACATATATTTACCAAATACACTTTATTACTTTATAAAAATGAAAAACATGAAAATCAATATAATGATGAATTAATTATAAATACCAGAAATTTTGAGATTAAATTTTAGATATAATAATAGGACCAGTAAAAAATTGCTATAATTATGATATAGATCAATAATATTTCATTACTCATTAAATTATTTCATAATGTTAAAAAAAACCTGTTAAAATTTTTTCGCAGATGCATTTCAGCGTTATGTGTGAATTGCCGTGTTAAGTAGTGTAAAAGAAATTTTACAATGAATATCATGTTCAAATTTTATAGTTTCAAAGTTTTGTGTATCGGAACTAATATAAATTACACTTTTGTGTCACTATGTATACCAAATCATCAATGCTTTAAAACAATACAAAATAGAATCTACCTCCAAAAAATTTGTGATTTATAGAGTTCAATATAATTCTTTAGTCTAGTCTTTGTTTGATAGTTCGTGTTTCAATAAACAAATGTGATCTAAAAAGCATTACTAAGTTATTTAAAAACTCTAATTTGCAAAGTCGTGGAAACGACATTTTACATATACTCAGTAATTAAAACATATTAAAATATAAATTTATAATAGTATTATAGGCTATGTTTGTGTGTTTCACAATAGAATTATACTGTTAGAGATATATATAGTAAATTCAATAAAATATTAATAAACATTCCATGCAATCTGTAGCTTGTTATGATAATTAAAGTTTTTATAAAATAAGTGTAATATAATATTGCATTTCCCAAAACTAGTTCACGTTTTATTTAGTAATAGATATTTCTCAGTTTTAGACTTTATTTCATGTACCTTAGATAATATATTTAAATGAAATTTTAGTCTTACATTGAAACTCAAACAGAGATCATCGATTCCCTTATCCAATACTGATTATGATTATCACGATGCTTATAAATTTTAAGAAAGCCATTGCCATACTTAAAGATCTATATTATACTCAAGGGGCTTGTAAATTAATTTCTAAAAGTCAATAAAATTCAGATAATCTAAGCTTAAACTTAATTGCAATTCATTACGAGTTTTAGATATAGCAATCTAAGAAAATTTTAGAAGATACTTTCTTTTGGGTACCGATTGACAGACATTAAATACCCAACTGATAGAAAAGTTACTAAAAGTAGAAACAGTAATTGGTTTAAAAAAACTGAAAGGAAAACAAATTTATGAAGATTAGTAAATATATATACCTTCAAGAAATCAAAACAGTTATCATATCTGCGACTTTCAAGCATTCTATAGATTTATGATTGAAAATATTTATGATAAATTCGAAAGCCTAAGTATCACAAAGTAATGCGCCACAAATATACAAGTATGTAACTATTTTATATATAAAATTAAGCTTATTGTTGCTGTGTCATATAAGAGTTGTTCTAAAAACTTATAAAAAGTATACAGCATAAAACAGCTAAGCTTAAAAAACAGCTCTTACGTCAAATTCATTTCTACAAGAATTTGAAGCAAGAATTGTAATTATCATCAAAGAATTTTAAAAAAAATCCATAAAGAACACTCGGCTTTAGTTCCAAGTAAAGAGTAAATGAGCATTGTTGATAGTAAACGTGTAAATCACAGAAAAACTAACTAAAAATCACATCGCAATTCTTTAATTTCTTTAAACCATATGAAAACAAATTTTATTATTTCTGAAATATCCACCATCAGACGCAATAACACGACTTGTTATGATGTTCTTCTTAAGTACTTTTCATCGATATATAAATTAACTATTCTTATCACCATCCGGTTTTAAAAAAATTAAAGCTAAAATGAATATTTTTTGCAAAAGTAGTTATGCCTTGACAAAGGAATTTCTGAAAGAATTTATTTCTAAACCTAACCATTATCTTGCTATATTTCCATTAGTCTAATTTAGTAAACCCTTCTAAAGTAGCAATGTTTAGCTACCTCGCATATTTTAGATTATATAATGTATAAAAGTTGCTTCGAAATTCTCACCACATTTGTGTATTAAAACTATGTGACAGAAGTTAAAATATTAAAGAGTGATGACATTATAAATAATTTTAATAAAGCATTTTAATAAAGTTTCAATAAAGCATTTTAATAAAGCATTTATAAAGCATTTTAAAAGTATTTGTAAAATTGTTTTAAGCATTTATTAAATAAAAATTTATATTTTATATAGAGGAAAGGTACATGAATGTAATAATTCCCTAGTATGCAATACCTTTATTGTAACTGAAGGAGATGGTGAATTTCAACCAAAAACAATATTAAATATTTGAGCACCTTGTGGGAAGACTATAGTGAGTGTGACGATAATGACGTTCTTTTTTTGGCTGTTGCGTAAACCTGGATGATGTTCATAAGTTCACAATTGAAGTGTATTATTTTTATTTAAATGCAAATGAATAATTCGTTATGTTTAATATATTATTTTTGTCACAAAATTCTCCATAAATAATCTTAGTTCAAGATTATAACAATAAGACCAAACATGGAAAGAAAAAAAAATTCTGGTAAAATTACTGTATTGTATGGTATTTTTTATGGTGTTTATCAAATTTTTGGTAAAAAAGCAACAATTTAATTCCGGTTAAAAAACAAAACAAAATATACTGCATTTAAATCTTTCCTTTGGTAATTTTCAGTTCATATGACGGTTCACTGGAAATTGTGGTCTTCAAAATTATTGTTCTTTTTACCACACTAAGAGTAAAAAATTCAGTTAATTTCAAAATCATTACCAATGCAAATTGGTAAAAATTATCGAGCTTTTTGTTGTTTCCATAGAGTCAAAAACACGTTAAATTTTACCATATTTTGGAAGTTTTTATACTATACTACTTTTATACTACTTTCATACTACTTTTTCTCAGTGCGTATTTAATCTTATTTGGTACTATACCCATATAAAGACTTTTTCAATTTGGCTAACCCTAATGACTTATAGTAGTCACATACACGTTAGCTATATTAGTAATAAAAAACATCATAATAATTGTTATGTTCCAATCTTAATCTTAATTAAGGGCTGGGATAGCCGGGTTGGTAGGGCTCTGGTCCATGTCCAAGAGCGTGAGCGTTTGATCCCCGTCTGCCAAAGATGTAATGGCGACTGATGCACGCTAAATCTGTGTAGTCACAAAGTACTCTATGTTCCCATAACAAATCATATCTCTAAGGGTACTGAACCAGGAGTTTACTTGTCTTCTGGATTGGTTCAAAATTACAATGCTACAGAGTTGAACATTGGTAGTCGTAAGCCCAAAATTGGGTCTGCTGTTTAGCGACGGTTATAATATAAAATAAAATCTTAATTAGGTTTTCTGATATTAATAACTTTTCCCCTATAGCAAAGCAATGTTACATTTAAGCTCTTCGAATATTTTTAAGAATTCTTCGAATATTTTTAAGAATTTTTAAGAATTTTAAGAATATTTTTACGAATTCCTCTGAAGTCCAGTTGAGTCATTCGATTACAATTTTTGTAAAAGCAAAATTAGAATTTTTTTTTTCGAAAAAAAATTAAATATAAACCCAAACAGAACAAATTATTTTAAATTGCTAACTAGGCATAATTTTGCATTTGTTTAGTTCAAAACTTATTTTTGTCACATTTTACAAGACCTATATGTAACCACAAAAATAAAAATAAAAAGTTGAAAACAGGTTAAGCTTTTCCAACATCATTATGAATTATTCTTAAAAGTTCAACTGAGTCATCTATTACAGCTTTTGTAAAACTATGATCGGAAGATTTATTTTCGAAAATGAAATAAAATAAATACCAAAAACCGAACAATAATGTTTTCAAAAACTAGAGAACACATAGGTAAAAATAATCCCACTTTATATAAAGGAAAGTAATAAATACAATCTCCCTTTAAAAAACAGAAAATAGGGGAGAAGGAAAAGATTCTGAAAAAAAAAAAATCTACCCCAGAATTTTGGAAATTACTTTCAGCTGTATTTACTCGAACCACGAGGTATGGAATGGTTCCTGTACACGGTGGTATTTCTTACCGATTATTAGGCTAGTATTCGATCCTCGCTCTTTTATAGATATATATTTGTTCCGTCCGAAGAAGAACCATTTAGGGTCATCAAAAATACGTTCTGAATCCGAATCTTTCACTTCAAAAATTCCTTCACAGGAAAATGGCTTCCTCTCTCCTTTTATTCCGTAGACGAACTCTTGAATTTTCGCAACTCCACTCTTAATGAATCGAATATAAGTCCGCTTGTATTATTTTCTACTACCAATCATTTCGTCTCTACCTGTAATAGAGGTTGAAATGGGAGGTAGAAATACTTCTAACGCAAAATGCATATTTATGGCTTCATTTTAGAATTTTTTGAATTAACTGTTTATACTTAGAGCAAGACTATTTACTGTTAATTTACTGTTATCATACTTAGAGCAAGACTATTTACTGTTATCATACTTAGAGCAAGATTCTAAATAAAGAATAAATATAGATCACTTAAATGATATGTTTTATATAATTAACACAAATGGTTTTTGTTGCAAAAAGATAATTTATGAATTAACATCTTCCGCCTGATATTTTTTCAATATTATTTAAAATTAATCATTGATAATTTTAATGAAATAAATTGTTATAATTTTAATGAAATTAATTTAAGTCTCTTGCTTTCCGTAAGAATGAATAGGAAAGGTATGGCAAGCCACATTTTTTAAAAAGGTAATATTTTTACACCTAACAGCTTTTTATTGTTTATTTTTATAATGTTAATAATAAATAACTTATTTATTAATAAATTTCTATATTGCAAAACAAATATGAGTTTAAAAACCGTTATTATTAATTAATTTGATTTATTATAGTTGGAATGTTTAGTAATTTAAATTAGCTGATCAAGTTAACCTTTTACCAGCAGATGTCTCAAAAAATTCAATATGGACTTTGAGTTTGGATTTAATGAGCAATTAAAGTCAAAATAATATTATTTTTATACAATTAAAATTTACGTAATCAAGCATTTTTGCATTTAGTTTGGGGAGGATATTTTATTTAAAAGAGAATTCAGAACAATTTAAAACTGATCCAAAACCAGTTTTAGTAATTTTATATAACAGATAAAAGAGGAAGGAAAATAACTTATCTTAAATAAACTTTCAAGTAAATAGAAAAAGTAGAGTAAAAGTCAAAACTCTTCTAATCAAAAATTTTTCAAAGCATTGGAATCATTGCTATTTGTTTTACTTCGTTGTTAATGAATAATATCTAAGGAGCATTTATGCTTAATAATAATAACTCCTGATTAAACTCTTCTGTATTCCTACATCTTCTTTGTTGATGAATGACCACTTAGTCCATTACTTACGAGAATAGTAGATAATTTACTCTATGAATAAGATTTCTCTTACCTTAACAGTCATTGCGGCTCTAAAAGAAATTCCAAATTGAACAGATATTTCCGTACCGAAGAATATTAAACACATAACAAAGATTAGATGCATACAAAGACTGAACTTCAGGAATTCAGTGAACAAAATGCTGGCAACGTCACAAGTATGCGTATTAATCAATTAGGTAAAAGTATGTGTCTTAATCATTAAGTGTAAACCATTTTAGGCAAACAATATATATACCAACAATTTGCTAAGTTGATGTATGTAGTATACGTAGAAATGAGAAAGCATTCTGTTATGAGTGAAGTTCAAAATTCTAAATGTCGTTTTACAAGTTTGGAATCATAGGGTTCAAAACTCCATATTTTGTTGAAGCGTCTTTAAGCTTCTTAACAAAAATAGCAGGGATTTATTTACAAGCACAGTTCCCAATTGACTCAAGTAGAGAGTCATAATGTTTGTACTCACTCCGAAATTCTTTGCGACTTTACTGGAAATTTTTTGCATCTACTTATTGGAATTTATCACATTTTTGTCTACATCTGAGGAGCTTTATGATGAAGGTTCTAAATGATATTTATGTCATTTTAGTCCGTTTGAACTATACAATACTGATTTATTTTGTCAAGATGGAGATTTCAGTAAATTTTCCGGAGATCTGAATAAGCGTGGAAAATGGTTCCAACTGTAAAGGTTCCCAGCAACCTTAAAATATGCATTTATAGGCAACAAATTAAATCACCAATAGTGTGCTGCGTTAAAAAGTTAAATTGGTTATAGGGTATTATAGATTTTAACAATGGAAATATTCTGGATAAAAAAAAGCCAAAGGTTTTTTTTTTTTGTATTTCCTATTTTGAAAAGTTTTGCACTAATTTTGGCAAATTCTCTTAAATGTCGCTTATACGGCTTCTTTATGTCGTTTATATTCCCTTAAATGTCGTATATAAGGTATAAGGAACTGTTGTTAATTCACTCAGTTCCTTATACCTTATTAGAATTTTCTTCCTGAAATTACGGTAAAATAACCAGCAGTAGTTTGTCCATCCGATTAGCCATAAAATTTATGGTTCGAATTTTTCTTTTACCTTTACGGTTTTGAAGCTGTTTACAACTGACACGATTTAAAAAACCATGAATTCAAAACTTTACGGTTTGTAACCGTTTTCAATTAGCATAGTTTCTAAAATAAAAGTTAAGTTGACTTTGGAGCTCTGTGTGTGCTATGACGCATGAAAGATAGTTTCGTATTCTAATAGTCCAGTATCCCCAATTCAAAAGAGCAGGACACTGTATTTAAGGAATGAAGGAAATATTGTTGTATCAACGCTGGGAATCGAACTCTTGTTCAACCAGTTATGAGATTGACCGATTAACCCACTCAGCTACAGCATGTACTCAACTGCACGGAACGAAAAGGATTTATAGGGTGGGCCTAGTTGGCGCTGATGGAATTTTGGCTGCTTAACCATATTAGAAAAACAATCAATACATTAGAAAAACATTAACATTAACATACATTAGAAAAACATTAGAAAAACAATCAATAAACGCTTTTTCTAACTCTTAAAAGTTTTAATATGATCTTTTTATGGTGATTTGACTGTTTTGGTTGAATAAGGTAAAATAATAATTTAATAAATTGCTATTTAACCATTTTTACTGAGGAACTTCTAACAGCGCATATAATTTAAGGTATATTGATGAGAAGCCTGAAAAACCCAACGAACAAACTATTATGTAATATCAGTTTTACCTCCAAAAGAAAAAAAAAAGTCGAAAATTATCCTTTTACAATTTAAAACAATGTAATTTAAAGTATAAATTTTAATATATATATAATGATTACGTTGAGCAATCAAGTACATATTGCTAAGTTTGTTTCGATTTTTTTTTGTTTTCCCTTACGAAACTGAAAGTTAAAACTGTGAAAGAAACTGCAATGGTGTAATATTTTCAATAAACATAGTTTGTATACCTTGTATGCCTTTTATGTAGTTTGTTTTTATCTTTAAAGATTTTTCTATAGCCGTAACGCTTTCGATTTAGAATATGCAAGATATCATGAAATTAATCATTAATTTTTTTTAAAAAAACGACTTCTTTTTAATTTAATACACACTTTAAAAAGCTAATTACACTACTGGATTAACAAGTTAGATTAACAAGTTGAGTATTTACAAAAGTGTTCCTCTTAATACAAGTTTTTTTGTTTCTTATATGTAGAACGATAATCGAAATAGTAATAATAGAAATAACAGGGCATAAACTAACAATCTTGAACTAATTTTGTTTGCACTTGTTGACAGATAATGTATGAGTTTTCCAAATGAAAATAGCAAATAAATAACAATATCAAAATAACAAAATGAAAAGTCCAATTTTGCAACAGAATATATTTTTGGCAAATTATTCCCGAATCGAAGTATGTTTTGCATGCTTTATTTTGTCAAAAATAAGTGCTCTAAAAATAATGAATACTGTCATGTTAAAAACTCATTTTTTTCTGTTATTTAAAGTATTTTGTATTTTTTGAATTAGTTTACGTACTTTAAACAGTTGTTTTTTAATATAATATGGCATATTTGAGTTGAGACTATTAATAAATGTTGTCCTTTTACTTTTGCATTTTTAAAAATCTTCTTAGTATTAAGAAATATATTAATATTTTTAAAATAATAATTGTCAGCTCCCGAATTCATCTGATTTAATTGCATTGAATATTTTATTTAATTTGTAAAAATTCAATTTATTGAACTAGAAAATAAGTATTTTAATTATTGACTTTAAAATTACACTGAAGTAAGGTTGTCTTATTCTGTAATATATCGTTGAAGAAATAAAATTTATTTGAGCTTTGAAATTACTATACTTAAAAATTCATATTTGATTATTACATGTTTAATTACATCTAGGTTTAAAATATTGTAAAATTTTGATTTTAATTTTTAATTCTCTCATTAATTTTGGAATTGGTACATAAATAGAAATAATTTTCATGCAATGGTAGATTTTATTTAAAACGATGGAAATCATTAAAGCTTAAATATAGAGAATGTTAATTCTGAAGATATTGCATTCGTTTTAACATACTGAGTGTTACTCTTAAGATTTCTATGAAAATTCTATGAAGATATGGAATACTCGATGCTTTTTTTGAAAAACAATGCGTTTAAAAAGAGTTGTAAAAGTTTGCATTCAATGCAAATAATTTAGGTTTAAACAGTCGAATTTACTTAGAGCTCTGTCTATATTTTACTATTCTCAGCATAAGAATTGTATCTTATGTTTTATTAAAAAAACTTGTCTTTTAGCACAAATTTTTACCAATTTTGAAAATGAAAATAGACAAAATAATTTAAAATAAGGTTAAAAGTATTAATCAAATGATTTTCTCAATAATTATAGCAACAAATTTGCCAACATATAAGGTTATGTGTTCTCAAATTTATAAGATAAGATGTATACGATTATATAGATATATGTGACTTATACACTCATGTACACAAATTAAGGATAATTCATAATCACACGGAAGTTGAACACTGAAGTGAAACTTTCATATGTAGAACTATCGCACAGATCTTCAAGAATAATATGCAAATTACGAGAGACTAGCAGATGACTCCGATATTACGTCATAATGACGACAGTGGCAGAGAGGGGTAATGACACAGATTATGCATGTGGATGATTTTTTACATGGCAGAATTATCTGCCACCTGCAATGTCGGGGTACTCAGATTGAAGTATCCTAGTAACTGTAATTGTCCAAAATGCCATCTCTAAGCTTTGGCAATGATTACAAGAAGATTAAAATATCAGTAGGCTTTACAGTACAAGTCGGCTCCGAGTTGCAATGCCCAATGAAAACAGTAGTAATTGTCAAAAGAAGCAGACGGATCAGGATCCAATCTGTTTCGTCACCTTTCTGCAGCTACGGGTACCACAGTTACTAGGTAAACCATGCACATACATTTGGGAAACATAGGTCCATATGCTAACAGGCCTGCCAGATGCGCTCCGCTTTTGGTAACTCATTGTCGCCAACAATTAGCCTGGAGTAGGGAACATGTAATGTTGATATGGTTGCAGCGGGCTTACGTTATGTTTTCTGACGAGTTGCAGTTCAGTTTGCTGTTTGATTCACGTCGATCATTCTAATAGAGAACGCCACGCACTCGTTACCGCCAAGACAACACCATTGAACCACACCGTTACGGTGTTGCAGAATCTCTCGCTTCGGCTGGAAATATACAAAGTTTCTGAACAGATCTGCATGTTCAAATCGGAACCACGACAATCCAAATGTATCGGGACATCATTCTGAAACAACCTGTACGGTTGTTTTGCACTGCCATAGGCGCAGAAATTATGTCCATGGATTATAATTACTGTCCTCACCTAGCAAGCATCGTAAGTAAATGCCTTCAATCTGAAGATAACTGAGGTATGGAATAGCCAGCATTTTCATCTGACCTGAATCCAATATAGCATATTTGGAACATGCTTGGTCGACAAGTTATAGTCCGTAAACTACCTCCAACATGCGTAATGAAACTTCGGAGAGCATTACTTGCTGAGTGAGCTCGACCATTTATCTTATCAGCATGCTTAAGTGTTGTACGGACTGTATTTCATTGCATGAATAACACACACTGTATTAACCATCGTACCACGCAATATTAAGTTTTTGAAAAAGGATATATTTTTATAATTACTCTAGTGAGTGAAAATTGTAATTTTTATTAATGGTATCCTACATACACCACCTACATACACCACCTTATCTTTTGTTTAATAATAGGGGTATTAAGAATAAGTCATGTTTGCTTTGTTTCTGAACCTTCATTGCCATTAATTTATTGAAATGATAGTAGATATATATGATATATAATATGTATAAGAAATTAACTAGGAAAGAAATTAACTATATATTATAATATTTATAAAAGACTATTTATAAATAAGACTGCATTTAAAATTGCATACACCTTTTCAAAAAAACAAACAAAAAAACAATTAAATAAAGGAATTTTTTATTAATTTGAATATTATTACAAATTAATTAAATGCAAATAAATAATTTCATCACACAGCATCAAACATATCTTACTATAATGCATTGCTGATAAGCATTGCAAATCAATTTGATTAGCTTTCATTCATTGGTTGCCATTCATTTGGAGCATATGTATAACATTCGATTGAACAAAGGGATTGACGAGATTTTCTAATCTCTTCTCCAAATTGAGTTGCGTTTATAGAGAAATATTTAGTTAATATGTCAAATTGTAAATATTTACATAAAGTTGAAGTTCAACTGTTAGCCCAAATGATTGTATATCCAGGTTAAGAGAGCTTCGATAGATGCCACACTCAATTACAAAAGATAATCTGTTTCATAGAGTTTGATTTGTCTTTTCAGAATTTATCCCTCTTTCCTTTTATAGTTGATTGTAGGGAAGTATTTTTTAACATTGCAAATTGTCTACATTTAAATTATACGCACTAAAATGTTTAAAAAATGACAGCATAGTCTTTGCAAAATGTTGAGGAGAATGAAGGATAATTGAAAAGATTTATTCAACCAGAAAATTTTCCTAGATTTTTTCGTTCAAACATAGAATTGAATAGAGCATAGCATAGTGCACTAAGCGGTGTACATAGACGTTGAGGAATTTCTGAAAATATACTTTTATGTAAATTATACGTACCAAAATGTTTAAAAAATGATAGCATAGTCTTTGTAAAATGTTGAGGAGAATGAAGGATAATTGAAAAGATTTATTCAACCAGAAAATTTTCCTAGATTTTTTTGTTCAAATATGGAATTGAATAGAACATAGCATAGTGCACTAAGCGGAGTACATGGTCGTTGAGGAATTTCTGAAAATACTGTTTCATTACGAAACGAACGTATCTAATACAGATCCTATGCAAATCTAAAATGTCTTATATTTATTGCTTCCCTTTCCAATGTTAAAAGATAAAGTTCAGTTTCAACAAAAAATATGCAAGATTTTCAGTAAAGGTGTAATGGAAAAGATACTGGGAATGTCAGTATAGATTCTTATGCGCAATTGAAAATTCCGGATCAAATTATTTTGAAAATACCGACAACCTGCTTACATTATCCGCAAAATTTATTTAACCGTAAAATCCATTTTCACTGTAAAATTTACATCGAATATTTTATAACATTAATTATTTAACTACAGTGATTCACTGATTTTAAACTTAATATTACAGTAAAAAAAACTGTTAATATACTGTTTAAGGTAAAAATGGATTGTACGGTAAAAATGGATTGCAAAGCTACTCTAAGTGCTAGTAT
The DNA here is from genome assembly GCF_982258835.1 of Parasteatoda tepidariorum. NCBI lineage: Eukaryota > Metazoa > Arthropoda > Arachnida > Araneae > Theridiidae > Parasteatoda > Parasteatoda tepidariorum. Next base: position 30,722,465 of record NC_141765.1, on the reverse strand, counting down.
ATTTTGCCGTAATTTGATACGGAATTTTTTACAGTGTGTAACCATTAATACTAGAATCCTATGAAATAATTGAAATATTCAAAATTCTACTAATTTCAATTATTATTTGCATAATTTTAATTCTAGCATAAGTGGGTAAATTATGATTAAATAGTTATTTATTAAATTCATATTTTATATTAACGAATTATATTTAATTTAATGAATGAAAATTAAGAATTCCGTAGTTGATCTGAAAATAGAAACAGATACTACACATTTCTTATAGCTAACCAAAATTTTTAACATTCCTCAATTTGCATAAAAAATAATACAAAATGAACAGTTAAATTATCAATATTTTATCACTAAATGCGTAGTTTCAAAGTTTTGAAACTGAATAATTTATAACCTAAAAAAACTTAATAAACACAAATAGAAAGCTATTATTTCATTACTACTAGCAAGCATAATCGTCAATATCGATGCACAGTATATAATCTAGTGCCTCATCACTGATGATGACACATGATTACAGTATTAAAATAGTTAGACTAAGAACAGTTAGATTTTTTGACTTAGTGAAATTAGGCTTACGACGTTGTTTCAAAGATTTTTTTCAGCAGTGAAAAGAGAAATCTACTTATTTCAGAAAGTGAATAATATATGTCATGAAACATTTAAATCACATAGTCTTCTCTTTTTTGAGATTCTTTCTTTTCTTTTTTTAAACTTACAAGATTAGGAATGTTTTTAAATTGAATGAAATTAATTCAGTTTCGAATGTTATCAGTTTTTAATACATTAGCAAAGCATCATTATTTCTTAATTTAACACATATTCGAAGTTCGCAAAAAGTATCTATTATAAATTTCGAATAATTATTTTATTTTTCTGCATCATTTAATTTACCAACAGTAGTGTAATTGCTCGATTTCGTAGAATATATCTTTATATTTAGTAAAATATTTGGACTATAATCTATGAACAGTGAATTGAATCCAATAAGCACAAATCGAAATTGTTTTGCACATAAAATGTTTACACGGAATTAAAATTAAATTAATTTATAAAATTGCAATTTTGCAAACCAAAATAATGCTCTATATAAAGTTTAACTTGTTTTAATAAACTATATTTTTTTAAAATTTTAAATAGATTTATTTCAATTTTAAACATCAAAGAAAGTAATTCGAAATGAAATGCTAAACATACTTTCATTTAATAAAAGAACATTCATTTTAATATTAATAATGGAACTTTAGAATAAAACAAAACATCTACCGATCTATCCCACTATCAAAAATAATAGGTAAACATTATTTTAAGGACAAGTAAAACAAAATTATTGATTGTTTTATTTCCATATTTTGAATTAGATTTTGTGACATCTCCAAACTTTACAGGATTAGTTTAGGGCACGCAGACTAGATTTTTAGGTTATTAAAATGTAACTGATCAAAGTTTAATGCGACTTATATTACTGTATTTTGACAGAGAGAAATACATTTTTTATTTAAGTCTGCAGTGAATGTTTTCGGCGGAGAAAACATGAGTAAAATTTGTCCGAGATTATCTACGAAAGAGGAAAACAAATATTTCTCCCGTACTTTGAATAGATCTGGAAGAATGTTTTACTTCTCAATTATTCATGCATGGTTTGCGCTTGCTTATTAAAATTTCACAGTACTCTAAAGACCGTTATAATCCTTTTAATGGTTAGAAACTAGCCCCTTTTCGAAAAGCTCTCACTAATTCAAAATGAAACGTCAGCATTGATTTCAGCTTGAAAGAGGGAATGCTAATAAACAGCCTAATTATCTAGATCCCTTGGGATTAGAAATTTGAGAAGAAAAGCTGGATTGGTTATCACAATACAGGTCAATGTTTAGAAAGCGCTGTAACAATTATGTTGCACCAATATGTTTGGGAGTTTATTATATACGCGAGATAATCACATCAGATGGTCTGAAATAAACTTTACATTAGCTATCACGACTACAAAGTTTGCTTCAATCTACAGGTGTAAACTAGACTTGTTGCACTAATAAGGTGTGCCTTTGGTTTCCATAGATTGGAATTGAACTCCACTGTTTCATCGGGTTTGTTTGAGGAGATGGCCATGACAATAGAAGGTAAGCGAATTAGATAGAAGAGATTTAAATAGCGCGATACTGAAATTCAATAAGCTCTTTGACTTTATGAAATAAAAATTAAAGTCGAAAATTGGAAATGGAAAAATGATAAAGATATTTTTATTTATTTAATAAATATTTCTATTAGGAAACATAACAAATTTAAGCGAATTATTAGAATATCTCACTCATAGAAGAGTATTATTAAAACATCTGCTTCACATTTTGTAACAAATTGAAAACTAGTCTATATTAAGGTATTTTTCGGTGTATAGAAGATAATAATATAATATAAAATAAAGTGTAATATAAGATAGAAGAAATTCTATTGCACTAAAATTCAAAATTATAAAATTTTTAAATGTAGTTTAGGTAAGTAGCTTATTAACTTACTTAACTTAGGCAATTAAGTTTAGTTAGGTATGTTTAGTTAGTAATACAAAATCACTAACTATATTTTAATTTAACATTAAAGCATACTAATCTTTAAAATAAGTAATTTTAAGGTAGAGTTAAATTCTAGATAGAATTTTCAGATGAATTCAAGATAACAGGAAAAAATAATATTCCTCTAAGCTAATTACTTAGAAATTCTATTTCATAAAGCTTTCATAAAATAGTTAAAGATTTCAAAATACTTTAAAATCTGCATTTAGATGAGTCAGATTATGTTATTTGGGCGTGCTGTTGGATATAACTAAATGTAATAAAAATCAAATATAATTTTAGATAGATATGAAAACAAAACATTTCAGCACATTTAATAAAAGAAATTTTAATTTAAATGCTTTATAAGAATAATTAAAATTACTAAAAATGTGAAAGATTGAAAAATTACTTTATGAACTCTTGCAACTTATTAATTTCATGTTGAAATGGCAAATTAATATTTATTTTAGTGCGTTGAACATAATTTTGTTATTTACTTTAAAAAATATTTCTTTAAACATAAAGTTGAAAATTTTACATATATTTTTACAGAAAAGAACACAGCAGATGGAGAATATAGCAAAAGAGAGCAAGTGAGAGAGAGAAACAAGAAAAGCCTAAATAAAGAAAACGAGACTCATTTACACAAATGAAAAAATGTACTAAGCAAAATTACTCAGGCATTTACTAGGAAAAATTTACATGTTTTAATGTAGGTTAGAATGACATTGGCTATTTTGTAAAATTCAAATTAAATTAATGATTAATCATAGACAGAGTATTGTTATGTTGAAAAATAAACTAAATCAACGATTTATCATAAGTAGAGTTGTTTTATTATGTTGAAAAAAAACTAAATCAACGAATAATTATAAGTACAGTTTTGTTATGTTGAAAAATAATGTTAAAAAACATTGAGTACCAAATTAAAATAGAAAATTTATCTAGGAATAAAAACTCTTTTGAATGAACGGCAAAAGCTGTAGAGTATGTAATTTTCTCCTACCATAAACACTGCTTGTATAAAACTCGAAAAATAAATGCGGCGTTGGCTTATTGGTAAAACTGGCACTCTGCTAATTGCTGATGCGTTTCATGAGTAATAGTTCAGTATACACTGAAAAATTCGTGGTGTAGTACTTATCCCAGTTTGCTGTAGTGTGAATGATTACTTTATTTTAAGTTAATACCGAATAGAGCATTCTCTTACGTTTTAATGGGTGCAGTTAAATCTTAATCCCGATAGCTTACATCAATCTGCAGCTCTCATGTGAAGAAATTGTGTTTTTTGAAACTCCGTAAATTTTGCAGATAATTATTGTGAATTTAAGCAATTTAACTAAATTCTTGTGGTAAATGATGGTAAAAGCATGTTTTAAACGTATAACAAATGCTTTTGATCCATTGTTAAAGGTAGCAAAGGTAACAAAGGCAGTGAGAAAATGGCTTCCAAGATGGCGGTTTGTTTAGATGAAGAGTTTTAGCAAAATGTGAGTTCCTCTTGACGGATTAAATTAACAAACTTATCACAGCATATTTAATACAAAACACAAAGAGCTGAGGTGGCTCAAGGGATAGAGCGTTCGCCTTTTAATGAGGTGAACCGGGTTCAAATCCCAGCATAGCTGGTCGATATGAATTCCGGAACTGGCTAGCACCGGACACAGTGCAGCCGTAAAATATCCTCAGTGGTAGACGTATCATGGGTTAGAGTTCACCTTTGATCAGGCTAACCCTATTTGGTTTTCAGGGTTTTCCTCTCCGTGTAACGCAAATGTGGGTCGGTTCCCTCAAAAAGTCCTCCGCGAAGGCAAATTTCTCCGAATATTTGATCCAGGAGTTCCCTGTATTATAGATCGGGTTCAAAATTATAAGGCTAAGGAATTGAACATTAGCAGTTGTAAACCTGAAATTGGGTCAGCTGTTCAACGACGGTTATAAAATAAAACAAAATACAAAGCAAATCTCAATCTTCTTTACTGATTTATAAAATAAAAATAAAAACTAATGATTGTGGTCCGTTATTTGCCAAGTAATTTAAATTTTCTTGTCAGATTCATTTGGCAGAATATTTTATAAACTGTTATAAAATGCATTTGTATTATTGAAATATTTTTTTTTCTCATAAAATTTACATAAATGTGTCATTTGTATAAATTATATTGCATTATTTAACATCTATTCATATCGGTTTTGTTTGAATGCATTATGATATTCCGTCTGTGCTGTGTTCATGTTTGATTAATAAACTAGTAATATTTCAAGAAATATTGTATATATGCAACATAAATTTACGATTCTTGCTTTAAATTGTACCGTAAACGTAACTTTGCTGATTCTCGTGCTTTGCTGATTATCAGTCAAACATGATGGCGGCTACTTTGCACCAAGAAAAGTAAACGAACGTTCCAGGTGCTTCACTACACTAAAAGCAGATGTAGGAAAATACTTAGGTAATAAGTAGTTATCACCATTTTAGGTGTTAAAGTGCACGAAAACTCTTTACAGTGTAATGAGTAGAGATAAGTAAGAACCAAACTTTTCGGTATACTTACTTATTTTGATTTAACTGGGTATCAGTTGCAAAAGCCTGATACTAATAAAGTGAGAGACAGATTATGAAGTTAACTATCATTGTTTGCACTATTGAGCATTTATAGTTTTTTTGCTAATTGTATTCAATTATTTGTTGAAATAATTGAGTGCTGATTAACGAATAACTTTGTCCTTAAAATAAAATAAGAGTTAATTTGAATCTAATAAAAATTAATAAAAAAAATGTTTTACCAAAATAATTATCATTACAAAAATTACGAATGAATAATAAATTCATATTACTAATTAAAGAAAACGTTGGAGTTTATTTACTTCTCACTAATTTTATAAGCCCATGAGAAAATGCTTTTGAGATCAAAATGAAAATATTCCACTTAATTGATTCGCATTTTTTTTAAAACACGATTATTAAAAAAAAAAATCATTATTTTTCTACTGAAAACCGAATGGTATGTAAGTTCACGGGAAAACTACAGTAAAAGCAAATGTTTCAAAATCATTATAAGTTTCATAATAAGTATTTTTTAGAATTCTTAGGTGGTCTCTAAAGAAATGAATTTTCAAATCAGTTTACGATAAATGTATTTTATTTATAAATAGTTCCTTTCTTCAATTAAAGCAAAATAGATATTAATTTCTTTATTATTTCATGCTTGGAAAAATAGGTTTTACATTGAACCATGATATCGGTGCGTTTTGAATCACAAAACTATGCAAATTAACAGCTACCTCAATAACTTCTCAACTTGAACCCTATTTCAGTTAAATTTGTCCATTAAAAAGGTACAATAGTTTAATATTCCAATCAATTAAACTATTGTACCTCTTAATCTAGTATTAAAATACGATAATTGGGACAATTTACAAATGTACAATAAAACACAAAATACGATAATTGGGCTATTAATGTAATGTTCCAGTCATGCTGCCTCAGACCTATTTAATTTAGTAAAATTCAGATTTCATCACTGAAAATGACTTAAACGCTGGCATGTATCCTTAAAATAAGTTACAGAAAACAGTACTTATGTTAAAACTCACCTAGATAAATTTGCATGTAATTCCGAATGTTGATGACCTCTGACATGGATAACCGCTTAATATATTTATGACGTCAACAAGTACACTTCAGGTGTTCCTCACATAGAGCCTGATCCGCTATCATTTAGACCTGATTAATATTTAGTGACAGACTCATTAAATATTGAATACGTCCGTTTTACCAGTCAAAATTTAATACTTCAGACTTGATTAATGCAGGATTACTGAAGTAGTTTAGTCATGCGTCCTGATAGTGCCGTACATATCATGAATTGTGTGTTTCGGAGGCCGTGCAGTGAAATATCATATCGCTTTGCACACGGAAACGCGGAAAGACCTTCAAAATCTAATAATTATGGATTTCCCACTACTCTAAGTTGGTCGATCTATTGTCAAGGAAGTCACTTGCACATGCTAGAAAACAATATCTGATAACATCAAATAAGCTCTTACTAGTAAATACTTGTTATTACTTTAGGATGATTGGAAGTAAGATCAGGAAGAGTTTTATTGAATATGAATAAAGATATTTCCTGACATAGCTATAATATTATTTAGCGAGCAGAATTTAGAAATCGAAAAGCAAATACTGCAATACTATACTTTGCTATAGTTTTACTTGTTATTTTACTCGTGTATGGAAACGTAAAAGTTTTATTCTTTTGAAAAACAAACTAATGTCAGGTTGATATTTAGCAATGAATGTTTTTTAAGGAGCATTAAGTTTAGCTTTGCAATTAATTTTCGATTTGGAAGCATTAAGTTAATATTTAGCAATAAAATTTCAGTTAAAAAAGCACTAAGTTTGTGCTTAACAATGAATTTTTAGTTTTAATTTTAAAAGTATTCAGCTAATATTTAATATAGAATCTTTCGTTATGAAAAATTAGTTTCATATTTAATAATGAATAGAAAGAAGAATTTAGTTTAAATTTAGCAATGAAACTTCAGTTAAAAAGCACTAAGTTTATATTCAACAATGAATAACTGTGAATTAACCATTAACCATGACTTTGGAACTTCAAATCATTGTAGCCTAAATGGAGTGAATATGTATGAGAGGACAGAATGTTAAAATGATTGTTTTATATGAATTTCCAAATCATTTTATTTTTTGTAGTGCATTTGAAGTTATGACTAGCTATGATTTTTAAAGCTTAAACCTCTAAGAAACTAGCGATCAGAATTAAAATGTTTTTTGTTATAAGATTTATTCACCCCTCTAAGTTGATTTTTTAATAAACTGGAGTTTCAACTAAAAATGCCATCGTATATTATCTTCAAGAGCATTATATGAATAACATATAAATATATAAAATAAATGTAAATACGGTTTCATCCCTTCTTTTTAATTTGATAAAATAATAAGTACCAAATATAACAAATGAAAGAATTCTAAGAGAACTGGGGGGGGGGACTTCAAATTGTATCCTGTTATTCTACCATACATGCTAAGAAAGTTAAAAATAGTTTTTAAAGTCTTAGAACTGAAGTTTTTGATTTCAGCTCTTGGAGATAAGGCAAAAAAGTGAACAACAGTATTTTTTTCTTATCATGATGGATTATAAAGATCAAAGATCGGGTTTCAGGTATAAACAGCAATTCCGTTTATCTGTTTTCAAAAATATATGAAGTACTGAGAACTTTAAAACAGCTGTTACTTGTTTATTTTCCACAACTTGATATAATGTTGCTTTCTGAGAACTTTGATCTTATTTATGCTCCTATATTAGTCGTAGCGCATTTCAAAGAAACATGGTATGAGAAGGAAAATAACAAAAAGAATTCTCTTAGAAATATCTGTATAAAGCTCTAAAATTTATTTTTTAACTTATTTATTTATATACATATACTTAAATGTCTTGATCTATGGAAACAATATGGTTCTAGAAATTTCTACACAAAGCTATGTAATTTATTCTTGAACTTGTTTGTCTGCTAAACGCCTGAATATGTCGATAATTTTAAATAAATTTATCATGTCAAATATGTTTTTGCTTTTTTGGGAATATATTTGTCAAATTGTAACTAAATGGGCATCTTAAAGTAGGTTGTCATTTGTTTTACTTCGCAAATGCAATAGAATTAAAAATAAACGTTCAATGAAACCATTTAAACTACATCAGGGCCGGGGCATTGGGCCTATGTCCAAGAGGTCGTGAGTTCGTTTCCCACCGGTTGAAGAATCCTCGTGTTATAAAGGGTGACTGATGCACGTTAAATCTGTCGAGTCACAAAGTTCTCCATGTTCCCATAACAAATTATGCCTCTGGGGGTACTGAATTGGAGATTAATTGTTCTCTGGTTCATATCAAAATTATGATCTGTGAATAAATGAATGGATGTATGAATGAGTCCACCTTATAAACCGGATGCGACATGTGTGTGTGTGAAGAAGTATTCTTGGCCGAAGATGGTGCGACTGAAGAGCAAGAAACACACCCTCTGTTATAATTCTCTTGGCTTCATCAAGCAGACTTGCTGATATTGGCAAGTGACACTAAAAACAACAACACCAACAAACTATATCAAATGTCTTTTCATTTTATTAACTTTTCCTCCTATGAAATTTTGAACGGAAATGACCAAAAAATAGTAACCACCAGTTAATTAGACATTTTATAGATAGAAAAAATTTGAGGTCAGTTTTTGCCTCTACTTTGAAAATGTCAATTTTTTATAAGATAAAAGTTTATGAAAAAAATGTAGTTTTGCTAATCAAGAAATAAAATAAAGCTCTTAGATTTTAAAGAATTTTAAAAGCACGATATCATCGAAAAAATGTCTTTTTGCGTTCTTTTTCATTCAGTTAAGCAAATCTAGTGACCATTATTTATAATCTGTTTCCTTTTGTAAACATATGCGTTTAGTTTTCTTTCTTTTTATTGAATAAAGGTAAAACATTTTGGGATGAAGCGTTAAATTTGAAGAAAATAATTGGATATCTTTAAAAAAATTAACATGATTAATAAATAACACAAATAAAACTGCAACTCAGATTTTGTTATGAGATAAAGGAAATTTAAAAATGAATTATTAATATTGATTTTGAGGAAAATAATACTCCAATAGTTCTGCGAAGTGAAAGGTCAAAATTTCGATCTTAATATATAACATCTAAATATGAAAACCATTTAAAACCCGCATAATAAATATTTTACTATGCATTCAAATTTTTTAGCCAATCTTAGAAGAATCTTTCTATCAATTCTTAGAAGAAGTTTTAAAATACATAAAAACATTCATCTTGGATTTTTTAATTTCTTGCAATATCGAATTCAGAATATATTTTACAGTTTGATTTAGCAATTAAAAACAAAATGTTAGAGAGCAAGTTACTGCATGAACTGATGGAATTTTTTTATGTATCTATATATTAATCTATATAGCAGTACAAGTAATTTTTAAATCAGATATAAATAAAATAAAAATATAAAAATTGAAAAATTGAGCAAGGGGTCAGGTACATGAAATTCTCATAACATAAATAACTGGAGAAAAATTCTTTCCTTCCCTTTATTATTATTAAATACACTCCACAGGGAATTCAATTACCTTACTAATTTCACCATTTTTAAATTTTTCTAACGAACTGAATAATTTATAATTAATTTGGACGATGCTATGCATTCCATTTTTCCACGTTATCCTGCTCTCACACCTTACATTTCTGGATGCAAAGTTCCCTCCATCAAGACCGCAAGAGTGATGAATGTAATATCGATTCCCCGTGTATGATTTGCGTCATTAGTTCATCATGAAACCACGGCATTCGATGTCGCCAAAAAGGGAGAAAAAGACCATAATGTCCTGACACTCTCTACTTCCTGTCTATCACCCCGCCTCGTTACAATGGCCTCTCTTTTACATCAACAGCGGCAAATATTGAAAATCACGAAACCGACGTCTTCTTTTGCTTGAAAGAGATCAGAAAAACTAAGAAATATGTACTTTAGAAGGAACGTTTATATATATATATATATATATATATATATATATATATATATATATATATATATATATATATATATATATATATATATATATATATATATATATATATATATATATATATATATATATATATATATATATATATATATATATATATATATTTCAGTTAAGCAAGTCTAGTTGTGCAGCAGCTAATATGTTTTTAATTAATCAATTTTATTTATTTAATTAGATATTATTTCGATATTTTCTCATTTTTTTTAGTTTTTATATTAATATGTTACTATTATATTAATGAATGTTATTAATTTATGATTGATATTTTCAATATTATTATGCGTTAATTATTTTTCGGAAATTGTCTTCTAACTTTCTATTTTTAACGTATTTTTAAGATAAGTATTTGAATCATTAACAATCATTTCCCTATACATTTTAGATTTCATATGCATAATAAAAACCAAACTTTTTCTACTTTTTGATATTAAAACACCTTAAAAAACATTGATGCATAGCATACTCGGCAAATGTATATCGCATTTATAAATGCACTTATGCATATTTTATGTTTCGGACATTCACAATAACATATATATATATATTATATATATATGTAACAAGTGATATTCTCTTTAAGCTCTTCTGGAGAAACTCCTCCTTATGGTAGTTAAAAATTTAAACTACTTCTTAAAAAAAATGTTTCTGAAATTTTCACGTTTGTAATTTTTGAGTTTATTTTCAAAATGTTTACGTCTTTTAATATAATTCTGTATTAACTATACAAAAAAGTTGCTCTGCGATTGATGAACTTAATAGGAAAATATACTCAGCATTTAGAATATACTCACACTTATTTCGTAAAATCTATTCGATAATGTTTTCGTGAAAATGATAAAAAAAATTAACTTTTGATTGGTTAATTTCATTCGCATTTAAAGCAGAAAGTTGATGACATCGATTAAGACAGACAGAAACACTAATTGCCTAAATGAAGTCAATGGAAAGAGAAATTGGAAGTACGTTCAATTTTTCCTGACAGAAATAATAAGAACGTCTCATTACCGGAAAATAGTGTAACATTAAAGTTGACAAAAATGGCGGGAGAATTTGCAAAATTGTTCTAAGCAAACACTTCGAACGACGAAAAAAGAATTTGACACCCTAATGCAATTTTAATTTTCTCAAGAGCAGTATAATTAAAACATACTTACAGGAAGATTTTGCATAATCTTTAAGTCATTCTTCTAGTGTAGGCTATAATTGTTTAATGTTAATTATCAATTTGTAAAATATAGCTCTGATAGTGGAAACAAATAAGGCTTTACAAAATGAGGACGTGTTTAAAGTGTAGGGAATCTGAACAGTTAAAAAACGGAATTCTTCAGTAATAGCTATCTTTTTTTATTTACTAAATTATTTATGGAAATATTTAAAACGAGTTTAGACTTTTTCAAAAAAAAATCACAATTTGAAAATGATAAGAATATTTCGTGTGGAAATATGAGCATAAAACTTTAATATATATATATATATATATATATATATATATATATATATATATATATATATATATATATATATATATATATATATATATATATATATATATATATATATATATATATATATATATATATATATATATATATATATATATATATATATATATATATATATATAGTTTAATATATGATAATATATATAATATAGTATATAGTATATGGTTTATATGTATAACACATAGTTGAATAATATGCATAGTTTTTAAAAAAATTAAGTGAATTCAGAAAAACTTATTTCTATTACTTTGTTGTCCTATTATATCAAATTAATCGAAAATAGATCGTTTTAGGAAATAGTACGAAAAATGAAATTAAATCAATTACAAAAATGTAATCTGTTCATAATGAATTATTGCAGATTTCATTATTTATAAATAAAATAACTCAACAACTTGCTTTAAATTATACTCTAAATTACCTTTTTGCTGGATAGATTTAATATATTTAATTTCTTACAAAACAACTATAAAGCACCTGCTCCGCAGAAAAAACTTTTTTTAAAAAAGTAGCATTTTTCTTGCTCTATTTTGAAAGTTTTAACATCAATCGTTAGGTTCACATACGGCCAGCTTTAAAGTTAAGCTAAGTTATGTCAGTTGGAAGCTTTAAGTGGACCGGGATAGCCTTGTTTGTAGGACGTTGGGCTCGTGTTCATGAGAATGGAAGTTCACACTAGCTGCAGAAACCTCATGTATTAAATGGTGACTGATGTACGTTAAGTCTGTCGAGGCTACCAAGTCCATCAAGTTCCCATACAAATAAATACCTCTGGTGGAACTGAATTGCATATTCAGGTAAACATTACGATCTGTGAATGAATGAGTGGAGTATGATTGGGTTCTCCCTGTAAAACGGGAGTAACCTGTGTAACGTTAGTGTGGCCGAAGTCGTATTTTTGGCCATATAAGGCACCATTGAAAATAATAAGAAACAGAAAAATATATTGAATTAATTAGGTTCAGCAGTTTTCTCACGATATGGCACAGAGTAGAAGCAAAAATAGTGGTAAATAGGAATACCTTAACTACGCACTAACAGAGTTACATGCTGAAATGTACTCATAATTTCTCAAGAGAAAACCAAAGCAATAACGCTATATTGTTTCAAAATTCATAGTTCCTGGGGGAATATTTTCTTCAAATTCTTACTTTATTTTCTTGCAACGTAATCAACATTTTAATAACAATTAAATTAATTATTTTTCATTGTATCATAAATATCAATCAAGTTCTACAATTGCGAGAAAAAATCATTTTAAGATATTGAACTATGTTTTTAGTTCAACAGGGCGTTATATTTTTGAATTTACTCATTGCATCTTTAAATTAAACTTAAATTCTAGCAACTAGTAGGCAGTAAGACAAGGTGAGTTGTATTTTGCGTTATTTTACTTTTTGTTACTTTTATGATTTTTTTATCCATGCTTTTAAACTGAAGTTTTGTTCCCAAGCAATAGGTACTACACCAATAAGTCATTAAAAATGTTATAAAGACTAAAACACCAAGATGAAATAAATTATAGTGACATGCTTAAATTTTTAGCAAATTTCAGAAAAAAAAGAAATTGCGAAAACTTCTGAGATAAAAGCATTTTTAGTGACAAGCACCTAAAATTGCCAGTTATAACGCATTTTAATAGTTTCATATTTGAATGAAATGTAATTATTTATATTTATATCTTAACTCAGTTTATAATTTGAGTACAAAAAAGTTTATTTTTAATACAAGCAGGAATGAAACGTTTGTAAAACGATTCAATTAGTATTATCTGTTTTAATATGTGTTTGTAATCTTAAAATTATAATAATATATTCTTGTGATTCTCATGTAGTTTTATTAATTTTACTAATTTTTTTTTAATCAAACAATTTTTTTTCTTAGTCAAAGTTTTGGCTAATTTAGCATCAGTAGAAACACATAATATTACATAAGAATATAAATATGACATTAGAAATTATACTGACTGAATTAAATTATTATGAATTAACTCGCTACTAATTTAGAAACACTGAGTCATCTAATTGCCCTTAATTAAAATCAAAATTCACTGAAGAAACTTTTTATTTGAAAATGCGTATTGACTTCTAAATAAGTGCTAATTTGATTTATATACACCTGATATTGTAACCAAATTGGGTATTTAAATTGAAAAATTTTCATAGTAACTATTATCCATATTCCTTAAATATTTAAAAATTTACTTAATTTATTACATAATTCATTTATTGAAATCATATGAATACTAATTAATAGCATGATTTTTTGTTAAATAGATTCGTTTTCAATTTATTGAGTAATGCGGAGTTTGTATTAATTAAAACGCGATGAAAAAAGGCTTTAATTGTGCTATTCATAAATATTTCCGTAGAGATTAATTATTTCCGTTCGGCTCAAAATATCAGGGTATTAGCTTTTGCAAAAGTTTTAAATTTAATTACGGCTTAAATAGAAAAATAATTTTGAAACTTATAAATAATATTAATATCATTATTATTGCTTTATTTTGAATTTATATTAAACATTATTTAAACATAGATCAAACATAAGTTTAGTGATAAATGTTTGCTAATTTTTTATTGACGTAATTGGTCCATTGTTTATAGAAATTTATTCATCTTATGATGATTTCTTCTTGACTAGCAATTCTAAGAAACTAATTATTATCTCAAAACCAACAACTTATCATCACTCATTAAATTCTCATCACTTATAACAAATCTTTCGAATTTAAAAATATGTTTTCTTAAATTGAAAAGGTTTCAGTATATGCTGAGAGCATTTTCAAGATCTTTGTACAGGTTTACAGTGGGCCAGAAGACCATGATCTTTGGCCGAAAGTCAAAAATGAAATTTCAACTAAAATATGTTTAGGCAGCTTTAATATCACCCAAATTAAATATTCATAATCATTCCAAACATTATAACTTACTTTTTGGACAGACGAGAGCACAATGTAGTGAAAAAATATGTAAATTTTTTTTAAATGTAACTTTTAAATTTATATTTCAGAAATAAATATAGGAATTTCACCTTTCTGTTACATTTTTATCAGAGAAATAAGTCTGAAATTGTAGTACAATTTTTCAATTTTCTGGATTAGTTAATACTCTTGACAAACTTATAGTTTATATCTTATCATTTGACGTTTTACATTGTTTGAATCACTTTCGAAACTTATCTGCAAAAAGTTCCACTAGGTAATTAGCTAAACTTTTTTTTGTTGTCCTCTTTCATGTTTCTTTTTTCGAAAAAACCTGCCCCATTTTGCCCATATTGTAAAGGTGGACTAAATATACCGAAAAACAAAAATTATGTTTTTTTTCATGTTTTCGTGTTATATTATGATTAATTCGTGCTATTTTGTAACATTGCTTCGGAAATATAATTTGCTTTTCTTTTTTAATATAAAATTACGAAAATTATTATATTTTCATTGCTATATTTAATTATTTAAACTTACTATATATATATATATATATATATATATATATATATATATATATATATATATATATATATATATATATATATATATATATATATATATATATATACATATTTTTTTTCTTTTTATTTAATTTTTTTTTGCTCGCCATATTTCAGTCGACACCTTGTTTTATTTGTTGGTATTTTTAGTGTATTTCAAAATTTCAACTATGAATTCAATTTACCTGAACATGAAAACCTTAGATTTTGAAAACAATTTTATCGAAATACTAGTTTTGGCCACGAAACCTTGGATGCTGGCTAACTGTGAGGTAGAGCAAAATGAAAGCAAATAATTTATCGTTAACTGATATTTAAT
The DNA here is from genome assembly GCF_982258835.1 of Parasteatoda tepidariorum. Classification (NCBI taxonomy): domain Eukaryota; kingdom Metazoa; phylum Arthropoda; class Arachnida; order Araneae; family Theridiidae; genus Parasteatoda; species Parasteatoda tepidariorum. The sequence continues at coordinate 30,707,004 of NC_141765.1, read as the reverse complement.
TCGTAGATTTTAGCTATATTTTCTGTCTTTTATACTCATTTTGGATACATTATTTAATTTTATTCTTCAAATAAGAATACAGAGATAGATATAGACAAATAGGGACAAATATAAGAAAAAGACAGAGAGTATAGATAGAAAGGCTCTCGAACTAACAATCAAAACTAGAGCGGGGGAATGTATTTTTATTAATTACATTCGGTTGCTGAGTTTTTAAATCTGGACACAGCTCGAATTCAGACAAATATAAAAAAAAGACAGAGATAATGGACGGAAAGGTTCCCGAACCAACGACCAAATCTAGAGCGAGAACAAATATTTTTACGAATTTCGTTTTCTTGCTGAGTTTTTAAACCTGGACACTGCTCGAAATTCATTTTTACGAAAATAAAACAGACAACAAACAGAAAATGGACACAGCGAAAATTGCACCCTTTCTATTTCCAACCAAAAGTTTACAATTAAACGAGAAATTACGCGCTTATTTTTTTCACTTATTTAAACACTAAACATCATCATTACGAGGCAATTTCTTGGACTTTGTCGTGAGGTGACTATATTACAAATGTAACTTTTCATGCAAAGTTTTCGTATTCAAAACTTTAAATGATATAGAAAGTTTAAATACGCTAAATTCCTTCAACATAAATTTACTACTACAATTATAAATTTATATCACCCATGGCAACCTCCTGAAAACAACTATTAACATTTAATTTTTTTAAAAAAAGACTAATTTAATAAAATGTACAAGGAGCTGAATGAGATGGATGATATCACATCACGAATTCAGTTGGATTTATTACTTTTTTCTTAAAAAAGTTAATACCCATAAAAAATTAGAAACGAAATCAAATGCTATGTCCATTTTTTAAAAAATATTCATGTCCATTTTCTTTAATACGTATTTCGATCTGTGCACATTTTTCGTAAACATGCATTTTGAGCTATGTTCATTTTCATAAACATACATTTCGATCTGTGTCGTTTTTCGTAAACATATTTTGAGCTGTGTTTATTTTCTTAAATATTCGTTTTTAACCGTATTCATATGGGTAAACACGCTGAATTCTAAAATCTTAATTTCCAAGTTCAAAAACTACCGATGATTGGAAAACTTCAAAATTAGTGTTTAACTTGTAACGAGATCGAGCTCAAATCATAAGTAAGTGAAGATCTTTGAAGCAACTTATTCTAGTCTAGGTGATAATAGTCTAGTCTAGGCTATTATTTGACTTTTTATTTAAGTTTTTGATTTGATTTAATATTGGAGGATTAAATTATTTTAAAATGCTTCACATTTAATAAAGTTAATGGATGTTGCATATTTAGGCCAAATATTTAAAGATCAAATATTATTTTGAATTTTTATGTTAATTTGTTTATATTTAACAAAAAAACTTTTTCTTTAACTAGACTTCCGCTCTTCATTGAATAAAAGTAATAACATAGCTATTTTTTGAGCATAAAATTGGAAAACAAATGTAATTATGTTATTAAAAAGTTATATATACACGTATTAAGTTACTTTAATTGTAAAATTACTTTTAATGTGTCACCTTCTTCACTGAAAGTTAACTTTAACCGAATGATAAAGTTAATAGCAAAATCCAAGCAATTATCTCACACTTTATGACATCAATTGGAATTTCCAAGCTCTATTAAATTTTTTAAAATGTATAGGCATAGCTATTAAGGGGTCACAGTACCCAAAAAATGACGAAAATACCAAATTTTTTTTTATTGCTTATAATAAAACTTCAAAGTATTTCAAATGTACAGAAAAAAAATTAATCTCTCTATCTACATTTTTAAAAAAGTTATGAATGATTTTTAATTGTTCTAATACAGAAACTTGCTCAGCAGTCTGACTTTAAAGTGCTTTTTCGCAAAGATGATAATTTTGTGTCTTAATCTTAATTAAATCCCTAAGGAATTTTTTCTATTTAAGATAAAGCTTTGAAGTAAACTTTTTTATCTTGAGTATAATACACTTATTTAAACTGTGCATGGAATAAGCATTTTATGACGTATTACAATTTTTACGGCATGTTATATATACCTAACAGGAATTTTTACCCTTTTTTTTCTACTTTTTTACAAAATAATCTATAAAAAATATTCTAATTGATATATCAACAAATGAATGCACAAAATTATTAAGATAAATATTGCAAGCAATACGAAAAAAAACATTTTTTGAAAATATGTTAAAATAAAAAAGCCTTAGGGATTTAAAAATTTAGAATTTTTTCAACTTTTTTTAAAATTTTAAAAAAATTAAACAGTTTAATTACTTTTTGAAGATGAATTATTGATTATAACTTAAATGAGCATGTAAAGCATCCTCAAAATTAATAATTATACCTTTATTTTAAAAAAATTGTTGCAAAGGTACTGTGACCCCTTAAGATCATAAGCGGCACATAAAAAATTTATTCTTAAAGTGGCCATTATTTTATGGCAAATCAAATAGCTGAATTGGAATGCAGCATGGAGAGTAAAAACTTGTAAATTTACCGAACTATATGGTAATAACATCTCTGTTTAAACAAAGGCCCATAAGTCTTGTTATAAAAACAAAAATATATGATATTTAAGCCTTTCATTTCGGTAATTTTTCCGTTTATATGGTAACGGTTTACCGGTCTCATAGGGCTCAAAAACAAGGTAAATTTTTTTCCCATATTCTGGTAGTTTATGCAATACTTTTTTCTCAGAACGCTATTGGGTTAAGAACTTAAGATATTCACTCGTCAAATCATCACTTTTTTATTTGAGGTAAGTTAAGCTGTATATATTATGTTCAAAATATTAAAGTGTTAACTTTTATTATTACATAAAATGCTATAGTAGCTAAAATAGTAAAACAGTTTTAAAACCACGTATTACCTATTGCGTATTACAACAACAACAGAACATATTATAGTTATTGGAGAATATCCTATTTATTGCTTTGTTTAAAGTATATATTAAAAAAAAAATGTCCTCAATATTTAATTAAAGATGAATAGAATCTGAAATTACTTTAAATGTGTAAAGATGTTTGCGACAGATAAACGTTGAGCAAATAATAAAGCAAATAATTAAAAAAAACTGAATAACTACTCCATACCTCATTAGAACAAATTGGTCAAAATTTTAAGCCCAATTATAGTTTGCAAGATAGACGTAAAATAAATATCGTTTATTCAAATAAGCAAGGCCTAACGAATTTATTTTTAATGTGGCCAATATTGAAAGCCAAATCAAATTGTTACATTGCAACAGTGCGTCTGCTTCAAAACCTGGAGATATTGACTCATCAAAACTTCTCTTCATTTATTTAAGCTAAGCGAGCCTGTATCTATTCTTCTATCGATAGATATAGAATCCCCAATTGGGACTCCCCGCTTTAGTCTAAGTCCCCGAACAGTCAATGTAAGTTGGCCGATCTAGCTATTTGCATAGAACATCAGCAGTCAGGTAGGTATTAACAAGTCTCCAATATCTCTCTAATAACGTCTATGAATCCCGTGAAACATTAAGCGCTCGCGATCAATAGAACTAGCAGATGTGGCTTATCCAGGTAAATCCTAATATCCGACTCTATCTGGGGCATGTATTGTCAATGCTAATCATGCCAGTCTCTCAGGTGATCATCTTTGTCTAGAGATACATATTTCCCGATTCTAACAATGGGGAGGTTCTTGTTGTAGAATTATGCATGTGATGAGGAACCCTAATTTCTAGTGCCATCTGCAGACAGAATTTTATAAACATTGGCCGCAACGATTGCTCCGTCCTTGCCGTTAATCAAACTTCAAGCATATTCTTGCACATTAGCATATTTCTGGGTCGTTTTAATATCAGTCGGTAGGAAAATTGGGATTTTCGAAGTTTCCTATTTGTTGCTTGAGATGGGGGTTGAAGAAGTTCTGTCTCTTTCCTTTTGATGATTAAATTTTGAGTTTCTCATAAAGAATGGGAAACAAAACTCTTACCGAGCATTAAACTTTTTTCAAAAAGGAAAAAAAAATGTTGCGTTTTCTTCATATAGTTTCTTAATTGATAACTTGAAGCAAAAGTAAATGGTAAATTTTTTTGAACAATTTTTAAATTAAAAATTTTGTAAATGTAGTAACCATTCAATCAGTATATTTTTTTTCATATTTTAATCATTTAGATGATATTTTTTCCTACATTTATTGATTATTTATTTATTCATATATTCATTAAAAGGCCCAGTTTGATTTCTATTAAGTTTTAAAAAAAATGAAAATCTTTCCTAATGAAGTCCTTTTGTCATCAAAAAATACAAAATAAAACATATATAGTTAGTTTTTTTTAATTATTTTAAAACCAATCGGAAATTTAATCTGGCATTATTCAAAGTGCAACTTTTGTTGTAATATTACAATCGAAGAACTTAAAATAACAAATATAAACATTTACTTAACATTCAAGATCCGTAATTACATTCTTTTATGTATGACTTTATAATTCTTTAAAAATGAAGTCGAATACGCATGCACATCAGAAGTCAAAAACAAATATTTAAACTAGCAGTCGTTATCCAAACTTTACGAAGAATTAACTTGAAACAAGAGATTAAAAAATTAAATATCTGTTTTATTGAAGAAAGGAAAAAGGAAAAAGCGGAATATCGTTTATGAGAAGCACTTTCAAGTTTCATAAGGCAATCAAACTGGTTTTAATAATTAGGTTCCCACTTTTGTAATAGTGATTCGTAATTTTTTAATAACCTTTAAGTTTTTAATTGCTCGAATGCTAATTTGTGTCTCCTGATGTGTTTAACTGTTCTTGCATTTTTGCAATGGTTTGAAAAATGTATATTAAGAATTACATGGCTTACCTGAATTACATGGTGATTACATGGCATCCTGTTTAGGAATCAGATTATTTTAAGTTTATTTCCTTTTATTTTTAAATAAAAAATGCACATACTTGATTTCTAGTTACGAATTTTATTATTTTCCCGGAATTAAAATGCATTTTTTTTCAATTTGAGAATTTGATTTGCTAAATAACGTATATATCTCATTAAAGACACTTTCAATGCTAATTTTCAATTTTTACATAAACTTATAATAATGCATATCATTAAAAATAAAGAAAAATGTAGAAAAAATGAAGTTAAGAGCCTAAATTTTTAATAGACAGTGCAGAATTTGTACTGTCGATTATTTAATCACAAAATGAAATATTCTATAAAAAATAACTTCTATAGATTTTTCTAAAATCTAAAAATAAGAGAAATATATAAAATTATCTCGTAAATCAATTTACTGGCTACTCTAGTTTCAACTTCGGCAAAGTTTTTAAAAATCATTTGATTCATTGTGATTCCAGAGTCGATTAAAATATCTCGTTGAAAACCAAAGCTGAAAAGTATATTTTATTTCAATAAGAAAGAAATAATAAATTTTCTCTACTCCTTGTGTCAACTTTGCATTCTAAGATACAACCTAGAAGAAGATATTCTCAGTAGTAATTCCTCAGATTGTATTAAAGTTTTTGTTTGCTTTTAATTCAGTTGATACACTTAATATGTATATTTGACCCTCAGTTTTGACAAAATTTTAAAATTATATGTAAAGAGCAAAGCTTTTAGAACAGCTAATACACAATTGATTTTCGTTGATGTATAAGCCAAAAAGTAATGGATAACTTTGAATAACTTTTGCTCTAATAATCGAATCTTCACGACTAAGGAATCAATCTTAATGGTTCAAGAAATTGACCTAAATACTCTAATTAATTAGTGCATACGATATTTCAAATTACAAAATCAGGCACAAAAACGTACCAATATTAAATAAAATAGCGTAAATAATAAAAACAATTACACTACTTTAAAGAATGTAATTTTACATGGCAAAACACATGGTGAGCGAACTCTGATCGAGGAAGAATTACCACACTTTCAGTGAAAAATACAAAAATACAAAGTAAATTTGAGTGAATATATAGATTTTATGCCATGCTCTAAGGTATCATGCTAAAATTTCAACTCTTTTTCCAAATGTTATTACTTATTATAAAGCTATATACATATTTAATTGTGCAAAATCATTGGCAAAGTGCTTCAATAAAAAATTCTGAAGATCTTGGTGTTCCTCTAGAGCCAGAAACACGTAAATTTTAGCATATACCGGTAGTTTTGACCCTTTTTTTTTCTCAGTAAAGGAAAGAAATAACGCCTCTTATCTATCTTTTGTGTCGGCTTTCCATTTCGTCTAAAATACAATCAGAATAGAGAAGCACTTTCCTTAATAGCGATTTCTCAAAGTTCAAAAATATAGACTCATTATCTCAATTTTCGATCGATTGACCTCAAACTTCAATATCAATAACTCATTATCAATCATTAGCTCAAAATATTAACTTGCGACATCTAATATGTATGAATTTTCCTATTTTAGACAAAACTTTAATAAAACAAAATATAGAAAGGACGGAATTTCAGAACAGAATGTATATCAATTGAGTTTTATTCTCTATCAATTTTACATAGTATTGCAAATGCACATTTTTAATTTACAGTGGAAAAATATACAATTTAAACTGATTGATTTTTTATTGGCTAAAAACTTTTTTTAGATTCCCTTGGTAACCTACCAAAGAGATAAATAAATTGTGTAAACACTTTAATTCATAAACTAGCTTCTCTAATTAAAACAGACTTCTTGAAAGCTTTTAAAAAAGTAGTTGGCTGATTGAGATTCCATGGTCGATTAAAATATCTTACTGAAAGCTTGAGCAGAAAGGCACATTTTATTTCAACAGGAAAAAAAAAATAGCAAATTTTCTTTATCCCTCCTGTCGACCCTACATTGCGTGTACGATACAATCAGGAAGAGGAAATAATGGAAAACATTAGTTCTAGATGATAAAAAAGCCGAGATCTTTTAGATGTATTTTCAGGTTTTTTGATTTTTAATTTTTTTTTCAATACGTTATTTAAGCTTAGTTCATGCGCATTTTAAAAGATGTAACCCTAAAACTGTATAATGAAATTTCTACATATGGTAATTGTTTGACGTTCCGTGGCCGGACGTATTTGCAAGAACAGAGTGAAAAAGAATATAAATATATAACCCTATAGTGGGATAGGCAATAGTTTGTATTTAAAGGCATTTAATCTGTATAAAGCGCAGACTAAAATCCATTAGGCAATAAAATAAAAAGATGCCTTTCTTGTTGCATTTCACTTGTAAACACAACGGGAAATCATTCCGTGGTTAAAGTTAAAATAAAGAAATGCATAAGAGGGTTGAAAAATAGGACCTGGGAGATTTTCTTTTATTCATCAAAGGAATGTTTTATTCGGAACAGTTTTCCTACGGGTGCAAAAATTGTCATTTTGCGTGACACTTGCGCGTGGATTTTTTGTATTAAATTAATAAAAAAATATACAAAACACAAAGCGTGCGAAATTTGTTCATAATATATCGAACTAACAAATGTGAAGAAAATTTCATCATATTGACGGAGGTAAAATGCATAATGCATATATATATATATATATATATATATATATATATATATATATATATATATTTACCATTCCGTATTATAAAATAATATCTTTTGGATTAACAAAGACAATAAAATGGAAGAAGTAAAAAAATATAAAAAAAATATGTAAATTTATTTATATAAATATATTTAAACATATGCTTAAACATAATTAATTATAATTAACTGAATATATGTTAGAATATATACATAAATATCTATATAATAATACACATTATAAAGAGTAATTTTTATCTGAGGATAATTATTCTTCATTCCGAAATATCGCAATTATCGTAAAGGATGTGTCCTGATGATAACCTTTATGTTTTCCCATTAAAAAATATTCTCTATTTAATTTTATGGTATTATTATTCTTTGCGTTTATATATATATATATATATATATATATATATATATATATATATATATATATATATATATATATATATATATATATATATATATATATATATATATATATATATATATATATATATATATATATATATATATATATATATATATATATATATATATATATATATATATATATATATATATATATATATATATATATATATATATATATATATATGTGTGTGTGTGTGTGTGTGTGTGTGTGTGTATATAATACAAATATACTTAGCGAAATATTACTTATCTTAAGGTTTTAAAAAGGGGAGCAAATTATTTTCTGAATTTTTCTGTCTCGATACATATGCAGGTTTGTAAAAAAATCATGCGTTCAAAATATAGGATGAGTATAATATTAAAACTCGTATATTACTCTAAAAATTGCTTTGCATTTGCTTAGATTGCTTTGCATTTAGTACTCATATACCTACGGTAGTTTTTTCACCATATTTAAAGTCTGGAGAAGCACACCCTTCTTACTTCGCAATAAGAAGGGTGAATTTGAGAAACATTCATTCAGAAATTTTAAGGCAGCATAAGCATTCAAAATTATTCTTTAAAATTAAGAACACTTTGGGTTCAGCAGGCAACTCTACTCTACTCTAAAGACAAATATAAATAAACTTAACTGATTGATTGCTCATGATAATTTTTTTCAATTTACATATTTTTAAACACATCTTAGTTTTATTAAAATTTGCATTATACGTTTTGTTCTTTATTAGATTGAACGCTATCAAAAAAGATTAAATTTATCTCTGATTATGAAAATTAAAAGTTCATCATACAATAATCCCATCCCAATAATAAATTTTCACAACCTCTCATTGATTTCTTGAGAGGTATTTGCGAAACTCTTCTCAAATTATCCTAATAAATTTTATTTAAAAAAAAGGGATCATTACTCAGATAATACTTTTCTTTTCACAAAATTCTTTTTTTACAAAAATGGTTATTTCATCCATTTTCATGAAGATTCAGCTAGATCCATTAAGTCGTTAGATACAGCCTAAGTGCTTATCCTTTCTCGTTCATCGGTACACATCTGCTTGGATTCGAAGATCTTTGGTTACTGTTTCATACTCTTTTCTTGTAACTTAAAATAAATTTGTGAAGAGATAGAAATATGATACGATTGGTAAATTATTCGGAATAAGTTTTTGTGTTAATTTAATGTTGTATTATTATTTTTTTAGATTTTCCAAGATATTTTTTACTAGATACAATGAGAGAAAAATACAAACCCGGAGATGCAAAAAATTGCGAAGGCGGAAATGCGAGTGTTAAATTACAAAATTCCTAGAACCCGTTTCATTAATAATTTCGTGTTACTTTTTTTAAGCTTTTATATTAAGAATTTGATCTAAATAAGGCAACATATTTACTGTGAAAATAGTGATTAAAATTATATATGCAGCACATTTAAGAGATCGTGCGATTGATCGTAAACAATATCTTTATATTTTCGTAATACTTTTCAAACAACACTATCATACCCTATCATATCAGTAATGGTCTCAAACTTCCTGTATTAGGTCTTAGTTATAATTTTTAAAGTACGTCTAAAAATATATTTTAGTTTTTAAGTACAAAAGTGTGCAGTAATACTAAAACACCTTCCCATTTACATGAGAAACATAATTTTCATTAAGAAAAAATCATTTTTAATCCTTTTTTTAAGTGAGGCTATTATGTAGAACCTGGAATACATCAAAGTTTTCTTGCAGATGTTAGTTTCAGCATTTCTTCATTTGTTTACAATTATTTTAAATTCTAAACTTTACACTTTTCTAAACTCAAATTCATTTTAGATTTATATTTCAAAAGAATTAAAATATAGGCCTTTACTTAAAAAGTATAGCTTTAGGATCGTTATGAGGACCCAAATATATTTTAGTTTGACTATTTATTTTTGTAAATAATCGAAAACAGTAAAAAAAATTTAATTGAATTTTGTGATATACTTTATCGTTTAAGCATTTAATTGTTATCTTAAAACTATTGAATTACATTGTATTTAGAGTTTTGTGTTTTTAGATTTACTAAAAATGCATCTAGATTAATAAACACATATGCAACAGACTTTATTTTAAATCACAATATTTAACCATGCGCAAAAATGCAAGTGATTTAAAATAACAATTATGAAAACTATATCACTTAAAATCCATAAATTTCAAGCTATTCTTTTCGTAATATAACAAGAAAAGCGCAAATAATATATAAATAAACAAGTATTTCCGAAGATCACATGGAATAATAATTTATAGAAAAATACATAAATTACGCAGAACAAATTGCTTACATTGAAAAAAAAATAATTCTGTAAATACCACCGTACTGTATGGTAATGCGGTTCCTCGTAAAACAAAGCAACATAATTTTGGTTAATAAAACCAAAATATACAGTATTTAAACCATTCACAAGATATTTATTTAAACGAATCAGTATTTTCCGTTTATATGGTAATGGTTGAATGAAAATTCCGGTTTAAACAGGTAATTCCGGTTAATAAAAATTCCGGCTAAAAGTGCCTCATTTTTTCGCATTTACCAAATTTTATCACTTATTATAAATCCATATTTTATTGTTAATATTAACAAAGTCATTACCAAGGAGCTTTGGTAATAATTACCGAGCGTTCTTGGTGTTCCCATTGAGCCAAGAACTCAGCAAATTGTATCATATTCTAGAAGCTTGGGCCCTAAATTTTTTTCGGTGCACTATTCCATACAGTTTAATAAGTATTTTGATATTACCTCTAGCAATAAAATAAACAATTCCTATTATTTTGGAATTACGAAATTTAGTTTTATTTCATAGTCAAATATAGATAATTTTAAAATGGCAGAAACTTTTTGGTTTAGTTTTTTTATTGTGGGTTTTTTTAGAAGATTCATTAAGATATATTTTAAATTTAAATGCATTCAAAAAAATCTATTGGCATCAGTAAAGTATGTTTACTTATAAGAATAGTGAGTATTTTAGAATTTTTTTTTCAAAAAAAAAGGGATATTTGAGACGCGTGAGGTTGTTGACAAGTAAGACAACTAAGGAGATATACACTACTTTTCAGGTAGAGTTATATTTTATATAATATGATTGTTGGTTAATTTTACTTTAGATTATTCGCTATTGTGTTTTTTTTCATGTGGTTAAGGAAACTTAGTCTCTAATAAAACAATTGCAAATACATTGACGTAATTAATCCTATCTATAAGAAAGAACTCTGTAAATCAACACTGAAAGGCTCACAGATGAGTCACAAAAATGTGAAAAATTAAATAATTTAAGAAACCAATTGTATGATGGATTTCTACGCAACGATCTCTCCATCTGGTTATTCCTATTTCTGGATTTTATATTATGAAATCTGGAACATATTCGCATCACATATTCGCATCATATTCGCATCCGGTGATTATTACTGTAAAAAGTACGGTATATCAGGTTTTTATCTCGTTACCGGTTACGTTAAAAATGGATTTTACATTAAAATGTGTCGGTACTTTTTACCGCACTAAGTGTTGGTATTTTTAACGTAATTTGATCTGGAATTTTTTACAGTGCAAAAGAGACCTTTACACTGTAATCAAAATTGTCAAACATTGTTTCATTTGCAAGATAGAATTTCATAAACGTATTTTTTAAATACGAATGAAACTGTAAATACTAAATTTTAAATTTTTTGACAAATATATTGATCCTCTAAACGCAAATGATTTCCACATGAGTTTCAGAAATTTTAGAGCTCATTTAAGCACAATATTGTACAAATTGCTGCAAGCGGCACAAGTTGAATCATGCTATCCTGCGAATGAAACAATTTTTGACTTAAAGGTCTCCTTTACACTGTAAAAAAGTTCGGATCAAATTAAGGTAAAAAGTATTGGCACTCAGTACGGTTACTGCACTGGCACTTTTTAATGTAAAATCTATTTTTATCGGAGTATATTATGGAGCAAAAATCTGATATACCGAACTTTTTACAGTAATATTCACCGCAAAATCGTTAAATTTGACTAATTAAATAAAAATTATTGCAAAAATTACGGTATACTATTTAATGGTAAAAAAATAAATTTTATGATCAAGTAGATTTTACGAATAATGCACCCGTATGAAACTGTATATACGTATATGCGTATTCAGATGTGGTATATGGATATTTACGGAATAAATACTAGCATAAAATTTTATTAACAAATACATTAAATAATTTCTTGCTTTACGTGAGAAAAAAAAGGTTAAATTGCTTTAGATGAGAATAAATATGTACTTAAGTGGCATTTTAATTAAGGGAGACGACTAAAAATTAGAAGTGCTGTAGCTGCTTTAACAAAGACAGCTTTAGTTAAAATTTGAATAGATATTTTATAATCAAATGTTTTTAATTCATGAAATAATTTTCTTACAAATAACAATCTATTTGGCTATTAAGCACATGTCCGAAGTTTTTAAAATTTTATTTTATTTGCATTTTTTCAAATGATGATCTAAATAAAAAGTAAAGAAATATCATACATCAAGAAAGTTATTTACGAATAATTTAGACAAACTAGTACTTATGCTTATTGAAAAAAATCAATCAGATTAACAGAAAGAAAAGAAAAAAAAGAAAGATACTGAGACTTTTGACAAATTTAACGTTATTTATATAGACAGTTTTATGTAACAATGTTTACTTTTTTTGATTTTGCATTTTGATGTTTACAAATAAATAGTCAAAATATATATATGGTTTCCAAATAGCAATGTGGAATATTGTTTGTAGAACGAAAAAGCACCATATTCTTCTAAGAAAAAATATTCGTCCTTATGCAGTATTTAGATTTGGCAAAATAAACTTAATATATTTCGTTTATGAAAGAGTAAAATTGGTTTGTTTTGCGCTAAAACAACGTGTGCTTCTATGCTATAGAGCCAAACAACGTGAGAACACACATAAACAGTTTATAGTATTTTTTCGAAAAAAAGTGAATGAAAAATTTATCTCAGTATCAAATCATAGAGTGTTAGAAGGTAAGATTATGACTGAAAATTGCTTCTTGCTTTCAGCAATTTTAGTCAACTTTAAATCCATCTGTTTCAAATTTAGCATTTTAATAACTTTTTAATTTCTTTCATTAAATTTTTTCTCTCAATTATCAATGAAAATGAATAATTTTTGAAGAAGATTCTAAAACTATTGTTTAAGCTTCATTTCGAAATCTAAACATTATATTTATGGTGTGATATGTTTTGAACAATATGGACCACAATAAATCATTTTAGGGTTATAGTTTTATTCCAGAACAAAACATTTTGTAGCGGAGAAGGCAAACTTTTTCATAAAAAATGCACTCCATAAAATTTTACATTTTAAAATATATTAATCTAGATTTTTTTTATTTGATGCGTACACGGTGAAAAAGTTCTGGTAAAATTACCAGAATGTAAGGTAATGACATGTCTGGGAAAAAAAACAATAATTCTGGTTAATAAAGCATAATTACTGCACAAAAACTTCCTTCTTCTGAAATTGTTTTAATCTAAACACCAAAGTGAATTGGCGTTACAAAAACAATTCAAAAGCATTTCTTAAAATATTTTAAAAAACAACTAAACTCAAAGAACTCTAAAGATATCTAGTTATAAAGGTAACTTAGTATTTAATCTATCAAACACTCCGGTTTGAAATCAAATCTTTTGCTTAGATCTAAATAAGTAGAAGGATTCTATTGAAATCCTGCTGGATGAGTGACATCAATATTTTTAAAGTTAATCTACAGTCACTTCCTTGACAAACTGTTTTTCTTTGCACGACAAAAAATTTGCATTGCAAATATTTGCCCAAATGGAGTTGTCTTTCATCCATCTTGACGTTATAAAAGACATCAAGAAATTTTGCCAAAACAAGACGCGTAAGGTAAGCATATCTGTAAATATTATTATTACTCTTTTGACGCGGAAAGGTTTTCGCGATTCTTAGAATCTTAAAAATGTTCGGGTATTACAAAGACATTTAGTTTGTCATTTTAAGTATTTATATTGGTTGAATATTATTTCCATTATAAGTTCTCTTACTTCAAAAACATTGGAAATATAAATAGAAACTAGCGAAATATAGAATTCAAGAACAATCCTCCATTGCAGAAAAAAAGTAATATTCGTTACGAAAATACTTTTAATGCTACAAAACATAAACCATGGTTTATGCATGCTCTCAAAAGAGTTTCTGGTGTAAAATGAAATATTAAAAAAATCTAACATTGAGAGATTAATGTTTATGAAATGTGTTATGCTTCACAACGTTTGGGTGTCACAAAGACATTCATCTTCGCATTTTAAGTATTTATATTAGCTTAATATTGCTTTTAGTATAAGTCCTGATATTCAAAAACATCAATAATATAAATAAATACTAATAAAATTCGAGTTATGTGAGTTCAAGAACAATCCTTCATATTAGAAAAAGACTCAATTTTGTTACAAAAATACCTTTTTTTACTCCAATAATAAAACATGGTTTATACATACTTTAATAAACGTTTCTATGGTGTTGAATGAAACATGTATAAAACTAACTTTGAAAGATTATTTCGATTGTTAAAATTTAAAAATTTTGGGTATCACAAGAATATTCAGTTTAACATTTCAAGTATTTATAGTGGTTGAATATTGTTTCCTAAATAGTTCCTCTTAATTCAAAATGATTAATAATATAAATAGATGTTACCAAAATATGAAATTAAAATACAATCCACCATTGCAGAAGTATAGTAATTTTTGTAACAAAAATACTTTTAATATTAATTAAAGAAACATGGTTCTCAAAAATGTTTACGTAGAGTAAAACGAAATATTTAAAAAACTGAAGTTAAAAGATTTTCTCGATTGACAGAATTTAGAATATTTTGTTAGAATTTAAAATATTTTTGATAGAATTTAAATGTCTAACTAACTATCGCAAGGAAATTTAGTTAGATATTTTAAATCTCTTAATTGGTTGACTATTGTTTCCAATGTTATTACCACTATTTAAGAAACATCAATAATACAAGTAGATATTAATAAAAAATGGGGTTTAAAAACAGGCAATAATAATAGCACAAAAAGTGCGCTTTATATTGTAGAAACACTTTGAATACTTAAAAAATATAACAAGGTTTATTTGCGATCTCGGAAAGATTTCTGTGTAATAAAACATTTAAATAATTTACGATAAAAAATTATCTCGAGCGTTAGAACTTTAACAATTTTGGAGTATCACAGAGACATTTACTTTGATATTTCCTGTATTTACTTGGGTTAAATATATTTTTTCAATGTTCCTCCGTAACTTCAAATATCATTTCCAATATAATAAATGCTAATTATCTGGAATTTAAGAATTGTCCTCCATAGCATGAAATTGTAGTTTATGTTTTGAATACATTAATATCCCTCCTCCCCCCCAAAAATAACAGGATTTATACCGTATATAAAATTCCGGATCAAATTACGATATTAAGTACCGGCACTTTGGGTGCATCATCCATAAAATCGCTTATACCGAAAAATCCATTTTTACCGTAAAATATTATACCGTATTTTTGCAGTAATATTTATTTCATTAGAATAATTCAGAGAATTTACGATATTTATTTATTGTAGAAAATTTGGTATATATAGTTTTTTGCTCTGTAAATTGTTACGGTAAAAGTGAATTTTACAGAAAAAAGTACCGGCACCCTGAATGCCTGTACTTTTTACCGTAATTTGATCCAGATTTGATAATCTATTTTAAACCTAATGATTCTAAAAGCAGAAATTATAATATATATTCAATTCCATATTGCCAAATCATATGTAGTGTAGGATACAGAGTAACATTGATCTGACATGGAAATGGAGGTTCAAATGTCAGTAGGAGGAAAATAACATTAAGAGTTGAATGTTAAAGTATAAGTTAGGAGATTATAAACTGAAACTAAATTAATGAATTTTTTTTCATAATATACTCGGATTGATTTTTTAGTCTTTGGACTTAGCTTCATATTTATTTAAAATCAAGAAGCTTAGTATTTTGTATTTCTTAGCAACTAATATGCTTTCGCAATGTTTTAGAAATTTTAATTAATGCTAAAGATATGTTTTTCAGAAATGTGAGCAAGAAACGGAAAATTTCTAGTATTTACGTCTCTGGAATCTTTTGAAATGTATAAATTTTTAAGTTTAACTGTTTCGAAATTTAAAAATTTGTAAAAATGTTTTTCGGCTGTTTTTGATGAGTGGAAAATTGTGATGATTTCTCAAACAAAGTAAAAAAATAAAAAATTCATATCATAGAAAATAGGTAGACTTTATTTACATTTTATTTACATATTAAAAACTTACTTTTTATTTTACTTTTTATTTACATATTAAAAAAGAAGGAAGTGTTACTAAAAAGGAAGGAAGTGCTAAAAATACCCTCCGAATGAAAAAATTAAAATGATACGAAAGTTATTGACAAGGAAATTTTTAAAAAATTATGTTATTACGTTTTCGTTAAATATCATGACTTATGGTAACTGTTAAGTAACATTATCTTTTCATTAAATAATATAACAATTTTCAACATCAATAGATTTTTCCTGAGGCTGAATTTAAATAGTAAATATTTTTTTAAAAAAATTCGGCTATAGTTGTTAAAAAAACGTTGCTTAAATTTTTTTCCAATTTGAAAATAAAGCCCTATTATTGCAAATATTTTATAGATGCTTCTAGAATTTATTACACTTAGGAAATTTCAAATTTAGTGGAATTTATATTTTGAGACCAAGTAATTTATAAAAACAAAATAAATTTTAAAAGAGGTTTCATATTTTAATTAATTGGTTTATAGAATGTTTAATGAAATTTTTTTGAATAATTTAAATAAAAATAGAAAATGAATGCAGTTTCTAAATGAAGAAAATAACTAGTAAATCTGTAATTAAAAGAGAAAATGCGAGTAAAGTGCTAAAAAATACTAGTTAAGTGCAAAGAATATTAGTTGAGTAAAGAAAATACTAGATCAGTGTTGTTTTGCTCTAACTTTTTAAAAAAAATTTTGATTCATTGATGTATATATTAAAAATGAATTATGCTCTTTTTATATTTTAGTGATGTTTGGCATAGATTGTTAAAGATTAATAGGAAATAAACACATTCGTTTTCAATAAGACTATTCCATGTAATTTTATTGTTTCGGTTTAACTTTTGAAAAATACTGATAACATATAAAATTTTGGAAGTTATGAAACTTGGGAAGAGGCAAAACAGTTCATAATAGGGAAGCAAACCTAGTAGCGTATAACGACCTTACGGAACATGGGTTCCTAAGTAATTTTTATCCTGATTATGTATCTGAACTCTCCGCGTCTCAAAAGTTACGTGAACTACTGTTGTATAGATATTTTTTTCTTGATTTTGTACATTTCAACGCAGAATTGACTAAAAATGAAATTTTGAGCAAAAAAATCTGTAGCTTCAGAAGCAAAACTGATTTCAGATTTGAAACCTCCACACTTGAATTATCAATTATTAACAACTGATCAATTATTTTTATATATGCATCAAAAAGTTTGTTCCCCAGTGTTATTTCACGCATTTAATTAAGATACATTGGGGCCATTTTTGAAGTTATAAGAATTACTAATATTTCATAATCAGGTCAATGGCTAAATTTAATAATTTGTTTTCCTTAATTGATATTACAACAGGAGTTAAAGCGGATTATAACAAAAAAACTATGGCATTAAAAAAGGGTTTTAAGCAAAAATATATCATTGAAGTTTGAATGAAATGTAAATTTAAATTTAAATTTTTTTGTTTACTCTATGTTAAAATTCCTGACAATTTAAAAGTAAAAAAAGCTTGTTTTACCTAGTTCACAATTTCATATTTATCTCCAAACACTTTCTACCTCTTTCTGTTATTAATTTTAGCATTTTGAGACGAAGTGCTGCTTATTGTTATTGTTTTCAAAACGGATCCAAGACGGATAATGTTAATACTTAATATCTTATAGACTTATTTCCTTTCTTAAGTGAAAATAACCGTTCTACCATCTTTCCAAAATTCAAAGCAATTCCATATGCAAATTTTTGAATACTTTCAAATCTGGCTAGTTGCTAGTCACATCCTTCAGACTTTTCACCATCATTGTACTTTGGTTTCTAGTCTAAGTCA
Organism: Parasteatoda tepidariorum; assembly: GCF_982258835.1. Taxonomy (NCBI): domain Eukaryota; kingdom Metazoa; phylum Arthropoda; class Arachnida; order Araneae; family Theridiidae; genus Parasteatoda; species Parasteatoda tepidariorum. The sequence goes on along the minus strand of NC_141765.1, from coordinate 30,688,889 downwards.
CTCAGAATCTCAATTACTTTCATTTGCATATAGTACCTTATAGGTTTTATATTTATCAGGAATACCGGAGAAAATAAATTAAACTTGCTCTCTAAAGATTTTAATTCTTGAAGTTTCTAAAATTTTCTATATATTTTAGATGTAAGGAAAACTGGCAAACACTCAACTTAGAGGCTTGGGGGAAATAAAAATACTGTTCAAATCTCAAACATTATGATTGATATAGGTGAGTACAAGACCAGAAAAGTTAGTTACTTGAGAATATTTATATAGCATTAAAATTATATGAGTGTCAAATTCTACCTAGAGTGATGAGTTTTGGTATAATGCCTTAAAAAGGAATTTTGGAAAAAATTCAAGCATAGATAAATAATATTGTAAGACTTTATTTATCGACTAATTACACTAAAAATATGACCTATGATAGATTCATTTTCAAAATTAAGTGTTCTGAATAAACAGCACTACTATGTTTAGTACTTTAACAGATGAACATGAGAAAAAAAAAATTTTTTTCTTTCAAAACTGTTTGGAAAAGGGATTTTTGTGAAAAACTACATCAGTAATTGAAAATAAATGGGTAAGGTCCACGTCCATAAACTAAATAATTGAACCAAAATTCCGATAATGATTTATAATATACTACTCTCGACTATGATTGTACTCTTTTTTCAAACATTTAAAAACCGAATTAAGAAATGATTAACCAAATAATTTGAAGTTTCATAAACAAGCTACTAAAGATTGTTCAAAATAATAATAATAAAATTTTTTTTTTAAGTGTGCTTTTTTCGATGTTCCATTTTCAAAACATGGCGTTTTACAGGAGATTTTTTACTCTGGTGGTTATAATCATTTTAACTGTGTTGCATTAAATATTTTAGTATATATTTTAAAATTATAAGGCTACGAATTTGAACATTGGTAAATCGTAAGCTCAAAATGGAGTAGGCTGATCAAGATGGTTATGAAATGAAATAAAAACAGTTTAAACTTTTTGTCAAGTCAAAAGTTGTCGTATATTGACGATCCATGCTACATATTCTTCAAATATAATAAATTTCAATTGGAAACCAATTCATGAGTTCAGGACATAAAATTTCACTTTATAATTCTAATTTGTAACTGGGCTTTCTTTTTTTTTTGCTTTTTAATTACATTTGATCCTGAGATTTAATTTTCCACTTCATCTGTTCTAATATTACTTTTCAAAACAATTCCTCAGACATGGAATTGAATAAACAGACGCCAAATTATTTTCATATATGTTTCCTTTATCAACTAAATCCCCTGGTTTGGCAGGCTCTAACTGACAATTATCTTTATCTTCCAAATCTGAATCAGAAAAAGTTTCTAAGACGGTGATCGCATCTTGTAGCGTTATGCACCATTTAGATATGGTGAAAAGATCAAACAAAATTCATAAAAGAGTCAAATAAGAGTGTACGATTTTCTTTTACTCCTTTGTTAAAAACAAATATGCCCTGAAAATATAATAAATCAACAGAATAAGGAAAACAAAAATTATCAGTAGCCACAATCTATACAGTACTATTGTTAGGACTTCTATTATAAAAATAAATTCTATCATTATCAAATAACACAAGAATATGTAAAACACCCTCTGAAAACCATCATCATATTACAAAGTATTTAATTTGAGATAGTTAGAATTTCAACAAAAGAGAAAAATACTGAGTATAAATGGGTGCAGATCTTCCATTGCTTTCTGATTAAAACATCTATTTTGTTACTAACACTCTTATCAGCCAACTGCAAATCCTAAAATTCTTGGTCTAATAAAGATGAGCCTGGATGCACGATTCCCTCTGTTCTATTGGATTAGTTTCATAGTACCAATTGAATGAAATCCACACAATTCTGTCCAGTAAATCACATGAAATCTAAAATTAAAACACTTAAGACGCCATTGTTCGGAAAATGGAAAATTTGATATTTAACTAGTATTTTAACTTAGATTTTTTTAAAAAAATTATTTTAATGCCTAATTAAGGATTATATTCTCATTAAAAAACTCAAAAGTATTGTAGTTGTCTTTTAAAAATTAATTTTCTTTAAAAATTATGTTACAAGCGTCAGAAAATTTAAAAATTATACCAAATTTCTGCAATTCATTAAAAATCAAATAATTGAGGAAACGGAATCAAACTGGAAGTAAAAATACTTCATAGTCTAAATTTGAAATAAAAATATTTTTTTGAACTTTAATTTATCGTTAAATTCAAACTCATTCAAAATTCGAAAATCCATATTTAATTACTGGAACATTGAAGTTAAATAATTAAGAAAAAAATATTAAAAATTATGCGGAAAGCTACTTATTAATTAACTAGGTTAGAAAAATTAGGTTACAAGCGTTAGAAAATTTAAAAATTATACCAAATTTCTAAAATTCGTTAAAAATCAAATAATTGAGGAAACATAATCAAACTGGAAGTAAAAATACTTCATAGTCTAAATTTTAAATTTTTTTTGGACTTTAATTTATCGTTAAATTCAATCTCGTTCAAAATTCACAAATCCATATTCAATTACTGGAAAATTGAAGTTAAACAATTAAGAAAAAAAAGGAGAAATTGGGTGGAAAGTTGGTGGATAGGAGGTAAGAACATTTTAAAATAACTAACTTAAAGCTGGTTTTGAGCTGGTTTACAAATTTAAAATGAAATTCTTAAAGTAGTGTTTTTCATATTTACCAGCTCGATAACTTATACAGATTTTACTAAGTATTATGATTTTTTTTTCTTCTTTTACTTGACTATCATTTTCCTTCTGATATTCTGACAACAAGTTTAGACAGAATGTGCATTCGATACAAACTTTAAGTAATTCGAATGAAAACTAAAGAAGCTTCCAAGTCTGCCAGGTATGAAGAATATTATTTTAAAATTACACTAATACCAGCATCAACTATGCGTAATATTAATTTTTTATTTAACCATTATACTTTTAACTTGAATTACATTTATTAACATATTTCTGTTGTATGATCATTTCCGCATTTGGTTGGACGCTTTGTTTGTTAATAACGCCTTTGAATTGACGATGCATTGATTCAATATTTTTTTATGCAGTTCATGTTTTATATTTACAACAAAAATCAGTGTATTGAAAAATTCACTATAAATTCTTTCTATCATTATTCAAGTTTATTCTATAGTACTTAGTTTTTCTTAAAAAATCTTTTTTACTACATTATCGAAATAGATACAGATGAAAATATGGTACGAATATTCAGGTCCAATTATAAAATAATGTTTAATCTTTCATTATGTACATAAAACCTTTAAAAGTAATTTTTTACTGATAAGATAATTATATCCCTGCAAATGTCGTTGCAAATTTAAATCAAATAATTAAAATTATTTGCCCAGCATAAGTAAGTGAACTATAAATTTCAGCATTTTTATATGTCTCTATGTCTTTAAGACAACATTTCAGTTATGCTCTTAAAATCGAATTAAGAAACATTATTTTCATGGGACAAAAAAAAATAGATTGAATATCCTCACTAGCATTCTTCATACGTACACATTTTAAAAAAGTACTGCTTTGGAAAAATAATTTTAAAGATTATCAATATTAATAAAAATATTACTTTTCTAGGAAAATGTAAACTGTTTTGAACAACTTAATGAGAAATTATTATATTTTTTTCAAAAAATTTAAGAAAAATATTTATTTTTTTACAAAAATACAATTTTGAAAGTAAACTATTATTTTTTGTTTTATCAGAAATGCAGAGAAATATAAAACGTACATATATACTGTTCAAATTTATTTTAAAAATCATTCATGGAGAAAAAATATTTTCTATTACCTAACAAAAGATTGATATATATGTTTTGAAAATAATTCATATTTTCAAACTATAGAAGTGCTTGCTTAAATTAATGTTGTTGCTTGCTTAAATTGAAAACTTTAAAAGAAGACATCAAGTACCATCTAAGTATTCGAATAAGAAAATACTCCTTAGTAAAATAGCCGGCAGAAGTTTTATAATTAAAAAAAATGAATTAGTTTTTTAATCAAAAGATTTAATGGTTTTAGTTTATAATGATTTATTCAGAATAAATTATTTTAAATATTTAAATATAAAAATAGTTATGATAAGCATTAAAAAATAATGTCCCAGAACTAGAAAATTAACCTATCGTTAATATCGTAAAAGATTAGTGAATTTATTTATAAGGTTCTCCAACCGAACTTTTGAATATCTTTATTTGTTTAATTTATACTTATATAATTTCGAAGTCTAAGATTTTTAAAGCACATAAGAGAGCGACAATTTCTTTTTTATTGCTTTTGAAAATAAAATAGCTATAAGCAGAAGTAATTTACTTTGCTAATTGTACATGTGTTCAGATTTTAGATTGTTAAATCAACTAAATTGACAACTCTTATTAATGTTCAATGAAAACTTTTTAACTAAATAAAACAATCCAAGTATAAAATGAGCAATTATCGTTTACATATCAATTTTTGTGCGAAGCAACATCAAAGAACCTTTTGATTACTCCGTATTAAAAAAAAATCCTTTTTATTATAAGCATGTATATTTTACTTCTTTAATTCTAGAAATGCTAGCCCATATTGTTTTTTCTCATTATTTTTAAAAAAAATTTACTTGTCGTTTACAAAATACTCTTATCAAAGCCTTATCAATATTGAAGCGTTTACAATAAAAAAACATACCATTTGTGTGACTAAATAGTTATTACACAAGAAACTTTTGGAATATCACAAAAGAGACAGTACTTGAGTACAGAGCGCTGAGTCTTTTGATGCTTTTGTCCGCATGCATCAGAAGACAGTATTCAAGGGCGAAAATACAGATGCTCATATCTTTTAACTGCTTTTAAAAGCATAAAGTATTTTATCGGATAAGTGGTAACGGAATAAAGACGATATTCTTATATTATCTATCTTTCTAATATATCCCTTTGATGTTTCAAATTTACTAAAACAGTAAAGAAAACGTTCCAATAAGATTCCGTGACTTCCTACTGTTCGATAGAAAAGTTTCGACCGTTCTTAAGGGTGAAGTGGAAACGAATTGATAGAAGACGTTAAGTTTTGTTCTTATTAAATCTTTTGACACTCCACTCATCTACAAACTCCCTCCTCCAATCTCTTTGATGCTGTACGATTACATGAAAGATTTTTGAAAACTGTCTTTGAAACTGTATTTGGTATAAAAAAAATCTGGGTTTTATCTTTTTGATGAGCAAAGAATTTGTTTTATTTTAGTAAGTGACTTTGGATAAGGAAAAAAAAAGTAGACATTTACTGAAATCTTCAAAAAAATTTACAAATATTACTCTCATGCAAAATGTTATTCCGAACGGTAAAAGATATGGAATTTTCTTTTGCCAACCTCTCACCTGAGTTTTTCGCTTCCCCTATAAAGTAATGACTTGTAAGAAATGTTTGCATACAAATTTGAAAAGCTACTTGTTAAGGCTAGATGTTTTGTAAGCTTTTATTGTTTGCCTCCACGTGCAAAAACAAGTTTTTTTCTTCATACTCTATTTTCTTTTCTAAGATGTGCCACAGGGACACAAATAAACAAAGTGCATTTTATGCATTTTTAGAAACCGATTTGTTGAGTATATTTTAGGAATATTTTTCTTATTATGTCTCTAGAAATATCTTTCATGTTTATTTTTTCTATTTTTCTTAGTATTAGATAGGTTGGTATATTTTATATTGCAGGTAAATTTCTGTGTCGATTGTTTCAATTTCTCTATTTTTTCAGGTTTTGTTTCTTTTCGTAATTGTTTGTAGCAATTACTTTTTCTAAAAATGCATATTAATTTATCAAAATTAGGAATCCATACGCTTTAGGGACACAAATAAACGAAATGCGTTTGATGTTCCTTTTTAGAAACCGATTTATTGAGTATATTTTAGAAATATTTTCCTTATTTATGTCTCTGCCAAACTTTTTTATGTTTTTATTTATATTTTTCAGTATTAAGTAGTTTGGCTTATTTGTATTACAGAGTAATTTCTGTGCTAATTGTTTTCCGTGTCTCTATTTTTTCAGGTTTTGTTTTTTCATAATTGGTTGCAACAATTATTTTATGAAATCACTCATTAGTTTAGCAGAATAAGAAATCAATATGCTATAGGGACATAAATAAACAAAATGCGTTTTATGTATTTTCAGAAACCGATTTGTTGAGTATATTTTAGAAATATTTGTCTTATTATGTCTCTAGAAAATTTTTTAATGTTTTATTTATATATTTTTAGTTTCAAATAGGTTGACTTATTTTGTATTACAAGGAAATTCTGTGCTAATTGTGTTCCAAATCTCTATTTTTTCAGGTTTTCTTTTTTCTCAACATCGCTTACAAGAATGATTCGTTTCAAATCATTAATCAGTTTATCGAAATCCGTAATAAGTATAATTTTAATTTTTAACGTATGTCACATATTTTAAAACTTTTATAATGTATTTTATATCCACAAAACATTTTAATTTATACGGAAAAGCTACAGATTTCATTTATAACATTAAAATATTTCATATACACCATTAAATATGTTTTGCTATACGTCATCAATATAATAATAGATGCATAAATTTTAAAATGAAATTTAATTAAATAATATTTTATTTGAATCTATTTATATATTTTCTCTTTAATAAGGATATGTCCTTTTAAGGGCAAGAGGAATTTATTCTTATATCTTTAATTTTATGTTTCATGGTTTAGTGATTTAATAATTTACTGAATCCCTGTGCATACTGCTTGATTTGCATAATAATCTTTTTATTATTATGCAAATATTTTCATTTTATTGTTACTTTTAAGTATAAGAATAAAAATTAAACTTTCTCGGTTTATACTTTGATTATGCTAAAAGCTTAAAACTGTAATACAATATATAGCATTATATTTTTTTCGTGACTCGCATTATAGCGTTACTTTTAAGTGTAAGTATATATATATTAAACAGTCTCGGTTTGTATTTAGATTGCACTAAAAGCCTAAATATGTTATATAATATTTACTGTGACATAAATGGTAAAATTGCTTTTAAGTATAAATATGAAAATTAAATAATCTCGTTTTGAATTTAGATACGCTAAAAACTTAAATGTGTAATAAAATAATTTCTTTCATGATTTGTATTTATATTTTATTTGTATTATTATTATATGCAGTGTTACTTTTAATTACGAGATTAAGCATTCTCGTTTTGTATTTAGATTGTGCTAATATTTAAATGTGTAATATAATATGATTTTGAAGATCAGCATCTTAAATAATTTTATAAAGTGGTAGAAGTTGTTCATGTTTGGTTCGAATCAGCTGAAAAAAGTGTTTGTATCGCCAATGATAATACAGAAATGGCTGCAGCAATTTATTGAGGAGAAATAATTTGTTATATGCACAGGTATCTAACCAAAATATCATCTTTGGTAATTTTGAAAAGACACACGTCGTTCAACAGACACTTCAAAAATTAAAACTTTTAAAGAAGAATTTATGCTTGTTCACCCAAATTTTTCCCATTCAGATTGCAAATAAATTATTTTCTTACTTATATAATTAGAACAAAGTAAAAAATAATTTGGGAAAGAAGTCAAATCCACTCTCATAGCTAGAACAAGCATGAAATTTTGATTAATTAAACTTAAAATTAACGAATAGTAGTATGAAATATTTAATAGAAAATTTAGAGGTGGACAAAGTTGTAGAAAAGAATGAAAAAAAAGCATTATTGATGAATCAATACCATTTATGAGAACATGTTTGATAATAGTAATATTATAATAGTATTTTTTATAGTTAAATTGATTTCCATATACCTCTTTTGTTCTTGAATTTTAATAAAAAGACATTTAAAAATATATTTTAAATAGAAAATTCAGAGGTTTCTTTGGTAGCATTTCGTTAACAGTGCTTTGTATAAATTAATCGTTTATATTAGCTTTTTATTATATTCATATACTTGAGTTTAAGGCTTAGTCAAACATTTTTATATCCTCATGTATTTAAGGATTCTTTATATTTTATTACCATCATGCTTTCTAAGAAACACAAAATATATGACTAAGAATTATACATTGCAATTAACTATAACAGAAAAAATACATTTAATCGTACCAAAGAGAAATAAACATTAAATAGTTTTACTTTTTTATTATTTCGAGCAATAGGTGAAGCGTTTCCTCTTTCCATTAGTTTTCATTAAAGGAAAATTTTGTTTCAAAGCGACTTAAGTAAATACAACTGAAAGTTTTTCGCGTTCTGTGCTTTTAAAAGCAGAAATATGTCAGAATGACAAATGTTGGAGGAAAGGAATTTAGGAATGTGGTGAGGAATTTGATACAGCTTAAGTGCTTACAAAGCTCAACGCTCTGCCTCTTAAATAATATTTCCCTTAATTATTTATTTATTATGAATATTCAAAACAATAGTAGATCTCGCCATTTAGATGATACTCTTATAGAAAAGGTAAAAGTCACTCATCGGTTCGTCATTAGTAGTAATTTTTCAGAAACTGAGTAAACGAGGCTTCCTCTTAGATTTTATGAGTAAATATAGAAAATTTGCATTCTTCCTCAGGATTTACTTGATTTTCATAGTTGAAACTATACTTTTGATATTTTGCAGTTTAAGACATTGTATAACAAAGAAGCATTTAGACTTGTATCTTTTAAAGTTATCAATTGAAATTTCCCCGTGGAAGCATAGTTTAATCATTATGTATTTATACAGCATTTTATTTCCATATAACTTGATATTTTTCAAAACCTAAACTCAAATGGCTTATTTTAAGTAAAACTGCTGCCGAAATTGCAGATAGATTGAAAAAGCAATAGGAAAATTATGACAGTCAAAAAATGAGCTAAAAAAATTTATAAAATATTTTATTTATTTTCTTGTATTTATTCTGCCTTATAAAAGCTAATTTAAAGAGAATATGGCAAAAGCACATGCGGTATGTTTTAGAAATGAAAAAAATAGTTTTTCATATTATAATGATAATTTGGCAATAATGTTAACATTTAAAAATTGCATATGTTAGACCAATTAGAATATTCCAAATCGTTACCTGGTTTTATCTTACAAAACCTTAAATCGATTGGTTCATTTGAACTGAAATTGGAGCTGAAATTTCAGATTAACTGAAAACAACAATATGAAACTTTTGACTAATAAAAAATGAGTTCTAAAAAATAAATAAAATATTTAACTATTTTTTTCTTCGTATTAGTTCTATTTGAAAAAAACTATTTTAACGAGAACCAGGGGAAAGCACAGACTGTATTATCTAGCAATAACATTTAATAAGCTGTACACAGTTTATTATTATAGTTTAGTCACAACCATTTTTGTAATTTCGATCAGTTTCTAAAGCTTTGCAGAAGCTGTAAAACTCATAGTTGAAAAATTAAGCATAGTTTATAATTCATGGGCTTCTCAGGCTTTCAATTGTTGAAAGAAATGAAACTAAAATAAAATACAATACATTGAATTAGCTATAAATATATATAGCCATATTTATTAGAATGAAAAAATTTCACATTCTAAATATCTGCAACTTGATTATTTGTTTTGATTTAATAGCTTGCTTCTGAAACAGTTGAATTTAAATTACTGATGATTAATGATGTCATGTGTGTGAAATATTTCAAGGGCTGTTCGGAATTTTTAAATATTGAGTCCGATACGTAAGCACCATCCCTCTCACCCCGATATTTCATCGAACAAAAATATTAAAAAAAGAAGTTGAACAACCTATGATATTTTTTAAGCATATATGGAATGCGTAAAATCCTTGTCCTATAGATAAACTATCAGTCCTTTTTAAGATTATGTAGAAAATCCTATAGACAAAATCTCAGTTCTGTTTAAATTTTTTTAAATTTATTCGATATAAATATAATATACTAGTAACTGCATTTTTGTATTGAAATATGTAGAGTTTTTCTTTTATTTGCTTAATATGTCGCAAAACCGAAAAGAAAAGAGTTATAAAGCTCCATTTAATGTTACTGTTTTTTACAGTACTCGAATTTAAAATCAATATTCTATATTCACGTTTAGTAATGTTTAAGTTTAAAAACAAAGAAAATATTTTAAAAATATTGGTTTTAATCTTAAAAAAATATAAATCATATGGGTTATGTTGTAATTAAGAAAGGAAAATAGAAGCATATAATATTTTTGAAGCATATAATATTCTTTTAAATATTTTTTAAGCATTCAATATTTTTAAAAGTAATCATCTATATAAAGTATAAAACAAAGGAAAATTTCAACGATCAAGCAATATGTATTCTTGGCCAGTCGAGTAGAAGTTACGATCAATCTCGCAACGCGACATAAATTGGTTTTACAAAGCTCTCATTTATATTTTATAAACCATTTTAATTAAAGTTTTATTTTCAGTGTTTACAAACTCTGAATAAATATTGGATATATAGACGGATAAGAAGTATTTTAACGATAACAATGTTGAAATTAGGAAAATATTTTTTAGAGCTAAATATTTTCATTAAGTTCTGAATAACAATCAATTTCCCTCCAGATTCTATTTTAAATTTAAAAATGGAACTTAAAAGTTTACTCAACAAGTAATTTCTTCTTAAGAAATGCATTGAAACAATAGTTGGATACCAAAATCAACATATTGCCTTACGTTCATATACTTACGATAAGCAAGTGGTAAATGGCGCTGCTTAAACTGTTGTTGCCATTCCACGCAAGATAAAAAATTTTGTCCTTATATTAGGAGCAATTAAGCCAGATTTTGTTGATACAAATGGGATTTTTAAAAAGATATAATACAACATTAGTCGCGCTTTAACATTTCGTAATTAAAACTCATTTTACTTTAAGCCATTCGAAGAAGAAGCAAAAGAAAAAAAAAACACCTGTAACTTTATTGAAAAGTGTATCATGGTGAAAAGCAATCGACTATGATAATAAACGAATTTCCATTTTACAATTGTAAGTGGAAAGTTGTTGACATACCAAAATGCAGCGGGAAAAGTCTTTCTTTTCAATATATTAAATGGTAGTTTTTATTTAGTGTATGAAAAAGAAAGATTTCTTTTCCGAGGAGTATTATTAAACGCCTATCGCTCTTCCAAATGAATATATAACAGACTTCAGGGTACCTTATGTATTCAGTTAAATTAATCCTTGAAAACCTCTCGTTTGGCATTTGTGTCAACATTGCCAAAATAATGCGAGCAACCATTTATGAAGTTTTGAAAAGGGTGGTTAAAGGAAATTAAAGAAAAATGCCTAGGGCGGAAAGGGTGAAGTCAAAGCAGACGTTTATTCTTGTTGCCCACAGTTGATACCTAGAGAAGTTGACAGTATGGTTTATTCCAGCAGTATACCTTTTCGGGAGAGGAGACCTCAAAAGAAAAACTGCAACTATTTACTGTTCGCTGTTATTAAGTGTAATGAATAGGAAGAACTATTTGTTTGATTTTTATTTCCTTTTAAGATAGTTTTGCATTTTATATATATATATATATATATATATATATATATATATATATATATATATATATATATATATATATATATATATATATATATATATATATATATATATATATATATATATATATATATATATATATATATATATATATATATATATATATATATTAACACATGGAGCCGATGTGTAGGGGCTTGGCCAAAGAATACTTAAGCCAAGTTGTTCGCCAAGTGTAGCGGTTAGGTCCTTTCCCTCTGTGTGCTATCTGTCCTTACTGTGGGAGCAACGTTGGCCCACCTAATACTTTGCCCCTGAAAGAGTGGTCAACAAATCTGCCCTGCAGATGCCTGTATGACCTAGGTCTTTATCCAATTGGGCATTGGAGAAAAAAATGTACAACATGGAAAATAATATAATAAAGATTAATGAAAAGAGAAGAAAAAAAAATATTAAAACAAAATATATTTAAAAAAAGTAAAAAAGTATTAAAAAAATATTAACGAGCCGGAAAACAAAATAAGGAAGAGATATAGTCTCTTCATCAGCTCACACGATTATATCCTCAAAAGTGAGTGCTTTCTAACATTGTATTAATATAGCCATAGAAAAATATATCAATACTATAGTGTGAGGAGCACATAAAAAATTGAAGCGAAAATAGAATGCATTAAGTAAAAAATACATACAAAATGAAACATATCAAGCAAACAGCGGAAAATAAAGTGTAAAAAAATACAAAACAAAACACAAAACGTAATCAATGAAGCGAGTAGCGAATTGAAATGAATTTACACGTTGCGTAGTCTTTCATGAAGGTTTAAAAATATTTTCGTAATAAGGTTGCCAGATTACAAAATATGAAAGCAGAAGCGCAAATAGAGTTTAGGAGCGTAAGTAGAGAGATCTCTAATGGCGCATTCTTTCTGTTGTACCGAAGCACGTTTGATTTGTTAGTTACGTTGAATTGGTCCTAAAATGGATGTGCGCAAGGTACTAATGTAATACTACCAGGGTAATTAAAAAAAATAAAAGCAATATCATATATCGTCCTGGTAAAAATATATGACGAGATTATATCTTTTCATTATTTTGTTCGAATATATGAAAAATATTTCATTATTTTGCTGAATGAAAAATATTTTTAAAAATATTTCATTTTAATAATTTTTCTTCTTCTTTCTTCAGTAATCCTTATTATATTATTTCCTATGTTTTCACTATATTTTTAACTTATTTATGAGTGCTATATACTTGCACCTGTGTGTAGTAAATGTGCAGTTATGGATGTGTTAGTTGGTTTTCTTCGTTTTACTAATTGTGTTTTATATATATGTATATATGGGGGGTTGAAATGAGGTATCAAATAAATATTTAAATATTGCTATTTTACGCAAGTGGGGTATTGTGCTCTTTCTAGTTATTTAAGCTGAATCGAGTAAGCGACAAATTGTTAAGAAGTTGCAAGATTTCTTGAGAGGTAAAATGAATACAATTTTAAAATATTATATGCATTTTTATATCGCATAGTTTATTAAATTACATATAATATTTATCGTGTTTAATTTGCTTGATTATAAACTGATATGCATCTCGATATTAGTTTTATCACAAAACTCCTCCGTTTTGATAGAGCAAATTATTTCCCATAAAAACTTTATTACTTTTTCTAACTTCAAAAACGTGACACAGACTAAATTGCAGTTGTTGAGTCTTCTTCAATCTCACCAAAGAACTTTGAAGGTGTTGAACTGATTTTAATGTCCGTATTTTTGTAAAACTAATTTTATGCGTGATGTTCAACTGCTTAATATTATCATTTTTTATTTTAAAATTTGAATTGAAAACAAAAATATATTCATCTTGATTTCAATATTTTCGCTATAATTAAATTGATATATAATAATCAAGCAATATAGGATCTTATAACTTCAAACAATAATCAGGTTCATAAAAGGAAGCATTATTTGCTAAAGTCGCATTTCGAATAGTAAGCAGTATGTAAGACTCATACCCAATAAAGCTTTGTAAAATGGAAAACTTATCAAGTTCCAGCAATTGCAATAGTAATTAACATTAGTTTAGCTTGCATGAGTATTTAATCTGTGTAACATCTAAATGGGAAGTAAAAAAAATCCAGCAAAAAATAAGTATTTAGCTAAATTAAATGATTCTTTGATCAATTCAAAGATCTTTGATTTATTAATTTATTCATATATTTATGTTTCCTTACACTAGGTTGCATGAAAAAAGGCCTGCCTTTTTGTATCTGATTTTTTTGTAATATATATTCTATAATATAAAAATATTTTTTATAGTTTTACTATTTATAAAGGCATATAGAGCTGAAGAAATCTAAGAAACTTTAACGCATGAACTGTTGTGGCAAGAATGGAGATTTTGAAGATTTCTCAGCTTTATTTGTATAAAACAATTACAGTGATACAATTACAATTGTTTCGTAGCATTTTAATTATTTACCACATCTTCCAGTCTAAAGCACCCTGTACTTCCCAGACGAAATATTTAGCCACGATTGTCGGCTAACAGCATGTGAAGGGGAGACATAAGAAGCACCTTGTACAGGGGATTTTTTAAACTATACTAAGAAGGTTCTCTTTGGCAAAAATTTATTATTTTAATTATTGCATTTTATTGAGCTGCTAGATAGGCGAAAACAGAGCATGACCATGAACTTATATAACCAATTGCAGCAAAGATGGTGATTTTGCAGATAATTTTGCCTTTAATATTTTAGCTTTTAGCCTTTGTTTCTTAGCCTGTTTGTTTAGCCAGTAAGATCAGTTCGATTTAGGGAATCTTATAAACTTTCTTGCGAGATTTTCGGGAGCCCTACCTCCCCCATTTTAAGTCAAAATTGTTACGAAATATTTTTATTATTTAAGGATGTTTTGCGGAGAAAAAATTACTAACAACCTAAAATATCTGCGATGCAAGTTTAAAAAAAATTGCGAAAAAAAACTTGAAACAATGATAATTTCTTATGATTTTATTTACAAATAAAGGCTACGAATTTTTCTGACAAAAAATTTTCCTTTCTCTATCTCTTTTGCAAAAATTTTATAGATAAAATAATGATTTTGCCTCTCAAAGAAAGAGTTTCGCGAAGATATTTAGAAGACTTACTGCACGAGGGCTTACTAACCTCTCCCTTTTAATACCTTTTAGACAAAATTGTGGCAAAATATCGCTCATGGTCTTCAATAGCGGCACAACTCAAAAAATGAAGTTTTGAGATAAGTAGGTTTAAAGTTTTCATTGCTAAGCAAAATGCACAGGAAATGTTTTCGTTTGCTTAAATGAAGATTACCCTCATGCTTAATTATGAGTTGTGCAAGTATTGCTGCTGAAAGAATGTGTATTTTCCTATTTACACCTGTTCTTAGTCCGAAGCTCATGTTTTTTGAGTTGTGCCACTATTGTAGCCCATGAGCGATATATTTGTTATTAGAGGATTTTTTGGGAAATGAAAAATGAACCTTCAACTAGAATATGCAGAAAATGAATTAAAAACTTGCGAAGAATAATACTCTTCGAAAAAACGATAACTTGTTGTTTTCCTCAACGTTTTAAGGGGAAAAATCTCACTTATTTTTATAATTAATGATTATTTAGAACATTTCACCCTTCTAGCTCCTCATAAGGAGTTAAAATTTGGAAATAATCATGTTCACTTCCCCCTAACCAAGTTCATGGCCGTAAAATTATTGAAATGGATAGACGGAGGGGCCGTTTCGTGAAAACGGTCGGGGAATGGAGGGAGGAATGTTATCATATTTAGAATCAGGAGGTCATTTTAAGCAATATTCAACAGGAATGGTTTCAGGTTTAAATTTTTTTTCAGCGTAGTGTTATTTACCATTAATAATGACATTTTCGCAGTTCAAATAAGTACTTTAGCAAGTTTTCTAATTCAACAAAATAAATTTAGCCATTCCGCCATTCAATTTAACCATTTTGCCAGACCCCATTCTGCCATTGCCAGCTAAAACTTTAATAGATCTTTTGAATTAGAGCATACTAAACACCCACCGTACAATCTATATTTTGTATAGAGTGATTTTAACTTTCCCCGCTCTTTAAGCTGGTTTCTCAGCAAGTAGAACTTTGCCACACACGGTGGTCTGAAAAAAAAATGCAGAGCAACTACAGGCGGTACATTTTTTTTTGATTCAGGAATATGAAAACTCGTAGAAAGTTATGTCAAATGTTTAAACAAATGAAGTTAACTAAGTAGAGATATGGTAAAAAAATAGAAGATATTAAATAAAAAAATCTGAAAAAATACTGTGGTGGTTTATGTTTTATTACGCTAGTTAATAATCGAGTTTTGCATACAGCATTACATTTTACAGGAAATGGTTTTAGTAAGTTCTTATTTTAAAGAAAAATAATTTTTAAATCATTGGATTTTAATTTTACCTAATAAAGCAAAACAAACATAATTTCATACAGAAAAATATCCAGCTCATATTAAACAATTTTTATAGCAAAGTAATTTAAATACTTATTAACACTAAACGTTTGACTAAATGTTACGTATGATCACTAAATGCTACATATTAGCACTTAATGTTTGACTACATCTATACATTTTTTAGTAATTTTGAAATCCTTTGCTTTTTAGTAGCTGTTCTCCTTCTTCATCCCTAACCTAAACTTAAAGATTCTGAGAAATGAAACAAGGCGAGAATTTATTTTAAAGTGCAAAAAGGTTGTTAACTGGTTAAATAAATCAAGTATTGCACACTTAATATATTTTCTTTTTATAATATTGTTAAAAAAAATTTTAAAGCGAATTTTAGCGAGAAAAAGTTAAAATTTTGCTTAATAAAGCCAAATAATCATAATTTCCCTTTGTAAAAATTTCCATAACATATTAACTGATAAATAACTAAGAAGCTAATTTAAGTACATAATAATATTGCACGTTTCACTTATTTTTATTAATATAATTCTTTAGTAAGTTCGAAATTGTCGCCTTCTCGTTGCTGATTCTTTTATAGTTCTCCCTCTTCATCCTTAACCTCAACGTAAGGCTTCTAAGAAGGAAAACAAGGCGGAGATTCGAGAATAAACTTGTAATCACTTTCCCAGGAGGCTTTAACTGGCTTCCAAATAGAAGACTGATTCCGTCTTGTCTTTTCCCCAAACCACTGCTCAAAGCGAATGAAATTTTCTCTTAGCTTAATCTTTAACACGTTAGACGGGAAAGGTGCGATCTTAGATAAGGTCATAGAAGCTTCTGGTTCTAAAACAAACTAAAGAATAAAGAGATACGATGATTCAATGCATTTTCCGAAATATAAATACAAGGTGATTGAAAGTAAAAAACAATAAACCGAACAAATATATAAAAAAGAAGTTTATAATTGGAAAAGAAAAACTACTTGTATTAAGAACGGTTTTTCTTTAAATTTATAAAATAATTCCTGACACATTTTCCAACTAATTTTATTTTTTTATAGACGTCTGAAATATATTCTTGTAACTATTTTTTAATTTTTTATATTTAACTGCATGGATTGTTTTTATTTTTTCTTTCTGTTGCCTCCTACAGCAAATATACAAAAAATTATCGGTCATTTTTTATGATACATTTTATGAAATAATTTGATGTTCCTTAATTTAAATTTAAAATAAAATGGCTAAGTTTTTTTAAATTTATATTCCCTAGTTTTTTCTATAAATGCTTGAAAAATTAATTTTTTTTTCATTGATTTATTTGCTTTAGAAGCATAAAATACTTGGATGTTTTATGAATTTTGGAGGATAAATTGTTGTATTAACTGAATTAATTTTCAATAGGAAATTAAATACATAATTTTATGCGTTCAAAAGACATTATTGAGTGCTCATGAGCGAATAATCCTTTGTAGTTTCACATTATATTAAAGTTGAGTATGGTAAGGGAAAGATTCTTAGAGGTATTTCACGATTTAATTAAGGTAAATCACATTTTTTTTATCATTTCAAGGGGCATTTATTTGCATAATGCTCAAGTGCTGATTGTTGTTCAAGAATCAACTTACATAGTTAAAATTATTTTGCATCCATTATAATTAAGAATTAAGAGTCAATTCAAAGTTCATGTTATTTAGAAAATTAGAACATTATAAAAGTTCTGTAAGCGGTCATTTTTTTCAGAACCAAATTTGTGAAAAAAAACTCATTTCATTTTTTATACTAACCAAGGTACTACTTTGAAGATGTTAGAAATCTGACAAATATCCCAATATAATTGCATAAAATGAATTGCAGTTCTTAAGTCATGGCCCTTATCGTAAAGATACAGGCAAATTAAGATATTGTAAGTGTCAAAAATGCATAATTGAGTTTCTTAATTGATTGCATTAATAATATATTTATATAGCAAATAAAATTTTTATGATTTATAATTCTTTTTTATTTGTGGCAATGCAAACATTATTTGGTAACTTTGAATTAATTAACCACTTTCAGAAATTTAGATGATTATTTTTTCAAAAACTGTATCCTAACATAACAATCTTTTCATACTTACTAAAAAATCTTTAAAAACCATTTAAAGCATAGTTTGCCTTAAACTTTGAATTAAGATTAATTCTAGATTAGGTAATCCATATGATGACAAAAAATGAACTCAGTTTTGAAGCCAGGTGATAAAATCAGACAATTAGATTCATCTAAAACGACCTGTTCCATTAGCGGAAATAATTTTTTCCACTAAAAAGAAAATGAGAAATCAGCATATTTAAAAGTGCTTGATTGTCTTTAATGGCCAATATTCCGAATAGTGTCCCAATTGCATAAAATGCACTTTAGGGGTCAGCCAAAAGTGAAAGATTTATTGCATCACGCACAAAGCAGTGATATCTCTTCCAATATTCAAATGCGAGAAAGCGACCGTAACTTTCCTCATTTCTCTGGTATTGTAATCAGTGTAATTGCAGAAGAACATCTTTAAGTAGCTCGTAGGTGACTTTCCCCGAGAAGGTGTGCAGAATAGTGTCACTTGGTTGGGAGTCCCGGAGAGTCATTCTTGTCAATAGGGAGGGTCCGCACTCAGAGTAGGGGATGGAAATGCGGCTGGCAGAGCCATTACGTGAATAATTGACAACAGCTAAACAGTCTTTTATAGTATAACATAAGAGTGGTGTAAGGCGTGCGTTAGGGCCTCTAGCTAAATAAGTAATTAGAAGAGAGAAAGTGGGGACGTTTTAGAAACTGCAAACTATACCAGCACCCAATTGGTCTGGGTTTCTCTGACGTCATCGTATATTTTCTTAAGAGTTTAAATTGTTCGTAACATTCGACTCTCTAAAATAATGTGACATATTTAAGAAGTGACGCTCGTTATAGTTTTATTGTATTTTTAGTGCGCACTTAATACAATATAATGACTACATAATTTTTTTCATTTTTCACGTGAGGCCATTTTTATCGACGATGCGTACTGGAAATGTAACTGCTGAAGGTCAAATTAATTAAATATACAGTACTGGCTAGATAATTTTAATAATTTGATATTTACCACTAATTTCAAGTTGGTAATTCTATTTTCTGGGAAATGATAATTTTAAATCATACACTTTCTTAAGGTTTCATGTTTAAAGAAAATTTGTATATTTTTAAGTGGATCGGAATATTTTTACAGGGATTTCATATCAGATTTTGTACAACACATGATTTAGTAAAACTTTCCAGTTGCGCGGTTTATGTAATGTATAAGGTTCGTAATTCTAATTCAGTTCTAGAAAATAAAAGATAAATAGGGCTAGGGGATTCTTTGCACTAACGTATTCGAAAAATGTAAAATAAAATTATATACTATAAATAATGATATACTATATGAGTAATGACATACGGAATAAACGCTTTTATCCATGGACTCAAGCTAAACAAAATAATAAAATGTTGCAGACAAAAGTTAATAATTAAGCTTAAAAAATAGCAAACTCTTTTTCTTATATTACTAAATTATTGAGAAAAGAAAACTAAATTACTATGAAAATTAGACTAGCATTAATTCAGTTAGAAAAGATAAAATGAAGTTAGAGATTATTTTTGTAACTATTGCTGATTTGAGACTAAATAAGTAAATAAGAAACGTAATAAAAAAGGAATAAATCGAAATATTTTTATACACTGGAAAAGAAAAGGCTGAAATGTAAAATGAAATCTCAACCAACTGTTACAACAGTAAGATTATAGTATAAAATTATCATTATAAATATATTTTTTGCAATAAAATAGCCATTTTTTATGTTTTATTGCCATTGTTAATATCACCATGTAATTAAACTGTATCAAAACGCATAGCATGCATAAATACCAGTTTAGTTATTTTTTTTCCCTATAATTACACAATGAGGTAAACATAAGTTTTCAAAAACATGTATTTTTCAGTAACTCACTGATTGAGCTTCTTTTTTTGCATTAAAAAATTTATACAGCATTCATTTTTTATATATTTGTTAAAAACGTTTAGAAAATGAGATATAAATAGTAGTAATAAGTATAATAGTAATGAGTATAATAGTAATAAGATTATTTGAATAAAATTAAAAATAGTGGTGATTTATTATCTTATACGAAACCAAAATCGTATTTATGAGGTATTAACTTTATTCTGCGTGAATCAAAACACTCTTAATAAGAAACATGCTTCAAAGGTAAGTCAGATAATTAGATAATCTTCCTTCGGCAAACCGAGAAATTTAAAGAGCAAGGGGATAGTAGTAACATAAATAATAGTACTAAAAATAATGGAAATTTGTTTCCTTATACGAAACCAAAATCCGCATTTCTGAGGTGCAAATTTTATTCGATGTGAATCAAAACACTCTTAATAAGAAACATGCTTCAAACCCACAGTAGAAAGACAAGTAGAAAGAAGAAGACACGTATGAGTAAGAAAGACAAGCAGAAAATAGCAAGTCAAAGCAAGAATAGGCACGCCAGAGAATTAGATAAGTTTTCTTGAGCAAACCTAGCAAACCAAATGAAAACATCGTATATGTGTATTTATATGCTTATAGTAGTTTAGGCGGACAGAAGTAATAAAAATAGCATTATACGTAGTAGTATAAATAGTAGTAATAAAAATATTAGTAAAAAAAATAATAATGGAATGATACATAGTACTAAAAATAATAGAAATAGAAAATTTATCAGCTTATACGATGCCAAAAACACATTTCTAAGGTATTAACTTTATTCGATGTGAATCAAAACACTCTTAATAAGAAACATGCTTCAAAGCAGTTTGCATCAGTAAGAATGACAAGTAGCAAATACCAAGTCAAAACAAGCGCAGGCAAGCCAGAGAATTAGATAATCTTCCTTGTGCAAACCTAACAAACCAAATGAAAAAAAAAAATATTTATATGCTTATAGTTGGGTAGGAGGAAAACGATTGATCTCCCCTCCCCTTTTGTTCTCTAAAACCACTTTTCGAGGGTACTTGTACTACATAGTCTGAACCCTTCAGATGAGGGGGTGAGGAAATCATGCGTGGGAAACATATTTCCATCTGAAAAAAAAGGAAGGAACTAGAACTGAATTGGAAGGAGAGCTTCGACATTGGAATTTTTAACATTTTTGTGTCCTGATATGGTAGATTTTTCAAGTTGAGTCAGGATTAGTTTGTTGTTTTAAAATTTGTAAAAGGGATAGAATATTTAAACCATTGGAAAGATTTATTTTTTTAAGGATTTTATTAAATCATGAAGTTCTATGAGGTTACATTTTAACTTACAGGGAGCAGTGTAAGCGCTGCTTAGGTTAAAATTAATGAAGTGTGAATAATAAATTTTTTTTAAAGACATCATAAAAATAATTATTTCTTTTTTTTATATAAGTTTTGCTTTGAAAATATTTTATTTTATATGCTTTGAAACACCACTATAATTACTTAATCGTGGTTAGTATTTGTTTTCAAAATTATAGAGCTAAAGAAAAAAATATATAACGGGAAAATTAATAAATGGTATTGTGTATCAATTTTAAACTTTTCTAAATGTTCGATATTATTTTATTGATATTATTCTATCTATATTAGCAAAATAATTAACTAATCATACACAGAGTCAATCAATGTTGAAATATCTGGCTTCTTGTATTTAGCAACAAATGGAATTGCTCAGTCTCCTTTCATTATAATAAATGTAGTATGAATAAGTTTTTAAATACTAAAATTTAAATGCAGAACAATATTCTATACTTAAACAATTATTAATAAAAAACCCTCTTTTAGAGAGAATTATTTAGTATATTAAAGAAAACGATAAGTGGTATTGAAATAACGAAAGATTTCTTCAATTACTGTTGAGTACTGAGGAAACCTATTGTTGAGTTAATTGATTAATGAGTTCAAACAAAAAATAACTACAGTTCATTCCCTAAATTTTTAAGTCATTTTTCTTATAATTACGTTAAACAGATGTGGCATTTAAAATTATTATTTCATGTATAAAAGACGATGTAGTATGAATAAGTATTTAAATGTTGAGATTTAAATATATAACAATATCAAATATTTAAACAAACATTAATAAAGTGCTGTCTTTAGGGAAGGATTATTTATTATAGTAAAAGAGACTGTTAGTGGTATCGAAATAACGAAAGATTATTTCAGTTACTTATTTAGTACTGACTAAACCCATAGTTAAGTTAATTGATTAATAAGTTAATTGATTAACAAAAAATAAATATAATTCGTTTACTGAAACTTGTTCGCTTTTTAAGTTATTTTCTTGTAACTACACCAAAGCGGATATAGCATTTAAAATTATTATTTTAAGTATAAGAAAAGATAGAGAGATTTATTGATTTATACAACTATTTAATATTCCAAATAATCAAGGATGATTTCACGTTAAAAGGACAAACAAAAATTATGGTTTTCCACAGGTTTCTCTTATTACGAATTATTTTTTGGTATTCATGTTTGGTACTAAGATATTTTAGGTATAGATACATATTCAAAAAAATATTTTTTGGCAGGCTATATTAATTAATTTAATGCTTCACATGCGGAACAAAACCGTGAGGTTAACCTCAGTCCATAAATGATATAATAGCTTTGAATCTCAAAATACTTTGATGAGTGCAAAGTATAATATAGTTTTTATGAAATACATTTTTTCTTACTAAATATTTATAAATGCTTTGAATTTCTGATCTTTTACTTCTATTCATTTCAACATCCCAAATTTGATTAAAGAATAACAAGGATGATGCATTTTTTAAACACCACTGAACAATGCGAAAATGATTATGTAGGGATAAGTTTTATACAAAATTTCTTTTAAAATAAATAAATAAATGACAATAAATTGCAATAATTAAATGAAGAAACTTATTATTATTACTTTTGTATAGTTACCGTAACTTTACACGAAATTAGCTGTTTTTTTAATTCGTTATAGATGATAAAAGAAGTAACTTTGATATAAATAAAAAAATATATAATTGCTTAATCTTTGTTGTTCAATTTGTTTTTTAAAAAAACATGAAGCAAATAATGCTTGTGTAACATGGTACGTAAGTAATCTAAAGTGCGTAGTGATGTGTATAAATGTGAGCAATAAAAAATGAATACTCAAATAACACGAAACTTTCTTTGTTTTTGACGAAACCGTTTCCTGGCAAAATTAAAGAATTTCGTCAAAAAGAAACATTTAATCATTCTATTTTTTTCCAACGAAAAAAATTTCTATTCTTAGTGCCTAGTACATCTATCTTTTCTTATAATCACTTTAATGTGGGCACCATACAGTTGGAACAACATAACAAGGACAGATAGATAAATTACTCCCATGCCCGATGAGGAATTTGAACCCCAGACCTTCCTGGTACGAAGTCAATCATGAAGTACCATCACCATACAGCCCTGCCGGTTTAGTTCAACGCTTTATTTTTCATTTTCTAGTCTTTATTACGCACAATTACGTGATTTCGTGACTAAATAATTCTCAAAATTAACGAAATACTGCTCAAGGATAATTTATCTTCAAAAATGAGAGTTTTATTTCTGAGAGTGTAAAGGGGTAATGATGTAAAATGATGTAATATATTTTTCGGGAAAAAATAGTTATTCATTAGTAAAACATAATGATTAAAAACATATGACTACAAAAAAGCATCCGTGAATATAATATAAATTGTAATTGAAATATTTTTTATTTTATCCTCTAATTTTCAAATGAAATACAACAATATTAGTTGGGAAAGAAAATATAATAATGGATATTTGTAAGAATAATGAAAATGAAGAATGCTTGAATCCTTGATAATTTCTTTCGAGCGAAAAAAAAATCCATGGAATATTTGATATTTGTCACTTTAATAGTATATAAACAATAACAGTATTAAAAAAAGTTTGTATCTATTGAGTTTTTAAGCACAAATAAATTACAAAAAAATAGTTGTCATAATTTATCAAATATCTCTAATCAATAATTTGTTTAGTTTAACTTCGAAAATAAATAAAATACATCTACAACTTAATTTTCTCCTGAACTATGTCGTTTCTTTAACGTAATTATAATCATGTTTTTTTAATATTTCTAATCACGCTTGAAAATAGAAAAATACTTGCTAATAACAGCTGTTTTAAATGTTATAAAATCATGTCGTTTAGTTTATCTAATAAAAATAACATTTCTCTTTAATATTTAATAATGCACAGAATCTAATTATTCGACGAAGCGAATAACATAATTATCTAGTTTTTAAGTAACAGTATATTTACACTCGTTGATCTATAATGTTTCTTCCATATATTTTCGGAAACTTTTGGCACAAATATTCCAAAGTTGTTATCTTTGCGAGGAAAATATTCGCGTTTAACTATGCACACCGAAGACACAGACAACACAATTAAATTCTGATTATAATTTATTCACTTTGCAATTTCGAGTATACCCCTTTGCTTTCCAAAAACTATTCAGAGAAATATGCCGTCAGTGTGGCAAAGTCACCGACTAAGCGGAGTGAAATGTCTGCCTAGGAAGGAGTTAATTTTTAATTGCAACTATTCTCCCTTCTCCGGCAAACTAATGACTGGACTGCCAATGAACGCAATCCGGGAGCTTGAAATGACACGCAAATGCAGTTCCCGATTGCGCCCGGATTGTCTTGGGACTTCGCAGGATTCAACAACTCACGAACAGAATTATACATCTCATCTCGTTACCTCGGACAGCCCTCTTGACTAAAAACACACGCCACAAATCCCTTGATACTACTCTGAAATGTTTCATTGGGTTTCTGAGTCGGTACTTCACTGAACAAACTTTTCTTTTCTTTTCATTTTACTCCTCATTATTAGATATCTAAGATGACATTAAAACAGAAATCTCCGCTCCTTCATCTAACTTAAAGAGCATTTATTTTTAGTGCTCAAGGTGGTAGTTCTTAATTTTTACGATATACTCTATTTGATTAAGAGTATAGTAAAGAAATCAGAGAATAGTAAGAAATAGTCAACTTTGATGAATTTATGAATAAGATATCCATGCACACAATTGTAAAAAAAAAAAAAAAAACCTCGGCTGAATTTTATCCTCTTTTTTTTTCATTTTATTCTTCACTATTGGATATCTAAGATGATATTAATACTAAAATCTCCGCTCTTTCATCTAGCTCACTTAAAGAATATTTATTTTTAGTGTTCAAGGTGGATAGTTCTTAATTTTTTACGATACACTCAATTTGATTAAGAGTATAATAAAGATATCAGGGAATAGTAAGATACAGTCAACCATTCTAAATTTAAAAAAAATAATTAAATAAAAAATAAAACGATTCAACGTATCCATTTACATATAGTAAAAAAAAATCCTCGGTAGTATCTTTTTTTTCATTTTACTCATCATTATTAGATATCTAGGATGATATTAAAACAGAAACCTCTGCTCTTTCATCTAACTCACCTAGGGAGCATTTATTTTTAGTGTTCAAGGTGGTAATTCTTTTCTTTTTACAATATACTCATATTGATTAAGAGTATAGTAAGGAAATCTGAGATTAGTAAGTAATAACTAACCATGTCAAATTCAAGCGTATAAAGAAACTATTCAAGTTATCCTTGCACACAATTGTAAAAAAAAACCTCGTAAACATAAATAAAACCATACTACATTGAAGCCAATATTTAGATTACAAAAGAAAATATTATTTTTTCGCAGATAGTTAGAATAGTGTTAGATAATAAGACATGTTCAGTGTTAGAGCTGCATTAGCATTTTACGTGAAATAATGTGGTGAAAACTGTGGTAAAATACCTCTTCAAATTTGATATTGAAAAACACCAATTTTTTTTAAATGATTATTTTATTTCACGTTAACACCGAATTAAGCATTCATATGCACTTTAAAGTATGTATTTAAGTTTAAAAAACAATTAATGGAGATTGCGTTCACCAAGCTAACATGCATTAAAATATTTACGAACTGTTCTGCCTCAAAAAATATCAATTTTCACAATGTTAGGAAATCATCAAATGACTATGATATATAGTTTACTATAACGCACAAGATGGTGCAAGTTAATTTTCTCACGCGCTGCTAAACGTTTTACAAATAGAGAAGTTCACTGTTACAAAACTCTTTTATGTTTTTTGTTGTCTAGACTAAATGACAATTCTGTTCCCAAAAGAGGATTTACATAATCTAGTCAATTACGTTAAATAATTACCGACATAACATTTCTAACCTAGCTAAATTTTTTCCACTTACGTTCGATAAAACTTTATTATTTGATAAAGCTAATGCTAAGTACTAATTGAAAATAATGCATAAGTGAAGTAAAATATGTTCAAAATCTAAAGAAGTAGTTTTTTTTATAGAGTTTCATTATTTTGTTGAAAGTTTTGATCCAGATTAAACACATGACATTATGAATTTGCTTATTATTTACAGTAAAAAATTTCAGAGTTTAAATTTAAATTGCAGAATGATTTAAGTTCTTTATATCTATCTGTACAAACAATAGGTAATAAGTTAACAAAACACATAATGTCTAGCTCTGTCAGTTAGTATTAGATTCGAAAGAAGTTAAAGTTTAATTTATGACTGACGTATCAAAGTATCAACTTTTGTGCTATACAGTTTTAAGCTTTGATATTTTTTAGCTTTAATATAAACAATTTTTTTAAGCTTTGAGTTTGTTAATATGATTTTATTCCTTGAAATTTTATATGCCATGGTTGAAGCATCTCTTGTCAATGACTTTCATTAAAATTAGATGAATTATACAAAATTAAAACTATGAAAAAATATAATATTGCAAATATAAAGTTCAAAATGAATGCTGAAAAATAAGATATATAAATAACACAACTGTTTTTTTTAAAGTTAAGCAATTAAAGTATGTGAAAAAATATCAATGGCTACAATTTTATCTTGCATACACTAATTAAAATATAGGTGCCATCTTACTGTACTTTAGAATCATTTTAAAATCAAATGCTTGTTATGTACTAGTGAAACATAAACATGATTTAACTGAAACCTTTGTTACAAAATTCAGCAAATTTGTAGGATTATATGTTTTAAAGTAACTACGTAAAGCAGCTGAATAAAATAACGGTAAAAAGAACCGGAACTCAGGGTGCCGATATTTTTACAGTAAAATCCATTTTTACTGTAAAATTTCACGAATAAAAAAATTGCTCAATTTTTGCAGTAATGTTTACGGTAAAGCAACAGAATCACTGTAATTTAATAAGTATTACTGTAAAAATTGCAGCATAAAATTTACGCTAAAAATGGATTTTACAGTAAAATAAAATTTACGGATGATGCACCTAGGGTGCCAGTGCTTTTTACCGTAATTTGAACCAGAATTTCTTACGATGTATATTTTAGTTCATTTTAACACCTTATATAGTTTCAGAAAAGTAAAATAATAGTATTTTTCACGTAGCCAATATTGAGGTCAAATCTTATACCACCTTTCCAGAGAATGCATGGCATTTTGACTGACATATAACTATATATGTTAAATTTTAATTTTTCCTCTAATCGTTAAGAAAAAAATAATATTTCCCAACTGATAAACAAGCGTTATATAATTGTTTGATCGGCTTAGTTAAATAGTATATTCAATTGCATTTTACAGACTTTGATTTATTGTAAATTATATGAAATGGCTGTATTAAGACTTAAAAGAATAAGTTAATGCTTTAAACTGGTCGACATCAATAATGATCTTAAAATTATGAAATACGATATGATAAAATGCAGCTTGATTCCAACTCTACACTCGAGAAAAATAATACGCATATAGTACCTAAAAATATCGAGAAAGGGCCCTAACGTTTTAAATTTCGTTTCTATTATGCCCTTTCAGGATTCTTAGGTTTTTATCAATCTCATCGAATGACTAATTCATCTATGGTTGCAATTCTTGGAATAGGGAATACTGATATTTCAAACGAAACGTTATATCCTTTCAAATATAGGTTTTATTTACTTACAATATCAATAAGATAGTCTTTTAAAATATTTTTATAAAGAATAACGAAGATAATAAATAAGTTGCATTAGATCTTTTTGAGAAAGATAAAAAACATAAATGCACATATGTGAAAATTTTACGATTAAAAATAGTTACAATATTAAAGATTAAGGTGTTTTTACAAAAAAAAAAATGAATTTATATTTTAGGCATAAGTATTATTTGTTAATTTTTTGACTAGTTTATTTAGGTTTTAAGAAACAATTATAATTATTCTGTGGGAACAAACATTTAAAATTAAAAATTTTTTACATATTGTTTAATAAAATATATTAAATATAATAGCTGTTTTTCTACATTTGTAGATTTATAATAGATGCACTGTGCATTTATAATAGCTGTCACCTATAATTTTTCTCCGTTGCTATATGACCATCAATATGATTGCTAAAATGGCGTGAATGGACTTGAATTTCATGAAAAATATCCTTATATCTAATTGTTACTCTTAAAATTTTAAATTCGATTGGGTTTTATGCAGAATATGCAATGCCCTAACAAGTTTAATGAATTATTTGATGTACTGAGCTTCATGATAACCATGTTTCAAATATGGCATTCAGATCTAATCAAATCTAGGTAATAATTTTTAAAGCAATTGGTGTTAAATTAATGTATTTTTAACTAAAGTTTTATTGGCAATTTCATAATCCTTTTATCCGCATATTGCAGCATATTACCTTAAAAATTTCACCCGTGATAGACATAAAACAATTGAAGTGGAATAATATCAGAGTATTGTGTTTTAAAAAAAAGGCTAAAAGTTACTTTCGCATAAAATGCACTTATGTAGCTTTCTTATAATTTTTCAAAAGAATGAAATTAATAACAACTGAAGCAGACAATAGCACGTTGACATCAGTTTAAATAGATTGTACTACAATCAGAATTTTTTTTGATAATTTGTTATAAAAGAGTTCAGAATATCGTCCGTACCCTCTATAAAAATAGCTTGAAATTTATTTTTCTGAGAGTTAAAAAAATTAAGTCTCGTGTCTAGACACTTAATATTACGACACTAATAATACAATATAAAACTGCAACTATTGTTATCAACTAGTTTTTTTAGCCTTTATTGTGATTATTTTATTCTTCATACTTAGAAAATAAGAAGGATTTTACTGTCCTTAACATGCTTAGCTTAAAATATATCGAAAGTTTGCATTTTTACTAAAGATATAATTTTGTCGCCTCTTCCTCTATGTTATTTTTTTTAGATATGTTCATATACTTTTAATTATTATACCTTTGCACTTGTTAAAAAAAAAGAATTTTGGAGAGAACTTGCACTAACATTTTAATATTCCAGCTTCTTCATTTTCACAAATTTTAATTCACTTATTTATTCAATTATTTATTTCCGTTTCTGTTGTTTGGAAAGGAAGATTTATAAAGAAGTCACTAAAATGAGCTTAAAGTCTTCTTTAAAATACAAAAGTTCTATTAAATTATTTATAATGTATAAAATAATTTTATAATTTCCGTTTTTACTTTATGTCATATACAAAAAGATGAAGATCACAAAAATATGTGTTTTGATGTTAATTTTCTCGAATATTTTAATATTCTAGTTTCTTCATATTTCCAAATCTTCAGTTTATTTATTCATTTATTTATTTTGTTTCTCGTTAGTTTGCAAGAAAGAATAATTAAAAAGTTATAAAAAGGAACTTTTAAACATAACATACAAAAGTTTAAACATATTATTCATAATATATGAAATAATTTAACTACTCATGTTTTTACTAGATGCTGTATGCGCAAGGACGAAGATTACAAAAAGAAGAATTTTGAATAGAAAAATTTACAAATAAATGTATCTAAAAATGCTACTAAAAATACACAAAATAAGTTTAGGAAGATATTTTAAACTGGACTGAAAGAATAAATCACTGTAGTTTGATATTTTGCAACTACGGTAATATACTGCCGTATTTACTGGCATCCGGTATACAGGGCATCAATTTATTTAATATTGTCTTAATTAATAATTAACAGAATCACAGAATTTTCTTTTATTTGATGATGAAAGCAATATTACTTTTTGAAGGGAGTAATACGAAACACTAGAGCATATTCCGACTAAAGGAGATATCATTAATCTTAATATTTCAAATGAAAGGAATATTTTAAAGCTATAAAACATTTGGAATGATAGTGATATATAAACCCAAAGTAAAAATGGACTGATATATTTGCTTCGTAATATTGGAAACGACAATGGGTTGCTTAAAATCTAACATTTGATGATGTAAATGCCTAAATCGGTCGCAATGCTTGTTCATAAGTTTTTTTACACTGAAATAAATGAGGAGAATTCATTACAAATGAAAGCATTATCTTATCAGTACACTAAAGCAAAAGTTCGAAAATATACTTTTTTAGTTATAAACTATTACTAACATTTAAAAAAATAGACACGTACCCACTTTTAAAATAAATATAATTCAAAAACAAAGCAAAAAATGTTAAAAATATATATGGGCATTTTGTATGATTCATAATGTACTTTTAAAATAATAATTAAATTAAATGACGAACATTTAAAAAACTTATTTATGAGTTGATACAAACGAGAATTATTAATTTTTATCTTCATTGTAAATCCACCCCACTCCTGTAATCTCAGAACTTGATGTGCCTTTTTAAATGCATATTGCGAAGATGGCCCTTTTTACTTCTTTATGACCGAATATCACGCAAAGGCACAAGTATAACGGCTTTTCCAGTTGTTGCGTTCGATCAATAACTGTGTTTGCTGCTCTGGAGTGTTCACCAACTTCAAAATAACGTTTATTTAGTAAATGCTTATGGCACGTTAGGACAAAAATATTAGTTAGTAAAAAGTTAATTTAAATTTTTTTTTACTTTGGTTGATAGCACATTTTACAGCTTAAATTATGTGTATTTTCTTGTGGTATGCTTGTATTTTATTTGGTTGAAAGAAAAAGTAAATAAAATGAAAAGTTAGCAATTTATGATCTGTTATTATTAGCAACTGATAGCCCATCCGGAGAAAAAATACAAGAAAAATTTCCGTAATGGTTGGCATCGACATTTCTGGTAAGGAAAACGATAATTACGGTTAATGAAATCCAAATATACGGTATTTAAACTATTAATTTGGTAACTTTTTTCTTCGTATGGTAACAGTTTACCGGAAATTCTGATTTGAAAAATTAAAGTTCTTTTTATCATGCATTTAATAAAAAATAAAACCTGATAGTTTTTACCATACAATTTTTCTTAGTGTACATTAACGTGAAATAAAATGTTAAAATTTAATAAGTATACTTTTATTGGAAAACTATACTGATTGCTGCGATTAAAATACGATCTTACAATATCAAATTATTGATTTTGTACCACACAATTTATTTGGATTGATAACTAGCTAAATGGTGAAAACTAAAATAAATGTAACAGCTCGAGAACATTTTTCTAAGGAATCTGTGTTAAATTGAGAAAGAGATGATATTTCGCTGATTACTGATCCGTGTTGATCTACAGAAGTTATCGTTTGATTATGTTCATTTTGCTGCTTGTGCTAAACTGTCAATTCTCCTGCTATGAATCTATTTGCATGATTTTTATAAATAATATAATCGATGCTCAGTTTCCTAGCATAACAAATATAATATATTTACAAATAGAAAGCTTTATACCTTTTTGCTCATAGCGGTTATTTGTAAATATATTATATACAATTAAAAATCTTATAATCTTGCATTATATTTCACTAATATCAAATAAGTGCAAAATATAAAAACTGAAAACTTTGTGTTTGTACAAAGTTCACTTAATTGATATATGATTTTTTAAAATATCAATATATGAATAGAAAAATCTTTAAAAATATCATTCATCACATAAATGGTTTATTTATTTAATGTGAATTAGTATTCCAGTAGATTGAATTTTGATTAAAAAAATAATTAGCAAAAACTCAATTAGCAAAAACTGGTGAAAAGAATAGATCAAAGTGTAAGATCAAGTAAAATATTGAATCATTTTGTGAGGATTTAAAATATTTGATTGCGAAGAAATAACTAAAACAGTAAAAGCTCTTAAATCTAAACATTTATAAAGAAGCTTATAGCAAAATAAAAGTATTGCAAGGGAGTACAAATAAAAATTTCAAATTCATACAATAATAATTTGTCTTAAAATGGAACTATCGATAAAGCATAATCATGATCAATGATGGGGAACAGAGGCTCAGAAAAAATTACATTTCAAATAGATACTGCACAATCTAACTAACTAAGGAAACAAAACAATACGAATATGAAGATTAAAATTTTTTTTACTTATTTCAAATATTATTCAATTATTTTGTTTTTAAAAATAAAATATCAAATTAAATGATAAAAATGACGTAACTAAAATCCATGCACCTAAGTTTAAGATATATAAAGCCATTTTTAATACCAATAAATTTACATTTTGTAAATTCATAAAATGATCCCATGTCCTAGACACATCTTACTGATCATTGTTTTCCCCTTATCTCTAAACAAAAGAGGCTAAACAAAGAATAAAGATAAAAATTTTACTTTTAAATCATTTCATTACTTATTTTGTTACACAAACAATTAATATCAAAGGAACTAATAGAAATATCCATAATATCCAAATATCCATAATATCCATAATATCCATAATGTCAATATCCATAACTTTAGGATGGATAAAACAATTTCAAGTACCAATAAATTTAAAATTTGCACATTTATAAGACAATGCATCATCCTAGATTTGTATTCCTTGATCATTGATTTTCCCGTGTCATGCAAAAAATAGGGTAATCAAAGAATAAAGAGAAAAACTTTTACTTTTAAATAATTTTTCTTATTTTTTTTCGCTACACAAACATTTAGTATCAAAAGAACAAAAAGAAACTTAAAAATTAAAATCAATATTCATAGGTTTAAGGTAGGTGAAATGACCTCAAATACCAATAAATTTAAAATTTTCATACTTAAAAAATAATGCATCGTCCTAGACTCGTATTCCTTGATCATTGATTTTCCCGTATCATACAAAAAGTAGGGTAATCAAATGATGCAGTTCGAATAGAGTTTTTCCACTCATCGCAAAGATAAAACGTGGCTTCAGGCTTATATTCACTAACCCTTATTCTCAAGGGAAGGGGTGTAAATCTCGTTTAATAGAATGACGAAACACTATCCAAGTCCTCAGGCCCCTTACCTGATATTCAATGAAAGAAGTACAGAGTTAATATCTCAACCTCGATGCCAGAGTATTATTCAATATTAATATTAACGACGTTTTTATATGAATGGCTTATCCTTAATTATGAGATAAATATTAAACCATAATCAGAAATTATTACTGGGCCATTAAATGAGATGGGATAGTTTGTTCTCGATAACCTTCAACAAAGGTGTGTTGATGCTGCAGCCGCAGAGTTAATTGCACCACTATCTTTAAAAACCTGTGTATCATTGTTTGTTTTTAACGTATTATATAGCAGTGTTTATTTCCAGATGCTATTATATATTAAACGTGATGGAGGAGTTTGTTCACGAAAACCCTCGACAAAAATGTGCTTGTGGTACAACAACAGAGGTAATTGCACTACTCACTTCAAAAATCTATATTGCTGAATGTATTGTATAGCAGTGTCCATTTATATACCATTCTACTTACAGTATTTAATATTAATTTACTTACTAATTTTTATAATTTTTGTTATTATAATTTTTAAAAGCGAATTTATGAGTTTAGAGTTTTTTTTCTTAAATATTATAATTTAAAAAAAAAGGAAGAAACAAATGTTATTTAAAGTGCAAGAATTTTGGCAAAACCAAAAAAAAAAAACGCAACACAATTATCTTGATGAATGATTTTAAAAAGTTCTTTAAAAATCTTTCGGAATTTCTAATAAGCCAAAATTTAGGTTTATTGGAGTTGTAGTTTCAAACAAATAAACTTTTCTGTTTTTTCATTTGTAGACAGTTGCAGTTTTGAGAAATTCTCATCAATAAGAACAATTAAGAAGGTTAATGGGTGGAATAAAGAGGTTTTGTAAAATCCAATAAATACTTCTAATGGGCAGCAAACATCAAAATACAAATTGTTTTAGAAATAAATCTTGACTCTTCTATTAAACAAAAATTGAAATATGTGATTTTTGATTGAATAACGTGAAAATTAACACCCATTAATATCTTTTCAATTAGGAATTTTTTCACATGTTATTTTTTAACGAGACAACCAAAATGGGCATTCCACTACTCTTAAATACTTTGACAGCAATAACCTTCAAAATTTTCCAAGATTTGATCATCCTATTAGCGACATCCCATATTTTGTGACGTAAATGTTTAAATTGAAAAACAGAAAATCAGAATAATTTTGCCTTTAGAAGAGAATAATGGTTCATGAGTTCGAAAGAATTAGTTTTTATGAATTATATTATAAATTTTCTCCTCAAATTATTTGTAATACTTCTCATTAATTTTTAATTAAAGGAATCAAAAATTGATCTTCTATTACGCTACACATTTCTGAGAGAGATGATAGTAATAAGTATGTGATTTTGCATAGACTTAATGTTACATAAACGTTAAATTTAATTGAAATAAAATATATGATTTAGATTTGAGTAATAAAATGAAATAAAATAAATAACAACATTTTTTCAGTGTAGTACACAAGAATCGTCTCTAAGTTTAAAATAATTATTTGCTACAAATTATATTATTAAAATATTTCAAAGAAAAAAATGTCATCACTTTTGAAATTTATAAAAATAGTTTTATAAAACAACCATGCATTTTCAGCCAAGTATTCACAATCTTAGAAAAATTATTTTTATTGATTATAAATGCTAAAAAGAATTTTCCTTGAAGAAGAATTCCAAAAAATTGCTTAAAAATATACGCTTTAAAACAAATGAGAATTTATTCTTATTGTAGCTTACAAATGACTTTTTTTACTGTTTCAAATGAATTCTAGTAGCATTTGTACTGTTACTGTTTTTGTTTTTTCAGTTTTAATAATACTGGGATTTTACTTTGTTGAGGCCATACAGCTAGAGAAATTTTTTTTAGATAGGAAAGTTAGATAAATTATTTGAATTATTCCCAGAATAAAATTTCTCTATGAATTTAACAGAAAGAAATGCACAGACCAACAAGTTTTTTTATTAAACATGTTTTTATATACTTAAAGAAATATGTAATAAAATATTCACAAACATGTTTATGCCAAAAATTTTATTGATAATAATGCCAAGTACGTAGTTTCTTAAAGTGTCGTTTCAAGTTTCTTCTTATTATAATTTAAAAGCTGTAGGAGGCTAAAGTTAGAAATTTAGAGCTAAAAGTAATTTATTGTTTTTGAATTGAGATACTATTTCTTGAATTATTTTCTCATTTAACAGTTAACGTTTTGAAAATAAGTAATCTCTCTAAGCTTTATTTTTCTATGGCATTATTGCTAAAATGCAGTCTATTTTCAAATACAGATGTATATATATACATATATATATATATATATATATATATATATATATATATATATATATATATATATATATATACATATATACATATATATATATATATATATATATATATATATATATATATATATATATATATATATATATATATATATATATATATATATATATATACATATATATATATATATATATATATATATATACATATACATATATATATATATATATATATATATATATATATATATATATATATATATATATATATATATATATATATATATATATATATATATAAAATTGTTGATTTCAGTTGTGTTCCGAATATGTCTTTTATTTTGTTAAGAAGCGTTATTATTTTTTAATAAATTGTTTTGCTGTTTGATATATATATATATATATATATATATATATATATATATATATATATATATATAGATAGATAGATCCCGTCATCCCGTTTAAAATATATTTATTTAATAAATCCTTTACAAATAATGAAAGTACACATATACTTAATCAAGCTGTAAATCTTTTACGAATCAAACAGCAAAACAATTTATTAAAAAATAATAACGCTTCTTAACAAAATAAAAGACATATTCGGAACACAACTGAAATCAACTATTTTTCAGAACAACATTAATCTTGGAAAACAAATCTGTAACAAAAAGTAAACTTCATTCATTAGAGTAGTGGATTTTTGATATTCCCACCAGATCTAAATCCTATCGACAACTAAAAGGAAGTATGGAGTGGGATTTTTCGATTGACCTCACCTGGACACTCATTGGAAGTCGGATAGCCCCTCAACTTCCCCATTTACTGCTCGGAGCCAGAAGTAAATGAAGAATGATGGTTTGTGACCAGATGAGAAGTGGGGAAAGAAAATCTGGAAAAATACCACACCGTGGACTATCTCAGTATTTTTCATGCACCTTACATTTTATCTAGATATTTTTTGTCAGTTTCGGAGAGGAGCAAAATGTAAAGCTTTCCAGAAAATGGAAAAATAAGTAGGTCTTTAATCATACAGTCAATGCTAAGCAGTTCTATACAGGATTTTAAAAAAAAATATTATACTCGTTTCTTTGTTTCATGGACATACCCATATACTTATTTTGAAACATTTTTGAAGCGATGTATTTTATACAGTTGCTCAATTTTAAAATGTAAAATGCGTGATCAATTCCACGAAATTAAAAGGGAAAAAAACGAAGAACAAGGAAAAATATATGCCTGACGAATTTAAAAAAAAGATAAATTCAAATTAAGCAGACTTTATTGCAGAGCTTGAAAAAAAAGAAAAATGATGGACTTTGAATCGATAAAAAGTGAGAAAAAGAAATATCAAGTACCTCGCCATGGAGTACACCAGCATTTTTTATACATTCATATCTATATAAATTTCAAGCTTTCCAGAAAATACGAAAGTAAGAAGGTCTTTAAACATGCAGTCAGTGAATAAGCAGTTCTATACAGGATTTTAAAAAAAACTATCATACATCCGCTTCTTTGTTTCATAGACATACCCATATAAACATTAAAGAAAATTGCGCTATTTCGAAATTCAAACAACATGATCTCTGTCACTGAATTTTAAAACAATTATGAATAGCATTGACAAATATATTATATTTGACGTAAATTTTGTTTAATTGTTTGATAATTTTTAGTTAAACAAATTTCACTATTATCCTGTGAAGCCTGGAAAAAATGACGGATTTTAAAAGATGGAAAGAAAAATTATGGATTTTGAATGATGGACTGATGAAAATGATGGATTGAAGGAAATAATGAAATGATGGAAAGTAAAAGGATGCATTTTGAATAGATAAGTAATGAAAACAAGAAATCTAGGCAAATACCATACCATGGATTCTATCAGCAATTTTCATGCATGTTACATTTCATCCTTATATATATTACTACATTCTTTAAATTTGAGAGAGGAGCAAACTTCAAAGCTTTCCAGAAAATAGATAGGTCTTTCAGCTGTGAGATCTCACTAGTTTTTTACTGATTTTTTTAAATAACAAATTATTTCCTTTATTTTACAGACATAACCATATATTTTTATTTAAAAAAAATTATTTTACCATTGAACTATTTAGAAACATAAAATGTGATCCGAGGACTGGAATTTTTAATAAAAATAACATGGGTGAAACACATTGAAAAAATAATTTATATTTAAAGTACTTTTTTAAAATTACATTGTTCAACCAAACAAAAATTTATTACCCCTCAGATAAAGAAAAGAATGAAGAATTGTAGCTCGTCATTCGATACGAAGTGGGGGAAAAATCTGGATGAATACCATGAGCTTACGTAGTTTATTTATGATACATTTTGTCGACTCATGTTTCAATTCAAATTTAAAAATTTCTAAGAAAATATCAAAAAAGTAGGTATTAACGTACGTGAATTTACTAAAATTACCTGTAGCTTATACTTCCACAAAGCAACTTTAAAAAGATTATTAATTGAAAAAAAAATATTTCCATTGCTCAGATTACAATCGTTATTCATAAATTTTGATTTGAGTTATATTTGAAGTTACTCAAATAAAGCCATAGTTTTTCAACAGACCAAACTTTAGAAGAAAACTTAATTTAAAATTTCAGAACCACTGATAAGACGTAAATATAGTTGTCATCAAATAATTACCTATTTATTAAGTTAGTTAACTATTTATTTATTTAACTATTTATTAATTTAACTATTTATTTAGTTAACTATTTATTTATTTAGCTACTCACTTATTCAGTATATTATTTTTTATTGAGTTGATATATTTTTCCTATATCACAACGAGTGTAATTATTTTAAGATGTATCCTAGAAATTCACTAGTTGTAAGTAATTAGGCAGATCTGAAAAGTAGGTTATCTTAAGTAATAAATGTGCAAATGATAACACGAAAAAATTAATACCGATTACAGAAGAACAGCTTTGGAGTAAGAAATATTTACAATTTTTGCGTCCTGCAATAATCGTTAATTGAACGTCACGAATTAGTTTGTAACGCTACACTAAAAAAGATAATTATTGCTAGCAACTCAATCGATATTAACCGTTGAAACAAGAAGAAAAGGCAATTTTATCTTACTAAAAAAACCTAAACAAAAACTTTGTAAGAGGTTGGAAGTGAAAAAAGAGCAAGAATGTAATGACATTCACAAGAAGCATCAGATTGGGGAAATCCAAGAAGCCGCCGTGCAAAACTTTGCGTCCACGCTCGAGCGCTTGCACTTAATAAATTAGATTAAAACTGACAACTGCTTTTGCTTTTTGGTGCTCAAGTTTCGTCCAAAGTTCTTCAGCTATTTTGTGAGTGGAGAAATTAAAAACTCTCGTCTCGAGCAGGTTCTAAAAAAGGCAAGAATAAGATATAAATATTTCTTTCACGTGATACAATTTATCTCAACGTACGCTAATACAGCAGCACTAATCTGCTTCATTATTAGTAAACTGGCGCAAAGATTAGAAAAGCAATCATGTTTTTTTCTCGTTGATTTTCGTGTTAATCCACCTTAGAAGAAACAATTTCATCACAATGCTTATTTTTTTCTTTAATTTTCTCTTAATCGTTGTCCTCTTTGCACTTGTGCTACGACATTCTCTGGTTTGGCGTAATTTTTTCGTGAGTTCTTTCACCGGTTTCAGGAAAGCTGCAGACAAATTAAAACAAAAGGCATTCCTACTTTAATTAGTTCTAAGTCAAGGCATCTCATGTATGACTTTTACAGTGCTAGAAAAATGGCGAAAGTGAAAGTTAAGAAATCTTAATTCTTTCATTTTTTAACTTTCTTCCATCACGAAAGTATGTACTTTTTATTATGAAAGAATTTTGACATATTTTTAGATTGCGTAACATGACCTTAATTTCTTCTTTTTTCAGTTCTTAATTTTGTAACGAAACTTCGCATTACTTTGGAGATATTTTAAGCAAAGTATGTTTTAAATTTAGGATTAGTAATGTTTCGATAAGTTTTCTAAAAAATCAAAAAAAAATTGTTTTCAAACTGAGTGCAGCTAACCTTACTGCTTCTTACTGTAAATAAATTTATCATCACTTTATGTATCTGGTTTTACACTTTTAAAGTTTTTGATGGTAATCTAAAAGTAAGAAGTAGAAATATTCAATTGAATAACATATAGTTGATATTTACCCTTTATACGCTTTTATTTAAATGCGATAAATACTTCATTTAAGCGTTTAAATAGTGTAGTGAAATATTTTTAATAGTATTAGTTTTGTAAATCTCCTCCGTTTAATGACAAAAGTAGTAGGGAGAAAACTGTGTAACGTGTGAAAGATTTTAATTGAATATTTTAAATTCATTGTTATTCTATTTTTGTCTGACAAATTATTTTTATTCATGAAAATTTATCTAATTGATTATATAATGTTATATGCACTGTCATTTATTTCAGAAAAGCAGTATCTATTTTTAGGAATTAGCTGATTAATCGAAAAAAAAAATATTTATTTAATCATATGACTTTGAAGAAAAAGAATCAGAATTGAAATAAAATGTCCAATAATCCTAACCTAATATTATTTTTTGCATGCTATTAGTAGAAGAATAGTTCTTAAATACTTCATATTTCTGAAGGCCATGATTTTTCTGACCTCTGTGTACGGACTAATGTTCTTAATTGAAATATGTGTGAGTACTTATATTTCATTAGCTTTTTTTGGAAGTGGTATTTTTCCTTAGTAGTACTAGCTGATAAGATATGAGGGGAGAGCTGATGTATTAGCACAGGCGTAACATGAACCAAAATGTTAATGTTGCGTTTATCCTGATAGTACTGCATATCCATTAGCCTCTCCTCTCATAGCTTACCGGCTACACTACTACTAGGATTTGGGAGAAGAAAGGCACGTTTTTTTTCAAATGATATTTATTTATTTTAACTTACACATTTGAGTTATTGATGAAATTTTTGTGCTTTTGAAACTTTTAAACTTTTGCAGGCCCCTAAAAATAATACATTTTTCTCAACAAAAAAAAAGGTGTTGCCTTTTTCATACTGGAGGACCTTGACTAAGGAGAATAGGCTCCATGTGTTCGATAATTAACTTTGGTTTCAGACGATTTAATATTGAGGATTGTTGAAATTTCTTAACGGTATTTTTTTTCCATCATGATCTGTTATAAACAGCAAGTCTTTAGTACTTTTTTCAAAAAAAATTAAGTAATATTAAAAAATACAATTGTTTACTAATTGTTGCTTAATTGCTTAAACTATTGTTAATTG
This sequence comes from Parasteatoda tepidariorum, assembly GCF_982258835.1. NCBI lineage: Eukaryota > Metazoa > Arthropoda > Arachnida > Araneae > Theridiidae > Parasteatoda > Parasteatoda tepidariorum. The sequence goes on along the minus strand of NC_141765.1, from coordinate 30,648,094 downwards.
TTTGAAAAATTCTACCCAATTTCTGATCTCAAACTAAATACGGGGCTGATCCATGAGAGACAGAATGGCATTTTTATTTGATGAATTATAATTATCAATGCAATTGCTTAGAAAATATTTTTTTTAAATAAATTATTATTTGTATAATTTTGCTACTAAATAATAATTAAGGAAAATTATTTATTTTCAAAGTTTTAATCCAGTTGCTTAAGTTTGTTCGACCACGGAAAGTATTCCAAAGAAGGTAGCAAGGTATAATATTTTTTTAAAAAAGATAATAAATTTTTTTAAAAAATATTTTAGCTTATTTAATAAAAAAACAGAATTGCGCATCAAAAATGTTTTCTAAATAATTTCAACAATTTATTTAATACTGATGTTTTAAAAAAATTTGCACAAAATTTAAATTTTCAGCATTTATGTTTTAAAAAATAGAATTCTGTTTTTTTTTAAATTTAAGTAAAGAATAAAAAGGGTTCGAAAGTTTAATTAATTTTTTATTTTGTTTATTTTTTTCCTTTCCGAGTTAAACCGTAGAAACAAATAATTTCATCTTATCATTAACTTTAAAAATATAATTAAGAGACACCTATTTTGAAACGTAATTATTCTACAAAATAAGTTAGAATAGCAGGTTTAATGACAAGTTATTGTTATGCATTTTTGCCAGTAAAAACTCTTACATATTCTTCTTACATATTTTTAATAAAAAGTAACTGAGATTTAATCTCTGATTACTAAAATTATTGTCATAAAAAGTTTGAGAATATAGTTTCAAACTAGACACAGACGATTTTAATAAATTATGAAGAGAATTTCTGACACAGAAAAATAAATGTTAATTAAGAAACAAATCGGAAACAAACATCTTCATTTTTTAAAATTATATAGTAATTAATAATTAATCAAAATTTACTCTAAGCTTCTGACATTACTAATTGCCGAGAAAGTTTCTAATTTCAATTTTAGATACAATTTTGTTTTTACTTGTTTTTATTTTTATTTTTTTTAATTTTTGTTTCTTCTTCTGCAAAATGATATTTCCTTAAAATATATTTTCTCAATTTGTTGTGCAGTAATTTTTTTTTTGAAAATTTATTTCAAATGAAAGTTTAAAATGTCTAAGGAAAAGGGAAAGTTTAATTACGTAATACCGAAATAAAAAAAGTTATAAAAATGTTTTCCTGTCCATGATTTGAATTTTTTCTTTTAATATTTCTGAGCGCTACTGGCGAGTGAAGTTATTTGTTCCAAAATCAGGGAAGAAGAAAAATCAGTTGGCAAATTGCTTTTGTCAGAAACCATGCCTCAGATTAAAACTCTTCGTTCATAATTGGATTTGTTGTGACAGTCTAGCTTTATCCTCTATACTTAGTCAACGCCTCCTGCACGTCTGCAAGTATAAATTCATTCATTTTTGCTTAATATAACAACAAACTAACGCCAAAAGTCAGAAAATACCGCCAACGGAAAGCAAATCCTTGTGCAATTCAATTTTTTAATGACTAACATAAAGTATTTGACTAACATCATTTAATTGAATTTTTACAGATGTTTTTAAGATGTTAAGCAGCATATAATTTACTTATTATGTTAAGAGTATTTCTTCGAGAATAGTATTCAACGAGACTAACATACAGAATTTTAAAATCATTAAATTAAATTTTAAAGAAGTTTGCAAGATGCTAAACATCATACAATTTACGAATTATGTTTAAGAATATTATTTCAAGAAAACAATACAACTTGCACTACTATTTATTTTTTTCTTCTAACTTCCGATAATATTGTACTGTTTTTCGATGGAAAAAAAACGATCAATCTACGTTGTAATTTAGTGTGAATGGATTTAGAAACATCAAGAACAGAGTTGTTACAAACTGTGCTAACTGCTTTTCTGAAAAATTTTTACTAATTAAAGTGGAAGAAGTATGAATTTTATTGTTTATTTTACACAATTTTTTTTAAAACGTTCAATTTTTGCTATTCAATTGATTTTTTGTTTGTTTTATGCACACATGTTCCTTATTACTATTTAGTGAAATAAGCTCACTTAGTTAAAAAAAATGAAGCACTATAATTAAATTGACTTTCCAAAAGAAAGCAGAAAAGTGCGTGTATCAAGGAAAAAAATGTTATTTTGCAAAAAGGAATCTAAATTTAAAACTTAACACTAATAATGATATATATAATCCTCATGACTTAGCACAATCTACTGTGCTATATATATTTAGAATGAGTTGTAAAACACGGTTTTCGAATATAATTCATTTTAAATAAACGTTTCGTATTTTTCTTGTCTTAATTGAGCAATGGAATAAAAAATAACTCTAAATAATGTTATTTACACTATTAAAAATTCAGGATCAAATCATGGTAAAAATTACCGGCACTCAGAGTACTCTCATTTTATCATAGAATCACTTTTTACCGTAAAATTTTACAAGAAGAAAACCTAATATGAATATAATATTGCTTTAATTTTTACAGAAAAATCACTAAAACACTGTAATTAAATAATTATTACTGTTATAATTACCGTATAATATTTTATGGTAAAAATGGATTTTACTATAAAACGGATTTCATGGATGATGCACTCAGGGTGACAGTAATTTTTACTGTAATTTGATCCAGAAATTTTTACAGTGAACTCGAAATAAAATAATTTTACATGCTTTCAATATACCACATCATGATATTGATAGGCTACACCATTATGTTAAAATATGAGCAATACTAAATTACATACGATATGTTCTTTATTTTTTAGGAGATAAAAAAATAAGTTTCAATTCCTAAAAAAGTCGGAAAAATGAAGTATTTAGGGGAAAAAACAAGCAAATAAATTTGTTTAATTTCTGGAATTATTGTTATCTTCCTGATATTTTTTTCTTCTTTTAATAGAGAATATTATATTGAATAGAAAATTGTTTCTCAAAAGCATTTTTAACATTACTATTTTTTGCAACAAAAAATATAAAGAAACATGCTGATTTGCCTCTTTTTGAGCATTATTTAAATGGGATGTTCCTAAAAAGCATAAAATAAGAAAATAGAGTAGAAGACGAAAAATGAGGCTAGTGTAAGTAAATTTATTTTTAAATCAGTGATTTTTGCGCCAAATAAAGGAGTAGTAGAAAAATGTTGCAACCCTCTTTGTTTCATCATAACAGTTAGTTCCGCCAACAAAGCACATAAAAAGTTTCTCTCGTCCAATTTTTCCCGTTGATTTAAGATCAGGAGCGGTGTTCTATAGAAGGATAGGAAAGTCGAGGTGTTGTTAATTACTGAGGTGCGTGGAATCTTGGATTAAAGAGCAATCACAGCAAGAATTCTGTCCAAGGGAAAGGAAGATTTTTCCTCCTCTTTTGTGTCCTTCTTAGCTTACTTCTGCATTGTTCACCTTATATTCGGAAATAGTATTTTCAAGACGAAAGTAGAAAACGAGTTCCTTTTTTAGGGGGGATTTCACCTTCTTGAGTGTGGTTGGAAGCAACTTGGTCGCACTTTTCCTGGCTTAAGCTTTTCCAGAAAGTAGAAGAAAGAAAGTGTTTGGACTTAATCTATCCATTTCTATATCTAAGACCATAAAACAAAATCTATTTTTTGTAGAAAACTTGTTACTTTCTAGAAAAATGGTCAAAAAACCGAATATGGAATTAAATTTTGAATGGATCTAGATAAGAATTAATCTATGGCTTGCATTTTTATAAACCTTTTAGAAAATTGTGGGGAAGGTGATAAAATGCTTAAAATTTGCTGTTCATAGTGTTTATTGCCTTAAAAATGAATCTTTCGATTTATTTTTGACAAGAAATAAAATCAAAAACAAATTAAGTTTAAAACTTAAATTTTCCTAAACTATTAATAGTTTAAGCAAACCAATTGCAACCCACTGAAAGGATGAAAGGCTGAGTCAACCTTACCCGACCCGAGGATCGAACCAGGGACCTGTGGCACGACAGCATGTAATGCAAATTAATACGCATTAATAAAATGCACATTAATTTACATAAAGTGCATCTTTTGATACATAGCTCTATAAAATCACTGTATTGTTTTTATTTTAACATCAAGAAAATAAAGCTTCTTTATTTTATGTACACTAGAACCCAATTATTTCTGTTTTATATTTATCTTGTGTACAATTGGTGAAAGAGATTTTTTTTTGTCTTTTTAAGATAAACCTTGTATTTTTTTCTTAAAAAATGATAAACAATGTAAAAGGAGAGGATGAATTGTATTTGGGATATTTTCAACGGAATTATTGTTCAGTTTCGTAGTCACAGAAACCATGGTAAAATTCTGGTGAAAGAGCATGTAGCGCAAGTTTTGAGATGATAAATAACTTCCCATTTTCTAAACAAAAATAAGGCCCATCACATTTGTCTACTAGAACAGGTTAAAAACTTTTATTATTTAGTTGCTCTATGGAGAGAATCATTTTTAAACAGAAAATAGGTAAACTCTCTCTAACTATAGCAAGGTAAAATATTAAAATTTAATAAACATGAATTCAATAAATTATAGAAATGAAATAGACATAGATGAGGAAGTAGACAAAGGTGATGAAATATGCAAAGATGATAATTTTAGCTTCCAACGGAAAAACGGAGAGTGCTATACTATATGTAAAATTTTTTATATAATTAGAATTCCAAACAAAGAAAAGTGTTTTAGGTATAATTTGGGTTTTGTTCGTATATTTTAATCTATATACAGTGGCATGATGCATATCTCCAGAAAGTAAATTCTTTGTAACTTCTTTCCTATCACTGCTTAATCATAAATGGTATAAAAGCTAAAAATAAACATTTTAAGGATGTGTTTTTGAGAGACAAATGAGCTTCACTTATTTTTTTAATGCAATCAAATTAAAGTAAAAATACAATGACCGGTTCTTTTGCTCAGCAAAATAAGAAATTGTTCAATGTTCCTTAATACAGTACAGTGTGAATTTCAATTTATCTTTAATTTTGGAAGAGAAAAAAAATACCAATGAAGCATTGTAGCTTAGAATACCAATTAATCATGGATGTTTTATTAAGTTTAGACTAAGCATAAAATAATATTTAAAGATTAAAATTATATTTTTATAACATTATTACGTGGAAACTAAATAACAAGTAATGATAAATGTATAATAATGTCCTAAGATGCCATTCATGACAAAAAAGAAAAACACTAATTCCCTCTTTAATTTTAATTATAAAAATATAATTGCTTCTAAAAAATTAAACTCAAAACCCTTTAAAGTTCCCCTGTTTTTAAAAAGAAACAAAAGTTAACTTTCTGATAAAGTTAAGTTTAAGAAAACAATGTAAAAAAGCAGTTAATATTTATTACGTGCCCAAATAGCAGAAAGCTTCCTGCGAAATTACTTGATCCATTTCTGACCAAAAGATCCTTTCCTCATTTTCCGCAATTACAAGATCTTTAAGAAAAGTACAGGTGTATTAAGTTAATCTCGTTGGGATTAACCGAAGCAGAAGAGAGGATTAGACGACCGTTGTATTTTCACTCTCTCTCTCCCTTCAAGACTTTAATTTTTGTACCCCAACTTGATTGAAATTAAATTAGTCATGAAGAAACTTCTACTTTGAAACCATTATCTGGATACTTCTGTAAACAAGTTCAGACATGTTTTAAAACAAACATATTTGTTTTGTAAGTGAATAGATTCCGTTTTGATGATCTTTTTCGGGAAATGACACAATGAATTGATATATATTTATACTTCTTATAAATTTTGATATAAGTAGAAAAGAAATCTGTAAGTCTTAATTGAAATGAATGAAAAATAAATTATCCCAATTATAAAAATATTGAACTTTTATGTAATTTTACGAAAGTGTCATTAGAACAATATATAATAATTTTAATAATAACAAATATTTTTGACATGCGTAATATAGATTGACTATTTTTATCAAATTTTTAATGAAAGTAATTTGAATGAAAAATTTAAATGTTAGAATTATAAATGTGAATAAAGTTATAAATTTGGTGGTTAGGTTATGGAATGAGGAATTAAATAGAAAAGGAAATATATAGAATTATTTATTAAATTATACAATTAGTAGTTAGATTGTAGAATGAGGAATTAAATCGAAAATGGATTAAATATATATTTTTTTAAATTATATAATTCATCAAACTAACATTTTTACCATGGTCAAACGATTGACTATTTTATATTAGTAAACTGCGCTTTTCCTTCGGTAAACTATTCAAAATATATCATATTTTTATAGATTTTTAAGAGTTACTAATGACTGTTTTCAAAATATTTTTAAGGTGATGTTTTTAGAACTGAAATTCAAAACAAACAAGTAGAAATTATTAGTTACAATAACAATCAACAGTTTGATGATTTTTGAAGTAAATAAGTATAGTTTGGGACTTCTCCCTATAACAGAAATATTTGTTACAATAATTTTTCTGCCATTTTAGCTTTATTTATGCTCACAGGTATATATTCAAAAATTATAATTTTAGAGCTTTCCTCTGAATAAAACTTATTTTCTGAAAGAAATGCAGAACAATATATCATCCAATATTCCCAGAAATTCAATACCACGATAATAATTAAATTCAATATTAGTGAATAGGTAAATATAGTAGTATTTAATGCTTCATTCTTTATTTATTAATATATATGATTATTTTGAACAATTTCGTCTAAGAATCTAACAATCCAATTTTTGAACATATCTTACTCACAGAAAGTTTTGAGCGTTTTGAATAAATGCATCGTTCATATTTGCTGTTACCTTAATATAATACCAAGTTGAACTGTGCAAGACATTTTTAAAAATTTATTACAAGTTATTGGGATTACAATTAAGGGAACACATTGTTCAATACATCACTTTATTACAGTTGAAGAAAATTTGCACCGCATTATGAATAAATGCTGAACTAACTTTTCTGAACATGTGCGTTAATAAGTTTTTTTTAAAAATTCTTTTTAAATAAGGCTGTTAAAAGTAAATATGAAGCCAATTATGAATAGCCTTTTTTATATATTCAGTTTTTTTTAATAATATAATATTGAAATAAGCGAAGACTTGTGTAAAAAAAATAAGAAATTTTATAAACGGAGAAGTCTAAAAAGTAAACCGAGAAAAAATTATTGTCATAACTATCAGAATTTGTAAAAAACTTCTGTGTTTCTGGTTCTATGGCAACAACAAAAAACGTTAATTTTTATTAAAAAACTTTGGTCTCTCTTTGGTAGTAAATGCGGTAAAATTTGAGTATTTAATAATGACATCTTAAAACATACTATTAAAATAATTTATTCGGTTAAATTTTCTAAACTGGTACTTTTACTAAACCTGTAGCACTAAAAACTATAATTTTAGGAACCGAAATTTTCAGTTAACCATTACCATATAACGGAAAAATCACCAAAAAAATGGTTTGAATAGTGCATATTTTGGTTTTTTATTGTAAGAATTTTTATTAGGTTAAGAATTTTTATTAGATAAGTTTTTTTATATATTCCTTTTTAGCAGGAACCATACAGTACGATAATTCTCGTCGTGTAAATAATAAAATTGAGTAAACAAATATAGAAGTTTTCAATAAAATATTACATTTGACAAACCTATCAGTTATGTAATATAAAACAATTAATGAAAAATCTGCAGCAGAAATTTCTTAAGCAATCATAAAGGTCTACAATCTATTACTGAGCTATGCTGTTAATGTTTATAAAATGTCCTATTTAACTGAGCCATCAAAGTACAGGCATCGCATTTATAAATAGGAAGGGTAAAAATCTATTTACGAAAGTACTGAAAGTAAATCTAGCAATTCATCTGCTGCTTGGATATAAATATTCAAAAATATGGATGGTGCAGGAATCTATTCTATTAAATGGCCGAGAACTAACAGGTGCGCTGCCAAATGGACTCGTCTTGCAGAGCTTAAGATTTTGTTTTGATAATATATTTCGAAGAGATTAATTTTTCTCATCAGGGGTCAATTAAAATAAAACGTTACATGTATGTTAGAAGTAAAGTGAATAGGTTTCAAATAATCAAAGAGATCGCTTTAAGTTTAATGACTTGGAGAAATTTGCTCAGTTATTCTTAATTTTGTTGTTAGTCCAATTGAATTATTAATCGAAATCCTTTAGTTTAACTTCATCACGCTTGAGAGCACATTTTGGCAGCTTTATGTTCAATTTTAGGGATCTTAAGGGCCATAATGTATAATAGTAACTTAAACTTTTAAGTTTAAAATGGCCATTTTATTGATTACTAATTAGCCTGGTATTACAAATGCCATTAAACAACGATAAATATTTTTTCTTTTTGCAAAATATCCCAATATATCAAATGATTTCTTTATTGCAATGCATTTTAAGAGAATTTTTTAAAAAAAAATAGATAATAACACCTCATTATCACAAAATAGTATTTGATAAAGCAAATTTCGTAACACACTAAAAATGATTAACCATAATAACTTTACTCGCTTTTACAGAGGTTTTAAATTTGATGAAATAGCTAATAATTACATGTGTATATTAAAATGCATAATGATTATATTTCAGCATTTAAAAAAACTTCTTCCCTTAAGCCGATATTTTAGAGTATGTCTTTCGACAGAGGGCATTTCAAGTTTTCTTCGTCTAGTTATTCTCCTAAATAAAAAGCTTTTTTTTTATTTTCAAGTGATAATTAATTTATCTTTGGGTTAATATTTGCGCTAGCTCGAAGCAACGCATTTTTTATAAATAATTAAAATAGTTTTAAGATAAATTCCATATTATTTTCCCATGATTTTTTTTAAAAACTATTAAACTTACATTTATTTTGCCTATAAAATTTTAAATCACTTTTTATAACTTAATGTGCCTTTCAGAAGCAAAACTTCTTGGGCAGATTTGAATAAAAATTTTTTGCAAGTATTCTTTCCTCATGACATCATAAGAAACGGTCAACAAAGTTGCTAGACCCTACATCAAATTTGGTTTGCATATAGCAATAAAAATCAGCTTTATCAAATAGAAGCAGATACTCTATCATTTAATACTTTGCACATTAAAGTTTTGTGAGCACACTGTTAGAATTTTGATTCTAAAATTGCGATAAAATGACCTGCAGTAGTCTTCCATCCAATTAACAGTAAAGTTTATGGTATAGAGTATTTTTGAACTTAACGGTTTTCGAAACGTTTACAACTAGTGTGGTTAAAAAACCATGAATACAGAACTCCACGATTTTCAACCATTTACAATTAGCATGGTTTCAAAACTATGAAAAAAGAAATGCAACTGGACGTAGGAGTTAGGTTGTGATTAAGTTGTTTTTAGCAAATGAACCGTGGAATGTGTTTAAATAGTTTATCCGGTTGTTTCACCTATTGTAAGTGATGGGAAATACGAGGCTTTATTTTTATAGTAAACAGATATATGGTGCTTCCATCTATGCGTGAATGAGAGAACCTTATTCTAATAGCCCAGGGTCACAAATTGGAGAGTGCCGGATACTGAAAACTCTTCTTCATGTGTTAAAGGAAATGGAGGAAGGTGGTGGCAAGACTGGGCCTTTGTCAGTCATGAGATTGACAGATTTGCTCTCTCGGCTGCAATATGTAATCAGCTGCAAGGAACTAAGTGATTTCATTAAGTGGGCATAGTTGGTGATATGAAATTATGGTTGTTTAATGGTATTAGATGAAAGCAACTAATAAACGGGTTTTTTTCACAGTCAACAGTTTAAACACCATCCTGTTAATTGTTATTTAACTATTTTGTTCGAAGATTGCAAAATAGCAATAAATAAATTGTTATTTAATCATTTTTTCAGAGAAGTTTCTAACAGTGTACATTATATTTCGCTTGCATTAAGCAATAAAAATCAGTTTTATTTTAAAAAGACATACCCTATCTTCTACAATACTAAATACTTCAAAAGTTTCTAACCAGCATTCTCTTTTCATTTGCAAAACTAAACACGCATTCACATAAATTGTATAAAACAATATAATTTTGAGTAAAATTTGTCAACTCTTTTCAACTAATCTAATAGTTATTGGATAAGTATTATAATGTGTATAAAGAGTTACGACTATTAACGTCATATTTTGAATAAAATTTCTCTTCATTTGAAGTTTGAAAAGTTTTAAATTGTTGCGAGAGTGCCTAAATATCCCTTTGGCTAAGAAACGGAAGCAAATATTTAAAGGAATTCTAGCGGGAGGATTTCTATGTTAAGGTTCTTTGAAATATGTCTGAGATTTGCTTGAAGACATTTTAGAAAATAGAAAACACTTTTATATAACTTTTAAAGAATCAATATTCCAACTTCCTACTTATAGACTCACTATTGCATCGTTTGTGAAGTCGTTCCGCTTTCTGCTGAATTTTCAAATTTAGCCTTGATAATAATATTTAACAATAAAATACTTTTGTGCACAGAACATAAATTACATGTCCATAATCATAAAAAAATGAAAGTTCTATGTATACGCGCTTTGCTGAAAAGTCAATTTCAAATTGTTTTGAATTTAAAGCTTTCGAAATTATATATTTAATTTAATATTTTTTCATAAGCAAAGAGGCAGCCAGAAATTGTACATACAAATTAAGCAGAAAAATTGCAGTAAATGCATTCTTAAAACTTATTTATCGCAAGGATCAATAATGATTCCTCCGAAAATAATAAGTAGGAATTTAATAACACAGGGGAATTTTGTTTTCTGTTACATGGTATTTTTAACGGTCACTGTTACTTTCAAATCCCTAATTTCAAACTGTTCAAATCTCTCTCCAATCTACAATTTTTTTAAAGGACATTTTTAGTGCATTTTTGTCAAAATTTACAAGCTTGAAAACTGCATAGGTAACATTTAAAAACTTTATGAACTATTTCTTTATGTGCTTCGAAACAAACTATAATAGAAAAGAGCCCCTAACCCCGTGCGATAACACTTCCGGGCATGGATTCTTGTACAATTTTAATCCTCACATTTGAAACTTGTGCATTTTGACAGCGAAATAAATTAAAATGTCATTTTAAAAAATCCATAGCTTTAGGAGCAAAAATAATTTCACATTTAAAATTCTCTCACTCGAATTCGACAAGATCAAGTATTTTTATAAAAACAACAAAAATATTTGTTCCCGAGGGTAATTATTTAATATAACAATTACTTAATTTAATAATTATTACTTACCTAAAATTGAAATATTGCGTAATTGATTCTAATTAGTTACAAGGATAAATTCAATTACTTATTTTTCCAAAATAAGTAAACTGTTATTACCATCTTATGCTATAATATATATGAAATATTTTAAGTTATAAATTTCCTGATGAGACTTACAATAAAGGGTACAAATATATTTGCAATTATTTAAGTCAATGAGTTACATTTGTTCCGATAATTCATTGACTAATGTTCTAACACTGTGCAGCACTCTCTAATATTTTATATTTATTTTTTCTTAAAACTTTTTAAAAGTTACCTGTTGTGAAAGTAAACCTAACTTTCTAATTAATTGTCAGGGGAATAATTTAAAATTAGATCATAAATTTTTGCAAATATTGATGATTTTTTTCATAAATATTGTTAACGTCATAACTACATAACTCCATTAAAATTTATTATGCAAATAAATAAGAATAAAATTTGAGTGAGAAATGTTTTTAATTTTAGTTTTTAGTTTCGTGACAATTTAATCTGTCAATTGATGGTTTTTTTGGAGGTAATAGCTTGGCAAATACTTCATATAAATATAAATCAGAATGAAAAAAACATAGACATCAAAAAATACCTGTAATATGTTTATATATTTCCATTAAATATTTTTTATTTGTTTTTAACGTAATAAATTCTAATTATTCCTAAAAATAGTAGTTATCAAAATACATTGCTGCTGTAAATCAATCTGATGAGCAGTGGAAAATGATTTTATTCATATTCTAACATTAATATTCACACTCATAAGTTTCATTTAAAAAAAATGAAAATTATTTTGTACTCATTAAGAATGACTTTAAAATTAGCATTTATTTTTAGCACTAAAGGCTTAGTAATTAATATTATTGATAATTTCATACCAGATACACATTTACAGAATACTTCAATAATTCATTTTAATAAAAATGTGAGAAACAATAAGTAATCGTAGCGCTAAGTGAAAAAACTAGCCGAACGAAACTCATTTAATAAATTAAAATAGAACGTGATGCACATTTTATTAGTCAATTAACTGCGCGGTTTGAATGTGATCTTTCACAAAACGTTAGAGAACCACATAACGGATGTGCTTAAAGAAAGTCGTAAAGAATATTTAAGTAAGATTCGGAACCTTCGAATGTGGAAGAATTGAGTTTTAAGCCCATTACTAGACTTGAAAGAATCACCCGAATTGCATCCAATTTAAAAATCCGAAATAACATGAACATAATTAAGAATAAGAATAATAACCAACTATAATATACACACATAACAGATCCATACTTTTTTTTTCAGTCATTCGGCACTGTTTTTTTCAAAAGTAATCTAATTTTAGGTACAAAGCAATATGAAGGTTTTCCATCATATCTTTGGAAGAAGGGGGAGGTCTGTCTTATATATTATTTATAATACAAGAGCTTACATTTTTTCTCATGTGAAACGAAAAGAATCATTGCGTAGAAAGACAATTACATTTGCGTCGTATTAACGAAAGATTCTTGGTGGCTGAAGGTTCAAATGCTAAGGCGATTACATGTAATGCCGAGCAAAGAAAAACTATAGGGACGATAGTCAGTTTTACTGCTATAATTTTTTTTCGTTCCTTCTCTGGATAATCTTATAAGTGGTTTTCAAAGTGTGTGTTACGTAGAAACTGTATAGGAAATAGTGTTCGTTGTGTGAACCTTCTTTTTTCTTTCTTTTGTTCCCAAACAACAGTCTATCGAGAAAAGTTTCGAGGTTTACGACTGATGATTCGCATGTCTTTTCTCAGTTTGAGTCCGCTAATTGAATTGGATCAAAAACACTTCAATTAGAGAATTTTATTCATGAAAAAAATAATAACGTTTTTTTTAACTAATATACTCCTAAAACAAGCTATTCAAATATATTTGCTAGCATTTTTAGTGTATTGTTTTGTTTGCCATGCAGTTGTTTCATGATTTTTTTAATATCTCTTAGTTTTTATTAATTAATTGAAATATACTTTATCTACGAATTTCCTTCATAAAATAAAAATGAAAATAAATAACTGAGTTATTTTTTACTTTTGAAATACTGTTGAAGTAACGTAACATTCAATATTAGTTTTAATTTTCATTTAGATTAAAATAGTTTTTTTTCTCAATTAAAACAAACTTTATCTAAGAATTTCATCCAATAAATGAGTTATTTTGTACTAGAATCCTCTTTTGAAATATTATTCAAGTAACGTAATACTGAAGTAAATTAATTCATGAATTGAAAAATATTTAATTTGCGAATTTCTTTATGAAACAAAAAATAAATAAATAAAAGATTTACCACAAAATAAATAAATATTTTGTGGTAAAATCCTCATTTGAAATACTATTTAAGTAGATCAATTCCAGTTTTTTTAGTTTATTTATTTTAGTTTTTTTCATTAATTGAAATATACTTGATCTACGAATTTTATCCACAAAATAGAAAAGCATAAGTAAATTAGTTATTTTGTACTGAAATTTTGTATCTGTATATGTGTTTGTTATAGTAAGTCATATTAAATCTACCCTAGTGTCTTCTTTTGGCCATCACATATAATCGCCTAATCATTGAAGCTTCGTGTAAATTGCTTAGTTTATTTTCTACCGATGCATGATTACTATTCATAATATACTTGTTTTTTAAAAGACAGAGTCTGTAACAGAGTTGTTTTAGACTTACTCCATCTTTTAAAATATTATTTGAGTTACTCAACTCCTACAATTATTTTATAATTATTTTTTTAGGTTTGTATATGTGCTTGTAATTGTAGCTGATGGTAGATGCGTCTTTTAACAAACTGCATTAGATAATTTAATTGAATCGAAATAATAGTTATGAATTTTTTAACATTAAATATAAATATCGCTTGATATATTAACTCTGATCATCAGGAGGAAAACATCGGACTTTAAAATGCAAGGCTGTCATATCGTGAGTGCCTCAAATTCGCAAATTTTCACTCTCAACTTAAAATGCTACACCGATTTTAACAGGGAAATTTACTTTAATAATACTTTAAAGAAATAAAATACTTTATTATGATTTGTGCTTAGAGGAATAACTCAGAATAAACTATTTTAGGAGAAAAAAAAACAGGATATTTTATGACAATGAATGTGTAAAAATACGCTTAAAAATAATAATCTTAAGAGTAGCAAACCTCACAAGTAAAAAATATGGTATACCATAATTTTTACAGTAATATTTACTGCAAAACCACTGAATCACTGTAATTAAATAAATATTACTGTAAAACTTACGGCAAAAAATATTACCATAAACATGGTTTTTACGGTAAAATGGATTTTATGGCAAAATGGATTTTACGGATACCGCATTTAGGATTCCTGTAATTCTTCACCGTGATTTGATTTGGAATTTTTCGAAGTGTAAAATGGTTCGTGGTAGCCATTTATAATAAATAACATATGCGAAGTAAAAAACACATACAAAATATTTTAAACTGATACTAAACCACTTATGGAGATTAATATTTTGCAAAAAGAGCAAATAAAATTTTTTCTCAAATGAAGTGTGATTGATAAATTTATTGCAACCCTTGAAAAACTATTTCCGCAGATTGTTTATGCAGTCTTTAAACATAATGAATGGATGCATGGCTGTTTCGTAAACATTTGACCCTGCTAAATCTGTTTTAAAAGAGCATTGTTACTTGTTACTTGTTTAGCACATTTTTGACAAGTCATCATGTAAGCTAAATCTTATCAATGCTCATATTAATTATGATAACAAAAAATAAATAATTTTATTTAGATACTTTCTGAATATCTTTGACTCTTTCATTATCAATCTCAGATAATACAGTTGTATACAATAAGTCAAGTGAAATAGTGTCTCTGTTAGAATGTGACATTATTTGTTACTTTCTCCATTAGTTTTGTGAATACTTTCCAAGGGACATACTTAATAAGCTTTCGACGCGTCATAAATTTCATTTTGGATCAAACTTATGACGGACACGCCTATTTCATTATTCTTTTAAATCCGTCAGTCTGTTTCGTTATTTTCCTGAGTTTGTATTCTCTCAATTTGAAAGCTTTTGAGCTACATTCGTTTAAACAAGCTTATCTTATTGTAATTTCCCTTATTTAGAGCTATATAAATTTAGTCGTGTATACCCTATCTCTCTTCTATAAAACTCTTTAATTTTGTGGTGGGATGAGATAAATTAAGAAAAAAATCCGCTTTTAATATGCAATTTATCATATATAAACTATAAATATTTACATGTAAATATTACATTCAAATATTTGCATAAGCTATAAATATTTATCACATATCCACTTTAAATATTACGCATTACAGTGAGAAAAAAAGTGAGTTGAAAAGCTCGGTAATTTTTACTAAAGAGCTTTGGTAATGATTTTGAAAAAACTAGCAAAAAAATACGGTTATAAAATATATGTTAAAATTTGAAAAGCGTGGTAAAATTTACTTTTACTAATTTCATCATGATAAACTTAAAGCACGGCATGAAAGCTACTCATTTGATTAATTTTCGTTACAGTTTCGAATTTTTGCTACAATTGCGGTAAAGTAAATATAATTTAGACTACAAGAACTATAATTTTAGAAGAACTAAAATTTTTTGGAAATAAGTTCCAGTAAAGCGATATCAAATGAATAGAAAAATTATCAAATGAACGGGTTAATATCGTATATTTTGGCTTTATTAAACAGAATTATAGATTTGTTTCACCAGAAGTGTCAATACCATATGAACTAGATCCGTTTAACCAGAATTCTTTTTTCTCCGTACCCAAATATTGACTCAACACCTAATCAATTTGGATTATTACTAATTATTTTTGAAATGCTTTTAAAAAGAATAATTTTTTTATAGGTAGTTTAAGTTATTAATATACATATAATCCAGTTTATTATAAAAAGTTGTCTTGTGATCATGGCTATGAGTCCTGATCACAAGCTTACTTATTTAATAATCTAAACAGTTTTAGCACTATATAATTTTAATATAGCTAAAATGCAAGTTCTATTATTTCATTTAATAAAAAAATTAGCATACATTAAGAATTTCTTGTACTAAATGAGCTTTTAAGTATTGTATGGTTCAAATGCACTCGGAGCAAAAGAGTGAACATCTTCAATAACTTTTAAATTAACAATCGGAGATTTACGTAATTAAACTCAATAGTAATGATTCGAGTGTTTAAAAAATAATATGCTACTAAATTTGTGTAACGATATTTTATGATGCGAAATCTGACACGAAGACTTATTTTCTCTGAATAAATATTACTATTTTTAATATATTCGGATTCTTGACCACGAAATTATGATAGAAAGCCGCAAACTTGAAATTATAAATTAAATATTTAAGATTGAAGTGTTTGCCTCCCTTTTATGTTAATTTCACATTTTGTGTGTTTTGCCTTTTAAAAGAAGTAGCATTTTTAGGTTTTATTTCTCAAGAACTAATCGACCGTTTCTCTTCCAACATTAGATGTGGTCATAACAACGTAGTATAAATTTCAGTAAATATTTTTATACATATTTCCAATTTTAACAAAAAATATAATAAATAATTAATAAAAAACAATCTTCACATAGATGTATGTTTGAATAAACAAGCTTTCAAATCGTGCGTAAAATTGCCTATTCACTTCATTAGTGAATTAACAACTTTGTCTGCTCCTCTGACAAAACTATAGGGACCATATTTTACAGATTGCAGCGCTACTCTAATTTAAATGTTAAATCATCAAAAAAAGTATATTAATCCAGAGAAAGTTTGTTTTAGGGAAAAACATTACATCTGCACTAATTAATTAGGATGCTCAATGAAAAGTCCTCGAACCATTACATGCAGATTAATATTCAAATCTGTTACTCTCTATGTAGTATACTGGTTAGTATGCGATTTAATTAACTTTTATTTATAACTAAATAGCAAAATTTTTGTAAGATAAAGTGTGTTCACTTTTTTGAGTAACAGCCTGTTAGAGCTCATATAAAAGCTAATATTATAAAATGCATATAAATTAGTACATTAATTGTTTATCATTAAGGAAAGTGATTCAATTATAAAAATTGGTTTCACGGATTACGATAAGAGAATTGAATTGAAGTCTAAGTCTGTTAATATGTGAATCAACCTTTTCTATAATAATTAATTATGTATTTTAAAATATTTTATCGTAGTGATAATTTGCTTTGATTTGGATACAATAATCAGTTACAATGTAAATGAATATATATATATATATATATATATATATATATATATATATATATATATATATATACGTTTTTTTCAAATTTTTTCTAGCTATAGCAATGCAAACAATATATTACACTTAAACATAATGCTGAAAAACTATTTTATTTAATTTTCAAATAGAATGGAGAGATTTAATTCAATATTCAACTAATGTATCATTCGTGATAAAAACTTGACATAAAGAATTCCCTCTGGCATTGTCAAGTACTTTATTGTAAACCCCTTCAAAAAAATTTAAATTCTGATAAGGCTGACGAGCAACCCTTTTGCTTTCCATTGTTTATTAAAAGTCGAGAAGTTGATTTTCGCCTGCGGCAGTTTTGCTAATTTTGGATTAATCTTTCCTTTCAACGTTCGTTTATTGGATAGCCGGAGTCTATTGGAGCTGACTGAACAGCTGTTAATGTCATATCTGGGCATCCTAGTAACATCTCATTAGCAAACTAATATGTCAAATCGTTTTGCTAATGGCCGCTATCGAATTCCAATATTTCTCTTGTATAAAATACATGAAAAAATTATCACATGAACGAAATTATGTTAGAGTGATTTCTTAATCTTTGCACCTTTTGTTGTTAAATTTACAGTTAGAGAATTTTTATTTAAACTTAATCATATTGGAATACTGAAGCATGTGTCTATCCAAAATTGAACACTGCTTTTATGCAATATTATAAATCTAAGAATATTCCATAGTTTTATATGAAAAGTTTTAAAATTTAAAGTTCGTTTATAATTAAGTTTGGCCATAGTTGTCTGGTCATTTATTATTAATTATTTTATTTACTGAAGTTATGTTTTATTCAAAATGTTTACTCTATGTCTGTGAATTCCACAATACCTTATTTGAAATTAGATCCTAATTATTAAAACTTCTGTTACTCTTCTTATTAAATAATACGTTTTTTTCTCATCGTTTAAAAAACTCCTATTTGTCCTCTTCTATTTAATGTAATTGGTAATTAATATTGTAAATTTTCAAAAAATTCCCAATATTTATTAAGTTGACATCATAGAATAAAAGCAGAATTGCAGAATATGTGGTTCTCTTGAAATTAACTTTATTTGGAAAACACACTCTCTTAAAAATAGAAACATGTGCAGATATACACACATTCGCACACATATATATTTATATATAGTAGAATTAAGAACAACATTCCAAAACATGTTGGAATGGAAATAAACGTGGGACAGCGCGGCAAATAGCGTCATAAAATTTTTGTGACGAATTATTGTACAGTCACCCTTCAAAATTCCTATTTAATTCTGAAAAGCATTTTGAAACTAGGACTAATAAATGTTGCTGTCCTCTATTTAAACTTACTAGATGATAGGTATAATATTTATATTTAAATGCAACAATATAAAGATAAATTATCTCTTGTTCTCAAAGAAATTTTTAAACCATATTACTCAAAACGAGAGAGCCACTTCGTATATTAAAGTATCCATATAATTAAATTTGAGAAAAATCAAGTATTTAGGGCTTAACTTTTACAATAAGTCGTAATACACAGCGTTTTTCAAGGCTCAAAACATGTTTTTTTTCAGAAGCATGCATTACAAAAAGCTAAATAAAAGCCTTGATTATTTTAAGTAAAGAATTTTGCGTATAAAAAATTACTCATGTAACTCAAAATCATTCAAATTATCTGACAACAATTTCGTAATAAATGTTATAAGATAGAGAAAAAATTCAAAGTAATGATTTAATGGCATTTAATCGAGAAAAAGTAAGCGAAATATAATCTTCTAAAATTGTTCACGTAAATATGAATATGATACGGAATGAAGTACTTGTGGTTTCGATTGTTGCTTAAATTTGTCGTAAGGAATTTAATTGAACTTTCTTTAATATTTAAAAAGCTTTTATTTCGGAAAGTCAATAATGTTTTCTACAAAAGTAATAGATTTAGAATTAAATATGATGTATACCAAGGGATTAACAAATATTTGTAAACAAATATTAAACTTTCCCCTTTTTTATATTGCCTAATCTTCTCAAAACAAATTCATGTCAATTTAATTATAGAGTTTATATGTCACCGGCGTTAAAGTAATTGGTAAATTAAAAATTATACTTTGCTAATATTTTAATCCTCATTTTTTAAGTCTGATGGCAAAATATTCCTTAAATTCCTTTCTACGTGTTTGCCAGTTTAATTAATTTAATTGAGATTATTTAATGCAAGATATTAGAAATTTATTAGTTATATATAAATTTTAAAAATGTGTCTTTCAATTAATTGCATTTGTGATTTATATTTAGAAATTAATCAATTTTCTGAAAAAGAAAGTTAATTTGATTGATAAATAAATAATGTGTTTTTGCGTCTAAGCAGTTAACAAACTTTAAACAAAATTATTTAAAACGTCTGATTTAAATACAACCTACATTCTCTGAAATTAGAAGCATTTTATATTTTATGACGATACTTATTAATAGCTTGTTGGGGCAAGTTTAATTTTCTAGTTATAAATTTAAAATTGAACAATTAGTGATGAGTTACAAAAGATAAATGAAACAGTGTACTTTCCATCTATATGCAGATTTCAACTGAAACTAATTTAGCTTTGCTTTAGTTACCATAATTTAGTTACCATGATACCATGAATAAGTAAATAAAAGATTTGTTTATTAAATTAATAAATTAATTTGCTCAAATATAACTGTTTTTTTTATTTATTGACAGATGTTCACAAAATGCAGCTAATATAATGTAAAAAGATATACCTAAATCTGACTTTAAAAACTTAAATCTATTTAATTTTTTAATGAAAACTATAATGACTAGTTCAATTTTGCTATGAGAAATGAGAAAACAGTATTCAGCTTGATTAATTATGTTGCTATAAAATGTTTGACGTAGAATTTTAATATATTTTTATTTTTTTTTAAATATTTTGTATCGATTTAGGTCAGAATATGTAAATCATTTATATTTAGTGCTTTAATAATGTTTATTTATGAAATACACTATAGGACACAGGTGTTCGTTTTTGTGCTAAAGGTAAAATTTTGGGGGCTCAAGCATGGCTCACTTCCAAATAATAATTTTTCAAAATTTCCTTTACTTACAGTTATTTGTATCGTAGAGAAGCAGTAATTGATCAGTGAAATTTCTTTAATTTGCATATGAATTATTGATAAAGTTTTAAATATAAATAAAAAAAAAACATTTTTTAAACTTTATATTTTAGAACTAATATAATTTCGAAACTCTAACAGATTTTTTACTTCTTATTAGACTGAGTCTTTAAAATTGAAAAATACTAAAATATATTTGGAAATGTATGTAAAAAAATGCATATAAAAGGGGCACCGGTATCCCATCTGCACCATAATACACACAAATTGGGAGTTTTAAATGTTTTTCTTAATCATAATTGAAATATGATATAAATAGGATAATAAGTAGTTTAAATGTACTATTGCATGAGAAATAATTCATCGCATTTTTTTTTCTTTTATGGTATTATGTATGAAATACATATTACCTTGCTAATAATGCATATAATTTATGAATTATTGTGAAGAAACTAATTATTATAAAAACTGTAAGACAAGGGATTGTACTACAAATAAATTAAATAGTTATACATGCCCAAAATAATCCAGTGCTTAGTTATAGTAAAACTATGTCATTACAGTTTTGAAGTAATACATTTATCCGTCAATTCAAAACGATTTCAAAACCACTTGATATAAGCTTACACTAATATCCCAGTTATATGTTTTGTACTTATTTTTTTAATAAATTTACTTAAATTACCTTAGGTTTTTTTTGGAGTATTTTGGAGTGTCATTTAAGCTCTCAACTAATGACATGAATGTTTAAAATTATAGTTTTAAATTATCGAGAAATAATTGAAAAAAGAACTTTGTCATTTTTAATAACGAACGACAAGCAAAGATTATAAAATTTCGTTCTCATCTAGTATTTCCTTAATTTTTTTAGTATAATATTGCCTTTTAAATTCTCAATTAATGAAAGGAATGTTAAAATTTATAGTTTTAAATTGTTGAGAAATAACTGACAAAAACACTTCGTCATTTGTAATCAGAAACTACTATAGACGCTTATAACATTTTATCGGTATCTACCATTTTCTTACTTTTTTGGTGTGCGAAAGTGCCTTTTAAATTCTCAATTAAAGAAACAATTGTTAAAAGTTATCGATTGAACTATCGAGAATTAACAGCAAATCATAATACTTCCTAATATTTAATAACAAACGACAATAGGCACTTATAAGTTTTCCAATCATCTACCATATTCTTTGGCTTTTGTAATATGATAGTAATAGTTTAAAAATCTCAATTAAAGAAACGACTATTAAAAATTCTAATTTTTAATTATAGAGAAGTAATTAACAAAATACTTAGTCGTTTATAACATTTTATCACATCTACCGTCGCCTTAGTTGTTGGAATTGAACAATTGTTATTTCCCTTATTGAGAATTTAAAATTGTTTCCTTATTTGAGAATTTAAAAGGCACTATTGTATAGTGCCTCTTAAATTCTCAATTAAGGAAACAATTGTTCAAAATTGAAAAAAATATTTCCTCATTTTTAATCATGAACACTCATAGTATATCATAGGCACTTATAACATTTCGCCCGCATCTACCATTTACTCTTTTTTTTCCTATTTCAATCATTGAACAATTTATGTTATTTTACTCAGTTTTTTAGACGTAGTTTCCCATTCCTTTTTCCGATGAGCAACTCAGATTCCGATCTTTTGGGGAGAAAATAAAATTGCCCGATCTCAAGCAAATGCTAAAATACACATAAATGCAACCATAACCTCGACAATGTTATCTAAATCCTAAACGCATATGTTATAAATCATCGAAGTACTTCCTTCTGGTGTTTTTCTAAGTTTAGAGCGACAAAGAAAACAGACTAAAATATTCACACAAACAACAAATATCTGCCTATCTCCTTTATACACACATGTTTAAATATATATATATATATATATATATATATATATATATATATATATATATATATATATATATATATATATATATATATATATATATATATATATATATATATATATATATATATATATATATATATATATATATATATATATATATATATATATATATATATATATATATATATATATATATATATATATATATATATATATATATATATAAAGATAAATATGCGTGTGTATGAATGTATATGTATATAAATATAAGCAGTTCTACTTTCCAACACCATGGCAATGCGATTTGGAAAATATTTGCATTTGAGAAGGCAAAAGTATGGGAGAAAAGACAGACTCTGTGGTCTGGAGAAAACGTGTTGGAATTCTGTGCGTCTACATTGGATAAGGGATCGAGTGATGAAATTTTGGGTGTAGGGGGAGCTGGTATGTTAAGAGAAGGGGACACGTACTTCTTGTGTAAGGGTGGTTGTATCACGTGCTTATTGTGCACTGCATCAGCTATGAAGTATACTTGTTTTAGATGAGAATCTCTGGCCTTTTGCATTATCATCTAAATCGAAATGAACGCTGAAATGTATTTCTAAATCATAACACATTTAGATTTCTTCTCTCGGTTACAATCTACTTCAAAATTAAAAATCACTGCTTGTTTAATGATTTAAAATCGCTAAAATTGATTTCAGTTAATATAAATACTAAACGAAATACGAAGTAGTGTTGAAGTAAAGAAAATTGATTTCAGTAAAAATAAGTATTAAGCTAAATACGAAGTAGTACTTCGCATATTTAGATTTCTTCTATCAGTTACAATCTACTTCAAAATTAAAAATCACTTTTTTTTATTGATTTGAAATCACTACAATTGTTTAAGTAAGATAGATATTAAGTTAAATAGTATTTCATGCATTTAGATTTCTTCTTCTAGTTACAATCTACTTCAAATGTAAGCATCATTGCTTTTTTAATGACTTGAAATTACTAAAATTGATTTCAGTTAAGAAAAATACTATACGAAAAATGAATAAGCATGAGTATAGGAAAATCTTGGTATAAATCTAAACCGATGATGCAGAAGTTAACCTTAAAATTAATAAAGTGAAGTGTGAGAAAATTAATCATAAATTTAAAAAATAAGGTAGGAATTCAGTAATTGTTCGTAGCCTAAAAAGGTATATGAAAATTATTATTAAAGTAAAAGTACTAAATTAATATATATATATATATATATATATATATATATATATATATATATATATATATATATATATATATATATATATATATATATATATATATATATATATATATATATATATATATATATATATATATATATATATATATAGATATATATATATATATATATATATATATATATATATATATATATATATATATATATATATATATATATATATATATAGATAGATAGATATTAATTTATTATTATATATATATTAATTTATTATATATTAACTTCCTAAACTTTAAAAAATTAGATTCAGAATTTATAAGAACATCAATGAGATCTTTGCTGTACATCTTTCGTATTCATTCAAAAATTATATTATTTAATAACATTGGAATAAGTTGTTGTTCCTTTTTATGTCTTAGTCTAAAATTCATAACTACAAGTATTTTTTATCTTATAAATCATGTAAAATGACCACTTTTACATGATTTATAAGATAAAAAATACTTGTAAAAAAAAAGTATTATTATTTTTATTACCTGATGAAGAAGAAATTAAAATAAAATTTTTATCATAAATTATACAAGAATTTCTTGCTGAAGAGGCTGAACATTAAAATAAAAAATTTATATGAAAGACTGAACTATTTTACAGATATGACGTGTCCTTAGCAGTTCTGCCAAATACTAAATTCTTTTAACAAAACTACTTAAAAATGAATATTACTGTGCAAATTTCAGTAATATTGCATTGTGTTATTTAACTAGCCTAAAACTACTGTGCTAATAATAGTCCATAAGAAATTAAAATTGCTAAGTGTTCTTTTTATACAAATCAATGTTACACTTAAAGAAAGACTATTTATAGACTCTTAACTTACCTACAAAGCCATTTATGAGCTAGTCAAAAAATTCTAGTTGTAAGAGTAGTGATCTCTTAATTTGCAAAAACAAATTGTACATACCTGTCTGTTATGTGATAGGTCCTTAGTCAAACAACACAGTGTTTCTAACCTTAAGTTTTGAACTGAACAAGGAAAAAATGTCAAGCTTTTCTTAAAAAAATTTTTGCGGTGGATTTTCATTAAATGTATGTCTTATACATTAAGCATAACATATATTGTTATATTGTTCAGTTGCAAATTCTTTAATGTTTGTAAATGCTTCAGCAGTTTTTTATGCATATCATAAAAAAGTGCCTTATTTACAAAATTATTCAAATTATTTTATTGTTTGAAAGTATTATTTAATCATTTATGCTATGTTATTTATTATGTTATGTTCCAAGAGAAAAATATTATACTACAGTAGAAATTACTAGAAACTAACTGCTAAATGTTATTTGACGTCTTAAAAGAAAAATTATAAAAGAACAATTCACATCTTGAATAATTAAATTATGTTAGTCAGAGATTATAATAACTATATTTTTGGAAGGTTCATTTTAAGTATGCATTCTTTTTTGTTTACGTGTAGCATTACTTACATTCAAAATAAGTTGAAAATCGATTATGATAAAGCCTTTGTAATACTTTATATTAATGTTATGGTTATCATGAAGCATGCTAATATGCGTTTAAAAATATGCATGGAATGTTTTATTATAGGGAAAAGTTCGCGCACTTATTAAATAGCTTTAAATGATTCAAAGCACACCACAGAAAACCAGCTTTTACATCTTTGGTGTCAGTTTCATTTCATGATACTACATGGACAAAATTGCGGCTTTTGATTTGTAGCAACAGCAAATTGCAGCATATATGAAAATGAAAACTGTCTAAAATTTATATTGTATCTTTACGGTTAAAATAAGCAAAAACTAACAAAATTTTTAATAAAAATCTGAATTCACTTTTTAAAAAAATTATTAATGAGAGTTAATTATTAATCAGTAAAAATTAATAATATTGACAGAAGCTTTCGGAAAGCCGTAAATTTTAGAAAAAAATAAACGTGGATTTAAAGGAAGATATTCTGGATTTAAAGAAAGCAAAATATGCACATTCTCCTTAAAGCTTCAAATCTGTCTTTTTACAAGAAAAACATGATTATTTCATAAATGTTATTAAAGGATTTTTTTAATAAATTCGCTTGAATTTTTTAAATATGGAACACTCAAGTAATAGTGTTACATCACATTATATTAATCCCTTATTTACAGAATTCCTTGGTACCATATACCTTTCAAAATACATAAGATGTATTGATTTTTAACACATTTAAAATCTTTTGAAGCACAAATGTCACTGTATTATATTTACAGATTTACACAAACAATAGCTGTTTTCTATTTCTTGGAATAGTTAAGGAATTTTTTTAAAATAATTGTATCATAATAAATGGAAATAAATATATCTTTTAAAGTATTAAACTTATTTTGTTGAAAGAAGAAAATAAATTTTAAAACATGATTGAAGGAAGTTTCCTTGCATATATATTTTAAAACAACAATAAAAAAAAGAGAAAATTTTGTGAAATATACATTAATTCTTTTTTCTTAATAAAATATTATTTATTTTAGAAGTTCGTTAAAAAAAGAAAGCCACTTAAGTATAAAATATTTACAACTGGACAAAAACACTTCTTGGAACTATTTATAAAGCTTTAAACACATCATTATTAACACATGAAAGCGTTCACAAAATTTAGACAGAGGAATTTTATTGTCTTTTTAATTCATACAGTTGTTTGTCATTTAATAAGGAAAATATTTTTAAAAATAATATTTTTCTTCAAGTTAAATTGTTGTTTTTAACATAAAACTAAATTTCTTTACACCAAAGTTTACATTTTTGTGAAACTCGTAATGTTTTAAAAAGCTTTCTTGCAATCTGACATTTACCATTTCTCATAAAAACAAGAAATTCAATATTTTGAGAGAATGAAATCAGTTACTTCATAGAAAATTAATTCACCTAGAAGCAGTATTTTTATTGTTTGCGAACAGAAAACTTAGTGTTACTCTTTCACCTGGTATTAATTTCCATACATTTCCATATTTTCTAAGTGAAAGTAGTCAGAAATTTGAAGTTGAAGACAATGAAAGCTCCTGAGGTATGTATCTTTAGAATGATTTTAATTGAGAGTTATTTGCATAAAACATAAAAAATTTCGTTTAATTTTAAATTAAAACATTGTTGAGTGCTGCTTGCTAAATAAGAAAATTTTTCATTTTATTTATGATACATAGGGGATAACTAAGCCTGAAGTCACAATAATGAAATGATATGAAAACTTACCTTTTGGAAGTAGAATTTTTACAGGCTTTTTTAAGCAACAAATTGTTTGAAGCTGATTTCTTAAAATTGTAATAAATGTGATTCGTTTTAAAAGTGGTACCTATTTCTAACTATCATGCTTAGAAATTCAGCAACAGAAATCGAGTTTTTGTTAGAATTATAATTAAAAATATTAGAAATAAAATTGCTTTGTAATCTTTACTTCAGCTTAATTATCCTCACTAAATAGAAAATTTTTTAGTAAAGTACTAATACTTTACTAAATAATGCTACATTATTTATTTCATAGCTGAAAGATTTTACTTCATCATTAAATTATGTATGCTGTGATTGTGTCAGATTTGTTTCACTTCTTTTGCACTAATAGTAGCAAAATACTTCTTACTATTGAGCAAATTTTAGGAAACAAATGATGCCGAGTCTATGCAATATAAAAATGTAAGTGTGAATTAAAAATACAAAATTGTCGTATTGGTTTCAAAAGTTTTCTTTTACAAAGAAATAAAGCTGTTTAATATTTATGAAAATATAGAAGAATAACTAACAGAAGTTTAATACATAAACCATTAGCTAAAATAATTCCGCTTAACAACCCTGAAATAGAAAATTTCATAACTTAACTGCCGTTCACCATCTTACCTGCCATAAGTGTTCTTTTGACATCTATAAAGTACTCTTCCAAGTCACAAATTTTGCACACAAAAAATAATATATAGTCCAATGTTAACAAAGATTTCAAATTTTTGTGAAAACAAGTTCAGTTTTACTTTGATTTAAGTATTTCAATGGTAATTTAAATATAAGGAAATCACGCATAAAAATAAATCATTTAAAATCACGGCCTCTTTTGAACAATATTAGTAAAATTCTTAGTTTTAAACCAATAAAATTCATAGTTTAAAAATAATGTTTGATACAGATACTTTAAAAAAGTTATTGATTGATACGTACGATATATTTTTGCAACTTAAAATGTGAAATTTTTTTTTTTAGCATTCGGTTTCAAACCACCAAGAAAATATATTAACTTTGAATTAATCTCACTTACAAATTACTGGAAAAGAGAACTGTTGTATTTTTATGTGTTGTTTTTTCACAAAATAATCATATCAAAATATTTGTAACATAAAGCTATTAAATGTATAATAAATTTTAAAATTGAATTTTTAAATTATAAATCAACGAATTATAATTTAAATAAACGAAATAAATCAGAAATATGTATTTCAGCAATCTGTATTTATTTTTAAACGGAAGAATTCCTTCTGTGTGTTTTTTAAACGCTAATCACATTTTTTAAATGTATTTAGTATTTTTTAGATGTTAAGCTGTGTATTTAAGCTGTATATTTATTGATTTAAAAAATGGATTTAATGTTAGATTTGGAAATTGTAATAATTTTTCCTGTTTTGTACACGGAGAAAGCAAAATCTGATTAAATTACCGCACTGTATGGTAGAGACATTTCTAGCAAAGAAACACCATAATTTAGGTAATGAAACCAAAATATATTGTAAGTTAAACCATTGATCTTATAAATTTTTCCTTTCATATGGTAACGGTTCACCAATAATTGTGGTTTTTAAAATTTTGATTCGTATTACCACACATTTAGTAACACATATGAAAAAGAAAAGTAAATTTAACCAAATAAAAGGCTTTTGAGCCATACTCTAAGGTATCATGATAAAAATACCAAATTTTAGTGCTTATTATTAAGTAATATTTTCTATCTTATAGCTAATTTTAAACTATTCGTTACCAGATTACTTCAGCAAACATTACTGTTCTTTTTGATGCTCCTATTTAGCTAGAAACGCAGTAAATGATACCATATTTTGGTAATTTTTACCATACTTTTTTTCTCAGTGTATTTATGTGCGGTTCATTTCTGATAAAAAATAATAAGATATTTTAAAATTGAAAAAAAAAATGCTTTAAAGAATTATCTTATAAAAAAGTTATATTTCCAAGAAATGGAGAACTATTTTCTGAAAAAAAAAGAAGCAAATACGAAAATAATTGTGATCTAGTGTTTGATATTTACTTCGATTTAAAAAAAAAATTAGAATTCATTTTACTGCTTCTATGAAAATATTCACCTTGATGTTCATCAAATATTTTAAAGAAAAAAATGAAAAACAACTAGAAAAAGCGATAAATAATGGTATTTGGCTGATTGACTTTTATTTTCCGTAGTTCCATTTTAGATTTTTTTAAACAACTATGCATTTAAAAATTAATTTGTCATTTTAAAATATATATATTTGTAATATATTTCCAAGAAAAAAAAGCTTTAGAAGAAAAATATTAAACAGAATCAATTTATTTTAGTTTTCGTTGAAACAAATCTACCATTATTGACCTGAAATCCATTTCGCCGTGCGAGTTAAATTAACAAGATTCACCGGTGCATGGAATTCACTCTCGCCGCATCACTGACGCAGTCTGGCGGGCATCTGGACATGACTCTCCGACAAATCTAGTGGGTTTGTTTTTATTTAAATTAGGAATACAAAACAATTCTGTTTTAACTAGAATTTAATTGAGTATTTACTGTTTATTATGTTCGTGTTTATGATTCTTGCAATAACTTATTCTGCTGTAAGAGTGCTTTGGAGCATAATTATTTTTTTTTAAATAACATTAATTAAAAATCTTAACTATTTTGATTAATGTACCGATGCTCCAAAATAATATGTCAAAATGAAGAAATATATGCTTCAATAAAAACTTTAAAAAATATATCTGGAGCATTATAAGAAATGTTTATATTTTCCTACTTATGATATGAAAATTCAGTTCTTCTTCGGAATATAATATAAGAAAAAAATATTAATGCTCAAAATTTCTTTCTAAATGGTCTTTGTGTATCATATTTCATGTAAGTTAGAAAATGTAACCTACTTTACACTACTTATAATCCCTTTAACTATTTATATATAATTTTTTAATCCTGATCTTTAAACTATGTAAGCAAGTCCTTCAAAAAAAGTTTAACTTTTTAATTTAAATTCCACGTAAACGACACATTATTGCATATTTTGTTATAAACCGAAACATGAAATTTTTTTAAGCAAACCAGAATAGTTTATCTAATTGCAGAAATTGACTTTAACTTCTTTAAAATTATTAATGAATCAATAGCCAAGTTTAAATTTTTCCCATAATGATAAAGATTTAAAATTAGATTATCGGCTCGATAAAAGAGAAGTTTTTCAACAATCTGGTAAAAAAAATATATAGTTTCAGATTCATATTTTTAAGATAAATGGTTTTAATTATTAATTGACTATATTTTAACATAGCTATTTTCAACTTTTTGAAAATATTACTGCTTAAAAGGAAGTTTTCTTTCCCAAAACAAAACATTTTTGTCATTCGTAAATTTGAAGATATTTTAAAATTGTTTTAATTCGGAAATAAATTTTCTGAAATAAATTTTCTTCGGTTTTATGAGACCTTTATTATTAAATATGAATAATATAAATATCAATTCATATAAAAATAATCATATATTTTTTTCTAAAATTATCTGCATTTGACATTCTTTGTCTAAGGCTGATCATACAGATTAATCAGCATTTGAAAAAAAAACCTCCATCAATCATCTCAAACATTCCCCGGGTATAAAAACAAACTCGATAGTTGATACGAGCAAAGATATTAAAATTTTTATTATTTCATATTAAAATATATTGTATCTGAGATTATTATACATAAAACGTAACAGAGGTCATAAAGTTTAGAAGAGTCATACCTGCATAAAAGTATGAAAGGCATAGAAATGAAAAAAAAACCTTTTTCCCGAGTTGGCCAGAGGCAAGCTTACACGTAACATCTTTCAGAATCCAAATGGGATGATGTAAGGAAAAAAAAGAGAAGTGAGCAGCAGGACAGGTAAGAATAGAAATGCTGCACAATGTTATCATTTTCTTCCGACATGAATGTAGTGGAAGCGTTACCCATTCTAGATATCTGCAGTAGACAGACGCATCAGAGAGTAAGAAAACTTAAAGGTAAAAAGCACCATATATTTGGGGAAATATAAGAAAAAAGGTTTTTCATTCTAAGTATTATTGCTTTTTATCGAAAATTCTACTTAAGTGACTATTAAATATATTATTAGAATTGCATTATTCTTGATATCATTTTCAAAATTAAATTCCTTTTAACCAAAAGTTCTATTAAGTTTTACGTCTGAAATTTTAGGTGTAAAAATTGATTGAATGTTATTTATTTTCATCTCTAAGATTTTTTTTAAAATTTATAAGCAAATTTAGTATTTAAAATTTACCTTTATAATATTTCGAATATCTTGTATTCGAACGACGCGAAACTAAGTCCATAAATCAGCCCCATCATCACCCCTATTGCAAAATCCAAACAAAACCTTACGCCACATATTTTACAATTTTAAATTAAGCACTTCTTTAAAAAAATTTAAAAAATAAAACAATTTTAAAAGAATTTTCATGTTTTGCAAGGAATTTGAATAATAATAGATAACTATAAATTAAAAGAACGCTTTAGTCTAAAAAAATCAAATCTATTTTTAAAATAAATTATTGGAAAAAATGAAGATGAATGACAAGCTTTCTTATTTGACGATTGCATTTTCATTTTGAATAGTGTTATTCAAAAGAAATGATAACTAAAACATATTTTTGTTTTCAACAATTATTTTTCTTTCAAGAAATCTTAGCTTCTTGAAACTCAGAATCTATTAAGAAGTCAGTAATTGTTGATTATTGCTGATCAACAATTATCAGTGACTATTTTTATGACTGCTTGTGACTAAACACATTTTCTTTAATTAAAAATGTTTACATAGTTGTTATAATTCGCCATTCAATTTTCTAATTACTTAGACAAATGATTTCAAATGCAGTTTTTTCACGGTGATAAATTGTCTCAATAAAAATTTTAAAGATATCAAATGCTTTTAAAGAGAGCCCTTCGTATAAAATAGGATTTAGAAAAAAATGCTCGAAACCCTGTTTTATTTTTTAATGCATTAGTAATGAACTTATATGTACTTTCAGTTTCATTAGAAATACTCTACACTGAACATATTTTTCAAGTTATATCTCTAAACCTGATTATTCAAAAATGAAGCTTAAGTTTTCTATTCAATTTTGCATGAATGCAGACAAATCTCTGTTAATGACGTTAATTAGAAAATTATAGTTAAAGTTTAACTTTCTTTTTGGAGCAGAAATGACTACTTTTGAAACACTGATTAAAATAATTTCTTTATGTTTGACTATGATCAAATAACTGGAGTAATATTTTGAGGCAGTGATTAAAATGTTCAGTGTAATATTGAGCTTCATGAACTAAGACAGACAAAATTAGCTTTGTTTGAAGATAAACCAAATTGCTTAGATCATGGTATATGCAAAGATTTTTTTTCAGAAATTTTTAACATATTGTAAATAATATAGTTTAAGCATAAACAAAGTACAAGCAGTGCTTTACAATGATTCATTTTGGTGTTAAAAGAATAGACTGAAATTATGCTATCATATAAAATTTATTCCAGTTATGTAGTACCTGAAATTACCAGTTTATAAAAAATAAAACGTATGAAAAACTGCGACTTTATATAAATTTTTAACAAACATATTTTTTAATGTTAAGATTTTCTTACCTTTAGAAGAGCATTTGAAACATCGCCACAAGACTTAAAATAATTTTAAACTTTTACATTACCTGAAACGTTCCTTCTGAGAATTCAATAAAATTTCATGTCAAAAAATTACATATTTGGTATTTGTGTTCGGTAATGATAGTAAAAAAGTGATTTTAAAAAATTTCAATGGACAGAAACTTTTAAATTTAAATACAACTAAACAATTTAAATTAAAAAAGTTAGTTACGAATTAGTAAATTTATGGTGACATTAAACTCGATAGAACTAAAATGACAAAATAGACGATTAAGTATATAAATTCTTCAAATAAAAATAATAAAGAATTATGAAAAATTTCCTGAAATAAGAAGAACTGAATGAAAATGTTTATATTCATAAAAAACTCCTAGGATGTATTTTTAAAGTACGTAAAAACTGCACAGCTTACTAAGGATATGTCCCGATATAAATACAAAACTTCAATTTTCTCTGTTTAATACTCTCAATTTTGAATATAATTCAAAAATTAAATATGTACATTATTTTTTAAACTCATTTTTTTCCCTACTTAGCAAAAAAATCAAATTAGAAGGAAAGAACAATTCTCACTCTAAAGAAGACTAGGTAAGAGCACCAATTACCTTAAAAGGACTCAGTTTTATTAAAAAATATTTAAAAGAAAACTAATAGTGTTTAAGGACTTGAAAAACGTGTTCGAATAACACGAGATAAAAATCTTACATTTATGAGTATTTAACTTAGATTAATAGAACTAATATTAGTGTAGTTGTAACATTGTTCTGACTTATTAGTCAGCAAGAATCTTTACGAAATTTATAAATATATTCCATATTGTGTGTTATTAGGATTCAAAGAAACATTAACAAATTATTAATTATAACATGCAGAATATTGTAATGAAATTGCTTTTTTTAAAGTAATATAAGAAGAAATCAAAACTAAAACATTGTTGTTTAATGTTAGATTAGTGTCCGATGACTCGTATAGTATATATAGTCGCGTCTGATGACTCGCAGAGTATAGAGTCGTGCCAAATGAAGTAAGTAATATTTTGTAAAGTAGGATTTAAAACAGTTCTCATGGAAACATACCATTGCAATAATTTTAGTATTAGCCATGAGAAATGAATATTTAATTTTCATATTACAACCTTTTGCTTAAAACGAGACATTATATAGATTTTTAAAAAAGAAAAAACTCAGTTCTTTTTGTCTTGTAAAAAAGAAAATGCAAATAACAATATTTCTAAAGTTTCAACAGGGAACGAAACATTTGTTTAAATATCATAAAATTTTTTTACTATTTAAATATACTTGTAAACGTGTGCAAAAAAACTCCAATCGTAAACCTTTAGTTTCAAACTTTGGCAGGCAAAATAAGTGTACGGCAGTTTTACATTTAATATGAAAAAATTAGTACATCGAGCAGGTGTTTAATAGTTTCTATTATAGAATTTATTTTTGAAAAAGGAATGATACTAATTGACGTTAAAGTTTCAGTCTATCTAGCGCATTAAAAAATGATAAAAATGACTAATTAAAATATAAAATCATGAATCATAATCGTTACTATAAATTTAATCACATGTAAAACTGTTGTTTTAGAGAATTCAAGACTTTTTTGCCCTAAAACACTTATGACATAAGTCAAAAGTTAGTCCCAAATTCCATAATAATTTAAAAGTCATATTTCTATATTTAAATTTAATAAAGTTCAGTTCATAAAAGCAAATAGATTGCTCTGTTAATATTATTAAAGTAGTTTTTGATATTTAATACGAAATATGAAATTGTTCTTAGTTTTAGATATAAAATTTCAATTTAAGTTTAGAGCTTTAAAAGTAAGTAATAAAATGTCTCAAAAATTCACCTCACTAACACTAATTTCAACTAACAATTAGCTTAATTAATAACTTGTTCGATAATATTCTCTAAATAATAATTAAAATCCTCCTAAAAAGTGAAAATTTTTTCCACAAGAAATTTTTCAATTTTATTTTTAAATTTAAAGCAATAAAATGTCTTAAAAAGTTTGTTACCAAATATTAATGCATTCTCTGAAAAATATTATCATTTAAAGTTTATAATTTTAAATAATCTATTCAAAACTATATTTCTTTCTCCAGTTCTTTTTTTTTAAATTGTTTAGTAATTAAAACTTTTTTTTACATAAAACATCGTTATAAAGGACTAAATCTGTAAAAATCATTTCTTTTTTTTTTCGAAAGAAGTTTTAATATTCTATAAATAGAAGCCATCTGTACACCTGCCGAACTAAATGGAAGAAAGTTTTCTTTTTTACCTCCTCTTCGGTGCATGTGTGTACCGAATCCATGCTTTGGCTTAAAGTTAGTGGGCTGTTGTTGCTGCTTGGTGTTGACATTCCTTCCCAACTCATGTAAAATGCTTCTTGAGTTTAGAAGTAAGAAAAAAAATCTTCTTGAAAAAATTAGCAACCTTCTTTAATAACTTCTTCTAAGACTCTACCACGTGCTTTCGTAGAAACACTTGATCCGCAAGAGCGCTCTGTCTGCTTCAAACGGATGTAGAACTACGAAAGTTCTTGCTAGAGGATAGGAATGATAAAGCCTTCTCTTGCTCTCGTTCGCTTTCTACGTTCAATGGAAACATCCCCTTTTCGCCTTTCTATGCTTGGCGACAAATCGCTTAGAAATGTCTCACCTGTTCAACTTTTGGCCTCCTTTTTCTCAACTATAGCAAAACTCTCAAGCTTACGAAACATTTTTACTCTTTTCTTCACATAGCAGTTATATTTTTTTATGGAAATTGACGTGCTACTAATATAAATTACCATTTTTATTGATAATTTACCTAATATTTTTGTTTTAATTTATTGAGATTAAATTTAACTCCCTAAAATTCACATTCATGAATATTTTAAAATATAATATCAGTAACTGTAGTTATAACAATTTGTCATAGTAATTTCTCATAGTAAAAATTTATATTAAAGAATAATAGATGCATGAAGATTACCTTTTAATAGCTGAACCCGTAGAGAAAAAAAATTAAAAAATGATCTTGTACGATTTATTTCAAAATATTTAATTGTTAAGTATTGGAGTAATATTTTACTAGACTTATTTTAGGGCATTTTTGAAAATATATATCAATTCAAGAAACAACATTTAAAATTTAAGTTTATAAGTTCACAATAATGTTGTTTGATTCACTAGAAGAACTTTTATTATAGAATGCTAGAGAGCTTTATAGTTTAAATGTTAGTTCCGCTATTATACTCGACATGATTAAATGCGTGTCTTTGAAACATGTATCTTAGAGATTAAGAAACATAAACATGATAATTTGAATTACTCTGAAATATGAGGTGATTAGAACCTGTAATAAAAAAATGACCTTAATATTTGACACACGTTAGTTATTGATGTGGTAACAAAGAGTAAAAACAAATTTTATATACGTCTCTAAACTCCGTTATGAAAATTAGAGAAAAGTATTTGTTTTTCTTTTTAATTTTTTATTAAAGGACATTTGGATAAATGTAGAATCTCAATTGGTGTCATGATATTAATTTTTCTATGTGATTAAAATATAGATTTTTTTTTACAATATGTGGGTTTGAATGGAGCCTTTTTACAATATTTTTTTTATTAATCATTGTGTATTCGAATTCACCTCTATCTCCGCCAAATTAAGCAGTATTTATTCAGACGTAGCATTCGAGTATATATATATACTCAGAAACTAATTTTACAATACGGATTCATTAATTTTATAAGCAGAGATATAAATAAAATATTAAGGAAAATAATTTTGTATAATTTGTTTAAAATATTTAGTTGAGAAAAAATCACTAACAAATTATGAACACGAAGTATCTACATCATTTTTTTCAGCACGAAATACCGTTATTCTGGATCATATAAGTCCCTTATCAATTTAAGACATCTACAAAATACAGGGAATAGGCTGTATAACCAACATCTACAGTCACAATTCATGTTTATAGAAATAAAAGCTTTTCATGAAATGAATGCTAAAGACAAAATACATTAGACTTGAAGTTACCTAGCATTGATGTAATTTAGACTAACAATAGTTATTTAATATTTGGCTTATTTTAGTTCGTGATAGAGTAAAAAAAAATTGTTAAAATAAATGTACATATATTGATCAACATTTAATAGCAAAAACAAAACTTTACCTTTCTTTACATTTTTCGTTTCAGGAAGTACAGACATTTATTAAAAAAGAAAACGAAATTATTTATTTGAAATTAATAAAATTGTTTTGAATTTATGTTAAGAAAATCGTAGATAAAATATAAAAGCGATTTTATTCATTCATGACAATATTCATTTCAATATCTTTCTATCTAAGATATGCGATTACGATCTGCTTTTCAAAAGAAAAGAGACTTAATGCGAGATAAAAATTCATGATATTTCCATTTCATTTTCATGTTTACAAAATCATATCATACTTATAAAATATTTTTAAACCTCTTATACTGTAAAAATATCAGCTAAAATTTCCGTATTGTATGGTAAGGACGTTTCTTTGAAAAAATAAATAAATAAATAAATAATAAAAAAAGACATAATTCTGGTTAATGAACCAAAATAAACGGTATTTAAATTATTCAATTGAGTAATTTTTCGTTCATACGTTAAAGCATTTTTTCTCAACTGTGACGATACCGCCCCCCGGGAGGTGGTGGAAGTATGCTGAGGGGCGGTGAACTTTTTTGGGGCTGTAGGGGGCGGTAGGTATGTTTTTGGGCTGTAGGGGGAGATGAGCATGTTTTGCCATTCAAATTTAATTTTAAAAATCCCAAATAAAATTATTAAATTAAGATAATTTGATAAATAAAATTAATCCAAAATTACTTTTAAAGAAAAAAAAGATTGAATTAATATAACAAATTAAGATTATCGGATTCAGCACTTGTACCGGCAATAAGACGAAGTTGTGTGACACATATTCTCCAATCCAGCGCATGGGCCAGTTGCTTTTGCCTCATTCAAGCCATTTGGCGAATTGAAATGCATGCGCTTTCAGTATGAATGTTAGATTTGACCCATGTTTCTTATGATGGTTTTACTCGCTTTCTTTCAGTTCTTCCCACTGTTCCGATTCGATTTCATTGTTTATTCTACCAGGTACGTGTGCGAATTAGTTCTTTATCGTTAATTATTAATTAATTTTGAAGAATAGTTGATTTTTTTTCATCGTTTGTATTTTGCTGCCGCCAACAATGTCGGCTAACAAGAAGTGTCATCAATACAGTGCCACGCACTTGTTTTTTGAATTTGTTTAATCACCATTGAACTCTCAACTTGGCATGAATTTACTTAGTAACAAAGTTTTATCAAATGAGCCTTACCGTTTGCATTAACATTCGCAAAAAATTCATCCTGACAAACAAAATGAAGATTTGCCATTTTTTACGAACATCAAGAACAAGTTCCTGAAGGCACCTTTGGTCTCAGACTTACTAGCAACCTCATCACAAAAATGCGACGATGGTTTGATAGCCTCTTCTTACTTTTACCGCTTGGTATTTAAAAAAACCCAAACAAATTTACCGAGTAAGAAAATTGTTTATAAATGTTTCCTCTTATATATCAGTCCCACCCCCTTCTGTCCTCATGTTCTAAATAACTGGATTGTCATAAAAAGGGGGGGGGGGTTGAAATTTTTTCTGCTCCTGAGGGGAACAACAATGTTAAAACAGTTGAGAATCTATGAGTTAAAGGTTTATCGTGAATTTTGATTTTCAAAATAATACTTCTTCTTACCTCACATTTAGTAAAAAATACAAATTTAACTAAAGAAATGATTTTAATGCCATGCTCTAAAGTAACATGATCAAATTTCAAAATGTTACCGCATTTACCAAGTTTTATCACATATTATAAACCCCTATTTTATTGTTAATTTTACCAAAATCATTACCCATTGCGCTTCGGTACAAATTACCGAGCTTTTTAATGTTCCTATAGAGCCAAAAGCAGGGTAAAATTTATTATTTTTTGTAGTTTTAACCGTACTTTTTTTATTAGAAATAGGAGGACAGATCAATATTTGAGACTGATTTTAATTCCATTTATTCTTTTATGAATCGTACCAAGTGGTAGCGCTTTAAAAACCGCTGTAAAAGTGTTTTTCTTCCATCGTGACTCACTATGCAGGGAAACTACTAAAACATCTATTCATTCCGGAACAATTCATTAGGTTCGAAAGATAGAACGGAGTGGCAAATTGGGCACTTTTATCATGTTGAAATTAATCTAATGCAGACTTATAATATTGAAACACAAATAAATTTGAGACAATGTTACATCATTATTTTGATCATCTACTTTAATTAAACCATGAACGTTTTCGAGTTCTGTAACATTCAATATTCATTAAAGGAAGTTAAATCTAGTGCATAGAAATCTGCGCAGGTACACTAAGATTAGAGCTTTTCTTCTTAATGGAGCAATTTCTTAGGTCAGATAGTTAAAAAGCAACTGCAAATAACGTACAATAACGTAACGACATTCTTAAATTGCCCTAATGAAAGTTTTCAACATTGAAACATTAATAATTTAAAATCACTGTTATTCTCCATACAACATTGTTAATCTCCATATTGATCTACATGAGCTTCAGCTTTTTCTTTACTTTGTTTTATTCATCTTAGTATAACTATAATAATTTGTAAACAGTGAATTTTTACTAACATATATGTTTTTTGCATCAGATATGTGAAAAGTGTATCCATTTTGCTATTAAGAGAAATATTATAAGAATATTTCCATTAACTATATTTAGGCATTAAATATCTTTGGGCATGCGATTTCTGATTTCTTATTAATTGGTAGTATATAGAGAATTCATAATAAATTACATTCCAAACTTTCTAAACTTTAGAAAAAATTTATAATTTTCTTAGAAACTACGTAACAAATTAGAATACTTGCAAACGATATTTTTCTACTCACAAAAGCGTGATATTTTTGTACAGTGCAATATACATAGTTGGATTTAATTTAATATAAATGAAATGCGACTTGACTTTTTACAATTAACAGGACATTAAGAGACAGAAATTTGCAAAACCCTAAATTTTTCGATATCTTGAAAGATAAATACACGGGAAACAAAGATTTATTGCCAAAGCTCACAACTATGAAAATCAGCAAAATTATATCTTTTTAGAGGGATATGGATTCTGATTTACTTCAAAGTTTATTTAAATATAAGTTTTTATCACTTTCATAAAAATATTGAAATCATCTTTATTGTCAACTCAATTAACACTTTGTTTTAATACATCTTTTTCCTTAGAATTTTTGTAAAATATATCTTAGGTGATTTCTTCTTTAAAAAAAATCTTTCATTTGTTTAATCAAAAATTATCATAAATAATAGAAGATGTTATTATCTCAAAAAATTCGAGACTGATATTATAATGCTAAATTTATCACATTCTTTAAATCTAGTCAGTTTAACTTTATCGTAACTGTCGTATTTTTATAACTGAGATTTTACTTTTGTATTTATAAGACTTCCACTGTCTGCAAAATATAATTTTTCTCAAACTTGAATTGGTATAAAATACAACTTTTAAAGACTGACAGCATTTTATTGCAATTTGATGCTATATTTACTCGTGATATGTGGTGAGGAGTCTTCATTTTAGAAATAAGTTGGATAAAAACTGCACGAGACAAAACTTTTGGGAACCAAAGGATTAAACAAGTAATAGAATATGCAAGAAACTAATTTTGTATAAGCTTAAAAATAATTTATTTGGGAGATTTATAAGATACACATCATTTAAATTCATTTCAATAAAATGAAATTCTGCTTACATTTTGAGATTTTTTAATGATAAATATTTTATTGAAAATAAAAAGTGAAAAGAATAAAGAATAAATAAATGAATACATAAGATGAGAATAAATAAATAAAAGCACAAGGTAATAATAAATAAATAAATGAATCAGAAAATACCTACATGCCTGTAAAATTTTTCAACAGAAACACATTTAGACTAAGACGTTAAAAATGCAATTATTTTAGCTAACTAAAGCATGGGATGCTCTATTTAATCATTGATTATTTTGGAAAATTAAATTCGTATATCTTATTGAAAAATCAAATTCTTATTATAATTGCAAGATCCAAAATAAACAGGTAAATAAATAGCAGAACAGATAAATTTATATAAACTTCGTTACAGACACATAATTTACTCGATTTTCAAAAAGATATATTTTATTACTTTTTACATATTTAAAAAAAATACGAGAACTTGTGTAAGAAGTGATGGAGAAATCCCGCAGTAATAAAAGAAGAAAACAGAATAAAAGCTCAACTAAAAATAAAAAAAATTCAAACACGCAGCGCACTTATGTAGAAAATCATGTGACATGCATACGACCCACTTTTAGGCTTCTTTTAACAAATTTCCCCAGCTTTTGAAAGCTTTATATTATTGTTCACTGATTAAGAAAAATTTAGGTTTTGATTTTATAGAATTGTATCAATATTTTTAATGCACTGTATTAGTTATTCTGCATATGTTTTAAATTTGATGGATTTTTCATGCTTAGTGTAAAGATACCCTCTCAAAGGCCTTTAAAAACTTACTTACTTAAACTTAACTTACGTGATATTCATTTTAAATAAGAAAAATATAATCGCATATTTTTTATAGTAAAAGTTACAATTTCAAATTTTCAAAAGAAAATATATTTAAGAAAATTTATGAGGTAAATTGTTAGGAAAACTGAAAAATACTGACTTGAACATTTAATGAGTGTTTTTCTTACAAGCGGCACAGTTAGTGTGCCATTTGTTGTCAAAAATATTTTTTCTTTAATATATGTAACATTGATTTCAAAAATGCTATTGAAGTTAATTGTCAATTTTTCAAATTTAATTTTTTTTTTGCTGCTACGAAAAAAGCTCAATTTTTTTTGTATTTTTTTAAAGAAAAAATAGGAAATAATAATTTTGAAATCAATCCTTTCAAAATACATTTTCAAAATATCAGATCACAATATCAGTTGATCTTTGGTATATCAATTATATGACAAATTAATAGTAGTGGCTAAGAGCTAGTGTTACGGGAACATGAATATTACCAATTGATTCAAAATATTCATATACCCTTAGCAATTATTCTAATCAAATAACACTTGAGGATTGAACATAATGAGTGTTATGTCAGAAATTTCAGTTACGAAAGTTTGATTTAAATAGTTTTAACGGAACCTCATCTTAAATGTTTGAGTGTTAGTATATAGTCGAGTCGATCTTCGCAGATTGCGAATCAAATACACATACCACTTTCCTCTTATTAAACACGCTTTTTGTTTCAAGAATTTAGATTCAGATTTAGATTCCAATTAAATTTCAAGAATTTAGATTCCGATCTGGTATATTTGACTTAAGAGGGAGAGTATGTCTCATTAGGACTGGAAAGTAATATATATCTTAAACTAATCATGTGATTCGAAGAATAAATAAATATATTTATGAATAAAATTCTCATATCCAAAGATTATTTTAATAGAAATGTAACTTTATCATTTCAATTTTTCATTAATAGAAATGTAACTTTATATTGATGTAACTTTATATTGATGTAACTTTATATTGATGTAACTTTATTTGTTTGTCTTTGAAAGTATAGGGAATTTGAATTCTTTTTAAATGATTTAATTTAACGCAATTGGTTAAATTGATCACATGAAAAAAATTACGTAAAAACTCCTAAAATTTAATTTTTACACCGTTGTAAACAATCTTATTCCCTTAATTAGTTAAGAACTTAATCGAAATAAGTTCAATGTTTAACGTAAATTTTTTATAGTTTTTAATCATTTTTTGCAAAAAGCTATAAAATATTAAATAAGCATTGCATAAGCATCAAATCATTGAATAAGCACTTTACATACTAAGCTATTGAGACTATGACTTCCAGCTGGCGATATTTTAAAAGTATTGTTTCTAATTATGAACTTACTTCCCCAATCATCAGCCAAACAAAGTTCGAATATGATCTGAAAGTCAAACCAACAATGAGAAGCATCTGATAAATACAGTAAATTAACCTTTTTAAGGTTATGCAAAAGAAATTTGAAAATATTTATTATCCTTTTCGCAATTGTTTTTTTTTCGTTCCATCTTCTTTTCTAACTTTTTATTGAATTATTATTTCTTTAAACCACAACCATGTCATTGGCAGATATTAGTTCATATTTAGAAGTTCCTTTCTTCTTTTCGTTAAAGAAATAATAATTTAATTAAATTATTATATAATAATTATTATTAGGTAAAAAATGTAATAATTTAAAATTGTGAGGGTATTTTGACACCTCATTTAAGTGTTTATTAAAGACAAATCTTTTAATTCATAACTTTCATGACTTTATGGAATACTGTTATATTAGCCATGTTTATACTCCCTCTTTGAATAACTTTTAAGACATTTTTAAGCACTAAATTGTATTAGAAGACATCTTAAATAAATTCTGTTTAAACATGCAGCTTAAAACCTTAGGAAAAAAAGTACTAAAACAGTATTCGTTTTATTTTCTTATATTCTAATTTGAGTTTTGATTGAGGAAAAAATCTTAGCGAGAGAGACATGAAATCTTCAGAATATTCTTCCACGTAAACCTCCATCATCTGTCTCCCAGGATTTGAGGAAGTGGTGCCGTCTGGCGGATCTGACGTCAACCGTGACTTCTTCATGTTCACCGTAAACACGTGGTTTTCAGAGCCAAGCGTCTAACTACACGAATAATTATGAGTCGGGTATTTGGGGAGAACCCCTGGGGTGTCGTTTGTAAATGGTAGAAGGTAACAGGTTGCCTGGCTTAAATAGAAAACCGCAGTAAGCGATTTAAATGACTCGCTTAAACAGAAAACCACAGTAAGCGATTTAGATTGTAAGATACCTTAATTAATGTGAGTAGACATGCTATATGACCTAGCTCTATGATTAAAATTTAAAACTTTTAAATCAACATTTAAGAGTATTCTAATGTTTTATTCTTAGAAAAAATTCTGACTTTTTTTGTTAGACAAATGTGTGTATTAACACACTATATCCTAACTACAGATAGATTGAGCAAATACATTGAAAACATAGTAAAGCATTCCCGCAAAAGCCTCTTACGGGCCAGGAAGTCATGGAGGTCATAACTAAACGAAATCGTTACCAACAGCAAAATTGTGGCAAACACTGCACACAAACCACCTTTGCTATCCAGATAAGCAAGCACTCATTACGCTAGAGTTAGAAGGGCTTCAAACTGACGCAGAGAATCGAAACCCAGTCCTTCTTAATGGTTGCACCGCGCCTTTGACCACTGTGCTATCGATGCTTAATATTTACAACATTGTTAGGTATTTTGGAGAGAGTCAAACCATAATATCGTTCAAATGTGTTGCAACCTTAATATTGTGCAAAATTAAACCATATTATCGTATTTTTTTAAACTTGATTGCACAATACTTCATTTTAACACTTTATTAAGGCTATAGTACTTTTTCTTTATATTATGGCTCAAGGCACCTATATTACGATTAATTGTTGAATTAATTCTTTTCTGAGTACATGAAGAGGTTGACTAAACGACAACACCTTTTCATGCACAATAAACATGTTGTCTTATGTTAGTGGTCAACTTAGTGACTGAATTTGATTCATAATGAAAAAACGCCCCCGAAATATTATAGACCAACTTCTAGCAAAAGATGCTTTCAAGATCTCTGTACAGATGACTAGTTTTTTTTCTCACTGTTCATTTGAAATTATATTATATAATTCTGATAGAATGAACATAGGCTTCAAACATTTACAGGCAACAAATTTTTAACATTTAACTGAAAAAAATAAATGCTAGTCTGGTTTGAAATCAAATGCACACTAATAAAAACTCTGTTTTTATCCCCAATACAATATTAAAAAAACTGTAAATTATTCTATTTTACTTAAAATATTTTTTCATCAAATTTCGAAAATAAGTTCAATCGTTTTTTTTTTAAAGAAAATAGTTGAATTGTATCCAAATCTGATTTAATGAAATACTATTTTCAAAATGAGCATAGTTACAAATAATGGTATTAATATAAAATTATAATATTATAAAGACACTGTAAAGGTGACTTATGTTGTATTAATTCCAAAAGTATGCAATAACCAAATGTATCAATCAATTTATATCAAATTTAGCTTAAATTCGGAATAAAAATTATGAAATTTTGAAAAAGGAAAAAAATTAATTTGTAGTATTGGCTCAAAACTTTAAAAGAGATTTAAAGCCTTTTATATCAAATGAAGCTCAAAAAATAATGGAAGAGATTATAAAGCCGACCCTTTAAGTT
The DNA here is from genome assembly GCF_982258835.1 of Parasteatoda tepidariorum. Classification (NCBI taxonomy): domain Eukaryota; kingdom Metazoa; phylum Arthropoda; class Arachnida; order Araneae; family Theridiidae; genus Parasteatoda; species Parasteatoda tepidariorum. The sequence goes on along the minus strand of NC_141765.1, from coordinate 30,603,183 downwards.
CTAAAAATTATTGCTTTAAGGTATTGTTTTAATGTGTTAACGTGATTCATAAATATTTTAATCCGTAAAGTGAACAACCATCTATCCCATTTCTGTGTTCTCTAAATGCTATGCTAAAAAAATATTGAATTTGGAGATTTTTTTCAATACGAAATATTTTTTTAAAAAACCAAAATATATTTTCTTGAATATATCGGAAAAAATTTAAGATAAAAAACATTTCGTGACATATGAGCATCTGACTCTGAATTTAGTGTTGAAAAACTCCAAAAATTGTATTTTATTTCAAGTTAATACTGAACGTACTTTTAAAGGGTATGGAGAAAACTAAGTTCGAATGATTGAGCAAACTTACACAAACCTCAGATGCCTCTCCATTCATGAATTACTTTCTCCAATTTTGGTGTCAATTACATGATCACGTGATATTGTTTAAAATGGTGAACGAGAAGTTGTAAGTTTATTGCCGTCTTGCATATTGGAAGACTTTCCACAGAAACTGAAATTCCCTGTTGCAAAAGGCGTGCATGTTTTATTTGTATAACAAAGAAAATCATGTTCCCGTAAAAAGAATTATTTAAATCTGTCAAATATATTAAAAAAATTATGATACCTAATTAATATTTTTTTCTGTTTCATTAAATTTAATTCGAATTTGTTTTAATTTTCTCTCGATAATGTGTGATTAACAAACTAATTTTATTATAACATATTTTGTGTATATGTAATATAAATAATTAATTCTTATTGAAAGTTGATAGTTAAATAAATATTACTGAATTATCTGTAATTTACCTTTTATTGTCAAGCGTCGCAGTTGTTTAATACCAAATATGGTATCAACTATTTAAAACAGAAAAGCAATAGATTATTGTGGTGTTTCACTAAATGGTGTAATGATTACACAATTTTTAGTACAAAGTAGTTTCCACTTCTGCTCTTAAGAAGCATAAAATTTTTTACTGTGCAACTGTTGGCCAATTATAAGGTTTTATTGGACTATTGCTTTCTAAATAAGCTTTAAAACGACAATGGTTTTTGAAATTTATCTTGCAAATGTGGAAATATACTGTTTATGAAGAGTTATGATTTAAATTTCGCCATTTTAATATATATATATATATATATATATATATATATATATATATATATATATATATATATATATATATAATGAATTAGCATTAAGAAAAATTAAAAAAATATGAAAAGTCATTAAACTCTAATAAACATATGGAAGCTGCCGACGAAAATTAGAGTAAATATAATATGTGATTTACAATAGTACCAAAATATAAAAACTGAAAAAGGGCTGTAAATCATCCGTAGCCAATAACACTATAACTGATCTTTTGGTAATAGGTTTCGCGCTAGTTATAATTGATAGTGTAGGGTCCAGCCTATAGCTTTTGCTGTTCGTCAAGTTGTTATAACGAAAACAATGCATCTTCGAATCACAATACTTTTCATTACTTTTATTTTCTTCTATTATCGTATATATATATATATATATATATATATATATATATATATATATATATATATATATATATATATATATATATATATATATATATATATATATATATATATATATATATATATATATATGTATATATATATATATATGTATATATATATATATATATGTATGTATATATATATATATATATATATATATATATATATATATATATATATATATATATATATATATATATATATATATATATATATATATATATATATATATATATATATATATATATATATATATATATATATATATATATATATATATATATATATATATATATATATATATATATATATATATATATATATATATATATATATATATATATATATACAGAGAGAGATTTCAGAATGACGAAGAGCCTGTAATCAAATATTAATATTACCTTATACTAAAGAAATATTTTTGCTTGAATTGGTTCATGTCCGAAACAAGTATGTAATAAGACATAAAATTTAATATTGTCTTTAAACAATGTCAGCCTTGAAAGTTTAAAATACAAATATTGAAATTTTAAATAGACAGCATTGAGTTCATTCGGATAGTTTCCTCTTAGTAACGCAGTAGTTGAAGAATTTTATTCATTTCTAACTTCGAGAAAATATTTTGTTCCTCCCTTTTCATAAAAAATGAGCAAAGAAATAATACCTTTCAGTGTCTAATCTACCAGATTCTTTGTTCTGCAACGGTTACTCCGGAAAATTGAATTCAAGAATTTAAAGCAATTTAGAGGATAGAGTAGCTTTACTTTTCTGTTTATTGAAATTAAATTTTTTCCTGAAATGTAAAATATGCATCTTCTTGGTTCAAGAAAGACTAAATGTTAATTTTAAATATTAATGTTATATTAGGAAACAGTACTGAATTCTGATAGTGTTTAGATATATTAAGTGTAACTGTTTTGATGAAATAATCATTAATTGAAATATCGGGGGTATTTCGGATTAACTAATACACAATTTAATTTTTGGAAATTAAGTAAATAATTTAATAAGTCAGTAAGTAAGTAGATACAAAATACCTGAATTGCATATTATTTTTATTTATTCGTTATGAACAGATTAATTCTGAATTAATATCAACTAGGATCATCCTGCAACTGTATCCACTTCTTTATTCCTTCATAAATTAAACAAGAAGCACAAATTAATTTTCCTTTTCAAGTAACTTATGTATAATTGCAATTATTTCCATTTTTCTTCTTTATGTGCAAATATAGAATAACTGTGGATTAGCAATTAGATATGTATGTTGCTATTTTGGAAGTAGATTCAAAATAAAGGTGATTATTGAGTTGTACAAAAAAGGTTCTTTTATTATTACTTCTATTTTTTTTATTTCATTTCTTTTTTTATGAATTTGAAACCCATTTTAATTACTCCTAAAACCTGTTTTTTTTCTTACTTCCTGAAGGAAAATATTTTTCAAAAAAATATCAAAACTCTGACATTGTTATTTACATCTCCGCCTTATTTATGCTCCAAATATTCATTTGGATTTTAGTGGAATTTAAAAACGTGAAGTATAATACTTAATGCCAATAAGCAATAGACCCTATTTACCCTATGCTTCTTTTCATTTTTTTTTTTAAAAATCAATATTTTTCAAGGCTTTTGAATTGAAGGTACTTGATTTTATGACCTACTATACATCATTAACTTCAATGTCTATCAATCAACTCAAGGATAAATGTCTTCTCCAAAATTATCCATAAAATCCGATCTCTTAATCAGAATATTTGATTACAGTACTTTACCAAGCACTGTATTTTAAGGAGTTGTTTTCCATTAAATATATAATACACATGACGTAATTGCGGTTTATAAATAGCGTTAACTATGAGTTCTAGAAAAACTTAAACCATTAATAAAATTTAAAGCTAAAAAAAGAAAATGAATATAAATATATGAATCCTCAGTTGTTGAAATTTTAGAGAAAAATCAATTCTAAATTTATAATCAGTTAAAATTATTTTTACAAAAATCAGTCATCTAAATGTGTGCATTACTATTCATTCCTGGTATATTTTGGAGGTTTAGAATTTATTTACTTTAATAACGATTTCTGTAATGTAAATATAAATGATAAAATAAATACTTGATTTTTTAAAAGTGTCTTTTAAAATTACTCAAATCATAAAAACAAGGCACGTTAAACACCAAAAACAAAGCCATATGTCAACAAATAATTCTAAGCATATGTAATAAACGTTGCTACATTTATTTTTCAGCCTTTATGCTTTTAAATTTGCATGTATCTTTATAATTAGCCTTCAAGAAAATAATATTTAAAATATGTGAGAAAGTTTATTCATAACATATTTACAAAAGCCCCTTCACTTATCTGTGTTAAATTTATAAACAAATTTAACAAAAGCATTTTTTAAGAAATTAATGCAAAAGTACACATTCTAGTAAAGAAGAAAATTAACCTTTAAAAAATGGTGATAATGTTATTTGATGACGGAAAAGAAGCAAATAGATTTCTCTTAGAATGAATACTCCGAGTTCACCTGCTCGCTACCCAAGAAATCTATTTAATATATATGATAATAAACCCCGAAAGAAAGCTAAAAAGGAAGAAGAGTTATTAACTCGTTCTTCTAAAAAGCCCTTGATTGAAAACTGTGTACCCGCGGCGTGCTGGGACATGCCAATTATGTGGATACTTTTTGAGAAAAAAAAAAGTCTATAAAATAAACAAAGAAAAACATGTGAGCACATTTTTTTCTTTATTCTTTATTTTCTATTTAAAAGAAGCCAATTTGTAATTCTTTAAGTAAAATATTTTTAACTCTTAGAAAAGGCAGAAAGAAATGTTGTGCTTAGATATACCAAGCATAAATACGGTCATATCGTATGTCTTTATGGATAATTAGGCTATTTCTTTCAAAAATTTCCTTTAAAAACATTTAAAAATCTTCTTTGATGGGAAATTACGCATTACTAATCAGGTTTGTTTCTTGAATCACATATATATGCAGAGATTTTTTTTTTTAAATCTCGAGAAATATATTTTTCGTATTCTATAAAATAATTATTCGGATAGTAATGATTTTTATAATTGTTATCCTTCAAATATTTCATAAGAAATAAAATAATATATCGAATTTCAGCAAATTTTGTTGAGAAGATCGAATATAACATACATGATTATATTAATTATGACTAAGAGATTGTATCAGGCAGGCTAGATTAATTGCATTTAATAGAGTGCATCAAAAGACTCATTCTGTGAAATATGATCAATTTATCATCACCTAAAGGCTTATTAGAATGACTGAAAAGGATATCATATTATTATCTTCATATTAATTAAATAAGAAATGATTCAATTTGTTTATTATATTAGCTTTTCTTTGTTAAGAGAATTTATTTTGTCTTGAATTAAGTTAAATTTATGCTAAGTTCATCTTTTCTGAGTTTTTCTATTTGTAATGATAGAAATCTTAATACTGTAGATTTTGTTGAATTTAAACTAATATCACGTATTAAAAATTTTGCTTTTTAAAAATTAAATCTTAAGTTTTGTATTTACGTCACAGCTCTGTATTTACGTTAGATAAAATTTTTTTTTAATCTTTTTCATTTAAGCAAATAACCAATACCATCAACCAGTAATCTAAAATAAGCCATAAGTACAATATTAACTTAATAATGAATATAAGTCTTTGCTATAACCTGACTTTAATTATGCTTCAACTTTAGCTGACTAATCAGTGATGATTAATCAGATAAAGTTGAAGCATTCGCAAAAGTAGTATTAGCTGAGGAGGGAAAATAACTTAAATTTGTACATTAATAAAGTCAGATTATAGGAAAGACTTATATTCATTATTTCATTATTACTGTACTTATGGTAGATTTTAGGTTACTGGTTGATGGTATTGGTTACTTACTTAAATGATTTTCAAGAATTAAAAATGTAATTTTTAAGTTTTATGAAATTTTAACTTATGTATATGCCTTTAACTATCTTAAATTATAGATTACATTATGGTAATCTTAAATTATATTACATTAAATGGTAAATATACTTTTATAATTATTGCCAATTTAATTATTTTTAATTTTCTGAATTATATAATTTTAATAAAAAATGTATAACCAAAAGAATTAATCCTGTTATAATCGCAGTGATACTGTAACTAATCATGGCAACAGCATTAATTTAAAATTTTCCGGATTTAAGTATTTCAATAAAGATTAATATCAAAATTAGCGACAGTTTGCTTAAATTCCATTCTTAGTGAATGAAATTAAGAGATATTTATACATCTAAAAAACAAAGCAAAATGACCTATTTTTCCAAAATTTGATTAAAAACAACTATTATCCAACAAATATGATTTAATTCTGTTCAAAATCATTGAATTAAAACTAAATATTTAATATGTGATATTATTTATAAAAAATCTTTATTAATTAATAATTGTTGCTTGGTGCAAACCTTTTTGAAGCAAATCCTAGAAAACCAACAAATAAAATAAGCCCTTACGCGTACTGTAAATATTTTAAAATTTTATATGTAACTAGCTCCTACAACTCTAAATTACAATATCAAATATTACCTAAAAAATATGCGCAAATATTATAAAAATAGTGGAAATAAAATGTTATATTTAAAATACGACTTCAAATTAATAATATTTACTGATCTATCCAGTTTTATAACTTATTGCTTTGCGCGTATCTAGTTTTTGTGCACATATCAGGCAACGAGCCAATCAGATCGGTTCTTAACTTTAGTGTGAAGAAATCTTCGAACTTTTTTCGTATCGTAAATTGCAAGCTCGTAAGTTGATTGTTAGTAACATTCTTTCGTTTTCCCTCTTTATTCTTAATACATTTTTCATATTTTTAGCTGCCGTGTTTCGAATTTCTTGTTCTGTTCTTACTTGATTTAATTTCGTTAACGAAAGAAATCTGTCTTGTTTTTTTAATACTCCTCACACGATCGTATTGAAATATTTTGCTATGACTATATTTATGCAATAACAGAAAGGATCTTTTTTGTGGGCCAAGTGAGCTAAAAAAGAAGTAATATCTTTTCGTGGTTATTATATCTTTATATTAATTAAATAATTATTCTTTTACTATTTAACTAATTACTTTTTAATTAATTTCTACTTTATTATTTTCTTTTTTTAAACTATGTGTTATTATTTCTTTCTCAATTTCTACGATATTTTGTCGTTGTCATGCGTGATTATCCTATATTAAGTGTTATATGACTTTGCAACTCATATGCTGCTTATAAAACTTTTTTTAAAAATAATTTTCTTACTTTTCCAATTTTATTCAAAAAGTACAATTTTAGAAATAAAATTTCTCTTTGTGGAAAATATCTTAATTCACACATTTGAAGTGTTTGTATTTGTTTGTATTTAACTTAAAGTTAACTTTTTGCAACATCTAATTTTTTCTGGATAATTTTAAACATAGTATGAACCCAATGAGCAGATATATAAAGGGTGAGAGTAATTGATGATTAAAATATTGTATGTATCTAAATTGTAAGATTTCATTCTCACAGTAATGATCAACTCAAGAAATGCCCTAAATGAAAATTTCAAACTTTATTATAATAAAACGTAAATGAGAGTATAACAAGGAATTTTATTTCATCAAAAGTGTTGTAATTAAATATCTCTAATTCTTATATTTGAATCACCATTTTAATGTATAAATAGCTTCATTTTTAAAAGCTAGTTCTCACTTTTGCTATTTATACTAGAAATTGTTGTATTTAGCTTATTCTAAAGTCAGTATTTGGAATAATTGCAGGCATTTTGAATACATGGCTAATATATAGTCTTACACACTTTTTAGTGAAATGTTGATTTAATTTTAAGTTTGGCGAGTCACAATAAAATATCGTTTAGATAGATATCGTTATACCTCACTTTATTTGTTATTTATTTTTTTCCCTTTTAAACTACACATTTGAGTATGTCATTAGCCCTTTTGTGTTTCTACATAAGGGTCTCAGCCAATGCTTCCGAGAAACAGGCATTTTCATGAATACCTGCATAAACAATAAAGGTAAAAAAATCTCTTCGTAGCTAAAACAGCAAAATTCATGCCAACATTTCATGAATAACTAAGTGAGAGGGCCTCGTTGCTAAGAGAATGGATAGAAGTGTTCTTTTAACCTGTATCCTCTATACGGCATAAGATTCTTAGTTGCATGGATACTGAGGTTTTAAATAAAGTTTGCATATTTACACAGGTGATGCACGCAATTTGAAATATCATTATTTAACTTTTTTATTTGTTATAACGTATTTTATCCGGAATATTTTTTATTGCAAATATTAATATTGAGCAATATTTCTGATTAGGGAAGAACTAACGATTGCTTAAAATGATCATACAATTTAATTCTAATCTGATAAGGAGATGGAATAAATTACTTTGAAACGAAAAGTTTAAAAGAACCCAAACTTTATTAAATTTTTAAGCTAAATTTATTGGCAAAAATTAATTTATTTATATAAACAGTTTTGAAATGCATAACTTGGAAAGATTAATTTTTTCAGTTTATGTAAATTTGGAAACTACTTATTCTGTTGACTCAGATTTTGTGTTCCTCATTTTAAATAGCTTGTTTAAATAGCTACAATATAGTAGTGATATAGTAAATCAAAAAAGTGTATTTTTTATCCTGTATCCTGACAACTTATCCTGCTTACTCAATTTGCCTCATTCACTTTAGAGTGAAACATATAGAATCGAACTTGTTTTGATAACTGTAAGATTGCAATAAAAAAAATTGCGTTTGATACATTTGAAAACTTGAATAATTTTAACTACTTGTCTGCTTGTTTCACGTTTAGCCTCCTTCGACTTAATATATGAAAGATTTTGGGAACATAACCTCACAACTCTCCATGGCAAAGTTAGATGTATAAATAGGTGCAGGTAAACACTGCAATATTAAGCAATGCGCCAAGAAAAATGGATTACCCTGAATAACTCCGATCCAATGATCGAATTTTCACGTTCTAAGTCTCAATCTTTATGGTTTAAGAGGGTAATTTCAAATATTCTAATTAATAAGAGCAAATCACATATTAAGTTTCGAAATCGGAGACAAAAACGTACTTATTCAAAAACTCTGTGAATAAACATAACTTTTCTTCACCGGATTCGGATTTCTAACTCTAAAAATATAAAGGGTAACCTCAATCTGGGAAGTATGGTCCCTATAGTCTGAACAGGAGAGCAGTCCAAAGTTTGGATCCCTTAATGTTAATTTTACTTTTTAAGTATTTCGTTATATCTCGAGAACTTCTTAAGCGAAATGAAAAAAAATTTCACAAAATTATTAAAATCTTTCATCCAAAGAAAATTCCATGAGAAAAATAAGTTTTAGTAAATATTCATTATTTTTCATAATTTTTTTTAATAATGGCGGAAAAATTTTGAATTGTAAGGTATAAATTTTTTGCATCATTTTAAAGAATGCAGTTTTACAACGTAAAATTCAAAATTTTATCAAAATAAATCGAATAGTTCCTCAGAAATAAAATTTTTAATATCTGACATTTTTGCCATTCAATTTCTCAAGAACTATTCAACCGATTTGGCACGATTTTTTGCTATTCACTATGCAAAATTGCATGCTTTAAAATGGTGTAAAAATTTGTATACCTGACATTCATTTCTTTTACCATTATTAAATAAAATAATAAAAAATAAAGATTATTTACTAGAAGTTATTTTTGCATGAAATTATTTTTGGATAAACGAATTTTACAATTGTGTGCAAAAAATTTTCAATTTGCTTTCAAAGTTAGCAAAATACGCATAAAGTAATATTAGCATTTAAAGGTTCAAACATTAGACGAATCTCCTGACCGAACTATTAGGACCATATTTCCCAGATTGTGGTTTCCCTTATATTTTGGGGATCAGAAAAAATCCATTGAAAAGAGGTGAATTTATCCTGAGAGAGTGAGTTTTTGTACAGCAAGTACAAAGATTCTGTACAGAAAGTACACAGTTAGTACGTTTTGATGATTTAAATTACCATATTTCCCAGATTGTGGTTTCCCTTATATTTTGGGGATCAGAAAAAATCCATTGAAAAGAGGTGAATTTATCCTGAGAGAGTGCGTTTTTGTACAGCAAGTACAAAGATTCTGTACAGAAAGTACACAGTTAGTACGTTTTGATGATTTAAATTACCATATTTCCCAGATTGTGGTTTCCCTTATATTTTGGGGATCAGAAAAAATCCATTGAAAAGAGGTGAATTTATCCTGAGAGAGTGCGTTTTTGTACAGCAAGTACAAAGATTCTGTACGGAAAGTACACAGTTAGTACGTTTTGATGATTTAAATTACCATATTTCCCAGATTGTGGTTTCCCTTATATTTTGGGGATCAGAAAAAATCCATTGAAAAGAGGTGAATTTATCCTGAGAAAGTGCGTTTTTGTACTGCAAGTACAAAGATTCTGAACAGAAAGTACACAGTTAGTACGTTTTGATGATTTAAAATACGTTATAGTAATTTAAAATATCGTCTGCACTTATTAATTTGCATGTTTTAGATAACACCCTCACGACATTAAGATTGAGTCATAGAACGCGAAGACTTTTTATCACGCGAAGATTTTTAAATTCTCTGTTCATAATTTTTAAAAAAAAATTCTGCCAAAGATATGCATTAACAGTTATCACAGTGTAAGCATGTATATGTAAATATTCTGCGAAGAAAAACTGACGCAATATCTTGATGCTGAGAAAAGGTTCATCGAAAAAGGTCAGTTTAAGCATTCTTGGTATATGCCCACCCGACTTCCCTTAAATTACGTTAAATTTTCAGTTTTTTTACCTGTTTCTAAATGTGGTAAAAAGAACTATAATTTTAGAAGCCGAATTTCTAGTATACAGTTAGATTTTTAAACAATATGTGTTTAGTTAACTTTATTTTAAAGTGTTTTTTTATAGAATTATAGTATTTTATTTAAATATACGCATTATGTTGTTTAATTTAATTTTATAATATTATAGCCACTCCTTAATGAAAAAATATTTAAATGCATCAATGAAAAAATAATAAAATTAATTTTTCTCGTAAATTTTAAATCAATTAGCGTGGAAAAAATCTACACTTTACTGAGTTCAATTAAGTTTTATTATATTAACTATGTTTTAATGTTCAATTAGGTTATATATAATTAAATCCACCTTTTGTTGAACCCCTTTGATGGGTTCAACAAAACGGGGTTCAACAAATGTGTTCAAAATTTTTTCATCAATGGGATTCTTAATTTTTTCAGTTAATTGCAACGGGGAAAAAAACTGTATTTTTCATTCAGAGTAAAATTTAAATGTACTTTTTATGCATTCTACTTCTGAATACATAGGGTTTTTCTAGCTTAAATTGTTTTTCTGTTGTTTTATTCCGTATCATTAGCATCGATAATATTGATAAGTATTGTCTACAATACTAATGAAAAATAGTTGTTATAATGATGAATAAAAGTTTAACACTGACAGTAACACGCCCACCATACTCTATTAGAAAATTATTAGTATTTCCTATCACGTTTTATAAATAATATAAGATACATAGGGTCAGTGTAAACTAATTCGCCTAACTCCGTGGGCAATACATCTTAAAGAAATGCAAATCTAAATTATGTGATTTGTATACGTCATAGCGACAAGTATATGTTTGTTTCTGTATAGAAAAATCAGCTATTGGTTAATTCAAACGTAGAGGGTCAATAACAAAATATAGAAAATTGGATTTTTTTCTTATGAATATGAAAAGTTATATTTATGAACTCACATTTGGTGCTAAGATATTTGAGGCACAGAAACAAACTTAAAACAATGTTTAGATTGTTATATTTATTATATTTATGCATTAAGTGTGAATCGAATGCCACGGAACGACCGTTCCGCAGTGGACTGATCGTTAAGACACGGTTCCCAGCAGATCACCGAAGTCAAGCATCACTGGCTACGGTCAGTGTGCGGGTGGGTGACCACTTGGATGAGTCTGCGTAGGGACCGAGGGTGTACGGTATTGGTCCTCGTTAAACTGTGCTACCGTAAAGTGCTCGACTTCGCACGCAGGTCGTCGGGCTACCGAAGCGGGGGTGCCATCTCCTCCGCAGAGGATCAAAATTGTGATGGCATGTCTTCGGATCATCCTCCGGGATGTTTCCCAGAGTGTCGCCAATAGCCCATTGTGCAGCTCTAGTGCGACGTAAATTAACAACAACAACAACACGGAACGACCCGATAACATATGAAACATAACAATATACAAGATAATGCATAAAACAACTTATAATAACTTTTTAAGTAACAAATAAAGCAACTCATGATAGATAATGAAGCAAGGCACAATAAAGCATTCAATTACACATGAAGCGTAACACGTGTTAACATATCAGTAATGATGATAAATTAAACATGCAGCAAGATATTGTTACTCATGAAGATGAAGTTGGAATCACGTGATAAATTGTGTATAAGCAAAAATTAGAATATCGCGGGTAGCAACAAAAATAAACTTATCCATCTGATTAATTTCAGGTTTCATGGCATTGGAATTTTTCATTGTATAATCGATCATAAATTTTTTTATACAAAAATAATTTTTTAAAAAGATAAATTTTATTGATCACAAATAATATAAATCTTAAACGGCTGAAATTCCTGATACCATTGGGAACTGTATATTGCATAAAACATAAAGATAAATTCAAAGTGCAATCATATCCAATTCTCATTGAAAACAAGAATTTAATCAAGCATAGAGCGGCATATGTTCTGTATAACTAGAATTAGAGCTGTAAGGATTAAGGGAGCATTGTATAATAACCATATGTGTTGTCCTTCACTGCTTATTAAACGCAGATCAAAGCATCAAGCTTTGTGATTTATTCAAATAATTATAATAATTTATGCGTGCTCAAAACTGTGAACAATCCTTAACGCGTTATTTGAAACTATGAAGAATGATTTGAATAGGTTAAATAAAGTGGTTTTGTTTAATTTTATAATACATTTTTTCATTATGATGCTGGGTTCTATAAATATTATTGAAATATTTCATAAAATGATTAAGTTTGATTAAGTGTAAATTATTTTATGTTTTGGCTGTCACTGAAACAAGAATAATTTTTATTTGCAATTAAAATACTCATCTAAACTATATTTCGGATATAGTTTTAACTCTAAATTTCCTACCCATAGCGAAATTGTGTCTTGAAAAATAAATTTAAATTCACTAAAATTATTTTTTCCGGATCTTACTTCAAGCCTATATATCTCAATCAATCTTTTATATATATATATATATATATATATATATGTATATATATATATAAACCAATTAAAGATTATGTCTTCTCCCTTAAGAATTATGAAGTATATAAGTTCTACGATCTAATTATTAACTTTTCTTTCATTAATTTACATTTCAAAACTCTTTGTTTCGATCTCATAAAAGCCAAAATGAGCAAAATTTTGCCTAATAAATAGAAAAGTTTAAATAATTTATATTTCGTTATTAACTTTCAAAATCCTATTTTCGATAAGATCAAATTTCACAACATTTTTGAAAATTTTAAAGCTTTATTTCCATTAAAAGATTTTAATATTATTAAAAGTTTTAAATATAACAAATCTCTTGGTAGAACCATATTTAACTATAATGATATAAGCAAACATTTAGGGAGTATTAATATATCCGATTATGAATGTCACTGTGAGGAGGATAAATATTTTGATTTTGTTGATAAACATCATAAACATATTATTACTGGTAATTTAAATATTATAGAAAACTTGGAACTTAGGAATTTAATGATAAAAGGCACAAAATTTAGACCCATTTACCATATATCAATCAATAAGATTCTAAAATACTTTCTTAATGATCTCAATAGTTTTTGTTTAAAGATATCAAATAGATTCTCTTTACCTTTAGGTATGCTAACAGAATGGAAATGGGGAGTTTATTATTACTTTAGAAACTTTATTTTAAATAATAAGGATAATTTAAATAAGAATAACAATTCAACAAATTTTTCAAATATTGTTCAATCAATTAAGCAACTTCAACAAAATTTTGTAATTACTCCCATAGACAAAGCTAACAATAATTACGCTATATTCTGTAAAAAATTCTATGCTGAACTTTTAAATACGGAATTAAAAAATAGTAAAAATTTTGAACTTAGTAATTTCAATAATAATATTGTCATTAAAAAAATTTTAGCTTTTTACAAGAGATTAAAAATTAAAATTAGCAATATACAATTTCCTTACTTAATTATCAGTCCTAAATTTCATAAAATTCCAGTAAAATTTAGAACTATCACATGTGGGTCTAATACTTATTTTACTAAACCTGGCACCATTTTCTCTAACTACTTAAAAAAGATTATTAACTATATTACTAAAGAAGGTTTCTCTTGGATTATCACTAATAATCAACCGATTTTAGATTTCATTAAACATAATAAAATTAATTCTATTGCGACTTTTGATTTCCAGGATCTTTTCAATAGCATTCCCCTTTCTAAACTAAAAGATGTCCTTTTAAATTATTATTATGATTTTAAAAATATCCTTTGTTGCGATTTTGATTATTAGGAAATTCTGATCAATTTTTGTCCTTTTAGTAATTATCTTTACAATGGAAAGGATATTTTTCCTCAAATTAATGGAATACCACAAGGATCTAATTATTCATCTCTCTTAGCTAACTTATTTTTGCATTATTATGAAAAAAATTTTACTCTTAGTATTAAATTTGTTTTTAGATATATTGATGACTATTATCTTTAATTTCCAAGATTTTACTGTTTTATTGAGTGATATATACCCTGAGGAATTAATCTTACTTCGTAATCATGATGATAATATTAATTTCAATTTTTTGGATTTAGGTATTATGAAAGTTGAAATTATCTGCGTTGTTGATTTATACGATAAAAGAAATGATTTCAATTTTAATATTAATAAACTAGTTACTTGGAATTCTAATGTTTCTAGGAGCATCTATTTAAATACCACTTTTAATGAAATGAACAGAATTAAAAGAATATGTAGTAATATTTACTTATCCGAAAAACAAATCGATAAACTATTTTAAAATTTGATAAGAAACAATAAATACCCAACTAAAATAATAAAATTTTATATAAAATCACTGAATTAATCGTATATTTTTGTGAATATATTTAATAAACATTTTTTTGATTGTTAATTTTTATAATTTTCCCATGTGCAAATCCATTTCAGGTAAATCCATTGCCAAAATTATTTACTAAATAATTTCTTTGTTAATTTGTATGATTTTTCCATGTGCAAATCCATTTCGGGCAAATCCGTGGTTAGAATTATTTACTAAAAATTCCTTTACTAAATTATTTCCTTTGTTAATCTATTCAGTCTTTCCATGTGCAAATCCATTTCGGGCAAATCCGTGGGCAAAATTGAGTTATAAAATTTCTCCATGTGCAAATCCATTTCGGGCAAATCCGTGGCTAAAATTATCCACTAAAAAATTTTTCTTTGTTAATTTTTCCATGTGCAAATCCATTTCGGGCAAATCCGTGTTAAAATTATCTATTAAAAATTTTTTTTCTTTGATAATTTAAATAATTTTTCTATGTGCTAATCCATATTGTGCAAATCAGCGGCTAAAATTATTTGCAAAACAGGCAATTTATGCTTCTCTTTTCTATTTTATATTTTTCTTAAATTAACATCTATCTTTTAAAACTATTTATGATCAATTTTTAAAATTATCCAGTATAATATTACCTTGCGCACATCCATTTCGGGCCCATCCTTGGTAACTAACAAATCAAAGCTCAGAATAACAAATCACTTCAGCAGTGCAGTAAGAACGACACTTTAAAACCCTCTTGTTACACTCAATTTGTGCTTTTGTTTTCATCTTTTGTTTTCATATTTTGTAATCTGGCAATCTTTCTGCGAAAACATTTTTAAATAATATTTTGCAATCTGGCAATCTTTCTGCGAAAACATTTTTAAATCATTCTTGAAAAATTTTCTGTCCTTGTAAGTTGATCTGATTTTGCTACTCGCTTTATAGTCCCTTTTACATGTTTTTTATTTTATTTTATTTTCTGTTTTTACATGCTATTTTTTTCTTTTTGTGATCTATTTTATTTGTTGTTATTTTTATAAAAAAATTTTTTGAGTGCTCCTCACACTATTGTGTTAATATATTTTGCTTTGGCTTTATTGATACAATATCAGAAAGCACTCTATTTTGCGGATATAATCATGTGAGCTGAAGAAAAGATTATATCTTTTTTTCCCGGTTTTATTTTTCCGGTTTTTTAAATAAAATTTCATCCTTTTCTTCTTTTTTAATATATTATATAAACTGTTGTTTGTTATTTTTTACTTATTATTCTTCATTTTGAACTTATATATATATACATATATATATATATATATATATATATATATATATATATATTGTTAGTTAATATTATTCAGTTCTTAATATTATTTTCTTTCTAGAATAATTGAGTTTTTTATGTTATAAAATCTTGTATAACATTAGACTTTCAGAAATCATTATTAATTTAAAATGACACAATATGCCTATTTCTTTCACAGCAGATAATTATTGTGGATGAATTTTTTGAAAATAATTAGCTGTTACAATTAGGTATTTTTGTAGTTTACACGAAAGAATTAATGCTTTTAATAATTAAAATAATATTTTTCCCGTGAATTTAAAAAATAACAATAAAATATTGCTTTGCTACGAAATCAGAATTCATATAAATTGTTATGTTGAATGTTTAAATGCAAAAATTGAATGAGAATGTGCATATTAGGATGAATATAATGTAGATAAATAGCAATAATAAAGTATATTTCAATGATTTAAAATAGTAGAAATTAAATCAATAAAATTTCTTACTTGCATATTTAATACCTGTAATTATATTCAAATACTCTTTTCTATAGTTAGTTAATAATATTTTCATCATTTAGAATATAAAAGAAATTCTTCATGTATAAAAGATATGATCGATCTTGTCTTATAAATAGGGCGTGATGAGCAACATTTGACGACGATAATACAGAAAAAAAAAACAATTATTAGGTATTTTTGTTTAAAGAAGTATTTTGGCACAATTAATTTTTGTCACAATTCCTTTAACTTCTATAAAATAATTTCCATACAGGGTAATTCACATGATAAAAGAACTGGATTTTGATTTCATAAAGTTTCTTAGATAACAGACTTTTAAAATAACTTGACTAATTTGAATTTTTATTTAATTTTTGTTTTGCAAATTTTATGAGAAACTAATGCTGCAATAAAAATAAAATCTTAAATTATAGATATTTTCATAAATGATTGTTAAAGTCCTATGATATATCAATATACCTTTTACAATCGAAATTTTAATATTTTCCAACCCCTAGATTTTTATTATCAATACGATAATAACAAAAGTGCTCGGCAATGTAAAATTAATGGAAATTAGTTCAACCATTTGCTTACGGCTGTTAAAATAAGTGGACCAGAATGACAGGCTTCACCATGCTAAGCGCCGTAAGCACAGCATTAATTAGCAAGTTACCGCAATGCATTGCAAAATATCTATATTTCTCGGTGATATATCACAGTACTGAAATGCCGTATAATTGTTTTTATTTTACTGCTTAACAGTTTCTGCATGTTTAATACCTCACTACTTTTCCTTTCTTTCAATCAAAAAGATTTTTTTTCATTAAAGTAAGCAGATTAAAAAAAAATATTTTATGTTTAATGAGTTATTTTATATTGTTATTTTATTATGATGTTATTATGATGTTATTTATATGATATTATAATGTTATTTTATGTTGTAAACAGCCTAAATAACTTTTTTTATGTTGCATTCTTTTATGAACTTCCTTTACATTAATTGATTAATCGAATGTGAAAATTCCAATTCTTTCCTTAAAGCCATGTGACCATACATGAGAACGTTACTTTTAAAAGTAACGAGTAAAAGTACAAGTACAAAGCAAAAAAAGTATCGGTTTGAAACTACTTTTTGTGGAAACTGAAAATTCAAAGTAGCTATAAATTTCATTAAAATATGTAAAAAGAAATATATGTTTCAATTTAAAATACAATACACTTTCTTCTAAATGCAAAAAATTTAAATTGCAGGAAAATGTTACAAATATCATTGAAATAGTAAACGCTAAAATTATCCAGTAACTGAAAAAAATCAAAATTCAGAGTCTGTGTATAAAAAGGAGTTTTAAATTATTTTAATTTTAAAACTATCAAATCTTTAGAAATTTTGTTTTTACTTTCGGGATTTGTAGCAATAAGTTAATTTCGTCAAAAAATTCGATATTATGATTTTTTACAGATTAAGTAATAAAATAAAAAATTGCATTCTTATATGGGGAGCCTTCTCAAAGACCATTAAGTTTAAAATTTTATTTCGTTTTTATGAAAAATAAAAAAAAAATATTTCTGAATTTCAAATAAAGATATATTTTTTTAATTTGTAGTTAATTTTTAACTGATCAAAGATTGAGCTCAAAAGTTTGATTTTCAAATTTTTTCATATGATTTTATGGTGAAATAAAAGTTTATATGGTATAAAAAGGCCTACAAATCCTGCTTTGGAAATATTAAGGGGAATATTTTCCTAAAACATAGTTTATTTGAGATTGTAAGTTTCCAACAAATTTTATTGTTGCAATTCAGAAATAGAAATATAACCTATTTTGCAGTTGTAAGTAGTTAATTATTAACACTTTGAGAATAGAAATCTGATCAACTATAATCTAGAATGTAAGTAGTCTTATATTTAAAATATTATTCATTTAAATACAACTAATTAAAATATTTCGTACCTGTATTTTAATACTAATTTTAAAACATATTTATTCTACTCCAATATGTAAACTAGCTTTAAGGTAAGCCAATAAAATATTAATAAAAATAGAGTGTATTATTATATTCATTACGCTTATGTGAGAGTAAATGGCATTGTGAATCATATATTAGTGTGAATGTTAAATGTACGTTCCCTAATTCATGAGTTAATGAGACAATGATTACGCTGAATTCGATCGATATGCATATTTATTCCCTATGCTGAACCAGTCTTCCATGATTCAAACTAAAATTCAAACACTAGAATTTAAGCATTTATTCACATTTATCGATATTTTTGAATATTTCAATCTTGGAACAGAATGTATCTTCACCAGGTACAGTAATAATCCGATAAATTGACATTGAGAGCATTTATATAAAATGTAGCTGTCTATTTAAAGTATGGGTATTGCATATTATAGTAACTTAATTGTTAATCAATTAGAATCTTTTGTAAAGATTAATGCTTCAATCTTTGCATATCTATTACTATACCACTTATCTTTCTATATCCATATATCCATTTCATTTATATTTTAGTTATTCTTGAAAATAATAAAGTAAATGAAATCATAAAATGATTTTTTAGAAATGACTATTTTAATTAATATTTGCAGAATTTATAGCTTAATAAGGAAAATAATAGCATATCTGTAGCTATGGGTGAAACTTATTAAGGAAACTTAATTGTTAATGAATTAGAAACTTTTGTATAGATTTATGGATCTATATTTACATATTTATTAATATAACCATTTAACTTTAGATATCCATTGCATTTATGTTTTCGTTATTCTTGAAAATAATAAAGTAAATTAAACCATAAAACATCTTGAAATGATTATTTTCAGAAATGAATATGTCAATTAAAATTTATAGCACATATAGCTGAATTATGAAAATAATAGCATATTTATAGCAATATGAAATACAGATTTTTGCAACTTAATTGTAAAGCAATTAGATTCGTTTGAAAAGAATTATGCATCTAACTTTATATATCTATTACTATACCATCTATCTTTCCATATCTTTTCTTTTTAATTTTTACTTATTCTTGAAAATAATAAAATAAATAAAACCATAAAACATCTTGAAACCAATTTTTTTAGAAATGAATGTTTCAATCAATATCTATAACATTTATAGCTTAATAATAATAAGGATAAGCAATTAAGATAAAAAGTATGACTTTAATTTGGACCATGAAGGGTAAATAATTAGTCTCAGTAGAAAACGCATTGCAATAAGATTCGTTGAGGGCTACGAACTCTTAAGAACTGGTCGAAAAACAGCATTTTGAGAACTCCTGGGAAACCACCGAGGTACAATAATAATCCGCAAATGTGACATTGAAAGCATACATTACTTGATATTAAACGTAGCTGTCAATTTAAAGTATGGGCAATACATATTGTTGCAGTTTAATCTTAAATTATTTAGAATCTTTTACAAAAATTAATGCATCTAACTTTACACATCTATTGCTATACCATCTGTCGTTCCATATCCTTTACATTTATTTCTTAGTTATTCTTAAAAATTATAAAATAAATGAAACCATAAAACATCCTGAAATTGGTTTTTTTTAGAAATGAATATTTTAATTAATATTTAAAGCATTTATAGCTTATCAGGCTAAGCAATTAAGATAAAAAGTATGACATTATGGGGACCATGACGGGAAAATAAATTAGTCTCGGTAGGAAGTGTATTGCAACAGGATTCATTGAGAACTACAAACTCTAAAGCACTGAAAAAAAATCATTTTTACATCTTCAGGGAAACCACTTAAAATTTCGGTCATAATTAAGCACCTGGTAATTGAGACAAAACACACGAACGCAAACTTATTCGATTATTGAATTAGAAACAAACTGTAGCTCGCAGTATTGTATTTTTTTGTTACTTGAAACACTTCAAATTGCCTTGTTAGGTTTGCTAAATAAAACGAACTCATTGCACCGTGTCAATGTTATGTTCTGATATTATTTTAAACAATATTGCCGGAGTATTTCCAGTGATATGCCGTGCTTTTGAAATTAATAATTAATTGAGTTTGCTAATACAGAAGAACATCAGATTAATACCATTAAGCATATTTAAATTGCTTAAAATATCCGGTCAAACGTTAGTGAATGTAAATAATCTCAGCAATGCATAGAAATCATCTACATACATATCTATACTATTTATTCTTTATTAAGCCTTATTCAGCGATTCATATTTATTGTGTAATGCTTAAAATGTTTGTAATATGCTTGGATAAAATGCAGTTGGTGAAGTGAAATAAAATGAATTAATAAGCAGTGTGTGAATTTAAAACACTAAAATACATAAAATTTTGCTTAAAATTGAGTTCAGGATTTTAGTTATTTAATTTGTAGAGAAACATGTTTCAGAAATTCCTTTACATTTTATTCACTTTAGCAAAGGAATTTTAGGAATCTTTAATAATGCCAATGATTAAAATTAATAACTATAAAATAATCATATACTATTTTTATTCGTCTAGAAGTTTTCATAATATAAATAGATTCAGATTTCGAATACGTACTTTCCGGCAAAGACTGATATTCGTATTACATTAAGTTAGGGGAAAAACATTTTCGCAAAAAAATGCTGAATTGAGATCACAAAAATATTTAAACAGTGTAGATTTAAGAAATAAAATTTGATCAAAAAATTTGAGATATACTCCTTACAGTTGGGAAAATATTTCTGTGCTTACACATGAAAAATATTACGGTAAAATTTCCTTACTTGTATGGTAATGGCATTTCTATTAAGAAAAAACAGTAGTTGAGGTAATCAAGCAAAATCTGCAGTGCTTAAAACATTCATTTTGTAATTTTACACTTTGTTTGATAGCGGTTTAACGGAAATTCTAATTTCCAAAGTTATAATTCTTTTCACCACACATTTACATACAGTAAAAATGCAAAACGGAATTTAACTGAATAAGTGGTTTTTATGCCATGCTCTAAAGTATCATGATAAAATTACCAAATTTTATCATGAGAGTAAATTATCATTTTAACCAAATTTTAACTCAAATTGCAGAGCAATATTTTATTTTTATTTTTACCAAAATCATTACTAATGCGCTTTTGTAAAAATTATCCTCTTTTTTTGTTCCTATAGATCCAAAAACACAGTTACTTTAACTATATTTTGTTTGTTTTAAACATGCCTTTTTTCTCAGAGTGATATGAACTGCCAAATGCATGAACTGCCAAATGCATTTTATTTTGTAAAACCGAAAATTACAAAATCCCTTCAGTTCCGTAGTCTTCAAATAAATAAGTGTACAGCCAAAATAATTTTTATAGCTTATTTTTAATTAAAAACTACTTTTTTAGGATGTATTTTAAACACAATTGCAAGCTAAATGTTTGGATATTTTTTCAAAAAAGATAATTATTGAAACCTATATTTTAGTTATTTTTTAAATTAAGTTATTTTTTAATTTAAATTTTTTATTTTTGACTAATTAAAAATACGCTTTGATACATATGTAAAAGTCACAATAGACTAAGGTTTGTATATTTTAGAAAATTCTCAGTTAATTCTTTCTAATAAGTATATCAAGAAGTAACTTTTTCTTCAATCCCATACTAAGTGTTACATATGCATCAAATCACACTTATATTTATTAAATATTTCTTCATAAGATCTTGAAACTTTACTTCTAAAAGCAAATATGTTCATTGACCCATTAATTTTCTTGTTTTGGAGCAATAAAACTTCTCATTCCAGGTTATAACTTTTGTTAAAATATTACGACGATTTTTTTAAGTAGCGCATATTGAAGATTAAAAAAATAGAAACTATTTCTGAATAAACTCTAAAAACTTATTTTAAACATTTTATCTCAAACTCCAAACATACTTCTGGAAAATCAAATCTACATTACTTTCATGATCATAAAATCAGTTTTTACCTGATAAAACATGGGATTTACAAATTCAAAAATTTTCCCGTTCTCATCTTTTTTGAAATGCTTATTAATTGAATTGATTTTAAACGCATATCTCAAAACGAAATATATAAATATTCAATGAAGTAATTACAAATCCAACCTTCCGCATCGACATCTAATCTTTATGCATAAAAATTAAGAGCATTGTAACTCTTTAAAGATTTCTTAAAACAAGAATAATATCTCGATACTATCTAAAGTGCAAAGATCCCCACAGAAAAAAAAGTAATGCTGCATTGAAAGTAGTTTTCGAACATCGAATAAATTCAAAACTGCCGCTCTTTGAGTCACTGCAAATGCCGGAAGCGGGAATAGGTAGTCTTTTCAACCGAGCCTCATTAGAAATTTTGGAGCAGTACCATTCCTAATTGATATTCCAACCAAAAGTAAATTCAAGTTGCTGCAACTGTTGCGAACTGCTTTCACTTATACATGTAAATGCTCATGTATATTAATCATGACTCTTTAGAATACGGTGTCTGGTCTCATTTCTAGCTTGTTGAAGCTTTCTTAATATTCCCCAGTATTCTTTCATAATGAAACTTCAAAGGCTCGAGCAAACACAGACTTTCTCCTATTGGCGATTGCATCGGGCACCACACCAGATTTTGTTAATGAAGGGACTATTTAATAATTGAAAAAGTGACAGAAACATTCTTATAGTTTAGAAAAAAAAATGAATCATACAAAAATACAAAAATATTTTATTTCCCTCAATACGCTGATTGCCTATGTTAGTTTGAAGCAAAACTTTTCTTTTATGATGTATCTATAAAAAAAATAATTTTTTCCTTATGCAAAGCAATGCGAATACAAGCAAAGTATAATGGAAAAAATGAATTCTTAAACGCATGAAGTTTTCCATAAAACACAAAGCAGTTCCCTAAGAACAAAAAAATTCCTGGGAAGCATATACAAAAATTTTGTCAAATCACTTCTTAAACGAAACTAATTACGTGAAAGCATAAAGCATAATACAACATATCGATTAACACCTTTGTTATGACATTATCAGGTATTGAATCCGGGATATCTGCTTGTAAAAATGCACAGAAATCCATGTAACATCTCGGAATACAATGGTTTTAAAGTAAGAGAAAATGAAACTTCTTGGCCTTTCAAATTGCACTGATATAACTCAAGCCTCAGAAAGAAATTTTAAACATTTGAAAATCACAATCGTTTCGTTTCGTGAAAGAAAATCGCACGATTTTGTGACAAAACAGCCCAGTACAGCTCAAATACATCTCATAAACTACTGAATAGCCAAAACGCAGAGTTTCATTTCTTAAACTATAATTGAACTTCTACTGGCATTTTTCTTTAAATCCTTGAAAATATTGCACTAATTAAACGGGAAGGAAAATATTCCACACGATAAAAATTTTGCGATTTTTTAATTTCTAAGGATGGGACATTTGCTTCATATGCTTTGAATGATAATTTAAAACAGTGATTTGACGGTGATATATTTTATCATCAGTTTCATATATATATATTTAAATTGTATGTTCAATAACATATGAAATTACATATTGTATCATTTTATATTTATTATCCAAATATTATTTTAAGGTAATATTAAGGATTTAAAATGCCTATTTCAACATAAAGAATAGCATTTAACATAAAGGTACGTAAAATATATTTATTTTTTCCTTAATTCATTTTTATGTTAGTAATTATTGTATGCAACATGGTAATTATTGTATGTTGAATGGCATATTTAGTAAAAGTATACTAACCTCACTGCTAGCAGTTTCATTATGATCTCTATAAATGAGCGTAAGTTCATTTACAAACAACCAACCTATATATGTTTGTGATATCGCGCTTTGTAAAAGATCTTTGCCCTCTCTAACATAATTCGATGGAAAAAAATTGCTTTTTTTAATGAAGAGAATCTAAAATTTGATGGCGTAACTTTTCGTAGTCATTGTAAAGATGAAATTGCAATAAATAAGATTTTAATTTCGGTAATGTAAATTTATTCAACGAAAATTTACATTCTTCGTTTTCGACACTCCATAACAACCAATTTTAATATTTAAAATAGCTTGAATGTTATTTTATTACTTATTAACATAAATACAATTCCATTTCAATATCTTTAGTTATTGAAACTGCACAAGCATTCAAATTACTAATTACTTAAAACATTTAGAATTTAATGTTCCCTGCAAGCTTTTTTTCTTAATAAAATTATATATAGTTCACAAAATTATAATTGTTGATGATTTTTTTTAATAATTCATTGTCCTACTGATTTTATGGACATCATAGTCAATAAACCTTAAAAGAGTAAATAATATTCAAATCGATCAGTTCATTTCATTTTACGAATTTGGCCATATTTTTAATATATCTTTCTATATTTTACTGTCTTTTTATTATTTTTTTATCTTTTAAATCATATTTCAGTATTCTTATTCGTCAACTTTTATTTCTACAAGAAGAACTTTTTTATAATTCTTCTTCCAAACTAATGCCATGCCATATAAGTTGATAAGGCATAAAGATTTCTGCAATATTTGAGTAATTTTATATTTGGTATATATGTTATAAATTTTTTATTCACCACTATTGTTTTGTAATTCACTAAGCAACACAATTTAAATTTGTACTGCAACAGTACACTTAATAATCAGTTTAAATGTAAAATACTTTTTATTATTTATATTTTCATTCTTTTTTCTATTTTCATATTAAAAACTCTTAGAGAATATGAAAATTATGAATCCTAATGATTTATTTTGTTTAATAAATCTATAAATGGCATTCTTAAGGAAAAAACAACTATTGTTCCTCCGGATATTATTTATTTAATTCAACTGAGAAAAGGCATTCATCCGCTGGAATACATATAGAAAAATTACAATACTGAACAATAGTGCATCAAATTAGCTCCGAAGCAAATAATTTGAAGAGTCTGTGTTCAAAATCGAAACAGCATATATTCATTTTTGAGCAAAATGCATATTTAGATATGTGATAGATTTTATAAGGTATATGTTTGAGAGAGACATTTATCGGTGGCCCCACGATTCGAACCAATGATCTCCGGACTCCTTAAATGATGCTCTAAGTACCATCGTTTTCCACTCCAGTTGAGGCAGATTTACGAAGTTTTATATACCAACACGAGGACTCATCATGACATACTACTTTCCAACATCAATGGTACAAAAGGTTGCATTTTGGAAAGTATGTCCCCAATAGCTTAGTCAGGATATCGGTAATTTTGATTTCACTTTCGCTTACTTCACTATATCCTAAAAGTATGTAGTTATGTGCTTTTGTGGTAGAAACTGTTTAAAGCCTTCTAACTCTCCTGCGATGGGTTGTACAACTATAGCCGTTAGGGTATTTTAGTATGATTTTGTAGGTCCTTGGTTCGAATTCTGAGAACAGAAAACGGACATCTCTCCTCAACGTATCTCACTCCACATCAATATTGAGACTGTGCATTTTGCTCAAATATGAATAGATGCTGTTTCAATTTTAAATTCACTGGTTTTATTTGTTTCGAAGCTATTTTGACACATTTTCTCTAAATTTTGAGAAACCGTACTTTTACAATTAATTACGTTTTTAAATATTTGTTTAAAGTTTTATAACTCTCGCTGACCAGCCGATCTAATTCTGGGTTTACGACCATTAATGTTCAATTTCGCACCCTTATGATTTTGAATCCAATCCCGAACACAAGGGAACTCCTGAATCAAGTATTGGAAGAAATTTCCCTTCATAGAGGTCTCTTTGATGGAACAAACCCGCATTTGTGTTACAAGAAAACCTAGAAAACCTCCCATGGTTAGCCTGACGGCAAGGGGACTCTAACCTGTGATCCGTCTACCACTGAGGAAATTTTTCGTCAGCTCTGTGGTCTGTGCGAGCCTGGTGCGGAGTTCGTATTCTCAACCAGTTGTTCAAATCCCAACCAACTCTGGGATTCGAAAGCTCTATCCCGACAAGGCTTTTTTTTTTTTTAAATTGAACTATTAGCACACACATCAATAATGCTAACTTTTCAAGACGGTCGGCAAAAATTTTTAAGACAGAGAAAGAGCGAATTAAGTTTAAAAAAAAAAGCAAAAATAGAAAATAAAAGAGCAAAAATGCAGAAATAAAGCTTTCTCGAGGTCAGCATTCACAAGCTCTCTCTCTCTTAAAAACTAATACACAAACCTTATTGGATTATTGTATACTTCTGATAGATAAAACTAACGCATGATAAAATTTTCTCTGACTGAAAATTATTTTACTATACAATACATAAGCTCCATATCTTCAAAACTTGTGTAAAAATTACACACAAATCTTACGCTTTCACTTTAACTTTTTTAATTAAATATAAATGGTCAATTTATTGTATTCTTTATTGGAAGTTTGTATGAAATGTTTCGGACAAGATTCGGTTTTATTAGGCTGTTTTCAAAATACCACAAAATACTTTATAGATAATACCCTACGAATATTTCCGGAATCAATTACTAAAAATACTCCAGTTTCAATAAAATCTTAAACACTTTTATCTAATACTGTAGGCTATTTTCTACTTATAATTTAAATCCTTTTAAACGTAATTGATATTTTAAAAATTTTATAGTAAATTTATTTACTTTCTAATTGCAACAATTATATTAAAACTCAGAGTATTCCATCCATGAAATATAAACTTGCAACTTCTGAAAAATTCATTACAAAATGCATTTCTTTTCTCCCTATTTGGCATTTGAATATTCCCATTACCGCATTCAATCGATAAATTTGACAGATATATTCTGATAGAATTTTGATGATAGAAATCAAATGATTGGTTATTATAAAAGTATGAAATAAACTAATTATTTAATAAAAGTGCTTGAATAACTTAGTCGATAACGTTTTCCATTAATCAGAAATTGCTGTAAAAGTAACGTAAACTCGCATGATGTACCTAATCGGTGTTGATAAAACAGGTGATGTAACCGACAACGCGAGTAAAAATCGCCTCAAATCCGATAACTTGTAATTTAATTTTAATGTTGGAATAAACTTTGCATCTGAATTAATCAGCTTCCCAGCAGGTTCAGTAAACAAATTAAAAGTTAATAGAAATCACTAAGATATTAACAAACGTTCTCCTTAAAGGCAAATCCTTAGGAAGCTTATTCTGAAGGAAACAAAAGCCGATATGTTAATGACAGTGTACTTGCTTCCTTAGGAGGAGAGCTGTCGTTTGTTTACATAAGGCAGACTTCGAGAAGAAACCAACCAATCACGATTTTCGATTGTGTTTTATTTTCAGGAGTGGATTCCCTACAAAATAAATTGAGTATATTTGCAGGCTTTAATTATGCGTCAAATCAATTTTATATCCTTTTTTTTGTTTCACCATAGAAACTATAAATACCTGCTTTCCAATTATATGATTTTGTAAAGAGGCTTTTATTGCAATTCTGATTTTTACTTTTCTCTTGAAAGATAGTGATCTAACATAAACATTAGTTGGTTTTCAGAATATAATTATTTCTATAAACACTGATGACTTTACTGACTTTTTTTTCTTTTTACCGCTTTATATATATATATATATATATATATATATATATATATATATATATATATATATATATATTAATATACGTATATATATATATGTATCATTAGGAAAATGCTCTGAATGTTCTGAAAGTCATTCAAATAGTTCTTAGCGGAATTGTAAATTATTAAATTATAATTTAATAATTTACAATTTCGAATTTTCTCATGCAGAACGTGACTTAGAATTCAAGTGACTTAGAAATTATATTAGACATATATTATAAGCTTGTCAATTATTAAATTTTTTGTGAATGAATATCGTCACATATTTCAGCAATATATATGAGAATTTAAGATAACAAAATGGGTCTAATGTAGGATATGGTGTTGTACATTGGACCGTTAATGTTACTGTTCAGGTGAAAATAATTTTGAGTTTTCCGTTTTTCTAACTTTGTTAGTTAATTAAACTTCGCTATAGTTGATAAATTTATGCAAAATCTAATTCGAAATAAATCTGCTTCATAAACGTAATTCAAAATTTTATTCAATTTAACAATTGAAACAAATTACAATTTTACTCAAAATATAAAAGTTTTAACGTATTGGAAGTAACAAATTCCAAAGAAAACTGTATTTTTGTTAGCTTGACATACTGCACAAACCTTCGACAAGTCCATAATGCAATATTGAGACTGATCCAATGTTCAACGAGCATATCTTCTCATTTTCCTGTTTTAAATTTATTTCTAAGTTAAAAACAGTATATGCTTGTAGCCCAACATGCTCCAATTATATTTTCAAGCTAATAAATGCACATTTAAATGATATGTTTCATTATTTTCTTTTTACTAAAAATAGTGTAATATATCATATAACAATGTAATATATCAATTATTATTTAAAAAATAAACAAAAATAAATGAAAAAAAATTACAGATACGTTACTTTTACTTTTTAATTTTAAGTTTATTCTTCAAATATACAACATGAATATTGCACGTTTCCTGGTAAAGTCTTCAGGTGATTCTATTGTGATTAGAGCGGAAAGATGCTTCAAAAAATGTCTCGCTATGACGTCACAGTGGGGTGTTCTTAAATATTAGTGTTTTGTTGGAATGCATAGATAAATGACGGAATCTAGAGAAGATCTATTTTGAACATTTTAAACAAAATATATTTTAAAAATAAAAGTGCTGGCGGCGTACTATTTGCTAGAAGATTACTTTTTGTTCTAATTGTTTGTTTGTCATTTGTTAGAAATTTTTAAAATTCATTTCATTAATTACCAGATTAAAATTTTTACTCGTCACTATATTTTATTTTATATTTTATAACCGTCATTGAACAGCTGACTCAATTTCTGGGTTTACGATTACTAATGTTCAACTCCATAGCCTTGTAATTTTGAACCCAATCCAGAAGACAAAGAAAGTCCCGATTCAAGTATTGGGAGAAATTTGAATTCGTGGAGGACTTTCTGATGGAACTAACCCGCATTTGCGTTACATGGAGAGGATGACCACGAGAACCTCCCACTGTTAGCCTGGCGGCAAGAGGACTCTAACCCATGATCGGTCTACCATTGAGAATATTTCCCGTCAGGACTGTGCTCGGTGCGGGATTCGTATCGACCAGCCATCGCCGGGATCGAATCCGGTTCACCTCATTGGAAGGCGAACTCTCTATCCCCTGAGCCATTGTGGCTCCGTCACTATATTTTCACGAAAACAATGAACATATTTTAAAATGTTAACTAACGTATTATAAAGAACTTTTTGCTTCCAAAATAATGAAAAATGTAGATGCGTAAAGTCAGAACACATTTATTGATAAAAGTTTTTATACTACAACTACTATAAAATTTTCTATACTATATACTATAACTACTATACCATGATACTATAACTACTATACCATGATGCTATAACTATTATACTGATATTATAAAAGTACTACAATTTAAGAGAAGACTCAATGATTCAACTCTTATCCGCATATCATTAAAAGTCATTAAAATACAAATAAATATCAGAAAATTAAAACATAAAAATTTTTTCCGTACTTGTAACTTTTTTATACAGCTGCTTTTGAATTTAAAATATCATATATCGATTGCAGGTCTACTATCAACTTCTGTTTGGAAGAGGGTAAATTTTCAGATATTCTGAGTAAATCCTCAATTATCTTGGTTATCAAGATTTTCTGTAGGCTTTCTCTGGTCTATTGTAACAGCTGAAGCCTCTCTCCCAGAAAGATGTATTCATTTATTATGAAATAACACAAAATGTAATAATTACAAACATATTTGAGAATCCTGCTCAACATTCTTCACTGTTAAACTTCCCCAGTATCTGAGTTGAAAGTTAATTTATTCTTGAAATCCCCCCCCCCTCTGCCAATGCAAAACCCACTTGTTCATTGACGTGAAATACGTAGAAGGTTTTTTATTTATCTCATCTTTTCCAATTTCAAAACTTTTTTCTCTGGAAAGCCCACCCAATGAGTTAAAATCATGTTTACATGTTAACACATATGCTGTCATGAATTGTATTCTTTCTGTAATGTTTATCTTTGAGCATTTAATTTATCTCCCTCTTAAGAACTGAAACTATTGCTCTCAATTTTTAAGATTTGTCAATTGAAAATGCACTACTCAAATATGGCAGAATGAAGTATTTAAGGTAAGACAGCCTATACAAGTCTCTTCACAACTGATTATATCTTCTATGGAATCTTTTTTCCCCCACCAAATTGAAAATGCTAGATTTTGTGTGAATTAAGTGCAATAAGATAATTGGTTAGACCTGATCATTGTCTAAACATGAGAAATAGCTTATAACCGATTAAATTTTAAATTGTTAAAGCATCACGTGTTTGATATTTAATCTTTAGAGTTGAGATTTTTTCAGCACAAATCGATAGGTAATTAAAAAGTTCATAGATATTTTTGATTGATATTTATTCGAAGCAAAAAAATTATAACTATTTTTTTCGTTTAAGAAAATTCAAAAGATGCTAAATTCACCGTTTCATTACAATAAATCAAACTATATGCATAATATTTTTTTAATTATCTTTAATAAAAATTAGCTTAATTTTTACCACAAAATAATGGTAATTATTCCTTCGGCTTTTTTAGAATTTACTTAAATAAAGGCATGAGTAATCAAAATATTTCGCCGAGATAATTAAATAAAGTAAAAATAGAAAATGTTATTTTGCAATTAAAATTTTTTTTTTGCTTTACTTTACTTTTATTTCTAGTTTCAACAAAAAATTAATAAATTAAGGTGTTATTATAGTTAATCTACTTTCATAGTCTAAGTATAAGTTTTTTTAAATTTCTTTCTTATTGGAATATTATATCTAAAGCATGGAAACAAAAAGTTTTGTATTTAAATATTTACTTCAAAACATATCTTAATATGTTTTCAAACGTAAGAAAGAGTATAATATTCTTTTGAACTTGCTTGCGTAATTGTATTTTATGTTATTTATTTATTCATAACGTGTACTACAAGATACTTCTATCTTCATTAAGTAGTTTTAATTTCAAATTAATTTTAATTTACTGTTGAGGAAACTATACTGGTACAAGAAATTAAGAAAATTTGTAGACTTGGTCGATTATCTCTAGAACTACTGAACTGATTGTAATGAAATTTGGTATGTACATACATTGATACAATAAAAACAAATTGCCATTCAACAATTGTAATACACACGCATGATCCTGCTTAGCACTCTTTGGACTCTGAAGGTATGAAATGGCTGTTGCAGAAAACATTAAAAAAAAGGATTAATAGGGGGTATGGTCCCCTCTTACAAATATACATGCCTTGCAGCGTGACTTCATACTTGAAATAAGGCACTTTATCATTTCCTGTGGCAATTGGACTGAATTGCCTGTGACAATTTCCTAGCTTCCTACTCCAACGAGTGTTACTCGCAATCATGCGTGCGTAGTACAATTCCTGAATGGCTATTTGTTTTGTTTTGTATCAATCTATGTACACATCAAATTTCATTAAAATCAGTTCTAGAGATAAACGACCAAGTCTGTAAATTCTCTTAATTTCTTACAACTTCTTACAACAGTGTATATAGCCTGTATATACAGGTTTGAGAGTTTGAATATCTTCTGAAAGAGTTTATTTTTTGGTCCTAAAATAAACTCAAGTTAATTTGTTTGCAAATAGATTTTTTCAGATTTATATTTCAAATCAATTTATTTCTTCAGGAAAACTGCATGGATTACTTTGTAAATATGTACTCTTCCAAAGCACCCAAGCAAATAATCTTTAAATAAGTTTTCAAAAATTTCATTTTGAATCTCGAAATTCAAGTGAGTGATTGCGTATAATAAAAAACGGAAGATGATATTTCAAATGAGTGTATCAAAACTGATAAGGAGTATGAAGTTCTGAAATTTAAATAAGTAGAAAGGAATGCTTATGGGGAGGGATTAAGCTTTCATAATTTTTTTAAATATGCACTTTATAGGCAATGAAATAAGGGACATACAAAAAAGTAAATGAATAACTCAAATTTTAAATAAATTTAAAATACATTGATGCTTGAACAAAATTATCCCCGCCCACTTTTCTGCTGCATTCTTCCTTAAAAAGTTATTTCGTATCATTAATTTCTTTATTTTCCTACGCAATTTTTTTGCTATACGTATGTTTTTATTCTGTTAAATAACTATCCATATAAATGAACCTAAGTTATTCTAGTATATATTAATCACATGTACTAAACTATTGTAATATGAATAATCTAAAGAACTAACTACTTAGAACTAATATTCAATTATCTTTATTGAAAATTACATAAATTTTCAAAAAAAGGTACGTCTTGAATTCAGAAACAAATTTTTAAAAGCTTTTTCATTATTTGCCCTTAGTATTTCTTTTTAATTAAATATTGTTTAATTTTAACAGTTATTTATTTATTTCTATTTTATTTCTTATTTACTCACTAAAATGTTGAATTATGATTTTATTGCATTATATCAATTATACTATTGAAACTGAATTGCAATTACTTATTACTGAATTATACTATTGAAACTGAATGGCTTACGGAAATATACAAACAATTTACAAATTTGCATCACATTTTTGTTAAATCACAATATCACGTTTTTGTTTTAAAATAATATTTCTCATAATGGCAATAATATATTTCTATAAATTTTGCTGCCGTCTAGTGGGGTATTATAGAAATTAAGTACATATCTGGAAACAATAATTAGAATGAATTTGATGCAATAAAAAATAACTCTTTTAGAAAAAGTGTGACAATAACTATATTTCTCTAAATTCTAAACTCTTAGCTTAAATATTTTAAAACTGGAAACAAAAATGAATGTTTTAGTTTTTATCTTGTCAATCATAATGTTTTTACTTTAGCAGAATTTTTCAACATTCTCAAACTTAATTGAATATGGGAATACCTTTTCTACTTTCGGTTAAATTATTAAACTGTTCCTCTAATATCAATTATTCCGTATTATAGCTCTGTATTTAATATAAAATAAGACATTCTTCAACACATAGTTTTAACAATTATAAAACTTCGGCTAATTTATATTCGAGTAAAACAAATATTTTAACCGATATTTTAGAATTTTCTTACATATGAAACAGAAAACTAATGGATTAAACTTATTTGCATTCTATTGTAAAATATTTAAAATTAATTTTAACTATTTTATCTGCAGTTTTAAAACAGTGAAAGAAATTATTTTTTTTAGAAAATTATCTGTCTCAAAGAAAAACTGTAGAATTTGCTTGAGAATATCCATACTATCGATATTACATTCGGTACTGCACATTCATGAAATGAATCCTTGAATCGTTTCCCCACAATACAGATCATCAAAACAAAAAGTTGGACTTTTCCCTCGGAAATCTCATTGACAAAGAAACTAGATAAATATTTTTTACTCCTTGCTGAAAGTGATATTTTCAAAGATCTGTAACTATGCAATTATTTTGTTTTCTTTGCAAATACATACACAATATAAAGCCTTTACTTTTGACGATGTTAGCAATCATTGAGCAGTATTTCGTTAATTTTTAGAATTATTTCGTCACAAAATCACGTTATTTGTGACAAAACGGGGATTCTCAGATATATGAAGAAAATGTTTCGACAACTTGAAGCCTCATCGCAGTGCATTATGGGAAATTGCTAACGAGAATGAAAAAACTAGAATAAAGGCTGGACAATCGAAAATAAGGTGACAAATTGCGCCGACCTGCTGTGTGGGGTCAAGCAGTTGGTTTCGTACCAGGAAAACCCGGGATTCGACATAGTAGAAATTCTTATCTCTGTTCTACCTGTTTTTGTGGTGTTGTGGCACTTATGTTATGATACAGTCATTATTTTGGTAAATATATTATGCACTTCTCCTGTTTTTTTTGGAAAAATAGAATGACGAATTATTTCTTTAATTTCGATAAAATTCGTTTCCTCGAAGAGGTGACTATATTGCGTTAGATTGACGAAATTTTGCTCGGAGCACATACCAAGAAACGATTTCATCAAAAACGAAGAAAGTTTGTGATATTTGAGCATCCATTTTTTACAGTGTACAATGCTCTTTTTCTTATTGAAATCGTTTTTTAACTACAGTTCAAACAAACATTAATGTAACTAGAATTGTGATAGGTCAAAATGAAATAGGGGAAATCCGAGCAGTAAAGAAAATTTGCTGTTGTACATGAATCATTAAATTATTTTACCTCAACGTATGTAATCAGAACTTAAAATTGATATACTTTCGAACATTTCCCATGTAAATTCAATGGCAAAAAAACTTCATGAATATTTTTATTGTTCTTCTTCTTAAAAAAACTCATAATAAAGTACTTTTTTAAAGCAAAAGCAGTATAATTTAAACAAACATTAACATAACAAGTGCGAAATATCAAAATGCAGAAGGGAATTCGAGCTGTAAATGAAATTTAGTACTGCACATACATGAAATGAATCATTAAATTGTTTCACCCCAACGCAAATCAGCAAAAGTAAAAGTTGGACTCCTTAGCAATTTTCAAGAGATCTCTATGCTAGACAAACTTCATGAACTTTTTATTGTTCTTTTTTTAAAGAAAAAAACAATAATATATATTTCTTTTTAAAAAGTTAGAATAATTTCAACAAAAATTAACGTAACACGAAGTGTGAAATATTATATTGGAGAGGGAAATCCAAATTGTAAGTGAAATTTGGTACTACAAATTCATGAAACGAAATATTAAATTATTTCACCACAACGCAGATGATCAAAACTAAAAGTTATGCTTCTTAACATTTCCTATGAAAACTCAGTGACAAAGAAACTTCCTAAATTTTGTTATTGTAATTTTCTTACCGAGAAAACCTATCATATCTAATTTTTCAAAATTAGAACAATTTCTGCAAATATTAACGTAACAAAAATATCGAAATATCAAATTGGAGAGACGAAACCAAGCAGTGAATGAAATTTTGTACTGCATATTCATGAAATGAACAGTTAAATTATTTCACCTCAACGCAGATAATCGAAACTAAATGTTGTACTTTTTAAGATTTCCTATGAAATCTTAACGGCAAAGAAACTTCATGAATATTTTTATTAGTATTTTCTTAATGAAAAAACCTATAATATCTAATTTTTTTTAAAATAAGAATAATTTTAACAAACATAAACATAACAAAAAGTGCAAAATATCGAAATGGAGAAAGAAATCCAATTAGTAAGTAAAATTTGGTGCTGCACATTCATGAAATGAATCCTTAAATTATTTCACCGCATCACCGATGATCAAAACTAAAAGTTGGACTTCCTAACAGTTGCCATGAAAGCAAAGAAGTTTGATATATATTTTTATTTACTCATTCTTGAAAGTGATCTTTTCAAAGATCTGTAACTAGTTGACCATTTGGAGTCCGTTTGGAGTGGCATAAGTAATTACGTAAAGACACATATTTCCCTTTCATCCCATCATAGAGTGAATTCTTGAGAAGTGAAGGGAGAGGAATTCACAACCCTTCTTTTTGGCGACATTCTTTTACAGCTTTCAAAGCAAATGGAAAATATTTGCATTTTTTCTTTAATTTTCATTCTTCATCCCCATGAAAGAATTAGGGACAACACCTGCTTTAAACGAAATAACGTGCCACTTCTCCCACTCTTTCTCACTTTACATACTCCCCCGCTTTCGCTCAAACAGTAGTGGCATCTTTAAAGTACCTTGAATTTTTAAATTAGCTCTGTATTTACGCCATTCCTAATGACGCATAATTTTCGTAAATGGACCTTAGTTGAGTTCAGAGAATTCCTTTGAGATAGGCTATTTCATATCCCGTCACTCATTAAGCTCTTAGAGAATCATAATTAAATATAACCTTTAATTATCCTTACTAATTTGGGACGGAATTTCGTATTCATTTTGTGATTTTCCAATGGGAACACATTTTTTCTTCTTTTGTTTTAATGAGAAATTCAGTTTAGAAAGAGAGTTTTTTTATAGAAGAAAAATATGTAATAAATTATGTTTCCTAATGTGATGATTTCTTACATTAATATTAGTTTAGAAGAAAGCTTAAATCTCTGCCATCAAAAGCAAGGAAATAAAATAAAAGTTTAAATCTCTTGAGTACTTTTGGTATTTTATATGAAAGACATGCACAAGAATAGTTTTTATATTAGTTTATGGATAAAAATAGGAGCATGTGATCATGATACATGAAAAGTGATACATATTTAAATTTGTACATGTTAAAATGTGCTATGTCACAATGTTAATTTGATTAATTAATTACTTGTCACAATATTAATTTGATTATTAATTTGAGACAGTTGTTCACATTAGAAAAATACCGCTGGTTTTTCTGATGGATTTTTTTCTTTTCTATTTTTACCCATTTTATAATTTTATTCTTCTTCTTTTTTTCGAGAAATTTATTTACAAAATTAAGAATAAAGGAGTATTGGGAAATTTGGATTAATTAAAAAATTCAATTCCGAAAGTGAGTTTCTTTATAGAGGAAAATTATGTAATAAATTATGTTTCTTAATGTGATGATTTCTTACATTTATATCTATTAAGAAGAAAGCTTAAATCTTTGTCAGCAAAAAAGAAAGGAAGTAAAATAAAAGTTTAAATCTCTTGAGCATTCTTAGTATTTCAGTCGAAAGACATGCGCAGGAATAGTTTTTCTACCAACTTAAGGATGAGAATTGGGGTATGAAAGAATGAAACATGAAACTGAAATCTGGTACAACTAAATAGTTACATCAAGTAGTTCGGCATGTTACATTTAATAGTAAATTGATCCATTTAAAAAATCCCCTCTAGAATTTCTAATGGAATATATATATTTATTTTTCTATTCCATTTTCATGCTTCATATTTTTTTTATTTTAATGAGAAATACTGTTTTAAAATAAAAGGTCTTAAAAGCAGAAAATATTTCAAAACATAAGTTTCGTAATGTTAATGAATTTTTGTTCTCATATCAGTAAATATGTAAGCTTAAATAACTGCATTCAAAAGCAAGGGAATAAAAAAAAGTTTAAATCTCTCGAGTTTGGTATTTCATACGAAAGACATGCGCAAGAAAGGTTTTTGTATGAGCTTAGGGATAAAAAAGAATGATACATGAAAATTGAATTTGCACTTGTTAAAATTTGTTACGTCACAATATTAAGTTTATCATATTAGAAGAGAAAAATTTTAAAAATATACGTCTTATTTTTCGATTGTATTATTTTTCTTTTCAATGTTTACACATTTTTTTGTATATTACATTACTTTTCTTCTGTAAAGAAATTTAATTCCGAAATTTGGATAATAGGATTGTTAGAAAATTAGGATTTCATTCTGAAATTTACTTCAGAAAGAAGGTATTTTTGTCGGAGAGAAATCAGCAATAAATTATGTTTATAAATGTGATGATTTCTTATATTTACATTTGTTAAGAAGAAAGCTTAAATCTCTGACATAAAAAACAAGGAAATAAATTTAAAGTTTAAATCTCTTGAGTATTTTTGATATATCAATCGAAAGACATTCACAAAAATAGTTTTTGTATTAGTTTATGGATGGGATTAGGAGCACGAAAGAGCGATACATGTAGAATTAAACCTGTAAAATCTTTACATGTTAAAATCTGTTACAAAGGAAAGTTGCTCATGTCAGAAAACTACCTCGGTTTTTTTCTAATGGAATTCTTTCTTTTTCTATTTTTATCATTTTCTTGTGCATTTTATTATATTTCTTTTTTTAAGAAATTTAATTCCAAAATTAGGATTACAGGACCTTATGAAAATTGGAATTTATAAAGAAATTTAATTGCAAATGAGAGTTATTTTAAAGGAGAAAAAATTAAATTAATTATGTTTCATAATGTGATTGATTTTCTGCTCTTACATCAGTAATAATCAGACATAAGTTTAAATATCTGCCATCAAAAACAAGGAAATAAAACTAAAGCTTAAACCTCTTGAGTATTGATGTTTCATATGAAAGACATGAACAAGAATAATTTTTGCATGATCTTAAGAATGAGAATAGGGGAATCAAAAAATTATATACGAAAACTTAAACATGTCAGAAATAAATAGTTACATCAAAGACTTAGATGTTACAATGAAATAAAAATTGATCCTGTTAGAAATACACTTAGATTAATTTTTGTCTGACTTAAATCTTAATCTTTTAATCTTTTTACACTGTTAGAAATTTTAAACATGTTGGTTTATAATGGAAAACTAAATACGATACTATGATTTGATTTGAATATATGTATATATATATATATATATTTATATATATATGGTTTAATTAAAGTCTCTTTATAAGATTTCAACAATTTTGTAAGGCCCAGAGAAAAATATTCTGGTAAAACTACCAAACTGCACGGTGATGCATTTATATTTCTGACGTATAAAATAAATGAGAAGTATATGCAGAAAAAGGCAATTTCTTTTTTAATTTTTTTCATTTTGTTATTTTCTACGTGGTTAAATGTACAACAAAAACAAAACTTGTTTAAGAATTTAAATATTTCTTTATTTTTCTTTTAAACTGGAAATACTATAAAACAAAGTTCAATAATAATGCCGCAAATTACTATTTCGAACCATATTTTGCACTTTTAATAAATTGTTTTTCCCTAGAAACCAAATTTTGTGATTAATTTTCTAAAATAATATATTGATAATATCTCTTTTTTATTGAGCTACTCAATGTCAGGCGAAAAATTTTTTTTCTGGAAATGTTTTTAAAAAAAACGCACATGTGCTGAAAAATCTATTTTCAGCAAAATGCCATTTTTTTTTCTTTTCTTAGCATAGGTAAAAAAAATTCGGATACATAAATAAAAACTTTTACCTTTAATAAAATATTAACTACCTTTACCTCAAATGCGTGCTGCCTCACAACGCAAAAAATAACAATAAATACCTATAGTATTCAAGGAAAATTTATGACATAAAAGAAAAGTTTAATCAATGGCTAAAATGTAGAAAAACAGGAAAAAAAATTCTTACTTATAATGTATTGAGCTCAATTTCTAAGTACAACTAAAAGCGAAGAATTATTATTAAAAAAAGAAGCCCTTATTAAAAATGTGAACTTAACATCAACATCATTAAACAAAGAATGTACGCATCCCCTACATTCCATTATAACCCCATTTTAGCGCGGAACAAATTTTTCCGAGAGTATAAAAAATAAAATAATAAATTACTTTCCTAAATAACTGAAAGTTAAAAACATCAGACCATGTGACAATTGGGAAAAATATACATTTTTGTTGTGAGATTCTTTATTAAACGCATACATATATATATAATCTCTTTCCTCTTTGCTGGGCTGCTTCTTGGCTGCACTTGGCTCTAAGGTTGTTAAAAGCAACCTCGAAATAAAACGGAACAAATCCAATTCAGTAAGTTGGGTTTTTGAGTTAGAAGCTCCTGCAGTTCTCCTTTCTTGCTTGCTTTTTCTCTTCTTGCAATGCAAAGGTAATGAAAAGGCTCAGGAGAAACGCAAAAACTAGAGGGATCTTTCATAAACTGCTTATCCTAGAAGAAATGGATATTTTTTTCTACCTCTTCTTCTTCTTACTGATTAGAAGTCGAGAGAAGAAAAATTCAATTAACCTTACAATGCGCTACATATTTACTGCGGGAAAAAAACTAAAAGAAATGCGTGTTGTAAAATGAAGAAACAAAGAGCACACATAGAAAAATCACTTCATAATACATCTCTGACTGTTGATTCTTTAGCTTTCTGTATTTAGATATTGACTTTCTTAAAACAAATGTTTCAGTTTCCTTTACATGTAAAGGGAAATCGCGGTTTGTTTATCAATTGTATTTCGTTTACTTTTGACGGTTGGTAAGAGCATGCTTTTGTCATTTCGTTGATTCAAGTGTTTGTTTTCTTTAGAATTGCTTTATACGTATTTGCATATTCTTTTAATGAATTTTTAAGATTTTTAAATCAATGTATTTTTTTAATGCTTGGAGGTTTCACGTACACTTTTATTTTTAGCCACACAAAGGAAATAAATGCGTTTTAAAAGCGAAATGGTTTTTATAGTAATTTCCTTACAACTATCGCGTTGTTAAAGTACACAAATGGTTTAACACTGTTCATGGAATATGGCTCAATTTTGTAAGAAATTATTCGTGGTCTTAAAAAGCATTTTTCTTCCATTAAAAAACGATAATGTCTTCAAAGCACACTGAATAAATTTCAAATTAACTTTTGTAGTCTTAATTTTTATATTCTGAGAGTGAACTGTCCTAAACATACTATTAAGCAGTTTCATTACGCGATCCAGGTCGTAAGGCTTTCGCACAAGTGCTATAAGTCTCATTGCTACGACAGCAAGAATTGCGATAGTCGAAGGCCTCGAGTCATGTACGAACAAGGGCAAAACAACTTGCTTCGATTGAGAAAAGAGTTTACAAGTGCGTAAGAGCTCAGCTCTTTTCAAATTTAACATTAGAAACACTAAAAAAAAGAATTGTAACAGGTAGCATTTAACAGATGTATATAAATTATTCTGTGTCTAAAAGTTTATATAATAAATATGAGAAATGCCCCCCCCCCCCGCGTTGAGCATATGTAAGGAATTTATTTTTAAATTTAGTAAATTTATAATTAACATTTTCTTTTATCTCATTAAATCGTAATTCATTTCTGAAACATGATTTTTTATAAGAAAAACATAAAATAAGCAAATTTTTTTAATGTGATGATATTTATATCAATAGAAATGTGATGATATCTATATCAATAGAAATGATAATTTCAAACTCTTCAAAAGAAATATTAATGTTGCAAATAAGTCAAAAAGTGAAAACAGGTTAACTGAAAGCTAAAAATTGTAAATTTATGACACAAATAAGACGTTTATGCAAAAACACCACTCGTTAATAATTTCTATGAAGATCAACTCTATATTATTCATTGGAATTAATAGTTTGATTCCTTTCATATAGTCTTACTAAATTCAGTTGTTCAAGTATTTTTATAAAGGAAAAGTTTATGGTAAATAATGTTTTATGATACAATGATAAAAAATAAAAATAAAATTTATTATCTTGAATACTTTTACTGGAGCAAACAGTTCATAAAACGCTTCCTAAATAAATTTCTCAAAATGTAAAGTTGCAAATATTAGAGCAAGCTGAGCAGAATGATATATATATATATATATATATATATATATATATATATATATATATATATATATATATATATATATATATATATATATATATATATATATATATATATATATATATATATATAGCCATTTACAATAAAACAATATAAATTTGCGTAGAAATTTTTTTTAAGAAAGTTAAGATTTTAAATTAACTGATTTAAATTGAATTACTATAGCGTAAACGTCTTAACCTACGATTCAATCATGTAAAACTTTAACTGAAATAATTTATTTATTTCCTCTCAATACTATATAATGAATTCCACGCACTATGAACTTTGATCCGGAATTTAAAAACATGGTTAAAATAGTTTTCTCTGTAATTGGTCAAAAAGTAGAGTTATTTACGTTATTTTAGCATTTTGCGTTGTTTCTTTTTACTCACATTAATAAAACAATTTATTCAGTGCATCCAAAAATTTAGTTGTGCAATATTTTCTTTTTCTTAATTTTAAACATGCTTTTTTTAAATAAATTTTAAGTAATTTTAATTACATAATTTAATTAAGTAATTTTTTTAATTAATTCTAAAACGCAAGTAAAATTTAAAAGATATAAAATTATAAAAAATCATTGTTATGAAAAAATGTTTTTTAAACTCTTGGATCTCTCTCCAATTTAAAGTCACAGATTACTGCACTGTACACAAATACCGAATCAAATTATGGAATAAAATACCATCACTTTAGAAGCATCATGCAGAAATTGCATTTGACCGTGAAAAATATACAG
The DNA here is from genome assembly GCF_982258835.1 of Parasteatoda tepidariorum. Classification (NCBI taxonomy): domain Eukaryota; kingdom Metazoa; phylum Arthropoda; class Arachnida; order Araneae; family Theridiidae; genus Parasteatoda; species Parasteatoda tepidariorum. The sequence goes on along the minus strand of NC_141765.1, from coordinate 30,560,742 downwards.
TAATTTTTAACGTAATATTTATTTAATTCGAGGCATTCAGTGATTTTACTTACTTAATACTGTAAAAATTACAGTATATCATATTTTGCTTTGTTCTGACCCTGAGTTCCAGTACTTTTTACCACAATTTGATCTCAGTTTCAGTATGAACAATGTCTTAGTTTCATAAAAATCATTTTATTAAAGTAATTGTGAGGAAATTTGCGAATACCAAGCGATATATATATATATATATATATACATAAAATGCTGGTCAAATTACCTTAATGCGTAATTAATACATTTCTGGTAAAAAAAAAAATATTTTCAATATCTTTTTACCTGAGATTTGCGATTAAGATTTTCCTTCTCAAAAGGTAAGAAGCTTAATGCGTGATAAAAAAATTTTTCCTTGTATTTTTTTGAATTTACAAAGTCATGCCATATTTATGAAATAACTTTTAATTCTTTTTCTCGAAGTCTCTTATATGGTAAAAAGAAATCTGATAATTACAGTAATGTATGGTAAGGAAGTTTCTGACAAAAAAGATGTAATTTTTATTATTAAAACCAAAATATAAGGTATTTAAACCATTCATTTGGTAGATTTCTTTATTCATATGGTAATGGTTCATCGGAAATTCAGGCGTTAAAAATGTTAAAAATTATAAATTGAAATTTATTTTTTCCAAAATCACTAACAAAGCGCTTTGATAAAAATTTTCCGAGTGTTTCGGTGGTTCTATAGAACAAGAAACACGGTTAATTTTACAATATTCTTATAGTTTATATTTTTTCCTCTGTATAAGTATCAGTTAATAAAACTAATCTACCTAATACAAAACTCCTCTATGTAATGATCTGGCTGAAATAATAAAGTTTTTCTTAACATGTTTAAACACAAGATTTCGCTAATTTATTCATTTATTTATTGCAACATTTTACACTAAGGTCATCGAACATACTTATTACATTAAAGAGTCCCTTTTCTTAAATCAAACTCCAAATAAAAAAGAGGCTAATAAAAGGTTTCAAATAAGGAATTTCAAATATAAATGAAGTTAGTATAATTTACTTGTAATTATTATTTAAAAAGCAACTTTTCAATGTAAGAATCAAATCATACGACGGACGTTTTTTTGATAAACCTTGATTCAAAAATTTACAACTTTTAAAAAATATTAACTTCATTGCTGATATTTTTTTCATATGCTGAAGTAAAAGCGAGCTTTGAACAATTTTAAGTTTAAAATAAAATAAAAAGATTCTAATTTAATATCATCTTAATAAATATTAAAACTATGTACAGTTTCATGAGCATCATACTCTTTCATTGATTGAATAAATATATCTCAGAGATCTAAATTATAAAGTCTTATATCTTTATGAATTTTAATTGGGTATAAAAATATTTTAAGGTGAAAGTAGTACCAATTATCCAAATTGTTTGCGTCAAAATAAATTTAAAAAATCGATATATTGTCACCTATTTGGGTCTATACACCCCTTTCCGACATAGTTGATTGCTTAGCTGACCAGTAAATGCAACTAGTGGAAAATAAACAGCATTTTTGAGTTTCGTTTACCATTGAGCTAAATAAGGGGGAGTATTAGGATTTTCAACTTGATGTAAAGCAAATTAAATTAATTTCTTATGGGTAATGCACTTCGGAAAATTAGTGTCAATATTTATCTTTAGTTCCGGTATTCTGTGTTGAAAAAAGGATTATAAGCATTAGTATATGGTTGCTTATCATCATTTCAACGTAGAGTTTTTCGTATCCCTCGTTAAAGAGTAAGTTCAGAAATCGTGTTTTCATTTCACATGTGCTGCCCTCTTCCTGACTAATAACAAATTTTTATCTTGTTTTCAAATGAATGATCCTAATTTTTGAAGTATCCAGTAACGGTATTTTTTTTATATATATTTACACATACCTATACCTATATGTGTATACAAAAATTTAAATTTTCCTAACTTACATGAATATAATGACATTTTCTAATTACTAATATCATAAATGGTTCTTCTCTTTTGAATGGAAGTAATATTTAGTTCAGTTTAAAAACTGAAAATGTGAGCATAATTTATTCGGAAAAAAGCGGACTGAACTATAATTATATTTAAAAATAATATTTGTTAATAATATTTATATAAATTGTTTATTCTTGAAATAATCAATTAACACATTGATATATCTGACTTTTTTTTCCTCATAAAATGGAACAAAGAATACAGAATCACTGCTGAAAAAGTCATAAAATTATACCAATAGCATAGAATATTTTCTATATGAACCTAAAGTATGCTCACTAATAACAAAAAAAATATTGCTTCTAACAACCCCGAAATAATTGATTAAATTTGAACAGCTGGTATTAATAATTACTTCATAAAATACAGATATATATAAATGATGGTTATTAAAATAACAATAAGTATTAGGGTGGACAAAATATTTTTACCAATAACATGAAATAATTTCAATTCTTCATTTTAAGTCTTTAAGTATTATTGCTACGTTTTCGCATTCATAATTCCAATTACTAAGCTAAGAAAGCTTTATTTTTTAAAACATAAAAAGTTTATATTTAAATTCATATTGATGATTACACTTGGATATATCGTGACTCTACCCTATTAAATAAATTAATTATTTTTAATCATAGTTAATTAGTCTTAAAGAAGTAAAAATTTTAATAAATAATGTGTATTTTTAGAAATATATTCATATTTTAAGAGATTTTTTGTGACTTAATACCGTTTTACAATTTTCCTTTTTAGAATATATATATTTTATTTATTTGCTTTTATCAGACAATTAACAACTTCAGTGCTCTTTATATATAAAAGTCTGCAAAATTTCTATAAGCAAGTCATCATTTTGTATAAAGAAGAAAATCAATCTGAAACATTTACTGTCACAAATTATTATAATTGTGCAATATTTTTTTCTGCGTACAGGCTCTTTCAGAAAGTATAGTTTGTAATTCAATAAAAAAAGTTTTCATAATTCAACTTATGCACTAAATGTAAGATATATTCCTTTTTGAACATGTATAAGAAATTTTGAAATCAGACTAACGTAATCGTAATAATCTCTCAATTCTTACAATTTCAATTCATAAAAAAAAAATTTCTAATTGATAACATACTTTTTCATTTATATGTAAATAAATAATAGTTCATTATATCACATTTTAATAATATTTATTGAAATTTATATTTAGTATTAATTATAAAATTTCCGCAGTCGAAATAATTTAAAATAAGAACTTGTGTAGAATTAAGAAAAAAACAATAAGAAAGACAAAGAAAAATATTTTTGCAATAAATTATATTTTATTTTTTCCAAGACTAAATTCAAAGCTTACATTTGTGTGCTGTTATTCTTTTTCTAAGAATAGAGCTCTTCCTATTAATATTTTTCAAAAAACAAAAAAAATAAAAAATAGACAAAATTTCTTTTATTTTTTATTTTAAGCTTCACAACAAAGTTCAATAAAATTTCCTCGAATTTAAGCAACTAGAAATACGAACGTCATTAAAAAAAATTTGGTTTCAACGAAGTTGAAAAAATCTGTTTATTCCCTAATACTTGATACTTTTTTTGCAATCCCATGACAGAAGAATATTAGACGAAATCAATAGTTACATTGCATGACCTTATATTTTTTTCTTAGGCTTCTCCTCCTACTCAGTATAAATTCTTTGTTTCCTCCTTTCATTCTTTTCTCTCCCTGATTTACTCAGAAAAACCTTTAAATTTTCATGTTAATCGAAAGACGTTGCTCTGAGGAAAGAAAATCAACAATTTTAACTTCTATGAAAGTTACAGGGATACATTTTGCTTCCGGTAATTCCTTTACTCGATTATATCATGTTTCTCTGTTCCCGTTACTCTATAGTAATGGAAAAAGAATTTCATTCGAATGGGGCTAAAACACTAAGTAAAGGATTAGTTTCTGTGTAAAAGTATATACGAAAGAATTATCATTGTTAAACAAGTAATTTGAGCATGAATTCTAGTGTTAAGAATTAATTAATGTGTGAGTATAATAAAATGTTAAAATACATTTTTTGGTTGGGATGGAAAAATTATTTTATACAAATCTGACTAAAAGAACAAATATTATAGGATTAATTTTCTGTAAAGAAAGAATCTCGGAGGACTAATTTTTGTTGCATAAGTAACTGTAGTGTGACGATGCAATTATAATGTGTAAACATGATAAAATACAAAAATAAATTTTGCCCGCTGAAATACTTTTATCAAATGAAGACAGTCACATTAGTATACATTTTTACACATAATTTGATTCATCATAATATTAAAATGGAAATAATACATAATACGGAATCAGTTGTTGTGTTTAGGAGTAAATATAGAGAGTAGGAGTAATAAAAAGTAAAATTAGGGCTGAATTTTTTTTTCTTGCACTTAAAAAAATTCCGGTATAATTTACCGGCACTTTGGATACATCATCTGCAAAATTATCTTTTTCAAATTTTATATCATAATATATGTGTACATAAAAATATTTAGATCAGCTGATTAAAAGTGAGGGGTTTAAAAATGAGCAAAAGTATCGGAGTTTATTTTTGAAAGTTGAACTTTTATTTTGATTTTGTGTTTGTAGAAAGTTTGTTTTGAATTTTATATGACAAAGTGTAAACCTTGAGCAAAAACGGTTGAATAATTCCCGAGTTACAAAGTTACAAAAAATATGTTTTTTATAGCATTATTCATAATAAATATTCAATCTGTTTTGTCCAAACTAAATATTTTGTCATTGCAAATTAAATAGTTTAAAAATAAGTGAAAAAACACATTGCATACCTTACAGTTCAAACTTTCTTCAACCCTTATTAAATAAAATACTTAAAGAAAATTAATAATTATTAAACTCTTTTTTGCATGAGATTTTAATTAGTCGTTAGCAGTAATTAAATAGCATTTCTGAATGCCATTCAGATTGGCACTTAAAGCCATTAAGATCGGCACTTCATTTGTGAATATCCAATCATTTGAACAAAAGTTGTTTAGGAGTAAGATATTTCTTTTTGCTTATTTTTATTTTTTTCAGAATTTTATTTTAGCGCACTGTGCTAAGAGAGTATTGCCAAGGTGAAAGTACGTCTTAGCTAAGAACACCACTGATAGATGGCAACACCACTCATTAAAGACCTCTTCCTCAATTTCGACACATAAATCTAAAGGGAAAGGAAATTTTCTCCACAAATCCCTATACCCATGATACTACTCAGCGACTGACCGCATGATTCCACTGACTTTTTCGAGCACGTATATTGCATGTACTCGGTGGAACTTACCGAAGTGGAGGTTTTTATTTGCGAAATAAATTATATGGTTTAGATATAGATTATTAGATAGAGCTTTATATACCAAATAATGATATGGTTTTTCTTATGCCTAATTCAGTCGCAAAACTGCAATGATTTGTACACGTAATTTATTTATCTATTTTTTTATTTCAAATTTTTTGTTTATTTCACCATGACATTTTTTTTTTGGTTTGCTTGGCTACTGTGAACTGCATTGTCTAGAGTGTGGCAGTAAATTTTATTTTTAAACTTAAAAAAAGAAATATTATTTTATAATATAGATATTTTTACTATTTCTGTGTCTTGCATAAAATAAGAATGCGAAATGTCAGTATTTGTAATAACTTCGGAAGACTACTGCGCAGCATACGCAATCAGTGCTAAAACGAATCACCTTATTTGCTGAAGTTATATTAATAATAATTGTGTACTCATTACAATAATAATTTTTGATGTAATAATAATCTAATTTTTTATACATTTTAAAATGCTTTCCGAAAATCATACTTCCTTTCTTAAGAAAGGATACTCTAGTGTTACTCTTTTTGATAGTAGTATTTAAACACTTAAAGTAGGTGAAATTGAGATTCAACTTAAATATTTAAAAATAGAATAATAACTATTATTTCATTTCAATTAACAATACTCATTGAAACTAATATCCTAAAGCTCAATTACGAATAGTAACCGTTGCCTACCAGAGTCATAAGAAGTGGTAATCACTTTTGCAATTTTGGTAGTTACTTATATATAAGTGTACACGTGGTCTTAGTATTGTTGGTTTAATGCATTCTTTTGAGAAAAAATTGAATAGAGACGATCAAAAAATAATTAATCAAATCTGATATTCAAAATTTTCATGTCGTAATCTAATCATACAAAAATACTGCATGGAAATCAGTAGCAAAAATTGCTGAAAAGACAATCGACAGAACCGCATGATTTTAGGAGGAAATTGAGCATGATTGTCAAAATATGACTATTCAGATGAACTATTTCGAATTTGCGTGTTGTAATAATAAAGTATAAAGCATATCGAAATTTTAAAAACCACCTTGAAATCCGTTATAATTACTCTTCAAAATCAATCGACAATACTACAATTGCAATCGTCACAGAACAAGTTCGTCAAAAAAATAATTACTCAAAGTTACTTTTCGATATTCTCGTATCCTATTTCTGTAATTAAAATATCGGGACTTTAAAAACTGGATAAAAATCTGCATCAACAATCCATGAGAAAGAAAGGCTTGTCGTGATTTGAGTATACCAAGATTGATTACTCAAATGCGGGAATGAAAGATTTGCTTGTCGTAATATCGAAATAAAAAATATCAGGGTTTAAATTTCAAAAATTGAAATTTGTAGAAAAAGCTGTCAAAAAAATTATCGATATAGAACGTGAGTTTGCCATGAAATCGATGCAAATCAAGTTTTTTTTTTATTTTCTTACATAAGGAGTGTAAGAAGGTCATAACTTCTGGTAAGTAGAATTTTATAATTTGGTAATCATCTTCTATATAATGGTCATCCACTGGTGACGCGTGACCACCAATCAATTCCTCTACAATATGCTCATTTATGAATGCTGATGTCGCTTTTACCCTAGCATTTACCTTACTGACAAATCTGGTAAAGAATGTGCTCAAAAGAAATATGAGCTATGGAGCTTATGAGCTAATGAGAGGTACAATTTATGCAGCTTACATCGTGTCCTAAACAAAGAGCTTTTTCAAGCCTCAAATAATAATTAGCTTCCAAAGAAGCAAACAGAGCAAAACAAATGTTTAAAAATTATCAGATATATTTAATGGCCAATAAGAAAAACTCTAGTTCTGCTATATCCTTACACAGACTGTTCAAAAATTGCAATGAAAACTGGCAAAACTGATTAACTTAACTAAAAATGAACGCAGATATATGGAGTCTGAATCTTCCTTATGGCTGTCAAGTGAAAAAAGAATTCTTCCTAATTTACCCAATAGGGCGTTTTCAACTATGTACTTCTTTTAAAATTTGTGGTTGTACGATTTGGGGAAGGTACCTGCTTCCTATTGCCTGTTTTTTTATTCAGGAAAATTATTAAAAAACGGTGTATGTACAATATATGCATTTGATTTTGATTTTTGGAATTGTTTTTAGCTTGAAATTTAAAATTCATATGTACCCCAAATATCCTTGTAACTCTGACTCCTTAATGTACACAATATTAAAAAAAAAAACTTTACAAAAGAACATAATCTATGTTTATTACCAAATAGCATAAGTAGCTGAGCTAAAAATATGAAATACATATCACAAATACATATATTTAGATAGTGCTGACATCTAGTTTAAAATAACTGCATATCTCTAGTTACATTAAAAATAGTCTGGTGCAGCCATTTAATACGTAAAATGAGATATATATTTTTAAAAAAATTTGGGCTCAAGAGATAGATAGAATATTTAAACCTTTTTGATGCATTACTTTTGAACGCTCAAGCTCGGAAATATCACGGGCATGAGAAATATTACACGAAAGCTCACCAAGTAATTTTTACGGGAGTGAGTGGGAAAGGGCTAAAGAATATATTACGAATAATACACAGCATTTTTATGACTTTTTTAGAAAGATGACTTAAAGGTAAATATGATTGATTTTTTTTAAACATTTGTGAAACGATTTCATAATGAAGAGGATTCAATAAATTCCAATTTCTCTTTTGTACAAAACCAAATTGTAATCGTGCATTTAAAGTTTAAAACATAGTAAAGGTGCAATACAATTGTATACTTCAACTATATACTGTAATAAGTACTGTATGTACCATATAGTGTAAGATAAATATAAATGAAAACTGTGAGTACATTTTAATGCAGTTCTTTTTCTTCAACTCTTTTGTTGGTAGATTTATATTGAAACGGGATTCAATAAATTCTAATATCAGTTTTAAATATAATCTAGTTAGAAACGTGTATTAAAAATGTTACAAATAGTAGCGATAAAAATACAATTTTATATTTTAACTTCATTACAGTAAAGCTAAGCAAAATTCTAAAAAAAATGAAGTTTTGTTTTGTTTGAAAGCGAATTTTTCTTTGAAATAAAGATAAGCTTTTAAAAGGAAGGTACAAAAATGTTAAAAATAATAAATAAATTATAGATACGTGGAACATCTAAGGTTATTATATTAAGCTTAATGTATTAAGCTTATTATATTAAAACAAAAAAAATGTTTTTATAATAGATGCTGAATTGATAGCAAATATTATTAAATCAAATCAAACATGTTGGTAATTTGCAATTTTTTCACATTGGAGATTAATACTACCAGTCACTCAATTTTTTTTATTGAGAAAAGGTACAAATAAAACAAATAGAGTATTACAAATAGTTTTATAAATGTGCCAGCTTATTTTTTAGCCGAGCATATATCTCAAAATTAAAATGTCTCATTTTCCGAATTCCATAGATAAAATCAAATTTTAAGTAACATGTTAGTGATAGTCGTAGAGATTCATGTAATTCATCATTCTTATTGCAATTACAGTATAATAATAATTAAACAAAACATGAGTTTTCTGTTAATATTATATTTTGAGTAAAAAACGTTATAGCTGGATAATGGTATAAAAGTTTCTTTCATCCTTTCAAAAGACGAGTTTATGCTTTTATCGCATAATTTACTAATTTTTTTCAGCATCCGTAAATAATTATAACAAATATATCCTAAAATGAAAGATTTTGGAAGATAAAGAGCAAGTTATTTCATAAATTTCTCAAGTATTTAAGAAATTTCTAGAATAAATAAGATTTTGTTAAGAAATATAGACTAAGTTACAAACTATACGTCGTTATAAACACAATCATTTCTCTGTAATGGCTCCATCTAACTAATTTGTCAGAAACTAAATACACATCGGACATTTTCAATTTGCATAATGTACTCTGCATTATCAATTTTCGTGAGCATAAATTTTAATTGATAAAAAAGCATAATTTATTTACTTTCATTCTATACTGAAATATTAATGAAATCCATGCAGTTAATTCTGGAAACTTAAAAAGATAACTTTCACTAATTGTATAGTTTGTTAATTTTAATTAAATTTCTAAGAAAAGACATATAGTCATTGTCATGCTAAAATATGCATAACATATTCCTATCATTTAAAAAAAAGCCTTTTTCATTAAATAAAAATCGTAAATATAAATCTGTGATCTTTTTATACCACAACATTTTTAGAGATTCCCTCTACTTCTGCCTAGCACATTAACATAGAATTCAAAAACCGGTATATGCTAATGTTTTGATTTCATTAAAATTCGTTATGATTTCTTCCTCTTTCTTTTTCGCCAACACATTAAAAAAAAGAGCCTTGGCATTAAATTTAATCAATAATAGCCAATACATGGATTCTTTATCTCTTCTTGGCGAAAACTATTTCAACTTAAGCATTACGCTTGCATTTTTTATTTCTTGATGGGCGTAGGTGCCCTGTGGGGCTTGGTTCTGCAGCTGCACCATCCGTGCCATTTTCTAAATTTATTAATTGATGAATGTTTGAGTATTTTTTTTTACTTTGGAGATTCATTTGAGTACACATAAATTTCAAAATAAAAAACATTTTTATTTATTATAATCTGTTTCTTTATTAAGCAATTTATGATTTTTGTTAAACAATTGCTTGCCAAGATCAGACTGGAATAATATATGGAGGACTACACCAATCAACGTCCTTTTCAACGAATGGTAAATTCTTCGAACTTCTTCAACTGATGATAAAAACATCTAACCTCTTCAACTAATGGAATCGAAACTAACTTGAGCTCATTAACATCTTCAACTTATGGTATACGCTAATCAAACATCTTTAACAAAATATAAATTTCATCTAGCAATCAAAAATATTTTTCTTGATAGTCATTTATGTCTACTCATTACATTTTTCCTAATAAATAGCAGATATATTTTCTATTAAAGTTTTAAAAACAATTATGAATACAGGCATTTTCGAGCTACCTAATGCTTCTGGATTAATGATGGCCAAAAATATTCAATAGCTGCGCAAATTTGACATTTTAAGTTATTGCATTATGCAGGAGAAGATGTCTATCCCTTTATTGTATTACAAAAAAATTGTCCAAACTGCGAAACGGAATACTATACAATATATGTCTTATATCGCTATCGCACTAATGTAATTTTATATCTCTTAAATATACTAGATGGCAGCACTAATTACTTTTATCCTAGCATTTCCTATGAGGAGCATTTAAAGTGATACTCGACTACTGACAGTTATCTTTACAAATGAGTATATTAAGAAAAAAATACATTTTTAAATGTACTGTCAAATGCTATTTAAAGTTATCTTACATTCGCAATCTTTGCATATTCTTTTTTTTAATCTATTTATAATAAAAACACAAAAAGAAAAGTCGTTGGTGTTTATTTTGATGTCATCATAACAGATGGCGCTTCACTTTTTCTAAATTTCCAGAGTCAGAATCTAGAAGCATAAAAAAAAAATCCGTTATATTTTTGATAAATAGAATATCTTTAGGCTCTGCATTTATTTTGAATATTTATTTTTATTCATCTACAATTATTGTAAAAAGAGTCCATACTTCTACTTAGAAATATTGTCAGGTATCAAAAAATACAATGACAGATTTTGTATAATTTTTCAGAATTGGTTCCGAAACAGGAATAATTGTTTTTAAAACTTTAAAGTTTTAAGAACATATTGTACCAACCAATATGGTCAATTTTAATTTAATTAGAGTGGCGCATTATATTTTTTAAATAACTGAATTAATTATTAAATTAACAAATTTTATCTTTCAACATTTCGTTATCATTCAAGTCGATGTAAATACAAATAAAATAACAAGTTAAAATGCAATTAAAATTTTTTATATATTATTAACATTATAGTATTTCTTCCTTTTACTTTATAACTTAAATAATATGATTTCCTACCAGTATCTGATATCAAATCTTTCTTTACTATCATCAATTATTTATATATTTGTGAACAGAACAAAGCGAAAGGCTAAATCGGAAGGTTTTTTTTTTAATATAAGACTTGTTGTTTTTAGTTTAAGTTTAGAAAAGAACTATACATTTTTGAATGTTCACATTATCACATTTAAAACACATCAGCTTTGTCAATGCATATATATATATATATATATATATATATATATATATATATATATATATATATATATATATATATATATATATATATATATATATATATATATATATATATATATATATATATATATATATATATATATATATATATATATATATATATATATATATATATATATATATATATATATGAATGTTGAATTTAAAACGTGGAGAAACTATAAAATGTGTTCAAGGAAAAAAAAAGGTGCTTTGTTTTTCCGCAGGAATAGTTTTATGAAGGAGAAAAACTTTTACAGGATGTAAAAGAAAGTAGCCTTCATTAGTCTATGCTTAATGGTAATAATTCAGACTTGAATACAATATTATACGAATGTTTTTATTAATTGTTAATTAATTGTAAAATAACTGCTTTTCATTTTTTTTATATATTTATGTATAAATTTCTAAGGAATTCCTTAGATGTTAAAAAATCAAACATTATTGCTGACATGAGCGCAAAAACTCTTAAAAAAATTTAAAAATTATCTCTCCAGAAATGTAGCATTGAAGTATTGGAATTATATAAGAGAAACTTAAAAATTAATGCATTAGGTGTTAAAAATTTAAATTCTATTTCTGAAAAAATGCTGGTTAAAAATACCTGCAGAGAATTTTAACCTGTATGTATTAGAATTATACGTAAAGAAATTCAAAACGAAATGCGTTAAATTTTGAATTAAACAATATTGCTACTAAACAGTGAGTAAAAATTAATCTCAAATAAGCCTCAACGTTAAAAATAAGATTCAATGTTTCACCAAACAATTTGTTCCAATTAAACTGAAATCTATAAAATAAGAAACTTGTTGCAAAGTTTTACCAAGGTCCTGGTATTGTAAAAATTGTACAAAATTTTAGGTGAAGGATTGAACCAAGGTTAATGTTTTGTTCAGACCAATTTTATGGTGAAAGATTGAACCAGCTATAATGTAATCCAGTTTGAAATAAATATTAGTTTAAAAGGAAACCCTGGATTTTGTTTAACGTTTAACTACAATAGTACCTTCAGAGGCACCACAGCAACAGCAGAATTCCGTACCTAACTTCTTATACCTGTTAAAAGCTAAATTGGTATTCATTTAGTTAAAGTTTATAAAAAGTATTTATTTTACACCTAATCCTGTATTTTAACGTTGAAAAACTTTTTCAAGTGTTAAATTTTAGGAATTTATCGATCATAGTTTAATTATATTAATAAAAACATTTTTCATTAAATTAAGTGAAGCACATTGTGTATAAAAAGTTGATATCAAATTTTGCTAACTTTCTACTTGATAAGCTCAGGAATTTTTAAATCGGAAGTTGCTTTTGTATACTGAAAAATTAAAAAGAGGAAGGGGTGATATGCGTACAATTTTATAATTATTTTTCTGTTTGCCCAATTGAAATAGTTGTTACTTTTGAAGATTCATATTAGCTATTGATTTTGAAATAATCATGAGCATCACCCTTCCCCTTTCTTCGCTATTAATAAATAATCAATTCTATTTTAATACTCATCACGTGATACATATGCCCATCTCAATTATTCATTTCATTGTAGATTTAACTAAAAAATTGTAAAGAACTAAGTAGGAAGAAAATAAAAGAAAACAGAAGTAAGGTTATATTTTTTTCAACATTGTACTTTTAATTCTAAGTAAATGGTCGAAGAAGAAAATATTGTTGTTAAATCTGATACTTTTAGAAGAATTTTAACATGTAAATAGCAGAAATTCATCCCTTCCCCTGCAGCTCTGCAATTTTTCATTTGGAACCAAGCATCATCAAAAGTAAATTCAATTAAAATATACTACAGCTAAATATTTGAAGTATAAATTCTTCTCGCTCTTTAATATGAAACGAAATTTAGTATGAAGACAAATTTTACAAAAACATAAAACACATTCAGAAAAAGAAAAAGAAACAGATGTTTTTAACTAATGGCAGCATTTTATTAGATGAAACTCTTACAATATGCACAGTAACAAATCATTAAAAGTAAAATCAAAAGCCCAGTTACAAACAGTATATCAGTATGATATTATAATATAAACATAAGTAACAAAATTTGTTTTCTGAATGAATAATAGTTCAAGTTAGCTGTTAATTTTGTTACATAATATACGAGGGTTATTTTTTATGTAAGGGCCGTTTTGTTGTGTACAGAAATATATGAAGTGTGCGTAGCAACGAGTACTAATGTCGTGTCCCGGCAGCGTATTGACAAAACATACCGTAGATTGTAAACGGGTTGGTGAAACTTTCAATTGGCGTCAAACGAACGTTCTCGCAAATCGCCAAACAGCTGTGTGCTTATGTTTTTGTTTCATTTTTTGGTATCACGTATCTATCATTCACCAAGTTGCATATGGGTGTGACATTTCAGAGTTTCAAATAAGCTGATCTTCGTTAGATTCTTCTGCATTAAATGAAATATAAAGCGTATTTTGTTGTTATAGCTCCGACATAATCGTTTGTATCTGTTGACATAATTGTGTTTATTAGCGTTTTTTAGAAGGTCGTAATAAACCTAAGATAAAAAAATTATATATTATTACCTCCATAATTCTGTATTTTCATAACTTTCATTAAATGTATTTCGAGTAGTGAACTTCTTTACCTACTCATCCACTAATTAAATTTAATAATTTCACAATAACCTCTAATCCTTAATAATGAAATGATTATTACAATAAAGTTTGTTTACTTAAAAGATTAAAAAAAAATATTGTTCAGCAGAGACTTTGTTACTAATTCTATATTCATTAATTAAACATAATGGTTCTGCTCGATAACCATTTACAATTTTTTTTAAATTTTAATTAATTTTCAGTTATTATGGAATTCCTTAAATATTTTTCGACGTATTTTGCGATTGCTTTATAATGAAAGAACAACATTTTAAGTTTTAAACTTTTTGTGGAAAAGAAAAAAAAATAGAAATTTTTTTCTTGTCATCGGTTTTAGCGATTAGAGAGTGTTTTATCGTATAAATATTCAGTCAGTACTGTTCCATTTTAAATAAAAATGCATTTTGCTCCGGAAAAAAATTACTTGAATTTGTCAATGCAAATTCCCTAATTATTGCAGCAAGAACTTTTAAATTTCTAATCAAACTTTCCTTTATTATAATTTTGTGCAAATAATTATTATTAATAATATAAATGACTATTAAAAGGAAATAGTTGAGAATATCCAATTTTAATAAATTAACTGTTTACACAATCAGATTAATAACTTTTTTCATAATTTACAAATAGAGAAAAAGTCTTTTACAGTTTGAAAGTGAAGAGAAAAATAAAGTTGGGATTAAATTTATAAAGTAAGCATAACTCGAAGGAGGTTGAAGTGAGGGCATTAAAATCAAAATTTCAAAAGAAAAGAAATCACGTTTTTGTATACAGTGAGCAGTAAACGAAAAATCTAAAACTAACTTTTGATCTAATGATCAGATGTTTACGTTCTAGGACTCAAACTTTAGATTTAGAACTTCCTTAATTCCCTACTACTATTGTAAGATATTTACTTTTCACCTAACTTGTAAAATTATAAAGTTTAGAATTCCTTACAAAATCACTCAGGTGAAGAGATTGTGTTTTATTTAAATATTATTTAGAAAGAATTTTTCTAAAAGTATTTCATTTAAAGTTTTTATCAAACTTTTGTTTTTTATTTATCTATAGTTATTGAAAGTTAAGTTGATGATTTTTAAGTTGAAATGAATGCCGCCCTGCTTTTCATATTTCAAATATTATTTCTAAAGAAATGTATAACTTAACATTAAACACCCAGGACTTACAATTGTAAATCAAACAATCACTACATTTATTTATTAAAAAACACTCTTATGACCTGATAATAAATTGATCTAAGTGAGTTTTATAACATATAATTTATTTAAACTCAGCACATACATCTAACCTCTGTTGTCGCCAATGTCTCAATTTTAAAATATAGTTTTTCTTTTATAAATTTTCTGATATTTTCATATGAAGGATAGTAGTATTAAGTTCGAGAATTAAAAATTTGTGCCTCAAAGAGTTGTTAAAAATTATAATTATTATTAATATTTGACAACAGGAAATTTTTAATAGAAGGTTGACATTTTTTTTAATTATGTTATTTTTTTAATTTAAATTATATTTAAATTAAAAAAATGTTACTTTTGTTATTTTTAAATTATATTTTTAATTACCAAACTCATATAACAGTATTTAGGAATCTATACATATATGTTACGTATGATAGTTGCAGAATAAGCTGTACGCAATATATGTAAATAAAATATATTTTGAAAATTTTGCATTTTCTATTAATTGCATTTATTATTCTTATATTGAAAGAGTATCAAGTTATCTATGACCTCCATAATGAATGAAGTATTTACCGACTTTTATATATATTAAGGAATTGAATCAATTTTTCACAAAGTTTAAGATCTCATCGCATTGCAAAAAAAAGTTATTTAATAAAATTATGCAAACAAAGTAATTTAATATATTTTTTTTTATAATGAATACTTCTAGTAATGAAACAAACGCTTTCAAACTTTATTTTAAAAATATTGATTATTTCGTTTACAAGAAATTATTACTTTAATGCGTGATAACATTTTTGAATACTCTTTTTTTTTCCTAGTAAATAATATGTCTCTGTTAATTTCTAAAAAATATAATCTTTATAAAAAAGCTTACTTTTTTAAATCTTTTTCTTAAAATCTTTATAAAAAGCTTCTTTTATAGAGAATATTGATTTAATAGAGAATATCACTAAAATAAAACAGGTTATGTTTTCTTACAATAAAAGCTAAATAGAATTAATTCTTCAAATTAGCGTTTCAATAAAACATAGTATTAAAATGTTACGTTATTTTTTGTGATAAGTTCATTAATAAATTATTTTTATTTCTTCGCAAACACAATTCTTGCGAATTGCCAAAACAATTCTTCTAAAAAAAATTAAAAAATTGAATCTGTTATATCAAAAAACTGGATCGTTTTATTAAATATAAATTAGAGCGTTTAATAAAATATGAATACAATGTATTTGTAAAGTGATCCTGACAGTAAAAAGGTCATTATCTTTTTTAATTCTCTAAGAATTAATGAGTTATTTTTATTCATCATGGCTAGTCGAGGAGGAGAAAAAGAATATCGAATTACACTGCTTAGGTTAATGTAATTTTGTTCTCCCACCACATTTACGTGTAATCCGTCGCCAATTCCACCTGCAATCGCCACGTTTACAATCTACGGTATGTTTTGTCAATACGCGTCCCGGCATTCCTTGCTAACAACTGTGCTTAACGGAAGCTGTTTAGGTAAACTGTTCAAATTTAACGAATCAGCCGCTACGCATGAGATGCGATCAATGATGTATTTTCAGTCAGCAAAAAACCTGTCTACTGCATGCATTCATTGGTAGATTTGTAAAGTAGCTAAGTAGTTGCCATTTGTGAAGTTAATTCCTTGCCATGCAGATAGGGAAATTTGCTACTCTATGACAATGACTCACTCCGCAGCTCAGATCCCATCTCTATTGGACTCTTTTGGTTGGAAAGTTTTAGACCACCCCTCTTAACAGCCCAGACCTTGCGCTGAGTGATTTTCCTCTTTTCCGATATCTCAAACATCATTTTGGCGGTAATCACTACGACGATGACGAGTACGCGAAAACAGCAGTGACCTCTTGATTAACGGATCAGACGGCAAGTTCGTATGAAGAGGATATTCTAAATCTAGTTCTAAGGTATGATATATGTTTAAGAAAATTTAGCAGCTATACTGAAAAAAAAAGAAACGTATGCAAAATATGAAAATAAATTGCTTACTGAATAAGCAACCCTCGTACTATTAGAAGTATTCTTATAAATTTTCTTTTAATCTTAAGCAGTGTCCCTGACATGTGAGCAAAAATCAAAATCTTTCATAGATTTGGGAAAAAATATTATTTTCTATCAAATATTTCAGTAACGCATGTTATCTTTATTTTGCAAATATTTTTTTTCTTTAAAAAATTCTATAAAATAGTAGATATTGTTTTAAAAATAGTAAATATAGCCTGTCACATAAATTCAGAAACTATTAAAGAAAACATTTTTAAAATATTGTCTACTACTTAAACTTATTATTTAAAATTTAAAATGATATTTTAAAATTATTCTGCATTTACATTTATTTCCTAAATCTCACCTGATGCCTTTAATTTTCATCCTGTTCAAATTACTGTTTATTGCTAATTCTCTTATTTTTCTATTTTTAAGATTATGGCATGAATTGAAGAATTCATTAAAAATGAAGTAGTTCAAGAAATAAGTTAGATAAATAACAATTAAATAATTAATTTTTAACTAAAAAGACAAAGAAACATCCTAGAGTTGATATTTCTAAAGTTTTAAATCGATTTTTAAGAAGACTGTTGAAGCATTTACAGAAATGTGATAAAACGTAAACAATTAAGGAGTTAGAAGACCACGAAAACCTTTAATTTGTGATAAATGATAAAAAATAGCATGTGAAAAATAACAGATCACCCCAAGTTGAGGAATCTCCTAAAAAACAATCCACAGAAAAATCAAGATATTAAAAAGTATAAAAAAGAAAACTATTAGATTAAAACTATTAAGCAATTAGATCCATATTCATTTCTATTTTCACACATAAAAGATTAAAAAAATAAAAATTTATATTCACTTCAATTTTTCCTTAAAGTTTGTACCCGTTCCACTTATGATGTACTTTCACGCTAAATTTTTAAAATGATGTATTGAAGAAATTTTGAAGAATTCACTGCTGCAGGTACACGTGTGATAGTAAATGCGTAATAAAAGGATATCAAAAGGCTGACAGAATCATCAAAAGTATCAGGTTCACCAAGTTCAACTCCTTCAGAACTAATTATAAAATTTCCTTTTAATACGTTTGGATCGATGTATTTCTTCGGATAAGAAGAATCTAAATCCATAATTTTGTCATCTTCAACCTAAATTTAGTTAATAAAGCAAAAATCATATTAAATAATGTTATATATATAAGGTACCTACCGAAGTTTGGAATCCCCCTTCTTAACTTCGGAAGGGCTACAGCTATAATTTTAGATTTCAACATTTCCTGTTAAATAAAAGAAAACATATAAAGATACATTTATAGTTGCATATTGTTCGATAACAATAGTTTATTTATTGGGATGCCTAGTTTTATGACTTATATATAATCGCAATTATTTTATGCATTATCACTAGGAAAAAAAACCCATAAAATCTTATTAATAAAAAAATTAATTTTCGGGCATATAATAATGGAAATATTGCACTTGTTCATATATATTTAAAGTTAAGGTCTTATAATTAAAACATTTTAATATTTTAAATAATGAAATTAAAAGACACATTATGAAATTTGAACAATTTTTAAGCATTAATAACTTTTATTTTTAAAGTTCAGGATTTTATTTTCTTTGACTTTGAACATTTTTTCTTTTTCTTTCCTGCTTAAAGTTACGAGACTTTATTTATTTCAATGGCGAAATTCTGTTAAAAGTTCTTAAACGCCTAAACGGGAAACATAAAGCATAATGCTTCGTTATTCACTGCAGGAAAAATTCCTCTAGCGCATTTTATAATTCATTTGATGTTACCTTTTTATATTCTGAAGTAAAGCATCTAAAATTACTTCTTCTCATTTTATGCTTTATAATAACTCTTGTCTGTCGCTATCACGCAAGCTGATGTTTGACTACTACTGTAAAATTTTTACTATCTGATAAGAAGAAAATTACATCAAAATAAAAAAAATATGAAAAACAATGAAAGCATATAAATAAGTTTAAAAAAAGATTGATAGTTACATACGAAACAAATTACTTTTAAAGCGAATAGTTGATGCTGCACCTCTGTGACGTCAATGACTAAAATCAAAGGCTCGGAGCGGCACGAGTCTCTTCAAAGAAGTGAGCTAGCCCTTCTCTTCACTCTTTAGCCCTGGGACTATGCATTATTAGATGTAACCACTTACAGCGTTAGCTGGCTGAAAAGAACGGTTTTCACTTTTCTATCTTGAAAATGGAGCAAGTTAGGGAAAAAAGGGAATTACAAAGTTGTAGGGCACAACGTCAAGTTCAAGAAAGGATCCACATTGTTGTTCACGGAGATAGTTTTGAACATCAATATTAAAGTTATTTTGAAAGAATTGCTCCTTTTTTCTTTCTAAAATCATTTCATGACGTCATAGTACAAAAATTTGTGAAACATGCAAAACCGCATTTTATGCTTTCAGTTTTTCACATTGATGTTCAGAGGGTTTTCTTTTTTTATTCTGTACTAAATCAGTGATGTTCTACAACTTTGTAATCCACTTTTATCCTCTGTCTCGTCCCTTTTTCGTGATATAAACAATAATTCTGAAGTTTTCCACCATGTAGCACTTAAGTGATACCACCTTCTACGCACACAACCACTTTACTATATTTATAGGTGTCATTTTTTATAGCTATATCTGTAACCATACTGTAGTTAAAAAGGTGGCTCCAAGCTTCAGTGGGCACCCTAAATGCATATAAGGTAAGAAGTGAAGCTGAGTGGTACTTCGATTTTGAGATACCCTGTCTTATCGAAAAGGTACTTATACAGTGAGTAAGTAAAGGCAAAAGTTGACTAACACGTCCTTAAACTCGGTTTTAGCTGGCAGGAGCGATTTGATTGAAAGTGCAGGATAAAGTTAACTTTTTCAATTATTATTTTTTTTTCACTTTCAGTTGTCTTTAATTCAAATTAATTGTAATATTAATAATTTGTAATCAAATATTTTAATAACAATATTGTCTGTTGTCATTTCAATACTGTTAATACTTTTGCAAGTGATTGAAAATTATTTTCATTGTCAGAATACTTTATTTTATTTTGAGTACTTACATTTTCTGCAGACATAAAAGCGTCGTTTAGGTTTTGGCAATAATGGCCGTCTTTTTGATGTTAGCTCCAAAATTTGAAATCACCCCAAACTCGTACCGTCAACTAAGATTCTACCGACAATAACTCCATATTATAAGATATAATAGTGCATACTAAATAAATTAGAAATAATAAATTATAATAAATAATAAATTAGTGAATAATAAATTAAATATAATAATGAATAATAAATAATTAAATTTATAGTGAAATGAAATTAGATATTTAAATTTGTTGAAAATTTAAGCATAAAATAAAAGCATTCTAATGCTTGCTGATGTTAATTATTACACATTAAAATATAAGAAAGAAAGCATATCTTTTTCACAATAAATACTGATTTATCTTTAATATGTGTTCTGAAGTGACAGTTAAAATAAAAATTACTAAAATATTCATAAAAAGGCAGCATATATATGTTATTTTAAAAGTTTTTGTGATGACATAGCTACAAAAACAGTGTAGTTGAAGAAATTATTGTTGTTTCCTTTCAAGATAAAATGAATCAATAGCAATCAGTTAATAATATATTAAATGTGTTAAAAATCTGACTTTTTTAAAGTTTATGTAAGTAAAAATCTTAAGATTGGGAAATGAAACCAAGCCAAATTCATTACCGACCCAAAGATTTCGTTACTAGATATATTTATTTAGAAACATTAAGAGTGGTGAAGACCAATTTACTGAAATATATCTTATTTTCTTATTTTTGCTACCAATTATTAAATTTTGAGACTCCTATGATTTTTGAAATGTCAATGCGTGTAAGTGAAAATGACTATCTCTCCGCGGTTTTATTAGGCCATCTCTTCGAATGGATATGATGGGATGGTGACCGAATTTGCATCATCACCCTTTTTTTTAACTCAGGGACAGAGATTGGACTATATATATTCCTTAAAGGTCCTGCTAGTAATAAAAAAACATAACTTACGCACTGAAAAAGAACATAATACTAAGCTCCGAAAAATATTTCCCCCCTAGATAAAATGAACATTAGAACTTCACATATTTTTTATTATCATGAAAATAAATGCTTTGTTTAAATTGATAAAAAATTTTAAACTGCTTCTTGCGAAACAACATCTACTGCAATATATTGAAAATTATCGGCGATATTTGAACTTGCCATCTTTTTCCTATGGTCATCTAACCTACACTTACCATTATATTAGATAGAGATAAAATTGATATGCTTATGGAAATACAATCATTCCTACATTTATATTATCAAATTTGAAAGTATTTATTTAAACAAAAACCATGAGCGAATTATAATTATAATTAGCGCTCCGGGTATTTAAGCTATCTTTTAATTTATACATTAAAACCTTTAAAATCTCTGCATGGTTTTAACAGATATTTTTATAAATACTTTGATTGTTTTATAATCTTTTGATTTCATGTTTTGCTTTAAATACGATGAACATGCATGTCAATACTTAGTAGCATTTAAAAGAGCTAAAATGACTCTTAATGAATATTTAAACATGAGTAATAAATTCTAATTTTTGCTTCAATTTTTTTTATTCTGCTACTAGGGACACATTTATCTAAAATTCTAGTTCAATTCTAGAATTCCCGACCTTCAATTGTGATCAGGAAAACTGATTCGAGAGTGGCAAATGTACTATTGTTGAAAAGGATTAACTCGGATTAAGAAATTGAGCGCCGAACTAGAATAACGTATATTAGTGATTTAAATGATACCGTTAATGCTACTGGTTTAGATAATATAATTCAGTCCAATTCGTGGTATATAATGCATTTCTTTGAGTAAGTAAGGAAGCAATTTTCATCATTACTAAAAAAGTGAATACGAAAGTAATATTCTTAGTGGAAATTTAAGTGTGTCCAATGAATTTAGGAATAAATAACACAAAAAAATCTAATGTTTTTTTTTAATCTGAACTAATTAATAACAAAGGATAACTAAGATTTTACTAATTAATTAAAAACTTAATAATTGAATACTTAAATTGTTTTAAATTAATTGCTTAAATTAATTAATTGAAAACTTAAATTGTTTTCAATTTTATCTGGGAAGTGGTTTACCCGGACTTGGTTAAATCTATTCTAAATATCTTTATACCTAATCAACAGTTTTGATATAATATTTCACAAATAGTTATAAAAAATTAAAGCGTGATTGCCTGAAAACAACTGTACGTGTAGTATTTAACAGAAATTTGTTCATAACTTTCAGCTTAATTTCTTTTTAGATAATTTTTGTTTTTACTCTCTTACTCTCTGATAGATCAATTTTTGCATGTTAAAGTATAGCAACGTAGTTTGATATCTATCACTTGTAACTATCTGTAGAGGCCAAATTAAAATAAATTACTATGCAAATTAATCATAATAAAATGATGCTAAGTGGATATGATACGGAAGCACACAAATCTTAGCACCGCATTTGGTAGTATGTTAATATCTAATGTACGTTAAAATTTCCACGGCTGAAGTCATTTTAATGACAAATTATAAATCAATTTTTCACAGAAATTTCTACTCTTCCATAACACTTTTCTTCTTCTTTTTTCTTAAAAATGAAAAAGTTTTTTTTTTGAAATTTAACTAAAAAGACACTGCTAGAAATTTCTAGGTAAAAATGATTAAGTAGCATTCATTTACTTGTAATTTCATTCATTTAATTCATTTATTTATTATTTTACCATATTCAACCAAAATCAGCAAATAATCATAAATAAGAAGGTATCAAGACTGTTAACAGTGAGAAAAACCGTTTATTAACTGCTTAAATCAAATACCAGAATTTTATCGCACTAACTAGACTCACTTTATGAAGTCATTTTGTTTCGTGTAGCTGGGTTCATTCTGTATCTGAGAAGGCTAATCGATCAATCGCGTGATTCAATTCCCAGTGCTGATTTTACGATATTTCTTTTATTTGTTCAATGCATGGAAAGTTTCTAGTGTCCTGCATTCTTAAATTGGTGACCCTAGACTATTAGAATACGAGACTGTCACTCACGCTTAAATTGCAGCTTCTACAGAGTTACAATGCCTGGTTAAGTTTTATTTTTATGGTTAGAAACTATGCTAGATATAAATGGTTAAGAAACCGTATAGTTTTGTTATCACAATTTTTGAACAGCACCAGTTATGAACGGTTTTGATACCGTAAAAGTAAATAAATGCTCTTATCAAAAAACTATTTGGTTAAAAAAATGGTATGACTTCCGCCGGTCATTTTACCATGATTTCAGAATGAAAAATCTGACTATCTTTAGCTGTATAAATATTTAACGGCTAGCTGTAAAAAAAATTATGTTTGAAAGTTATAAAAAAAAATAATAGTTAAATAGAAGCAATTTCAAATGTAACATAGAGTTAAAATACAGATACTATTAGTATAGAAAAAAAGCGATTTCCTTCTTTAAAAATAAATTCTTTTAGAAATCAAATCATTTTAAGAAAATTCATTTTTTGAAAATATTTTGCTTTCAAAATCAAACTGCGTAAAATTTTAATAAGGGACTTTTGAATCAGACTATTAAGGTTGCATAAAATTTACTCGACAGTATTATTCAAACAGTACTAATATTATAGTTAAAAATTGAACTATTGTTTTGCCATAATAACAAAATGTTAAAAGTAATAATTTATATAATATCCCGAAAAGATATCTCACTTAACAAAAGTTGAAAATAAATTTTCAGGTTTTATTTGTTTAACTTTCCCCAATACTCTTAACAGTATTACAAACTTTTGATTAAAAGTACCTTGGAAGTAGCTTTCACTTTTTATAAAACATTTGAATAAGTTCTAACATCTAAGCCATGCATTTATTTTGATGTATTAAGAGCTACATTTTGAATTATATTTTGTAAACCATATAGATATTTTGAGCCATAATCCAGGAAATTCTTTTCCAAAGCCTTAATTTGCTGCAAATTAAACCATATTTCTACTCAATTTGAACAATAGTATCGTTAAATCCAGTTTAAGATATAGAGTAATATATTTCAATTAGCACTATAATTTTGCCAGAAACTTGAACTAGTATATTATGGTTCAGCGTGTTTAAAATGTTTTAACTCTGAAACATTGTTTAATAAAAAATATAATACGTTTTAATAGTTTTGAGTCATATTGTTCACTTCAACAATAATTAAATCACATCAACGTAAATATAAGCATAATTAACCAGCTTATAACTTAACCGATATTGAAAGTAACCAGCTGACTCACTAACCAAAATACAAATTAACCAGTACAATTTAATAAGTACAAATCAGCAGAGCACAAATTAACGTTCAAATGAAAATAATTGTGGTTCAATTTGCACGGTAATCTAACTCAAATTGACAACAAATTGCAACAAATTTGCGTGATAACTCAACCTCGAACAGATATTTTTCAGTTCGATGGAATGATAAAAAATCTTGATTCAAAATTGCACTGCTCAAAATAAGGATATCGAAGTTGTAGGTTGATATTCCACTTGCAGAATTGTTTAAATGATTGATACAATATCGACAGGCGTAGCAGGCTATATGCGATAAAAATGACATTTGTTTGGCAAAAAACAAAATTCCTCTTTGGGTACAAAATGAAAAAAAAAAGAAAACATTTTTGCCAATGAGGTAATTAATGAGGGGCTGGGATATTCTATCCTAATCCCCCAGAACAACTTTTTCCAGTTTTTGGAGAGTTTGAGTGGGTGGTAGGAGTCCAGCAATTCGTCTGCTTGAAATGTCCAAAACATGCTCGATTGGGTTCATGTCAGAAGAACACGCTGGCCAATCCATTTGTATGATTCCTTCCTCCAAAAGTAAGTCATTCACCGAGTAACACAATGTGGCCGCCAATTATCGTCCATTTAACATGAAGTCCCTCCAATTGCTGCAGCCTAAATGACTACAATAGGTCTCAGGATCTCCTCCCTGTATTTGCGACTGGTCAGAGCTCCATTTCGAAAGATATGGTCATCGTTCAACCTATCAATAGAGATGCTAGGATAGACCATCAATCCCCAACAGCCAAATTTCGTGCACGGACGCAGGATTGTTTCTAATGCCCCTGTCCTTCCAGATGAAAATAGGCCCATTCTTAGGATGAACAGAAAAACGAGACTTGTCAGAGAAAAGAATATTGCGCCATTTATTTCTTCTCCAGTTCACATGCTCTGTTGCCCGCTTCCCTCGGGAGCAACTTTCTATTAACGTGACACACACCATTAGTTGGTGAGCTTACAGATCTACAGCGTGAAGGTGATTTCGGACAGTTTATGTCGAAACTTGGTGCCAGTAGTTAAGCTAGCCTGTGTCGTCGACGAAGAGTGGCATTCATATTTTGGTGTCTCTGAGTCCTTAGCTTTAAATAACAGTCTTCAGTGGAAGTTGTTGCATGTCCACGCCCTTGCCCTGATCTTTGGTCTGTATTTCCAGTTTTCAAAAAATGGTTCCCGGAAATCACATTTTGCAAAGCTCCAATGGTTTCTGCTACTTCGGCATGTATTTGGTGACAAGGGACTTTCAAATAAGCAAAAATTTGCCAAAAAATCGATATTCTACATTTTATATTTTAGAAATCTTGGCATTTAACGGAACATTTTTAAAAAAAAATTCTGGAATCAGAGCAAAATTAACGAAGTTATGGCCATTTCAGTTTTGACCACACCCCTTTGTTTACCTTTTTTTGCCTGCGGGTAACTGCTAAAATTAGTTTCGTTTAAAATTAGTTTTAAATTGCTTGAATATTTTGTTAATTTTTTTAAAGAAATTTAAAGTATGTAATTATTAAACTAGTTCGTTAGACAATATTTATAGATATTTATATTAAAAACAAGAAATATTTGTTCAGAAGTAAAATTTGCAATGAAAAAGTAGTAAATGTCCTTTTTCTCAAAATGTCTTTTTTGACAAATTTACAAATTTCAAACTGTTCCAGCGTAATGAATTTTCATTCTATTGACCTGAGAATTTAATGCTATATATTCATGAATATTATTAACATTTTGTTGGAAAAGTTTTTTGAATTAAGTGAATGGAATTTTTTTTATACATGATATTTTATAGAGGTATCATGATTTTTTCCTAAAAATGTAGGTTTCTTAATGTTTTTTTAATGTCATTTTTTTCTATAATAAAAAATTAAAAAAGTACTCCCAACAATTTTTTCAATATTACCTAATATGTAATATTTTAAAAGAATTTTGTCATTTTGACAAAATTTCAGACGCGAGGAGTAATATAAAAAAACATAAAAAATTCAAAAATTTAAATTTTTTAATTTCTTAAATTTTGAAATATTTTTTTGAAATTTTGTATAAAAGTTGTTTTTAACAATATAAATGTATTTTGAAAATTTCAAGCAAATCCCTTGATAATTTCGAAATTTTTTTTTTAAAGTCCCTTGTCGCCTTAACCAGCCAAAAATTCTCCAAGCTTCTGATTCGGTAAAATGACTTCGTTGAGACATCGCACTCGTCGGTACAACACGCTTACTGAATGTCATGCTTTTCCGCTTTGTCTTACATTAAGTTGAAGGTTAAGTTGTAAGTTCACTGCCGCTAAGGCGTTGTCTTCGACGTCAAGCAGAAAAATTTGCATACTGTATTTGAAAATAAGAAAAAATTGCATGTGTGACTCTTTTTTCCATTTCATGCAACAACAACAAAAATTGCTCTGTTTTATACAAGACTTACAATATCCTTTAATTGCTTTGAATTGTGCATTTCAAATCATATTTCTTGTAACATTCAGCTATATTCTTCGTAGTATTCAATAACATTCAATGATATTATCATCTAAGGTTACATGAAATGAATTAGCCAGTTTAAAATTTAAGAGGCGCTTTAAATTTAGTTACTTGTTTGCAATAGGCATTGAGAAAAAAGCAACGTATCTAAACCGCGCCATCTAAGTTTAAGTAAGTTACTGTAGAAAAAAATAAACGAACATTCATTAAAACATTTTTAAAGTCTATACTTAGGTATATACGTATTTAAAAAGAACGATTATTTTCGTTTCTTGGAAAATACGATTATTTTCGATTATTATACGATTATTTTTGTTCCTTGAAAAAATGCGAAACAAATAATTCAGTCTGTTCCTGAGAGCAGTAGTTATTCTACAGGGCACAGAATAAATAACGGACAAGCCTAAATAACTTTTGATCTAATGATCTGATCTTCACGTTCAATTCGCTTACTTTTCAATTCGATAAAAATGTCTTCGAGATATCGCGAAATACGAAAAAAGTAAAATTAACGTTACGGGATGCAAACTTCAGACCGCACTCCTGACCAATCTATTGGGACCATATTTCCCACATTTCGGCAACCGGCTATATCTTAGGGGTCAGAAATCTGATTCCATTGCAAAAAAGGTATGCTTATTCAGAGAAAGTATGTTTTTGTGTCTGATTTCGTAACTTAAAATATTTTCTGCAGTAATTAATTAGCACATTTGAGATCACCCCTTTGAACCTTTAGAATTGTTTCCTAAAACGGGAAGATTCAATCATTGGATTATTCAGGGAGGTCCGTTTTTTATTTTACTATGCAGTGCACAAAGATAGAATTTCGCGCACTAGGATTCAATCTTAATGGTTTAAAGGGGTGATCTCAAGTATTCTAATTAATTTTCACCTGACGATATTTAAGTTACAAAATCAGACACAAAAAAATTGCACTTTCCCTGAATAAATATATATTTATTTTGACAAATTTGGCGGCAAACAGGGAAATATGGTCCCAATAGTTTCGTCAGGTGAGCTGTGTAAAATTTGTATCCCGTAATTTTAATTTTGCTTTTTGCACATTTCGCTATATTTCGAGAAATTTGAGAGCGAAATGAAAAAATTTTGCATGCAATTATAAAATTTATTAATCCAAAGATAATTCCATGCAAAAAAAAATTTTTTTTTCAATTTTTTTTATTTTTTTATTAAATAATTTTGTTTAATAAAATTTTTGATTTTAAGTGATACAAATTTCACATCTCTTTAAAGAATGAAATTTTTATAGAAAAATATAATAGTTGATTGAAATTGGTCGAATAATTTCTGGGAAAGCGAACTTTAAAGAAATCATAATTTAATTTACTCATTATTAATAAAAATGTGATTAAGTCAAGGTGTTTGCTTCAATGAGAAACCAAAGGAATATCTCTTAAACACTTAAAAAATTTAATTTTCTTAATGCGAAGTGGGATGACAATGGGTTAAAATGTGCAAAAATTTGTCCGTAAGGATTGTTAGCAATAAAAAAAAAGTTGTGTTATAACTCATTGATTGAAGAAAAAAATAAAAAATAAAAATTTAAAAACATAAGATATACGCATTTAAAAAAACAATGGGTAGACTTTTTGATACTTCATAAAAATAAATCTTAGTTATTTGACGTTTAGTGTATGTGACTGCATCACTATTAAAACAGTTTAAAATGCTACGATTTTTTTTTGCGCTTATGCGATATACGAAACTTAAAGAATTAGGTTATTTAACTAGTTTTCATCATAAGATACTAAGCAAAACCACTTAGTCCTTAGTTCAGCCATCATCTTTGCTGAAATGATTATCAGAATCCTTGATGAGTTATGTAAATTATAGAATTACAGCAAAAAAGCATGTTTCATTTTTTTAATGAGTTTGGGTAATTTAAAAAATATAGTTTGGTTTCAAATACCTAAACCTTGGTTTTTTTTACACGACCTATTTCTCCATCTCAGATCCTTGAAACTCAAACATAATACCTGTCAATAAACATTATTTGTGTATCTTACGTGTTAAATATTTAATGCATTTTTCAAATATTACACACACGAACACGCAAGTGCGAGCTCAAACACGCTTGTATATCGATATTTATTAAAGTTTTTCCTCAGTAACCAAAAATTAAACAATTTTTCATCCCTCCATGCCTGGATAAAACAGTTTAAAACCAAATAAATGAATTTAAGAAACAACTTTAGGATCTGATAAAATATATCTTCTTTTATGAATAAATACAGACTTTTAATCATCAGAATTATAATTATTCCCTTTGTACTTTCCATCTTGCTCTTCTTGGGATGAATTAATTCCATTTACTTTACTCCAAAGTCTGTAACAAATTTCTTACAAAGCAATAACTACTTTGCGTATTTTATGTAATATTCTTGCATTTCTGGAAAATTTATATTATTTAGAAGAGCACGTTATTGCGGCACGGGACTCATAGAAATGTTTCGCAACAATTAGCAACTTGGACAACATTTGCGACGAGATTCGTGGCAAATTTCTGAATGAAGTGAACCCAAGCATGTTGGAACTTGGGGTGTTGCTATGACAACTGAGAAGGGCTAAGTTCCTTTGATCTTATTCTGAATTTCTATTGAGAATTGACTTGAAAATCTTAGAAACTTGCTACAAATGGCACTTTTAAAATTTGAATATAAAATACTTTTCTGTCGTATTAAGTTCCCATCAAAGGTAGAATAATTTAAAGAATAGTGTGGCTAAGTGCAAATGCTATGCATTGCAGATATAGTTAAAATGCATAAAGTATAATGGGCAGTTGTGTATAACTATTAATATCTTTGTCTGAAAATTCAAACTGATCTTCTGAATTTAGAGCGGGATTATAAAGTTCTTTTCCTGAAAATTCTTATTCCAAAACAAACTATGTACTTTAAAACAAAACGTAATTAATTTGTATGAAATGCTATAGGTGAATGGAGTTTCAAAGCAACACCTTTCTGATTTTTATAAAAAAAATTGTCAAAATTAAATGAAAACATTAGAAAGCTTAATGAAACTTCATTTAAAATTAGTAAACTTTTTAAAGCTAATGATTTGAAGCAGGTGAAGCAGTTGCAAGAAATCCTGATTAAAACATAAGGATCCAGACAAAAAAAATACTTCCTTGCTGAAAACTTTTCTAGCCGAGCCAGTGTGGTGTGGGTTTATCGCGGCTTGGGCAGCACAGGCGTTATCTGAATCGAAAAAAGGTGACAAAAAGAAAAAAAAGTTACTAATTTATTTTGGTCATAACTTCTTATCGATGCATATATATCTAAGGAATCATGGGGAGAATCTTGTGTTTTTTTCTACTTAAATATCAGGATGTATTTATTTATTTTTATCATCAGGGTGTATAGATTTATTCTTTTTTGTTATGGAGAACTAAGAAAGTATACGGACGTTAACGCTTTCAGAAAATGTAATTGCAAAATCAATTTTTGATATATACACTTTTTTAATTTGCTTAATTATTGCGTTTAAAGAATTACAATATTCAAATAGAATACAAAAGTATTGCATTTTATTTGCTCATATAGACTTTTTAAAGGCATGTATTTCAATTTCTGATGTTTTAGATACTTTTCTAAATTTTAAAATGAGTAGAGTTTTAGCAGAGATGAAAATGCATTGCTTTTTTAATAAAACGCTGATACAATGAAAAAAAAAATAGTTGCGCATATTTGCGACAAAAAATTAATACGCAGTTATTATTAAAAATAGAAAAATGGAATAGAATTACTAAAAATAAACGGTATACAGTAAAAATTTAAACACATATGGAAGGACAGACGAAAGTCTGAAAAAAATAATTCATTTTTTTTGAGGTCAAAACTATTCTTTGATGTACATGGATCAATATAATTACTACATTTCTGGTTGTTTTTTTTCTTTTTTAGTTCGATAGTCGTATCATCGTGAATTAGGGAGAAACGAAATTGTGACAAGCAGTAGATAAAGTTGCGACAATAAGGGAGAAAAACAATTATACAAGCCATAGTAGTATATAAAGTAGTAGATATTGGAAAACTATCTTTCTTTCCTTAATAAAGTATAATGTTTACAAAATGCAATCATCGTGAATAAGTCATGAGAAAAACAATTGTGATCTGTAGTAGATATTGGAAAACAGTTTTTCTTTCCATATCAAAATATAATGCTTACTAAATTCAAATTCGTGAGTCGAAAATATTAAGCTTCCTTTTTCTAAATTACTTAGATAACCTTTCAAAAAATTACTTAGATAACTTTTCAATTTCGTTTCTTTTAGAATCTTCATGGGTTTCAAAAATGTTTTTCACTTTTTTGTGGTACAGAATTGCTAAATATATCTGTTGATGCAATTTTTAAATAATAAAAAAAATTTAAGTTTAATAATGCGCTTGCGGAAAAAAGTTAATTTTTTTTACATAATTTCGTCATGAATCGCATTTGGCATTTTCTAAAAATGTTCAATTTGAATGTCTTGATTATTTAAAGAAGTTTCTTACATTTTCTAAGTAGTTTTTGTATTTTTTTTTAAAAAAAGAGTTCGGAATGATAAGGGTTTTTTTCTGTGACATTTTTATGACATAAAATAAAACTAAATAACAATTTCTCTAACTGTACCATAACCGGATAGCAAGATGCGAAGAAAGCATGTATAAGATAAATTTCAAAATGACATTTCTGGAAAACCCAGTATCATTCAAAAATCTTTTTTAAAACAAAATTACAAAACTACTCAGAAAAGGGCTGGAGACTGTTTAAAATTTCAAAATATTCAAATCGGACTTTTCTATAGATTACTAAATACGATTTACAAAAAGTTTCTGAAAGAAATTAAAATGACTTCTGCGCATTGACAGTGTGAAGGAACTAATTTAAATGCTTATATCTTTCTCAATTTTCAACTAATTGCTTGTTTTTTCAAATTTTAAAATTATTCTCTTATTTTCTTAATTTCATTAAATATATCTGTAGTTTTAGTGAAGAAACATAAAACAAAAACAATAGTTTTTTTTTTGTAACAGGTTCATATTTTTATGTATATTTAAGCTAGAATTAAGAAATTGTTTTACAGTTATTGCATATAATAACAAAAGTAAACTTTAAAATTTACAAGCTTATTGCTTTATTTTCCGGCACAAGGTGTTTAAAAATACTTTTTTTTCGTACGTAATGTACTGCTGTCAAACAACTATAAAAATTAAACTTTATTAATCAGTATGAAAAATTAAATTACTTCAACACCCTTAAATTTATTAAAAAAATAATTTTCTAAGTATATCTTGAGAAATAAAAAAAACATTAAGTGTTTCTTCATTATTGTAAGGTACAGGGAATCGAAAAAAAGACGAACCACCCTGATTAACATTTGATCTAATGATTCACGTTCTACGACTCGATCTTAAAAGTCCAATAGGGTGACAGCTAATATACTAATTAATTAGTTCAGACAGTATTTTAAGTTACGAAGTCAGACACAAAATCGTACTTTCTCAGAATAAGGATTCAGATTTCGAATAATATTTAAATTTATGATAAAAATTGACCTCAAATGTTTATATAATAATGGCATTCGTGTAGAAATACAAAAAAATAAATTTAATTTCAACCTTAATGTAGTCACATGCAAGTAATATTTAGGTTCAACGAAGGATAGGATCAACGTCTAATGGTTATTAAATTTCTGTGCTACAACTTTAATTTTAATATATCTACTGTCTTCACCGTAGGATCACCGTATCTAGGTTCACCGTAGGATAGGATCAACGTCTAATGGTTATTAAATTTCTGTGCTACAACTTTAATTTTAATATATCTACTGTCTTGACTATTTTTCTTCAAATTGAGAAAGATCCCCAGACAGAAAAGAAAATAATGTCAATTGGATATTGAAAAATTTTGTACTTTTCCTACCACGGGATTCACAAGAAATCTGTTTTGTACAACGAAATAAAAATCAAAATTTTCAGTACTTCCATATATGTTCAGGGATTTTATTTGCTTAACTTGGAAAAATCTTCGAATTGTATGAACTAGAAAATTCTTATAATACACAACTAAATTACTATAAAGCAATAATCGGATATTTACGTATAAAGCTTGATGTCTCAAATAAAATATACCTCTAAACAGAACTTAAAAACAGAAGTTTTCTAAATTTATCCCGTATGATATTATAAACAAAAAAAACTAATATTGTCTGTGCAAAGATTAAGACTCATTGATTCTGTTTTAGGAAATCATATAAACATATTCCATTTCAGTAACCAAACTAGAGCTTTAAGAATAAAAAAAATATGCAGTTAAAAACAAACACGTAAGTAATACCTGTTAAGTTTCTCCTTTCTAACAGAAAGTCTCATGCTTTTATACTTTCCCAAATAATAAAATTCTTTTTATGGTAGCGGTAAATCTGAAAATAAAATGGAACCTTACCCTTACAGCAAACTTAATTTGCTTTCTTGGCTACAAGCCCATTTTGTTTTAGGATAACATGTTATGTAAAATAAAATGTCAGATTTATAGTAAATGAAGGTTTTAGTTTTTTCAATGTTACCTCTGTGGTTTTAAAGCAATTCAGGTGTAGTACAATGTTTTCACGTCAAATATAGAATTTGATTTCCTTCAGACTATTGAAAAATAAATTCTAACTAAATTTTGGGATAATTATATATATATATATATATATATATATATATATATATATATATATATATATATATATATATATATATATATATATATATATATATATATATATATATATATATATATATATATATATATATATATATACCAAATTTTATGATGTATTCTAAAGCCATATTCTTCGTTAATTTTTCCAAAATCATTACCAAAGGCCTAAAAAAATATTTCCGAGCTTCATGGTGTTCCCATAGCTTTTGGTTAGCTTTATGGTGTTCCATGTTGCTTTATTTTTGTTCATTTAGCTTTGAATTCAAAAGGTTGTTTCTTTTTACTAAAATCAGTCTGATTCACTTGAAAATCAAGTTTTTTAGGTGTCACATACCATTGAAATTATATGAGAAAAGAGAGCGACGAAAACTTTACAGAATTTAATCTTACAATTAAAAAATGTTAGCTGAAATGTTTACAATCTAACCTTAAAAAGTTGCGATGCATCTGAAAGGTTTTATGCTTGATGTGAAACAGCTCAAATATCTTAAGTATTTCGGAAAAATTGTTAAAAAACAGCTTTGTTAGTTTACCACATTCTAAAAAAACAGTCAAATAATCATAAATAAGATGGTATTCAAACCGTTGACCGTGAGAAAAACCGTTTAATTACTGATTTCACCTAATATGGTTAAAAAACCAGAATTTATCTCACAAACTAGGCTCACCTAATTAGGCCACTTAATTCCCCTGCAGATGAGCACATATTATAGTCGATAGATCTTATATAGCTGACAGAACGGGGGTTCGAGTCCCAGCGTTGACATCAAAATATTTCCTCCATTCTATTCAACGCATGAAGAGTTTCCAGAATTTTGCTCTCCTAACTTTGTGACCCTGGGCTATTAGAATACAGTACTATCATTCACGAACAGATGGCAGCACCATAAAGCTGTAATAAAAAGAACTAAAAACTTTTTAAAAAGTACATTAGAATACCACTCTTTCCAATGTCCTTTTAAATTTCTCTTTTACGGTTTCGAAACCATTTTAGTTTTGAACGGGTAAAAACTGTATAGTTTTCTATACATGGTTTTTCTATCGCACTAGTTGTAAACTCTTTTGAAACGGTGTCGGTAAAAAGCGTTATTTACCGTAAACCTTACGGTTAATTGGATGAACAGACAGCTCCTGGATATTTTACCATGATTTTAGAATAAAAATTCTAACAGTGTAGTAAAATGAGATGTCGTTTTCAAACGGTAATGTGCATCATTCTGCTTACTTTTGTTTACCCTTTTCATTACGTTGGAGTTCCATAAAGAATATTGGTTGCCTCTATTCTTATTACATTTCCAGTTACATTTCCATTATATTTATGCTCGTGATTAATTATCTTTAAGAGAATATCTTATGATATGGATGGTAAATTGTACCTTAGTTAACAATTTAACATTAATATAATGTTTTACTTCGTTTAAAATGTTTTTTCAGTGCTTATAGTTACTATTTAACGATGTTACTATTTAACGAACAAAATATTTTTTATCACTAATTATAATTCAGTTTGTTTGTTACGTGTTTGCAATATTTTAGGTTAGAAATTCTTATGCTTCATTGTATTATTATATTGAGTACTAGTTACGATTTGAAATAATGAAATTAGAAAATTGCTCTGTCTAAAATTGTTATTTTTAATAGTGTAGAGGAAAACTAATAGCTGAAGGGATCTAAATTTTGAGAATAAAGCTTATTAAATTCCGCAGAATTTCATCCATATTCATATACAAAGACTTTCCGCAGCATTAGTAAAAATTACCTTTAAGGGTTATGTTCAAATAAAAAGCTAGGAATGAAAGACAGATTTGTCAAATCATACCTATTTTCTTCAGAAAAATCATTGTTTGGTTTTCATAGTCTAAATTTCTTCCTCAATTAATAAAACCTAAATTAAATAATAGAGCACAAGTTGAAAAAATGCATTGTCTTGTGTTACATAGAAAAAGCGAAATTGATGATGGGTAAAAAAGGGAGAAAATTACAAGAGAAAGAAAGGAGATTCATAAGTTAAAAATATGTCGTTTTTTACACATATAAAGGCACGTGAAAGTTATTTATACAACTGAAAAGGAGATTTCATTCACAACTAACACGAATAAAATTTTGTTTTTAATTTCATACGAAAGCTTATTTTAATCAATGCACCTAATCAAATCTCTACAAAGTACAAAAAAAGCATTTTTAATTAAACTTATCTCTCAATGAAATTTGATTTAACCAATAAATAGAAATTTACAAGAAAATGGAAAATATATTTTCTGTCAACGACGATTAAAAAAATTCAATAACGAAACTCATAATATTATATTGAGTTCAAGAAGAAAAGTAATAAAGTAGACAAACAGAATAATATAAATATTGAGCAAGGGAATATTTCGTAGCATTGGATTGAATAGGATAAGAAATATGAGGTAAATGTATTCGTTTTTCATTTCGATTTTATGAAAGTGGTTTCTGACAAAACCGAGAAAATGTAACTTCTTATTAAATTGCTTTAAAAGTTCAATTAAATGCTTATAAAAAGCTATTTATTTATAAATGTCATATTAAAAAAAGGTTTAAACTATTTTGCACTAATAAAATTTCGTATCATTCGCAAATTATATAAATATTTATTATGTAATTAGCCTTACATTCTGAACCAAAGAATTTCTTCATTTTCATATGAGAAAAGAAAATGAAATTTTACAAAAACAAAATGCAAAAAATTTAACTTTCTTTCCATCTTCTACTTTTATCATCGCTGTAGTCTCCATAACTGAAGCATTTATTCCAAAGTAGATAATTAATAACAGATAATTTTGATAAAAAATCTTATTTTTTTAGATTTACTCTTTGATTTAATCATTTCTTTATTTTCTTTTTTAATGTAAACATTTTTAATGTAACATATTTTTTCTTAAATATTTCTTATTTGCAAAATCCCTTTCAAACCATGCAAATAATAAAAATATTAGAATTTCGACAAAATATTGGTCATAAAAATACTCCTGCTTTTAGATATCACAATTTAAAGCAAAAATGACATTCATGAAATAAAAAAGAATGTTATATAAAAAATACTGGTGGTTATGAAATTCTAACAAGTTTTGTAGAAAAACAAAAGTAAATATTTCATTTTCTGCGTGTGCTTCTCTTACTATATAAATATTCATCAAGGAACAAATAAAATGTTTAATAATGTATAAAATATATGTCCTATAAAATAAGCAAAATAAAGGATGGAACACCATTTTAAGGTAGACATTTTAAAACATTTAATTTTTTTATTTATAATTGCATTTTTTGTGATTTAGTTTTTAAAGATGTAACATTTCATCTAGCTATATAGATCCCTAAAATATGTTTTTACATAAACCAAAGTGAAGTCTCATGCTCACATGGAAAGATATAAACTAAGTTTGGAATTAAAATTAGTTTATAGAATTTGCTGTATTTCTGTCAAAATGTTTTTATGTAGATGTTATTTAGGATGAACCATATGTATTTTTTTTCTAACTCTCTAATTGCAAGCAGAGATATATTTTGCTATATTTGTTAGACTATTGGAACTATAATTGCACTAAACGTTAAAATCAAAAAAACAATTAGAGGGAATATATCAATAATTGATTTTGTAAATTGAAGATATTTCAATTATAAATAACTGTTTATCTTAAATCTAACTAACTGCAAATAAGCGAAAATGGAAAATTATTGCTTGAGAACGAGCATTGTGTTGAAGAATTTACCTTTAACGCAGAAAAAAACATCGATGTTTCACACTGCAATCTATTTCTATAAATTATTCAAATTATAAATAAAACATTTTGAAGATAATTCGACTTAAAACAATACAAAATAAGGAAAAAGTATGAATAATATTTTCAATAAAAATTCTGCACCAATAGGTTTAAACTTTTACTTTTTTTCATATAATTTATTAACCTTGTTTTTTTTTAATAAAATTTAGGTTACGTTTAAAATTTATGATTAATTGATACAGTTTTCTAAACTAGCTGATCTTCTCTGTTGGATGTACTTAAAGAAAATCCTGAAGATAAACAAACCAATGGTCTTGTTCTAAAACTTTCCAGAATTTTCTTTTCTGGGAATTTTAACTATAAATATGCAGTTCAAAGATTTAATAAAATACCTTTCTTAAATAAATTCTTAGGTACATTTACGAATACTTGTTACAAATAAAGGTACTGCAGATAAATACAGCGATAAATATATCATTATAGCTGCTTAACGTTATTTTTCGTTTACATTTTGCAATAAATATCGATGCCTTTATAACTAAATTTCCCATCTTTTACTTGGTGATTTTACGTGGGAAAATAATGAAATTTTTATTCTGAAATATTTTATGTGCACCACAAACATTTAGATATAGCCACAGCGGGGCTATAAAATATATTACTTTTAGTATCATACTTTGGCTTCCATTGATTATTGACATATTTTAGGCTCCTGAAAATGGCAATACATCATTTTCTTCACTAGTTTTTTTTTCTGGAGAAGCAGAATGCGAAATAGATCCTGTTATTTTTTTTCCAATACACGAATCACGAGGTAATATAAAGTATTTTAATAACTATTACATTTTGCATTCCAGCTTAATGCATTGTTATGTATAAGCATAAAAGAAGAAAAATATACCGCCAAATAGAAATCATTGTTTTGGGTGGCGATTATAAATTGCATTAAAACACCACATAGCTGCAACGTTGAAGAGGAAACAAAATAAATTGTTTTAAATATAACAGATTTGAAATATTTATCAATCTAACAAAATCTTATTTACTTTTCATTAAAAGTGTAGTGGTTTCTAAAAATATATAACATTTAATTAGAATTTAAGAGTTTTGAATACTTCTGAAACATAAACAACACCTTATTCAGTTATTAGTAATATAAGTGAGTTGAAAATTTCTTCTGGAAAAAAGCATTTATGCACAATGTCCAAAAAGCAGACGCGCCGACCTTTTGATCTAACTATCGGATCTTCATGTACATGAAGATGTACAAAACTCAATCTTTGTACTCTTCATGCACAAAAACTCAAATATGCTAATTAATTAGAACAGACGATATTTAAGTTACGAAATCAAGAACTAAAAGTACTTTCTCTAAAGAAACATACCATTTTTGACGGATTTGAGAAGAAATATGCATCATTTTAAGGAATATTACTTTAAGTGTCAAAATACAAAATTAGAAAAGAATCGCTCTAATAGTTCGTGAAGAATTAAATTTCACATTTTAGACTCCTTTGAAATTCGATATCTCAGAAACTATTCAACCGCTTTCGTTTTAAAGATGCAAAATTAGTTTTTTTTATAAAAATGATGCAATTTTTTTATTATTAAATAAAATGCTTAAAAAACAATAATTATTAAATATTATAGTTACCGTAAAATTATCTTCGAATAAACTAATTTTATAATTGTGGACGAAAAAATTTTATTCACTTAAAAAATTCCCGATACATGGTGAAAAACGAAAAAGTGAAATTAAAATTTGGGATCCTAACTTTTAATCGCTCTTCCGACCAAAATATTGGCTCTATATTTTCCAGATTGCGGCTGCCCCTTATATTTCGAAAATCCGAAATCCAAATTAACCGATTAAATGGTATGTTTATCCAGAGGAATACATTTTTGTGTCTGATTTTGTGTCTGCTCAAATTAATTAGCATATTTATTGTCATCCCCATGAATCATAAGGTCTTAGAACGTGAAAATGTTAATAATTAGGTCACATTAATTTAGGTTGCTTTTTATCGCACTGTGCATATAAGAATTTGCAAAGATTCCAAACATTTAATTGAATCAATTAGCTGTATTTTTTTTAATAAAAAAGGAGATTATTTTCCTTAAGATATGCTAATTTGTCTGTCATAAATAAAGGAAATATAATAAAGCATGCTTTTACTTTATAAATTATGAAACGGATAACTATAGGAACGGCAATAGTAAAATATTTTTTCTTCGAGATGTTTTTCGTGCTGAACCTTATTTCATTTACTTCTAATGGTTTTATATATTTCGAGAGCTCTTTCATTTTTTATTCCTTCTTACTTTATGCATGTCTTATGTTCTGAAGAATTAAATCGCAAATCATCTTGCGTGACATGAGAAATATGGCTGCTCTTTGAAACAATAGTAAAAGTCGATTAAAGGATCTGACAAGAAATTGATGACACACCCATACTCAGAGAAAGCGCCATTCCCTTGATGTTGTCATTACTTTTGACTGGAACGCCTACAACCATGAAGACTTCTAATGCTCGATTTTAATCTATTTTTACGATCTCAATTTATTTTACATCTTAAAATGTTCTATAAACTGTAAAATTAAAAGTCCCTTACAGAAAAATTGAATTACTTTTGTAATTGTTGCAAGGATTTACGCTTGGTTTTTATCATATGTTTACTTTATGATTTAAATTATAAAACTTAAAGATTTGTTAAATCTTTTCCATAACTGAATGATGGCAGAATTTTAAAATCATGATATGTGGTCTGAAAAAACTGATATTTTCGAATTTAAATTTTTTTTTCTACTTTTCGCAATATTCAATATTTTTCAAAATGAAATTCATCTACACTCAAAATAATGCAGTAATAGATAATGTTGTTACCTATTATGCACACAGTAGTATCATTTCTGTTGCTTAAGGTTGCCGATAATAGTCCTGAACATATCATACTCGAAATTCATCAATAACTCTAACAAAATTATTAAAAACCTTAATTACTGTGAGAAGTTTGATAGTAAAAGGCAAGTTACAGAGAATAAGATAATTTTCAAAGCGTATCATGTGTGAAAAATTAGCTTCAGTTATCTGAAATTCATTAAAACAATAAATTATAAAAGCACTTTAAGTCTTAAACCTAATATAAAAATAAGAATATGCGTTCCAAATAACAACACCATGCTTACTTGGAAAGTCTTTCGTTAACTTCACCCAATATCTGGTGTAGCATCTACACTGGAATTCAATATTTTTGGAAAATAAAGACTGCGATTTTAGTTTTCTTTTATTTTGACAACCAAATGGTTTTATTTGGGTACCCAGCTTACCCGACCAGATTTTCATTTCCCTGTTGTTATCCGAGCCCTGCAGAAAAAAAACTAACCAGTACCCGAGGTACTTGGTACTTGAGTATCGAACATAGTACCAAACTACTTAGTACTACAGGTATAGGATAATTTTATCGGGTACCTAGTGCCAGACAACACTCATTAAAGTTCGATACAACCATATTCAGGTTTAAAGTTAAGTAAAAACTTAAAAGGCCAGGTCATGTAAGAGCTTAAAATTAACCATGAATGTAGCTTAGTAGGGTAAACCAACCAGTGAAGGAACACCACCTAGTGAAGGAACATTTCATATATATTGATTAAAAATAAGAATTTGAAAGTTTTTCTTCAGATTGATTGGTAACAATAGCTTACTGCCAAACAATAGGAAGTCATCTAGCAATGTTTTGGATTACCTGGTCAAATAGAATTCTCTGGAAAAATTTTTGAATTTGTTATTATCTCTGCAACAACTTGTTTCTTTGAAAAAATTATAAGGTGAGTGTTTGTATTTATATGTTTGAAGTGGAAATAATTGTATGTAATAGTTTTATTTTTCTCACTGTGAAAAAGAGAATTCAAAATATAGTTATTGAAGTTACGTTTTATTTTTTTGAGCATCAGAGCATAATAAAGTACTGAGATAAGGGGGTGTTTATTCTCTGGATCACCAAACGATGAAAAACCAGTGAAGGAACAAGTGTTCCTTTACAGGGATTTTTTCTAAGTTAATGAAAATAAAAGATAAACTTTAATTTTCTTGTGCCTTTAGTGATGTTTCGCATCAAAAGTATGTTAAAAATACGAAAAACAACTTCTAACCAGTGAGGGAACAGCCATGTTCCTTCACTGGGCATAAATTTCCCAGTGAATAAACAGTATGTGTTAATATGATGACACTTTAATTTTCAATTCATGATTATAAAAAAAGTTAACATTTTCAAGTATATATATGTTATAATTTCAAGTATAGGCTTGTTTTTAAATATTTGTAGGGCTTATAAATTCATAAAGAGCATTAAAAAATAAACAAAATTAAGTGTTCCTTTACTGGGTGTTCATTCACTGGTAAGAGCTGCTCCTCCACTTGGTCTTCTTACTACTTGTTATTTGAACCTCCAAAACTTTAAAACAATATTATGTAAGTTCTCTACAATTTTTTTACATAATTTGCAATTAGTAACAAATATGATAACACTGTCATTTAACTAAAATTACGAATTTTGAAACTAATATGATTTTTTAAAAGACAAGCAAAGCTTAAGTGTTCCTTCACTTGTTAGTTTATCCTAGTTCATTACTATCCATTGTAGTTTATCCATCTGCTGAATCAGCTATTTAAGCTGAAACATTGCTTAGGTACGACATATTTTATTTCTGCACAGTAATTCAGGAAACGTTGGCAAAATAAATACATTTGAGACAGCAAAAAAAGTTTGCTTAATAGATTTATCCTTTTTTGAGAAGTAAATGAAAATTCAAAAATTTTATAATGAAAACTATTTTAACTAAATTAGTATGATAATTAAATAAATAAGAAATATTTTGAAATGGTATGAAGTTAATAAAATCAAAATAAATAAAATTCAAAAACCAATGTATTAAATGCAATAATACGTTTTAATATTTTGTGTTTGTAAGCTCAGTATTTTATCGAAGCTAACATTTTATAATAGCTAATTTATAATAGCTAACATTTGCAGACAGAGTAGGAATACTTTTTTTCAAATAACAAATAAATTATTCTAATGATATAACATAAATCTTATGAGAACATAAATATTTTTATTATATAACTTACTACTGAAAACATACATGCACTATATAAGAGTTTATATGAGTAGTTAGTCAAATTAATCTGCCTAGATGATTGAAATTTTTCTGAAAATAATGGTTTCCAATTAATAAATTATACGAATCATAAAGGAGGATTGAAACTTACTTGGCATGACCAGTACTATATTGAACTCAGTTGATAGAACTATATTGTGTAGAACTATATTGAAAACTAAAAAGTGGAAAAACTAAAACAAAAATATCAAGAAAAAACGACGATGCTAATGTTATTTGCCACATTATTAATGATGAAAAATATTTCAAGAAATTGTAAATTAATACAAAATACTTGTCCAAAAGTCCTATAAACAGCAGGAAACAATAGGATCTATTGAAAAACAGGAAACACAGGATTCACTTTGAAAAATTAAAAGCACAGACTTGCATCATGCACCCAGAAGAAAAATATGAAAAAAAAACTGCCAAAATATGGTGAAATTTACTAGCTCTATGGGATCACCAAGAATCACGGTAATTTTTACCAAAACGAATGATTTGAATAATGAAACGGAAATGATTTTGGTAAAATCAACAATAAAGTATAATTTTATAATGTGAGATAAAATTTCGTAAATTGGGTAGAATTTAGTAGTTTCATCACGATAACTATTTATTGTCGAATAAAAACCATTTATTCCGGAAAATATTTTCAGTTTTGTATTTCATACAGAATGTGTGGTAACAAGGACAAATATGAAAATCAGAATTTCCGGTAAACTGTTACCACATGACCGGATCGATTTCCAAATGAATGGTTTAAATACCATATATTTTAGCTTTATTAACCAAAATTATGCTTTTTGTTTTGTTCAGAATTATGTTTTATGTTATGTTCCAGAAATGTCATTACCATAATTTAAAGTAATTTTACCGGAATTTTTTCTCCATGAAGTAGCTTCATCAGGTGAACAAATATTCTTGTTAAACTATTGTTAACCTTTAACTATAACTTTGAAAGGAATTCTGCTACTTAAATTAGGAACCGCTTCGCATTAATAGGTGATTTTATTGCATTTTATTAATTTATTGATACTGCTAGCACTTGATGCAAATGAAGCAACTCTTTTAAGAACTAATCATTCTAATTTATCTTCAGATATTCTTGAATTACTTATTACATTAAACTTTTCTAAATTTCAAATTGTTGTTTATGACGAAAAAAAGTAATTTTCTTTCGCTTTCAACACACTAATTTACTGTAATTCTTATATTTCTATAAGTGTATATAGAAATTATATATTTTCTCAAATTATTCGCATTAAATTTATTTGTAATTGTGAGGAGCTTATTTCAAATAATTGCAAATTCTCCTGATTACTTTCCTTGATTAATTACTCTTGAGTAATGGTATCCCTTTTGGAATTCTGGACAGATATTTGTTTTAGTAGAGCTTCGGAAGATAAGTAATACTTAAGTTTATATGCTATGATTGGGCCAACCTAGCATCGAAGGTTTGATCTTGAAACTTAGCTGAGTGCCTGAATATATTTTAAATCGATTTGTTTGGTTTTGCTTTCCTCAATTTTATTTCTCTTAATTTCATTTCTTTTAATTTTTCTCTTTGAAAATTCCTGACTTTTAGTATTCCGAGCGTAGGTTTTGTGGTTTTCAAAAGGGTGGATACATAAATTAATAACTACTCGAACCAATGATATTTGACATTCATTTTAAAAATCGAGTTTTTCTACCTCCGAATATTTATACTTCCACTTCAATTTTATGTGTTCTAGTGCATAATCTTTATCTGCTTTGCTTCTGTTTCTTGTTTACTTTTCAGGACATAAGGCTGTTTGTGGTATTTTGCCACCAGCCTGCATAAACTGTTGTTCAGTGGAGCTTGTTGTTCTTGGTTCAGTATTTTGGGTTAATTAACATTTTCTTCAGATCTGTCCTTCGATCAATTATTTGAACTTTAAAAGCTTTTAAAACCTTAAATTATCTGTTATTTACCAATATCTTAACTTAAAAAAATTAATTAGTAAGTACTAATTAATTATTATCAAGTACAAATACATATTGTAACAGAAAATACTTACAGCTTCCGAACTTCATTTTGATTTTTATTGTAATTTTAAACATAAATTTGGGATTGTAA
This sequence comes from Parasteatoda tepidariorum, assembly GCF_982258835.1. Lineage (NCBI taxonomy): Eukaryota > Metazoa > Arthropoda > Arachnida > Araneae > Theridiidae > Parasteatoda > Parasteatoda tepidariorum. The sequence goes on along the minus strand of NC_141765.1, from coordinate 30,515,860 downwards.
GTAATTTCATTTCTGTAGTAAATTAATTTTATTTGAAAATGCAAATCTTAATCGAATTAATGCGAGATAAAAATTAAGAAAAACAAAGAAATATAAATTTTAAACAATTGGATCCTTATTTTTTAAAAAAAGGGTACTACCCGCATTTTCATAAGAAAAAGGAAACTTGGATTATCGCTTGAATAACTCAAAAAGAATCATTGCCTTCTGCCTTTACTAAAACATTGTTTGTGATATTTTCCCTTCCTACCCTCATGTAAAATGTTACATTAAACGCAAGATGCTATGTTTCATGGAGTTTTACTTATGTTTGTACTGTGAAAAAGGTTTTCTCACAATTGAGCAAAATGTGTCAAAAATAGTTTCGAAGCATATATAGGCGAAATTGAAAACCCACGTACTCATTATTGACTATAGTGACGCTCGAGATCAGAACAGTATTAACTAGTTTTTGAGCAAAATTTATAGGAGCAAAAAAGAAGCATCATCATTAAATGAGACAAAGTTCAAACTTTATTAATTTATGGTAATCAAATTCGAAAGTAAAATCTAATTAGATAAAAGTTACTGCACTTATTTTAATTACAAACTTATTTCACGAATAAAGAATGCTTTCTGATAGGTAATTAACACTTTCCTGCCTTGCCACCATATTTATTTACAAATTAAGACAAATTCTCAGACCTGCTTCAATTTCAAACTATGCCAACAAGTCACTGCTCAATTATGTAGTGTTCCAATTATGCAGAAAACACCATGAACTCAAAGTGTTTTCTGATTCGACAGTATTTATTTTGGAGCTATTTATCACAATTTTGCTTAATTTTGAGAAACTCTTTGCTTTGAAACCATTGTGTGCTCTGCTTTAGCTTAAAATAATACAGTTAATTATATATTTATTTTAACACTCCTTTTGCTTTTAACTTCATAGGATAAAGACATTTCTTTTGTACATGTTTCTAAGATCTGGAATACTTAAGAGATTTTCAAAAAACCTTGCTTCTGCGAATACTAATGATGGGTGATATCAGAATGAATTTTATCCTAATAATATCATATAAATCATGATTACATTAGGATACATCGTGATATTCTTCCGATTAACTAATTTATATTTATCAATTGCTAACCAAGCAGTGGAGTTTGAACCTGCTACAACTACCCTTCCATTTTAGGGACAGCCCTGAGGTGAGATGAGCCCTTAAATTTGAGGTATTGATTTAGTTTCTTAGTTTTTTAATTAATCATCGTTGAACGGCTAGCCGAATTTTCAGCTAACGACTACCAATTGTTCAACTCTGTATCCTCGTAATTTTGAACAAAATCCAGAAGACAAAGGAACTCCTGGATCAAGTATAGGGAGAAATGTTTTCTTCAATGAGGACATTTTGATGGAACTAACCCGCATTTGCGGTACATGGAAAGGAAAACCACGAAAACCATGGATAGCTTGACGGTGAGGAGAATCTAACCCGTGATCCGTCTACCACTGTTAGGAAAAAAACTGATAAATCATAATTTTTACAGTAATAATTATCGTAAAGTCACTAAAACTCTCTAATTGAATAAATATTACTTTAAAATTACGGTATACCATTTAAAGGTAAAAATGGATTTTACTGTAATATGGGATTTTACGTTAAATGGATACGTAAAATCCTATATTACAGTAAAATCTATTAATGAATTTTATGGTTAATGCACTCAAAGTGCATGTATTTTATACTGTAATTTAAATCAGAATGTCTTACAGTGTAAGGAATAAAATATTAGCTGAAATGACTCATCGAAGGGGTTAAATGACATTTCAATGAGTTTTTTTAAATTAGCTTTAAAATTTATACGTTTTTCTCTCGGAACAAATCTGATACACTGTAATTTTTAAAGTAATAATTACCTTAAAATCACTGAAGCTCTTTAACTGAATAAATATCACCCTAAAAATTTCGGAAAAAATTTATTTTAAGGAAAAATCGGATTCTACTGTAAAATTTATTTTACGATAAAATTTTATTTTACAGTAAAATGAATTTTTATGGATGATTCCCCTAAGTGCATGTACTTTATATTGTAATTTGAGCTGGAATTTTTTACAGTGTAAAGGGCAAAGTATGAGTTGAACAGAATAGACGAAGGGTCAAAATAACATTTTAGTGTGTTATTGAAAATTAGGTATAAAGTTTACAAGTGACCTTTTCTTGTGTGCTTTACTTCTATAAAGCTTGCTTTATTTCTACAATTCTAAAAAGTTTGCCCTATTTCTAATAATTTTCCGAAAGCTTCTATAGGCAAAACCTGCATTAGCCATTAATTTTTCATTTGGAAAAACTCTCGTTTACACAAATCATGTCATAGCATTTTCCATCTTGGTATTTCAATATTCTAACAAGGCATAGGCTCTGTTATGTTACTTGTCAACTGTTTGGTTCCAATTGCAATTGGAAACTTCTTCGACTTGAAAAATACTTTAAGATAGTCACTTAGTACCTTTATCTTCCAAGATCTCTGTAATTTAATGGCATGGAAAAAAAATCAATGTTGAATTAGAAAAATAATTAAAATAAATTTTTCCTGGAGAAATCTTATTTTTTTGATAAAAAATTTGAGTTTTACTAGCTTTGATATTTACTACCCTCTCAAATGCTAGTGTTATTTGATGAAATCTCTTCCTTTGATATTTTAGCAATAAAAGATCAAATTCGTGAACTATCTTTTAAGTATGAGGCAATAAAAGAGACTAGTGTCGATTTCTTCTCTCGTCTACATTATTATTCTCTTCTTTCCTCACCTGAATTTTTCCGGAAATATTTTCAATTTTCTTTAGCTTTTTTATTATTTTTTTGTTCAATATTTCAACCATGATTCTGTATATATTCTAGTAAGCAATTCTTCACATTTTTGGAACAATCCAAGTTGAAAAGATTTATTTTATCGCTCAAAAAATTGATTGGAATCCGTACTCACTTTATCTTTTGTCTTTTTTTTCTGATAAAATAAGTGAATTTCAAAATAATTGTGAAACAATATCTCTTATTTATTTTAGTACAGATCTATGTTTTTAGCTCTATAAAAGTTACTTACTAAATAGGACAAGAACAGGTATATTTCAGATAAGCATTCCTGATATTTTAGAACAGAATCATTTACATCATTGAATATATAAATGAAATATAAATTTATCTGTAACAAACATTTATATTATTTATTTATTTTTATAATATATTTAACACATTTTAAACTACTGACTTTAGTAAAGTTTGACGAAAAGGTTAAAGTTAATTTTTGATTAACGTTAAATTTTACATTTTAATACTTTAAATTTGTAATAAATAAAGCACCGTCTAAAAGTATTTCTATATTTAACGCCATTTCTGAGAATAATTAGGCCATTGGAATAAAATGAGCAATTGTGCTTTTTTAAAAAAAAAAAAGAATTCAGTATATTTTTAAGATATGTGTGCTTAAATATCAATTATAAGCCTTTATTTACATTTAAGATACTTTCCTCATAAAATAATACGAAATATTTCATTTCAATATATGACTATTTCAATATCCGAAATATTTCATTTCAATATATTATATTGGTATTTCATTTCAATATAATATGAAATATTTCATTTCAATAATTTTACTTTTATATTGAATTTTCTCTAAATGTTTTTTTAACATTATATCAAACAATAAGTTTACTGTTGGCGTACTTAATTGATCATGTTTCCATTTATATTATATTCTATATCGAAATTTTTTCGTATTGTATACGGAATAACAAAGGCATGCTACATTAATGTTTTGACTAAGAGTGTGAAGCTCAGAGGAATAAGGAGCTTCCTAAAATAATTAATCTCTTCTTATTTCTCGGAAAAAAGGAAGTAAAAGGAAACATTTATTGATTCTATTATTCTTCATTTGTATTTACATAAATTATTAGTGATTTTGGCCAGGATAGCCTGGATGGTAGGGTGCTGGACTCATGTTTGTGAGAACGGAAGTTTGAATCCAGCCGACCGAAGACTCCCCGAGTAGTAAATGGTGACTGGTTTACGTTAAATCTGTCGGGTCAAAAAGCCCTCAAGGTTCCCATAACATATCAATACCTCTGGGGGCACTGAATTGGAGATTGATCGTTCTCTGCTTCATGTCAAAATTACGATCTGTAGATGAATGAATGGATGTGTGAATGGGTCCATCCTAAGAACGGGTGTGACGTATGGGTGTGACCGAAGTCGAATTCTAGGCCAAAGATAGCGCCACTGGAAAACAATCACATCCTCTCAGCCCTAATGGACTACAACAACAACAACAACATTAGTGATTTTAATAATTTTTGAACAAATTGAATATGCAGTAGTTTTTAATTGATCTGGTAAATGTTCGACTCCGTTGAATCGTTTTGTTCAAACGATGAATTGGACCGAATAGCTAGCCTCCATGCCCTCCTGACTTAAGCAGCAGGAATTTCTTTCTTTTGGGAGCACTGAAAAGTACTGTGTACGCAGAATCTGAGGATTCCAAAATGAATGTGGTTGTAAGAATGGTCTGTGCTGTTGCAGGATCTGACCACGGATTCCTGCGTAATTCTAAACCCTTGAACCCTACCTCCATTTCTTGTAATCTCCCCTACCTTCTTTTGTCTTCAAGCATCCAGCTTTTTTCTAGAATCAACTAGAATCAAAAGATATATCTCATATTAAGATATTCACTTCTAAGATATGCCTCATAATTTTAGAGGAATTAATTATTTCCTGATTAAATCAAAGTTTGCATTTGTCGCTTATTTTGCATAGTTCTGTTACGATTTTCCACGATTAGACTTAATTTATTTTTTCTGCTTAGTAGTTTGGTATCTAGAAATTTACGTCAAGGTCAGGATATTTTCAAAAACTTAGATGCGTTTTGAGGATGGGAGAGATTGTAATTCACGATATCAATTTTTTACGATGAGACTAAATTTTTTTGCTTGGTAGTTTCGTATCTAAAATTCGTACATCAAGATCAGGATATTTGACCACGGATTCCTGTGTAATTCTGAACCCTTGAACCCTACCTCCATTTCTTGTAATGTCCCCAACCATCTTTTGTCTTCAAGCATCTAGCTTTTTCATAGAATCAATTAGAGTCAAAAGATATGTCTCATATTTAGATATTCACTTCTCAGAAGATATGTCTCAGAATTTTAGTGGAATTAATTATTTCTTGATTAAATCAAAGTTTGCATTTGCCGCTTATTTCACATAGTTCTGTTACGAATTTCCACGATTAGACTAAATTTATTTTTTCTGCTTAGTAGTTTGGTATATAGAAATGTACATCAAGGTCTAGATATTCTCAAAAATTTAGATACGTTTTGAGGATGGGAGAGATTGTAATTCCCGATATCAATTTTACACGATGAGACTAAATTTTTTTGCTTGGTAGTTTCGTATCTAAAATTCGTACATCAAGATCTGGATATTTTTAAAAATTTTAGATGGGTTTTGTGAATTGGAGAGAGTTTAATATGACTAGGAAATTGGATGGAAGCGGTCAGAATATTATTGAATTTTGCAACGCAGTCAAGGATAGAGAAGCTTCTGCAATTTTAGCCCTTTCACTGGCTAGAATACAAGTTTACGATAAATCCTTGAAGAGATATTAGAGATATTGGTTTTCGGAGTGGTTGTTAATCTTTCATTATTCAATTAAAATTTGTGTTGTAAATATAAAACTCAAGTAATCACTCTTTACTGACTTCTTCTCTTATATTAAAATATTATTATTTGAAAAACAAATAATTACATGTCAAGAAATGTTAAATTGCAATGCAATAATAATTTAGTAATAAGAAAAGTTACTAAACTTTTCCAGAGTTTTTCTTTTTAGTTTTTTGTAAGAAAAATTATTTTAATGTGAGGAAAACTTGATTTGTCTGCATAATTTCGTAGAATGCTGTCTAAAACAAATTTTTTGTTCATTATTGATCATTCCATCTTAAGGAGAGTTAACTGAAATATTTTTTTGCTTCTTAAAATGTCAAATATTTATTTGAAAAATAATAAAATAAATTAGTAAAAAGATTAAAAATAAATAAATTAACGCAGTATGAATAATAACAGTTTTATTTGAATACCACATAAACAAATTTACAATAATCAAGTGCTGAAAAAATAACATAAAAAGCATTTGTGATGTTTAAATGCCCCAAAAAGTATCAGTCATTTAAAACAATATAAGTGCATCATACTGTAAAAAAAGAAATATTTGAATTAAAATTTAAATATTTTAATTAAAATTATATAACCCACTGGAGGCTCTGCACGTAAGAATTCGTATTTTAACCTGCAGTCTTTTCCGCATAGCAAAACCGGTGTTCCATGTAATTAGATAGGGGAAAAGTGTATTGTGGAGAAACATTCTCCCAATTTTGCCCATATGCTGAACTAACAGTGGGTTAAGGGACTAATTTCAAAATAATGACAAGCCACAAGAAATATACTAACATTAACTTCCTTTAGGATTGTAGGATTTATTCAGAAAAATAATAAATGAGATCTGAGATGTTCTTTTGCTATATATGTTTTTTTTTTTTTTGCTTATTAAGTATTATTTCAGACGTTTCATTTTTTTTGGTGCTCCACACACTATTGAATTAATAAAATATTAGAAAGCACTCTTATTTGCTGATATAATCGCGTAATCTGATGGCGAAATTCTACAAACTCATAGACAAAAAAATTAGCGCACCAAGAAGGAGTCGTCAAAATGAAACGAAAGTTTACATACGTAATGACTACTGTGATATAAGTAAATGATTAGAAAATCACTGAAAAACGATAGTCTTCGATTTTCTAATCATTTACTTACATCAAAATAGTCATTACGTGTGTAAAATTTCGTTTCATTTTGACGACTCCTTTTTGGTGCGCTAATTTTCTTGTCCATGAATGTATTTTTCTTATTTGTTTTCTGGCGTTTTACTTCTTAAATTTTTTTTTAAGTTTTTAAATATTTTTAAGGTTATTAAATACTTTTTAAAATATTTTATTTCTTCTTCTCTTTAAAAAACAAACTTACGCATTTTTGTGACTTTTTCGTATTTTGTGACTTTCTCGTATACGGAAAATATCAGAATCAATTTGATTGTTAGATGAGTCTTGGTGGTGTTTATCATAATTATCCATAAACTGTACTTTTTTCTTTCTGCCATCAAGCAAGTTTCGATATTATCAGTCCTGCCTATCTCAGAACTAATTTGTTAAAATTTGATTACATTTTTGTTATGTACTTCAAGTGTGGTTACTATAAAAGACTCAGTATAATAAAAAAACTAAATTCATTAATGAAATTATATTAATAGGGGCTTTTATATTATTAAAACTTGCGTGATTTGAAATGAAGATCGGAATTTGTGGCTTGCTATTTTTTCACTAGAAGACCTTAAATGGATTTTAAAGATAATAAAATAATAAACATGCATCAACATTACACGGAACTTACATTACTTTATGTGAAACAAACATTGGTTCCGCGCAATGACATTGTTGCAATAAAACGAATTATAATTAAGCTCGTTAATTTCAGTTTAACACAAATTAATGGTTTCTTTTCTTAAATATATTCAATGACATTTGGACATAAAAGTATAAATATCTAAGTGTCGTGAAATAATTAAAATGCTACAGACTTTTATTAGATACTATAAGCTATGTTTATATGAATATCTCATTGCAATCAAGTTACATAAATTCCTGAAGGTTACTGACAATATGATAACGATAATGGTTATAACATCGGCAATGGATTAACGGATTAAGTTTTGTTACCATAGCGATGGTGATTAATTAATGCAAATATGCTATCAAGACACATCGCCATGATTTATGGTCCATTTCATGTAACATATAAATATGAAGACACATGTAAAAAGCGCACACGTCATTAAAAGCAAATACAATTTTAGTAAATAATACTAATACATATCATCCCAGCTTAGTCAGTATTTATGAGCAAAATACTTTACTAAAACATTATTTTATAAGTAAAAGAATTATTTATTTCAACTTTAAATTTCATGTACTTTTTTATAAAAATATGCATGATTCATTCATTTATGTTGTTTAATTTTTAAAGTTATATCTTACTTAAAGTTTATATGTCCTTCTTTTGAAGAGCTTTATTTCCATTGAGAAAGATGTTGTGATTTTAAAAGATATGTAAGTTTTCATGCTTATCAAAAGTATGTCAGGGCTTATAATCTTTTTAATGTTAAGGTGAATTGTACTACAGTTCAACCGATTAAATTTTTTAAACTTGAATTTAAATGTTCTGACTGGCATTACGCTAAAAAAAGAATTTCAAGGCAAGGAATCATTGGTTGTACGAACACAAAGGATTTATGTTAACACTTTTGCCGACAGAAATACTGTACATATCTTAACCTCCAAATCACTTAACTGTAAACCTTTAAGACTTACTACAGGGAATTTTGCTCCATTTTAGGCGGCAAAAATCGTCATAGCTGTGTTCAGTGATGAACCTGGTTGTTTTTAGTTTCAGGTTAAGATTTCAATTAGCGCACTGTTATAATCTTTTTAGAACGTACTTATTTCAGTTCGTGGCATTCGATCTTCGCTAATGTAGTTTTCTTTAAGCTTCTTTTGACAAGGCCATGTAAGGACATTTGACCACAGGATAATGCTCGGGAGCATGCAAGGATTAATGCCATAGGTATTGTAGTTTGTAATAGTATGTGGCCTTTGCAAAGTATGTAAAAATATAATAATTTATTAAATCTTCAGAATTTCTAAAATGTTATATATGCGAAATAAAAGATTATTTCAAATGATAATAAAACATTTCAAACGTCGAGCGTTTGAATCTAATGTGTTCAAAAATCAAAATTATCCCACATTAGCGTCAAAATAGAATAAATAAATAAACAATAATAATAAAAACCACAATGATAATAGCATTTTTATCTATTGCGTTTTCTTCTTTTCTTCATCTTGTTACTGACGATTTTGCCTTTCTTTACATTATCATTCTTGTTTATAATAATTTTAATTGCTTGGTAACAATAAAACTAAATTCAGGCATATAAGACTTACGATAATTTGAAGAAATTCAAAATCACTTTGTTTTCTCAAATTTTATATAGAGTTAATATTTTTATTTTAATGTCTGGTTTTCATTTTATCAGGTTAATGTTATTTATTCTTTTCTGTCGATTTGTAATTCACGATTTTGCACTATTTTTATCAAAATACCGTGAGTCAAAAAACTAATCAAACAAAAACTATTAAAAAAAACTAACGATTTCTAAACTAGTGTCATTTCATTTCTAATCAAAAATATATAATTTAAATTTATATTGGATTCATAATTGTATATTTATGTGTTATGTATATTTTAAATAATTAATATTTTTAAAAAAAGGATTAAAAATCATTCTGTCGTGTATTATTTTCTATTTTTATTTCACAACGTCGTATTCTAACACATATTTTATACATATTTTAATGATATATATAATTTAATGATATGCTTGTAGTAGCACAAAAATACAATATTTTTCTTTGTTTGAGAAGATGAAAATTCTCCGTTGTTTACTTGAAGTTAAACAATCTTAATAGAGGCTAATTCAACCTAGAGTATGATATGCGTTTTAGAACCGAATAGGACATAGACATTTATAAAATATTTCTTTTTGTATAAAACACTCAGAATATTTTCTTTGCATAACATATTATACTTTATATTCTCATAACAGTTTTACTCAAGATATTTACATCTCATGGAAGATTGATGTGGTTGGCAATAAAAACAATTTTAATTTGATGCAACAATATTTTTAAAAGAAGTACAAAATATCTGAAACAGTAACAGTTTAAATTTTCAATAAAAATATTATACTCTACAATTGAAAACATCATTTTTATTATTTTAAAATCTGTTTATTACAATATTGAGCACTGCAAACAAACAATTTAATTTTATGAGCACAATGTACATTTTTTTTTAAAAATTAAAATGATAGAGCAAACTTTAATATTTGTACCATGAGAAGAAAAAGCAATGCGAAAACTACCAGAATATGATAAAATTTATCTGGATCTATGAGAACACCGAAAAACTCAGTAATTTATATCGAAGCGTTTTGGTAATTATAAGTTTATAAATTGATAAGTTTATCAATGAAAAAGATATTATAATATGTGACAATAAAATTCGGTATACGTGGTAAAATTTGGTAATTTTAATATGATACCTTAGAACATAGAATAAAAACCATTCATTCAGCTCATTTTTTTCAGTTCTGTATTTTTTTGAATGCGTGATAATAAGAACTACGATTTTGAAAACTGGAATTTCCGGTTATCCGTTACCATATGAACGGAAAAATTACCGAATAAACGGTTTTAATTTACTAAATTTTGATTATATTAACCTGAATTATGTTTTCTTTTTCCAGAAATGTCATTACCATACAGTACGGTAAATTTACCGGAAATTTTTACTTCGTGTACCATTGCGCTCATAAGTTATATTATAACAGTAAAATTCGAAAGTTTGGTACTGATATGTGGATAGAATTTCCATAAATTTAATCTATACAACTCGCGTGTATATCATAATTCATATTCAATGACAATTTCATCTATGAACATTTTCTGATTCTTGCATGTGTATGATATGATATGTTTATAATACATTTTATATAATTTGATGTTACAAAGTTGTGTGATATGGATTTTTTGACTGAAATAATTTTGGTATTTTGTTTGAAATAATAGAATAATATCATTAATCATGCATGTGATGTAACTATTGGCTAAAAATTGTTTAATATTTGAATTGAACAGTCTAAAGAAATTTTTTATACATTTCTTTCAGAAACTGCTTTCTTCTCTCAATATAAGTATTTTACAGTACTCTAGTAATAAGTACATTGACTGAAAAGTTTCATAAAATACAGTATATTGTCTTTTAATGTAAATTAATGAAAACAAATATTTGATATATGATGTTTTCATTAAAGTGGTTTGGGGTCTACCTTCAGGAAGCAAGTAGTTTTAATAAGGTATCAAATATGTTTCTTTCATACTGTTTTGACGTTATTTTAAAGTTTTGTTCTTAGAAACGTTTAAAATTGAAAAACTTTAATGATAAAATTATACCGATTTTTAAAACGTTCAAAACTTTTTCTTTTATGAACAAAATGATATGTTTTTAAACTTATGTTAATGAAACATTTTTGATAATTTTCAAATATATATAATGTGTTTTAAACTTGATAGTTTTCTGAAAACTGTATGAAAAATGCCTGTGCTTTGATGGAAAAAAATACACTGATAAAATATTTAAAAATTATATACTACTTTAAAGTTATAACTATTTGCAGAGCTAAAAATTCGAACTCCAAAAAATTTCATCGTAAGAAAGGAGTTCTAAAAATTGAGCAAAGATGTGTTAAAGTAGCTTCAAAACAAATAACAGTAGAATTTGAACAACCCATGCATTCAAAATTGAAGAAGAAAACACTCATTTTTTGAGCAAGATGAGCGTGATCTCAAAAGTGATGTGAAAGAAGAATGGTCTGAGAAAGGTGTTTGCTGACTGCAGACAAGACTCGAACCTATGACCCATAGGTTCGTCGAAGGCAGCCTTAACCACTATAGTTGTATATCCAAATCAAGAGAGTTTGGAAGCTTTAAATAGTGATCGCTACAATGATACATCAAAGCAGGCTAATTTTCAATTTCAATGATTCAAAGAGGTTCCAATTACTTAGTCGGAAGACTGGTAGTTTTATGTCACTTTTTGCTTATTTCGCTTTATCGTAGATATTTTTAAGCGATTAAAATTTGCGTCACGTATCATTGCGGTGGATACTATATAAGGGGTTCAAACTTTCCCCAGACTGAGTAGTACTACTATTCTGGTTAGAGCAACCTACTAGGATCCCCAAGTTCCTTTTTTTGAATCCTACTGACAGCCTACAAGCATCTTTCTTTCAGATTTCTTCCACCGTACTCTTTTTGAGACTATGCATTCTTCTCAATAATGAGTATATGCTGTGGTTTTAATTTTGATTTTATGGAGTTTTCATATTAAATTATTATTTTTTCGGACCTAATTTGAGTAATTTTTGCTCAATTTTGAGATACCTTTTTGTAAAGAGTTCTTTTTAATTGGACTTGTAGAATTACAAAAGAAAGGGTGTTATGCACGGTACTATAATTAATAATGATAATTTAATAACTGATAAAAATATTTAATAACTGATAAAATTTAATAACTGATAAAATTTAATAACTGATAAAAAGGCGAATTTTATCAATTTAAATCTGTGCATAGAATTATTTTCATGTAACTCATTTTTATACAATAACAGTAAAGTAATATTTTACTCTTTTACCGAAATACTCATCTACAAACATAGACGAATTTATTTTATTGTAGTATTGCGAATCTATAATTAAATCTTAAAAATATCTATGCAATTAAAATAACACACATAACAAATACATCAAAACATATACTTCATAGTTATTAGCACTAACAATTACATAACACATCACATGTTATAGTATAAATGATACAACAAGTAAATTAAAATCTAATTAAATAAAATTGTGACATTCTCGAAAACTTTAAAAACATTTAGACGTATATCAACACAGAGGATTAATCCAAAATCTCAAGTATTTTGAGAAAAAAGCAAATTATTTCAGTATACGCAAATACAGTATGTACCATATATTATATATACTTAGGTTAAGTGTTATATGTAAATGCCATATGACGTGGTGTAAATTATTCATGATGTATTATGAGTATTTATGATTTTTATTTTTCGCAAAACTTATTTATAACTTTCTTTTTTAAATGATTCACTTTATGATAATTAATATTGTTAGTTAAATTTCTTTTTTTCAATTCTTTCTTTGTTAAACTAAAGTAAAAAAAAGTAGAACATGGAATTTTGTCAAACAGACAAAATTTAAAAATTTTGCTCTGTGCTTAACGTATTCACATAATAGTTAGAAGATAAACTTTTCTTTTTTACACAACGATATAAAATTTGCCTTTGAAATTTTGAATTTTTGAATGAAAAATAAGTTGAAATTTTTAAAAGTTGACTTTGTTAAAATTAATATTTATGTTAGAAATATTCCTGATTGAAATATTTTTCAAAAGGAATTGTTTTGGAAATACTATATGTTTCCTAGGACTTAATAAATAAATAGAAAAAAATTCCGATAATTAATTTTAAAAATTTAACGTATAAGCTTCACAAACATTATGCAAAATGTATGTATAAGACGAAATCATTAAGACGATAATTAATAAAATGGAAAAAGAGGAATTTTGGTGCATAGACAACTTATATTTTATCTTACTTCATTTGTATAGGTACTTAAAGTATTAGTACATACTCAATCAACATAAAAGTTCGTAATTGAAAATTAATTTGCCACTATACAATTTAATATAGTATTAAACATTTCAATTATTTGAATTTCGTTTTGAAATCGGAACGATATTTTACAGTATAGTATTACATCACAATTAGCTAGTAAATTATATTTTTCAACTTAGTATTCAACAATTATTTAAAGTTTTGGATAAATTTAATTTTCAAAAATAAACTTTTTTATAGATTTTCATAACATTGTGCACTTTATGCAACTAATTCCTAAATAAAAGAAATTTACAGTTTCTCAAAAATGTATTTTTCATTTAATTGTAAATTGTGAAATGCTGTAGTTATATAGACAGTTACTTATTGCTATAATATGCTAATTATTAAGTACTTATTGCTATTTTAAACATTTGTTCGTACTTAAAAAACACTGAAATGTTTATTGAAAAAACCAGAGTATAAATTTAATAAAAGTGGTATTTGGAGAATAGTTTTAGATTTTTTGAACAATGTTATTATTTCGAAATACAATAGTAAAGTAAAGTAAAAAAAAGAAGAAAAAAACTAACATTGAATAACTAATATTTATTCTCAGAATAAATATTAGTTATTCAATGTTAAATAATCCTTTATTTCAAAGTAATTATCTAGCAATGTAATTTCGAAACGTTAGTAAAATACTAACAAAAATACTAGGAATTTTTCTACTATAAATAATCAGAATAATAATAAGAATAATAAGAAAATAATTGGAATTTTTCTAAATGATATGAATGAAAAATTAATGTTTAGGATTAATAGCTAGTTAACATTTAAAACGTGGTTTTTTTATGGTATTTCATTCAAACTTTTAAATTGATATAGAGATCTTAAGAAGTTAAGTAGGTCTAGGTGGAAAAACGGGGAAGAAGTTTACCGTCTAAATTAAGAATCGAAGATTTAATGCACATACCTTACTGGTTAAATTCTCTGTTCTGTGATGGAGTAAACATGGCGCAATAAAAACTGTTTTCAGCAATATTATATGGTCTCTATTGTGCATCGAATCATAACAATAAAAACAGAATTTAAGTCAATATTGCAGGGCCATCTTTAAAAAATTATTTGGATGAAGAAAATATAATTGTATTTTATATAAAGTAGAATTAAGTTTTATTGAAATTTATTAACTGTAACAAAATAAGCAATAACGCGTAACAATTAGCATATTCACCAAGGAATATCTGGTATATGGCATTGAGAATAATTTACTCTATATTATGTTAAGAATGATAATGAATAATGCGTATTTTGAGACACCGCAATTAACAATATCATTTAACTGTAGTTATGTTGATTTTTTGATAAGTACACTTTTTTTTCTTATTTTAGCTCAATGCATTATTACGCGTGATTTTTCAATCCAAACAAAATTGAGCTCTAAATATTTTGGAAAATAAAACACATCAAGAAGTAAGTCTTCCAGGTTAAAACAATAAACATGCAGACGTAATTTTCAAAATATTGAGGAGATTGGATTCACCTGAAATAAAACAAAATTAAAAAAAAATTGTGCTGATGTAAATTAATGCATGTTAATGTTGCATTTTAAAAATTCATTTTTAAACATTTCCATTGTTATATAATTTTGGAAGGCTAAAATAATAACATGGTTTAATATTATCTATACAACAGCGAATTTTTCACATTAAACTCTTCTTAATTAACTATTATTAAACTATTATTAACTTATATTGTTTCAGGATTTCCAGAATTTCTATTAGCTAACAGCACAATACACAAAAATGTATATTTGCTTCTATGGAAATAGGTAAACTTAAAATTTTTGTAAAAATGCGTTTAAAAAAAGCAAGCAAATCTGTTAAATTGCAAATGTTTGGTTCAAACACAGTTACAGAAAATGCAGTATTTTTTCACTAAATAGGGGATTTTCTTTAAGAAATTTCAATGTATGCTTGTTTATTTTCTATTAGTTAGCAATTATACAGTTAATCAGTAAACTTAAAATTTCTGTAAGAATATGTATAAGAAAACAGGAATATATGTTAAATTACGAATGCTCTCCATTAAATACATATAACAGAGTTTTCAGTAACTGGTTACGGAAAGTGTGGCCTTTCCTCTCTAGATAAGGGATTTTCATAAAATTATTTCAATGCATGGTTGTTTATTTAAAGAGTAAATACCCACCTGTTCAATGTGATGATTAGAATCTCCACCTACAACTGCTTTAGACAAGGTTCAACACCCCATCTGAAATCGTAGTGTCTGGTAAAGGCTTATTATCTAAGTATTTCAAGTTTTACTGCTTTATTTCTGTAAAATTACCGGTTCTCCCATTATAATTTTTCTGTATTTTCACACAAACTTTCTAATTTTAATTTTCTATAAGCTTAAAAGTACTGGTAAATGATTCCATAAATTCTCAATTTACTACAAATCTGTTTAAAAGAATCAGAAGTATAAAATAATGCAGTTTCCGTTTCTCCCAGAAATTTTTAAATACATAGTTGTGGATAGTTAAGTGACAAATCTAGTGACAAGGTACCATATTTTGAAAAAGAATCGGGTACTTTGATAAGTATTTAATATCTACTTACTAGATATTAGTACTTTGATAAGTGTCTAATGATAAGTATCGACTGAATGTAATGTTGAAATTTGGTAACAAAGTTGAAATAATGCATATGATAAAAGTAGCATAATTACTACAAACTGTTTTAACAAATTCACGTGCACCGTTTTAAGATGTCTCTGGAGTGTATACTAAAATTATTGACCTTACATGTGCTTATTGTTCAATATTTCTTTTGTTAAAATTATTATTTAATAATAATTATCGGAATTATTATTCAATCATGATTATTGAAATTATTATTCAATCATTTTTTTATTACAATTATTATATAAAACTGTTATTTAAATGTTTTTATTAAAATTTATTATTAATTTTATTTAAATTTTCCATTAAGTAACATAAAACAATCTGTATGTTAATATTTATTATGTAATTAAATATTCATTTAAAAATTCTGATATATTTTGAGTAAATGTCAGTGGGAATTGAAGTTGAAATAGTGATTTTCATAACTGCGGAAATTTTTTTTTCTATGTTGCTAGCTTAATATATAAATTTATTTAAGATCTGAAATCTTAAGTTATTTGTTTGGTTTAATATTTTTGAAACGTGCATTGGGAAACAAAACTGTAGCATAAAGTAATTTTAACTACACATTTCCGCCGTGAGTTTTATTCGTCAACAGTTTAATGAAACTTGACTTGAAAACACTTTAAAAATAAACAACACTTACCATATTACATATCACACTTCGTTCCTCATCTCCAAGCAACTTTCGCAATTGTTGGAAAAGTTTTGCTCTAAACATATTTTAGTGACAACTGCTCCACTGTCTTCAAGCTCGACTTCAGATTGCATTTGTTGTAAGAGCGTTGCTTCATCTTTATAATCTTCAGCTTCATCAGAAGACAGCATTCCATTATCGATTTTGTCTTCTCTAAAGTTGTCTAGAACTGTAGTTGTGGTTGTTGAAGCACACTTTGCAGTAATATAATTTTTTCCATAACCGGAGGCATTTAATTGTATGGAAGTGTCTAGCCTCCTACGGTGACATAAAACAACTAGTGCAACCATAACACCTACAATAACGCCTAATGTTATTGGAATAGCTACTAACAGAGAGCCAGGGTGACCAGGATGTATAGTACCACTTCGATTCCAGCTCAAAGGGGAAGACCGTGGTCCTCCTAATATATAGAAATTTATTTACAGCGTATCATTCATATAATTAAAATAAGGTGAAATTTAAAAATTTGAAATTATGTAACTTATAATATATATATATATATATATATATATATACAGGTGGTTATCAAAATAATGGAAACACCCTAGATTCTGAAGGCTTGGGAATTGCTGTTCTGCCGTAAATGTTCTCTTTATGAAGGTATCTCCTAACTGTAATTGTTCACACTGGAGAATCCAGATGCTGATTGAGATCTGTGGTCACTGTGGCTGCAGTTGTTTTCTTTTTAGACATTACAATCCGCTTCAATACCCGTCGGTCTCTTTCACTCAGTTTCTCCTTCCGTTCACTATTTTGCTTTGTTAAACTTGTCTTTCCGAGCTGTGTGTATGCTGTAATGAATTTAGACCCCGTACCTCTAGAAACGCCTAAAAGCTGGGATGTTTCGGTCAGTGTTGCTCCAACTAGTCGGGCTCCTACAATTTGGAATCTCTGAAAATCTGTGAGGTCTGACATTTTACGCTTCTGACAAAAAATCAAAACGTAGGTAACCCCGCTAAAGCTCTCTCATACCACCTAATATATGTACTTTTTATGTTAAAAAAAACTGGTAGCTAAGATTATATTTTAATGCTTATGAAGCGAATTCTTAAATGTCCCTTTTATTCACAAGTGTTTCCATTATTTTGATAATCACCTGTATATATATATATATATATATATATATATATATATATATATATATATATATATATATATATAATATATAATATATAATATATATAATATATAATATATAATATATATAATATATAATATATATAATATATAATATATATAATATATAATATATATAATATATAATATATATAATATATAATATATATTTATATAACTGTAGTTTCATATTTTCCTGACATAATTTTATTATAATAAGAATTAGCTGAAGAAAAGAAATTATCCACTGCACATATTTTCTCATTAACAACTACTTCTTGTTTCAATTTCTCTTTTTGTGTCTTATCGCTTTCTCCCAAAAAATTTATAAATAAATTATAATATTGTATATTTAAAGTTTATGTTGTAAAAATTAATCATAAGCATTTTAAATACCATTAGGTGTACTTTTATAATATATAAGATACTTAAAATAACTTCAAACTGAATTTTCACTAAGATTCAAATAAATCTGTAGAAAATTATCTAGGTCGAATTCAAAAAGTGTTTAAAATTGCTTTGAAATTTTACATCCATGCATTTAATTTATATTAAAGATTTTAAACTATAAATGCATCGGTCGCAAACAAGAACTGCTCATCTATGAACCATAATATTAAAAAAAAAAACATTGCATTTTGAAAATGTTTTGTAAAATATGTTTCACGACAGAAATATTTTATACTGTTTATTTTACATGCATTTGTACGAAAAAGTGGTTAATAGACTACGTTAAAATAAAATGTAAAATTTAAATGCCGAAGAAAAAAATGAAAGTAGGATCATGTCATAATCAAAAAAAAAAATTAATAATAAATAAATAAGGGAAATAACAACACGGATGCTTAAGAAAACAAAAACAAACTGGTACTTTTTTCAATATATATATATATATATATATATATATATATATATATATATATATATATATATATATATATCATATTATTATATGATTAAATGTTTGAAAAATGATGTTGTTTTTCATGTTAGCATAATGCTTCGTTCAGTGGGTAGAAAAAGCGGACCACTCTGAATAACTTTTGATCTAATGACTGGATCTACAAGTTCTGGGACTTCTTAATGGCTGGAAGGGACGACCTTTAATATGCTAAATAATAAGTGCAGATGATGTTTAAGGTTTCGAAATCTGACGCAAAAACATACTGTTTCTGAATAAACATATCTATTTTACGGCAGATTTGGATTTTTGAAATCCAATAATCTGGGAAATATGGTCCCAATAATTTGGTGAAGAAAGCGCTCCAAATTTTGAACCTTTTAATGTTAATTTTACTTTTTGGGTATTTTTCCTTATAACTCGAAAACGTTCTAGGCAAATTGAAAAATTTTTGCACACATGCAATTCGTATGTCCAAAGATAATTCCATGCGAAAAATAACTTCTAGTAAGTTTTTTATTATTTAACTTGAATGGTCGAAAGAGTTCTGAATTGTAAGGCATACAACTTTTTTAACCATTTTAGACAATTTTACATGTCAAAATGCAAAACTTGAGCAAAATCGGCTGAATAGTTCCTGAGATACTGAATTTAAAAAAAAATCAGATATTTAAAATTCGATTTTTCAAAAACTATTCAACGGATTCTCTCAAATGTTGTATTTTACTATGTAAAAATACAAACTTTAAAAAGATATATATCTTGCAATATCTTAAAATGTATATCTTAAATGTATCCTAAAATGATATATATCTTACAATTCAAAATTATTTAATTTAATAATAAAAAATAATAAATATTTGCTAAAAGTTATTTTTTGCATGGACTTATCCTTGTTTGAACGGATTTTATAATTGCTTGTAAAAAATTTTCAATTCACTTAAAAAGTTCTCGAAATATAGCAAAATGTGCAAAAAATGAGATTAATACTAAGGGATTCAAACCTTCAAGCGCACTCGGACCAAGCTTTTTGGACCATATTTCCTGGGATTGTGGCTACCCCCCATATTTTGGAGGTTAGAAATCTAAATCTGGCTTGAAAAATGTATGTTTATTCAGAAAAGGTACTTTTATTGTCCAATTTCGTAACTTGAAATATCGTACGTACTTATTAATTAGCATATTTAAGATCAGCCTCTCAAGCCATTAAGATTGAGCTTTAGAACGTGAAAATCCGAGTATTAGATAAAAAGTTATTCAGGGTAGTCCTTTTTTGGCACACTCTACATACGCTTTTTGACTATCAACGATTTTAAAAACATTCAATTCAATTTAAAAGCATTCATACTTTAAGATTAAATTCTCTGCTATAGTTTTACACATTTTACAAATGAATATGAAATAAAAAGCGATACTGCAATGAAAATTTAATCTGCAAGAACAAAGCTTACTTGATTTACTGCACAATTTTACGAACCAAGACTTTAAAAAATGCACAGAAAAAAAATTTAAAAAAAATCTTAAATATGTATTTTAGTTTCATGAAATATAATGCCAAAAAAAGCATTAAAAATATTTTTTTGTAATTACGGATTAACTGTCGTGAAAGTTAAAGAAAATATTATTTTCAGATAGAATGAAGAAAAAAATATTTACTTGGAAGAACAGTAAGATAAGCACTGCGGAAACTGTAGCCCATTGAATTTGCCCCTAAACAAATATACTTCCCACTGTCTGCTTCGTATACTTCAGGAATTGTAAGTTTATTCAAAAAAGAGCCATCAGATCTTTCCACAACTTCAGATGATTGAAGAATTCGGTAGTTTTCATTCTGGACTTTTATGATATCATGATTTTCTTTTTTCATCTTAGCTAAGTCCCTGTCCTCGACTTTTTTCAACCACTGCAAAATAAAAATTTTATTTTGCATAAGACCGAAACGTAAATAAAATATTTTTATATTTAAATTAAAAACAATATTTTCGTAAGGTTAGAATCATTGGTTTTAAAAGAGAGTGGGTTGGACATAAACTAATAATGCTGAAACTGATCTTGCATTGCATCAGTTTTTTTCACAGATAATTTACATATCCATGTTTGCACAGTGATAACTGTTAATATATATCGTTCGCAAATTAAAAAAAAAGATACAAACTGAGAACTTTTAATTTTTTTAAAAAGTTTCATCAAAAATCTTTCATAACTCAAAAAGTATTCCTGTTAACGCGAAAACATTATCACAGCATACAATTGCTAGAATCTCAAATATCCCTAAAAAATGTCAAAGCGATATCATCAGTAGTTTCCCAGAAAAGATTTGTAGAAAAAGGTCAGTTTTAGCATTATTCATGTATGCCCTACTGTCTCTCTTTAAATGTAAAGGATTTATTATAAAAGTAAATATTTCTTTTTATATTGCATTTAATGTAAGTCTGAAATTTATATGAAAAAAAATTCTAGCAATGTTTTTATAAAAATAGTGATGAATAATTTTTAATTCATATCAATCGAAGATTATTTTTTCTATTTCCTAGATATAATCGATCGAAATATATTTCGCTCAAAAACAGATTAAATTTATTAAAAAATCAACAAATAAAGTAAATAAACCATGAATTTCTTCTTTTTAAATTAAGAATATTGAACAAGATGCTCCCAGACATTTAAGAAAGAGAAATACTAGGAGGCTTACTTGCCGATCAAATACTAAACTTCATAATCTTCATGAATTCTTTCTTCATTTCAAATAAGATTAGAAACAAACGGTTCACACTTATTTTTTTTTCAAGTTTCGAAGAAAACAGTTAGTTGCTTTCGTTGTTCCTAAAAGTGTTTAGTTATTTAAAATAATAAACTCTAACATAAAAACCCACATTAAAATTTAAAAATTTGGTTTAGCTAAGAAAATTATTCAAAAAATGGTAACTAATATAAAATAGATAAAAAACTTAAAGTTCTATGACTTACTACAGAATTAATAAAATCTTGATAAAATGGTAAGCCGTAAAATGAATTTAAGCTAACTTTTAGCAGGTTTAAAAATAAGTAGGGTAAACTAACCAGTGAAGGGTAAGTAACCTTGCCTTTTTAAAAAATCTTATTAATTTCAAAATTCGTAATTTTAGTTAAATGACTGTGTCAACATATTTGTTACTAATTGCAAATTATGTAAAAAAAATTGTAGAGAACTTACATAATATTGTTTTAAAGTTTTGGAGGTTCAAATAACAAGTAGTAAGAAGATCAAGTGAAGGAACAGCTCTTACCAGTGAATGAACACCCAGTAAAGGAACACTTAATTTTGGTTGTTTTTTAATGCTCTTTATGAATTTATAAGCCATACAAATATTTAAAAACAAGCCTATTCTTGAAATTATAACATAGAAATACTTGGAAAATGTTAACTTTTTTTTGTAATCATGAATTGAAAATTAAAGTGTCAACACATACTGTTCATTCACTGGGAAATCTATGCCCAGTAAAGGAACATGGCTGTTCCCTCACTGGTTAGAAGTTGTTTTTCGTGAAGGAACACTTGTTCCTTCACTGGTTGTTCATCGTTTGGTGATCCAGTGAATAAACACCCCCTTATCTCAGTACTTTATTATGATATGATGCTTTAAAAAAAATAAAACGTAACTTCATTAACTATATTTTGAATTCTCTTTTTCACAGTGAGAAAAATAAAGCTATTACATGCAATTAATTCCACTTCAAGCATATAAATAAAAACATTCACCTTATAATTTTTTTAAAGAAACAAGATGTTGCAGAGATAATAAAAAATTCAAACATTTTTCCAGTGAAATCTATGTGACCAGGTAATCCGAAACATTGCTACATGATTTCCTATTGTTTGGTAGTAAGCTATTGTTACCAATCAATCTAAAGAAAAATTTTCAAATTCTTATTTTTAATCAATATATATGAAATGTTCCTTCACTGGTTGGTTTACACTAGGTTAAAAATTATTAATAAAATTCATGTTTCAAGAAAAGGCATGTCAATAGAATGTAAAGTTATCTTTCGAGGAGATATATATAAATGAGTTTTCTCTGCCACAGTGCTAATTTTGCGAACTTATTATTTCCAAATTTATCATTTAGATATTTTCGAGCATGCAATGAAATGTTTTATTTTTATCCAAGATGGAAAATTATACAATCAGAATTTATCTTTTCTTATATAATTTGTAACTAAGAATGTTCAGTCATTGAATGATTAAATTTGATTTTATTGGATAATGAAATAATTTGAAATTTTCTTTTTACATTTGACAAAGTTCACAACAATTTTCGTATTTATGATATAAACCACCTTTAATAATTTGCAGAATGTATGTACTGTTAGAAATTCCTCGGAAAAAATCGTTAAATAATGATTTCTTTAACTGTTAGTTTACTATATTCAAACAAAATAGTTAGATAACCATAAATAAGATGTAGTTTTCAAAGTATGAATTGTGAGTAAAACCGTTTATCAACTACTTTCACCTAATACCGTTAAATACCCAGAATTTTATCGCCATAACTTGACCCACCAAATAAAGCTACTTTGTTCCTTGTAAGGGAGGGCACATCATAGCTAAGAGGGCTAAGCTGTTAATCTCATGAAAGACAGAACGAGATTCCGAAGTTCAGCGTTATCACAACATTATTTACTTCATTCCTTTCAACACATAAAAAACTTCCTGCACTCCCTGTACTGTCCAGCACTCCCTATTTGCGACCACGTACTATTGGAATATGATATTCTCATTCAAGTATAGATGGAAGCACCATAAAGCTGTTAAACTATCTCCAATGTCGAGGTAAAATTTCTATTTTACTCTTTTGAAACCATTCTAGTTGTAAATGGTTGAAAAATCGTACAGTTGAATTCACGATTTTTAACCTCACTAATTGTTAACGATTTCAAAATCTTAAAGGTAAAAAATGCTCTTTGCTATCAACTTTGCGGTCAATTGGATGGGCAGACTGCTGTCGGTTATTTTACCACAATTTTACAATGGAAATTCTAACAGTGTGTATAAATGCACTCAAACTCAGTCATGCACTCAAATAGATATATACACAAGAAGTTACCTGAATATTGGGGGGAGCTTCGCTTCTAACTCTGCATTGAAATGTAGCAGATGATCCATATTTTACTGTAGTGTTTAAGGGATGAAACACAGATAAATCTGGGCGAGTAGAGTCTATATAAAAAGAAGAAACACGATTTTATGTATTTAGAAATTAATATTTTATTTTATTTTTTATTATTGGCTTTGTAAGTGAATATCCAGTCACATCTCAGGCGTGAATCTCTTAAATGCTGGAATTAGCAGCTCTGTAAACGTGATCTCAACTAAGAAGACAATGGAATTAGTTAATCAAATATAAGGACTTTGATAAATGCGCTTTAGGCATTGAAAAATTCATAATAAAAGCCAATTATAATGGAATATTTATCAAATTTTCAAAATTACTTAATGAAAAATTAAAAAAAAAACAAATTATACAAATTTTTAATACATAAATAACAATAAATCTGAAAAATAACTAATGCACATTCATCAAAATAATTTTTTAAAAAATTTCAAAAAATATTTTTTAATTAAAAAAGTAATAAAAATTAGAAATAAATTTATTTTTTAATTAATTAAATGTTATTCTTTTAAAACGTGGTAATAACACTTATTGTTTAGCAAATACATTATTATCAAAACAGTTTTTATACTGTAAATTTATTTGAAAAGCGTATAAATCCACAGAATTGAGATTCTTTATTCAAAGATTGTATTTTAAGTCTTAAATCTTAAGATTTACGCTATTTTCCTGAGATTCAAGCATATTTTTAATACCAAAGGATATGGATTACATTTTACCATCATTTGCTTGTTTCCCTGGATTTCCTTTAGGGTAGTTTTAATTTATCAAAACTGTTTCACTACTTTAATAAATTTAGCATCGCAGCGCTATAACGCATTAAAAGCTTTTTTTGCAATGTTAATGAGACACTTCAATTGCGTAAATGGACGATTCTACAAGTGTTTGAGGAAGAGCAGTAAATGAATGAGCGTCTGAGACGTTTTTATACCCCAAATGTTTTAACTGTTAATAAAAATACGCTTAGACATTGTCAGACATTTTTGCGAAAAAATGGTTCAATAACAATTTATTTAGTTGCGGTTTTACGATATTCAAACAAAACAGTCAAGTAACCATAAATAAAATAGTTTTCTATCTGTTAACTGTGAGGAAAACCGTTTATTAACTGTCTTTACCAAATACATTTAAATAAACAGAATATTATCGCACCAACTAAGTCCACTTAATAAAGTTGCTTAGTTCCTGGTAGCTGGGTTCATATTATAGCTGACAGGGCTAATCTGTCAGTCATAGCTGACAGAACCCATTCGGTTTGAGTCCCAGCGTTGACACCACAATATTTCCTCCATCCCCTTCAACACATGAAGAGTTTGCAGTTTCCTGCACTCTCTAATGCGTAATACCTAACAAAAACCTAGATCCAATGTCCAGTTAAATTCTTTTTTACTGCTTTCAAAACATTCTAGTTGTAAATGGTTAAAAAAAGGTAAAGTTTTGTAATCGTGGTTTTATTACCATACTAGTTGTAAATGGTTTCAAAAGCGTAAAGTTAAAAACATGCTCTTTACTGTAAACTTTACGATTAGTTGGATAGATAGACTGATGCCGATCATTTTTAATGAAAATTCTAACTGAGTTTCTTTGCGTAATTAATTGCTTATTATCTAAGTAAATGTAAAACTTACGATATTTTAAAGTTTTTAAAATTTAATTTCAGTTTTCTCTTAGAATAATAAATTTAATGTTTTTAAGAAACATCTGTAAATGCAAATAAAAAAAGACGAAAAAATTGGCTCAAAATAAACCCCATCAGTAATATTACGAGAAAGAAAAAATAAGTAGCTAAGTGACTAGTTATAGTTTACTAATCATTTACCTAAACCAAAGCGCGTTAGATAATGATTGCATTGACCAAAATAACTGAAAAAGGTCACCTATAAAAAAATTGTTATCACTGGTCATTCACTCTGAATCTGCTTCAAAACAGTAAAGAAATTTCTTTTATTCAGTACATTGTTATGTTTGAAAATGCCGGCAGTTATTTCTGAAAATGAGCATTAAATGTTTATTAAACTCAAAATGTGTTTTTGATTTATATAAAGTGAAACAATAACAAAATATAGAGCCATTTTTTTCAATAACATGCTAATACCAGACAAAAATAAAAAAAATCGTGAGCTCGTATCGTTAGTTTCGATATGTGATTATTGTATGCTATCAAATAAATATCATATTTTCTTGGAATATTTTAAATTGCTCATTGGAAAATACTATACATTGTGTTTGGTTTTCTAATCCCATAAAACCAAAACTTTTTAGTTTTCCAACGCTTCCAACACTAAATAAAAAATAAAAATATTTGTTAAAGATATTCAACTTTCAAATATTTGAATAAAAGTTTGCATAAACAACACTGGAAAGCATTTTTTTTTGAATTTGTACAAGAACCTAATCTTACTTATTTCGAGGGTCTGGCTATTAAGTCTGAGATTAGTTTTGTTCGGAAAGCTACAGTTTTCTTTAAATGATATTTTAATATGAATGTACAAGTTTACACGGAACTTATAGGCTTATATACGCAAATATAGAGCTGCTCGCTTAAAAATAACACTTAAGACAAAAAAGACAGAAAGCATATGACTTTAATCTATCTCATTATAAACATAAAATATATTATATATTTCTTGTCAATGCACCCTAGGTAGCAAGAAGTGAAGACACAGTACACGAGTATTATTAAATTTAGTAAATACTGTAGCTCCTAGAGAAAAAGCAATTGTAGATTTAAAATCAGTCAGGTAAAAACATCTTAGAACCGTTCAAAAATCTCAGGCAAAAGGTAAGAAAACGAAACTAATCCCCATTATTATAGTTAAATATTAACCGTTGTGAAATGAATTGATTGTATTACTTTAATTCCACTTACTAAATTAATTACCAGATTTCAATAAATTAAATACGAAATAATTAAAAATAGCTTAAAATTGTCTTCTAGGCCCTGGTAAAAGCTATATATATATATATATATATATATATATATATATATATATATATATATATATATATATATATATATATATATATATATATATATATATATATATATATATATATATATATACATATATACATATATATATATATACATATATATATATATATATATACATATATATATATACATACATATATATATATATACATATATATATATACATATATATATATATATATATATATATATATATATATATATATATATATATATATATATATATATATATATATATATATATATATATATATATATATATATATATATATATATATATATATATATATATATATATATATATATATATATATGCATACATACAGGAGTTGGATAAAATAATGGAAACACTTCTATAGTAGCTCATGGTTTTTGATCTTTATATAAAAATACTATAAGAGTCATTTAATAAATTTAAAAGTGCTTAAGTTATGCGATTTCTCATACATATCAATGTAGTTTAAAAGTTTTAATGGTTTGAGGGTCGGACAGTAAATTACAAACTGTTTTTGAACATCCCATGTCAAAATACGTAGCTATAGATTTGTAACTTTTATAAGTTATTTTGGTTTTGATGCGCAATAATTGCATAAACTTTCCTAAATTAAGCTTAAATATTTGTGTGGATAAGGACATTTTTCTAAAAGCTAATTTTTTTATTTTTTTCGCTAGAATTTTAAAAATATTCCATAAAGTTAAGAAAATTTTGGAACAATTTAAAATTAATTATAAGAAAATTAATTATAATAATTTAAAATTTCAGAAAATTTCGCAAGGAAACTGAGGAAGGTAAGAGCAATTAAAGTATATTTTCGTATGTGCGGAAAAAATTAAAAAAAATATCTTTTCTTAATATTATAGTGAATCGTATTTGACAATTAATTAAAAAACGTCAGAATAGAATATCTTAAAAGTTTTAAAAACTTCAATCTGTTTTCTAAGTAATATTTGTACTTTTTTGTGAACATTGGATGAGAAAACTCAAAATGATAAGGGTTTTCTTTTTACAAAATTTATTTTGTACTATTGAACAAGATTTTCAAAATACCACCGGCATTTTGGGGAATCATTCCCATAAGAGTATATTTTCTTTTGCCTGTTTCCGTTCTTTATTCAATCACATTATGGTGCATGAACGTTAATTGTTAAGTACTATCATTTGTTATTAAATTTTACCTTATGAAGCAAAATAATATTTATAGACATCCTCTTAACATTTTTTAGCATTACTTTAAAAACTAAAAAAAACTACTTGGAAAATTGCTTGACAATTTAAATTCTTTAGGACAATCAAATTGGACTTTTTCCATGAGTTGCCAAACACGATTTATTACAAAATTACGAAGAAAAAAATGTTAATTTTTTCCGAGCATACGCAGTATAAAATAACTACTTTAATTACTTGTATATTGCATAGTTAGCACTACTCTTTTTAAAATTTTAAAGCGAAACTTGTATAAATAATTTTAAACTGCTCCAAAAGTTTCGCTTAATTTTCTTGAATATTTTTAAGGTTATAGCAAAAAATCGTTTGACAAAAAAATTAGTTTTCAATAAAAATGTCCATATCTCTATATACATTTAAGCTATGCTTATGAAATTTTTTCATATAATAACTGAAATAACTGTTACAAGTTTTAAATCTAACGTAACTTTTTTTGATGTAAGTTGTTTAAAAAAAACTATTTTCCGCTAGAAATTTATAGTCATTCTCTCAAATCTCTAAAAACTTAAAGCTTCATTGAGATCTATGAGAAATATGAAAAAAAGCATTAGTATAGAAGCGTTTCCACCTCTAATCCACCTCTATATAAACACACACACACACACACACACACACACACACACACACACATATATATATATATATATATATATATATATATATATATATATATATATATATATATATATATATATATATATATATATATATATATATATATATATATATATATATATATATATATATATATATATATATATATATATATATATATATATATATATATATATATATATATATATATATATAAATATATATAAATAATAATAATAAATATATATATATATATATATATATATATATATATATATATATATATATATATATATATATAAATATATATAAATATATATAAATAATAATAATAAATATATATATATACACATTTGCGGATAAAATCGTGTGGGCTGATGAAAAGATTACATCTTTTATTTTCCGGATTCTTTAAAAACATTTCATCCTTTTTTTTCCCATTTGTTTGTTATTTTTTTATTACTATTTTTCTTTCCCCCCTTTTTTCACATGTCTGTAATTTTCCTTTGTTTTATCTTCATTTCGAACTTATATATATATATATATATATATATATATATATATATATGTATATATATATTGATAAAAAGCTGTTTGAATGTGATGCACGTTATATTCGTTTGAACATCTGTTGCAAGAATAATAAAAATAGGAACAATCGATCTCCTTTCCGAAACTTAGTTTTGAAATCGAAATCTCTATTTCGAGTAGACTTGAAGCAGAAAATTAAAATACAACAAATAAATCGATGACAAAACAAAACAGTGGGAACATAGCAATGCAAAGAAAGAGGTAGCAGCTATGCGTTTTAGCTTTCCTTTCCCCATCTCCATAAAGTAAATGAGATTTAAAAGCACGCTCAACAAACAAACAATTCATAATGGATAAACAATTTTGAACACTCAACTAAAGTTTTTCATATTTGCAATGCAAAACAAGTATTTGAAATATTTTGGTACCACATCCTGCTTCTAGCTGTTCTAGAGTAATATACTCATAGGATACAAGAACGAGTACGGTTTTGGAAGTAAAAAAATGCATACTTCACTTAAGAAGAATTTAAATTCTTTTCTTATTTTTTGAAAGAAACTTCTCCACGTGCGCCTTCTTGTAGCTCGAACAGAAATAAAAAATAATAATCAGTGTAAAAGGTTTATAGCTGTATGTATATATATTTAAAACAAAAAAACAAATAACCAAAAGATTTAATCTCGTCAGCTCTCACGATTATTCCCACTAATTATCATTTTACATATTACACGTGTTATTAAAATCCATTTCTTAAAATTTTAAGAAAAATTTTTTTTAATAATTCTTTTTTCGAAAAATATTTGCTTTTTAATTCTTTAATTCTATAATTCCTTTTGTATATTTACTTCAAAAATATTATATATGTATAAATTGTTTACGGATATCGGTGTAAAAGGTTTTGTACTTAAAAATACTGAAACATTATTTTCATTAAACATTATTATTTTCCTCAGCGTTTCTTTTTTGAATTTTTACTATCACATCATGTTTGCATTTGATAACAATTAATAAAGTATATCATGAATACAATTTGTTTTAATGCTCGGTCGTATCAATTATTATGAGCTATACATAAATGTAGAAATAACATTCAAATAAGATCGAAAATTTAGTAAGTGAGGTTATTCATTCACACAAATTTATATTTTTAAAACTGTGAAATTAAATTTTTCATAAATATGATTTCGATGATTTCTTAAGTTCTGCACACACAACGAAAAATAGCGCAATTCATTCAAAATAATATCGTAGCATAAATGACTTACTTAGTTGCTGCTGGTCGTTACATCTTAACATATTAACTTACTGCTAGCAGGATATATTTATATTGTTGCTGTATGTTCTTAAATTGTCTTTGTCTCACACTGTATTTATGTTACTACTACAATTTCTCTTTCTCGAGTAAATGCTGTTAATGTCAATAAGATAATATACTGAGTCAGAACAATAGATCGGTAGGCGTTTCTAAAGCTCACCCACCCAAAAAAAAGAGATCCGCCTGTCAATGGTGATTTTCTAGGTAGTTAGGAGTTCATCTTATAATCGTAGTCTTTTTTTTCCTAATACCAGACCACATAAATTTTAGCAAATAAAATACAGAGTTTCTCGATTGATTGCTGCATAGTTATTTTGTTTCCCCTTTTTCTATTTAAAAAAAGGCTTAAAGTTTATAAACTATGCAATCCAGTAAAAGCATTTTACTGCCAAATAAACGTTATGGTCTAATGTATTTTATGCACAAATAATAGCTGTATTTGAGGAGTATAACAGAGTGTTTCGAGTGATACTTTTTTTAAAAAAAATTATCTCTCAGAGAAATACCATTATTAATATATATCATTTATCAATCAATCGTTACCAAGTTAATCGTTAATCGTAAAAGTGCGTTTAAAAAACCAAAAAAAAAAAATCATGATACTAAGAAACCGTCTCTGAGTGTTTTTGAAGCATGCTTTGAAGTATGACTACGCAAAATACACGATCAACCTAATAAAACCTGTATTTTATCAGCAAATTAAAGATTTCATAAGGGAAACATTATGAGTCAGTGTTAAGGCGCTTTTTAAGGAGATTTTTTATGAGTTTTAAAGAGATTATTATTCTTGGAGAATAAATTGTTGAGTGATCGTTGGGAATTTATTGTTTTCTTTTGAGAATAGGAAATAAAATATAAAACATAGTTTTTATTTCCAACTGTCAACCTGCACATTTTAAAGTTATTTTATATAAATTCACCATATAGTATCGTAGAATATTCACAAACTAAGCTCTTCAATTGCTATGTTATATAATTTGTAGTAAACAGCTTAAGTTTTATTGTAATATATAATAATTCAAATTTAAGTTCAATCATCCAAAGGCTGTAACTACAATATTTTTGCGCGTAGTTTTGTGTGGGAGTATTTTCAGATTTATTTGTTTATCTCTAGAAACATTGGGAGGATTTTAATGAAATTATGTATAAACATAAATATTTATTGCAGTCAGAAAGTATGAAATAGTGACACAGAATCAGAAAAAGAGGTTTTAAAAAGAATCTACAAAGCACAAAAGAAGAAAAAAAAACGGAGCACCTATGATAACTTCTGATCTAATGATCGGATACTCACGTTCTAGGGCTCAAACTTAATAGTTCGAGGTGCTGATCTCAAATATGCTATTTAATTAGCACAAACGGCATTTTAAGTTACGAAAAAAGATACAGAAACATTTTTTCTCTGAATAAACATACCTCACTTTGACGAAATCAGATTTCTGACCCTAAGATGTAGGGGGTAGTCACAATTTGAGAAATATGGTCCCAATATTTTGGTCAGGAGATCTATCCCAACCGTGGATCCCTAAATTTGAGTTTTACGCTTTACTTATTCCTCCGTGTCTCGAGTACGTTTTTAGCGAATTGAAAAAACTTCTAGAATTTATAAATCCTGAGATAATTTCATGCAAAAAATACTTCTTAGTAAACATTCATTATTTGTTATGATTTTATTTAATAATAGTCGAAAAAATTGGATTGAAAAGTATGCAGTTCTTGATATTATTTTGTAGAATGTAACTCAACATGGCAAAATATAGAATTTGAGAGAAATCGGCTGATTAGTTTCTGAGAAATCGAATTTTAAAAATACGACTTTTTAAGCATAAAGCAGTCCAAAGCGTGGATCCTTTATTGCGATTTTTTCTTTTTGCGTATTTCGCCATATCTTCTAAATTGATGATATATATCAAAACTTTTAACACACAATTATAAAATTCTTTTTCCAAAGTTAATTCCAAGCAAAAAATAATTTTTAGCTATTATTTATAGTTTTTATTATTTTATTTAGCAATAGTAAAAATCTGTTCTATTGTTAGGTTTATACATTTTTAAATAATTTTGAAGTACCTCATTTTATTTTTCAAAAACGAAAATTGGAACGAAATCGGTTGAATCATTCTTGGACATTGAATTTCAATTACGCGAAAATTCGATAACTGAGATTGATTTCGTATTCGTAAATTTTTTTATTACGAATTAAAAATAAGTATTTCTGCTACAAATTAATCTTACTTTGGTTTTTATGTACCTTATATACTTTTCCATCATAAGTTTAAATCAGTTTTATTGTGTTCGTCTTATACGTACAGAGATTTCTTCCATTTCTTCTATTCTTCTCATAAGTGTGGAATTTAAATGTAATGAGAATATTATTTGTACTATTCTATTCATAAACGTTATTATTCTAATAAATATCTCTTGTTTTACAGAAAAGCAATTTAAATAAAATCTATTCATAAAATATTAATTGTTTTGTAACTAACAAGGTGCTTACTTATCATATTTTCATTGCAACTAAATATATTATACATTATTAAAGTCACGAACCTTGAAATAAATCTTAAATTTCTTCTAAGTGCAAATAAATAAGTAATAATAACAAATAAAAAAGTATTTTTTCTATTTCAAGTACATGGCTTTTTCGAAACAATTTATTGCAATAGCTTTCAAAATAATGTGGAGATAAGGAAAAGTTAAAGCTCAGATGAGACCACTTACTTGCCATTGCATCTCCTTACACCTAATTTAACAGATTTTATCTCAAGTTTGGACAAAGTTTCTCTCTTTTAACGTAGCTTAAATATTTGTTCAGTTTAGCGTTGAAAGAATGATTAAGTTTCCCATAAATTAGTTTTCGAAATATTTTTTTTGCCAAATTTATCTTTTTTTTACTGAAATACTGTAATAGTAGTTATTTCTTTAATTATTTGACTAAGTATATTGCAAAAACACATTTTTTCAAAAAAAGCAAATCAATATTATTCCTGGTTTTCTAGCTTATAATAAATATATTTAAACATCATTTTGTAATGATACAAAAATTTAAATTAGTAAATTGAAATGATGGACAGCTTTAAATTTATATAAAGAGTGCATTATCTTAAGTAATGCATGTGTTTAAGAATGACTTTGTGCTTATAAAATTTATAATATACGGATTAGTAAATTAAATCATAATTTTTTTTCAAATATGGCATATATTTAGAAAAAACATTTACATAAAAAACATTAAATAACAATTTTCATTACAAAAAATTTTAATATTTGAAGAAAATTGATGAATGGTAAATAATCGCTAAAGCAAGTTCAAAAGTGAAATTAATGAGGAATTTTGGAAGTAACCTGTCAATATTTTTAACTTTGAATAAAAAATTCGAATGTTAACTTGATTACCTGTCAGTTTATATAATAGTTATATATTGTTCTCGTTGTAAAAATTAATAATAAAGGTTATGTATTCTAAGCAAGTTAAATTATTTCTTTTACGAATGGTTTCATATTTATTTCGACTTCGTCCCCATTAATCACCATAATTGATGATGTTTCATTATTTAACAATTTAACTGTATTTAATCATTAAATTCGACTAAAAATAAAAAATATAAGTTCCCATGTCAAATAATAGCAAAGTGTAATAGAATATGTCATTAATTTTGAACAAAATTATACATTTGATATTTCGGAAAGCGATTATATATTTTTCCCTACGTAATCTTACATTAATCATCATGGATCATCCTGCTTCCTTATTGGCATTTAAACTATTTTTAAATTTACCTTAAAATAATAAGAATACTCATGCTGAAGAAAATCAGAAAACTATAAGTTACGCATTAATGGACTTTAAAAACTTTAAGTGATCAATATTTTAAATAAATCCAAAGAAAAGATTTCAGAAAAAAGGATGTATTTCAGAAATTTCAACTGAATCTTTCGTTTTAGTCCATTGCATACCTTATAAATTAGGCTTTTAAAATAGAAAACACCAGTAATCTTTAAAAAATGCTTATAATTCTGTAACTACATTTAAATTTGAGTCTTCAGGCCTATAATAAAAATAGTTTGAAAGCATTTTTGAAAATAGTACTTTATACAAAAAGTAGTTAAGCCCATGCCAAAATAAAATTTGAGCGGAAATAAATTCCACTTCCATTTACTTTGAAATGTAACTACATCCACTTTATTTTCGTTAAGTTGAATTGAAATGGATTTACTATAAAAATGTTATATTCATTTTCAAATAATCAATTAATTCAAAACAAATATGTATGAATATATAATAACATTTTCTTATACTGCATGTGTAATTAAACATTTAAGCTTTGTATTTTATAATATATTCATGTAATATATGAAAACACATACGAAATTTTTTTTTCTTAAACTTAAAGATATTTGCTGTTCAAACGTAAACATTGGAATCAGTTTATTCCCATTTTAAATGAGCAATATTCGAAAAAAGTCACTCGATTGATATTTAATTTAACTAGCATTTTCTGGCAACAGTGTGACATCTAATAGTTTGAAGTGATATTTTTGAATTTCCAATACAAGTTTCCTTGCTGATTACTAAATCTAGTATTAAATTTTGATATTCAATCTATTTC
The DNA here is from genome assembly GCF_982258835.1 of Parasteatoda tepidariorum. NCBI lineage: Eukaryota > Metazoa > Arthropoda > Arachnida > Araneae > Theridiidae > Parasteatoda > Parasteatoda tepidariorum. The sequence goes on along the minus strand of NC_141765.1, from coordinate 30,480,650 downwards.
ATAAAAATGCATTTTAGAAAAAACAGAAATAAGAAATGTAGTTTATAGGGAAAAACACTGCCCTATGAGTAGAAAAACAATATTGTGAAATCATGGAAATGTGATAATTTGCAAGTTTGAAACATAAATCTGGCGAAAAACAAAGATTTTTAAAGAAATGCATATCAGCAAAACAGCATAAGTGAAACACTGTCTGCCAACATACAGGAACTGTGTTTCCCCTGATGCTGTTTTGCTAACATACATTTCTTTAAAATTCTTCGTTTTTTGCCTGATTTATGTTTCAAACTTTTTGAATTATTAAATACAAATTCGGTGTCTGCTGCTTTTAGCACTTTTTCATTTCGACTTAATATTTTAAATGCTAAATCTCATTTTAAAAGTTATTTTCTTATTATATCCTTTTCTGAATTTGTGTTAACCTGCTTCACTCTCTGATTGGATCATGGAAATGCGGTCATTATGTAGCTCAGAAGCAGTATAAGTTGTGAAAAGTTCAATCTTTTACGAGATAAGAGCAAAAACAAGTATTGATAAACAACTCTTTTGATCGAATAAGCTTCTTAACAATTACTATAAACTTCCTCAGAACATTCATGAAAAAAACAAAAATATCTTACTTACTCAAGAGCATTGTCCTATTCCTAGACATGACATGAAGAACAAATGTCGCATTTACACTTCCGAATTCATTCGCACCAAAACAAGTGTAGTTTCCTGAGTTTTCGGGTTTTAGGTTCTTGATTGTTATCGACCATTTCATTATTGTTGAGGTTGAATCAATATTTGATGTGTCCATATGCATCCCGTCTTTTAACCATGTCACTGCAGGTGTTGGATGCCCTTCTATAGGACACTCAAATTTAACTGAAGATCCAACAGTTCTTTGAATTGTTTCATTTGGCTGAGAAAAGTTTGAAAAATGAGGTGCTGAATCAGACACTGAAATAAATAAAATCCATTTTGAGAATTTAGAAGAAAACGTGCAATAAATTTAAAATAAGGTTCTGAATTGGACACTGAAATAGATAAAAACCTTTTAGAGAATTCAAAAAAAAATGTACAATAAATTTATGTCAATTATTTAAAAATAAACTTTTAACAATACCCTAATTATAATTGTTTAATAGATCGTTTAAAAATCTTTTTTTTTCGTTAAATTGCAATTAGTGTTCAAAATTTTCCATTCCAATTAATGTTCCATTTTCTTATTTGCTGTTATAAACAATCATTATTTATTTTTTATTTGTTTCTTAATCTTTATTTCCGTTTCCTCTTTTTTCTATTTAGTAAGAAAGAGTTTTATTTCCTAATTGGAATTTCGACTACAGTTAGTAAACAATTTTATAATTCATGGAATGGCAAAAAGTCGTTTCCTTTTAAAAGATTATGCTAATGAACTTTTTTGCTATCATTATTAGTCATTTTTTTATCAGTTGTTTTCAAACATTATTAGTGTTTTATAGTCAATTTTACCATTGATGTTAGTAATCTATTTTAAATTTCACCATTATCGTTAATGTCTTATCCTCATTATAAACAGAAGTTTACTATTTTTATCGTTATCACTAGCATGTATTTATTTTATTGCCATCAAAAAAAATTTGTGTTAATTAACATTTTTAAAACAACAATTTGTTTTAAAAATAGCATAAAATACTCTTATGTTTTATCAATATTAACCAATAATATACACCGAAGAACCATTACATTATGACCACCCTGCTAACAACATGTAAGACCACCTTTAGCCCTCAAAACTGCTAGCACCCGCCGTGGCATTGACTCCACAAGGTACTGATAGGTAGTCTGAGGTATCTGGTATCAAGCGCTTACCAACTGGTCCTGCAGTTCCCACACATAGCTAGGGGGTAGCGTGGCAGCACTAATTTGGTTTTCCAAGTAGGATCACAAATGCTCTATTGGATTAAGGTCAGGTGAATTTGGGGGCCAAGACATGACTTGAAAGTCACTGGAATGTTCCTCGACGATTCGACTCTTATGACATGGTGCATTATCCTGTTGGTAAACACCACCCCCCGCAAAAAAATCTGTGGCCATGAAAGGGTGAACCTGGTCCGCAACTATATTCAAGTAGCTTACAGACGTCAGGGACTGTTCTATGAGGATTATGGGTCCTAATGTGCCCCATGAAAACATTGTTCCTGGGCGAGAAAAAATGAAAACCTGGGCGAGCCCATTGTTACAGATGGAGGGTGGTCATAATGTAATGGCTCTTCGGTGTAGGTCGAAATGAGTGATATTTTAACTTCATTTTTGTCTAAGAATTCAATTTCTTTTGCTCTAATAATTATTACCTTTAGATGAGAAAGATTAATTAACACCTTTTCTGGGATTTGTTTTTATTATAAACAAAAATTGGAGGTATTTTGCAATTATGGAAACTAAGATTTTATAAACTCCGTTGTGTTCTTTACTAAAAATGACACTATTATTCTTTCTACTATTAATTTTAAAATACATGTTAGTTACAACACCAAAACTATTACAACGTTCAGATACAACGCCAGAAATGTTACAACACTCAGGCATAACGATGAAAATAGTGCCAACTTCCTAGATTTTGAAGCATTTTTCTCCAATGGTCGTCTTTTTTTGGATTGGTCACTTATTTTTAAATCAAATTTTTTTGTCTGAATGCAATAAATTAGATAAATTAAAGTAATATATAAGGAATATAAATATTTTTAACTTCTAATTTAAATTATTTTAATAAAACTGCAAAATAATATTTGTGATTGTAATATATGTATTTAAAATTACAAAATATTTGATATTTTCTTTTAAATTTAAGAATGTTTTTAATGCTTCAATATTATTCTATTCTCTTACGCAAAACTATTCGCTAAACAAAAAATATATGTTTTCAAAACAATTTAAAGATATTTTCATTCAAAATAGTTTAAAAAAATGTTAAAGTAGTATAATAATTTTAGTTAGATTAAAAGCTAAGAATAGGGGAGAGGGGGGCACATGTGAACAGGGGGCACATGTGAACATGGTATGTTTTACCAATATGATTTGAAATAAAAAATCTCGAGAAATTTTCAATTGATGGCAGTACTAGTCCTACCTCTCTGAAAAACTTTCAGAGCAATGAGACATTTTGTTGGTCTATTCTGACAATTTCTTTGTATCAGCGGTGTTGCATATATTATAATCGCTCGCTTCTCCAAGTGAAAGCATAATATAAATCAACTAATAAACTAAAATTAACTATTGCAGATCATTATATGAACATTCAGGTAAGTTTATGACAATTATTCTTTTTTTATACTCAATTAAAAGTTCATTATTTTTCAAGTTAGGTTTAAGAAGGATGATGGGGGCACTTGTGAACAAAACATCTGGGGCAGATGTGAACAGTTCACAAGTGCCCCTACATAGTATTAAGATTATTATCCTCATGATATTATAAGTTTAAAAAATATGTATGCATTTAAAATTATCATTATTTAATTTTCCATAATTAATTTATTAATTTTTCCTTAAAAAAATTTTTTTTTATTAAATGGTTGATCGCGCATCACGCATATTAACTGATACACCTGAGAAAATAGAATTGTTAAAGCTACAAATGAAAAGATAGAAAAAATGAAAAAAAAAAGCATGAAAGAGTATTAGAGAAGAAAGAAAAAGGCCCATTACAACACCCGTGGAACATGAAGTTGCGAAAAACCCAATTACGGATAAATTATTGTACAGCTGAAAAATTATTTTCTTATTGACAGTACTGTTGTACAATTTAAATTCACATAGTAAGCTACAACCCCCTCAGTATAATGCGTATCTATATCTGTTATATTAAAGATTTTTTTCTTTGAAATATGATGATTGCTTTGTGTTTTTAATCTTGTTCATATGTGCCCCAGGCCTGTTCACATGTGCCCCCAATAGGGGCACATGTGAACAATTGAAGTCATTTTTCTAAAATATTATAAAGTAAAGAAATATTTTATTGAAAAATCTCAAAAAATTCCACAAGACAAAGAAAATACTATTTAAACATATGGAATTTTTTACTGTGAAAAATTGATGATATTTTTCGAAAAGTGAAGAAATAAAAAAATTTGTTCACATGTGCCCCCCTCTCCCCTATAATTTTTTATGTTTTTTTCACGTTTTTTATGCTTTTATGTAATACTTTTGATACATTTTAATATAAGTAGAAAATAAGAAACATGAAATTATAAAAAAAAGCATGTTTTTTAAGAGATTTTTAAAAGCAGTGTATCAGACACTTCATAATATCACTTAAAATGAAATACATGCTGCCGTATCAATATGAATATAATCATATATTTTTCCTGCGACCTATCATTAGTTAAAAATAATTACAAATAAAAAGAAATCTAAAAAGAGTCTGAAGAAATTCTGAAAATAATCATAGATATGGATTTCTTTTATTCAAAAATAAAAATAATGTTAATATTAAAACATAATCTCTTTCAATTAAATTAAAAATTGAAAATCTCATTTTTCTGATTGTTTTCCTTTCTTTTGTCTTATGAAAGATATCGGTTTTTTGAATATATCTTTTAAGTGGTGACATATGATTCTTAGACATCTCATTATCTCTTTAAAAACGAAAATGTCTTATCAAAATGAATATAATAGAATATTTCCGAGACATTAATAAGCTCAGTTAATAAAAGCGAAGTGAAGATTGAAATATGTATGACTTGACTAAGATTGAAATATGTATTTTATCGTAATTTGAAATCCTTTACGTAATTAAATTTCTTTCATTTGTTTGTTAAGAAAATGATGTTTTATCTTCATGATTTATGATTAAAAGTAAAAAACCCTTATTAAGTTAATGTTTATATTGCAAGTAAAATAAATAAACTTTAAAAACTAATTAGGATACAAATTTAGATAGACTGTTACAATTTTTGAAAAGAAATTTTAGTACAATGCGTTTCAATCAGAAGAATAAACTTTCAACCCAAACGTCAAAATATTACTTACAACCAAATCCCATTATAATAAAGTAAATATTTATTCAAGAAGTCTGTAAGAGATCCTGATTTTTCTCTCTTTAAAATATAGTTATTCAAGAAAGTTAAATATTTTGTTTAACTACAGACTTTGTATTATGACTAAATAGATACACTGAAACGATTTTAATTGTTGCAATTTTGCAATTAACTTTTCTTATCCCGTTCTTAACATTCACAAAAGTTAGCTCATTAGGAGCAAAGTTACACGAGCAAAAAGTTTTTACACTTTGATGAAGTTAAACAAAGTTAAACAATAAGAAATTTCGAGATAAAAAGTTAATTATATTTTAGTAAACCTTCTATAGATAAATTCTTATTTTTGACGCTGATATTGATTTAATTATTCTGCCCTAAAGTTCTTTTTATGATAATTTTTCATTAATGAGAATTTGTTACACTTCTCTGTTTCTTTGACATTGAAAAACTTTTTGTAGTAAACTCGTTAAAAGAGAGCCACTAATTTAATGAGATCTCGAGTATCAAGAAGCTCTCAATAAATGGTTATTTATGGTTAAAAAGCATAAACCCTGTTAGAATTTTCAGTCCAAAAATACTGTAAAAATATAGGCAGCAGTCTGTCCATCCAAATAACCATTAAGTTTATTGTTAGGAACCTTTACGGTTCTGAAACCGTTTAAAACTGGTACACTTAAAAATTAGCAAATACAAAACCATACAGTTTCGTAATCATTTACAACTAGCATAGTTTTCTAATTCATAAAAATGGAACTCAAGCGGACATTGGAGCTTTGTTTTTATGAGTGAATGTTTGCTCCAATTTATGAGTGAAAGATAGTTTTGTATTCAAACAGTCTAGGGTCACCGACTAACGAGTGCAAGACACTAAAAACTTTTCATGTATCTAAGGAATAGAAGAAATATTGTTCTATAAACGCTGGGAGTCGAACACTTGTTCAGTCGATCATGCGATTTAACGATTACTCCTCTCCGATACAGTAAGTACTCAGCTGATGGGACAAAATTTCTTCCTAAGGTGGATATAGTAAGCGCGGATAGACTTCTGGTTGTTAAACCGCATTATGTGAAAACAATCAATAAATGTTTTTTTCTCACACTTAACAGATTGAATATCATATTTTTATGGTTATTTGACTGAATACGGTAAATATTAAACCCTGTTAATACGAGCATAAATCGGATTTAGTGAATTTTTTTCATTAACTTCTTGATAATTATCTTATTTGGCTTTCAAAAAGAAATATTTCACAATAAGGGGAATTTTTCAGCCTCTTTAAAAGAGTGTAAGACATCGTTTTAGTTTAATTTGTTTAAAGATTGCACGTAGATAAGCAATATAGAAAGACAATGTGAAGTTTTTACGTTTTGTCGCCATGAATCAAGCAACCAGTTAAAGTTTTGGACCTATAGCATGGCAACCGTTGATATGGAAATATAAGTGGTTAAGGAAATAACTACCATATTAGTTTTGTAGGCTGATCACTAAATATATTCTAAATGCATTATTGCTCAGATCATGGTGATTTACTGAAACCAGACAAGAGTCATTGGTTTAATATTATATTATTGCTCATATGAATTTACATGAGAGTTTAAGACCAAATGTTTGAAAATCTGCAATCTGCAATCTACTGCAATTAAAAATCTGTAATCCTGACAATAATAGGCAATTGCAGACAACCCACTTCCACAAGCATAAAACAAGGAAATAGTATTTTTTAAGGATAACAATTAGTGATGATAATTCACCCCCATATATGTTGAACGTTATGTGCTCATGTGTTGGTTGAATTATTATTGAGATTTAATCACAAAAGGAAGCCCAAATGTTATTAAATTTAATGTGAATGAAAAATGATAAAAGAGACGTTAATAAACATTTTCTGGTTTATTATTTTTTACGCAATGGTTCATTTCTATGCTAATTTTGACCAACAAATGTTTTAATGAGTGAATATCCAGGGTCTCTCTACTCATTATAAACTAATTTTATGGTCTTTGATAACATCTGCTTTAGTATAAATAATTGCATGGTCAAAGCTACCAGAATATGCTAAAATGTATCATTTTTCTTTCTCCAAAAGTCCCCATTAAACCAAAAAGTGAGGTAATTTTTACCACAGAGTTTTGGTAATAAATTTGGTTAAATTAGTAACAAAATATAGTTTTATAATAAATCATAAAAATTGGTAAATGTGGTAAAATTTTATCATGATACCTTAGAGTATGGCATAAAAACCATTTAAACAGTTAAATTTACTTTTCAGTTCTGTATTTTTACTAAATGTGTGATAATATGAATTATAATTATGAAAACCAGAATTTCCGGCAAACTTGTACCTTATGAACAGAAAAGTTAACAAATGAATGGATTAAATACCATATATTTTGGGTTTTATTAAAAGAATTATGCTCTTTTTCTTCTTAACGGAAATGTCATTACCATACTGAATGGAAAGTTTACTAGAATTTTTGTCCTCGTGCTCATTGTGGTGATTTACTTTAAAATATATATATAACACTCAGTACATGAGGTGAAAAAATTTTGAACAATTCAAATATAAGGTCGTTTTCTTTTATACATAGTATTTTATCTGGCATTTATCTAGTCATAAATGCATTGTCCATTGCAAAATTAATTATAAGCAAGGCAACAAAAAAGAACAAGAAGTATATACTATATTCTTTCATATAGAGAGAAAATGGGACACCTATGATTATCTTCAACTTTATTATTAAAGTTAATAATATTGTTTAAGTATAGCATATAATTGATCATCTAAGAAATAAGTTCACTTCTTTCCCTCAATACTGCAATTTGAGCAAAAAAAAGCATTGTTTCTACCTCTAGAATTTAAAATAATGAAAACAAATGTGTAAGCATAGATATAAATTTATTTCAACTTCATTGTTTTCTAAAATATGTAGATTTTAATGATAAGATTCACTTTAAACTATTTATGTACATTACAGCTGCTCTTGATAGAAATAAACTGTATGTGATGGGAATAAATAAAATAGAAAAATTGCTGAGACATCTCTAATTGCTTTATATAAAATATCTGGGACTCCTCTTAAACATCCAGAAAAAGATAGCAAAGGTACCAACATGTGTCTAATTGTAATAAATTTGAACCTATTTAATGAAATTGAATTGGTATTATACCGGTTCTCACGAGCGCACATGTGTTGTGCTGAAATGACGTAGACAGAAATATTTTGCACATGCACACTATTTTACCGCCAATCAGTGATTCATCACGAATGGTTTTGAATAATTTGACTTATATTTGCTTAAGGATTTGTTCACATTTTATGAACTACGCTTGATCTCTGAGTACCTGTCTAAAATCTAGAAAACGGTCATACGTAATATACTTAAAATTAAAATATTTGAAAAGTAGGTAATGCAATTAAAAAAATTATAATACATTGAGTTTAATATAGAATCATTTTTACACTTACCCAGAACAATAAGTGTAACATTAACTTCAGTGGTTATGTTGTCATTCTCAGCTTTACACACATATACCCCATTGTCTTCTTCTTTTGCATCTCTAAGAACTAGATTACCTTCGTCTGTGATTTCCAAGCGGTCATTGTTTGTAACATCAAGAGGTAAGTTGTCTTTTGTCCATGTGTATTGTATTGTTGAGAGTGTACCCTCTCTGAAATCACAAGGTAGGATCGCAATACCTTTAGAGACAACGACCAATCTCATGTCACTACTTTTACTGATTGGATCTGAAAAAAAAGTATAATGTTTTATTAAACTGCTGCAATGGCCAATTAAAAAACATGTTATGTATGAAGGTTATTTAAAACAGAGATTATAATCTTTGAAAGTAGGTAGAATACATCATAAGATTTGAGAATCCCATAGGAATTCTGGTTCAAAAATACCAACATATAGACTTTAATTAAAATATGTTTCTAAAATTATATTTTTTAATATATTTTATTACACTGTGATTAAAACTTCATGCATTTTCATAGTGAATGAAAGTACACGCATTTACCACTATAGGTCAAATTATACGCCTTTACTCTGTGAGTCAAATTATACAAATTTACATTGTGAGTCAAGCTATACGTATTTACACTGTGAGTAAAGTTAGGAGCACTTATCACTGTGAGTCAAATTATACGCTTTTGCATTGTGAGTAAAAGAGTATTATTCTTCATATTTGTAAAAATTGTTTATAGTTTTTTCCTGCAAATAAATATATCGTAAAAAATATAATTGAAAAAAAAGTTAATTTTTGAAACTTTTAAAGTAATTAAAAACAATTTATTTGAGAGATTTCAAGTACTGAAAAAGGAGACATAAATGTTTTAACACATTTCTACACTTTTCAATTAAATTTCATTCTCTTAATAACACATAGGTCATAATAATAAATTCCTGATAATAATAAAAATAATAATTATAATAAATATTGTTTCATTATTAGTTCTTCAAGAACATTCCGAAATAAACTATTTCGGAAAGAATTAATATTGTTCATCAGTGAAAATTTATACCACTCTAAGATTTTTGCTAAGGTTTTGGTTTTTGACTCAGTTAAAAGTTTAATCTGTTGAAAAATTGAATCATAATGAAGTGCAAATTTGTTGCAAACTTTTTATTTTGATAGTTTCAACCGCATTAACATGAAAGTTTATTGCAAACCAATGTTGAAATAAATTTGAAACATATTGACGTGTAAATTTATTTCAATCTTATTATGTTACCTAGCTTGACCATATTATCATGCACTTTAGCAATAACTTTTTATGGTGCTAAGTTGAACCATATTAACATGGTAATATACTGCAACCTTATAATGATACCAAACTGAATAATTTATTATAATTATTCAGTTTGGTATCATCATTGTTGGTATCATCAAAATTGAGAAATATCGTCGAGTAAATTAATCCTTGGTTAAATTTATTGTGGGATACTACGACTCAAATTGAATGATTGAGCGTAGACATGATAAGGCTTAGCATCATATTAAGGTTGCTACAGATTTGAACAAAATGATTGTTCAAAAAATATAAATTATGTTTCAAGCTTGAATAAATTTTTCGGAGAATCTAGAAAATTTATTTTCTTTTAAATTTCAGAATTCATGTTTCATTTTGTTATAACTGTTACAAGGTCTCTATTAGTAATATTGCGATTGCATTGAGTAAGAAGGAAAGAAGACATTCTAGAATTGTCCCTAATGACTTGTATTATTCACGAAACAAATAATAGTTTTAGCTTCCAGAAAAAAAATGTTTCAATATATTATCGGGTGATCCTTATCACATAGTTTTATGGAAACGGAAATCAATTTATCTTTCGTCTTTTAGATATAAATGAAAAAAATATCTTATACAAGAAAAAAATCTTATAGTTTTCTTCTTCATTGGACACATCTGGCGGTAACAACAAGAATGACACCCATCTGGGAGTAGAGAATTTTATACAGATTGCTTTTCGAAAAAAAGTTCAAATGTGAGATCGTCACCAAGAATTTATGCATGGATACTTTTTTATACTTTTCTGGGGGTATATTTTTCTGACAGAAGAATATCTGCATGGAAGCTGAGATTTAAAAAGCACGCTTTACCTATCGCTTAAAGTGACGATAATTTTATTAAATAATTTGTATTTTTGTCATTGTAAGTGTATTCTTATATTAAAATAAATAAAACCATATAAAAAATATAACAAAGGTAAAAATTTACAAATTTAATATAATAATAAAGGTCTTGTATAGTAATTTTAACATAGAAAAACATTAAATGTTAATAAACAATTCAAACAGTAATAATACTCGTATTATAAAAAAAATATTCTTTATCTTTTTCTTCTTTCTAAAATATTTCGCAGAGAAACCATTTTACTCCATTTCTAAAACATCGAAATTTTTATTTACGACTTCAGTTTTGATAAATCTTTCTGGAACACCTCAAAAAGGTTTCAAATGTTTCAAACAAAATAGAAATTGGGAAGTTTTTTATTAAAAATTGTACAGCTCCCTTAAAAAGAGATTGAATTTTATCGAACTTAAAATACTTTTCCGTTTCTTGTAAGCGCAATTTAATATCGCTTCGCAATTTTTAAATTCTTATTTTAACAAGTTTTTATTTCTATGATTGCTGCGGAGAATTCCCTACTTGAAGTCATAAAATGGTCCAAGAAAGGTCTCTAAAAGACTATTGGTTTATAAACAAAAGACAAAAAATAAATCAAATTTATAAGAATGTCTAATTAACTAAAAAACTTCAACTTTCTAAAAAAGTTTGCTGCTTGATAATTTTCACCGAGAAATTTCGAACAATATATATATATATATACGACAACGCATTAGAATTTACTATAACGTATTATAGCACACTGTTAAAATTATTTTCTTATGAATTAAACCTAAATTAGTGAACTTGTTACTATTTTTTGCATATTTTAATGAATATAAACTGAAAAAAAACCCATTAAAATAAATAAATATTTTTATAAATTTTCATAGTCGTTAATAACAACAAATATATATATTTATATAATTAAATTATTTCATTTTAATTTTAAATATCAGTTTCGCTAGGTATGAAATTGATTTTTTTATAAAGATGGAAATTAAATCAGTGTTTGCTAATTCTCTTTAGATACCAGATCGAGAAATTGCTCACATTAATTAGTAGGCACAACGTGTCTTATGTCATTTTCCATTCTGCCAATGATCATGGCTGCATGTCAAAACTGAATTGTCAACATTACAGCCAAATAGCAGAATGGCAATGAAGTGTCAAATTAATGTAATGGATTTGATAACTACCATGAGCTATATATGAAACAATAAATAGTAAACGCCAATTATGAGTTATTCCATTTGATGTAGTCTAATAGATATGTTATACGAATAATCCCTAACTGAAACAAATTCGAAGCTGATTTTTTTGATAGGATTATATTTGATAATACTACAAGACAGAGATATAAAATCCTTTTAACCCTAAGCATAGATAATAGTCAATTATTACAATGGTTTATAATTATCCTTCATAACAGCTGCGCCCCCTTTGAAAAATATATGTTATATATATTTCAGCGAGATGAATTTAATCTATATTTTAATGCGAAGAATTTAAATAAGTTTTAATGCGGAGAATTTAAATACGCTTTAATGTGAAGAATTTAAAGTAATGCGATGAAACAAATTAATACCATTAAATTTTAACACAACTACATGAGCACTGCAAAGAATGGATACTTAAATTTCGCGAGACTCCGAGCTAACATCTTGTCAAAGTGAGGAAATAACTATCACTACTTCTTCGAGGACATGGTAAAGTAATGAAGTCTTTCGTCATTCCATTTTAATTTACAAAAAATAAATAAATAAAAAATAAATAAACACAAATTACGGATTGCATTTTTGATAATTTTTTAATGGGCAATATCATGCTGGCATTTTTGATCAATCATCAATGTCACCCCGATAAGGACAGATAAAATTCTAAGATACACTACGTCCATGACAGAGTCGGGATATGAACGATCATCCTGGTATGCAGTTCCAAGCTAAGGAAACATTTATGTCATATATTAGAGACTTCGAATTTCCTCAAAAATCACGTGATTTCGTGACGAAATGATTCTCAAAATAACGAAATACAGTTCCAAGACTGCGGAATCGTCAAAAAATTGAGTTTATTTTCATTAGTGTATATATGCTATCATGAACGCTGTTCTTATTATTTTTACAACTCATGAATTGCATCATTACAGTAAGAAATAAAAAGATTCCTTAAGTGCAAGAAAATGTATATACATATATTTTTATTTTTTTATAATCCTTATCTAGTTAATTTTAGATTGAATGCATAAAGCAAGCATGGAAGTCCGATAGGCACATAGTGACATACTATGTATAAATTTGAATCATTAGAAATATCTGTCTGAATGCTTTGAATTTTACATTTGGCAATGAAAACATCAGATTTGTGCATGCCAATATTCAGTTTTCTCAGTTTTGAAATTTGGAATTAAACATAAAAGACAAACCAGCTTCTAGATCAGAGATTGTATCAAATATGCCTTATTGGAGGAATTTTTGAACACCCAGTTTATGAAGAGTCTGGTATTCAACATAAAATGCAAAGATTTATTTAATCCACCCATTCATTAAATATTTCCAAAGATAAGTCTAAAGATTTTTTCATTCAATCATTTAGTTATAGTTAATTTATTGCCATAAAGTAATCCAAATACTGAATTATTTTAAATTTAATTTTACATAAAAATTATATTTGATTTATACATGATTCATTATGATATAGTTGAATGAAAGGGACTATATATAATTTACTCTAAATGTAGTCAGAAACTCACTTAAAGTAAGGCAATACGCTTATTTTATTAAAAGATTTATTTTGAAGTATAGTAAAATTTTAAATTTAAATATTGATAAGCGTTTATGTAAAATGGTTCCTTAATTAATAATGAACACACACACACGCACACGCACACACACGCACGCACACACACATTCATACAATTTTCTCCTGTAAAATATAATCATTAAACTAATTAGTTCAGCTTATAATTTAATAAAAATAGTGCCGATATAGTTTTAAACATATTTTCAAAACTTAGAGAAAATATTATTCGAGTCATAAATAAATATGTAATTATTGTGTCAGCGAAATTAATCTAGGTATAATTACGGAAAAATTAAAATCTCTACTTATTAGTTTAAAAAATTTTTGAACGCTATTAAGAGAATAAACAAAACTATTTTGCACTCCGTCTTAACTTTGGTAAGAAAGATATTAATATCTTAATAATATTAATCTTGCTTCAAATTAAGTTTGAGATAAGTTTCAAATTAAATGACTTGGATTTTGGAAATAAAAATATTTTTCAAATTTGCAATAAAAACTCAAAGAAAGGTGGGATTTGGACTTGATTGAAAACTTATTTATTAACGTTTCACATACTCTTTATTTCTCTCTCCATTTATTATTTTCTCGCTGTTTCCCTTCGTTTACTGAAACTCTTTGTCATATTTAATTTTTCAAATAAATTTAATTTCAAGTGCTAAAAATCCCGACATTTTTACGGAAGCACGCCAAATCCACTGCTTAAAGTTTTTTATAACACATAATTTAATTCATTTACTGCAGAGGGTACATTTTGTGAGAAATTTAATAAAAAAATAAAGTATTTTTGTAATCTGTCAAAAAAAAACTCTTCGAAAGCCAATTTTTAACTTCATCTAGTTAAAGGTAATACAATAAAATAAAAACTTAAAAGTAACTCAAGTTCGCTGATTCAAGGCGTCTAAGGATTTATGTAGGGAGATTCTGAGTAAGACAATCATATGCACTGTGAAAAACTCTGGTAAAAAGTACCAGTACCAAAAGTGCCATTACTTTTTACAGTAAAATCTATTTTTACAGGAAAATTTCATGAAGCACATAAATCTGATATACCGTAATTTTCAGAGTATTAATTATTGCAAAATGTCTGAATTTGAAATGTCTAATTAGATAAATATTGCTGTAAAAATTGCTGCAAATTATTTTACAGTTAAAAGGGATTTCACGAAAATTTATGTTACGGATGATGCACCCTGAATACCGGTACTTAAAACGTAATTTGATTTACAGTATGAGGCAGATGGGCACATCTTCACAATTTCTATATCATATATTAGGAAGTTGTGTTAAAAGTGGACATAAATTACACGTGAGCACAGAAATGGAGGAAAAGTGCATTCATCATTATATTCTTCTCCTATTTGATTTCGAAAAGAAAGACGACTATTTTTGCCTATATTAGCCACTATTTTTGTACATAGAATTCAATTTTTGTTTGTGTGAACTTTTGCCATGATTTTGTGTGATATTCCTAATATAATAAATAAGTATAACTAAATTTTAAATGAAATGCAAATTTGCATACAAAAGCATATATTTCTTAATTAAAGATAAATTTTCTGAACTTATCCTTTAAAATTTATTTCTTATTTCAATTTCGTAATTTTAAAAATTTAAAAGTAGCTTCAGCTTAGAAAACATTTCAGCTTTAGTTTTGGTATTACTCTTGAAAATTTTACGTTTTTATTAATGCAATTCGAAATAATAATGGGAATTTTAAACTCCGCAAAATTATTGTAAAAATAACTGGATCAAAAATAAATTAATTCGATAATTCGAAATATTAAGGCGTAAGCATTTTATATCATATAACAGAGATTAAATATTTACACCAAAACCCGAAACTTTTAGTGAATTTGAATAATTTATTAAATTTGAATAAAAATCTATGATTTTTATTGAAACGAACGGTTTCCTTTCAAAAACCAATCCTAAATTTAAATCAAATAATTAAAGAAGATGTTTTTTTCTGGGTAACGGTTTAAAACTTTATCCCAGAGAATTAAATGTCGTTACAATTTTTTGATAAAAGAAACAAAAGATGAATTGTCTATTACTCTTTGCAAAATTAAATGAAATATGTTTCAGCTTAATATCATTTCATTTAGTCACATTATTTTCAGAAACTACAGAATTGCGCATAAAAAGAAAAAACATTTGAATAAAATATTTCTATTAAATTTAATCACATGATTTAATCTTTTTTATTATTATTTAAATTTTATTGCGCTTTAGATGTAAGCATTTGCTTTCTTTTTTATCGTCTCTTTTAAATAATTCTTTTTTAATAAAATGATTTTTGAAGAAAAATATTTTTTCTGTCATTATAGCCTGTATTTAAGTGTTTATGTCAATATAAGTATTGTTCACTTATTTTACATGTCATTTTTTTACTTGTCATTGTTCACTTATTTTACTTGTCATTACATGGAGACAAAAGAGATTCTTTATTCCGTTTACATAATATTACGATTAATGCTTCAAGGCATTATTATTTCAACTATTAAAATTATGCATACCAACAAAACGGTGTTCATGAATTTATTTAAAGTATAAAAAAATATATTTATTGAGCATGAAAGAGTATGCAATATATATCAAAATGACACTATCATTCACTTAATATATGTTTCTATTTTAATTGGCCTTCACTATTTACTATAATTATTTAATGATGTTTTGTTGTAATAAGAAAAAATAATAGTAAACTTGATTTGTTTTTAAAGCCCGGTAAAATTAAGGAATTTTTTTAAATCATAATTGAGTTTCCTTGTTCTCTAGAGTCTTTGTACAAAGACGACACAAAAAAAAACAATTTGAAAAAGAATCTATTCATCATCAAAGCGCTTTTAAAAATACGAAAAACAATAAAAGAATACGTATAAATGTTTTTGTTAAGAATAAACACGTTTACCATTGAATAAAAAAAATATGCTAGCTTCTCTTTTGATTAAATATTTTTCTTCAAAAAAACTAAGTGCCGTTCATTCCTATGATTTTCTCTATTCTTGTGTCAATTTTTCTCTTTTAAGTAAAAAAAAGTTTGCTTAAAGTGTTAAAGTAAATTTATCAGCTGTTAGGAATAAAGAAAGATCCTTTTAACGACAGATTGTTGAAATTTACGCTTCTTAGTATTTGTTGCAACATTCATGAGTTTCAACAATATTCTTTTTGGGGGAAAAAATTTTGAATAAATCATGCCTGCTTGTGAGTTTTATGGAGTTTTGATTTTTTCTAACTGTTAAACTTTTTTACCCGAGGATGCAATAAACTCTACTCCCACGTGACTGCGGGCTAAAATGTAAAATTCCTTCATTGTCACCGAATCATGTTTAATTTTGAATTTCTTGGGAAACAGTTTAATTCAATTTATGCTTCGAAAGTATTTTGGTTCTTATCTAAATTTTAACAAAAAAGCTAAAACAATTTTATTTCTTATTTATTTAAAATGCGAGCAATTTTCTTTTATTTTAGGCATGGAACTACTTATTTAAGATTTTAAATTTTTTATTTGTGAATAACAGAGAAAACTATTTTTTTAGAAACAGTGTTTTTTATATAATAATAATAAAGGCTTTTGTTTTTAAAATTTATTTTTTTTTAACTTATGGAAAAATAAATTTCAATAATATATGCATTGTGGAATCAAGAAATTTAACAGAAAACCACGGATATATATTTACTACAAATCTCTTATTTTTAATATTGCCAATTGATTCTGCCAATCTTTATTGGGCCAATTATTTCTGGACAGAGAAGAAGATAATTCACCATTTCCCATGTCTCATCTAGTCTATTATTTTAACAAAAGAAAATAATAAAAAGTGTGTTTGTTAAAACTTAAGCTGTTTTATTTAGAGTTTGAATTAAATAATAATTTTATAAGAAAAGTTTCATAACTAGGAAAACAATTTTAATGTTGGAAAAAGCTTTACTTCTAATGATATTTTACACATTAGACAGAGAAATGTGAGGAAACTTTATCAAAAGCATCAAATCTTTTGCTGGCAGTATCTCATGCGAATAAATACTAACCGATAATAATCTGGAGAAAAATGTTCAAATTTAGAATTCGATTTCATGTTCTTTAAAATTTCAAATATTGAGGATCATATTATTTGGATTTTTTTTTCTTTGTACGCAAACAGCAATAATACTGAATTTTATTGAAAACTAATATTTTTATTTTTTAAAAAAATATATATAAGAGAAGTTTCTTTGTATTAGGTGTATATCCTTTGTATTTTTTTTATCATGTTAAAAGAGAGATAACGTTTCGAGGAGAATTCACCATTAAAAACAATTATAACATGAAAACAGCTGTGCCATCTATTTTTTTTCTTCTTTAGACATTGCATTTATTTTCGCAAATTTAATTATTTCAGCAATTTTATAACGGCATCAGCCTACATTTCTCAAAAATATTTTGGGTAAGTTTTTGAAAGTGATAAATTATAATATTAGTCAAATTTACTGCAATCAAAGGAAACACTTTAGAGTCGTACTTATTTGAAAAATTATCGATCTTAAACCAATTAATTAATACCTAATTTAATTGAACATATTTTTAAAGTTATAGCAAATTTCCTTTTGTTTAAATTTAATACTGTTTTAATAATTAATAACTGAACTGTCATTGAGAAGAACTGAGGCTCTATCCCCGGTGGCGGCTTGAGGCCCATCTAGCTTCAGATCAATGGGCACCAGCTTATCTGGGAAGTAAAGGCGGCCTAAGCGCAATGTTGATCCTATTGGCCACAACCATGCTATTGCTCTCGAAATTGTGGAGCCTTAATCACTATGACCCGCCCCGGCCCAAAATAGGCTGTTGCGTGAATGTTTTACCTTCTTTTGTAGTGGTATAAACTTCATAAAAAGTAAATTACGATACAATGCTTTTTAAAAACTTTTACATCAAATTAGTGATGTGTACCGGCAATCTGGAGACTGGCACTTTTTACTATAAAATCCATTTTTTCCGGTGCTAGTTATGAAACAAAAAATCCGCTATACCGTAATTTTTACAGTGATGATTACCATAAAATCAGTGAAACACTACTCTAATTAGATAAGTATTATTGTGAAAATTAAGATACAATATTTTATGGAAAAAATGAATTTCAAGAATGACGCACACAAAATACCGATAATTTATAACGTCATTTGATGAGGAATTTTTTACAGTGAAGTAAATCATTTGTAAAAAAAAACTTTTTGTCAAAATTATGTTTAATTACTTTTTAAATTTCATATCTTTCCAGTGTAATGCTTTTCTTTTTAATTGTTAAAAAAACATGTGTTTGTCAGCCTGATTTAAAAAAATATGTGCAAATTTTTCATTACAATAAAATTATGAGGACTGTATAAATTATTTAGTATTTTACTCTAACTGATTTTTAATTTAAACAGACATTATTGCATATGTGTAAAAATAAAAATTTTCATTATTATTTGGTGGTACTAGAAAAATATTTTTTCTACAAATATAAGGAATAAATATTTCTTAAACGAAATGTAATCAAAATATTAAAAAAAATTTGCTTTTCCGATAAATAAAGTCTTTGCATTTTAGTAATTCAAACTAATTATAGTATTTAAACTGTAATAAACTAAAGGACTATGATAACACGTTCAAGAAATTTAGCTTTACATTAGCCTGTTGTCAAAAATTGCATATAATTTGTATTATTAAGCATATAAATGCACATTTACTTATTAAAAGCATCGTATTTCTAAATTTTTACTGTTTGAAAAAATTTTCTTGATCTATTTTTAATTTTTAATTTTGCATCTAATATGATTCAAAATTAGTTTATAACATAATTCAAAATTGTTTTGTTAGTTTTTAAACAAATGAAAAAACTGTTGATTAAATATTTAATAACTAAAACGCTTATTTGGGTCAATGTTTTTCGGAAAATTTATGACAAATGAATTCGTGTCTTAATAGGTTTTCAAACGAGTTATAAATATAAAGGTTCTCTGTTAACAATGGTTACGTATCTCTACAATTACTTTTCGAAAATAAATTCTCTTTGCTGCTATGATAAAACGATTATGTCATGAACCTTTTCACAGTTTTTGACAGCTCATTATTATTAGAAAGACGTAATTCACTCTCACGAAAAAGAAAATGGAAACTAAGCTATGAGCTTCAACTAGATTAATTACGAAGTCTTAAATAAAGTATAAATGAGATGAAATCCTCCATCTTAACATAAAATATAATTTAAACATACAGAAAAAAAGTGTAGCAATAGTTTTACATTTTCACAATAGCTACACTAATTATTATAATCAGTTTTAACAAGAAGATTGCAAGATAGGCAGAATAAATACTCGCAAAAATAAAACAGTCACTTTTGACGATTCAGCAATCCTTGAGCTGTATTTCGCTGATTTTGAGAATAATTTCGTCACAAAATCACATGATTTATGACGAAACGTGAACTCTCAAATATATAACGAAAATGTTTCCTCAACTCGAAACTTCATCATAGTGCAATGTGGAAGATAGTTAACTAGAATGGCGAAATAATGATGGAGTAGTGAATGTGATGAAGTAAGCTGATCAGCCTATATGGTGGCCAAAGAGTCGACCTTATGCCAGAAAGATCTCGGGTTCAAATCCCGTATCGGGCATGGGTGTAGTTTATCTCTCTGTTATATCCGTCCCCCTTACATTGATACCCACGATGAAGTAATAATAGGAAAAGTTACTGCATTAGACACTGTAATTTTTTTTTATTGGGGGGGGGAGGGGTATGATGAAATATTTCTTCAAATTAGACAAAATTTGTTTCCTTGAAAAAGTGACGATATTTATTTCGTCAAACGAAATTTTCCTCATAGCATATACCAGCGTCAAAAACAAAAAAAGTTTTGTTACAGTTGAGTATCCATTTTTACAGTGAAAACTTTTTTAAAAATATTTGATATTTATTTAGTCATTAATTTAATTATATTGTTAATTTATTGTTATTTTATTGGCAATTTCAAAAAAATATTTTTTTTAAATCTAAATGTGAATCTAGTATGAATATTTGAGTGTACAGTATAAGTTTTTTTCCTTCTAAATATCGAAAAAAAATATAGCTACTCCAGTGGAAACCTTATCTACCCGAATGGAAGGTTTTTTCTACTAAAGAAATTAATTCTTGCAAATTAAGTTTGTTCGCAATTATAACTAATTTTGTTTGATAATTCTTTGCGGCACATTTTTTGGTGAATTTTTATTTTCTTTGATACAAACTCAGTGGGTCAAGGGAATCATAGTGTCGCCTTAAAAAGAATCAAGTTAACTGCTTCGAACCTGGTATTTAGTGTATCGAACATTAATTCATAGTAAAATAATTAATAAACGTCAGAATCATAGTTTTTTTTAATTTGATGATTTAGGCGATATTGCTATAAAAATATCCGACTGAAAGGGTTAATAATAGTGTCGTTTTATGTTTGAAGAATCTTCAAAAAATTACTGCGACTAAAAGAACAAAAAATACTAAGGCTAATTTTTATTCAAAGTCCCATACTGTTAAGAATTATTGATGAAACCACGGTAAGAGTACTAGCACCCTGGGCACCAATATTTTTTACAGTTAAATTCATTTTTATAGTAAAATTTTATGGAACAGAACGATCTGATGTACCATAATTTTCGCAGTAATGATTACTGAATAACTGTAATATGAAATATACTGTAATAATTAAGATATAAAAATTTGTGGAAAAAATGTATTTTACGGATGCAGCTAGTTTTTTATACCCTAATTGTTTCAGCAATTCTTTACAGTGCAGTAATTTTTATGGAGTAATTATATGTAGATGTATAAGTAACGGAATGAACTAACGGAATTTAATGGTGTTCACTTTCAGCGCCATCTCGAAAATTAATTCTGAGCTATTCCCATTGAGGATAACATTAATCATCATTTTTTTCCAAAAGGTGATTTTTTAGTACAATATTTAAAGAAATTGTAATTGGATAATTTTTATATTTAATTACTTTTATGTGCCTAGATACTGGTCGGCAAGAAATTTGAAACCGTTTTTTTGCGCTTAAGTTTGGGTAAATCTAGGCAAGATGGCCATGGAGGCGAAAAGACCAATCTAAGGATCTCCGATATCCAATAATTGCTGTTGATTTTCGAAAATTGCAAAAAAAGGTTGACTTTCGTGGCAACTAAAAGTTAGTAAAATTTTAAAGTTTGTTTTATTTATGACTCTCATATTTTTCGCGAATCAAGTATTTTGCTGTTTTCAATTCGTAGTTTATTTTTTTTCAATTAGATGAACCTTTTTGCTCATATGTATCCTAATCTTTGTTTTTGACTAAAAATAATATATATATATATATATATATACATATATATATATATATATATATATATATATATATATATATATATATATATATATATATATATATATATATATATATATATATATATATACGTATATATATTATATATATATATATATATATATATATATATATATATATATATATATATATATATATATATATATATATATATATACGTATATATATATATATATAATATATATATATATATATATATATATATAAATATATATATATATATATATATATATATATATATATATATATATATATATATATATATATATATATATATATATATATATATATATATATATATATATATATATATATATATATATATATATACATTGAATGGCCATCTCATCTTCGATTTTAACTAAGCTGTCGTCATAAAACTAAGGAGAGATAAACACTTTTTATTAATATGTAAAGACGCATCAGGAATTATAGGGCCCTTAAAAGATTTAAAAAAAAATTTAGAAAACGTAATAAAGTAAGAATTTTTTAGTTAGTTCGTATTCGCCATGCCGCTTAATAATACCGCTTTGTAAAGACTCAAATCCATAGTTGCGAAATCTTTGACAACACATTTTTAGTTTTAAGGTACACTCTAATAAAAAGAAATTCTCAGCTTTTCCATCATAATATTAAAACAACTTTCTGAAAATTTTTAAGGACCGTGCAAGGTCCTTTTATATGTATTTACAATGAGAAGAAAAGTCTGGACAAAATTACCAGAATATGGTCAAATTTACGGTTTTCTGGGTCAATTTAAGAACATGCAATATAGCTCTTAAAATTTAAATTAAAAATTAAATGTAGTTTATGCTGGTTTACTTTTCAAAACTTTAGTTTTCAATGAAAATTTTCCGTTTCTTAACATTTTTATATGCATAACAAACCACTAAATCCGAATACAAACAGAACAATAAATCCGAAGAAAAAAATTTTGTTTTCTTCTTGTGGCTCATGTTTTTTTTAAAGTTATTTCAGAAATTATTGGCTACATTATTACAAAAATTATTTAGTTATAAAAATAAATGAGTAAATTAATAAAACTATAAATTTACTAAGTTATGTGAGTAATAAAAACCTAATTCAACACGGTAAATTTTACCATAATCTAGTAGTTTTATACATAAGTTTCTTCAGTGTACTTTCATCTGTTAGTCTGACACTTATTTAAGGAAATTAATGATTTTTTAATAGCAAAAGAGATTAATTATAACTAATTTAGATGCTATGAAATTAGGTGTATATTAGGTATGAAATTCAAATTGAAATGTTTGCAGATTTATGACGTTGAACATTACATTCAAAGAAATGTAATGTTTAAATGTAATAGTAAAATTATTCTTTAAGATTTTTTTTAATAATAAAACCCTATAGACGCAAATAATGCTAATTGCAGTTTTAGACATTAAGAGTTACAATTGTAATCCTATTACGTTCCTTCTCAGATTTAACATTAACACACTTTTAATTTACTTTTCAATTGTTTAAATTTTCAAATCCTTAATTGAATGACTCACTTAACATGTTTTTGTAATCATATATCACTCTTCAAGGTAAAATAAATGCATTGTTATTTTAGAGTAAGTATCAAATTTCCTTTGAGGCTTCGACTAAAAAGAAGCAATTAGCAGGTTTTGCTCTTAAACTATTCCATTTCACCGCGTAATCATATATTTTTTTTGGCCATTAATATATGAAAATGACTGTATTAGTTAGACTTAAAGAAATCAGGAGTCTTATGATTGCTGAAAAACTTTATATTAAATTAGATATGATGTTCATAAACTAAAGTAATCTGAGAAAATCAAATTGAAACGTTTGATGAAAACGTGAAGATTTATAGCATAAAACATTAGATTCAAAGAAATTATTTAGTTTACTATTTAACTACTATTTAGTTACTATCTTATTACTCTTTAATACTATTTATTACTAATTAATACTATTTAGTACTACTACTACTTAATTACTGTTTCATTACTATTTAATTACTAGCTATTTAATTTTTATTTAGAATTTTTTAGTAATTAGGTCAAACGGAAATCATACTACTAGCAGTTAAATATGTAACCCTATCACATTCTTTATCCGATTTAACATAAACACACATTTAATTCACTTTTTAATTGCTTAAAAATACAAAATTTTGATCGAATGATCAACTAAACACGCTTTAGTTATCTCTCATCTTTTTTCCAGGTAAAGAAAATTTATTCTAATTTCAGAGTAAGTATCAAATTTTCGTTAAGGTGTCGTCTAAAAAGCAATTAGCAGGTTTTGCTCTTAAACTATTCGATTGCACCAAGTAACCATCCATTTTTCATTTTTGTTGTTATCATAAGTTAATGACAGCATTATTTAGATTTTTAAAAAAATGGAGGTATTGTGATTGCTGAGAAACTTAATATTAGATAAATTAGATATGATGGTCTAAAACTAAAGAAAATTGAGCTATTCTAACTGAATAATTTATATGTTTATGGCATAAGACTTAAGATTTAAGGAAATAATTTGAACGTTTTCCTAAAAAGTAAAAACGTTATATTAGATTTTTTGAATAACTAAGTCAGACGCTAATCCTGCTAACAGCAGTTTCAGACATATTGTAAGTTGCGTTTGTACTACTATCACATATTTTTACATATTTAACGCAAACATACACTACCGGTCAAAAGTTTGCGAAAATTTTGAAATCTACAAAAAAAAGTTCTAAATTCAAATGTTCATAGAACTGAGAAAAATCATTCAAATTGCATAAAAATTTGATATGTTCTAAGGTGAACCTCTACAGTTAATTACATATGATCAAATTGCAATACTTTTTTTTTTGCGAACTGAGTCCAGCTTTTCATCATGAGTTGTTTCTATGGTGAAAAAAGTTTTTACGTTTGAACACTTTCCAAACTTGCAAATAAAATTTTTTGTACTTTCTGCTAATAGAAAATAGTTATTTGAACAGTTCTATGTAAGCCCTCAAAATTTCAAATCGATTTGATTTTTTTTGACGAAGTTATAGAATTTTGAAAAACATGTGTACTTTTCTCGATTTTTAAGCATTCCACATTTGCGGTCCTTTGGTCTATACATCTTCGACCAAAGAACTTTTTAATTTTAATGTTTTCTATATTTTCAAATAATTAATATTGATTATAAAACAAATATTCTTATTTATTATTGTAATTATTGTTACTACAAAGAATTTATTATGAATATAATTAAAACAATATATAATAGATGTCACATTTCATCGAAAATTTGTTTGTTCTTGCAAACGATGCTCTGATATTTAAATCGAAGCCAGTTATGGGACATTTTACAACAGGAATGGAACTCTATATCACTTGAAGTGATTAATGGCTTATTAGAACGAATGCTATGCATATGTAAGGCTATAATAAAAGCAAAATGTGGATGGTTCGAGGAATCTAAGATTTAAATGTTAATTTATTTAATTACAAAATACGAATAAGAATATTTTAAATATTTGACCTGTTGTAAATAAAATAGATTAATAAAAATGCAAATTTTTTATACTATTGTTATTATTTTTTTAGAATTATTTATGTAATTATTGTTATAACTTTTTATTTTAATTTAATATAAAGTAAAAATATCACAACAAAACTAATACATGTAAGCAATAAATATAAACAATAAATATAAACAATAATAATTACAATAATGAATAAGAGTATTTGTTTTATAATAAATATTAATTATTTGAAAATATAGAAAACATAAAAATTAAAAAGTTCTTTGATAGAAGATGTATAGACCAGAAGACTGCATATGTGGAATGTTCAAAAATCGAGAGAAGAACACATGTTTTTCAAAATTCTATAACTTCATCAAAAAAAAAAAAAATCGAATCGATTTGAAATTTTGAGGGCTTACATAGAACTGTTCAAATAACTATTTTCTATTAACAGAAAGTACAAAAAATATGTTTTGCAAGTTTGGCAAGTGTTCAAACTTAACAACTTTTTTCACCATAAAAACAATCCGTGATGAAAAGCTGGATTCAGTTCGCAAAAAACAAAGTATTGCAACTTGATCATATGTAACTAACAGTAGAGGGTTCACTTTAGAACATATCAAATTTTCATGCCATTTGAATGATTTTTCGCAGTTCTATGAACATTTGAATTTAGACCTTTTCTTTGCAGATTTCAAAATTTTCGCAAACTTTTGACCGGTAGTGTACCTTTAATTCACTTTTCAATTTCTTAAAATTTTAAATTTTTAATCGAAGGTAAAAAGGACCAGCTCTCAGGATGCCGGTACTTTTTTATCGTATAATCTATTATTACCGGAAAATGTTGCGTAAGGAATAATTATAGTAAAATCACTGAATTACTCAAATACAATAAAGATTACTGTAACAATTATGGTACGATCAGTACGGCATTTACGGTACGTTCAGTAAGGTAAAAAGAAGATCGATGCACCCAAACTGCCGGCGATTTTTATCGTAGTTAGGTTCGGAATTAATGCTCTTAACATGGTTTTTAAACACACATCTTTCTTCCAAGCAGAATAAATTTATTCTTATTTCAGAGTAAGTATCAAATTTTCCTTAAGGTTTCGACTAAAATGCAATTAGCAAGTTTTGCACTTAAACTATTCTATTTCGCGAAGTAATCATCCAAATTTCTTTTTTTTATCGTTAATAATTGAAAGTAAAAGAATTGAATTACCATTAAAATGCATTTAACTAATATTCTTTGAAAGCAACTCTTATCATAACATTCTAGAAATTTAAAAAATGAGGAAGGTAATTAAATCTTTAATACTGAAAGTGTCTGATTTTATAATTAGTTTTCACATCGAGTAAGAATTTGTATCCTCACTTGTCACTTCTGTTCCTAAATGAATGCAGTTAATTATCAGATTTCACTTATTTTGGAAAAGGTGAAAAGAACCCTCTTAAGTAAGTTTCTTCCTACTTTCATATATGAAGTTTTAAAAATGGACGTCGACGTGCTGTTCCGTGATCCTAAAAGTGTAGCGTGTAGTGTGATAATTAATCAAATTTCTCTTCAGTGTAGTGGAGAGAGCTTTAGGAAATGAGCGACACTTTATGTCATAAACACTTATATTCTCACAAAGTAGAAATCGTGTAAGTTGTTTCATAATCCTTTCCAATAGAAAATGATTTAGTTATTTTAAACTAACTTTGACTAAATAATTAAATTCTATTTTTGTTCTTCGAAAATGCATAGAGTATGTGAGATTTTGACAAATAGGATCTTAAATTATTCTATGATACTTTTTTTGAGTATAAAGAATAGTAGAACAGAAAAAGCAAATTTTCTTATAATATTAAATCAGTAATCCTACTAAGCCTTGTTGTTTAATGTTACTCACAGACTAGTAAAAGTGTAAAATTGTTTCGCAATCTTTTCCGATAGGAAAGGATTCAGTTATTTTAATATAACTTTGACTAAATAATTAAATTCTATTTTTGTTCTTCAAAAATACGTAGAGTCAGTGAGATTTTGCTGAATCGGGTCTTAAATTGTTCTACGATTATTCTTTTTGAGTAAGAGAAAAAGTAGACCTCATAAAAAAGCAAATTTTTGGAATAATGAATCAGAAGCTTAACTAAGCATTGATATTTAATATCACTTACGACTATATTTTAAATTGTTCTATGACACTTTTTTGAGTAAAGGAAAAAGTAGATCTCACAAAGAAGCAAATTTTTAGAATATTAAGTCAGCAGTCTAAAATATTTAATCAATCAATCTAAAGCTCTTTGATAATGATTTTGGTAAAATTAACTTCAAAATATAGTTTTACAGTATGTGATAAAATTTGTTAAGTGTTTAATTAAGTTAAGTGGGTAATTTTAGCCTTAGCATAAAAACTACTTATTCGTCTACTTTTTTGTTTCGTATCTTTTTACTAAATGCGTGGTAATAAAAAGGATAATTTTGAAAATCAGAATTCCTGGAAAACCTCTACCATAGGAAAGAAAAAATTATCAAATCAATTGTTTAAAATGCGTATATTTTGGTTTTATCAACCCCAATTAATATTAGTATAGATTATTTTTTTACCTGAATTTGTCATTACCACACTATAAAGTAATTTTTCCAGATTATTTTCCACTTACAAATCTCGATGAACTTAAAAAACATAGCTTATGTAACGACGATGTTCTAAAAATGGAAATTAATTTAATGTATTAACTTCCAAAAATTTAAATAAATTTTGATGTCAGTCTGGTAGGGTAAATAGTAAGTTTAAAAACCTGTTAATATTTTTAATTTAATAAAAATGGATTTTTGTAAGTTAATATATAAGTGGAAGGTAAATTTACAAATCTTGAATCGTAAATATATGAAAATATATGAATATATGAATCTATGCGAATATATAAATATATGAATCAATGAGAATATTTAAATATATGAATCTTTATAAATTGATGGAAAATAGAAACAGATACGATTAAAAATACTCAATAACGTGGATTCTAAATATTTGCAAAAATAATATTATTCTGAGTTTAATTACCCGCTAAATTAAACCCTCTAAGTCTATGCACAGTTTTTGAAATATTGTCAGATAAATGGTTAAAGCTTCTAATTAGCCTTTATAACTTATAACCACATTTAAAGTTCTATGTTTCTTTAAGCATACGCAAAATTATTAAAATTCTTTTAGGAATAATCAACTTTCTACAAACTTGCATTTCTTTCAGTATCGTAAAGTTTGTTTCAACAGCGAAAGTAAACGATAAAGATAAACACAAAGTTTAACAGGGAGTTCCTGGTTTGCTCAAGTATTATGTCTTTTGAAAAAGTAGATTCGTCCAAGATTCCAACCCATTAAAAATAAAGTCAGCGCTTCGGTACTTTTTCTTTCAAGTCACGATCTGAACTGTATATCAAAATATTCTTCTTTTTCTCCAGGAAACTTTGGCAATTTAACTAAGAGATAGTTTCAAAGCGTTTGGAACGTTAAAAGATTTATGATGTGCTTTTTTCTGTAATATCGCTGGAAACTGATTTTTTTTTCTTTGCAATTTTTTATCGATGTCGCAAATAAATTACCGAAAAGACGCAAGAAATTTAATTTTTGCATTTTTAAATTCACTAAAACTATTTTATAACCTTTATAAAGAGTATTATTTATGTATCATAAAAACTTGTTTATCTGCATATTTACGGTAAAAGCTATGAAACAAGCATGAACAATAAGGATATGCAAAACAAGATTTTTCAATCAAATTCTGGAAATTTTTGAGGGAATCAATTGAACACGACAAATGCGCAAATTCAACAACTTTGGTTGCTTTCTTGAATAAAAATTTAATATTGTTGTAATTTTAATTCTTGACTTATTAAAATGACTCGGAAATTTTGTTTGCCTTATATTAAAAAACGAATTAATTTGCATTTAAATTGTGTGACAAAATTCTTATATAAGTTTGAGCGCATAAATCTGAGAAACTTTTGAGTGCATATAGCAAGCTAAGCCTTTCTAAACTACCAAGATAATATTACCATTAAAAAGTAGAAACATTTTAAAATTTATAATAATTATTATTCTTCAAAATCTTTCAACCTAATTCACTGACGAAAAAAGTACAATTTATTTTATTTCTGGCTCTATGAGAAAACAAAAGATTAATAATTTTTATATAAGAAATTTGGTATTGTTTTTAATAAAATTAACAATCAAATCTGGCTTTCTAATGTGCGATAAAACTTGGTAATTTTTTTCATGATACCTTGTAACATGGCAAAAAAGAAACTTTTGCTGTTCTGTTTTGTATTTTTCACTAAATATAGGGTAACAAGAACTATATGTTTGAAAACCAGATTTCCCGGTAAACCGTTACCATATGAAAGTATAAATTACCAAATGAATGGCTTAAGTACATAAAATTTTGGTTTTTAATACCGTAATTACGTTTTTTTTTTACCAGAAATGGAATTACTATACAGTACAGTAATTTTGCCAGAATTTTTTCTCCGAGTGTTAATACCGTTGATGAAAGTAGTGCTTTGAATTAGAATGCTTAGGCTGGCAGCATTTTAATTTTTTTGTTAACTAAAGTTTAAGCCAAAATATATAACATTTTAAAAATACGCATCATGCAGGTATTAAAAAATATAACAAGTAAAAGAACAAAACCGTCTCCATATTTTCGTTATTTTTAATTATTCATACTAATATTATGAATGCATATTACCCATCTATTACAAAGCAAAAAATTAGTTACACTTACTTAAATTATTATATTTTTAATTTAATATCGTCTTACTTCGCCTCTGGACTTGATAATTATCTGGATTTGATTAAGTTATGATGCTATGTGATTTTTCAGATATGTTGCATCCAGTTCAGGCAAATTGCCGAGGATTTGAATACTCAAGTCTATCAAATTGTGAGAATCCCTATTTTCAACATTTTGCCATGATTTCAGCATTGAAGAAAAGTTGTTTTTTTAATGATTTCTCAATAAGTGACAAAGATTTGATGCAATGAGTTTATATGATTAGAAACACACTACATTTCATTCAAAAGGAACTTAATGCACAATTTACGCAACATGTATCAGATTTGTTGAGAACAAATTAAATTCAGAACGAAAACAATGGCTGCTCAATATTGTGACAAAATTGTTCATATAGGAGCAAGTTATCACAATAGTTTCCTATGAATTTATTAGGAAATTTGCAATTAAAATAAGAAGGATATAGATATGTAAATTACGATTACATTAATGAAAGGTGTCATTCTAAGGAAACATAGTACGAAAGTTTAAAAACAGTTATCACTCATTAAAAATGTGTTATCTGTTACTTGAAAATTACAAGCTTGATCTGTATATCAAAAAAAGTTACTTTATCTGTATATCAAAAATGGATGTCTAAAAATTGAGCAAATTGTTCTAACTCCCGAAGAAATAGCATTCGAATGCTAAAATCTCATTTATTCAAAATTGAAACAAAATCTGTTCATCTTTGAGCAAAATGCCTAGTCTGAAAACGAAAGAGGGAGAAATGTGTGAGAGATATATTCGTCTACTGCCTGCAGGAGTCGATCCAATTATATCAGAGTTCGTAGTAGGATGCTCTAACCACCATATTTATACGACCTAGTCCCGGCCCAGTTAGGAAGTTTGATATAACGGCCGGACCAGTGACACGTCATGATATACTAATTTTTAATTTCAAAAGTACTAAGCGTTTCAAAATGGAAAATATGGACTTGATAGCTTATTCCGCTGAATAGTGAATTTAATTTCACCTTTTACTAATTTTGCTGTATCATAAAAAACTTTTAAGCGAATAAAATACATAAAACTTCCTAACTTTCCCTCCACAGGGTTGTACAAGCGGTTTGAGCTTCCTACTTTAAATCAGAACATCCTTGGTTCGAATCCTGCCTGAAGAATCCATTTCTTCCTCAGCATCACTTTTTTGACAACACATTTTGAGTAAAGAAGAGAATATTTTGTTTCAATTTTGAATACACATGGGATTTTTCAAATTCGAATATCTGTTCCAGAACTATTTTAACACATTTTACCTTTTTTTGAGAAACCCTTTTTTTACAGAGAAATTTTTGGCGTTTTGGATCAAATTGTTATAACTTTGGAGTAGCATATAATTTTTAAATTTCGTACAACGGTATTTAGTTATCGCCTTTAAATTATCATTCAGTAAAAAATGCGGCTACTAGTGTACAGAAATATGATTGTAGGATGGAAAGTTAATAAGGGAAATTTTCTCCCTCTTCCAAATTTTTTCACACATTATATAACTTTATTTCATGCTTTAAATGTTCGTTATTAGCTGTCATAAATTATCGATCGGAAGTCTAGAAGTTTTCTTAATAAATAACAAATTTCGGACGAAAATTGATTAAATAATGTGGAACTGCCATAAAGAAAAATTATACTTTCAATCCATATGTCTTTATGCTTTCATTTTAAATTTTAAATAAAGGAAATCTTTTGTTCCTTCTTATAGAATTTTCAAAATACCATCCCAGGTTGATTTCCTTTCTTATTTGTTTTTGTTTTGAGGAAGGCATATTTTAAAGTACCCTAAGAAAGGCTACTGGTGCGTGAAAATTGCGTTCGAAAACGAGGAAAGGAAACTTTCGACTAGATATTGCATCTAAATTCACGGTTGATACATCACTGACACTTTTGGATGCAAGTAAACAAAAAAATAGAATTTTTAAGCTTATTGAAAGTAAGAAGAGTATTTGTGTTCTGTACTATGCATTTTATTTACGAACACGGAGAAAGCAATTCTGGTAAAATGACCAAACTTGTAAGGTAATGCCATTTCTGACAAAACAAAAAACATAATTATGGCATTAAAACCAAAATATACTGTATTTCAACATTGCTAATTCTTTCAATCGTATGGTAACGGTTTATCAGAAATACTAGTTTCAAAATTATAGTTCTTATTACCACACGTTTAATGAAATTTGAAATTGATAAGTAAATTTAACCGAATAAATGGTTTTTATGCCATGCTCTAAAATATTATAATAATATTATCAAATTTTACAGCATTTGCTGCCAAACTGCAATTTAATATAACCATATTTTGTTGTTAATTTTGCCAAAAGTCATTAACAAAACGCTTAGGTAAAAATTACTGTGCATTTTGGTGTTCCTATAGAGCAGGAAACATGGTAAAATTTACCATATTGAGGTAGTTTTGACCATAATGTTTTCTTATTGAATAGATTATTATTGTACTTTTGAATATTATGTAGAAGAAAAATATCAGCTTATTACTTGCAATTTTGGAAAGAAAAATTGGTTTTTATTTATTTTATGATAAAATTTGAATGCCTAAAACTACGAGGTTTAAAACTTGTTGAATATAGTTAGATCATTTGCTTTCAAGGCCATTAACACTTTGGTAAGTGAGTTGTGCTTCAAGTAAAGACAGACTGACAGTTAGTTCTCTTAATGATTAAAAATATATAAACTAAAAGAAACTTGCATTTCTACTTCAAAATTCACTAGCGAATATTTACATTTCATTGTTTTTACTATCCTTTTCGTGTTATTTACTTGCCCTTTATTTGCCATACAGTATGGGAGGCTGACATGTTATAAAATTACTTTAAATATAAAATTAATTTTATTATAAATATATAAAAAACTCCATCTTAGAAAATATTGTATAAAGTGAGATTCAGTCAATTATATTCAATATATATTTTATATTTGGCATTATGATTGAAAGAGTTTCCTTCATTGCCGTTGTTAAAAACTGTAAGAAAATTTAAACCCTCTTAAAAAAAATTTTTTTAAAATTATTTGAAGGAAATCTCAAAATATCTTAATATTTATTTCATATCTTTTCAATTCTTATTTATAAAACATAATGCAAACTTTCTTCTTCTTGTAGGAAAAACCCGTAAATTGATGCGGTTTTCTTCAAAAGAAAGTGTGATTCTCTTCGATTGTGATTCGAATATAATATTACTATCAGCAAGAGGGATTTTATTCAAAATGCTGTTTTTTTTATCAAACTGCATACTGTCATGCAATTTTATTTTATTTTATAATTCGTTATTGAACAACATACCAAATTTTCGGTTCACGACTACTAATGTTCAACTCCATAGCCTTGTAATTTTGAACACAATCCAGACGAAAAGAGAACTCCAGGATCCAGTATTGGGAAAAGTTTGCCTTTGTGGACGACTTTTTGATTGAACTAACCCGAATTTGCTTTACGTGTAGAGGAAGACCATGAGTGCCTCACATGGTTAGCCTAACGGCAAGGGCACATGATCCGTCGACCACTGAGGATATTTCACGTCAGCACTGTGGTCTGTGCGAGCCGTATGTGCAATTCGTATCGAACAACCATCGCTTGGATTCGAACCCGGTTTACTTTATTGGAGGGCGAAAGCTCTATCCCCTGATCAATTGCGGCTCTACTGCCATGCAATTGAAAAAAAATTAAGTTCTTCTCGATAAATTTTGAGAATAGTGTCTTGACAACTATTTTCTGTCGATTGCTAATACAAAAAACGATAAAATAGAATTTCAGAAAATGATCGAACCGAATTATGTTTAGGAAAAAAACACTTTTAGCGTTTCGTAACCTAACAAGCGTATATGAAAATTATATAAAAATCTCAATTTTGAATTTGATTTGATTTTGCAGTTATTTTTCTATCTCACAGTGTTATGGGTGTTACATTTGAAATTTTAGTTTAACTTTTTTTCGTTATTTCATAAGTATTCCATTGAACTCTAGTAGCAAAACAAAATATCACTGTTTAAAAATGTCTAAAGTATATAAAACTATAATATAAATAAAGTTGCATTTATGAATTCAAATTAAGATACATTAATAAAAAAAAAGTATAAATATGGATATTTACTACTTCCCTATCGACAGATTGTAGTCACATATATCACAATAGTGGCACAATGAACTAATTATTTGCAGAGAAATCAACTCACCAATGTGCTGCAAAGCTGAAGTTGCAGCAAACACACCGAGGAGGAGAAGCAAATAGCAATTCATTTCCTACTGCTATCACCAGGAACTTACAATCCTGAAATCAAGAATATATTGCTCAAGTCTCTTTAACAGTATATTAAAGTATATGTTATAAATTGACACCTAACTATGAGGTTCCAAAATTTAGATTAAAAAATTCATTTTTAGTACGTGGAAATTCAATTTACGAATTTACTATTCAAATTAATTATTTTTTATTTAAACAAACAGATTCCTATTACGATGATTTTCAGAATGGAAATATAACAGAAAATAATAAAAATACATCTTTTCATTTTTATTTACTTACAGAATTATTTAAAAAGTATATTTAAAGTAATAAATCGCCTCCATGTTTTTTTAACAATATATAAACCGAATACTTCTCTGAGTGTAGAAACAAATGAAATAAAAATTGAAACAATAGTTTTGTTAGAAATGCTTAACTCATAAAAATACGTAACATGCATAAAAATTTTATATTTGGCTGTCAAATCACTTTTTAATTTAAAATTCTGAAACTAAATAACTTACCTTGATTAAAAAGTTTAGCTCAATTCGGAAGTCTAATGATTAGGCTTAAACGAATAATATAGGAATAGAATAGCTTATAAGATTTAGAAAAGTTCCAGCCATATAGATTTGAAAAATAATAAGCATTTGGCACTAAAAAAATTTATAAGCTGAAAACTTACCTTTAATTTTTACCCGTGGCTTTATGACTAATAAAAATGAAAAGATTACTAAAGTCGGAATGTAATTTAACGGAGAACTATTAACCACATTCTTGTTGAATCGAATTAAAAATGTTATGTTTCAATAGGAAAAAATATGTAATAGGAAAAATATGTATTATGTGTATGTATAATTAAGTATTTCAATAGGAAAAAATATGTAATATGTATTTATATTTTATACAAAAGTACATTTGAATAGATGAAACTGTAGTTTTTGGTTGGAAATTGTATAAAATAAATATTATTAAATGTGTTTTATTTGATCCTGTAACATAAAATATAGTTTTTGAAGTACAAAAGATATTAATATTTTAAACTATAGACAATAAATACAAAATATTTAATAAGAAATTATCTCCCACAGATTTAGTTTTTAAAATAAAATATTCATTTATATAAAATATTTCTAGTCTATGTTTGGTAATTGGGTTACTTTGGGAAGCAAACATATAAGTAGGATAAAATAACTTTGGGACTAAATGTCTGAGCAAAAGAACACACGCAGTTAAAATATTCACAACTACTTATACACTTGTATAAGTAGTTTTAAGAGGATTCTTATAAGTAGCTACAAGAATTTAGTTCGGAAAGTAAATTTTTTCCCTTCATTTTAAAGGAAAATTTATGTCTACATTGAGAAAAAAAGTACGGTCAAAACTACCAGAATATGGTAAAATGTACGGTGTTTCCGGCTCTGTGGGAACACCAAAAAACTTTGAAATTTTTCTATTACCTGTAATTATTTTCCTTTTATTAGTAATTATTATTTTCACGATTATTGGAAATTTTTGGTAATTAATTTGGTAAAATTTATAATAAAATATGGTTTCATAATAAGTGATAAAATTTGGTATATATATATTAGGACTATGCATCAGGATTACGAGATTAATGAGCACACATCCATTAGGTTAGTAATTATGTGGTAAAGTTGTGCTAGGTTAGCGCTTGCGTCTGGTAAATATATATATATATCATTTTGGTTAATAAAACCAAACTATATGCTTTATGATATTTGTACTATTTATTTGGTAATTTCTCCTTTCATATTTCAATGGTTTACTAAAAATTCCGGTTTTCAAAATTAAAGTTCTTATTACCACAAGTTTAGTAAAATATAAAATTGAAAAATGAATCTAACCAAATAAATAATCTTAATGCTCAAATGCTTTATAATTGAATTATCGTAGTTTAAGAAATATGATAATTTAGCTTTAAAAGATTTATATAAATTTTAGCTAATAAAACTTGTCTAATTTAATAGAGCCTACCGAGCTTTTTAGTGCTGAGCTCTTAAAGCCAAAAACATGATACACTTTGCCCTATTTTGGTAGTTTTGATCATGCTTTTTCCTCTGTGTAAAAACACTATTTTTTACATGATGATGAAATGTTCTTTCTGAGCAATCTCCCCCCCCCCTCGGAAAAAAAAAGATTTCATGGATTTCCCCAAAGCATTTTCATGAATCTTGAGTATCTATTTTACACATTGAAGAAAATGGCACACCTTTTTCTACGAAACGTTTTATCTGTACTAAACCAGATGAAAACAACAGGAATAAGTTTTATTTCTAACTGGAAAAAAAACTTTCTTTCTCAACAGTATAATAAATATTTCTTCTATATAACATTCGCTTTATTCAATTCTTTTTTTTCAATTTTTAAAAAAAAATAATAAAGTTTTTTTTTAAATAAATGTTAGAAAACAGCATGTAAATAACGGCTGAAGTTGAAATGCACTTTACGTAAAATAGCAAAAAGCTATTACGTGGCAAGATTCCAGCTCTTTGTCTGTATGACTAGTAAGAAAGTAAGAAAGAGAGTTTCCTTTTATATCTGGATGGGTATAAGTTCTAGTGTTGATCTTTGCAAAAGCTCCATATACTTTCATGCGCAATGGAGTTTATATTACAAAATAATGTACATAATAATATAAAATAATAAAACAATCTTATATGTTGATATTAATTTATTAGTCCACCTTTTAAAATGTTTAAAATGAAAAATATGAGAATAGCTTATACTTCGCATAATTCATTGTTTATTATGAAAAAAAAATATTTATTCTGATAAATAGACTTTTCATGAAATGCTTTATTTAAAAAGTAATATTTTAAAAAAGTTTAAAAGCAAATGCAAATTTTAATAACATTTCATTAAATTAACTTTGATTGTATTCCTTTGGCTTTAGCTTCTATAATTTTTATTACAATTTAAAAAATTTTAAAATTGATATGGAAAATTTCTATTTTGCTCTATAGTTCCATACTAATGACTTATTTGTTTAATGTAAACAAATATGTATTTTTCTATTAGGTTTAAAATGGAGAATTTTTCAATTATTTTTTAATTAAATCAGGTTTAATTAAATCAGTAGAATCAATAAAATTATAGTATAAATTGATTTAGAAATCTATTGATACTTTTGATAAGTAAAACTTATTAACTTAAAAAAAAACTTAATAAATAAGCTTATTTTTGTTTAAAAAAGAAGCATAATGGAATTTAACATCCCCTTAAAATATGAGTTCATTATATTATTATATATTAGTATAATATTGATATTTATTGAATAATATATATTCAAAACATTGTGTAATGCAAAAACTTGCTTAATGACTATGCCGTTTAGAATTCTCAGGTTTCAAAAAATGCCTCTTCAAAGGAGTGAAGCAAGAAATCTTGAAACATTAAACCTATTTAGATATTCATTTCATATGTTTCTCATTTTGATCATACTTAAAATAATATCCGTTTGACCTCTCTTTGATTGATTTTGAAGTTGTTTTCAACACTTTAAACCCTTTTTTCATGTCCAACATGAATATATTGTGTTAGAAATCGTTTTATGGAAAGCAGTTTGTTAATTTAAGCTACCTAATAAATCATCAATATGGAAATTTAATCAACAAGAGAAAGTAAAAGTGAAATCATATATCACTTTCAATAGCAATATTTAAAGTTTATTATACATTATAAAAAATTTATTAACGTTTTATTATAAATTATAAATTAATTTAGGTATTTATTTAAAAATATTGATTAAAATTTAGTTAAAAGTAAAGTTCACTTTTTCTACCCTCTTCCAAAAGATTAAAAAACGATATATATTTACAGATATGACAATGAATTTCAAGAAATTGAACTATCATTTTTCTTTATATTCTGTCTTAAAGCAGGTTACGCAGCACATCGACTAACAATACTTTTTTGTAATATTAATATATCTACTTTCAAACTATGCACACTACTTACAGACGTTCCATGTAGTGGATGATGGTAATCCATGAAATATATGCTCTAAACTAACTTTACATGTGAATGTGAGATTGCGAGCAAATTCTCGATTTGAGTTTGTCAATAAATATTTCATTAATATTGATTAAAATGGACTTCCTTATTCACGAATTATTACTTAGCACACTTCTAATAATTAATCAACCCATTTCATAATTAGCATGTTTCGCTAGAAGTACAGCTGATGCAATTATCTTAGAATTCGAAAACTCGAAACACAAGTCAAATATATTCATTAAGTTAGTTATATTAGAGATATCCTACATGGCGTTTACAAGTCAGGATTAGAAACAGGTTAAATTAAGGAATCAATTATTTCATGCGTGCAAAGAAACTGTGATATTAACTCTCTGTAAGAAAACTGTCTTCTGATATCAAATTTAAAGTATTTTCTATAGTTTCAATTGATTTTATTAGTTTTAATATGTAATTTAAAGTGGTCTTTTTTTGTCATCTTGTTACTTTAATACTAGTAATATCACCCATTCGAATTTTTTCATCATGCTTTTATGTTCCTTTAAGCTTTCCTATTTTTAACATTACATAAACCATCATTAATTCAATCTACAAGTTTCGGAAATAAGAGAAAAAGTTATCGGCCCTTTCTTCACATTTTGAGAACCACGCAATCATTAATAAACTCTTCTTTTGCATGTAACATGAAGAACACTGGGGAACAAAATGTTTATAACATTCATACAAATACTAAATTTATCCTAATTCGGGTGTGAAAATTTCAAATCTGAAATTAGTTTCTCCTAAATGTGCTGATTTCTTTAAATGAAATTTTTTGTCGAAATATACAACTTTAAAAACTTTATATTAACCTTAGGAGAGTCATGTAAATGTAGCGAGAAATTCCTAGATTTAGGACACAGATTCAGGATTTAATTAGCATCAATGCCCATGCCCGGAAATGTTGTCATACGCTTTTAGAAACAGTTCATAATAGGGAAGCGTTAATAGCGGCGTATGGCGACATTTCTGGAATAGGGTTCCTACTGATTCTGATGAGGTGTCTTAACTCCCCTAAAAACTTGTCTTTACAGTTATGCGAACCTATACTGAATATAATGTTTACCATATCTGTTAGAAAATCTCATGAAATAGGAAAAAAAATTCCCCAGTGTAAATCACTAATGCACTTTTCGCTTTCTGAAAATTGCATAAATAATTGTTAATGTGGTCTTCCTCTTTTGAAAATTACATAACAATCCTTTGTGTATTATTTCCATTTCAAAAATTATCTTATACATACAACACTCAAAAATACTTTAAAAACATTCGATTTCAGAGAATTTAAGAAAAACATGAGGACTTATTTTTCGCTTGGAAACTAATGACTAATAGCATTATCGGTGAATTCAGGCTAAATTGAGGTAATATTAGTACTTCAGAAATAGTTCACTGTTGTTAAGGTCAATAAATGAGTACCGGAAAATACTAAATAACCGTTTTTTTTAGTCTAAGAACAGTTATTTTTTAAAAGAAAAACAATAAAAAGGAACATAACAAATTGCCCTTTTTCGCGCATGTATTTCACTTGTTCGGTGTTTTTGTTCCCTGACAAGCCCGTAATAAGTAGTTTCAATTACATTTTGGGAATAAGATAAAAGCCCCATGCGATTCTCTGAAATATTTATTATAGTTAATAGAAGAAAAACTGAAAATATTCTTGACAGGTTGTTTTTTCCCGGCAAGTATAACAAATTATTTAGCAAAGAGAGAAATGCTGTGTTTTATGGCCACTGAATGATTTATAATCTAAATGTTATCTGTGTGTATTAGTATTATAGAGTATTATAATCATTTGGAAAAATGAATATGGTGTAAAATTCCAAGATTATGACAAAATTTTCCATGTTTCTAGCACTATGTGAACACCAAAAAGCTTTGTAATTTTTACCGAAACACTTTGATAAGGATTTCAGCAAAATTACGTAATTTTAACGTGATACCTTAGAGCATGGCATTAAAACTATTTATTAGGTTAAATTTATTTTTGAGTTTTGCATTTCTGGTGTGGTAATAAGAACTATAATTTTGAAAAGCAAATCCCGGTAAATGTTCGCCATATAAATGGAAAAATTACAAAATGAATGGTTTAAATACGGTATATTTTGGTTCTTAATGCCAGAATTTTTTTTTAACAGATAGGCCATAGCCATATTGTCTTCTCCGTGATTGTTTTTGTATACCGGCCCACCTTTTACAAAGTTCATCATATCATATTTGTGACTAAGTATTATGAATTTGAGCATAGATTTACGCTGCATATATTAAGTGTCTTCACGCCACATGCACAAACTTGGAGGCGATTTCGACTTCTATACACAAGGAGTATAAATAAATACTTTTTATTTTTCTCATTTATATATTTTTAAAGTAATATACGGTAGGAAAAAAATTTCAACGAAAATAAGACAATTCAAAATAATCAAATCAAAGTAATGCTAGTCATAATGTAGACAGTGTAATTTCCTACGTTAGTCACTCTCTGCTTTTCAAAATCTGATGTCCAAACTTTTTGCATTTAATTATATTTAACTAAAAAAGCTCATTTTGCAACTTGATTGTATACTACTATAAAAAGTCCCTTTGTAGTATCAAAATAATATAATCTGTCTCAGTAATAAAGTAAGCACAAGGAATTGTTTTTGAAATTTGAGATGAGGTTAATTTGTACTAAAGAAAAGATATAATAAAAAAAAATAATTCTGACACTTCTTAATTTGATAGAGAAATTATGCATCTCTATAGTATTTTGAGGCACTTTATTTTAAAATTTATCACACAAAAAAATAATTTTAAATCAATTTGAGTATTTTGAAATTTAATTTTAGTTTTGCTATTTGTATTTGCTACCCGCATTTAAAAACATTGGGTATTGCTATTATTAGCCTTGAGATACATGCACTGAGAAAAATAGTATGGTCAAAAATACCAGAATATGGTAAAACTTTACATGTTTCTGGCTCAAAAAGATGATCACCAAAAAGTTCTTACCGAAATGGTTTTTTAATGAATTTCGTAAAATTAGTAGTAAATTAACGTTTAATAATATGCGATAAAATTTGATAATTTTATCATGATACTTCATGGCATAAAAACTCATGATTTAACTAAATTTGTCTTTCAGTTTTGTATTTTCTACCAAATATGTGGTAATAAGGTCCATAATTTTGAAAACCAGACATTCCGGTTAATTGTTTCAATATATATATGAACGGAAAATTTATCAGAAGTAATGGACTAAATATCGTATGTCGCTGTTTTATTATCAGAATTATATATTTTTTCTGCCAAAAAAAGTGTCCCTACATACAGTACGATATCTTAAACAAAACTAAAACATATCTATGTGCTAAACAAAAATAGCTTTTAACATCGCTCCCAACCAAAAATGAAATACTTTTGACATTTTATTAGAAAACAGAAGTCAATAATAAAAATAATACTCACTACGCATAAAGAATACTAAAATCAACATACTTCGAATTGACAAACAGGACAAGTTTTAAATTGACTAAACAAATTTCGCGTTTTTATACTTGTTTTTAGGCTAGTATCTGTTTAACTTGAATAATTACATGTTTCAACCTAACTGAAATCACTTTATTTTTAGTTTTGAAGGAGCATATTTTTTTTCATTAATTTTGGATAACAAGCTGCAGTTATAATGAAAAAAAGAACATAAATCTTTACTCTAGTTATATTGATGATTACGCTAGTTAGAAATTTAAACTCGATAAAAAATTCTCTGAAAAACAGGTAAATTACAAATAAAGAAGATCTTGAAATTTAAAAATGAAATACAAACATGAAATTTTTCAGAAAAAGGAACGAAGAGAAGCAAAATGGAATAATTTTGCATCTCTGAAACTCATTCGTTTTCCTTAATTACCAATTCTTATGAGTGGGTAGTTCCTTCTGTCCATTTCTCAGTTTCTTCTTTTTTGTAATAAGTCTTCTGAAGAAAAAGCTTTACATTTTAAATTAACTTCGTTCATGCCAGTATACGAAAGTTTCAAAGTTTGAATCAGGTTTAAATGCAACTATGCAAAATATATTTTAATCTTCTTTATGCAAGATACAAAACTACGTCTTTTGAAATATGAAAGTAGTTTCATAATTATGCTTATTTGTAGATATGAAGGTACTTCTTACTTAAAATTTTTTAAAATATAAAATGAAAAAGTGAACTCTTCAATATAAAAATTGCTAAAGTTCGTATCTTGTTGACTCTAAGAAAAATGAACTTTGCTGCTCTCTCAAAAAATGTTTGCTGTTGAAAAAAGTCTATTGTTTGTAGATACCGTTATTGAAATACTGTTTTATAAATATATATATATATATATAGCCTAAAATCGTGTGGAATTTGCATAATTGGATGCAGCGATCGTAACTTTTGAACGTAAATTTCATTTTTCAACAACGTGCTAAAGGGATATTTTTGCCAATTAATTAATTTTATCTCAAATCGCCTGCCACGGATGGTTTTGATTCACAATATTTATATCTCTGATGCTGTTGTACAAATGACTCAACTAACATCATGTGTAATTTGCATAATATGACGTAATAATCAAAACTTTTGTATTTAAATTCTCATTTTTCTTAACAACATGCTCAAAAAGAAGCGACAATTTTGCAATACATTTTTTAAAGTTATTTCAAGAATCATTTGCCAGGAGTGATTATTGCTTCGGATATTCATATCTTTGATAAACTTATCTAAACGGCTCTCCTAACATCATGTGTAATTCGCATTATCAAATTATGCGAAAAAGGTAAATAAGTTTTTAAACCGGCAAGAAAATATATTATATATCTCTAATTATTTCTTTTTCAAGAATTCTTAATAACAAATGTAGACATAAATTGTTAAATTTGGAATTAGGGAATATTTCGTATTGCTAATATTGTTTAGCTTTAGTTTCAACATTTAGTTGGTTTGAAAGTTTGAAAGTCTGCAAGTTGCAATCCAATTAACCCTAATTAAATTTATCTTGACGTTATCTAAGTTCTATTAGCTATAAGATTCTTCTATACAGCTAATTTCAGATAAATAAGGGTTGAAAAAATTTATAGAATCAGCGACTGACAACTGATGTCTTGTTTACAAAACAAAGCATTCATACGTATGTGAGAAGTATTTGAAGTATGCCAACCCCGCGGCTTAAACCTAAATTCTATTAATAGAAGAATTTTATTGCCCTAGATTGCGAAACTTTAATGAAATAGAGTGACAGTTGAGTTCTTTTCTTAAGAATAATGAAACTTTGGAATTTCACGGGCATAACAAAAAGTTTCCTTTGGTTTTGATTGGAATAGTTTACTTCCGCAACTGAAAAAATAAGTTTATTCCTTAATTATATTTTTTTAATTATCAAATTAATTAAAAGAGGAAATATTATTGAGGTGGTAATAAGATTTTTATTCAGATATAAAAGCTTAAGTGAAATATGTTTCTTAGTTGAATGCCTTCTAAAAAATTTTTCTAAAACTATCAAAGAATAAGGATTAGTTCTAAGTTCTAATGATGATATGAAGGTATTTGAAAATTATATAATTATTAAAAATAGTCTTAAAATTCCTGAAAATATCAAAAATGCGTAAAAATATCTCAAAATACTTGAAACTATTATAATATTATA
Organism: Parasteatoda tepidariorum; assembly: GCF_982258835.1. NCBI lineage: Eukaryota > Metazoa > Arthropoda > Arachnida > Araneae > Theridiidae > Parasteatoda > Parasteatoda tepidariorum. The sequence continues at coordinate 30,436,647 of NC_141765.1, read as the reverse complement.
TATAGTTAGAATCAAGTCCACTGAAAACAAATTCTGTTAAATTATGGAAAATTCCTGGCTTAGTTGTCAGAGATTATCCGTACACTACGGAAGAAGAAAAACTTTGATAGAATTGTCCTGTAACAAAACACTGCAAAAATATCTGTACTCACTAAATATTTTTGTATGTCATAGTACGATGGAGGAATTTCGTATGAAAGTATCTAGATACTTTTAATACTAGAAATATACTGCTTGTATAGTGAAGTATATTTCTAAAATTTCGATTAGTTTTTTTTTTCATTTCAACTTTTAGAGGTCCTTTTGCGCTATATCAAAAACCATCAAGTTTAAAAGAATTATCAGGAAGTTTTATTTTTTCTTCGTTAAGTTCAGTCGTTTGGAGCGGCATTAGAAATTGGGACCTTCCTGCTGTGAGACCTTCCTGCTCCTTAACCACCATACATTCCCCTCGGCATTTGTTTTAATGTATCAAATTATTTGTTACCGCTTTAATACCAAATTTTTTCATATTCAAAACTGAAATCTATACCCAAGAGTTACAATCTGTAACAAAAGTTACAGATTTTCTTAGAAAAAAAATTTCTCTTTTGACTGAGTTGTATAAAGTTTAACAGTAACTTTCTGTGGTTTAAGAAAAAAAGGAATTTCTAGTAGGAATGCTACAGAATATTTTCAATTTTCAGCATAGGTTTTTTACATCGTATGGTTCAAGGAAATTTGTAGACTAATATTGTGATACTTATTTTATTACTAGAAAAGGAATAGGTATAATAGCATACGCGTAAAAAATTACGTGCTGCATTATGAAATCTTACTGGAATGTAAAGAAATGCTTAATCTTACTTAAAAGATATTTTTGATTTTTTTGGAAAAAAGTTGGAGCAATGCAAAAACACATTTCTATATACAATGAATAATGTTGCGAGTAAAATATTGCAATGATTAAAAAATACAAATTAAATGGTACAATCTAAAGTTAGAAGTACAAAAACGGGAAACTAGACTACCTAAAAGAAAACTAGACTAACTCTTAGAAAATTAAACTAACTCTAGAAAACTAGACTAACTCTAAGAAAACTAGAATAATAAACTTTAAATAAATAGAAAGAACTTGAAGACCATATTATTGCTACTTGATAAATTATAGCTAGAAAAGTTTTGATAATTATAGCATGATATATGCAGGGAATAAAGTGATAAACTACGAATTCCTTTAGAATACTGCAATTTATATTAATATTTGAAGCTTTGAAGCATTTGCAGCTGGCTACATATTATAACCGAGAAGACTTACCTGTCTGTCTCAGGACCGACAGAACGGGTGTTATTGTCCTAGCGTTGACACTACAATATTGCCTTCATTCCTTATTGCTTGGTAGGAATGATAACAACGTGACGGACAACCGATAACAACCGACATACCGCAATAATAATATATTAACACAGCAACAGTAACAATAATAACACGATATAAGTATATTAATAAATATACTAATGATATAAGTATATAAATATAATAAGTGTAAAGTATAACCGGTATATTGTTACACTTTTACATGAAAGAATACTTTCAATCATTAGAGGGAGTAATTCAGAACAACATAAGATTTAACATGTATTCAAAATTCTAATACACTTTACAAACAACCCAAAAGATAACTTATATATTTCACCACTCTACGTTTCAAACAACCCAAAAGACAATCTTTATATTTCACGCAAGCAATGTACCAATCGGAAACTTTATCAAAGAACAAATACTAATTAGCCGTCAAATCATATGATTTAGCACCTCCGAAACTTCTTTTCATTGAGGTTATTTATAGGAAAAGTATTCAGCAACGCATCTTGGCGATAATTATGTTCCCATCAGGGGGTTTTAAGTACCCTTAATGGAGCATAATTAATGTAAGTAGTAAAAATAAGCTACAACAAGTAAAATTTTTATAAAGAATTGTAGAAAAGAAAAGTTTAATGTGGAGCAACGGAACCTAGTTTTTATTCTTTTCTCAAACACTTATTACTCTGAAAAGGTTGGCTTGTGAAAGAATTTATACTCTTAAATTACAGTAGGGAACCGATTATCCGGAACGATCGGGACCATCGCTAACCGGATAACTGATTTTTCCGGTTTTCTGAATTGCTACAAAAAGCCGTTTTTTTATTGTTAAACCCAACTAAAAAAAAAAAAAAAAATTGGAAATAATCTTAAAAAGAAGAAAAAACGATTGAGTAATACACTAATGATTATTTCCAAAATGATGGCAAGGTAAAAAAAGAAAGAAAAATCCTAAAATCTTATGAGAAAAAAAAATTATTTTTTTAAAATGGCGGGAAAATTTATCGAATTTCGTTCCGGTTTTTTGGTTTTCCGGTTTTCTGATTTCCGAATAACGGGTTCTGTACTGTAATAAAAAAGCAACTTTCGTTAGCTGAAGACGTAACCCCACGACGAAACTTATCGCAGAAGCATTGCAAATATATATATTTTTATATCTCAGTTGTAATGCTTAAAAACAATTGAATAAATATCCGAAATACTTTTTAACTACCACATTGAGGAAAACGTATGGTTAAAAATAACAGTTCATGATTAAAATTATCGAATATCTTGCTCTTGGGAGCACCAAAAAGCTCGGTAATATTTCCGAAACGCTTTGGTAATTATTTTTCTAAAATTAACAATGAAATATGGTTTTGTAATATGCTAAAATATTTGGTAAATGTGTTAAGATTTAATAATTCATCCTGACACCTTAGAGCATGGCCTAAAAAACTAAAATTTAGTTCTTAGTTTTGTATTTTTTACTAAATATGTGGTAATAAGAACTATAATTTTAAAAAACAGAATTTCCTGTTGACCGTTACCATAAAATTTCTAAATGATTTGTTTAAATACCGTACATTAAGGTTTTATTTTCGGTACGGTTATTTTATCAATATTTGTTTATCCATACAGTGTAAACCGTTTTCTAACGAGCATTGTGCTAATTAAAACATACTAATAGAAGGAAATAACTTAACCAAATCCTATAAGAAAATAATTAATTGTTATCTCCACTTTTGTGGTACACAGATGTTTAGAAATTTAATTAGTTTTTAAATCGCAATTACTGTATTTTTGATTACGATATTGTTTTATGTACGTATTGCACTTTTATCAGAAGTTATATTTTAAAATTTACCTTTAGAAAATTATTTGACATTATTTTTTTCTATTTTTTGATTTTGCAATAGAAATTTTGCAAATCAAAATGACTTATTTCGCAAATTATTTGAATAAAAAATTATTTGTTGACAAACTATGATTTTAGTTCAAGGGATAAGCTGCATTATTAAAATAGTCAACACAATAGTCAATACTTCTCTACAATTTTAATAATAAAAAAAAATATATATATATTACTTCTGCTACGGAAGTTGTCGAAATGATGAGTTGTCAAAATGAAGTTGAAAAAATTAAAATGCTTTATGGTTTTGGCATTTATTTTCAAGGACAACCAAATCCTACATCGAAACTATATATAGAAATTAGCTTTAAAATTAACCTCAGGCCATAAGCACAAAAGATTTTATTACAACTATTGTTTTAGCATTTCAAAGAAAAGTTGTCTAAATTAGTAAATGAGTTTTCGAGAGCAATTTAACTGGATCCGAAGAAAATTCGAAACTGAGTATTTCCAAATATACTATTGTTATAATATTAAAACTATTGTACATTATAATTCAAATATATTTTTATTATCACTTGATTTAAAGATACTAAATATTAATAAATAAATAAGTAAATATAAATATTGGAAATAGTTTTTCTTTGTATGGAATTATTTAGAAAAAAACAACAAATAAACGAATAATTTGGTATTTTTTTCTGTCATATTTTAATGGTTTACCAGAAATTCTCGTTTTCAAATATACAGTTCTAATTACTTCTCACTTAGTAAAAAACGCAAAACTAAAATGTAGATTTTACCAAATAAATGGTTCTTATGCCATACATTGCAAAATTACCTTAGTTTACAATATTTAAAAACTTTAAACATTCATTAACTATTTTATATTTTAACTTTATTTTATTTTATATTTTAACTATATTTTAACTTTTAACTATTTACCCAAGGACCAGGAAAGTCTGGTTGGTAGGGAACTGATCTCATGCCCAAGTGGTCGTGGGTTCAATCCCTGAAGGCCGAAGACTCTCCGTGTAGTAAATGGTGACTGATGCACGTTGAATCTGTCGAGTCGCAAAGTCCTCCATGTTCCCATAATAAATCAATACCTCTGGGGGTACTGATGCAGGAGTTTCCTAGTCTTCTGGATTGGTTCAAAATTATAAGGCTACGGAGTTGAACATTAATAGTTGTAAACACGAAATTTGGGTCGGCTGTTCAGCGACTGATAAAAAAAAATATTTACCCAAGAGCCGCAATGGCTCAGAGGATAGAGAGTTTGCCTTGCAATGAGGTGAACCGGTTTAAGGGGATGTATTTCAATAAAATTTTGAAAAAGTGAAAATTTTGAAAATATTTCAAGACTATCGACAGTCTCCTAGTGAAATATGATACAATCAAAATAATTTGTTCGAATCTCAGTGATGGCTGATCGATACCAATCCGCATCCGGCCAGCACTGACGCGTGTGCTGACGTGAAATATCCTCAGTGGTAGACTGATCAAGGGTTAGAGTCCATTTGACGCCAGGCTAACCGTGGGAGATTCACGAGGTCTTCCTCTCCATGTAACGCAAATTTGGGTTAGTTCTATCAAAAAATCCACCTTGAAGAAAAATTTCTCCCTATACTTGATTCAGGAGTTCCCTTGTCTTCTGGATTGGGATCAAAATTATAAGGCTATGGAGTTGAACATTAGTTGTCGTATACGCAAAATTTGGGTCTGGCTGTTCAAAGACGGTCATAAAATGCTAAATATAAAACTTTCTACCCAAGAACCTCGGTAAAAATTACGGAACTTTTCGATGTTCCCATAGAGCTAGAGACAAATTCTCCATGTTTTGACCATATTTTTTCTCTCAATATACCATGTTTATGTAATTGCGTTAAAAAAAAGAACTTCTTAATGAGAAGTACGTTTTTGTGCTATATTTCTTCATAAAATGATGAGGACATTTCATTTGCATTCCTCGGACAATTAAGAATGCTTATTAATTTCAAAAATGAGATCAAACTTTAAAAAGCATAATTAAACTTTATTAAGATGGAAATACATTTTGAAAATAACGCACAATCATGTGCTTAAGAGCTGAAGAACAAACAAAGATTCGCAATATTTAAACGAAAATAAACTTTTTTTTATGTTAAGGGTGTGGTCTGATAACTACTAATGGGTCAAGCTTGGAATCTTTTTAAATTATTTACGATGCAGAAAGGAAAATTATTCTTATTTCTTTGGCAATCAAGAAGTCATCAGTATTGATATTTTATCTGTTACTTTTTTGCGTCTTAGTCTCTTGTATTAATGCATACAACTTAAATAATTATAATTTTAAATGATCATCAGTTTAGAGCAACATCATATGTTTCGTAAAATTCGTTTAGTTAAATATGTTCCATAAACTCGTTACCAACCATTAAAATATCTAAAAGAGCATTTTTCAGTAGTTATTAATTTCAGAAAAAGAACTGCATAATGTTATATATTATACATGGAGAAAAAACTGCGGTTAAATTACTGTACTGTATAGTAAAGAAATTTTTTGTTAAAAATAAATTAAAATATTTAAGCAACTTATTTGGCAATTTTTCTGTTCATATCATAAAGGTTTACCTGAAATTCTGGTTTCTAAAATTATAGTTCTGTTTATCACACATTCAGTAAAAAATATGAAACTGAAATGATGATAAAATTTTCAAATTTTTTTGCGTATTATGAAACAATATTTTATTGCTAATTTTATTAAAATCATTACAAAAGCAATTCGGTAATAATTTAATACACATTTTTCCTTAGAACCAGAAACATGATAAATTTCACTGTATTCTGGTAGCTTTAACCAGAGTTTTTTCTTTCTTTTTTCTTTATTTTATAAAATAAGAATTTAGCTATCTTGTTGATAAGAAAGTATGATAAATTTTCCTCTATAATTCCCATGATAGTATTTTCAAAATAAGTGTACTAATACATATGAGAGTTTTAAATTACAATTTGTCAAGTTAAATTTAAAAATAAAATTTTAATTTCTTATAATAAATATGTTTGAATCATCCATAACTTTAATCGACTACCATATCAATCCCATCTGAATAATTCTCCGAATATAATTTCTTTGAGAAAAATTACGTTTATTAGCCACAACGCTTAAGAGTTCAGTTTACGCAAGTTTGAAATTGCATTTTAAAATACATCCTGCTATTTTCATCCGACTCTTCATCATATCAATAAATAATAATGTAAAGAATTCTATGAAAACAAAGATTGTCCTGCATTTTGATGAAGCTAATCATAAATAATTATTTCTTGAATTGATTTCATGAATATTTTCACCGAATTTTCTAAATTGATATTAACAAACGCAAACATATTCTATTGGTTTATGAAAATTTCCATAACGATCAATTTTGTTTAGTGTTCAGCTTAGAGAGAAAGATTAAACATCAATTTCCCGTAGTGAATATCCGATATTTAAAGCCTCGATAGATACACAGAACTGAGTGTATAATGCTCCAACTATAGTTAATGCTGATTTAATGATGCAGTCATTAACCAATCAGAGAATCGCCATTCCCAGAATTGATGACTGTGAATTTGCGGAATTAAAGCAGACTTGAATAAATAACTTATATTAATTGAATAGGAAAGTGTAAATGACAAGAGTTTGCGCTGAGAATATTTTAAAAATTTGTATGAAGTCTTTTACCCTAAATAAAATTGACTGCGACCAGATAATAATGAAAGTTTCATAGTATTATCAAAATAGAATGGTTTTAGCTATAAAAATTCTTTTTCGTGCAGATCAGGTTCTTTGACACTTATGTAAAAAAAAAAGGAATCCGTAGTATTAGGTGGATTTTTTAATATTCCTCAGTAAAATTATTGTAATTATCTTTGATAAATTAAATGTCATATTCCATTAATTAATTAGAATTTCATATAAATATTGCTTTTTTATCAATGCGCTTTCCTCATTTCATTTAATAGTGACCAGAAACAAAAGCACTGAAATCAATATAAGTTTCGTTTAAAAAAAATTGGTTTTTAATATATATATATAGATGTATTTTAAAATTAATGTCAGTTATACTCCAGCGTTTAAAAGTATAATTTTATTGCAAGTATTTATAAATATAGTTATATATATATATATATATATATATATATATATATATATATATAATTATGTTTAAAAATATATATTATATTTATATAATTGTATCATATTTATTACTTTATATATTTACAATAAAGAATAAAAGACAATAGCAAATTACAAAAATCAAAATAATAAAAATTAAATTAAAAAAAGTTAGATAATAAACAACGAAAAGATATTTAGTTTTCTTCCTTTCTGTTAAATTGTTTTTTTTTCGTTTTTATTTCTATTTATATATATATATATTGCTATAAAAAATATTTAGTCAGATTTTGCTCCTTAACCTTCCATCCAGTGCCTTTTGAATAAACTTTTAGGGAAAGTTATTTTATGAAATGTCTAGTACTTAATGTTTCGTACATTGAGAAATTGAATGTTTAAACTAGGCATTTAGTGCTAGATAATAAATTGTCAAAATACGTACTAGCATTTTCAAATTACAACAAACAGGCAAATGTTATGTAAAAAAATGTACGATTGGGAAATTGAAAAAGTTTTATAAGTTTATTGAAAAATTTTAATGAATGCTTTAAAAATAGAAATTTTAAATGACTTATTGGTCCTTTTACATGAGGTAGAGATTTATAAAATTTTCCACACATAAATACTTATAATATCTAATTAAATTTAAAAGTAATTAAAATTTTAATTTTTTTTATTCGTGAAAATTTAATTATTATAAGTGAAGCAGCATTAAAAGTCTTGTTTTTCAGGGCACTCGTATATTGTTTTTAATCTTTTAAAAAAATCTGATTTTAGATATCCTTATTGTTCATAAATCATCTATGCTATATTTCAAATGGGGTTTGTACTACAATAAAAATTACATAATTAAAATTTTAATTACAAAATAATTTAAATTTAAAAATAGACATTTAATTTCAGAGCAATTAAAATTTTATTTTTGCCATTTGGAATTTTAATTTAACAATATTTAAACTTAACTACGAAGCACTTTCAACTTTAATTTCTAAAGCACTTAAGGTAAAAAATATTTTGAAAATTTCTATTCTTTTCTAATTGTTGGTTTCACATTTTAGTTGCTACGTTGTATTAAATTATTTAACTGTCATATTACAATTCGATTAAAAGTAGTTTCTTTTTAAATAATGAGTTTCCAGTAAAATTAAGCGACAGCATTTAATAGCTATATTGTGTAAAATTCTTTCAATTTTTTGGACGTCTTTTCTTAAGTTTAGTGTTTAAAGTTCTAAAAATGGTCGTCCTAAAATGTGATCTGATTAAATGACTTGAACCATGATGAAAATGATGTATTTTATTGCTTACAATGTCACGCAGAATCAATTTGAAGAATATATAATTGTGTATAGTAATGATGTTTATAAATTGGAACGTATTAAGCTATTCAGCAAGTTTAAAACATTCCTGTTATGAAATATTGAACTAAATATACTCTTTTTGCCTAGTTTTGAAAATTTTAAAAGGTTATTAAAATACCTGGAAATAAAATGACTCTTGATGAACTTGGCTGTCTTCTCTATTATATAAATTTAAATTAAATAACAAAAATTTAAATAAAATAACAAAAATTTAAATAAAATAACAAAAATTTAAATAAAATAACAAAAATTTAAATAAAATAACAAAAAAGGAGGAATTACTAACAGAAATATTTAATGATTCCTGATGCAAAAATGTGAATTTTAATTAAATATAATTTCAATTGAGTAAAGTAAAGTGATGAGTTTTTCTGTTAATGAGCTTATTTAGCAAAAGCTCTCTATTCCAGATTCAGTTTTTAGGTAAATAAAAAAAATTAATTAAAGCAACAAAAAAATGCATTAGCACTATTTTATTCAATTTCTTTTTGTTGCAATATCTCTTAAGTGTCCCGAGTTAAAATTAAAGAAATGAACACATTCAACTTAATTTATTTCTAATTCAGCCTTAATACGAGAGAAATAAAATAAGAAAAACTACAGTTATCTTTTACGTGGAAAATCTAACCAATTAAATGAAATAAGGTATAAAAAGAACTATATATTTCAACGGAAATAAAAACGAATAGGAATTTCAAGGAGAAATCTAGTTTCCTTCAAAGTTTAATGATCGCTATTTCGATGTAAATGATGACCGTCTTTCCAATTCGAAGCTTCTTTAAAAGTCTCTCGGGAGTCCATCAATGTAATTTCTAGCTCAGGGTCTTAAAGAATTTGTTTCAAGACAATTTTTTTTACTTTACTTCGGATTTTTCTTGTTAAAACTTTTTTTATCAGTTTTTCATGTAGCTTTAATTCACGAAACAAATGAATAATGTTTATGAAAATCATATTTTTAATTTGTTTAAATGAAATCATAATTTTTAAATATCGTTATTTATAATGCTGTTTTTAAAAAAAATCTTCATTGTGGTTTTTTCCTTGAAAATAAGAACGATGTATTGATTCTCTATTTTTTATTTATTTATTTTTTATATATATAAACTGCTGTTTGTAGAAAATGCAACACCATGAAGGAATCATCAGAATCAAATGAAATTCGCAGTAAATGTCAATTATAGGATATTATGCAAATTAATAAAGTTTCAGAGCCATCGCGCGTGCGTGGCGCGCGCAGCGCCCTCTGAATTGATGCTGAAAGCGTATAAATAAAGTGCTGTAGCGGGACGTTGAAAATAGTCTATGATTATTTGTTAGTGGCAAACGTTTAGTGAGACCTGAGTATGCCTCCACGACGGAAGAATAAGAAATTCAAGCAACTTACGGAGTTTGAACGAGGGAGGATAATCGGCCTTCGAGAAGGAGGATTTTCCTATCGCGCAATAGCAGCTCGTATGCAGCGGAACAGTTCCACAGTGATGCGAGTTTGGAAGCAGTGGACCGACGAGCACCGAACAACTCGAAAAACAGGCACTGGACGACAGAAGGTGACGTCAGAGCGCGATGATCGACACCTGCTCCGCATGGCGGTGAATGATCGCACAGCTTCCTCCAGGCAGCTGGCAGCACATTGGTCTACTGCTACAGGTGTACAATTGTCGGCTTCGTCAATTCGTCGTCGTCTGCTGCGCCGTGGATTGCGTGCAAGGGTGCCATTATACAGGATTCCCCTCACGGCGGATCATCGACGGCTGCGTCGGCAGTGGGCTCTTGAGCACAGAGACTGGCGAGCTGATTGGCACCAAGTTGTCTTTTCAGATGAATCACGCTTCAATTTGTGGACCCATGATGGCCGTGTTCGTGTTAGACGTTATGCCGGTCAACGCTGCCTTCCTGAGTGTATTATTGAACGACATAGTGGTCGAACACCCGGAGTTATGGTCTGGGGTGCGATTTCGTATCATGGACGATCCAATTTGATACGAATTGAGGGTAATCTCAATAGCAACAGATACGTCCGTGAAGTGCTACAGCCCGAAGTCGTTCCTTTCCTTCAAGGCATCCCTGGAGCTATCTTTCAGCAGGATAATGCACGCCCACATGTTGCGCGGACTGTTAGAGACTTCTGTTCAGCACAACGCATGCAACTTCTTCCTTGGCCTGCTTATTCGCCGGATATGTCGCCTATTGAGCACGTGTGGGATATGGTTGGTCGGCGTCTCACTCGTGATCCGCGTCCTGCAGTTTCCAAAGACGAACTTTGGTTGCGCATACAAGCGATATGGAATTCTCTTCCTCAAGCAGATATTCAACATCTGTTTGACTCCATGCCACGTCGTATAGCAGCACTTATTGCAGCGCGTGGTGGCTGCACCAAATACTGATTTCGGACGCTTAATTTGTTTCTTTTGTTTTGAAAATTTCATCATTTATTTGTATCAGTACAAGTCGTTTCTGCATTAAATTTCATTTGATTCTGATGATTCTTTCATGGTGTTGCATTTTCTACAAACAGCAGTTTAGGATCCATACTAAGAAAAAATTATGGTCACAATTACCAGAATATGGTATAACTTAATTTGTTTCCAGCTTTATATGTTGATATATGTTGATATAATCCATATAAAATGACTATTCATTGAATTCGCGGCTAACTTTCATCGGGGTCAGAAGTTAAGAAATAGTGACACAGAATCGGAAAAAAGAGTAGATAAGAACTATTGACATAACTTATGTATAGTCAAAACTATCAGAATATGGTGAAATGTACCATATTGCTAGCTCTATGAGAACACCAAAATGCATGGTAGTTTTACCGAAGCGCTTGGGAACTTTTGTTTGAAAAAATAACAATAAAATATGGTTTTATAACATGAATAGTTTTATAATATGTATGGCTTATAATGTGTGTAGCTTTATATAATATGTATAGCTTCTAATATGCATAGTTGAATTAGTTTTATAATATGTATAGATTGCTATAAAATGCTTTTATAGCAAGGCATAAAAGCAGTTATTCGGTTAAATTTACTTTTCAGTTATGTACTTTTACTAAATATGTGGTAAAAAGACTTATAAATATGGAAACCAAAATCCCCAGTAAATTGTTACCATGTGAACGGACAATTTCACCATATGAATGGTTTGAACATCATATATTTTAGTTTTATTTTCAGATAAACACCACTGTAATTTTGTAGAATTATTTTCGTGATGCAAGAGCATAAAAAATAATTAATAGTGAAAAATAGTCTTTTTTATTATTTATTTAATTTTTGATAGCCAAAATGGTGGCGAACAGTGAGCAGTCTTGATAACTGAAACATAACTGATAGAGAAACAGTTTTGTTAAGAAATGATAATGAAATATTAAGTGAATTGATTGCTGTGAGCAATGTTACTTTTAAAATGTCATCAGCATCGAAGCATCAAATCGAACGACATATATATTATTAATTACCAAGTTAAGATATTCATATTTTAATTATTTATATGCGAGTAGTAGTAGATGTACCTGTATATAGTTCAGTTAACTCTATGAAGCAAACTAAAAAGAAAAGGTGAAGAAATACTGTACAATTCCATTCAAATTCCTTTTATAATATAAATTTCAAACAAAACAATTTTGCCACTTTAATGTGCTACTGTTTATTATTGGGGAAATTTATTATAAATACTAAGAACACCAGGTGCTTTGTTAAGTTCATTAAGTCCAGGTGTTAAGTTTATTCGGTATTGACATATTTATCAATATTAATATATCGATTATTAGGCTTTAATTTCTACGAAAGTTTTATTGTTATAAAGTCAAGGCTTTAATTTGTGCAAAAGTAAGATTTTTATCAATATATTTTTTTTCTTTTACTTTGAACTTCTTATCTGAATTCTGCAATGGTTTTCCTGGAAATTTGTCGAAAGGTTAATATAATGCGTTTAACAATTGTTATGGATCGTTCAGTTTATCAAACAGTTTGTAATAGTTTTTGTTTATTGAAAAATATTATTTTGTGGGAAAAAATACAACAAAAGACATTTCTTTACATTTTATTTTATTTTACTTAGTTTTATTTTATTTCGGTTACAGCGGACCCAAGTGAAATTTACAGCAACCTAAGTTTAACTCCATAGACTTATATTTTTAATCCCAACCCAAAAGTCGACGAAATTGGTATAATAGATCCTGAGCCTTATAATTTTGTTGCTCAGAAATTATTCAATCAATTTTATTCATGTATTAATTTTTTTTCAATTATATTTGTTGAGTACAAAATGGTATAAACATTTTTATCCTTATAATTAGTAATTAAAAAAAACTTCATACCTTTAATTAAATTAAATTTTTATGAATCTCTTTTAGACAAACGAGTTTTAGAATTTTGTTCAAAAACTATTTTATTCTTTCACATATTGCAATAAATATGGCGATATCCGCAAAAAGTGAAATTAAGATGAAATTTCAAAAAGTGCTTTTAATTGATCTGTCCAGTGTACGGTTCAGATAATATCAGTCAAATTTATTTTAAATCAAGTTCATTCAATTAAGACTGAAAAATAAGGGATTGATTTCTCTTTAAACTTTAAAGTTAAATTCGTGTCAATATAAAGAGTGGTATCTATACTGTAGGTAAATTGCTACGCGTCCCTATGTGCCCATATTTGTAATCAGCCTAAGCCTAAACCGAAGTTAAATAAAATAAGAATTTTAATTATTTAATTAAAAGAGTAGATAACTGCAAAAAATATCTTCAATCAAATACTATCGGCACTTTTCTTAGAAAGATGCTAGTGTCATAAAAAACTGCGTAGTTTAAGTTCCGTCGATTCAATTCTTACATTCGGTTATTGCGTTTAAATCTATAAAACATAAGTGCTTAGTAAAATATTTTATAAATAGTTCAAAAGGAATTTTAGTATTACGGAATTTAGTATCATCTGATATACGATTATGATACGGTCAAATTCGATACGCAAATTTTAATAAATATATATTTTTGTTCAAATAAATTTAGTTTGCAGTATCATAACAATTTCTCAATATTACTTAAAAATATTCAGAATTTCTTATGAAATGAATATTCAATTCTTTGACTAAAATGCAAAACTACCATTCAAAAAACATCAATAACAATTCGTATAATAATCCAAATATTATGAAATAATTTTTTTTCTTCCGTGGAGGTTGTCACAGACAAACAAATGATTCAACTTGAAAGTTAATCGTTTAAGATTCTACTTATAATTTTTGAAAGTAAAATTAAATGTTTGTGAGCAGTTAAAAAAATTAGATTCAGTTCAAATTACTGAAGTTTACAAATTACTTTTATTATTTTTTTTTCACTTACTAAAATAAGTGATTCTATTTTTAGTTTGAAAGTAGACTTTTTTATAGACATTAAGTTACAGGCTAAACACATATATAATTTTTATTTTATCTAAAATTGGATTTCGTTAAAAAAACACTGTTAGATAAATTAATTTTTTGAAGTCATTTTTCATCAATTAATATTTAAATCATAATAAATTTCAAGAATAATCAATAAAATTACAGGGACATTTTAGAGACAACGCAACAAACAATTTTGAGAATAACAATCTGAAGCTCTGGTTGATAGGAAAATAGATCAATGAAAAGACTTGAAAAATTCTCTCCTTTTAAAGTACGGGACTATTCTCTTCACTTATTTCCTATTAACACAGATGTAATTTCCTCTCTTTTACTGTTTTAATATTTTCTATCTGAAAAACGATTTTTGTTAATTAAAATAGAATTCATTGTTTAATATTAATGCTAATTTAAGGCATTTAACAAATTTCTATTTCAAATATACATAATAATTTGTGCTAGCATTCCTACTAAATTTCATTAATTTTGTTTCGCCTGAAAGTTTTTAAATCAACGCGAGTGAAAAATGAAGTTTGAAAGAAATGCATTTTCAAGTCATAATTTAATTTTTAGAATTCTGTTTTAATACAAAGTTAAGCAAGTAAAACTAAATCAAAACTATAATTTTTAAATTAATTTATATTATTATTAAATTACTTAAATAGTTTTAAATTTTAATTTAAAATCAAAACTCCACTTTAAACATCAAATATACAAATAATGCTCCTACATAATATACTTCATCATACATTTTTACTCGGAAAGTTAACTTCAATGGGTTAGATATACATAATAATTTGTGCTAGCATTCCTATTAAATTTCATTAATTTTGTTTCCCCTGAAAGTTCTTAAATCAATGTTTCGCCTGAAAATCTTTAAACCTTTGACGAAGAATTTTTTAAACGTGTTATTTCATACTTTTCTCATTATTTCGTATTTATTTAGATCAAAATAAATGAAAAATATGATATATAGCATTTTAATAAGTTTTGGTCAGATAATACGGCATGATTTTTTTTTTGAATTAAGGTAAAATCTTTCAAACACAGATCATTTACAACAATAATTTTTCAAATTTGCACTTATTTGCAGTTATTTAGATCAAATAAAAATAGTTATTCATCATTAAAATTACATTAATTTACAAAATCAATTATTTAAAACTTTTAAAATATGAAGGAAAAATTTTTTTCGAACTACTTTTCTTCGGATTTTATTTTTTTAGTACAAATATAATCCCGATAATCTCGACGATATTTTTAGTAGCTATTAGACAAGATATAAAAATATATATTTATGCTTCTAAATAGAGCTCCAAAAAAAACTATACAAAAGGAACACCGGTGTCCTAAATGAGTCAAAAGCTTAAATGTTCGTATTAATTTCAATTAATTTTCAGCTGGAAGGTATTATGCTTTTTAAATTGATATATAGAATCAATTTACGCAAATTCATACACACAATTCACTTTTTCAATGCAATTACGAAATTTCAAGAAATGCGTAATATGTTTAATAAAAAATATTATAGAAATTAGTAAATTTAATAAGACACTTAAATATAGATATAATAGCAGCCAGAGTTTTACCACCTCTTATCTGCTGCACTGTTTTGTTTCAAGTGATGAGTTTCTATGATTGCAAACAATGTGTTCTTTATTTTTTTTTTATTAAATGCGCAGTTTAAATCTTATATTCTGTAGAAGATAAACTAAACGATCATTGTAAGCCAAGTAAATTCTATCAAAAAATAACTTTTCTGATAATTTAAATGGCAGTTTGAAGATAATAACACTCCATCCTCAATCCTTAGAATCTAAATATACCTCGACTCGATTCTTTGTGTCAGTACAAATGGCAACAAGATAATACCGAAAAGAAATTCTATTGATTAAATGACCTCAATTCTTTTTGATAAAGGCTAGAAACAAAGTATGGAGAAGATAATATCAAGCAAAAAAGTAAGAGGAAGGAACATGATAATAAACGCAAAACTATAGTAATTGGATATAAGCCTGATACAAAATTTATTTTTAAGTTAACATTCACAATAAAAGTTAACTGAAATGTAAGTTTGCTAAAATTGACAATAAGATTTTTTATTTTTTTTAAATCATTTAATTTTTTTCACAGATATTCCCACTAAAAAGTAAGAAAATACGAACAGTTTTTGAATGTCTTATAATATCTGATGTTTAATATCGCCTAAATGCCCATGTCTTCATTAACACATTTTATTATAAATGCTGTTAAGGCGGCATATAATTTAAAACAAAGTGTTTTCATTTTATGTCAGGTGATCATAATGTTTTAACCATTACGTTTTCAATACTGTTTTAATTTATTTTATATATTATTCAAAGCTAAATTTAAAATTAAATATTCTAGGCTAGTTTTATCCAAATAATTTGAAAAGAACATGATTATGTTCCTAAGAAATTCTACTAATAATAATATGAAAACTATGTTTTTTAGTTAGTACAATATAAAACAAATTGTTTGAATTTTAAATCAAGTGTCTGCAAAGCTACAGCCAATAAATCTTCAATAAAAAAAATTTTCAAAAAAAAATTTCATAGTGAAATTTTAAATTAGAAATTCAAAGATAGTTTTTTGAAAATAATTTGAAAGGAACATGTTGACGCTACTAAGAAATGCCTGATTTTTGTGAGTATGTCAACAAACATTTCATCACAATACTCGATTTTTGTCTAGTCTCTTACGTACTTGGAACAAAATAATTGTCAAACTAATTAACGAATGCTATTTTTTAGACATTTTATTTCTTAGAAAGAAGGACTGTTCTAGGAAGGAAAGAAGGCTGTTCTAGATTATTGCGTTGCAGGTTCTAACAATTGCATCATTTTAAAATAGCCTTATTGCATTTGTCGAATTAAGTCAATAAGTGAATATTGAAAAGAAATCGTGATGAAATTCATTCATGAAATTCATTCTAAATTTACGGAATCAGCGAGAAACGAAATTCGATAATATAAAGTTACAACAAAACATCTTATCCATGTATTAAATCTCATACATTATCAATAAGCGTTGAACTAAATTGTATTTTATATTATTTGAATAGTAGTTTCAGTTAAAATTTAAAGGAGTTTTAAAATGCATAAGATTGCCTCAATGTTCTTTGACTTTACTTTGATCAATTTATTGATTGAGTTTTGTACAATTGTTTGACGAATCTGAGATTTAACGCATATTTTGTAGTGTTTAATTAAATTATAAGATTAAATTATTTTTAGGAAGTGTTACGCTATTAATAGTGATGCATAATAACGGTTGTTTTAATTCAAAGCTTTAAAGTATCAAAATTTGAAGGAATAAAATGTATTAAATAATTTGAAAACGAGTATTTTATATAATTTTAATAAAACAGGCATAATTTATAAATCAACTGAGAAATTAATGATAACATATTAGAATAAAATCAACTATTAACAGAAAGTATTTTTCTAAGCCTTCAAAAGTGTTAAAAATATTTTAAATAATCAGAAGATTTATAATAACTGTATTTTTTTTTTAAATTCAGTACCCTCAGCTGAAATTATTTCTCGTTGCAACTTTTAACAGAAATTTTACAATTACTGATAGTTTAAATTACAAAACCCATATCCATATCCGTTATGTAAAAAAAATAATAATTCCTTTATTGTCATAATTGCAACAAAAAAAATTTAATGCTAAAAAAGTAGAATTTGATATACTTCAAAAAGAAGCATTTTATTGCCATTTATGCAAGAAAATATTTAAAAATTTGCTTGATGCCAAACCTGATTTGTTACATAAGTAATTAAATAGTAATGTTTAGTTTTGTGAGGTTTATCTCTTTAAATTAATTATTAATAGGAAGACAGAACCTCCGAATTTGTTGCGCTAGTATAAATTAATACTATTTTTAGCCTTAGGCCGTTCGTTTTTTTTTAAAATAAAACAAAGAAATAAATATGACAGTATCAATTTTTAAATCAATTCAATTTTATATATATTCAGTATCAATTATATATTCAGTATCAATTATATATTCAATATCAATTATAAAAACTAAATAGGTAAAAATAAATATATATATATATATTTATTTTTACCTATTTAGTTTTTAATACTCAAAAATTTATTTTCCAAGATTTTTTTTTGTCTTTCTGCCTCTCGTATTTTTGCGAAAAATAAAAACGAGGCAATGACGAGGCAATGAGGTGACACTATAAATTTTTAAATACGAATGGATATATTTTGCCAGTTCACCATCCGTTTTACCATTCAAAATTTTTCTTTACTTTTTTAAAATAAAATAAAGAAGTTAAAAAAAGGTGTATCAGATTAACACATACCAGAATACTCTTTTTTTACTTGTTTAATTCATTATTCTGAAAGGGGATATATATATATTTTATTTATTTATTTGAAGAAAAATATTTTTAAGATGAAATAAAACAGAGTTATTACCCCATAAGAGAATCGAAAAGATTACCGTAACAGGAGAAGTTAAAAAGCTTGTAACATGAAATAACAACCTAAATATCAAAAAAGAAAAAACACTAAAATAGAAAATACAGTGAGGAAACTTACAAACATCGAAGCTTCATTAAGGGACCCATAACATGCAGTCAGTGTGGGAGCAGTTTCTGGAGTTGGTGGTAAATTACAGCAAAAAAAAAAAAAAAAAAACATACCCCCAACTGCCCCAAGAAAAACACAAGGAAACCAACAGCAAGTCAGACGAAAACAATAAACCGTAATCTTGAAAATAGCAGAATAAGTCCATGAATTACTGAAAGGGAATCAGAATTGTTCGGATGAAATTAGGAAGTTGCAGGTTTGAGTACCAAATTTGTATGTGGGTTCGATTATAAAACTAGTCTGTATATAAAGATGGAGAAGAATAATCTATCCATGAAAGAAAAGAAAATTAAAAATGTAGAAATGAGATAAAAATAATATAAAAAAATAATGAAATAAATTCGATGCATAAATTAATGCAAATGTTTTCGGCTCGGCAAAAATCTGAAAGAAAGTAATAAAACTTGAAGGAGCACTTACAGCGAAAGTGAACCTACTTGAAAATATTTTCTTTCCTCCCACATAATATTTACTATGAACCATAAGATAGGTCCCAATCTGAAAATAATATTAAAAATATCAAATACTTGATTTTCACCCTTCAAAATAACGCAAAAATGGATGGCATAAACAGACGAGGCATCGTACTCCAGATGAAAATAAAAACAACTATATTTTTAGTCGTTTTGCTCTATTTTCTTTAGAATATATGAATTAGAAGATTAATCCCCAAATTTTTAATTTTTTCTCATTTTCTATATTTGTCTGCACATTTTGAGTGAACTATAATAACCATTTGTTGCTTGTGTTTATATTTAAATTTATTTTAAATAAATAAAAATTCTTCAACGTTTGTGACACCTAAATAATATTTACTATGAATTAAATTTTATAATACTTTAATAAAAGACTTTGCTGAAAAATCCAGGAAATTTATTTATAGGAAAAATGTTTACACAGCTATAAATCTCTCAAATAAATTTTTTTTTCTTTTTTTTCAAAAATACGAGTATACTTCAAATCAATTTTTTTAGAATCCAGAAAAGTTTGTGTATCTTTTTAGATTTGAAATGACAAAAATCTATCTACATCACAGTTTATATGCCGCAAGGTGAAAATAACGATATTATATTTGCTTAGAAAGTGCATGCTGCATTTTAAAGTATTCAGACACTAAATAAAATCCTCTACTTTAATTTGGTTTTCAATTTCTGCACGCTATCATCTGAATAAATTTTTATGTTACAAATATTCACAGTAATAAGAGATGTTTATAGAAATAGAGAAGGCTCTATTATAAACTGTTTTATACAGATAATAACTTTTCTTATGAAAGGTTTTTAATAGCCAGAAGAGAAAAGACAATAGTTGTTGTTGTTGTTGTTTCCAATCCCAGCTGGGATATCAAGACAATAATTTAAATTTATAATAAGCTTGAAAAGGCATGGAAGAAGATTGGACTGGTAATTAACAGACGAAAGATAAAATATATGGTAGCGGAGTAATAAAAAGAAGAAAATCTATGAAGCTAAAGATAAACAATTGTTGAATATGAAAAAAAAAATTATCAGAATTTAAGTAGTGGGAATCTATGAAGACGGAAAATAATTCTCTCAAAACTAAAATTCAGACAGGATTTACTTCATGGAATCTGTGTTTTTTTAATGGCAGAAAATATTTAAATAATCTTTGATCCCACTTTGATTTAAAACTAATAATGTATAAAATAATTTTAAAGCTAGTAATAGTTTCTGGAGCTCTAATCTTTGCGTTTGAATATGATGTGGTTGTAAAAGCCAGAAGGGAAAAGACACTTATTAAAATTTATAATAAGCTTAAAAAGACTTGGAAGAAAATTGGACTGGTAATTAATATACGAAGGACTAAATACATGGTAGTGGACAGGAAAAAAGAAGAAACTTCATTGAAGCTAAAAATCAGCAATGAAGTTGAATATGAAATGAAGGCCGTACCAGAATTTAAGTACTTGGAATCTATAACTGCGGAAAATAGTTCAATCGAAACTAAAATTAAGACAAGATTTACTTCAAGGAATCTGTGTTTTTTTTCGTTGCCAAAAATATTTAGATCGCCTTTATAGTTACTTAGATTGAAACTTAAATTATATAAAGCATTTTTGAGGGCAGTAATAATCTCTGGAGCTCTATTCTTTGATTTTGTTTAGGATGTGGTTTTAATAGCCAGAAGAAAAAGACTCTACTTTAAATGTATACCAAATTTCAAAAGGCTAAGAAGGAAATTGGACTGGTAATTAAAGAGGAAAAGTAAACATGCATGGGAGTGGATGGGGAAAAAACACTTTATTGATGCTTAAGAACAACAATGAATTTAAACTTGCAAAAAAAGGCTCAGAATTGAAGTACTTGGGATCTATTATGGTGGAAAAAAATTTCATCAAAGCACTAAAATTAAAACCAGATTTACTGAAAGAAATCAATTTTTTTTTGTTTCAGAAAATATAGAGATCCCCCTTGATTTTTACATTGATTAAAACAAAAACATGTATAACAGTTTTGAGACCAGTAATAATCTCTGCAAGCAAAACCTGAACTATTCAAAATATGAAGACAAATTACTTTCAAATTTGGAATTAAAAAAGAGATTCTACGAAAAATATTCGGACCAGAGAAAAAAAATGGAGAGAAAATATTAATAATTCGAAAACATTTAGAAATAGTAAAGCTAGGTATATAAACATATTATAAACATCATAAAAACCAAAAGACTATGATGGTTTGGCTACTTGATTAGAATGGAAAAGAACAAAGCATGAAAAAAGGTTTTTTAGGAAAAAATAGCAAGATGGAAAAGTGTTGGAAGGCACAAGGTGGATGAAGTTGAACAAGATTTTAAACTTATGAAATTCCCAAATTATAATTAGTAGGATAAAGATCAAGAAATTTGTTGTGAGGGTGGACAAAATCTTCCACGTTTTGCTGTGTCAACGAGAAAGTGAGCCTATGTTTGCAGAACACAGAATTTTATTATTCTAAACCTACTTGCTCTGATACATTTCAGCCTGATGTTTTCTTATAGCATAGTATCTGCTATGTATCGAGTGAAAAATAAAAAATTTAAAATTTAAACAAGGAAAATTAAGAAGCATTTAATACCTAAAAGAACTTTATTATAAGTACCAAGTACTTAAAAGTAAACTTTTATGATTAAAATTGTAATTGATAAAATAATAAATATTTTCTGTGTTGTGATTTTATTATGCGAAATTTGTTGTGATTTTAATATGCGTATTATTTTATTGTGTTGTGATTTTTGTTTTGCGTTAATAAACGAAAAATTTTCGTCTTCGTAATTTTAAGGGATATCGAAGTTAAAAGCAAATTGGATTAATAAATTTATTTTTTTCTGCAAAAAGCACGGAAACAATATATCAAGCTATAATATTAAAGGAGATACGGTGTGGATATTAAATTCAATTTATACTAAATTGCCGACAACTTTGCCACTGGTGCACTTTCCTTCTTATGAAGGAGTTCAAAATACGATTAAAATGTAATATATCTATATTAATGGTCAAAAGCGAGAACAATATTTGATTGTTTGCAAGTACAATATTAGTGTATCATTGAACAACTCTGTAAACATTATATTATTAAACATAATTAAAAATAATTAAAAATTTTCACACAGCTAAAAATTCATACTTATTTCTATAACGAATTTAAAATATTAAAAAAATATTTTTATGCTCTAATTCTAATAGTACAAACATTTTGGTAAGATATGAACTTCGTAATGAGACTTTTACTGATTTATTTCAATTTGTCGGAAAATATAACAGCTTATGTAATCTTCCATGCCGATTATTTAATATGTATACTTTTAAGTGAAAATTCTAATTTGTTATACAGATTATCTTAGGGAAAAAATGGAAAATGCATATGAATTTCGGGTTACTCGCACTCATAACATCAATATTCTAAGCAGTATATTTTGTAATTGTGCAACATATTTTCAGACTGATATTTTTTACTCATTTCTATAAAACCGTATAAAAATTTCATTTCTACAAATTCGCCCAGTATGTATGGATAGTTTTATAAATGAAAAAAATCATTTTTAGTTTTTTTCAAATTTCTCTAATGTTGAGAAACTCAGTAGTGGTATTCAGTAATTAATTGCTTAAGAAGAAAATTAAAATTTCAAATTATAAAAAGTAATATCTTTCTTTGATATTAATTGCCCACCAGTATTATTTTATTTTCAGATAAGTTTTACTCAATTGCATCTCTATGTGTAATAGTTCTTGCACATACTTAAGACGGATATACATGTAATACAAATTTCAATAATACAACTGTAGGAATAGAGCAAAAGAATATAATTGTGTTTTTGTCTAACTCTTAGTTATACAGATATTTGCTATAAGAAATTATTGTTTTTTTTTTTTTCAAATCGTCCGCAATTTCATTTCCACTGCAGGTAAAAGTGCATTTTTTGGATTCAAACATCTATTATAAATGCAATTAAACTGAATCTGATTCATTATAAACTTATACTAAATCTTTCCATGATGAACTTAAAATATTTCTGCAAAATCTTCATGGTGCTGATTTCTCTTTGCAAGATTTTATATATATATATATATATATATATATATATATATATATATATATATATATATATATATATATATATATATATATATATATATATGTATATATAATATTGTTTATGAAAAAGAAAGAACAATGTTTTTCTAGGCCTTATATGCATCTGAAACTTTTTGCAGCAGTTCTTTTCAATGTTAGATTATTTACTTATAAAATGGTTTTTAAGTTATTTTAAAGATTTAAATATATTTATATACATGTGTGTGTTTTTCCAGAGTAATCGTGAAATAGGCAAATTTATTCCTTATGTACGTTGTATTTTAAATTAGAAAGTTTTGACACTTGAAAAGTCTTAGTAGTGAGTTTCGAATTTTGTGAATTCAATGTAATACAGAAGCGTTCGTAAAATACTCGTGTATTCCAATTTATTTTTGTACTCTTAGGACACTTTTTCGCATTATAAAAAATAAACATAACCATAGTCAACAATTATGCTTTTGCCCAAACTCATTTACCTATTATCATATAATGACTGTTTTAAATATAAGAATGTTTTTAATCGTTGTCTACAGTTTTAATAGACTCTGAATCTATATACATTTGCACCAGTTTAACATTTTGCACCAGTTTTTGCACCATTTTTCTTCAAATAAACCATAAATTTATCATAAAAAATGGCAATGAAACTAATCAAAACAGTTAACTGCTTATAATTTATTAATCTGTAAACGGAAAAAAAGTTTATATTCTTTTTCTTAAAAATTTCATTAAGAGATAGTAATAACATTAATTTTGCAACTTGTGGTTTAAAAATTTAAAAATTTATTTAAATTTCTTATATGTGTCTCGCGTCCCATACGTGCAATAAAAAGTATAGAATTATTTATTTTTGAAATCATTGAAACTTATGATATTGAAATATATATGACTATTATTTTTGAGGTGTTAAAGCTTTTCAAACTGTTTTTAATCTTCATCCTAAACCAAAACATACCCTTATTTCTTTAATAAGTATAGAATTATATTTTTTTGACTAACTAATAGGAGAGCATCTGTAAAACAAAATTTTCCACTTCACATAACATAGTACTGTCAAACGTAGTACTATAACGTAGTATAATCAAATAGTTCTCGTTAGGTACGCAGCTGCTGTAAGAAAATTTTGTTTTTCAAAACTAGTACATGGATGCCACATACTCGGGACGAGAATGTGTAATGATTCAAAAAAAGAATATTTTATCAGCTTTAAGGAAAAAATGATTAGTCAATCAATTTGCTAAAATAATTTATTAATGCGAAGGAAAATGTGTTATAAGATCTAGCAATGTTTTAAATGCATAGTTTATAGTGAAACTTTAAATTTAATATTTCTTAGTGAAATTATGTTTTGCTTATAAGCTTTGCCTATTTAAAAGTTTGGAGTTATAGATAAACTTTTCCCATTTTGGCTAAGTTTTTTATTATTTTAAGACTATTTTATAACTCGTTATTGATTTAAAATAATGTAAACTGAATTTTGTACATTAAGAGCTCTTTTAAAATTAAAAAATAGAATAATAAAAAATAACATTGCTTAAACAAGAAATCATTTGAAAAATATTCAAAAATAATTAAAAATGAATGAAAATAATTTATTATTACGAATTGGAATCATTTTTCAACAATATAAACATTATTAAAGAGAAGTATAAGCTACTATTTTTTTAACCATGAATCATTTAAAATAGAAATAGTAAAAAAACAATAATTAAATGCTGAAGATGCAATAAAATGGCATAAAAATATATAAATGGAAATAATAATATGGGAAAGGGGCAATGCTAATAATAATTACTCTGTGGAAAAAATTTCTAAATTAATTCGAAACAGCAAAACATATTTTTCTTCAAAGCATAAAAATCAAAAAACATAAAACAACTTTTTTTAAACCTTTCCGGCGATAGAACAGAGAACCAATAAATTTTTTAATAACTTGAAAATATACGTAAGAGTGTAAAGATAAACTAGTCGAGTAATATATGAGAATGTTAAAATTTAGTTGCGTTTAATATTCTTAGAGCATTCTTCAAAAGTGGAAAAAATTATTTAAGAACATGCCAAAAAATATATATACATAAAACAATTAGAATCATAATGATTAGATGAATATATATTAGAGAAAAAATTATGATCAAAAATTCTAATACAGCATCAATTTTAAATTAAATTTAGCGTAAAATAGTATAAATTTGCACGGTTTTCAAAAATGTTTCTGAGAATAAAAATATGTAAACCAAATCAGAAGTTTGTCCGTGATAAAAATAAATAACACAAATTAGAGTACAGATGTCTTATAGGAATCTGATGTGAGTGGAAAAAGTTTTGGAGTTGTTTGCTTCTGAAGAAGTTTGTCAAAACAAACGTTAAAAAAAGTCACACCGCAATTTTAACACGCTAGCACCTTCCCCATAACAAAATATTAAAAACTTTTTGCATATAAGTTATCAGATAGTTATGAGAACAGGTTTTGGATAAAGAAATAAATCTTAATTTTTGCTTTTACCGAGAAAGCTTCAAAAATGCATAATGAATGATTTGCTCTTTGTTTCGTAACAAAGTGTAGTTTAGTGGGTAGTAAACATAATTTTTTTAAATAAATATTTAAGAACAGCATTGTTTATCGTTTTCCAGGAAATTATTGACGGTTACACTTAAATTCCATACACAACTATTTAATAAATTTAAAGTATATATTCCACACGTGGAAAATATTGTTTACTTTAATTTCAGTTTTAAGATTGCTTTAACTGTAGTTGTAGCCAATTTTTAAACTACAGCAAACCTATGGAATAAAACAGTTTTATTTGAAATAAAGGAACAATTGAATGAATAATTGGATTCTAAGACATTGATGATCTGTCTACTTTTAGCAGCTGTATGACTGATTAGCGCCAAAATCGATTGTAAAGAGAAACTAGTGTCTGTGTTATGAATGCGTGGTTCCCAGGACAACGATAAAATTTAGTTTTCATTCACATTCCCCACCAAACTATATAAAAGTAAACTTTTCAACAAAAAAATCAAGCGCAATTTAGTTTAAAAATCTAACGAGCGCGAAAAATCGGAAGACTCGCCAATTAATTCTATGGCATGCAATTTGAGCTTTTTTTTCTTTACCTGGCTGTTGGACTCCACTATTGAAACTTAAGCTGGCACAAGCGCGTGTTCGCGCTACTGTTGCTACAGTGTCTCTCAGCCCTGGATGTGGTGGGCGAGCTAGGGCGGTAAAAGCACGCAGGTGCTTGTTCTTTGTTATCATTGGCCGGCCGGGGGAAAGCATATGTGACGTCAC
The DNA here is from genome assembly GCF_982258835.1 of Parasteatoda tepidariorum. NCBI lineage: Eukaryota > Metazoa > Arthropoda > Arachnida > Araneae > Theridiidae > Parasteatoda > Parasteatoda tepidariorum. The sequence goes on along the minus strand of NC_141765.1, from coordinate 30,410,100 downwards.
ATTACTCCTTGTTTTTCTTCCGCCACCCCTTGGTTGACGATCTTTTTAAAATGTGTCTTCCCGGAAAAATTCTTCTGAGTGAATCCTGGATCATGCTTAAATAATCACCTAAAAATTAAACCGAAGAAATCAAAACTATTTTATTACGTGAAAAAATAAAATTCATTTGCTCCGAAAAATATTTCTGACCGATATTATTTCTCCTTCCAAGAGAGCTATTTTTTCACTGAATCTTGAAAAGAATTTTTCCTACAAAGCACATTTATCCTATCAAAAGTTGACTTTATTAGTTGTTTTTAAGTGTTCCAAATAATTAAATTTACTTCATTCATAATTTATAGAAATAACGCTTTTTTTTATTTGTAAAACTAAATATTTTCTATAAAAATTACAACTTGAAAACAAATGTAAAGGTTATTGAAATAACAACTTTTTGCCCTCATTACTTTAATTTATTAAACACAATTTAATTGTGTGTTTTGATTTTTCTTTCACCGATAAAATATAACAACAAAAAAGACTTCATCAACAATAAAATATCAGACACGTTAACAGCTTTAGTAATGAGGAGGATATAATTTTACACTCATACAATTAACAGTTTAAATTAATCGATTTATGCCGAAACAGCACGGAGCATTTCTAGCGTGACAAGATCGTATTAGTTTTCCAATAAAACACCACAACCTCTATCACAATTTACGAAGGAATTCTTTTCTGTTCATTCGGAATATTTATGTTTCCCAAATGCTTATTTTTTTCAGTTTGGGTGGGAAAAAAATGCAATCAATATCTATTTCCACAGTTATGTATGCTATTTACCTAAAGCAATGTCTAGATTTATTTCATTTTGTCTATATAGGAATATTAAATTAATGATTTAAAGAGTTTCGATGCAATCTGTTTACAACACAAAAAAATGTTTTCTAACATTTCTTGTAATATTAATTAGTAATTATTGCGTGGCAAAATTTTAAGCTATATATATATATATATATATATATATATATATATATATATAATGGGATAAAAAGAACGCGAGCTGGCAATTATATCTGTCAAACATCACTAATAGGTACAGTTAAAAATAATTTCGGATTAAATTACGGTAAAACTAATTTTTGCCACCATTAAAAGGGTCGTTGAGGATGAATTTGATCTTTGAAAGAAATTAATGTCATATCAAAGTAAATAATATTCTAATTAAGGAGGATCATTGAAGATATAAATTATGAGTATTAAATTGTTATTTTTGTTATTCTAACAATATAATAACATGGTGTAGAGTTTAGTAAAGCTTACTTTTTCACAAAAGTGCACTTAAAAAGGATATAAGTTAAACATACAAATAGCACTTTAACTAATGGCATGTTTTAAAATGTCAAGTTCCTGCAGTAGCTTGATATTAGCGCAGGCGTACCAGAATGCACTGTAAAAATCCCGGATCAAAATATGGTAAAAAGTACCGGCACTCATGGTGCCGGTACTTTTTGTCGTAAAATATATTTTTACAGGTTTAAGTTACGGAACAAAAAAAATATAATAACCGTAACTTACAATAATAATTACCGTAAAATTATTGTTGTTGTTGTTGTTGTAGCTAATTTACGTCGCACTAGAGCTGCACAATGGGCTATTGGCAACGGTCTAGAAAACGTCCCTGAAGATGATCCAAAGATAAGCCATCACAGTTTTGATCCTCTGCAGAGGGGATGGCGCCCCAGCTTTGGTAGCCCAACGACCTGCACGCGAAGTCGAGCACTTTACGGACCCATACCGCACACCCTCGGTCCCTACGCAGACTGATCCAAGTGGTCTCCCATCCTCACACTGACAGCAGCCAGTGATGCTTGACTTCTGCGGTGTTCTGGGAACCGTGCCTTAACGATTAGTCCACTGCGGGACCGTAAAATTATTGAATTGCTCTAATTCAATATACATTACAGTTACAATTACGATATAATTTTTTACGATAAAATAGTTTTTACGGATGATGCACCTTAAGTGCCGGTACTTTATATTGCAATTTGATTCGGATTTTTTTACAGTGAATTAAATTTTTATGCCATGTTCTTTAACAGGAATATGTTAAAGAACGTGATACTGACAATACTGACTGAGCGTGATACGTGATAAGAAAAGAGAACAAACTAAGAAAGTTTAAGCCATATTCTCTCTGGTACCCTTAGAGAAATAGTTACCCCTAAAAAATCATGGAAATTATACGTTTCTTGTTTTGATAACCACTTAAACTGGGATTAGGCCTGCTCACTAAATGGCAATTAATCTGAATGAACTGATTATTTTAAAATTCAGGATGATCAGCTTCTGCCTTCATTCAGCAATCAGCATTATGAAGTGTGTGCAATTGGAGGAGCTATTTTTGAAGATAAAAACAACAGATTTCCTCAGACTGTAAGAGTATGAGACTTGTTTTAAAGAATTCTTTCACATTTTATTACATTTCAAATGTTTTACAAACTCGTCCGACATGAATAGCGGTTAATATGTCGAAATCAGCATCTCCACAATTATATGAATTTGAGAAAACAAATTCTCTGAGAGGGGTAGAAACTGATTGTGAAGCACCTGCAAAATTTATTAAATAATTTCCTAATCGAATTTAGGTGATTAGCAAGCTCAATAACGAAAGTACATGGTAGTAAATTATCATGATTTAAGTTGAAGCAGACTATTTTTTTTCATCCGGTGAGACTTAGATAATAAACATTTATATGATCTAAACTATTTTAAATTAAAGAACGTTTGCAATGCATTCAATGCATTTTTAATTATTGAATCCATCTTACACATGTACATGTAAACTTTATAGGAAATTTAAAGCTAACTTTAAAATGTTAAAAAGTTTGGCTAAAACTTTAGTTTACCAAAAATGTAAAGCTTAGCCTTCTTAAATGAATCGGAGTACTGTTGTGGCTATAGTGTTAATATAATTTTGAATTCTTCATTGTAATTTTCCATAGTTCAGATCAAAGTGGTTGGTAAAAAAATAATAGTTACTAATTTTAGAAAATTTTTTTTGCTTTCCGAAATTAGAAACTGATAGTTTACGTACCACTTACGGGTTGCACTCACAGGATTAGGAAGCATTTATAGGTTGCATACAATACTAGAGGCAATTTTTTTATTATATTTATATCTTTTATTTAGTGGACGGTAAAGAATGCCTCGATGTTGTACAAATGTATAAGTAGCTGCATACTTTCAAACGCATATTATCTCGCAACATACGTGCTATCATATCTCTATTGATCTGAAGCAATTTTATCATCGTTACTATTTCTCCATGGTTTCTATGGGGGTAACTGGCTTTGCTCCCTATTAATTTTAATAGAACAGACTTTTTTGTTTCACTTATGCTAATACTTGATATTGCTTAATTCGTGTGTGGGGATTTCAAATACGAAATTAGTTTTGCTCCTTCAGCTACAATTTTTTTAATGAATTTTCAGTCTATTTCTTGTAGAAATGCACAAGTCAAAAACGTTATATATAACAGAGGATAGCGTAAATATACCGACAAACTTCTATAGGAATTAGAGCACATCATCAAGATAAAAATTACGTTGAAACCGGTGCCCGGAAATGTCATCATACGCGACTAGGGATGTTTCAATATTATGACCTGTCCAAAAACAAGCAACCAATAAAAAGGTTTATAACAGGGAAGTACCCCTAACGGCGTATGAAGCCATTTCCGGGCTGAAGTATCCATGTCTTACACCAGTAGAGGTTTGTCAAAACAAGTATGCAATCATCTGCTATAGGTAACGTTTTCAATATTGTACATTTCAATAAAAGATTAATAAAAAAGGTGATTTAAAAAAGAAAAAAAGCCAATTGCATAGTTGAACCAGTTGAATAGCGAATTTAAGGTGTGTTAAAAAATTCATGCAAAAATTGCTTCTTACTGAAATCATTGCTGACATAAAAATTAAAGTTTAATGTTCATTATGTTTTGCAGTGATAATAATACTAGTTTGCATTAATGTCAATGATGGAACTGATGAGAAAAATGCAAAAGTATTTCTATTAAAAACTATTTCTAAAGATGCAAAGGCATTTATTCAAAGGTATAAAGAATTTATACTGGATTATACATTTGTAGCAGAATGATTTTAAGTAAAATTTAGAAATTTTCCAAGTATGTTTCTATGTGTAGCTTTAGTAAAATGCACCTTGCTTCCTTATCATTAGATAAATTTAATTGGAAAGTTTCTGTAACTTCCTTAATTTGTATCCAAATAGCTAAATTTGGAGATATGTTGCAAACAGGAATCTTCATAAGTTCATATTAACAAAATGAAAGCTCAATGAATGACTCAGAATTTAACACTTCAGAAAAATGTATAAATAATGTAGAAGTATCCTCTTGTACTGCACTAAAAAATTGCTGAATTATTTCTCAAGCTTAATAGTGTAGCGTGTCTACCACTGCAATTATTAAATACCAATTCACTAGTATATAGACATATTAACTCAATTCCTTTTATCTTAAGGTACCTTTTGATAGATGAAGGTTGACAATGTCGGCACTCTAGCCTCCCAACCTTTGAACGTGATTTGAGCACGCCTATCTTGGCAGTAACGCCTGCTAACATCTGAACATGCTTACCTTGACAGAAACGCCCACTTCAATAAGAATACGCCTACATTGGTAGATGGTGCTTGTTGAATAGTTGACTTGCTATTTGTGACTACGACATTGTCATAGCGTGTCTACAGCTGCAATTATTAAATACCGTCATGTGGGGCTACTTTGTGCAGCGGGGGCTACTTTGCGCAAATTCGAATTTGGCACTTTTCAAGTGCTGCTATTCAGTATTATGTTTTTCACAAGTTAAAAATGTGTGGAATTTGAAGATAGAAGTCTCCTCCATTACTACAAAAACTTTTTCGAATTTTAAAACAATCTCAGAGTGTGTTTTGTTTATCCAATGTCAACAACTTTCCGAGAACGTCGGACGTCGAAAAGTGTGCGTGGAAACTTTAGCTGTGAAATGCAAAGAAGTTGATAAAACAATTGTCATAAGTGCAAATTTTTTTATTTATATATTAATAAACAATTATATCATGTTAGCGTTAAAAAATATGAAAATTAATAACAAATAAAAGGAAAATGAAAAAAAAAATGCACTGTGGGGCTACTTTGTGCAAAGTTTCATTTGTTTTTTTCTCGACGGAAAAATTGTCTGACGTCATAAAAAATACCTGGAACGAGAAACTACCGTGATTACACTTTAAAAAAGCTGCAACAATGTTTGCAAGCAGTTGCTGGTGGTATGTCGATTGCCGAAGCTTCGCGGAAGTGCAAAAACCACAGAAATACTATCTCTAATAAAATTCACAAGAAACACGTGAAACGAGCTGGTAAACTATTATTTTTCTTCTACAAAGATTTTTCTAATGAATTAATCAAACGATTTAACACATAAAAATATATTTTATAGGACATCAGGTGATTTTGACAGAAACTGAAGAGCAAGTTCAGTCATGTTCATTCAGGCATGTTGTGTTCAAATTTATCAATATTATAAATGTTAATGAATATGTAATAATTATTATTTTTGAAATTTCATCCATTTCAATGTTAAAAATGTATATGGTTTCCTTTTGTTTAAACTCAAATGTTTTGAAATAAACATTCATTTTAAGAAAAAAATTCTTTATAAAAAAATTTTTTTTAACGCTGAAAATTATTTTCAAGCTAATATCTTTACATATCTTGATGTTTTTGTTATTAAAAATGTCAACAATTATTTTTTTTAACAATTTTATATCAATATTTTACTAAGAACATGATTATTAAACTGAATTCCTATTGCTGTACAAAGTAGCCCCACTTGGGGGCTACTTTGTGCTAGGTATGTTTTGACTTATTATTTGTAAATATTACATACAAATAATGCCAATATTGATCAAATTCACTCGTCTGAGTCCAGTTATGAATATAATATAGATAAATTTTGCAAAAATTTGAATTAACATAGTTTTTGTCACATGTCAAAGTTCAAAAACTGTGAAATCCTGCACAAAGTAGCCCCACATGACGGTACCAATTCACTAGTATATAAGACATGTTAACTTGATTGTTAAGACATGTTATCTTGGGTAGCATGATAAGAAATGTTAACTTGCTAGCATCGCCGGCTTCCTTGCCCCACAATTGGTTGGTTTGTATAACTCTTGTATTCAGATCGCTTAGATAGTTAAAATAAGTTCTTTTTAAAAATTAGTTTTAGGATTTTTTTAAATATAATTATATTGATGCATTACATGTTGCTGAATTATTACTCAAATTCGATGAAATTTAAAAAAATGCATTCACTACTCTGAAAAATCTTGTTTCGAGAAACCTACACCTTAAAGTTTTCGAATACAGTGTTTTCTGATGTGAATACTGCATAACGGGGATATTCGTTCGTTCGTTCGTTGTTGTGGAACTGGGCGCCTGAGGCCTTACGGCCCTTATAATGGGGATATTTAATTTGAAATGTCATAATATATGTAAAAATATAAATAAAATAACGGAAATGAAATATTTTGAAAATTCAATTCTTGTCTCAGTAAAACACATGATTTCGGGTAATTGAAAACCGATAATGTAACTTTTTCTTTTTATAAGTAGAATTTTCACGGAAAATATGTTTTTAATTTTAAAGTCTTCATTAAAAATTGCATAGGCCATAAAAATCTTATGGAATAACATAATAAATTATGTTAAAAATCTGCTCATCAGCCTACATTCAACAGTAAAAAGCAATTTTATAGAGAAAGGAAAAAAATAAACTAACTACATTTTTTTGATCTTGTGATTCAATTAAAATTCATGAAAAAAAGTTTTGCATAATATTAACCAGCACATGGTGTAGAAGGATTTACTGTTTTGGATTAAAGTAGAACGATTTCAACGTTTTTTTTCTCCCTTTTCTTAAATTTTTCTTTACGTTACTGAAAGTTGCCATCTACTTCCGTCATGAAATTAAAAAAAAATCCTAATCAGATTAAATCTCTAATTACCTTTATAAAATAGTTTTTTAAATTACAGGTTATTTCCTTCTTTAATATTTTTTTATTAGGCGAAGTTGAAAAATTGAATAACAAAATAAAAGATTTAAAACCAGCAAAATCTATTAAGTATTTTGATGAAGTTTATTATCTGTTAAATCTTATAAATATTCGCTTAAATTGTTCTTAAAATAATGATGATATTTTTAGGAAACAATGGCCTTTCAACAGTTAAAGTTTTTGTTAAATATTTTTTCTAGTGGTTGAAAACCAAATCCGAAATTTTTAGAAAAAAAAAAGAATTCTAAATGCACATATCAAAACAAAACAACATGATTATATGTCTATTTTATCCTTTATGTACATGTTTGAACTATTTTTATGGTATGGTGAGAAGTATTATATTAATTCTTATTTATTAAAATTTATTATGTTAAATAAAAGCAAATTTATTTAAAATCTTGTTTTTTTATGTTAAATAAAAACAACCAATCGCATTTAGAGATATATTAGTAATATGTGTACATGTAAATTATGCAATTATACACAGTTAGAATTTTCATTCCGAAATGATAATAAAATAACCGGCAGCAGTTAGTACATCCTATTAACCGTAAAGTTTACGGCGAAGAGTATTTTTTTCTTCATGCTTTTGAAACCGTTTACATCTTGTACGGTTAAAAGTTCTTGAATGCAAGACTGAACTGTTTTTTAACCATTAAAACTGGCATGGTTTCGAAACCAAAAAAAAAGGAAATTTAATTTCTTTTGATGCAATTGACATAGTTTAGCAGCTTAATGGTTATGAGTGAATGGAAGTATCGTATTAAATAGCCCAGTGTCACAAATTGAGAAATTTAGGACACTGGAAACCATTCATGCGTTGAACGGAATAGATGAAATATTATAGTGCCAACGCTGGGACTCTAACCCCAGTCCTGTATGTCATGAGAATGACAAATTGGCCCTCTCAACTATAATATTAGGGGGACCATAATATCGTTTCGGCGCAATAAATATTCGTTAGTCTTAAAAACCAATTAATTTTTCTCGATCCATTTTGATTCATTTTCGATCCGGCATTGAAAGATTGCTGCTAACGAGGGTGAATGTATTATCGATTACACATAAAAACTTGATAACAAATATCAAATCCACCAAAATGACATTACTTTCCGGTCCCCCTAATATTTACCCAACTTCAAGAAACTAAGTGGCATCATTAAGTGGGTATAGTTCTAACGTTACATTTTTTCTTTGTTGAAACATATTAGGTAACAGCAGTTAATAAACGTTTTTTCCCACAGTTTGTAAATTAACAATTAAATAAATTGTATTTAAATTGTTATTAATTGCAATTTAACCAATAACAGTTTTTATAAACAGCAAAAATTGTTATATTCAGAAGTTAAAGAAAAAAATAGTTTTTGACAGATGCATATTACAATATAATCTGCTTAAGCCATGTATTAAAACAACTGCGAAGAGTTTTTTAGAACTCAGTGAACCGACTCGTAGCTAAGTTTAAGAATTTCTCAAATAAAATGAACTGTTTAATCAATAAACTTTCAAAGAATCGAAATATGTTTCAAAGAAAAAGACGTAGATGAATAGAATTTTAAAGGAAAGTGTCTACCACCAAAAAGCAGCATTAAAAATGTGACATTGTGACACTTCCTTCAAAGAAATAAACTCCTACAAGAAACAGCTTTTAAAAAGTTTACCTAAGAATTTTAGATACATTGAAGTATTTTATTTGAAGCAGAGAAATGACTGCAAATTTAAACATTTGGTCTTCTGGTTTAAGCCATTAATTCATTTTTAAGTCAATATTTTTTGTTAATAAAAAAACACAGATCAGAACATAAATATAACTTTCTCTAGATTTAGAGTACATGTAGGCCGTAGTAGCCCTGCCGTTAGAGAATCAAACTACGGTCCGGAGGGTCTGAGGTTCGATCCCCGACTGCATACAATACATTAGATCGTAAAATCAGTGGTATCGAGAGTTATGTGGTCGGTCCTTGAGCAGTATCCTAACTACAGGGATCTGGAGAAAATTTCGTTTCCCTCTAGATATATGTCTAAATTGAGGAAGTGGCTATGCGAATTAGTGATGCTGCCATCTATCCGTGGGGTTCTGAGCTAAGACGTACTTTTACCCTTGCTGTGCTCTGTTGTCGAACGAAAGGAGCATCGTCCTGGCTTAATTTGCAGAAGATAAATGCTAACGAGCTTAGCAAACTGAGCGTCATTTGAAGCAACAACAACAAAGAACAAAGGAATCAGCGTAGCGCATTGAAAAAAAGCTTCAGACATCAAATTTACTCGGAGCTCGTAACTTAAAAATGTCCGTACTTACAATCGCAACAATGTTCTCATAATTTAATAGAGCTCATAACTTTACCGCAAAGGCAAATTTTTCCTAATACTGGATCCGAGAGTTCCTTTGTCTTCTGGATTGGGTTCAAAATTACAAGGCTGTGGAGTTAAAGATTAGTAGTCGCAAACCCGAAGTTGGGTAGGCTGTTCAACGAAGGTTACAAAATCTTGCTTTCTTAAAAATTCATCGTCAATTCAGAAAACCATGATTTGGCATGGTATTTTAAAAGCTTAAACATTCTTACCTGACTATTAACCTGACTATTATTCCTAGTGGACATTATTTAATCCATCGGTAACTGATGTAGGATGTGCTTAAACCTTATTTTTACGCTTTTCTATGGAACCTTTGATCTGGAAAAGTGTGAAAACAATGAATAAGTAAATCTGGCATTTTTGAAGATCAGATGGTTGAAGTTTTATGAAAAAGACGAAATGATTCTCAATTACCTGGTACAAAGGCTAAAGTTTTTAGGCTAATAAAACACTTCAAGCCCCACTTTTGACTACTTCACATCGGCAGCAACTTTCTTTTTCTATTAGATAATTTCAAAGTTTCTTTTACCTTATCTGAAAAGCATAGGTGTGCAAGACAATTATGTTTGTTCATAATATTTTACATTAAATTATATTTCCTATTTAATATTTAATAGTGTTCGTTAATTATGATTCAGCGAAAGTTGATACAGAGTTATGAAGACCATATATTCAAAACAGGTTGGTATGAAGCAGCAAAGCAGGTGTTCTTGACTGATATATCTATTTAAGGAGTTGAAATGATAAATATATTTAGTATATCATATATTTAGTACATATTTAATATTTCAGTATTGATATTAGAGTTATCAATTACGTTAAATTTAAAACATTCATCTTCATGCATTTATTTATTTTTTCAACTTGAAGTATATTTTAACCTATGTTTTCAAATTTTTTTTAAACATTTAGTGTATTCATAACAATGTTCCAAGGATAAATGCTGATACTTTTTTATGAGAAAGTGTTTGCAAGAGTTATTATAAAAAAATAATTATTGCTTATGTTAATTAAACAGGAAAGAAAAAAAAGAGAAACATAGTTTAATTTTTTTTTGGCATTCCCAATTGTTCATGCAATTTCCTTCTTTTTGTATTTCAAATATTAAAAATTTGTTTTACTGCAAAAAATTATAAAACATATATTTTTATTGTTTCAAACGACTCAAATTCTGACATTTTGTTTTATATCTTTTTTTGAAGTTAATTAATAATTAATCAAATCTGTAAAACATTTTTTTATCGTTTTTGTCTTATATAAACAAAATAAAAAAGAATGTGCTCTTCTGAATTATTTTGGAAATAACAGTTTTTCTTCTTCTAATTAAATTTATTAAAGTAACAAACGAGTTAGAAGTTCACGTTTTTTACAACTGCAGAACAAAAACTTTATATTGCTCAAGTTATTTCTAATTAATTATTCCCTTATATTTTTAAAATCCTTGATAATATAAGTAAACTGCTTACTTTAGTATCGTACATAAACGAACAGTAAATATTTCAATTAATGAATCTGCAATATGTTTCTTGTTTAAAAGATTTATGTAATTAATTTAACTATTTTAAAACAAAACAAGAGATAAATTAAACTAGTAATAAGTTTAAATAAAGTATAAGTCAATCAAATTAATAAAATACGCTGCCTATCACCTTTTTTTTTTTTTTTTTTTAACCAAATATCAAGTTTTAGCAATTTAATTTAAAGAAAAAAAACTATTATGTTCTTAAAAATAATAAAAATTTTTCAGCCATTATAGATACTTCTACTTATAGCTCATTTTTACCTCAGCTAAGTGTTCTTCAAATCTTTTGTCTTTGCAAATTAGCAATACTTTTACACATCTTTAAAAGTGAAAGTATATTCTGTGAAGAGCGATATTGAGAAATTAAAATAGGGGTATTTTTATTTAGAATAAAAAAAAAAACACTTTACACTGTGGAACAAATTTTATGTTGAATTTATATAAGTACTTGATGCTGTCTAATTCAGATGTGAGGAGAATTTCAAATCTGAAGTTAGTTTGTTCCTAAGGTTTCAGATTTTTTAATGACATTTTTACTCAATTTTTGTCAAAATTTATAAGTTTAATAACGTAATGAGTTAAAGGGGGAAGCATAAATGTTACATCAAACTTCTAGGGGAGTTTGGGTACATCATAATCATTAAATTTTCAGTCGGGGCCATGCCCGGGAATGTCGTCATATGCCACTAGGGGCGCTTCCCTATTGTGACCTGTTTGGAAGCACGCGAAGAAACAGTTAGGGCACTAAACTATCATTGTGAAAGACTGAGTTTCAATCCCTGCTGTAAGGATGAAATTTACCCAACTCGATATCGCTTTACTATTATTTACAATAACTTATTCCATTATGTGCTGACCTTCACTATTGAAACAGTCTATATGCATGTAAACGTTGTTTTAAAAAGTTGTGTATTTAAATTGTTAAATGCATATATATATATATATATATATGTATTGTTTTTCCTGGAGATAAGTTTCGGAATTTTCGTTTTTTGATTTCAGTGCCTTAAATGCATATTTCCCTCTATTATAAATGCGCATAATAATGATGTACAATAATTAAACAAATCTTGGTGAAAAAAAGATTTTTGCTTATTACACCAAACTGTTGTTCAGTTTCGATTAAAAATAAACTTATTTTACCTAAAATATTTCCTTTTTCTCTTTTTAGAATAAAAGAAACAGAAAAAGTAGAATGAATAATGCTTGAAAAAAGACATATTTTTCGTGCAAGTGATGAGAAATTTGGTATTTGATGAGGAAACAGAAAATCTTACAGCTGAAACATATTCTTTAAATTCATCTTAAATTCCTCGACTCAAAAATTCGCCGCACGACCATGTTTGATGAATAGGTGAGAATTACTAAGAAGTATCTAAAAAGAGCTTTCTGAAACAGTTTATTTTAGCAACGATATCCGCTATACTTTGGAGGGGGGAAAACGAAGAAATATTGATGAATGGACCAAAATAATGCATTCTTTTTCTAGGTGCGAGCAAAATCATTTTATTTGCATAAAATGTTGAACTATATTTAATAAACTCAATTTTTCTGTTCTTCAATTTCTTTCGTTTATAGAAAAATAGTAGAAAATTAGTTGTCTGTTTTTAAACTACATATTATCTCCATGCTAAAAAACAAAACTAAGCTAAAGAATATGTGTTATGAGAACTTAGCGGATAAGAAAAAAAATGCCTCAACTAATTTAATAAAGAAGTTTCTTTTCGTTGTTGCATAGCCCACTTTGTTGAAAATGGTCAACTTGAAATTACTTCCTTTAAAAAAAAAAGAAAATATAGCGAAAACATGGATAATTGATTTTTTAAAAATATAGAGAAAGCATGGAAATTAATAAGTATTAATGAAAAGAGTAGAAGAAAAATTATGAAAATAAAATATTTTTAAAAAATATACTTGAACAAAAATTTAAAAAATTCAATATATAATATATATATATATATATATATATATATATATATATATATATATATATATATATATATATATATATATATATATATATATATATATATATATATATATATATATATATATATATATATATATATATATATATATATATATATATATATATATATATATATATATAGATAGATAGATAGATAGATGGATAGATAGATTTAAAAATTATTTAGTTTTAAAACAGCAAGAGATCATACTTATTTAATACTATGTGTATAGCGTAATTGATAAATTACATTAGAATCAAAATTGTCCGGACTCTAAATGTCTCACACTCTTAAAGTAGTTTATTTGTAGCACGCAGCTATAGTAGAGAAGAAAAGTATTAAAACGAGCAAATATGATCAAAGCATTTTAAACATCATATATTAACATTGAAATTACGTTTGCGCTAATTTTATCATTAATGACATTTAGGATTAGTCCAAGCAGTGATCAGTTAGCTGGTGGGTGACTACTTTGTCCAGCTTTCAAAGGGACCAAGAGTGTGCGGTATCGGTACTCGTTCAATTGTTCTACCGTAGACTGCACGACTTTGCGCGCAGCTCATCGTGCTACTAAGGGGGAGGGGAAGGTTATCCCCTCTGCAGAGGATTGTGATGACATATATTGTGATGACATCTATATGAGTTATTACCTACCAGGAAAATTGCACTTAGTACTTTTCCGCAATAAATATTTCCATAATAATATTTAATACTTTTCCATAAGTTTTTTTAAATAAAATAGCCTAAAAATGGATAAAGAAGCTACCAATTCGTATGTTAATGATTTCTAATAAACACTTAAAACACAAATGCTTATGTAAACTAAATTTGATAAAATTTTATCAATTGTATTTTTAATATAATAATTTTGAGTTTATAAAATGAAATCGCCTTAAATTGGGAGTTTTGCCAAAGTTGTCTGTTAAAATATTTCACCAGGAATGTTTAAAAAATGAGCTTAAATTTTTTTCTTGTTTACTTGAAACACAAAAGTACATTACCATATTTATATGCTTCCCCAGACTATACCGAAAAGATGCATTTATGTTTTAAAAACATATTTAATCTCCCAAGACATGCTGTTACTTTTGTTTGCTCTCAAAAATATTTTAAAAAATAATACATTTCTACTGTATAACTTTGAAAAGACAACTTCAAATTGGTTGCGATTGTAATCCTTTTGGGAATTACTAATAGATTGCACAAAAATAATCTTTTTAATAACCGTTATATTAAAAAAAAAATAAATGCCTCTAAAACAAATAATGTAATGTTGCAAATTGTAGTAATACAGCCCATTTTCAGACCCCAGTAGAATTGTAAAATAATGACGAGAGAATATTTATTAAGAAATTATAATGGGATTTTTGAAGTCAGAACAAAAGTTAGGAATGCCTATTTCTTATAATTGGTTCTTTATCCTAATAAATTGGTGTTGGCACAAAACTTTTCACGTGTTTACTTTTTACGCACTTCAAATAATTGTAAAAAAATTTTGCATTGCTTATAAAAACGTTTCGGGAGATTTACGAAATGGTTTTATGCGCCTTATACACTTGATATATATATTTTTAGTTTTTTTCTATGTTGCTTTCAACGTTATTAATCAATGACCAATAAAGAGAAATTTATAGAAGGTTTCAAAACAAAAAGAACTCTTGTTCGTTTTAATAATAATGCATGTTTTATCATAAACATTTTAAAGATATATAATAACAAGTATTAAAACTTTTTTTATTATAAATGAAAGTTAATTTAAATTTCAAGATGTAACATTATATTATAATTCTTTAAGTTAATTTGTTTTCTAAGGGGTATTATTTTGGAAATAGTTCTGTAATTCTACACTGAGAAAGAAATGTTCTTGAAACTACCAGAATATGCTAAATTTTACCATATTTTCGGCTCTATGGGAATATCAAAAAGTTTGGTAATTTTTAACAAAGCACTTTGGTAAAATTAAGTACAAAATATGGATTTATAGCATGTTAAAAAATGTGGTAAATCAGGTAAAATTTAGCAATTTTATCATGATGCCTTAGAGCATGGCATAAAAACCATTGATATGGTTGAATTTACTCTACAGTTCATTTACTAAATGTGTGGCATTACGCACTATAACTTTGAAAATCAGAGTTCCCGGAAAACCGTCACCATATGAATGGTAAAATTACCAAATGAATAGTTTAAACACCATTTTTTTACTAGATTTGAGATTTTTTTCACCAAAAATGCCATTACTATGCAGTACGAAATTTTTACCACAATTTATTTCAACATGCCATTTTAAATTAAGCATGTTATTTTAATTATGCATAATTAATTAATTAGTTACATCGGTATAAGATTTAAATAAATAGTATGAATATAAATATTATTTTAAAAATAATTTCGTCTCATTCATTAGTATTTTCCATCAATCAAGAAATAAAATCCACTAATGCGTGGTATCTTGAAAAATATGGTTTTAAAAAGACTTTTCGTTATCATAACAGAAGAACTAAAGAATTATCGATTAGAAATTCCTATGAAATTCCTTTCTTAATTGCTTAGTTAAACAAGATGTTCGCAGAATTTTTTTTTCTCCGTTGCTTGGAAAGGTAATGACTTTGATGTTGACTTTCAGTAATATCTTATGAAGAATTTTATATTTAGTAAGCTTAAAATGATTTGTGATTTTAAAAAATTATTAAGTTGACGATTTTTAAATTTACGTACTATTAAAGGCACGAGGAATCAGTAATGATGAGAAAGTTTTAAGAGAAATAAAGATGAATGTACGTGAAAGTTTTATTCGAGGCACTAGTTTTTTTTATTTCATTTATTCATTGAGAAATACTTTATGAGAATTTAAATATTTGCAATGCTTAAGGGAGGAAAAAGTAACGAAATAAACTGAGTAAAAAAATTATATTTTAAATTTTCATTCTTTGCTATTAAATATTTTGTGCTATAACCTGAATACTCGTAAAATTTGATATAATTGATTGTGTTTCACTTATTAATTTCCGAAAATAAATTCTCCATTTATTTAATAGTTCAAAAGCAAAAGAAATAGGTAGTCAAGTATTCAGCATTCGATCACGGCTCTCCTCCTCAGGAAATAAACGCATCAGTAACTAAAACAATACATAACCAAAAAAAAGGACAAAGAACACTTTTCAAATGAAAAAAAAAATGGAGCATGAATTATTGGAAAGAAAAAAAAAACAAGAGAAGCTGTTGCAGTCAAGTAAGGCAGGATAACACAAATACGAGCAAAATACATTTCCATGTATAATACAGATGCTGAGCAGATCTTTGATCATTTACCTGAGAAATATATACATAGAAAGCACATACGGGGTTCATATTTTATAGAGAGGAATTTTAAGCAACGGTATGATATTTTGACTTATATGATATTCCCATCTTCCGTCTTAATAGCTACTGTATATTTTAAAAATTAATTTCGCAAAACATTAGTCATTTTTCAACAGAATTATAATTTATCACATACATCAAAATAGATTTGGCACAATATTTTCATTAGAAAAGTTTTAATTTATCAATTTTGAGGAACAATCATTATTTCTTCTATTTCAAGTATATTAAGAATTTCACGACATTTTTTTTTCCTTATACTTTTGCCTACATTTAATGGTAACTAAAAGTCAATTTAATTGCTATCAAAATCTGAGCATTTTTAATCTCTGAAATTAAGTGTATTGCATTTTATGGTAAAACTCTCTTCCTCCCTCTCTCCCTCTCTCTGTATATATATATATATATATATATATATATATATATATATATATATATATATATATATATATATATATATATATATATATATATATATATATATAATGATTTTAAGGGTTAAAGGGTTAAATCAAAAAATAACAAAATGTCATGTTCCAGATATTTTCTAGTGTTTGTTGTGCTTTAAGGGGAGTTAATTTTGCATTTTATAACTAAAAATATTCTTGATCGGCAGTTGAAAAATAGAAAAAGACAAAACACTAGTTCAAAGTTTAGTTAAAATAGTTAAGGAGAAATATTATAAATTCCTTATATTGTAAATGAATAAGGGAATGACGTTTCTATGTGAATTTAGTGAATTAAATTAAATTTAAGTAAATTAGCTTTTAGCATAATGTACTTTGTTTTGTGTGTGAGTAAATAAAAATGATTTTATTACGTAACCGCAAGCCTACAATTATATATATATATATATATATATATATATATATATATATATATATATATATATATATATATATGTTGATCACCAACACTCAGGCAAACTTTTTTTTTTCTCTACACTAGCATTTTTTTAGCATATTGATAAATGATAGGCCCTCTGGGGGCTAACTCGGTAACTGTTTTTTGCCAAATGCACAAGCAACCTTTTACCACTCTAAAAATTCTAGAACACGGTGACTTAGTACCTTCATTCCTTAGAATTTTAAACTTTATTGATTTGACAAAATAAACCAATGTTGTGTAGTAAAATGAATCGAAAGTTAGAACTACCCTCCAGATACCTGATGTAATCTGATGAAAAAAATACAACTATGAACCTTCTACGTCATCAATTGTGAGCTTTGCTTTCCTTTCTACAAAAATCTTCTATTTTTTATAATTAGTATTTTTTTTAATTCTATCTCAATTATTGTATTCATTTGTGATTTTTGTCCCTATTTTTGAGGAATTTTAATCACAACTGTCATACCGTATATTATCTTTCAAAGATTTTTAAAAAAATGCAGACAATATTATAAACTGAAAGAAATTTTGTTTTGTATCTGCATTCAAAGCTAAATTTAATTAGGAATTAGGTACCCTGTATTATGGCAAAAGACATAACTTTATTTTAAATGAAGTACATATCTAATCCAAAAATATACAGAACTTTTTGGTATTTAGTAACAAATAGCTATTAGTTTAAGAATAATATCCTTATTTGTCTAAATTTATTAAAATATATTTAATTAATTTCATTTTTATTCAAATTTCAGTTATTTAAAGTTTCCGTATTTCAAATATTAGCTAAGAAATAAATAACTAGTTTTAACTAAAGACAAAGAACTAAGAAAAATAAAGTAAAAAAATTAATAAAATAAAAACAAAAATTTATATTAAAATTTTTATTCTAACTGAAATTTGATTAAGCAAAAGCATAAATAAAGAAAAATAGATATTTATATCTAAATTATAATTCTATTTTTGAAATGATCCTTTAATTTCCATTTTCTTATTTTCAAACTTCCGAATCTAGAAAAATAAATGCAAACTAATCACTCAATTTTGAAAATAAAGTTATAAAAATGAGTATTATTTATTTGAAAAGAGAACATCTAAACAGTTATTGACTGTAGTTTCTTTCTTAATTGCTTAGTTAAGCTCTGTTCTTCGAGAAAATGCATTTTTCAGTAGACCACTGAGCTAGTGACTTTAATAATGATTCACTAAGACATTTTGAGAAAATACTTTATTGCACATTCTAATTTTTTATTAGCGTTGTTAAAAGATTATTATGAGTAAATTTTAATATACAATGGGTTTCTGTAAAAATAATGGTATGAATGGGTATATAAAAATCATTAAATGATGCTAGTTATACTGAAGGAAAATAATGGTTATACTTGATGAGCCATATGCGTAATTAAGAAATTGAATATTAGCGTTCCAATTTTGATGATATTTCATTCTTTTTTAAAATTATTAACAAAATACTTTTTCAAAAGTAAAACAATTTCTTATAATTTTGTTGGAGTTAAGTAAGTTCATGACACACAAAAGTAAGCATTCCGTGTTTTCCTTAGTTGAAAAACTAAATTATTATTTAATTTATTACTTTTCTCAATAAATAGAAATTATAATATCCTTTTATTTTATAGCCTTGACATATATATGTCATTCTTTTTTAAAATTATTTGAAAAATATTTTTGTAAGAATAATACGACATCTTTTTTTAAATTTGGTATATAATTAGGTATTATCATATCATGCAAATGTAAGCATAACACTTTTCCTATCATTCAAAAACTAAATTACTGATTCATGACAAATTTTTCTTAATAAATAAAAATCATAACTATCCCTTTCTTCGACAGCCTTGACATATATATTTCATTCTTTTTTAAAATTATTTATAAAATAAACTGTTTCATAAAAACAATTCTCTTTTTTTTAAAAATTTTGTATGGAGTTAGGTAAGTTCATGTAGCACAAAAGCAAGTATTGCACGTTTTCTATAATATATTAAAAAACGAAATTACTATTGCATTTAATCTTTTTCTCAATAAATAAAAATCTTAAATATCTTTTTATTCACCAGTCTTGACGTAGTGTTAGTGGGAATTAATCTATTTTTAGAGATCTGAGTTATGACGTATATTATGACGCAGTAAAAAATTGCATAGTAGAAACACTGTTTTTATATTTAATAAAAGCCGTTATTATTTCTTATATCAACCAGCACATTTAAATGCATAACGCTAAGAATTAGTGCCTTCGTAAGAATTTATGAGAAATAATAGCCAAACCATGGATTTCTTACTGTTTTGGTAAGATTTGTTAGTGTCTAAAATGCTTTTGAATTTACTTGCTTTTTGATTTTAAGACATGAAGAATGAGAAATGTAGGTTCAATCCTCTCAGATGAACATAACTTTAATTGTTTTAAATTTTCTCAGATGTTTTTTTATTTTTATAAATATTATTTTATTTTCAATGATGGAGCTTATTGTTGTTTTTCGAAAAATAAAGGTTTCATTTTGACTAATACTTTTCTTTATGTATATTTTATTTTATTTTCAACATGGTTGATTTGTGAAATTGGTTTTTATTTTAAACATCATCCATCGATACCATCTGGTGATGTGAAAAAGAGTATCATTTTCAGCTAATTTAGGTTTCAGTTTATAATCCTGGTTTAACAGATTCAGCCTATCAAGTTATTCAATCATCACGCCATCCTACATTCATTACAAGTCAAATATGTGACCATTGCAGCGAGTTGTCTCCGATAATGAAATCACTAATCAAAATATATTTTTAAAACATATTATACTTAATAAATGAAAAAAATTCTTTAATTGCTAGTTAAAGGGAAAAGACGCGTTTTGAGAGACCACAACCACACTCATCCTTAGGAAGACGGTAAAATTGGTTAGAAAAAGGAAAGGCACAGTTATGACGAAAAAAGGAAGGCTAACGAAAAATAATAGAGAAAAAACTGCGGTACCCGAGAGGATAGTAATGGCAAAAGAAGTATACGTCCTTGCCATCCGGGTTTTTTCAGTTACTCTTTTTTTTTATTATTATTCCTTTAAAAAAGATTTTATGTCTTCTTTCCTTCAAACCTATTCGGTTATTACCATTGTCGTAGAGTTGTCTTTTTCTAAAGGTAAGCGTATTTTCAAACTCTCGATGTATGACGTTTCTTAAATTTCAAATGTGGAGCAAAATCAGTTCTTTCAATCAAGAATATATATCATAATTTGTAGCTGATTCGACTACAGTGATGTAAAATGTCTTCGGTTGTAAACAGATCGTAAGTTAAAATCTCCTTTACGGCGGATCAGACGTGAAAATTTTTCGTGGTTTACTTCTCCATAGATCCAAGAAAAAGCCCTCGAAGACAAGTTAGTCCAAAAACTTGCTCCAAGATTCCCTTGCCTTTTGGGTTCTGTTCAAAATTTAAAGGTACGAAGTTGATTGCTGATAGACTCAAATCTAATTTGAATCGACTGCTCAATGCTGGTTATGTTATTAAGTTTTGAATCACATACCAGCAAATTGCTAGGATCTGCGAAATTTATCACGAGGGGTTCGTGAATTGTTTTTGTAGTGGCATGCATAGCTATCCCAATAAATATTGCTCCGAGAACAGATACCAAAACCATATTTTAACTATTTGCAAACGTAAAAATTTTATAAATTATCTTAAACGCTGAAGTAATCGTGTCGGGTTTAAAACTCAAAATTGAGTATTGGAAGAAAAATTATGAAAAAAATATAATTGGAAATGACTTATTGAAAATAATTTCCCGATCTAACTTGGTACACTTTTTCATACAACACAACTATTAAGTACCGTTATCCTATTAAAAACAAAATTAATTACTTGAAAATCAATTTATGAACATTTTAAATACGTGTTCTTGCTAATAAATATAAACAAAACTGTTAATAAGTACCTTTGCTATCTGTGTAAAAATCTATTAAATTTATTCCTTGCATGTTGGTTCTTCTAATAGATAACTAAGCTAATATTATCAATTTCTGCCTAATCAATAATTCCTAATACAGAAAAATGTCCCTTCAAAAGCCATTATATCTGAGATATATCATTTATTACCTCGTTTGCCTCTTTTTAACGAATTATGGGGAAAACTAATTTAGCGCAAAAATGGCTTTCTCTTTTTTCTCCTTCATATTTTAGGATTAATTTTAATTTTTTGCTTCAAGGGTTATAATCTTCTAGTTTTTATTTTCGTTTTATTTTTTATAATAGAGGTATTTCATGAGATTGCAGTTAAAAAATGTATAAGTTTAGGCTGATTATAAGAAAATTTTAATTAGTTTAACTTTTCCATTATATTTTTTTTAAGAGCTTTTGAATGATATTAAATTTTTTTACTAAATGTTTAAGTATTTGTCACTGAAAATTACTCGAGTAAAAAATGAATTTCTTAATTCACAAATGCTGTTTTTGTTAGGTCATTATTATTATGATCAGTAGTGTTCTCCCATGAAATTATAAAAATTTGTTTTTCATTGTTACCATTTTTTTGGAAGAAAAATAATGATTAAATTCTTTATTGCTGATATAGAAAGCATCATATTTAAATTTTTTGCTTTCAAGTTGAGCATAAAATGATTTGAAAGAAAATTAAAATTTGTAGCTAAGTGATTACTAATATTTGAGCTAAAAAATTATCTAGCCTTCATTGAGCCAAATATTAACCTTCACTAAAATCATTTAGTTGGTTCCTTTTTGTTTTGAAGCAAGTGTTGCAAGTAGGTGTATTTACAAGTAGTTATGTTAAAGTTATACTCTGAGAAAAAAAGTACGGCAAAACTACCGGAATATGATAAAATTTACAGTGTTTCTGGCTATGTGGGAACACCGAAAAGCTTGTAATGATTTTTGTAAAATTAATATTAAAATATGATTATTATGATATGACAGACACGTGATTATTTGATATGACAGTCTTACCAGATTTTTTTTTCTCCTTGAAATACGTTGAAGATAATGATATTATAGACAATCAGAGTTTACTATTAAATTTTTAAACATGTTTACAAATATTCATAATTTACGATTACAAAGTAGTGTCAACAAATTTATGTCGCCACAAGACTAAATTTTAATTAAGTTTTACCGACAAACAAAACTCTTTGCGTTACGTTTCATTCCGTAATATGTTGTCTCCTAATAATTGATCTTGGCTCCAAGAAATTTTACTTTTTTCAAGGCATTTTTTTTATAATGAAGTAAAGTTGATAAAGCAATGATTACAATTGCTCAACCCGTCAAAAATATCATTATATTCGATTACAATTAATCATGATATACAACTACTACAAGTAATTTTAGCATGTAGATATAATAATAATAATTACATATCCTTTAAATTGTAAACAGAGATCATGATGTATTCATAGATATTTATAAATTTCAGAAAAATCAAAGTTTTAAAAGCTTTAATTTTTCGATAACTGTCATTAGAGTTTATTAATTTTCTACTTTTAAATTGCACTTCCTTTAAATGTTATGGAATAAATTAAAACCCTGTAGCTTAAGTTTTTACTTAAATTATGTTTTTTTTCTTTATAAATTTTATCAGAAATATCGAATATTAACTTCCAGCAAGATCACTTTTTTGGTTTGGTGAATGCAGGCGTTCATTAAATATTTTTACTTAATTTATTATTGATTGAAACAACTTATTATAATTGTATATACATAATTGCAAGTAATAATTGTAGAAGTAATAATTTAACTTAAACTTGATGACGAATAATTAATTGTTTTTAGCATTGTTGACATTTCAACTACTGTCAATAAATAAATTCAAATTTTATAAATTTTTCTGAGGGCATACGCTTGAGTTAAAATCATTAATTCTAATACTATTAATCTTCTTCAGCTGTAGAACAGACGCACATAGCTAGGACCGTTAATGGTCATTCATTTAGTTTCAAAAGTATTCGTTATTAATTTCCTTTCACCTACTCATTCTAAGCTGTTAAATTGTTCTCGTCTCCAACTCCCTTTTAATATGTAATTTCTAATTTAATAAATTCTAATTTGTTAAGTATTTAATTTGTTAACCTCGCAATAATTTATTACTATCTTGCTAAATCACAAATTTCTTAATTATATTTTACAGCTACTAATTACCTTTCCTCTAATTGAATTCCTGAGGGAAATATGAAGTCTGTGATTTTTCATTAAATGAAGATAATTCTAATTATATATTAATTCAAGGCTAAATTTAATTGAAATTATTGCCTAGTGTTAACAGATAAAAAGAGTTAACAACTACCATTTACACTAAAAAGCATGTCCGCTGTCATTTCTGCAATCTTTTTTTACATTTAACAGCTATGTATTATTTATCTCAGAATGTTATAGAAACGAATACATTTTTTGCAAATTAGTTTTTAGCGTTTCAAATTTGTTTGGCTGGATTAAATGTGCTTGATTGTATGCACAGTGCGCAAAATATAAAACGAATCCCATTGAATAACTTTCGATCTAACTATCGAATCTTCACTTTCCAGGACAAATTCCTAAAGGTTCAAGGGGGTGTCCTCAAATATTTTAATTGATTAATGCAGACGATAATTTAAGTTACAAAATCAGAAACAAAAACGTAATTCCTCTGAATAAACATACCTTTTTCTTCCTTTACCTTTAGTTTCACCTTCAGCATACTTCTTCATATCCCATGAACCTTTTAAGCGAATTGAAATTTTTTTGCCCCCAGATACAAAATTTGTTTATTCAAACACAATTCAAAGTAAAATAACTTTTAGATAAAATTATTATTTTTTATATTATTTTATTTAATAATATTCGAAAAACTTTTTAATCGTAAGGTGTAAATTTTTTTACATTTTTAATGACAGAAACTCAAATTTCTAGTGAAATTCGTCGAATAGTTTCTGAGAAATCGAATATTGAAAAAGTCATAATTTTAAAATTCAATTTCTCAGGAACTATTCGATCAATTTCGCTCAAATTTCGTATTTTGCCACGAATTCTTTATTTTGCCACGAATGCATTCTTTAAAATGATGTAAGAAATCATATACCTTCCAATTTAAATTTTCTGCGACTATTGGAAAATAAATTAATAAAAATAGCAAATACTCACTGAAAGTTATTTTTTGGATAGAATTATATTTGGCTAAACAAGTTTTATAATTGTGCACAAAAACTGGATTGTACTCCTGATCAAACTATTGGGACCATCTCCCCCAAATTGCTGCTACCCGCTATATTTTGAGCATCTGAAATCCAAACCCGTTGAAAAAATAAGTAACTTTGTTTAGAGAAAGTACATTTTTGTGTCTGAGTTCGTAATTTAAAATATCGTCCGCATTTATTAATTATCATATTTGAGGTCATCCCCTCGAACCATTAAGATTGAGTCCTGGAGCTTGAAGATTCGACCGTTAGATCCAAAGTTACTCAAGGTTTATTCATTTTATTTATTTATTTATTTGAGCATTGAACATCTCAAATAAGTTAATACAAATAGCAAAAAAAAAGCATCTTCCTTTTATGCCTTGTTTGATAAACTTTAAATTTCTTTATCGGAATAATCAGTATCTTTTGCATCAAAATGATAACTAGTTCAAACGTTCTTCTTGGTCACTGAAAGAATGTTCAATATATCTTAAGAGAAAGTCGATTCCAACTTTCTTAACTCTTTTTACTTGTTAACACTCTAGGCACAATTGGGTTCATTTTGATCGTTATCTCCCATTTCTTATGTTATTTTTTTGATGACACACGTGAGCTTCAAAGCTCATTTTTTTCATTTCTGATATGCTGATAGGTAATCCTGAAAACTTCATATCCGTCTGTTGATTATTAAAATAAATAATTATTGATGTACCTCGAAGACCCAAAGCTAATTATTTTTATCCTTATAAGTAAAATATAAAATGCTCGAATAAAGTTAATTCCTCTCTTCAATTTTTTCAAAACTTGTGAATATCATTTGCGGAACAGAAATCATGGACCTTGAAATTAATTATGTGATATCTGATATTTTCAGGAAAAAGTCATTGAACTTAGTTCCTATTGAATTGAAAATTGTATTTGTTGCTTAAAAGTCATTGCATTATAAATAAAAATTCAAATTCATTGCGTCGCGAGCGAGCCATTTAACACTGATATAAAGTTTTTCTGTTCAACCGTTATAAAATTCCCAAAACATTTTTTGAACAGTACTCTTTTTTCTTTTTTAAAAATCGAAACAAGATGTAAAACGGTGATTGGAATTGAAGATCGGGAAAAATTTTAATATTCTAAATACTGGAAAGACATCTAAACCCCGGGCGTAACAGGGCTAAAGTTTTTTCTTTTTTAAATATTTTCTACTGTTCTTCCTTTTTTTAATGTAAGAATTGCAGATTAACTTTCTGCGAAAAAAAACTGCAATTATTGAGATAATGAATCTAAACAAGACAAAATTACCTCCTATTGTATGCAACACGTCTTCGACTTTACTTTTATCTTCTGCACTAAAAAATGGAATAAAAACTTTCAGTATGCATATTTGAATGCAAAAAAAATAATCCACAAATCTGAGTAATAAATACGTTAAGGTGTCTGCAGACTTTAAACCAATGTAAAAGTAAAACACTGTCACTTGCACTACTGCGATATCAGCTATAAATTTTGCATACTAGATTAGTAAATATACTACATACTATAGTTCAGACTAGTTACATACATGCATACTTGCATGCTAGTTAAATATACTACAATATGTGGAATTTTCAGGTGGCTCGCATGCTCTGTACAAAGTATGTGGCATTACTTTCCTCAATGATAGGATAGCTTTAAAAGAGTTATTTTGTCTCCACAATCACGCTTCATGAATTCATTGTTATGCTTTTTGAAGTACTACGAATTTATACTTTGAGTTTCAGATGCCGTTTAATTGATAGATTTCAGTTTCTAAAATGAGAGTAACGTGTCTCTTATCATTGTTAGAATAGAATAAAACTTCTTATTGCAGTTAGGGATGCAGAAGTTTGAGCTCGTTTTTGTTCTATTTTCTCTGCCACACAGACACAATGTAAAGAATCGCATCAAATTACGGTATTAAGTACCATAAGACGTTGATTCAAAATAAAGCTGGTTGCATCATTCATAAAATCCATTTTACCGTAAAATCCATTTTTACCATAAAATACTATTGCACAATTTTTACAGTGCTATTTATTTAATTAGAGTAATTCAGTGATTTAGAAATAATTATCACAGTAAAATTCACGGAATATCAGGTTTTCTATTCCGCAACATGTTTCGGTAAAAATAGATTTTGCGGTAAAGCGTAGTACCGGCTCTTCAGCTGATACTTTTTACCATATTTTGATCCGGGTTTTTTGCAGTGCATTCTGGAACGCCTACGTTCATGTCCAACTTCTGTTGGAACTTTACATTTTAAAACTTGCCGTTTGCTAATAAGCTATTTGTAAATGTTTTTTATATATTCTTATAAAGTGCACTTTTGCAAAAGATAAAGCTTTACTATATTATACAATGTGTTATTATTATTTTGTGAGAATAACAACGATAACTTTTCAAAACTCACATTTCATATTTTAGATGATATTTCTCAGTTAAAATCTTTGATATGATATTAATTCCTACAATACTCAGATTGATCCTCAATGGCATTTTCAGCTAAAGCCAATATCCGGTAATTCTGCATTAAAAAGGTGCATGTTGAAAACTGCATGTTGAAAAAAATATTCTATGTCAATATATTATATTACATGGCTCCGTATTGACGTAATATTTAGACAATGAAACTATTTGCTATTGTCTAACATGTTTAAATAACTAAATTATATTTTAGTAAGTCAATGATTAAAACTAACAGTATTTCGTAAAATCCATAAATATGCAACTTTCACGACTTTATAAATATGTTTAAATATTTATTGTCAGTTTCATAAAGTATTTAATACGAATCTTCTAAGTATATCAACAATCTTTATACTAAAACATATTTTAAATTTAAAATAAATTTTAATGCTAGACATAAAAATCAATTTTTTTTGTCTACCAAAGCAATTTTTGCTAATTTTAACATTTTTTTTCCAAAAGATTTATGATTTTTTATTAATATAATTTCTGTCTCGAAAATGTTTCGAGGCTATAAAACCAGTTTCGGGTGAAGAAAAAGTAGATGTTGACCTTAAATCTCTAGTTCTATAACCAGCCAAGGAAATCCATTAAGGAATGAGAAGGTATGCTGTGATCCTATTATAGAATGTCATTAAGCATCAACGTCAAGATGTCAAAAGTAGAAATATTCTAGATTATTCTTTAGAAATCAAATCGATT
Organism: Parasteatoda tepidariorum; assembly: GCF_982258835.1. NCBI lineage: Eukaryota > Metazoa > Arthropoda > Arachnida > Araneae > Theridiidae > Parasteatoda > Parasteatoda tepidariorum. The sequence goes on along the minus strand of NC_141765.1, from coordinate 30,382,566 downwards.
TATAAACTTAAAAACTATTAAGATGATATGAAAAGATGAAGATATAATATGCCAAAATTCCTATACAAACAACTAAATGGTTGAAAATGTATAGAATAATACAATTAACTGATGTTTCAAACTGATAAAATAAATATTACTTTTAACTGTTAATAAATACTTAAAATATAATTATAAATTAAACTAAAGTTTCAATAATTTATCCTTCGTAATTTTTAAAAAAACATTTCAGATTTCAGCAATAATTTTAACACTTAGTTGAAAAACATACTAAATAAATCCATAGAAATCAAATCAGTTTATTAACCTCACTGCTAAGTCAATAGGGAGAGGATAATTTTTTAGTCAAAGGGAATAAAATCTCTGCACTCTTAAAAAATTCCCGGAAAAAATGGTTTAATGGTTTGCAATTTATTTAATCGTTATTTTACTTAGCTCAAACAAAACTGTCAAATAAGCATGCATAAGATGGTTTTCAACCTATTAACTGTGAGATAACAGCTTAATTTCATCACACCAAATAGGCCCACCTAATTAAGCCACTTCTTTGCACCTAGGCACATTTTACAGCCGACAGGGCTACTCTGTCAATCTCATGACCGACAGAACTGCGGTTTGAGTCCCAGGATTGACACCACGATATTTACTCTATTTCCTGACAAAACGGAGAATTTCCTGTATCCTACACTCCCCAATTTGTGACTCTGGACTATCAGAATACGATAGTCCACTATAAATCTGCTTAATATTAAAAAAAATTCTATTTTCATGCTAGTTGTAAATGATTAAAAAACCGAGTAGCATTGTATTCGTAATTTTTTTAACCATACTAGTTGTAAACGGTTTCAAAACCGTTTAGAACGGTCGGTAGGGGCCAAAAATGTGCTTTATCGTAAATATTACATACCATAACTTTACTTCAGATTATTTTACTGCAATTTTAGAATAAAAATTTTTACAGTGTACAGTAAAAAAGTTAATTTTTCAGGTTATACTTTTTTGATTGCGCAAAACTATATTTGAAACGTCAAAATTAAACCCCAATAATTGAAAAACAAAGTTTTTATCAATATACATGCTAAGAATTGCATTTAAAGCAATTTGATCGAGACATAAAAATAAGTTATAGTTAATTGATAATAAAAATTAATAATATTCATACAATTTAATTAATAATAGTAGTATAATTTAATGACTTTTCAGGACAAAATTTTTTGAATTATATAAACAATGTTTCAAACCTGATTGCTATGTTTGAAATCTTGGTAGTTTATTTTCCATATTTTTTTAATAAATTTTGGAAAGCTTTTGCAAGTGTAAACCTTAGAAAATAATTTTAAAATATTCTTAATACATTTTCATACTACATTTAAAACGTGTTCATTGTTGTGAAACGAAATTTTTAATATTCAACCTTCGTACATATTTATAATTTATGAAATTCGTTAGTAAACGTTACAATTTGCTGACCGATATTCTAAGAAATTCTTTGAAAAACTCTTATCTAGATTTAAGGTAATGTTATTCTTAGCTATTAGTATAAATGTATAAATAAATAACAGATTTAGCAAATTGATATGTTTTTAAATTAAATAAAACTAAATTGGAAACATTACAATAACTGTAAAAATTTCCATTATTTATTCCTCATTCTGTTTTTTTATAATATTTAAAAAGCATTAATTTTAATACTGAGCTTAAAAACTGATTAATAATAATTCACAAAAAATAATTTTTTTGAAAACCATAAACATTATAAAGTTTTCTAACAAGCTGAATGAAGAGTTTTTCATGTCAGAAGGGTGCTTTAAAATTTTCAAAGCACGCAAAGAATCCAAAAATATTTTTTGCGCAAAATGGAAAATATATCAAAGGAATAATCAAAGTAAACAAAAACAAACATTTTATTAATAATTTGTTTATTTGAAACAGTACACGGATAAAAGAAAATCCGGTAAAATTACTGAACTGTATGGCGATAACATTTCTGTTAGATGAAAAACAAACATTCTGGTAAATAAAACATTTCATTTGATGATTTTTCTGTTTATATGATAACGGTTCCACGAAAATTCCGGTTTTCGGAATTATTGTTCTTATTACTACACATTTAGTTAAATATACAAATCTGAAAAGTATATTTAACCGAATACATTGTTTCTTTGTCATGTTCTAAAGTACTATGATAAAATTACCCCTCTTACCAAATTTTATCATCACATATTAGGGAACCAAATTTTATTGTTTATTTTTCCAAAATCATTACTAAAGCGCTTTAGAAAAAATTTTCGAGTTTTTTAGCGTTTTCATAGAGTTAGAAACACGGTAAATGTTACCATAACTTGGTAGCTTTTACCCTATTTTTTTCTTAGTGTGCTAAAACTGAGTTTACATATAGATTTTATAAGTATAATAAGATTACGTAAAATGAACTTTTGGATAATTGGTCTGATATAGTATTGAAAAGATTAAACGAAACATAAGTTCACTACTAAACAATATCATAATTTTAATTCACAACAAACATTAAACAACAGTGAAATAAAAATTCGCACTAAGAAAGCACATTTAAATTTCTATTTAATACGTTCTTATGGAAAAAAAGTGTATATTTTAGAGATTGATAAAATTTTTCTGGATTTCCTCATTAGTACGGGTTAAAATTAATCAAGAACAAATCTTTCAAGCGATTCAGATACAAATTTGTCACAGTTAAATCTCAATACTAAAGTTCAATTCGCTTTAGAATTATAAAACACATTGTCTCGTTTTATCTGTCTGGTCAATAATCATCTTTTATTAAAATTCAGCTGCCGCCCAGTGTTCCTATTTCTAAAGTTAGACAAAAGTTCAATCAATATTGTGTTTTGAGGTACTTCATGCTAAGGGAATTCGAACTCTTTTTGACATTTCGTATTAAATCATGCGTAGGTTGTTTATCTTATACATTTGATCTTTCATTTATAAATGTCAGAATAAGAAATAATTAAAAGAGTTGTTTGGGAATGTTTTAATTATTCAGATGAGCTAAGTTTGGTATAGGTTTGGGATTTAGAAGGTCACAGAGAAATTTCCCACGGAGAAAATAATTCTGCCAAAATTACTATTATGGTGATGACTTTTCTGATTAAAAATATAATTCTGGTTAATTAAACAAAAATATACCATATTTAAACCATGCATTTGGTAATTTTCCTTTCAAATGATAACAGTTTACCAGAAATTCTGGTTGACATAATTATAGATATTATTATTTAGTAAAGTATCCAAAATTGGAAAATAAATATAACCAAATAAATGATATTTTTATCAAGCTCTAGAGATAATATTATAAAATTACCAAACTTAATCACGTTTACCGAATTTTATCTACCATTTTAAAACAATATTTTCCATTCACTTTTACTGAAATACTTACCAAAGTGCTTTGGTATAAGTTACCGAGCTTTTCGGCATTCCTATTAAACCAGAAACATGGTAAATGGTAAAGTTCACCATATTTGATATTATTGGCCATACATTTCCTTTCAGTGTATCCACGAGATAATTTCAAAAGCACTTTTTGAGTTAAACTAAATAACTTCTGAACTTTTATAAATTAACAAAAAAGTATTTCTAAATAAGAACAATGATACTAATTTCCTTTATTTAATAACATTCTAGTACTTTTCAATGTAGTGTGTATTTTTTATTTGAAAATTTATATTTTGAATTTAAATATTTTTTTTCTTAGCTGTAACATTAACAATCTCTCTAATGGACTATTATTAAGACAAATTTGGAAAATTCCTTTTAAGAAGAGCAAACTGAAATCCAAACTTAAATTGTTATTGGGTTCATTTTATATTGATTTCGGTAATTTAAAATTTGTTGTTTCCATATGAACATAATTCCATATGAAATGTTAAATAACAATATTATAATTCCTTTTAAAGTTATAATACTCGTTTAAAAACGTTTGTATCATTAAGAATGTTACTGAATTATTAAAATTATATTTATGCGTCTTTATATACCATGAATTATCGCATAAATTTATTTTGAGTTATCATCAAGCAAAATAGTGAGAAATCAAATTATTCGATGACAGGATTATTGATCAGATATCGAAACTCAAATAACGAATTATATATGTATTAGCATATGTTTTAGGAAATTATGTGTCAACAAAATCTATTTCCATGATGTCATCCAAAAGACAATTAAATAATTATTGCCATTTAATAATCGGAAAGCACTGACACCCCTTAATAATGTATCTGGATAAACTTTTCTATCAACTATTGCAAAAAACTTGCGAAATACGAAGCAATTAAATATATTTTTCGTTAATAAGCGTTTTCTATAAATGGAATTTGTTTGCCATTATGGAATTAATTTACCATTTTGGACTGTATATAGCGTGCAGGTAAGTCGTCAATACAGTTCATGCAAACCAATGGCTGAAATTTGTAAAGCATTACCACATTTCAGAAACCTAAAACCATTGCTTAAACAAATTCAATTATTAACATTATTCGCAGGCACAAATTAAATACAATAAACTTTCGAAATGAACTAGCAATATAAAGACGCTCCGGTGTACTAAAATACGAAGAATCTGGATGTAAACGTAATAACAAATTGAGCATTTTTTTGTGAAAATGTTTGGAAAATATTTGAAAAGTTTTAAAAAATTTTTTTAGAGTTAAAATAACAGTATTTACTAATTACAAAATTTGAAATATTTTGATAAAATAACTTTGATATAAAAAAGCAATTTTTTTTCAAATCGTTTACTTTATATAAAGCTTAAAAAAGGGTTTAAGCATTTATATGCTGTTTCTTTATTAAAACAAAAGCTTTGTAATTTAAATAAAAAACAAAGAGAAAAATAAATTTTTCTCAGAGTTTTAAAGATAATTAAAAATGTGCGGTATTCCTCAAAGAATTAGTTCCTTACAGAAATTTTTATGTTTAAACTTAATTGTTGTAACGCTTTTAAATTTATAAAGGAGCATATATTTATTTTTCAAAACAAAGTCAATTAAGTGAGAGCTTTTGAAAGTACATATGTTACAAACTAATTAAATTTCTTCGTTACTTATACGAAACTTGGTTTGTAAATTTTAAAGTATTTTAAAGCATACATTTACTGATAAATGTTGAAATATTTCATATAAAATCATTATTGTTTGTGCCACTACAAATATGTATTAGTTTATTTAAATACAACAACAGATCAAATACTGTATCAAATGCAATAAAAATTAATAAATGAACGAGTGAAACCATTAAATGACTTTATACAAATATGATTTAAATCGTAATAAATTTTGAAGATATATTTCTTAAAAAAGTGGTATCATAAATTTAATATTATGTGAACAATTATCGAAATTTTTGCGTTAAATTAACTTTAAAGTGAAATTTATTAAAATGTTTATTTAGAAATCAAAATTGAATAGATTTAGGATCAATTAAATTTCAATTAAAAATACTTTTCAAATCAAGGGTTAAACTTTTAAAAATTAAGCATGGAATATCATGAAAAAAAGGCATTCCTGTTTTATACATTCTTATAATCATTCTTGATTTTTAATATTTTACTACCCTGAGAGAAAAAAGTCAGAACTACAAATGATAAAACTACCAAAATATGGTAAATACCGCGTTTCTGGCTCTATGGAAACACCAAAAAGCTGGGTAATTTTTACCGAAGTATGGTAAAAATGACAGTATGGTAAAAATTATTCAATTTTTACTATACAGTTCAGTAATTTTGACACATTTTATTTTCTCAGTGTACTAACATAAGGAGCTAAATACCTAAGATTTCTTAAGATAATAGACTTTTTTTGTGGAAAATTTTTTAATGAATAAAAAGGTAAAAAAATAGCTTAAATTTTCCTTTAAAAAATGTCAATATGGTTAAAATCATTTTTGATTAATTATTTTTTCTTATCATCTTGTACTCTTTCGCTTCATATTTTTAAAGATATCCAGATTTCAATGAAAATTATATAAAAAGACATAACATTAAATTTTAACTCTCGCCAGTTTTAATTTCATTCGGGATTAGAGGCTGCGACGTCTTTTAATTAATTTTCGTAAATAATGAGTTTAGTTCATATTTATTGAAGGAGCAATAAATGAAAAAATTAAGTTGTAATGGCTCTTAAGAGAAGACGCAGTTCTTAAAATTCTTTAAAAGCTTTAGAAGTAGATAACAGGTTATTCGTTACGAGGGTTTAAATGAATTTTATTAACGATGCCATGGAACAAATTAATAAAATATTTTTTAAGTGCTTCTTAGAAGTAAAATGAGCTTTTGAGCTAATTATAAAGTATAATCTACTTTATATTACCTTTCTTCTTCGTTCATAATGTGCAGATTCATATAGTTAAATATTCATTATTCGTTATCGTTAATTTCTTATGTCTCACTACTATTAGGTATGACTGAATTAAATATGCGAGTTATACAAAATCTATAAGCTTCTCTTTCAAACAGAAAAGTAAATCTATCTCCCACACTGTAAAATTAAAAGAATTATATGAGAGTGATTTAATATTTTTTAGTAACCAATTAATAATTTTATATGTTTTTTTGTATTTTTTATTGAAATGTGTTTTTTGAACTCAATTGTTAAATTTTAAGGTAGCAAATATTTGTAATTCTAAACATACTTACAGCCTTTAAACTTGTTAACTATATTCAATGGAACACATTTATATTAACATAATAAAATAAAAATAATAAAAAATATTAATTATTAATATATAATAAAATAAAAAAATGGCTTGATAAAAAGATAAAAGAATGTAGACTATTAAAAAAGATTGTTATGTCTGAGAACTGATAATTAAGTAAAATGCAAGCGACGATGTTTTGCTTAAAGCATTGTATTTATTTGCACAATAGTTTGCTTATTAAATGTATTATCATAGAAATTATCCTATAGTAATATTTACTTATTTTACTTACTAATGTTATGTTACTAATGTTAGGTTACTGATATGTTACTGCTGTGTTACTGATGGCTGATTGTAAAAATCAATTTAGTGCCAACTTAAATGTAGCAAAAATCTTTTTCCATTATTTGTAAGCATATTAAAATTTTCTCACATCTGAACAAAACCTTATACGGTGGAAAAATATTTCTAGAATAATTATTGTTCAGTATGGTAATGACAATTCAGATGAAAAATCATAATTTTGACATTAAAATCCAAAATATTCGGTATTTAAACCATTCATTTAGTTATTTTTCCGCTCATATTCAAAGGTTAACCGGAAATTTTGGTTTTCAAAAATATAGTTCTTATTACGACACATTTAGTAAAACATACAAAATTGAAAAGTAAATTTAACCAGATAACTGGTTTTAATGACATGCCTAAAGGTATAATAAAAAATGATTACCAAATTTTATCACATATTATAAAACCATATTTTTAAGTGCTTCTGAAAATATTTCTAGGCTTTATGGGGTTCCTATAGAGATAGAAACGTGGTAAATTTTGTGATATTTGAGTAGTTTTGATAATTTTTTTCTCAGATTATATTCCTTATCTTTGAAAATATTATTTAACAAGTGAGATATTAATTCCATTAAAATTGTATTTTCAGCTTATTATTACAGTTTGTTTAAGAATGATTTCAAATTAGTATGTTTTTTTCGTCAAACAACTTGCTAATTTAGCAAATTACTAGCCGGCAATACTAACTATTACAAAAACTATATAAAACTGTTATGATTTCTAAGTAATTCTCTACATATAATCTTGTCAAAATGTAGTTCCTTTTCATGCTTGACGTTTGCTTAAATATGTTTACATCAAAAGAAGCTCAACATGTTAATGTTTTAGAGTACAGGCCATCATTCATTTAATGTCAGAATAATTATATAAAGTGGTTAGATCTTCTCATAAGTGCCTTGTCCTCGTTAATTATTTAGAAGGATATAATATGAGGTCTTAATTTAATTCGTTATTAAATTATATGAAACATTACAAACTGAGATGTTTTGTACTCACTTAGTTAAGGTTATAAATATGAGATTCAAATAAAATAAAATTTTAACTGTACCAGAAAAGCCAAATTATAGCATTAATTTATTTAGTAAAATATTAAGTAAAATCTTTTTAAATATTATGAATAGAAAATTATATGTAGACATGTTTTAAAAAAATACTAACAACTAAATGTGTATTACAGTTTACAGAGAATAAAGTAATATGTAAAAAAATAGCAATGATATATTTATAGAATAATCATTAATATGCCTTTTCTTAAATTTAAATATTATTCTTTCAGTAATATAACAAGGTAAATAATTTTGAACGTATAAATATAGAAATAAAAATACTTAATTTAATTTGACAAATACATTTAGCAAATGCATTTAAATATTTAGAAAATGTAGAATTTAAATCATAAAAATTAACCTCTGCAATCAACTATAACAATGAAATTTTTATTTATCTCATTACTATTATTTTTTCAATCAGTTCATTAATATTAATTTAGTGCATTCCTTACATTGCTATTAATCTATACAACGGCATCAAAAACTGGAATAAAACTGGAATTTAAATCAACATTCTGAATTCCAATCATTACGTATGTGGGAATTTATCCAACTTTGATTGCACGTCAATTCTAATATGAAATCAAAATTCATAATTTTATTTACCGTCATTCGGGGCTACTTTGTGCAGGATTTCGCAGTTTTTGAACTTTGACATATAAAAACACTATGTTAATTCAAACTTTAGTAAAATTTATCGATATTATATTCATAACTGGACTCAGAGGAGTGAATTTGATCAATATTGGCATTATTTGTATGTAATATTTACGAATAATAAGTCAAAACATACCTTGCACAAAGTAGCCCCCAAATGGGGCTACTTTGTGCAGCGATAGGAATTCAGTTTAATAATCATGTTTTTAGTGAAATATTGATATAAATTGCTAAAAAAGTTAATTGCTGACATTTTTAATAACAAAAACATCAAGATATGTAAAGATATTAGTTTGAAAATAGTTTTCAGCGTTAAAAAACCATTTTTTTTGAAGAATTTTTTCTTAAAAAGAATGTTTATTTCAAAACATTTGAGTTTAAACAAAAGGAAACCATATACATTTTTGAACATTGAAATCGATGATATTTCTAAAATAATAATTATTACATATTCATTAACATTTATAATATTGATACATTTGAACATAACATGCTTGAATGAACATGTCAGAACTTGCTCTTCAGTTTCTGTCAAAATCACCTGATGTCCTATAAAATATATTTTTATGTGTTAAATCGTTTGATTAATTCATTAGAAAACTCTTTGTAGAAGAAAAATAAAAGTTTACCAGCACGTTTCATGTGTTTCTTGTGAATTTTATTAGAGATAGTATTTCTGTGGATTTTGTACTTCCGAGAAGCTTCTGCAATCGACATACCACCAGAAACTGCTTGCAAACATTGTTGCAGCTTTTCTAAAGAGTAATCACGGTAGTTTCTCTTTCCAGGTATTTTTTTATAACGTCTGACCATTTTTCTGTCGAAAAAAAAACGAATGAAACTTTGCACAAAGTAGCCCCAAAGTGCATTTTTTTTCATTTTCCGTTTATTTGTTATTAATCTTCAAGTTTTTTTAACGCTACATGATATAATTGTTTATTAATATGTAAATAAAAAATTTTGCACTTACGACAATTGTTTTATCAACGTCTTTGCATTTCACAGCTAAAGTTTCCACTCACACTTTTCGACATCCGACGTCCTCGGAAAGTTGTTGACATTGGATGAACGAAACACACTCTGAGATTGTTTTAAAATTCGAAAAAATGTTTGTAGTAATAGAAGAGACTTCTATCTTCAAATTCCACACATTTTTAACGTGAAATAAACATAATACTGAATAGCAGCATTTGAAAATTGCCAAATTCGAATTTGCACAAAGTAGCCCCCGCTGCACAAAGTGACGGTATGACGGTATTTAAGTTAAAACATATACAAAAAAATCATAATTTTAAAGTTGAATTGCAGTTTGTCTATAGATTAGACGTATAGCTTTCTCTTGAGTTTACTGTTAAGATTGTTTTTTAAATTTTTTATTTCATGCAGCAATTGGAATATTTTAAAGATTAAAGCAGGCCATTTTCTTTATGAATCTAAATGCATAGAGTACTGTCCTTAATTTTTTTTTTATTAATTTTCTACTTCATGTTCATGCTTCGAGACAGATATAATAAAAACTTAATCAAGCTGTTGCTTTCAGTATGAACCTATATACATAGAGTATTATCATTAAACTGTTTTTATTATCAATTTTCTATTTATAATTCATGTAGTAGTGGGAATATGCTGTAGATTCACTATGAACCTAAATTCTTAGAGTGATATCCATAAATTTTACTTATTATTAATCTTCCATTTTTTGTCCATGTATTAATTGGAATATGTTATAGGCTTACGTAGGCTCTCATTTTCATTATACCTAAGTACATAGAGTATTTTTCTATAAATATATTTATTATTAATTTCCTATCTTTACTTAGCTGTACTTTATATTACTTTTTACTTTACATTTACTTAGGTAATTTAAATTACATAAGAGAGAAGAGCCATACGTAAGTATTTTATAGGGGAGTTTGTCCTTTCTAATCACTTAGTGTAATGGAGAATATACAAATATTTTCGTAGAATTAAGTTCTTTCGTAGCAAATGAAGATTATTTATTCATATGAGTAATAGAAGAAGTAATAAAATGAGCCTTCATTTAATGTTATTTTTGTACGATAAATAAAAACAACAAATTATACATACAATATTTCTGAATTCGCTTAAATCAGCTAATTACTTTTGGCAGCCATTTGGTTAACAGATTTTCTACTAGAGTTTAACTGTCTCTTTACATGCTTGGTGAATGTTACTTTTTTTTTCTTATGGCTGAAGTGTTTATTCATTTTTGAGATAATAAATAATTTATTGAAGAAATATTTCTATTTTTATACTTATTATTTAAACTAATATCAAAATTTGAGTATATAATTTAATATTTGGTAGGAGCTATCGTGCCATCGTGCAACTACATAAAGTGTTTTCAATTAAGTATGTAACAATAAGTGTTTAAAAATGTTTTGTTTTAAAATCAGAGATTCCCGGAATTAAATTTAATTGTTATAGATTTATCAAATGTTTAATAGATACACCAGACATACCAGACCATAAATATCAGTTTTGATTACATAATGTTCCGAATATTCTGAAAATAAGGATATTTACCAGAAAATTAAAAAGTTACTATAACCAAATAAGGAAATATAATAAACTATTTATTGCAGAGTGGTTCTTGCTTTCTAGAAAAAAATTATTAATTAAAAAGGTTAGTGTGTATATTTTGTAATTGCTCCTGATAACTAATAATTACCAAGGAATAGAGCTAATGCAATTTTATAAATTTAGTTATTTATAGCCAAAATATTAGAACTAAATCTACAATTTTAACAACTACCATAAAATTAAATATATATATTCTCTTATTGATGTATCTTGATGAATTCAACAATTATTTTGATTTCGAAATTGTATTTTATTCTCCAGTCTTTTCTAAAGCAACGATTGTTTAGAAAAATTATTGAAAATGCACTTATTTTCATTTACTTTTCTTTATTACACATTTATCTATTATAAACTATTTTTTATTGTTCGATTTTTAAATTACATTCATAATTCTAATGTATTCAAAAATATCTTATTACATTTTATACAAGCTACATAAATAATATAGTATTTGAATATTTTTCTACTTCCGTGTTGGAATAAAGTTTTTATTCTCACATAAACTATATTTATGAAAGCAATCCTTTCACTTATCGCAAAATGTATTTTCTACTATTGAAATTTCTCTTAAAGTATCCCACGTTTCTTTTGAAAAGCTTTTGTCAGAAAAGATTTCTTCGAAAGGTTCTGTAGCTTTGAAGTGTTGTAGCAGCTTGTAAATCGAAATTATTTTACGTTCGAAAAAGAAGTTAGACATGTGATGTCTTATAATATTTGATTTTTACAAGATTGCAGGTGAAGGAATTTGAAATTGTAAATCTATTCCAAAATTATTAAGTTGAACACTATCACTTTTAAGCAAAGTTACCAGTCTATCAATATTCCTCTAAATAAATACTTGAATTAATCATAATATGCTATATATTAGTGGACCCTAACCCCAGGGCTGCGGATACATACCTGCCCTTGGATCAAATGGCACCGGCTGTTTAAGAAATATTAAATTATTTCTATTTGATTTGTTATGGTTCTCTCGGGTTTGTCAGACTTGCCATGAACGAGAGGTAAACTGCAAGCTGAGAAATGTCACTTAAAGCCTGACCAATACCGTGCATGTAATTGTATTTTATTGTGAAGACATATTTAAATAACAATTAAATTAAAATTATTAAATTGAAATTATTTAAATTCATAATTTAATTTGATAATTTTATTAATTATTAATAAAATTAATAATTATTTTATAATTTTATTAATTATTTAATTTATGAATTAAAATTAATAATAAAATTAATAAAAATTAATAACTTATTAAAATAATTTATTTCAAATACTTTTCTTGAAAAAAACTTTTTTTTATAAATTATTTAAAATGATGAAATTAAAAGTGCTCCTTATTAAAAATGATAAATGATAAATGATAAATATAAGAAACTTTCAAATTCATAAAATAAAGAAAAACTAAATTATATGTTTTATTATTATTATTTTATGTCAGTTATTGTATCTAAAATTAAAAATTGTATGCCAACAATTTGAAGCATTAAATGTCTTTGAAGAGAAAATCATCTCTACGTTTTCAAAACAAAGTAAAATTTTAGCCATGCTGAATAAAGAGGATATCAATAATTATCATAAATTGTATGAAAAAAACAGTTGCTTGAAGTTTCATACCAATAATCTGAATATATAAGGCGTTTATTTTAGAAGCTAACTTGATACACCGAATTTACAATTTTTCTTTTGAATTCAGCCGATTTTTTTACTGTTTTTTCATATTTCTTCGTGCGCTTTGCTGAAACAATCTTAAATCTTATATATATATATATATATATACAAAAAATATCATATCGTGTACAATCAAACCTAATTTATTTAGTTAATTATTTTATAATTTGTGTAAACTAAAGAATATAAAAATAATTCTAAGAAGTTCACGTTCTTTGGTACTTTAGCGCCTAGCATCTGTCGTACCAGGCATCAAATTTAAGCATGCATAATTTTAATCTATCTAACATAAACGGGTATCTGTAAGATAACAAAATAATCCTAGCATATTTGTATTCCAAGTTCAGAAATAAATAAGACATCACCATTACTCACTCTGTAAAAAGAGTCGTTAAAAATTATGGTAAAAAATACCGGCAATCAGTGAGTCAATAGTTTTCACCGTAAAATTTCTTTCTTTTTAAAAACTGCAAAAGTTAAAGGTACTTTAAATTTTTTGCTCCGTAAAATTTCATTGTAAAATGGATTTTACGTAAAAAATTACTGGTCCCTTCTTGCCGGTATTTTTTAATTTAATTTACAAGGATTATTTTTACAGTGCATTTGCATGAAACTCGTATAATGAAATTTTAATGAATAGTTATAGAATTTATGTTTTCTGGTTTTTTCGCGGTCAATCGCTTGTTCACTGTTCATCCAATGAAAAACAACTATTTTTAGCAAGTTTCAAATTTTTAAATTTCTATAAAGTTAAAGCTCCAAAACTTTTCGCAGAAGATCTGAGTGTCGGTTCAAAACACTGTGTAGAGAGTTTAAACGTTGCGCAAGGGGTTTCTAGACCTATTGCAGAAATACGGCTTAATGCGCTTGTCCGTAATGACATGGTGCAGAATGACTTTACTGCATTTATTCCTGCTATAGATGATACAACAAAAACAAAGAATATTAGATCAGTTTTTAATTACATTCTCAAGGAAATCAGTTCAACGGCAAAGCATTATATATATTTTACACTTTTGATGCGACATTAACTAAGAGATAACTTGAACCTTAATTAATTGTGAAACATAGTATCATGAGAACCGGGTATCGATCCCCTGTTGCGACTTGAAGCCAACCCAGCTTTAAATCGATGGGTACCAGCTTGTCCGGCAAAAAAAGACTGAATGCGCGCAGTTCTAACTATATTGTCATAATCGTGCCGTAGGTCACGAAATAGTGGAGCCTTGACCTCCGTGATCCCCCATGGACCACAATGGGCTATTGCAGAAATACTTTACTTTACTTTACTTTTATATAGCATCATTTAAATGATATAATTTGCAGCATAATTTTTTCTGACATGGTCTGGAAACCTTTAGGACATGGTATAGTTTATAAACCGTGTAATTTGCAAAACTTTCTGTTTCAATGAGCTGCAGAAATTGCAAAAATAAATTAGTCATCTAATATTTTCGTAGTACAATATTAAAAAGGCTATTGTACCAAAACGAAAAAGTAAGCAAACATCTTTTCGTTCATTTATATAAAGGAAAAAATATGTTTTCTCATTATAAATAATGTTAAAACTTTTCTTTTTCTAAATACTTAAGAATGGTGAAAACTCCAAACCATGGCAGTATTTATTCGTGAAAGTCCACACTATACACCATTCGCAATTCTTTAAATGCTTTCCACTGCCAAACATTTTCTCTTTTTGATTCACTCTAGGGAATACATTCTCATTTCCCGTTCAAACTCAAAAAAGCTAATATAGTTCGTACCTTAGAAGCTGAACCTAAGTGCATTTTTTTTATTTTATTTTCTTTACACAGCTATCGAAAGCTCATAGGGAACAAGATAGAGAAGTTTCTGAAATCCCAACTTAAAGGAATTTATTTGTTGAGGAAATCGATTGAATTATAAAAGCAAGAGACGTAGAAATGTGGAATTGAAAAGAATGTTTCCCACAAATTAGTCCGGAAAGAAACGATTTAAGCTTTTTTGAAAGTAATTTTTTGCTAATTTTATCCTAAGAGAAATAATAAGAAAAACTCGGCTTTTTAAATTGTTTATTTGATCTTCTTTCGGCCATATTTTAAGATAATGCAGTTTTTTATGATCAAGATAAACTTGTAGGCACTTAAATTAATGTAATTTTATTATCTGCGGTGACTGTAATTCGTAGAAACAATTTTAAAAATCCTAAGAATTTGTTCACTAATGTTAATTTAATAAAAGAAAAACATATTTAAGTCATTTAGTTTTGTTGAATCAAATCTCAGCCAATCATATTTTTGTGATTTTTTCATACATAGCTTTATATTAAACATTATTTTTACATTAAATAAAGTTATTAGAGATTAGAGTGTCATATAATAAAATTGGTTGCAAATATTTTAAAATTGTAATATATATATATATATATATATATATATATATATATATATATATATATATATATATATATATATATATATATATATATATATATATATATATATATATATATATATATATATATATATATATATATATATATATATATATATATATTCTTGAGAAGTGATAGTGAGAAATATTTAGTGTTTAAATGATATAAAATACGTTTTACTTGTATTTGCTTGACAACTATTATACACATTGCTAGTAATAATTATTTTAGTTTAAAATAAAATTCGCTTTTAAAACTTAATGCAATTGTATAATATTGTCCCTAGATAATGCATTATGCAAATTAAGATTAGTGTTTATAAAAGACTTTCAACAAGTTCCTGCTATATAAATTATCCATGTATTTTTAATGTAAGATTAAGAAGAGGAAAATTAAAAAAGTTTCATTAAGAAACAAAATATTACAATGTAGTAAGTCGGAAAACCCAAAGAGAGAAAATATGTTGTGAAATATAGGTCTTAGAAGCCAGAATTTTGCAAAATTCAACAAATTCCATCAATAAATGTTCATAAATTTTTATTTGCAAAATTAATACATTTTACCTCGAATACTAAAACTGAAACTAGAACTTATACTGTTTCAAACAACTTCTAAATGGTTTAAAGACAAGATATACACACTTGGGTTTCAATTGTAACATTCCATATACATCTATAATCTATCTATCTATCTATCTATCTATCTATCTATCTATATATATATATATATATATATATATATATATATATATATATATATATATATATATATATATATATATATATATATATATATATATATATATATATATATATATATAAATAGTTATCAAGTTTAATTATATTAATTATACATACATATATATATATATATATATATATATATATATATATATATATATATATATATATATATATATATATATATATATAATTAATATAATTAAACTTGATAACTATTTTTTAATTTTCAAAATATTATTTAAATTCTATTAGAAATTTTTCTGGTTTATGTTAAGTTTTATAATTGCCGAACTTTCTCAAGTACTTCTTAGTTATCCCCATACATTCTAGTGAGCATCTGCTTTCTCTGTACTTCATAAAATGTGTTTTTAAACACTAATAAGAAATAAACAAAAATAAATAATTTTTCCTAAAGTTGTCACTTAAGAACATTCAGTCAAGTCAAGCAAACTACAATATAGAAAAGAAAGAAAGACCATTTACTCGATCCATTATTCTCTGACAGAGAAAGTAAAAATATTTCCTAAGGGATAAGTAAACAAAAGAAATAAAAAAAGTAGAAAAGATCAGAGCAGCTGATAACGGTTGAAATTGGAGGCAGCATAAAAATTCGAATGTGATTAGTAGGTTAATTGAGTGAGAATTAATGTAAGCAGCCCAATCAGCTTGAGCGTTCCGAAATTAAATTTATTTTGGCTTAAATCTTCCCTTTTTTTTTCAATGATTTCTACTCTATTCGTGAATACATTTAATGACTATGGATTATTAGGGCAAAGAATTAAATTAATGGCTAAATTTAATGAAAGCTAAAAGGGCCTTTATAAAGTTACGAATGACAAAATCACCTGTCAATTATTTCAAGTCCGTAATTAGCATCCAACTCGTATTCTAGTTAAATATTTCGAATTTTATTACTTGTGTATTTCGGAATTTTAGATATAATTAAATAATGAGTTAATTGTTTTTGCAATGTAAAAATAGTTCGTAAGATATAAGTATCCAAATGAAATAAAAAATAAAATAGATCAGAGAATAAATTAACAGTAGAAATAAGAAGTAATAAAATAATTCAAATGTATCTAATTGATAAATTGAGTGAGATCGACATAAATTCATTTTTGCTCAAACTTTTTCCTTCTCATCAATAATTTTTACACTTTATTCTGGATAAATTTAATGATTGCGGATTATAATCGTATAAAAATATGTTAACACTAAAGTTTTTTAAACTTCATTAAAAACATCCTGAATTTAAAATTATTATTGAGATTTTTAGAACAAGAAAGTTTGCGAAGTTCAGTTTTTTTTAAATTATCTATCTATCTATCTATCTATCTATCTATCTATCTATCTATCTATCTATATATATATATATATATATATATATATATATATATATATATATATATATATATATATATATATATATATATATATATATATATATATATATATATATATATATATATATATATATGGGTCATTCTCACGAAAACTGTCATTTTTCAGTTCATAAAATCCCAAAAAAGTCAAGTGAATGAAAAGCTCTGAAACTTTTTATATTAATGGAAATATGTGATGGCATTATAAAGAAAGTATATATCCTTCAAATTATACTTAATATTTAAATTAATTAATTTTTTAAGTAATTAATTTATAATAATTAATAATTAATTAATTAATTTAATAAATAAATTAACTAATTTAATAAATTAATTTATTAATTTTTTAATTTATTTTTCAAACTAATTAATAAGTAAATTAATTATTTTCACTATTTGAAAAGTGAGGGAATGACACTAATAGTGAGGGAATGATATTTTATTTTAGTACATGTTTTTATCTTAGTTACATCTACCTAAAATTTGAAAATGATGACATATTAAGTATATCTAATATTTAGCATAATTTCGTCTTATATATTTAATAGTTTTTACTGGTTAGGGAAATAAAATTGGCTGGCACGATTGAACAAAAAAAAATTTGATAATATACTTATCTTGAATCATTCCCTCACTTCAGCGTCATTCCCTCAATTTATACACTAGTGAGGGAATGACGAATTCAATAAAATTTAAAAATAACAGTTAGGCCTAATTAATTTCTGAAGTCAATCACATACAATTATATTCATACAAGAAAGCAACATATAATTATCCACTTTCTCAATGAAGTTGTATTTTATTTTACTCTAAAAAATGACATGAGGGAATGACAAATGTAAAAAATTTTACCTGGTTTGATTCATTCAAATTTATTCCACAGTAAAGCTTCTTTAAGTTGAAGATGGAAACATACTGCAATTTTGTTCTATGATGCCAGTTGTTAACTTCTGAAATTTTTATTAAAATATTTTTATTCTAAGAAGATTGCAGGTGATAAGAACATTGTTGTGAGGGAATGACGCAAAACAAATTCAAAATAGTTTAGGATAGTTTAACAAAGTTTAAAATAGTGCTGTGTTAATATTTCGATCAGAAATTAAATTTAAAATTGATTTTCTGAATTCTATATTTCAGTATTCTGAAATAAAAAACACGAATTTGTAAAAAAAAAAAAAATTTTCAGAAACAATTTTTTTCTTTTTTTAAATCAGCAGTGGGGACAAGTGAGGGAATGAATTATTGGTATATTTTAATTACCTGAAATAAATAAAAAATAAAAATTGATAATTTTATTTTTATTCTTCGTTAGCTTGCATTCAGAAGGACACTTACCCTGATTTTTTTTTTTCGTAAGCTGTAAAACAAACATAAAATATACTGGGGACATGAAAATGACTGTTTTTGTGAGAATGACCCATATATATATATATATATATATATATATATATATATATATATATATATATTATGATCACCCTCCATATATAACAATGGACTCGTCGAGAAGGAACAGTGTTTTCATGGGGCACATTAGGACCCATAATCCTCATAAAACAATCCCTGACGCCTGTAAGCTACTTGAACATAGTTGCAGACCAGGTTCATCCATTCAAAGCAACAGTTTTTCCTGCGGGGGATGGTGTTTACCAGCAGGATAATGCACCATGTCATAAGGGTCAAATCGTCGAGGAACATTCCAGTGACTTTCAAGTCATGTCTTGGCCCCCAAATTCACCTGATTTTAATCCAATAGAGCATTTGTGGTCCTACTTGGAATACCAATCCTACTTGGAATACCCCCTCGCAATGTGAGGGAATTACAGGACCAGTTGGTGGGCACTTGGTACCAGATACCTCACACTACCTATCAGCACCTCGTGGAATCAATGCCACAGCGGGTGCCAGCAGTTTTGAGTGCTAAAGGTGGTCCTACATGTTATTAGCAGGGTGGTCATAATGTAATGGCTCTTCAATATATATATATATATATATATATATATATATATATATATATATATATATATATATATATATATATATATATATATATATATATATATATATATATATATATATATATATATATATATATATATATATATATATATAAGTTCAAAATGAAGAATAAAACAAAGAAAAATTATAGACATATAAAAAGAAAGGGGGGATAATAAGTAAAAAAATAACAAACAATAGTTTATATATGTATAAAAAAAAAAGAATGAAATTTTATTAAAAAATTGGAAAAAAAAGATATAATCTTTTCTTCAGGTCAGACGATTATATCCGCAAAGCAGAGTGCTTTCTGATATTGTATCAATAAAGCCAAAGCAAAATATATTAATACAATAGTGTGAGGAGCACTCAAAAATTTTTTTATAAAAATAACAATAAATAAAATAGATCACAAAAAGTAAATATAAGTAAAAATAACATGTAAAAACAGAAAATAAAATGAAATAAAAGGAAAAACATTAACAAAAAAAAGATATAATCTTTTCTTCAGGTCAGACGATTATATCCGCAAAGCAGAGTGCTTTCTGATATTGTATCAATAAAGCCAAAGCAAAATATATTAATACAATAGTGTGAGGAGCACTCAAAAATTTTTTTATAAAAATAACAATAAATAAAATAGATCACAAAAAGTAAATATAAGTAAAAATAACATGTAAAAACAGAAAATAAAATGAAATAAAAGGAAAAACATTAACAAGGGGGGCTATAAAGCGAGTAGCAAAATCAGATCAACTTACATGGTCGAAATATTTTTCAAGAATTATTTAAAAATGTTTTCGCAGAAAGATTGCCAGATTGCAAAATATGAAAACAAAAGATGAAAACAAAAGCGCAAATTGAGTGTAACAAGAAGGTTTTAAAGTGTCGTTCTTACTACACAGCTGAAGTAATTTGTAATTCTGAGATTTGATTTGTTAGTTACCAAGGATGGGCCCGAATTGGATGTGTGCAAGGTAATATTATACTGGATAATTTTAAAAATTGATCATAAATAGTTTTGGAAGATAGATGTTTTTTTAAGAAAAAATATAAAATAGAAAAGAGAAACATAAATTGCCTGTTTTGCAAATAATTTTAGCCGCGGATTTGCACGATATGGATTAGCACATAGAAAAATTATTTAAATTATCAAGGAAAAAAAAATTTCGATATATATATATATATATATATATATATATATATATATATATATATATATATGTATATATATATATATATATATATATATATATATATATGATTGGCTTTTGGGCTTCGATGAATTTCCTTATTGCTATACAGTCAATTCTTTTATTTTACGTATTTTAGTTCTTAAAATTTTGCTCGTTGTATAATGTTATGTTGCAAATATGTAAAAATTTAAATTAATTACCACAGGATGGTATTACTGTGCAAATGTTATCCTTCATATAGTTGTGCTTGCATAAGTAGTTTAACTTAAATAGAAACAGAATTCACGAAAGCAAAAATTTTCTTGGCTAATATAGTGCGACTTTCTGATATCATGGTTCGAATCTAATTCATTTTTTTTTCGAGTAAAAGCTCAAAAACTTTTATGAGTGACTAAATTTTGCATGAAATTTTTTTTTACCGACAAGTTCCTACTATGTAAAAAAATCCTATTACACTTACGAAATAAATCAATGGCTTCCATGCTAATTTAATTTAGTTTGATTAATAAATTGCTTAATCTCGTAAGAATTCGAAGACTGATCTGTATTATATTGACTTCCTAAACGCGAGGGTTACATTTTACGGACTTCTTAAGTTAAAAAAAAGTAATTTCTAATTTAAAAATTTATAAACTAAGATAAATAAAGCAAACACTCATTTATCTTTCTTCTTGAAACATGATAAGCAATGAATTCTTTTCTCAAAATTATTTACTTTTGAACTTTATTCAATAGTGAAAATCTCTTTCTAGCATCATCCAGTATTGAATTCTCTTTCTAAGTGTAGTTTGAAAATATAAATTACGGTTTTTCCAACTAGTTTCTTATTATTTTTCTTGAAAAGAATCTAACGAGTCATTAGTTTAAGTGATATAAGAAACATAGTAAAAATACGTCTATTTTTCTACTTTTATAACATGTATTGGTCTCAAATACGTTATCCCATAGGTGTTCCATAGAAATTTAAAACAACTTGAGCTTCCAAAATTTCAGCCGATATTTCCTACGAAGAATATTATGAAAATAATAATTAAAAAATGTTTCATTTTGACATCTGAAATGTATCCAGCTGAAATGTCTGCCCTGCGTCATCTATTTCTTCTGAGAAAAAACGCACTGAAGTGCCATTAAATGAAAGATAAACAAGTTTATAACCAGAGCATCTATGGTTTGCACTGGTTCATATGGTGATTTTAAATGGCACCTTGATTCGAATGGGTAGTAATTTGAGATTACGTCAGTGCTACGTATCACCTACTATCTGTTCATTATCAAAGGAGTATAGTGCAGACGTTTTACCCTTGCTATCACTGTTTAACCGGCATCTGTTTAACCAGCCAAGGGCAAAGACGAAAATCTTCATTCATACAAATCTTTAGAAAAATGGTGATCAAAGAGGTTTGTTGACCTTTCCTAATTAAAAGTGGTCGTAACGAATATCTTCGTACAGGCGGCCATGCTTGAATATATTTTTATCGCCGAAATAGAAATCAATTCTTTTTGATCTCAGCGCATTGAAAAATTATGGTAACAAGCGTTCTGAGAGTGAAAATCTGAGGATTCAAGCTTGAAAAGTAAGCATATTTTGATGGAAAACATAAAAATAGCGAAAGCAGAAAATACACATATATGATAAGGCATATATAAACTACATATATATGACACAAACACGGCGAAAAAAATTCTAGTAAAATTACCGTACTGTATAGTAATGACATTTATGATAAAAAAAAATATTTGTTTAATAAAACTAAAATATACAAAGTTTAGACTACTCATTTGGTAAGATTTTTATTCATATGGTAACGGTTTACTAGAAATTTTTGCTTTCAAAAGTATAATTCTTGCTACCACACATTAAGTAAAAATTGCAAAACTTAAGAGTTAATTTAACCGACTAAATGGGTTTTATACCAATCCCTAAAGTATTATGATAAAATTAAAAGATTTTACGATATTTACCAAATGCTATCACATGTTATGAAACCGTATTTTATTTTTAATTTTACTTAAATCATTAAAGTGCTTCTGTAAAGTATTTTGGTGTTCTATTAGAGCTTAAGACGTGGTTGTTTTGACCAAATTCTGGTTGTTTTGACCATAATATTTCTATTTTGACCATAATTTTTTTACCATATCTCTGTTCTCTGTCCCATATCTCTGTTTTGGTAGTTTTGTCCACAAAGTTGAATGCGGAGTCGAATGTTTTTGCACAATATGTAGTAATAATTTTGATCTAAATATTCTTATATTTGATAACGAAATTAATTTTAAGAAAAAATAAAATTTTCAACCCTTCTTAAAGAAAGCATGTTCTATTTTAAATGCTTGCCTAGAACGAAACATTACTAACTGAGGCATCACAACACATTTAGTAATTACCACACATTTAGGAAAAAATACAATACTGAAAATTGAATTTTACCTAATGAATGGTTTTTATGACATGCTCAAAGGTATCATGAAAAAATTACCAAATTTTTCCTTATTTACCAAATTTTACCACAGCTAATAAAATCATGTTTTCGTTTTAATTTTGCCAAAACCATTAATAAAACGCTTCGATAGAAATTTCCGAACTTTTTGGTATTCCCATAAGGACAGAAACACCGTAAAATTTAACATATTCTGGTAGTTTAGAAAATATATAATGTTTTCTCTGTGTGTCGTAAGGCAAGTTTTTAGGTGATTTGAGAAATGATAAGAGACTCTGGACTAAATAACAATAACTACCTCATTAATTATGCAAATAGTTAACACAGTCTTTTCATACGCGCATAAATGAGGCGCAGTACTGCAGAATATTCATAGCATTATTTAACCTCAGTTACGATGTCATTTCTGTGAATTTTAAACAAATAATTCTGTTAACCGATAAATTTCGGAAAATTATTAAAATCTTGATTTTTCTTTTCATGAATGGAATATGTTATACAAAATACATTTAAGATTTAAATTGCAGAATATGATAAGCTTTTGTAAGTGGTATGAAATTTAAAAAGTTTAATAAGGTTTCAATGCAAAATTTTCTCATACCATATTAAATTTCACATTAGGATTCAAACAGTTCATTAGGATTCATTCATCAAACAGTTAGTATACTGCAAGTGTACTCTAAATACTGTTAGAAATATTGACCATTTAATCTGTCATAAATATTAATTGATTTAGAAATTTCAAGTCATTTTGCAATTAAGGAAAATAAATATTCACAGTAATAATTAAGAATAAATATTAAAAATAAATATTAAGTATAAATATTAAAAATGTGAATAATTATGTGAAAATATTGTTTTATTTTTAAAAAAAATATTAATTAATGAAATCTTAAAAAATAAATCAATTTTCATACTTTCGACTAAATTTCCGGAACAGTAAAAATTTTAGTATAATGAATAGGTTGAGGTGGGGTAAAGAGAGATTAAAATCAAGCATATTTTGAAAAAGGCTCCGAAACTAAACCATTAAATCCACTTTATTGAAAATTTTGATGCATTTTATATGCATTAGATTCATGTGAATTAAATATGTGTCATAACTAATCTGGTTTGTTTAATTGTTTTTTAAAGTCAGGCATTAAAAAGAACATGTCTTGATGTATTCGCTTTACTTCAGAGTGGAGTAAAAAGGGTAGAGTTCTAAATTTAGTACATATTTCCCCATAAAACAATGTGAATAATGTTTTAAAAATACAAATGTTCTTCAGTAAATATATCATGATTATATTTTTAAAAAAAACCCAAATTCTAAGAAAGCATTTTTTTTTGTTTTATTAAATTAAAGAGTTAATGTTCATGGCTATAAAAATTAGGTTTCACTTCACATTGCAGTATATTTTGCTGAACTCAACTCAACACAAAACGTGTAATAGTTTTTGGTTTTTAAGAAATATAAATTAGAGTGTAGAAATTAATATCTATAGTGGTAATTTAAAGAGTTTTTTACTATTAATAGACATGTATTCACATTGAATTTAGTTACTATAAATAAATTGTTTTGTTTTCCACGAAAAAAGTGCCATATGAAGGCAGAAACTTTATGCTCACTAAGTTGCACCACTAAGCTATTTTGGTAATTTTTAAATGCATTCCTTAGCATTCTCCTCGTAAAAAAATAAAATTACAAAGAAATTTTGTTTTCAGCTTCAAAATTACTACGTATGTCTCTAATCAAACTAGTACATTATTTCTTAGCTATTTCATTATAAAATATAGAGCATTAGATACTTACAAGAGCTAACTCAGGAGTAAAAAAATATCCCTATCATACAAAACGTAGCTAAGCCTAACCATATAACTACTTTACCCACCTCAAAAAACAATTAATAATAAATAGAATTTTGAAATTTATTCTTAATTTTTTACGTATATTTGATCTTTAAATGTCTCTCTTCCATTTTGAACAAAAATTAAAAGTTTTTAATGCTACTAGAAAAAATTTCAACAAAAGCTTGAACTAAACATACTTTATAAGTTGATCATAGACAGATAGTTTGTACTGACTAAATTTTTTTATTAACTTCTAAAACTGAAATAAAAATAGTTGCCCCAATCCCAGTAAATGTCTCCAAAGATGTTAAATAAATTATCTCAACTTAAAAGGAGAAAATATATGTTTTTTAGCAGAAACCCACTTTCCCCATGAACCCACTTTCTCCCACATGATCCTTTAATAAAAATATTATGAAATTAAACTGTATCTTAATACGATTATTATAAATAAAATTTGTCTAGACTGAATCTTTAGTTAAGCGTTAATAGAAAGCAAATTTTGGTGTTGGTTCAGTAATGACGTTAAAGTAATATTTCATTCCAAGTGATAATTAGTGTAAGAAATATTCGAGATTTTTATGGTTTCATATAATGAAGTTAATAAAATAAAAAATCGATCCAAAGAAACTTTATAAATTAAAAGTAAGATCTTGGTAAGGAATACTTCATTACTTTTACATTTAAATTCAGTTTACACAACTAAATAATTACTTTAAAAAATATTTGATATAATGCTGAAAATTACTAAGCGCAAAATATTTAACATTAAAGTAATACTTTTCTTTTCTCTATCTTATTTTATTTTATAAAATAAGACAACAGTTAAGAAATATTACTACTTTTTGAATTTTTGCATTGTTTCTAAGAATTTCTTATTTAAAAAGTGAATAAAAGAAACTATCGATAACAGTAAAGGAAAAGTTTCAATTTTCTTTTCATGGAACGTTTTCTTTGGAAGAAAACTGAATTTTAGGTTATACATTGTAATCTCCTTTGATGTGTATACACTAGTATGCAAGTACACAGTAAAAATAAATTTGTAAAAAGGCGGAAATTGGCCGGCAGCTAAGATTCCAGAATTTCTCAGTATCTTCTCGAAATATCTATATCGATTTTTTTCTTTTTCGCATCAAAAATGTTTTATAACCTTATAAAAATGTTTTTAGCTGAAGTTTCAAAATTAAATATTCTATATTAAAATATTTGAAATAATAATTTTTTCCAATGAAATATCTACAGTTTAATATGAAAATAAAAATTTAACGCGGCGAAACAATTTATGCTATAAAATAATAGTTTATCTGATTTTAAAGCTAATAAAACTGTTAAAATATTCCTTTTATTTTTTTATCTTTAAAAAAGTGATTAATATAATTGTTAATTGTCCTATTACCAGTATATTACAGGGATATTATAATATTTATAGCAAATTATTGATGATAGGAGTCACTAACTTATCGCTATCACTTCTTATCGCTATCATTAGAAAACCGAAGTTCAAGAAAAAAATTGTTATAACAGTTAATTGAACATACTTGTATTCTTCAGAAAAATGCTTAAGCACACAAATTTAAATTTCTAGTTTTTCTATACCACCATTTGAATTAATAGCAGTAATTATTTTTATTTTTATTTATAATATTTTATTTTACTGAGAAGAAATGCTTTGTCAAAGCTACCAGAATGTGGTAAAACTTTTTTATCTTTAAAAAAGTGATTAATATAATTGTTAATTGTCCTATTACCAGTATATTACAGCAATATTATAATATTTATAGCAAATTATTGATGATAGGAATCACTAACTTATCGCTATCACTTCTTATTGCTCTCATTAAGAAACCGAAGTTTAAGAAAAAAAATTTATAACAGTTAATTGAACATATTTATATTCTTCAGAAAAATACTTAAACACACAAATTTAAATTCCTAGTTTTTTTATACCACCATTTGAATTAATAGCAGTAATTATTTTTATTTTTATTTGTAATATTTCATTTTACTGAGAGGAAATGCTTTGTCAAAGCTACCAGAATGTGGAGAAATTTACTGTGCTTCTGGTTCGATGGAAACAGTATAAATCTCCATAATTTTTACAAAGCGGTATGGTTATGATTTTAGAGAAATTAACAATAAAATAAAATTTCACAACATGTGATAAAATTTGGTAATTGTGGTAAAATTTGATAATTTTATCATCATACCTAAAAGCATAGCATAAAAACTGTTCATTTGGTAAAACTTACTTTTCAGTTTTGCATTTTCTTTTAAATGTTGGTAATAAGAACCAAATATTTGAAAACTTAAATATCCAGTAAACACTTGCCATAGGAGCAGAAAAATTACCTTTTGAATGGAAAAATTACCGAATGAATGGTTTTCTTACCGTAAATTTTAAATTACCGTAGAATTACCGTAAATACCGTAGAATTACCGTAAATATTTGAAAAATTACCGTAAATTTTTTTTATTAGTCAGAATTATGCTTTTTTTTATCGGAATACTTGTTGTTGAAAGTACGTTACATGAAGTCAGTAGGGTAATTTTACCATAATTTATTTTTTCTTTCCTCACCCGTCTTTATTGTTGCATTTTCTAATATAATCTTGTAATTATAATGAAATGGAAAAACCTCACACTAAAAATTGTTTCGTCTGCATTACTTTCTATATCCAAAGTATTATGCCTTTATATCTTTGCCATGATTACTAAAAATCCAAGTAACATTTAAAACATTTTGAATCCCTCCATAACTTTTTTTTCTGAACAAAGAAGAATAAGTACTATACTCCAAGTTGGAAAAAATAGTTATAATTGAGAAACTAGGAAAAAGGCATCACATTGAAACATTTTGTGAGCAAAATGTAAAAAATTTTATTGTAATTGCTTTTAAAAATTAAATGCTTGTAAATGTATAAATGTAATTTTAGTAACTTTGAAAATTTGAAATTATAAATGTAACAGCGTTGGATTGGATTTGATATTGTCTGTATATGAATTTTTGCTAAGCAATCACTCTCAATATGCTAAAATATTATAACAACATAAAAATAGGGAAACTCTTTCTTTCGAATTGAAAAAGAAATAGACTAAAAGAAATGCCTTATGCTAATAGTAAAGAAAAACTTCAAGCATTAAAGTCTATTAAAACCTGTTTACATTGTTGTAAATGTATAAATGTAATTTTAGTAACTTTGAAAATTTGAAATTATAAATGTAACAGCGTTGGATTGGATTTGATATTGTCTGTATATGAATTTTTGCTAAGCAATCACTCTCAATATGCAAAAATATTATAACAACATAAAAATAGGGAAACTCTTTCTTTCGAATTGAAAAAGAAATAGACTAAAAGAAATGCCTTATGCTAATAGTAAAGAAAAACTTCAAGCATTAAAGTCTATTAAAACCTGTTTACATTGTTTTTAGAGGTTTACACGTGATATATTTTGAAGTAAATTCTAAATTTTTCGTCCAAATTTTATGAATCTGCGTTTTTTATAGATTTTGCAGATAGATAAAGATTAAATATATTAGCAGCTTAAAAGCCTGAGCTACACGGTGGAAAAAAATCAGTCAAAATGTTCATGCTTGAGTGGTCAAAACATTTCTGGTACAAAAAAATCTGCTAAATAAACCGAAATATACCATATTTAAACCATTCTTTATGGTAAAGGTTCAGCAGAAATTTTGGTTTTTAAAATTGTAGTTCTCATTACCACACATCTAATAAAAGTAAAAACCTAAAAAAAAATTAGGCCAAATGAATGGTTATTCTGACTTGCTCTATAGTAACACGATAAAATTACAAAAATGTTCTTCAGAACTGTCACTTATCTTAGCATTTATTTGTTAATTTTGCCTTGGTATCTATGGCTTTTACCAAATATAATGGTAATGTAGTGCTTACAATTCTATATTTTATTTTAAATGGCGGTCTATAAAAACTGTTGAAAGGAGTTAGATGACTGTTAAATATTTCTTTCCCTAACATGTTTGTTAATTATAACAAGGGGAAAAGAAACTTGAGTTATGGCTTCAAATGTTTAGTTAAAAGGTTTTAATATACTAAACTCAGATATATTAAACTATGGTGTCTATTTTATCCACCTTTAATGGGGATAGAAAGCCTTTATTTACCTACATATGTGGGTTTCTTCGTAAATACAAGGAGGGGCGTTAAATCCCTTTTCATAGTATAATAAGTGTATTACGTAGTATAATAATAAACAATTTGCACAATTTAGCAAAATACAGCAAGAATACCCCCTATCCTCTAAGAGTCCGAAGTCAAATTCCGTCAGAAAGAAGGTATGTTTATTCAAAGAAACTACGTTCTTATGTCTGATTTTGTAATTTAAAATACTATTTGTAATATTTAATTAGTGCATTTGAGGTCATCCCTTTGAACCATTAATATTAAGTCCTAGTACGCAAAAATCGTTTCATTAAATTAAAGGATATATAGTTGTTTTTCTATTGCTCAGTGTAAATTGTGTGTAATTTTATCAGCTTTTATGAACTATCTGTGGATAAAGAAAAATATTGAAAATATATAAATTCAAAAGAAACAACTATCTCAACTAATATGTGTGCCAGTATAAATAATAAAATATATACATGTATAATATTAGTCTTTTATTTCATAATATAAATTTAATTTATTGTGCTTTCTGATTAAATATCATAATCAGTGGTATTTTTATCTATTAAATCTGTATTTGCTTGGATTCAAGATTATAAACAATATTAATGCGAGCTATATTATGGTGTTAAAACATTATATATAATATTCTAAATATTTTTTAAAGGTTAGGTTATCCGTGTGTATGAAATATGCAAATAAAAAACTTTTCATCTTCAAATATCAATTATTTTTCATCCATGTTAAATAAAAAAAAATCGAAATATTCGCAAACATCATATCATTGTAATCACATATAAAATGACTGGGAAAAGTAGGAAATTAACACTCTTTCTAAAATTTAATATAACGGGATTATTAATGAAAGAAAGTTATAACATTCGTTTCAAGCCTTTACAATTTAACACAGTTTTAATTTTTGTCAGAAAAATAATTTATGCTGGGAAGATAATTTTTAACTTCAGTTTGCAAACATCAAAAAATCCGATATCGACATCATGAGATAACTATATGGTAACTTATTCATTGGTGTTTGATTCAAAAGTAACATCGTGGTATAAAAGTAATAATCTAGGAATTAGAATTGGTCTGATGAATATGGTTTAATCTTTATAAAATATTTCTTGTTTTTAAGTTATATAAATGTATTTAGTTTTTGTCAAATTACTTAATACATTAAAGGAGTCAAGGGTAATCTATAGCAAAAAAATTTACAGAAAACTTTTTAGCTATAAAAGCTGCAAAGAAAAAATAAAATAGCACTTTTTTTTTCCTTTTTCCTATTTTTCATTCGTAAACAGTTATCGTGTTTTATCATGAAATTGCATGCGCTTTATAGAGTGGTATTAATATTGGAAAACATATAAAATGACTGGGAAAATTGTTTCATGAGAGAACTCTTATCAGTCTAGACATCAATATATCTCAATAAAAATAAACAAAGTTCAATAATTTGAGATTTTTCTCCAAGAGTATTGCACTCAATACTCCATGTATATTGATTTCTTCCAAGTATACGACAGTTTTTATGCAATCTTCACGAGACAGTTTCTTTCGAAACTAAGTTTCAAATCATTATACTTACTAAAACATTGATAATTTTAAATTTTGCATTTAAATTCCTTTCGTTTCAGGTTTAAATAAATCACTGAATTTGATTTTTTAAAGGGATAATTTTGGGCACGAATTCTTAAAGCTTAGGTCAGTATTTTCATAACGTATGTAACTTTCAGCAAATTTTGAGCAGGTTATCTTATATCACGTATTTAGTAATTATGATATATAATTTATGTATTTATCCATATTTAAACGTGCACTGTCAAAACAATGCAGTAAAATCAATTAAACAGGCAACTGAGTTGGTTACGAAAAACCGCAAAACTTACAAAGTAAATTCTTAGCCACGAAGCCACGTAGTCTACGATATTTTTCCGTACATTTTCCCGTTAATCCGTAGACCTTATTTATAACTGCTCATTACAATACACTAACAATTTTCTTCGTAAAATTACGAACTTAAACTGATGATTTAAATCCATTTAGGATTAGATTGAAAAAACCTTTTGTCAGCGAAACAGCTTTGAAAGATCAAATTTAAGGAGAAAGTCCGGAGGGGAAATTCTAAAGATCAAAGAAAAACTGAGAATTACAAAACCAATTTAGAAATCCATTTTTCCATGGTTTGTTGAAATCCAGCATTTTTTTATAATTAAAATCATTTTTTCTGGTCATCTTTTAACAAAAGAACAAGTCGTATACCACGTATATATCCAATATACCTTAAAAAAGATTCTCCTGATAAGATTAAAGTGTTTTTTACAAAGACAACTATTATAGGTAAAACATGTGCTAGTTTTTTTTGAAAGAATCCGTTGTATGTATACAGGCTAAAAATAAATTAACTTTATTTAGTTAAGATATTTTATTGTTCTCCATAATGCATAGCGTTAAAAACAATGGAGAAAAAATTCGTTTTAATATATTACAAAATTAAAAAAAAAATTTAGTTCAAAAACCATATTAAAAACGGTTATTATGCTCTAACGGATTCGGTGCGTTTATAGTGGTCGAATGCTTAAAAACTTCAAATGGCAACACCTCTTTCTTATTCCATCAAAGCTTAACGCTCATGGTAAAAAAACTGGATCATCATAAGTATTTTCAGGAAAAAAAAGAACATTATACATAAGAAAATTTTATACACTGTAAAAAACTCCAGATCAAAGAACGATTTTAACTTCTGGTACTTCTGGGTACAATATCCATAAAATTAATTTTACCATAAAATCCAAGTTTACCACTAAATATTATAAAATAGCTTTTTCGGTAATATTTGTTCATATAAATTGATTTATTGATTTAGCTGCAATTAGTGCTGTAAAAAATAATTACGGTATATAATGTTTCTTGTTCCTTAATATGTTCCAGTAAAAACGGATTTTACGCAAGAAAGTAGCGACTCCCTGAGTGGCAGCACTTTTTTACCGTAATTTGATCCGAATTTCTTTACGGTGTATGTTTTTACTGAATCAACAAATCAGCTCAATTTAACGTGCTTCAATAACCACGAGAAGGAAAAAATAACTATGTTGCTATGTAAGTCTCTTCCAAGAGTCTGCCCTATTCATGCTAAACTATACTCAATTTCAAATTTTTTACTGTGTAGATCAAGTTTCATTGATAGATGATGCAACCGAATTATGATCTTTTTTATTAAATGTATGATGCAACCCTTAAAACCCAGTATGATACAATTTCAGAATTAGTCACTGTAACCGTAAGAAATGGTAAATCATTTTTAACACTTTTTCATGCCTTATAATACATTTATACAAAATTCTATTTTCTTGCATTCACTCTTTATTTTTTAAGAAAATTGAATTCGAATATTTCTTAAGAATTAACTTTTAGAACTGAAAAAAATAAAGCGAAATTTTATTTTTTAAACTATTTTTTTAAAGCTGTGGATTCATTTCGAGAAAAACACAAAAATCATGCATTATTAACATCCTTTTTTTATTTCCATTGCAAAATTTGTTTCTTTAAGTTAGCAAAGCAGGTGTATTTAACGATTTAAATTCAATGAAAGGAAAAACCTTTCTCACATTCAAAACATATTATTTCCCTTTTTTTTAAATATAAATTTAAGAATTTTTGTTAATTCTCTCTAAATATTTTCAAAATAAACTTCCCATTTAATATTTTAATGTACCATAGTTTCTCTTAAAATAACTTCACCGTCCTTTAAAGTGAAAAGCATTTCTAGATGGGAGACTAATTATCGGGACTAGCTTCGATTAAAGCTATTCACAGCCTCAAAAGGCCACAATGAATAAAGAGTTTTTGCCGTCCAAGTAAAGCCAAATCATTTGTTCAGATTTATTTGATCACGCCGGAAATTAAGCCATCACTCTAAACGAAAAAGTAAAGCATCTGAATTGAGAAGCGTTAATTTTATTACTCAGCAGGATATGAAAGACCGTGAAAGTTTTAATCTTCAAGAGGTGCCTTGGTTGCTTTGATTACTTTTCGGAGATGAGGTGGTTTTACTTAGAAGTTATCGATTAGTGAATGCGACGGAATATATTTTTTTTCTTCTGATACTCAATCCTGTCTTTCTTTGCAAAATGCAATGCTTTGCAATTGATGAAAGGAATTGGAGATCAAAGATAAATCGAAAGTCATTATGGAGAAATCTTCAGAGGAAGGCATTGGTTCACATTGGGCTATCTAGTCAACTATGATGACAATAATGATGATGTTTCTAAATCTATTGCTATGTCCTACATGAAGTAGCAAACGCTACCATATTTTTAAGCAAAATCAGTTTCTGCTACGACTTGCATTTTTTCTTGTTACAGCACAGCCTGCAATAAAGAATGAAAAACAGAAATTAATAATCTAACTTGTTAATTGAAATTGCTAACTGAACTTCATAACTGAACTGTTAATTGCAATTTTAACTGAACTTCAATCATTAAACTAATCGAAAACTTTAAGTATTATATAAATTTCCAAAAACTATAAAACGAAACCGCTTTCCAAATTTCAAAATTTGCTATCCTTCATAGAATTATATTTTATTGAAGCTCTATCCCTGATTAAACATGAGATTAATATTTGTTATAAATATATTTTATCTTTTAAGACATAACTAACTTTTTAAAGTGATGAAATAGTAATCAAAAATCATTAGCCTTTATTATACTGTTTTCCTTATATAAATATTAGGAAAATTTTCGTTCTTGAATTATTTAAAACTGATTTGGACACATATTTGAAATTCTGTGCATTATTATTGTTTAATAAGCTCCAAAATTTCCAACAAAGTAAATTTCACTAAAAGATAGCAAAATATGTTTCTAAAATATAATATGCTCATCTATAAACATGCTGCATTATTATAAAACATCATTATAATAGTTTCGTATACCAAAATAAATTCATAAATATTTTATGCTTGTATCAGAAATAAACTAAGCGTACCATCTAATATTTGTAATATTAATAAAGCTTTTCCTTTATTGGATATTAAGGTTCTCAGCATTCCTTTTTTTCGTAACACAGAAGAAATGAACTTTCTGCTTTACTCGTAGTATGCCGTTATTGATATGGCAGTGTCTTTGCATAATAAATAAACATTGTCAGCTTTCCCTATGCGTAATTCTATTCCACATTTACTTCTGTATCGTTATTAAATCCCAAAAGGAATAAAGAATTTCATTCAGTCTCACATAACAGAGAGTGTCGTAGCTGTTGTCATCATACGAGTAATATGTCTGGATAAATGTCAGATTTATTATATTCTTTCAATCCTTCACTGACTTAAAAGGAAAAAGAATATTGTGTTTCAGCTTTTTAGCTGTCGGTTATGAGTTTATTTTTCTACATTCTTTGAAAGTAACAATGTCATGTAATTTATTTCTTACACCAAATATATCGTAAAATTGATCTTGTTCCTGTGATAAAAAAAATTAAAAGAGCAGAAACGTACACATACGCAAACAAACGTGTAAAGTATATATATATGTGTCGTAGTATTATATAATACAAATTTGAAATTTGATGGAAACTTAAAAATGTAACGTTATTGTGCTAAATTGATACATACTTTGATGTGAAATAATACTTGCTACTCTCAAAAACATAATGCATCATCATGACAGAAACATGGTTTCATTTAACACCTGACTAAGTTTGAGGTGATTTTACATTTCAAAGTCATGGTTCAAAATTTGTTCTGCACCTTTTGCACTGGTATTCTAAACAGTGTCAAAGACAAAAAATTTCATTATTTTCTATTATAATACTCTAAGTACATAAAATCTATTAAAATTTGTAGAATCTATTATTTTTTTTGATGTTCAAAATAATAGATTTTGTTCAAAATGAAGATAAAACAAAGGAAAATTACTTACACAGTTTACTTGCAGAAGCTTATGTGCAATAAATGGAACTTATTGTTTTTTCTTAACTTTTTTCGTGTTTTCTTGTATTTATATATATATATATATATATATATATATATATATATATATATATATATATATATATATATATATATATATATATATATATATATATATATATATATATATATATATATACATATATATAATATCATAGTCCCTGAAAACCCATGTTGGAACGGGACTTCTTTAATTCTTTAAATACGTAACTGACACTGTCATAAATATTTTCATTTTTGTGTAGTTTAAACATAATTTGTAACATCCGATTAGTGATGTATATTTTCAAATAATTTTTAGAATGACGCTTCTTCCTCCTAGTAATCAGCGTGATTTTTTGTAATTTTGCATGTAGTGAATCTCTCTCAGATCTGAAAGGACATAATATGGTTGCAGCTGCTTTGAATTAAATTATAGTTTAACTTGTTCCAAAATTTCTAACAAGATAGTATTGAGTCTAGATATAGGCTTCGAAATATTTACACATTCAGAGTATAAACTTAAATATATTTTAGACATATATAGACGTACCTTATGGTAAATTTTTTAAAATTAAATTTTAATTTCTTCATTTCTTCAAAAAGGTGTTTAATTGTAGAAAGAAAATGTAGTATCAAAATGGCCAAATGCATTTATGTTTGAGATATTTAAAGTCCAGAAACTATTATGTAATGAAATAAAAAGAGTGATTTGCTGAGACGTCATGTTTGTAAAATGTGCAAGATCGAAAGTGGAACAAATTTTTTGGGGAGCAAAAAAAGAAATAAACAAGATATCTATCCAAGATATCAAGGAATTTGGATGAACAGTTACTATTAATAATGTATTTCATTACAAACAATCAATATTACAGTTTTTGACTCTACTTTACTTTTGTGTTAAAGCAATTTTTAAAGGGATAATTTTAGTGCTCATTCTATTAGAGAGAGTAAATTAAATTTATACCTTTTTAATTTATTTAAGCAAATTAGGATATTTTTTCAGAATTTTTAAATTATTCATGAAGGAAAAAAACATTATTTGAAAGATTTGTAAAAACAGGTGGATAGTATGTTGAATAAACCGAATCAAATGAGAAGGTTTAATGTAACATACAGCATTGATTTATGGCAGAGCAAAAATGTGACTGTACTCTTCTTCGTAACTTATTGGGTTTTGTTAGGATATCTTTTCGATATCGGATTACCTGGTAAGCTTTGATTCCATATTAGATAAAATGTCCTTAAGCAATTTTTTTTCCAAATGTTATACACTATTTTTAGTTTTATAACAAAAAACTCTAGTTCAAATAAATTTCAAATGCGAAAGAAATTTTATTTTCAAAAGGGATTTTAAAATACATATTGATCTAAGGGGAATAAACTTTTGATATTTTATATATATATATATATATATATATATATTATATAACTTTTTCTGATAAGAAATCTATTGTATATTTTTCCCTGAAAACGCTTGTTGCAACGATATTTCTTAAAATAGATTATCCTTAACTTGATGACGCATTAACTTGATAACAAAAGTATTCATCTGTTCAGTTAAATCCTAATTTGTAGGATCCATTCAATGTTACATCTTACGAAATAATTTTTAGCATGACGTACCTTTTTCCTAATCATTGGCATGATTTTTCGATAATTCTGCAGGTAATAAATCGCTCTCCATTCTGAAAGATATTTCCGATATTCCTTAATAAAAATTTCATCTAACGAGGAATCGTGAGAATTTTTAGGCAACCGTGATCGGTTTTCTTTTAATACTCTTCTTATAAAGAATTATGAAGTTAAAAAATATTTTTTATCAATTATTTATGATACAAAAACCATACATCTATCGAAATGCTATTAAGGACCTATCAGTTTCTTCTTATTACATTAATTACTAAACTAAAAATTGGATTTACCCCGACAGCCAATCTACGATCAATCATCATTATAAACACCGTAATTACAATTTATTTATCCACGATTTCGCATGTAAATATACATTATATTCAAAACGAAGTGTTTAAAAAGTAAATAACAATATACATATTTATTCTCAAACAGATAAAAGATTATTAAGAAAATCTTCTGCTACATAACTTAATATCAAGAAGATAATCTAAATCGTGTTATCATTGTTTGTTGTGGTAGGAGTAAGATATTACACATCTCATTTCTCACCGTTTGAAGTTGTTTTAGAAAAAAGAATCATGAGTATACTCTTTATAATCAAAATAAGCACCTCAAGTTATCACTATTTCCACACTCTATTCCTTTTCCCATATCCATTACCAAGGTTTCATCTTTTTTTTCTGCGAGGCAGTACGTTTTGGTAAGAAGTTTGAATATACCGACGTGATGAAAAGCAGGTTTTGCTGAAACCATAGTAACAGAGAATGGAAAAATGGAGAGACCGCGTCCCCTTCCGAAGTCTATTGTCACAAAATTTAGTTAGGAATTCAAAAAAAAAAATTCTTTCTAACACAGTGTATATCAATTTAACTTGAAGGTCATCAGTTGTAGATAACAGTGCCATGAGAGTTTCTGAAGTTTTCTGATAAGATTCCTTTCAGAATTTTTTGTAACAAAAGCATATGATTAAATATTCTTTTTCAAATAAAAATATTTGAGAAACCATAAGAATTTTAAATTTCAATTAGTATTATATATTAGTTTATTTAGCTCATTATCAGTAAAATTTAGTTTTTCTCTATACATGTTATATTTTTAAATCTAACATTAGAAAATGAGACTACATTAGCTATATGTTAGATAATAATACTTTTTCATATTTAATGCATACTTGCCATTTAAATATTAAGTACGTGAAATGCTTCGTATATATTGAAATAGTAGTATGTTAGGTGTGGGATAGTCTTTAAAATTATAGCATGTCGCACTTACTTTAGATAATTCAATTTTTTCATATTACACATACACTGTAAAAAAACAGAGTTTCCATAAATTGAGCAAAAATGTGTCAACATATCTTCATAACAAATACAGTTGAATTTAAAAAACCTATGTACTCATTATTGAGTATGGTGACATGCTCAAATCAGTATTATTTATTTTTCGTTTAACTATATCTCGTCTCAGACTCATTTTCCCTTAAACTCTCGTTTAAACAGCGAATTACTCAAAATGAGAGAGCATAATGTGCCATTTTTGAGACTATACATATTGCTCAAAAATGCACGTAGAAAAAGTTCCTGATTATGAAAAAAATTTTTGAAAACATATTTTGGTTTAAGAAAAAAACAAATATACGGCTAGGCAATTTTTCCGTTCATATGGTAACGGTTTGCCATAAATACTGGTTTTCAAAATTATGTTTCTCAATACCACAAATTTGGTAAAAAAAAGAATAACCAAGCAGTAAACTTAGCTGAATATATTTTTTTTATGTTATCCTCTAAGGTTTCGTGACAAAATTACAAATATTTATCATATTTACTAAATTTTATCACATATTATAAAAACCATATATTATTGTTAATTTTACCAAAATCATTACCAAAGCACTTCAGTATAATTTAACGAGCTCTCTGGTGTTTCCATAGAGCCAAAAACACGATAAATTTTACCATATTCCGGTAGTTTTCACCATAATTTTTCTCTCAATGTGAGTATGTGCTTTAAGCATATGTCACTCAATTATGAGTACATACGGTTTTTCTACTCAACTATATTTGTTCCGGGACTGTTTTGACACATTTTTGCTTAATTTTGAAAATCTCTTTTTTACAGTGTATATTGAACATCAGAGCGATAGTATGTTATATGTATATTAGTCCTTGAAGGGATGGTATGTTAGATATATTTGTATAAAACATTTAAACTAGAATTTGTTGCATTTTGCTACCTATAAGATGTTTGAGGCTTAAACTATAAGATGTTAAATGAAAATTTGACATTAAAATAATTATTCTGTAATATGTTTGAATAAATGTAGATCATATCCCAAGTTATATGTTTCAATTAAATTCTGAGCAAATCCGAAATGCAGCTTTTTTCTCTATTTTATTTTAAAATTTTAAGCATTAAAATTAATTTTAAAAAGTGTTGAATTTTCTACCTTCAAATTTTTTGACATAAATTAAACTAGGACAACATACCAGCATTTTCCGAAAATATTGATGAACTTTTTTGCGTTGAATTTGCGATAAAATAAGTAATTTAATGCTAGACACTGTAATGTTAAAAAAACATTTTTATTTTTTCAAATGCTTATTTCTTTTTTTAAAAAAAATATTTAAAGATAAAACTGTCCTTTGTCTATTTAAATGTTAATAACATTTTCATGTACGCACAGTAATTTTTTGATGCATGCATCACAAAAAGCTGTTGACTTATGGAAATTGAGAAGATAAATGTTTCTCTACTTTAAATTTTCATTTTTTGGATGCATACAATTTGGTTTTTGGAATTGAAACTACTTATTTTTGCTACTTTGGAAGATAACCAAAGCAAAATTTTGAAGATTTAATATGAAAAAAAATTAAAAATTTATATTTTTTGCTAACATTTTTAATTTTCTTCAGATATGTATTATTAAAAATATGCCTTTAACCTGTAAGATTTCAACAGTTTAAAACTAAAAGTGCAAATTTCAAAAAGTATTTTACTTATACAAGTTTAAAGAAAAGTAAATTAAAGAATTTTTAGAATTTTTAAATTGAATTATTTTAAATTCAATTACTCAAAATTATTTTAAAATATTTCAAGTTCTTGGAATATATATTTTTTTAATTTGCTAAGCATCAGACTGAGAGTTAAAAGATATGTTATGATATAATTGTTAAAAGATAAGAAAACTTTTTTTCCATTCCCTAAAAAAAGTATTAAAACCCTTAAAACAAAAGTATATTTTTAAAAATTAGTAATTCTGAGAGTTGAGCAAGTAAAAATCATGTTTGGAAACTTTTTAAATGAAAAGTTTTGATTTTTACACAAATTATTTCATTTGTAAATAGAAAAATTCATAATTTTCAGTATCCTGTAAAAGTGCAACAAGATTGCATACATAAATATTGTAATCAGAATACATAAAGAATAAGGAAATAAAATAAAATGATTCATTATAGCAATAATACTTCATAATTTAATACTTTTAATAAAAATATTATTAATCATGAAAAATTACTAAATTTAAATTGCATATCGAACAAGAATTAAGTTTCAAACTTATAAATCAAATTTATAAATTTATAAAAATATCAGAAATCAAATTCATAAAAATTTATAAAAAAAATATGTTTCACGTCCACTGTAATTATCCATGTCAATAATTTTAATTGTGATTATCCATTCAAATAAAAAGGAACATAATACAGAATTTTATTTTAGAAAAAAATATTTGATAATATTACACTTTTTATTCAGATAGTATTACAAAATTATACAATTAGACAAATATTTTTTAAAGTAATTTGTCCACCTAACAGCTTCTGCATTAACCAACCTATAACAATGAAGAATAAAACAATATAATAAAGTATAATATTACAGAAATATCCTTGATAATATAATACTCTTTATTGAAATAACATTTATGCTTAAAAATGTTAATATAATACAAATATTGAATTAGAACACTATCTGAAATTACTTTATGAAGACTAATATTTTTCAATGAAAGTGACCACTTAACACGTTATATATTTACCAACGTAGGTACAACGATGAAGATTAAAGGAATATAAATTAATTTATGACAGAGAAATCCTTGATAATATTATGCTTTACTTTGAAATAACGTTTATGCTCAAAAATTATTAATATAAGATTAATATTGAATTCGAAAGTAATTTGAAACAATTTAAAAATAATTATTTTTAAAAAAATGTCAACTCAACAGCTTCTACATTTACCGTTATATTACAATAAAGAATAAAAGAAAATAATAAAGTGAATTATTTTAGAAAAATTCTTCATAATATAATACTTTTCATTGAAATAGCATTTATGATTAAAAAATATTAATACAAATGATATATAATGTTCGAACACAGTTTGAAATCAGTTAATAAAACAAGACTGATTTTTCTTAAGTTTCCCACTTAACTTCCACTATATTTACTAACATACTGTGTATGAGGTTATGACTATTATTTAAGTAATAGACCTATATTTTTTCGTCTAATGTCTACAAATAAAGGGATGTGCAATCCTTTTTAATACTTGGCATCCAACAGTGGTAACTGTCATTCTAAGACAATTTATTATTTGTCTCCAATTGGACATGTGTTTTTGGCAATAATAAATGCGAACTGTGTCATATCCTGTTATATGTATCCGTGAAATAAATACGTAATGCATTTATCATAACATTGTGATGACTTGGAGGAATGTTGACATCCACTTTGACATTTACCACATTTCTGTGTCAGTGTAGTTTAAAAATAGTTCTGGGAATCTAATCAATTGTAGCTATTATAAGCACAACTGCGCTTAAAACATTTAGAATGAGTAAAAATCTTAATTATTATAATATACAAGTTGTAGGTTAATAGAAAAATCCCACTTTTTACGAGTGTCTCCGTCAAAGTCCAGCCTTTTCCATTATATTTGATATTTCTCGAGCTAATTAAAATCAGCCTATATGTTTTTGGAAGAATTAAAGAATCTACTGAAATGTAATCAATCAACTTAAATTCGCTTAGATTTATTACAATAGTATAATTGCCGGCGATTTTAATAGATGAATGCAGTGAATCAGGCTAATTGAGCTATTTATAATGCGTTATCCAAAGATCTTGAAAGTGTTTCAGCTATTTGAAAACAACATGGAATAAATCAGGCAAATGCTATTTTTCCTTATTAGCCTAAAAATGCTTGAAGTCATCAAAACTAGCCTAACAATATTAATCTAAAAAGACTCAAAAGCACACACTGCAAACAATTCAAGATCATATTACGATATAAAGTGTCAGCACCTTGGGTGCATCATTCATAAAATCCATTTCTACAGTTAAATATTAGTTCACAACTTTTACAGTAAATATTCATTTAGTTCGAGTGATTCAGTGATTTTGTGTTAATTATTACTCGAAAAGTTACGTCATATGTTCCGGTAAAAATTAATTTAACGGTACAATGTATTAGCAACCTGTGTGCCAGTTCTTTTAACTTAAATTTGATCCGGAATTTTTACAGTGCAGACAATTTTTTTGCTAAGCATATTGTAACAAAAAGGCATTGTAGGCTTGCAAAGCACCGGGATTTTTAATTAGCCTACGAAACCTGCATCCTTATAAATTTACGCAGATATTCCGACTAAGGAAGTTCAATAGCTTGAAGCTCCTTTAAATTATGAATAAACCTTCGTATCGCCTTCAACTCGAGAAAAAATCTAACTAAAAAATTTCTGATAGCCTTTTTAAAAAATTCTGAAGAATTCAAATGGGTAAGTTTCGCTAGCTTTTGCAGCAAAGCCATCATTCGAAATTTTGACAAGCACAATAATACTTCACTTAAAAAAAACGAAATTAGTAGATTTTCTTTATGTTTTATTCGCTTTGTTTTATTTTATAGCCGGTCTTGAACAGCCGAGTCAATTCTTTGCTTACGACACTCAATGCTCGACTCCATAGCCTTATTATATTAAACCCGAACCAGAAGACAAGGGAACTGCTGCATCAAGCATTGGGAGAAATTTCCTTTAGTTAACAGTTTTTTTGACAGAAACGGATTGAACTTACTGAACTAACTGAATTTTGATTTAACTAACCAGCATGGATTGGAAAACCATGAAAATCTCTCAAGTTTAGCCAGATGACTTGGGGACTCTAACACGTGATCCCGTATACCACTGAGGATATTTTTACACCAGCCTTGCGGTAGATGTGATCTTGGTGCGTATTTCGACCAGCCATCGGTAGGATTTGAGCCCAGGTCACCTCATTGGGAGACAAGTGCTTTATTCCTTGAGCCTTCAAGGCTTCGCAGAGCATATTAAAAAAAATCAGAATTAGGAAAGTTGGATTTTAAGCATTCTTGAGATTCTTATCTTTTTGAAACATAAAATTTTTGCCTTTTTTGCGCTTATTTTTCTTTTTTTATAAAATAAACACAATTCAAGAACAAATATTCTTAAACTTTGCTCATGTGTTTTAAATTTAAGATCAGGAACAATATCACTTTTTAGATATTTGGTACGTTTACATAAATTATCAAGCTAAAACTGTTTTCTGAGTTTCATAATGCAAACATTTTAGTTTTCCGAAATTATTAGTTTGTTGTTTTGGTCTCAATTGTTAGACATCAGTGAATAAAAGGACCAAGAAACTTAAATATCTCATCATTAGATTAAACATTTAAACCTTCACAATCAAAAATATTCACCTTTGCAGATAAGATTTTAAAGATATGCCTAAAATTAAATTGTTATAGATCTAAGCATGCTTAAGATTAAGATAGATATGTGTTTTCTGTTAAATATGGCCCTGATGCTATTATCTAGACAAGTTCACTCCCCATAGCACATTTGGGCTGAAACATTTTGTTAGTTTGTAAAACAATAAGCCAATCAGTTTTCAAAACTATAAAATTTTGCTTAAGTAAAATTTCAAGCAATCAAAACATCACATATTTCCTTTTTACATATTTAAATGCGAATATAAACAATTTTGTAGTATAATGTAGCAAAAAAGTGAGCACACTGAATAACCTTTGATTTGATCGAATTTTCACGTTCTAACACACAATCTTATCTGTTCCAGAGCCTAACCTTACATACGCTAATGCAGTTGTGCAGATAACGAAACAGTTACGACTATTTACAGTTACTAAATAAGGCACCAAAAGCACTTTTTATAAATAAACGTTTTTTTTACTGATTCGCATTTTTGACCATTAGAATATGGTAGATAGTC
The DNA here is from genome assembly GCF_982258835.1 of Parasteatoda tepidariorum. Classification (NCBI taxonomy): domain Eukaryota; kingdom Metazoa; phylum Arthropoda; class Arachnida; order Araneae; family Theridiidae; genus Parasteatoda; species Parasteatoda tepidariorum. Next base: position 30,338,589 of record NC_141765.1, on the reverse strand, counting down.
GAATTTAAGAAATATAGCTTAAATAGTTTGGAAAGGGGAGCAATTGGAGGTTGAAAATTTGGATCCCTAATGCTAATTTCACTTTATGTATAATATCTCCAAATCTGAACTCCATTTAAATTCATGTTGCACTTTTTGATTTTATCTACATTTTGATCTACGTAGACAATGACAAAAACGAAAATTTGCATGGAATCAGTCATTTAGCTTTTGAGAAATAAAAATTTTAAAATACCACGAAATTTGAAAATAGTGAAATATGCATGTAGTGAAATTAACACAAAGGAGTCCAAATTTTCAGCCGCTCTTTTGAACAAACAATTTAAACCTTATTTTCTGGATTGTGCTACCCCCCTCCCCACATGTTTCAAGTCATGAAATAAAATCTATAGAAAAAAAGTATGTTTATTCAGAGAATGTACGTTTAGTGTCTAATTTCATACATAAAATATCTTTTACACTAAATGAATTAACACACTTAAGGTGAAACTCTCAATCCATTTAAATTTTAAATAGTATAATATTGGGTCCAAGTACGGAAACACTTAAAACTCGAAAATTAGATCAAAAGTTATTCAGGGTCGTCCTCTTAAGGGGAAGTGATAGCACCAATAATGCTTAAACTGACCTTTGATGTACCTCTTCTAAGAAACTACTTATAATTTAACTTTGACATATTTTGTGGATAATTGAGATTATATCAGTTGTATATTGTGATAATGTTGTAGCATTAAAAGGAATATTTTTTGAGTTATGAACGATTTCAGACGAAACTTTTCGAGAAATTAAAAGTTCTCCGTTCATAATTTCTTAAAAGAATTTCTGCTAAAGATATGTATTAACAGTTATCGCAGTGTGAACGTGTATATGTAAATATTTTTTTTAAAAAAAACTGAAGCAATATCTTGTTTAGATGCTGAGCATTATTGGTATATGCCCTACTGAATCTTCTTAATTCGCGCAGCGAGCTACTATATTATTCAAAAAGTAATTAAGCAATTTTAAGTTTTGTTTAGATGCATAATTGACAAATTATATTATCCATTTTTTGATAGAAAATAAAAATTGAAAATACAATAAATTGAATATAATCTGAAAAATAACAATAAGCATTCAAACCTCAGTAATTCATTCACTAAAATCTTCTTAAACTAGTTTTAAATAATTTCATATTCTAGTTAAATTATTACATCCTAAATTAAACATAATTAATTAATCTTAACTATGCTTTATTCAATTACATCCAATTGCAGCAGTACAATTTATAAATAATAAAAATATAAGAATTCGTTATTCTATGCTTATTTAAATTATTAATGCAGTCACAAATTTAATAAAGGCTTAAAGATCTTTATACTATAGAAACATTTAGAAATATTTCTTAGTGAATAATTAATTAATTTCTGAAAAAATATATCAAACGTAAGCAAACAATTTCCTAATAATCTGGAGATTAAAAAAAATCTTTCTTAGAACCGTTAAGTTAAATCTTCAAAACTTACTTTCTTCGAAAATTAGAGACAATGTGAAAAATCACTTTCTCTCCTTGAGACAGCTGTGCAATTTATTTAGAGAAACACGAAACATTATTCTACCAAAGGAAATTTATCAAATTTGCGTTGTTATACGTTTCACTAAGCTATGATGTGAAGTAAAACGACTTAATTACTTTAAGTGTAAAAAGTTACGAACCAGGAAATTCCCTTTTGTCTGCGTAATATAGAATATCATTAATAACGCTTCTTAGAACATGCTGGAAAAAATTAAATTATCTTTCAAAATTGATTTAAGCATGATTATTTATTGTGGTGTAAAAGAATCTGGTTTAGCTATAATAAGATCTAAAAAATGCATTATTTTTTAAATCTACGTATAAATTAGCAGTTGTTTAACGATTTTATGTAATTTGGAAGATATATCGTATAATATATCATAGATTCTTTTAGTTTCCTTTCTTTTAATTCTATACTATATTTTTTAAGACTAAGAAGTGGTTTTTATAAAAAATTGTTTTATCAACAAAAATTGCTAATAAACTTATTTTGAGCTAAGCTTGAGAACTGAGATAACTCGCGAGATATTCATTACTGGTCGTACCATATTACCCTGAGAAAAAAGTATAGTCAAATCTATAGTTACATTTACCAGAATATAGTAGCATTTACCGTCTTTCTGGCTCTAAGGGAAAACCAATTACCTTGGTTATTTGTACTGTCGCGCTTTGGTAAAAATTTTAGTAAAGAAAACCGTAAAATATAATGTTGTAATATGTGAAAAATTTAATACAAAATGGCAACTTTTGGCAACTTTATTATCATGATTTCTCAGAGCATGGCATGAAAACCATTTATTTGGTAAATTTTCTTTTCAGTTTTGTATTTTTTGCTAAATGTTTAGTAATAAAAGCAGCAATTTTTAAAACCAAAATTTCTGATAAACCCCTGTCATATGGACGGAAAAATTACTAAATGAATCGTTTATATATCTTAGATTTTTTACTAGAATTATGTTTTTTTTACTGGAAATATCATAACCATTCAATACGGTAATTTTACCAGAATTTTTTTCTCCGAGTATTGGCTCCTTGAATAGTATAGTAAGCTATACCCTATTTATTTGGTTTGAAAGGAAAAGTTCACCACAATTTTAACTATTGAATTACCAAGTTGAACTATGGTTTCGTGTAATCAAGTACAAGGAAGCCAAAGCTAGCACTGCAAGAGGGTTTCATTAAGCACATTACACTGTTAGAAATTTCTCGAAAAATGATTTAATAACAACTTATTTAATCGTTATTTGCCGCATTCAAATTAATAGTCAACTTACCAAAAATAAGATAGGTTAACTGTGAAAAAACCCGTTTATTTACCCCTTTCTCCTCATACGGATAAACAAAAAGGATTTTATTGCACCAACTAAGACCGCCTAATGAGGAAACTTAGTTCCTTTCTTTTACGTACATATTATAAACGAGAGGGTTAATCTGTCAGTTTCATGATCGACAGAACGCGGTTCGAGTCCCAACGCTGACACCACAATATTTAATTCATTCTCCTCAACACACGTTGAGTTTCCAGTGTGCAGCACTTCTTATTTTGTCCATTACCTAACGAAATGCCTATTTCCAATGTCTTTAATTTCTTTCTTATGCTTTTGAAACTATGATAGATGTTAATGGTTAAAAAACTATATTGTTTTTTATTCATGGTTTTTTTACCCTTATAAGTTGTAAACGGTTTCCGAACTATAAAGGTAAAGAAAATCTTAATTAAAATTTCAGATGCAAGTAGCGAAATCAAAAAAATAATTTAAAATTGCAGTTTAATTTTTAAAATACCAAATTAAATAAAAATGTGTTTATCAATTAAATATAAAACAGTACTTTTCCATTGCAAGTAAATTCAGATATTTTATTCATTTATTTTTCTGTTTATTTCTTATGTTTTTTTAAATTGCTGTCACCTAAAATATTAAGAGAAAAAATAAATAAATAAATAAAATATATAATTAAATAATTAACAGTTGAATTTATTTGTACTTGGTGACTTTGCATTTCGAATTTATCGGCTGCCCCGGCGAAATGGAAAAGTACCTATAAAGCATATTACAAATATTAAACCAATAAACTCATTTGAACAGCATTAATAATATCAGAAAAATTTCACATTTTTTTTTCAAATTACAGTAATCTGGTCTTTAAATGTATTATCTTATCAATATTACAAAAATAAGGGATAAAGTTGTTTAATTTATATAGATTCACTATGATTGAGATATAAAATTTGAGTACTCATAATATTGCATGTTAAATATTTTATTTTTAAAAAATATTCTTGATATTTCAAAATGGAACATGTTAATTTTATCAATTGGGAAAAGTTGAACAATCAAGTAGCGAGGTATATAAAATGAAAAAATAAGTATACATTTTACTGAATTAGTATGAAGATGTTCAAATTGTACTCAATTAGATTCTTTAATAATTTTATTAATGAGTAATAATGTTAATAACGAATCTTAAAAGAGGAAAATACTTGCCATAATTGTTAGTTTATTGAAATAGATACATTATTCCTTTATAAAATTAAATAAAGCATTTCAAAGTTTCAATACAGACTTTTCTAAGAACATTGCTTAAAAACTAAAAAGGCAAAATTCCATATAAGCAAACAAAATAAGGAGCAATTTAAAATATAACGGAACAATTATTTTTTCAACTTTCCTTAATTGAAAATTTTATCGTACTTCGTTTCGTTCGGAGTCAATTTATCTCTCCCAATTTTATGCTTTCATTGGGTTATGCTTTCCATTGTTTTTTATTGTGATCTCCAACAGTCTATTGACGTAATGTGAAGCCTAATTTTGACTTATTTGAACACCAAAATGCGCGACAACCTGTCATTATTAATTTAAAATACGAAACAAACAAAGTGAAAAGAAAAGCGAAAGCAGAAATGACAGATCGAGTGCAATGATACTTCACCGTTCAAACCAGTCAACAAAATGGCGACTGTTTAACTGTGTGATCTGTGACAACCAATCAAAATCGAAAGCGGCACAAAGGTTGCAAGGAAAAGAGTGACGCCGCTTTACAATGTAAGCTACTGCTTTAGGTTCACAGTGAGCAGTTGACTTGGTATTTGTGTCAGCGACATTGTCCTCCTCAAGCTGTTGATATCCAGTATCGATCACACACAAAGGGAGACTGTTCACACTCGACTGATAATTGCAACAAGGAACGACCACGCCAACTATAGTGATCCTAATGCAGCTCACACTACCAGCACTCAAAGTTCGGTGATCTTAATACAGCTCTAACGATATCTCCCAAAACAGCAATGAATCAACTAGTGGTATCTATTCATTTAATTTTGTCATTGATAAAATTTTCGTGGGGTAGTAAAGTAACTTAGATACCACTATATCTGAACTATATTATAACTGAACTACTTAAGTGGACGCTATATCGCGTTAGAATTTGGCACATTATTTTTTTTCTACATAAGTAATTTAAACTTTAAAGTTTAAAAAAATTCCGTTCAGTTAAATCTAGAGTTACCCATGAAGTTTCAAATGCTAAAAATGCTTTGCTTTTACAAACTCTCAAAATGCAGTCACATTACGGTACACTGTAAGAAAACTATCATTATTGTATAAAGTACCAGTACAAAAGTGGGTGTATCATCCGTAAAATCCATTTTTATCGAAAAATATTAGACCGTACTTTTTACAGTAGTATTTGTTTAATTAAACTGATTCGGTGATTTTACGATAACTACAAAAATTACATTTAATAAGATTACTTGCACCGTAACATGTTTCAGTAAAATTGAATTTTATGACAAATAATATCAGAAACCGGAGAGCCAGTATTTTTTACTGGAATTAGATCCGGATTTTCTTATAGTGTAGGATTACGTAATAGTTATCCTGCTTTAATTTGTTTAAATTTTGATATTTCACCCTTTCGGAATTCACCATTGTCATTTACTGTCATATATTCTATTATATAAAAACGACATAGAAAAAAATAATCGATAACTTTATTGGATGCAGCATAAAAATTTTAAATATACTAACTTATAACAATTATAATTAAACAATTATTAAATTAAATAATAAAATTATTACAATTATAATTAAACAATTGTTTAATTAAATAATAAAAATATGACAATTATATTAAACAATTATTTAATTGAAAAATAAAATTTTGACAATTATTAAATTAAACAATAAACTTTTACGCAATCATAATTAAACTATAAACTTATGCACAATTATCCATAAACAATAACTAAATGAAACAACAAACTTATAACAATTATAATTATGAAAATAATAAATTAAACAATAACTTATAACAATTATAATTATCATCCTACTAGATATTTTGTAACGGAAATATTCCAGCAACTAAACTGTCTATGTTTTTATAATCATGAAACTGCATTTTACAGTCTAAAAATAAGGCAGTATTTACTCTGCAGGAAATTTACATATAAAGTAACAGAAACTTATCATCTAGTCAAGAATTATATTAATTTTGCTGAGGATTTACTTTATAAAATTTTGATCCACAGAAATTTCATAAACTTCTTAAAAAATATTTTAACTTTTGAAATTCTCTTCTCCCCGAGGAAGAAAAAAATTCGTTCGGAAGCATGTTTTGCGAAAAGTTTTATTCTTTTTTAAATTTTTATTTTTATTATTCTTTTTAAAGCAGTGGTAGAAATGAGAAAAAAGTTTTTGAAGGAGAAAAGGTGAATGTGTGTGTGTTTCAATCTAACATTTTGAAAGAAGTTCTTTTCCTTTTTAGAATGCACTGCCACGGCAGGTTTTCCTCCCTGAAAATGTTGATATCTATGATTTGCTTCAAAATTAAGGAAAAAACTTTTTTTTTACATTAGAACGTATTTTTTTTCTTTTAGATAAGAAAATGATATTAACCAATTAGTGATCTTAATGGTCGCGGTCCATTTTTAGAAAGCTCAACTCTGTAAAATCCGATTTTTACCGTAAAATTTTGCGAAACAAAGCATCTGCTATATCGTTATTTTAAAAGTAATATTTACAATAAGATCACTGAATTATTGTAATTAAATAAATATTACTGCAAAAATAATGGTTTAAAAATTTAGGTTAAAAAAAATCTTTTTTCCGAAAAAATGGATTTTACTGTAAAATTGATTATACCGATGATGCACCTAGTGTGCTAATAATTTTTAACGGAATTTGATACGGAATCTCTAACAGTCAACTATCCGAAATAAAGCTCCCATTTTTATTGAATCAGCAATCCTTAAGCTATATTTAATTTTTTTTTGACAATCATTATTTTATGAAATCAGGAAATTTTTGACGAAAGAAAAGATTCTTAATATTTAACGACTGACTAACAGAGTATTCTGGGAGTTCTTCGGCATTTGTTTTGCCTGAATTTAGAGTCATTTACAACAGCGTGAGGAGATGGCGCAGGGACTAGTGAACTTACTTTTCTATCAGATTTTTAGTTCTCTAATCCCCGAAATGAGAATCCTTTAACTTAAATTCCTTTTATTTTATGTTATACTTCCAAATCAATTCTCTTAATTAAAACGTTGTATTACGCCAAAGACTGTGGACGTATCCAAACAGTCCAAACAAATATAGTAAGATTAAATCAGAGGAAACTGAGGCGGAACAATATATTTTATGATATAAAACTTTATTACCATCAAAATATGTGAAAATGGTACTAAAAATTGACATGAATGTAATGGATCATTACATTAACTGGCTATGCGATAATCTTATATAAATAAAAGAATACCCACGAATAAAAACGCCGCATTTTAAATCAATTTTAAAAAGAATTATATATCGGGAAAAAACACGTACTCATTAGTCGAAAAACTCAAAATTTAAAAGCAAATGCTATAAAAGTGTTTATACATTCACCATAAGTAATCTGCATTATCGAGAGAAATGTGTTAGGCCATTAGGCAAAAACATTTGCTGTTAGTCTTCCACTAAGCTTTTCTTCATTCTCTTATTCAAGTTTTTAAAGTTGCAATTTAAAAAATCTTTTCGTATTTTAGTAGACCTGAAAAAAAAGATTGATCAGATAGTTTAGTTTATTCTTTAAGTTGAATCTTTTATCTTAAAGTATATATAAATGAAAGAAATAAATATTTCATGGATCACTAAACTAATACACAACTCATGATCGTGAAAATGTATTTTTGTAAATGGTTACCATTGCATAAATGGAGAAAAAGAGATCTAAGCGACAAAGAACGGAAATATGATCTAAGAAGCACTCTTTATTTTCTTTCAAAAGGAGCATTTTCTTTTGTATTTCTTGCGGCATTTGAAACTTTAACCTTCTATTGAAGATTTTGCTCTTTGAAATCGAATCTAAGTATTTTTACATTCGCTTTAATTTTAGGAATGTAAACAACTTTAAAATACAGTATTTTAGCACCATTAATGTCCTTTACGATCATGATTTTCATTTTTAATCAATTTATATATATATATATATATATATATATATATATATATATATATATATATATATATATATATATATATATATATATATATATATATATATATATATATATATATATATATATATATATATATATATATATATATATATATGACCAATTAAAACATATAGACAAATCAAATGTTTCTCATCTTTTTGCAGAGTACAGCATCAAAAAAAATGGACTAGAATTACTTTCGATCTAATGATCTGATCTTCACTTTCAGGACTCAATCTTAATGGTTCTAGAGGGTTGCCTCAAAAATGCTAATTACTTAGTGCAGACGATATTTAAAGTTACGAAATCAGACACACAAACGTATTTCGTCTGAATGATGGGTTCGTATTTCTGGCTCTCGAAATATACAGGGTAGCCTCAATCTGGAAAGTATGGTCTCCATAGAGGACAGCGATCCACAGTTTGGACGCCTTATTGTTAATTTCACTTTTTGCGGATTTCCCTGATTCTCGGAAACTTTTATGTGAATTAATAGCTCTTGCGCACAATTCAGTGAAAACAATAAGTTTATGTGTCTGATTTTATAATTTAAATTATTATTCGCATTAATTGACTAACATAATTGAGGTCACCCCCTCGAACAATCAAGTTTGAGTCTTAGAACGTGAAGAACCACAAATTAGATAAAAAGTTATTTAGAATTTTTCATTTATTTATGTATTTATTTTAGCGCTCTGCATATAAAATGACATTTTTTTCTTATTCTTTTATAGATTTAAAACCCATGTAAATTACTCGCAATGCTTGTATTGTTTTTGCTTCTTTAAGAATTATAATTTCTGAAAAATATATCAAAATCCTGTCATTGTTATATACATCTCACCTCATTTATGCTTCAAATCATTGATTGAGTTTGAGTAGAATTTAAACACATGAAGCAGAATACTTAATGATAAGAAACAATAAAGCAACCCCCTATTGTTTTTTAAAATTTTTTTAATAATTTCCAATGCTTTTCAATTGAGCTTGCTTGATTTTATGACCGACTATTCACAATATAACCTGAATATCATCATTAACTTCAATCACTATTATAAAGACTATTGTCCAAAAGTAAGAGTAATAACGAGTAAATATTTTGTGCATTATTTGGTACGAATTGCTATATTTGTTTGAAATTACTTTAACTTAATTAAATTTTTAAAAACCGAAAAATCCAAAACCTTTATGTTCTTGAAGCGAAAGAACACTGCAGCAAATTTAGCTTGAAATAGACAATTAAAAGTAGTTTGAATCAATATTTTTTTTTCAAAGTATTATGTCCGAAAAGTATTAAATTGTGTTTTTTATTATTAAGAGATACGACTGTTTATATTAAATATAAGCATTGCAAAACTTTTTCAACGCTTCTGAACACACCGTTAGAAATTTTAGTTTACAAAAAAGATAATAATTCTGTAACTTTCATGCAGAAAATTTCTGTTTTCAAAAGCTACAGAAATTTACTGTTAAGCTACATCGTAATCTGTCAAAAGAGACATTTTGTCCGTTAACGATTAAAATCTGTGACTGATCCAGATTGTGCCTGTTGATTATAGATTTTTTCAGTTTTCAATATGAAAAACTCGAATCAAGGCGACAGCAAATAATTTGATGCATTGAAAACATTAGATTTTGATACATTTTCAAAATCACACTATGGCTCTTAATAATTTATATTACATAATACTAAGAATATACATAAATTATAATTAATGTTTATAAGTTGTTAGAGTTTATGAATACAAGTAATTTAGATGAGTTTAATCTTGGTAACGAGGAATCATGATTACGTGATCACAGATAATCTGAATTGCACGTAATCATTAACTGTATTGTCTCAAATCAAAATAAATGGTTTCCAGCAGAAATCATAGGATTTTAAAATTCGAAAGAAATTATACAGCACTGAGTGTCTGAAAAGCGTAGATATGGTACCATAATTGAAGAAATAAATATTAATCGTGGAACAATAATTGATTGAATAACCTCCAGAAATAATAAATTGGTGCCGCCAATTGAAAAAAAAAATATCTTGCAAAATACTGCTGCTAACTCTTTCACTTTTTATTACAATTTCTATAAATTTAGTAGTAAAATTGGAATGGAAGAACATTAATTTTTAAATTGAAAAAATACTAATAAAATCACCGTTTTGTCTAGTGTATATAAGATTGTGATCAAGTAATCATTATTAAAATTAATCACGATTTCTTGTCATCAGAAATTGGGATTCCTTTTAGTCAAAAATGCATGTAATCAGAATTGCCTATAATCATTATTTTTTGTACATTGAGAAAAAAAAGTCTAAGCAAAACTATCAGAATATGGTAAATTTTACCGTATGTCTGGTTCTATGAGATCACCAAATAGCTCGGTAATTTTTATCGACGTGCTTTGGGAATAATGTTGGTAAAATTATCAATAAAATATAGTATTATAATTTGTGTTTAGCAAATGAGATAAAATTTGATAACTTCCTCATGATACCATAGAGAAGGGAAAAAATCATTTATTAGGTTAAATTTACTCTTCAGTTTCGTATTTTTCACTAAATGTGTGGTAAAATGAAATCTAATTTTGAGAACCAGAATTTCCGGTAAGTCGTTACCACATGAATAGAGAAATTACCTAATGAATAGTTTAAGTACTTCATATGTTAGATTGGTTAACCACAACTACGTTTTTTTAACCTAAAATTTCATGCTGTACGGTAATTTTACCAGAATTTTCCGAGTAGATATAAGCATAAAAGGAAATAATTACAAACAAACTATTTCTTACTGTCGTGGTTTATACAAAAGTGTAATTCGTGACAACAAAGATTATCTAAAATAAAGACACTTATTTTTATGGTCACAAAAGTAAATTGAAATAAGTACTAATGTTTTAATATTACTTGCAAGAATAAATTACTTGTAAATAAATTGATTAAAAATATAAATGCTTAGATTAAAAATATAATTACTGGCATGAAAAATTTCTTTTTTGACCGTCGAAATCAGTGTTTTCAGTTAAGATTATTTTTTTTACCATGAATTACAATTGTGCATAACCACAATGACAAGCAATGGATGGTTTGCAATCATTTCCTATTATTCAACTCTATCTACTTTCACAGATTAATGTATATATTGTCTGTGTTAAATAATGGAAGGTTCCATTACTTATTTCAAACATAAAAAAAGAAGATTTGTATGATTGATGAGGTATCTCTGTATGCGAATGTTGGGCAAATAACCATAGACCAAAAAGAGCTGTAGGTGAATTGATAGCCCTTCAAATCAGTAATTGAATTCCGTTCCTCTGCATATTAGAATTCACGAACATGTTATGAATGCTATCCAAAAGCAATTCGTGGAATAGACTCCTTGATACTTTTTATTCGAGGTGACAGAATGCCAGCAAAGATGTTATTGATTACCTACTGAAGCGGATAGCCTTTTAATAGTCACTAGTTTTCATCTAGGGATTCGAATACCGATAGTTGTTATATCATTTGGCGTTGAAATACTTTTTGTGTTTCGCCAATTACATTTAGTAGTTAGGCTTATTTTTTATTAATTATGTTATTTACAGGAATTAGAGAACATGATTTCAGTAACATTTAATCCTACGCTGATTGTTTTTTTTAAAATTATATTTCTCTATAACGCCACATTAATATAAAAAAACAAAATAAAACACAAGAGAAAGACTAAAATAAAATTTGTTTTTTTTTATTAATAAGAAAAAGTTATTGTTTAGTATTTTTTCTTTATGTCAAAAAATTGAATTCTCAGGCCTACAGAATTTATGCCCATTTTCCAATTTAATTCTCAGTACTTTATCTACAGCAATAATCTAAGATCACGGCAGTAATCTTAGAAATTTTCTTTCCTTAGTATTTTTTAAAGTAATTCATGTACAAATAATTAAAATTATTGAATTTTAAATTATAAGTTAATAAGTTGGTACATAATTTTAAGATTTATTTAAAGATGCATAGCTTCTTTTGAAGGAATTTCGAGTATTATATATATATATATATATATATATATATATATATATATATATATATATAAATATATATTCTATAATATATATATTATATTCTAAGATTGGAACAAATCCTTTAGAGCATTTGGGGCTGCATTGTTTTCATTTTTAAAAAATTGAATTATTTTGGTCTTAATACCCCCTAAATGGTGTGCGTTGATTTCACTAGAAAAAAATATCCTTTATTTTGGGATTTATAATTCTGCAGTCAAATTTTTCCTTCATGGAAATACTTTTTTAAGAAATTAAAGCTGATAACTATATGTTTTGAGTTCTAAGTAGTGCTAAAATTTAAAAAAATAAATATTGAAATTAACGGAACATAACTTTTTTGTTCAAAAAGTTCAAAATGATTATAATTTTCTCACATTTTTTTAACTAAATTTAAAATATTAAAGTGCAACTATTTATTTTTTTAATAAAAATATCTCATCTACTGAGTATAATTTAAAAAGTTATATTGTTTTTATCCAAGAAAAGTTTCATATATTTCTCTGATTGTTAATATGGATTTCTATTACATAGGGAAAATGGTCTTAAAAATTACTTGCTCTGTACGTAACAAAACTATATCCTTAAACTCTAAATACAGGGAAACAAAAAAAACTTGGGCGCGATTTAAAATCATATAATTTTCTCACAAAATGTTGCAATATTTTTTTTTTGAAGATTTCATATTTCTCAGGTCAGAAAAGCTCATTAAAAAAAAGAAAGAACCAACCAACAGGATTCAGGAACAGGATAAAAGATTCTATAAAAATGGTGAAATGCACATTTTCCTGACCTTTAACTGCTTAAAAAAAGACCACTTTATTAAATGACCACCGTCTTAAATCTAATAGATTAGGGTCAATCTTGGAGACAAGAGTTTGTGGACTTGTTTTAGAGGACGAAAATTTTGTGTCACGGACAAAATATCTATAAATGAGATGCGACTCATAGCAATAAATCGTAATTTATTTTTACAACTCTGCATTCAAGCTAAAGGTGATCAATTTGAAGTTTTTCAAGTATGCTACACGTAAAAATATATGTCGGCAAAATTACCGTATTGTATGGTGATGTAATTTCTGGTAGAAGAAAATTCTTTAAGTTGGGTTAATAAACCCAAAACATATGCTATTTAAATCATTCTTTTGATAATATTTAAGTTCAAATGGTAACGGGAGCCGGAAATTCTAATTTTCAAATTATAGCTCTTATATCCTCTCAAATAGTAAAAAATACAAAACTAAAAAGTAAATTTAGAAGAATCGATAGATTTTATGCCATGAATTAAGGTATCATGCTAAAAATTATACAATTTACCGCAATTATCACTTTTTGTCTCATATTATAAAGATATATTTGATTATTAATGTTATCATAGCCAGAAACATGATGAATTGTACCATATTCTGGTAGTTTTGACCATTCCTTTTTTCTCAGTGGCATTACCGGCTTTCGTGTTTATTTAGAAATTTGGTTGTAATATTTTAAAAACCATTAAAATGATGTACATTATGTACCCAAGCTACTTTTTGTCTTGTAAATACATATAAATGATAAAATACAAATGACATATTTAAAATTAATATTTTTTTACAACTAAACGCCTTCAATTTCTCAAAAAAAGTTTTTCCGAAGAACATTTTTCATCAAATTAAAATGAATTATTCACCCATCTCAAATTCCCTAAATTACTTCGACAGCTTTTCTCGATATAATAAATTGTTTTATCTCCAGGCATCTCTTAATCGGTTATCATTACAGTAATTGGCAAACACTTGAAACACGTTTTATTGGCTTAATTTTGAAAAGAGCGTAGGACAATCAATATGGGTTTCCTTCGAGTTTTCATGCAATAGAAAAATCATTATTTGTTTCTCTTTTTAATCTTTCTCTAACAATCGGTTATTTTTCTACTACCGTAGAAATGATGTTTTAAGATAACTTAATGACAGTTTATCTTTTTATTTTTAATCAGTAGAGAAAAAACATTTTGCTTCATTAAATTTTCAATCTATACTTTCTCGAGCTCAGACTATAAACTACTTTTTGCAAGTATCACTAAATTATTTTTTTCTGTAAAATAAAGAATGCATAATTTATAATTTTAATGAGTGCAAATAATTTTGAAAATCGTTACATTATATACTAGAAGCACATTCTGACGATAGAGTTTAAATATGTCAATTAAACTGTTTAAATTACAAAAAAAAATCTGCATAACACACTTGGTTCCCGATTCAAGGAATACATCAGGACCGAACATCCAGATCCAAAATCTAATACAATTTAGGCTCTTATTTTATGAAACAGCTCAAATATACAGCTATACTTATATATAAATTGCACGCTTATTATTTAAAAAAATACTTTAATTTTAAAGCACTAATTCGTTGCACTTTTCAGCCAGGAAACTGTTTGAAAGCATATATGTGTTTTTAGAATGTCAAAGCTCGTAACAAAATATGCAATTATATTCAGAATATTTGTAGCATCTAAAAATTTGCTTCATTATGTTGCAATGCTATATTTTTTATGAGTAATTTTATGTTATTACTTTCAACAAAACAACAAGACGAAACAAAATCCTGATAAATTTACAGTACTATAGGGTAATAACATCATGTTAATAACCCAACCCCCTATTCTGATAATGAAATCAAAATATATGGTATTTGAACCATTCATTTGGAAATTTTCCCCTTCATATGGTAACGGTTTACCTGAAATTCTGATTTTCAAAATTATAGTTCTTATTATCACACATTTAGAAAAATATACAAGACTAAAAAGTAATTTTAAACAAATATAAGGTTTTCATGCCATGCTCTAAGGTATCATGATAAAATTATCAATTTTTACCAAATTTCATCGTATATTATGAAACCATATTCTATTGCTAATTTTACCGAAGCCACTACTAAAGCGCTACGGTAAAAATTATAGAGAATTTTTATTGTCCCCATAGAGCCAAAAAACACGATTAATTTTACTATATTCTGTTAGTTTTGACATTACTTTTTTCTCAGTGAAATAATACCAAAATCAAGAGACTGAAGCACACCGTTGTGCAATTCTTTAAATGACAAATTAGAGAATATGTGATGAATATATTAATAAAAAGCTGAAAAAAGCAAATTGCGGTGGAAAAAAATCGCGTTAAAGTATCAAATATTTGAAATACAAAACGTGATCAACACTCTTTCTGAAACACAAAATATCCGAAATCTTGAAAATAAAGCTATTTTTCTTCCGTGGCTATCACAGATAAACAATATATGGATTTCAAAACAGCTGTGACTAAATGTATTTTTTGTTGAAAATTGGAGATATTTGTTATACAGTATCGTTTTTATTCTTTCTCCGAAGCTTATCGGGGATGGTAAAAAAGTACGATATTAACTGTTTAGGCATAGTATTAGAAGTAATATCAAAATGAAGTATTTGTTTTAATGGTTACCTCACCTTTAATAGTATCAAACGTAAAATTATAGTAACCTAAATAGTAATATTCAATCTATAATTGAAATATTTCATTTGTAACCAATTCATAATTTTTTTTTAGAAAAAAAAATATTTTATGCGTCAATATTAATGTCTTGGAAGTAATTAAAAATTTCCTACTTAACACTAAACATACCAACACTTAATAAATAGCTATTTCTACCATAGCAGGTCAAATTACCTGATTGTATGAAATATGGATGTTAGGAATGAAATAAACTAAAAAAACTTTATTATAATTAAGCAAAATTGCATATTGCCAATTTTTATGTATTACAAGCACAAAGAATAAGAATTTTTCATTCATTGCGCAACGCATTTTTTTACATATGCAGCGTGCTTCCCTTGTACATTTACCACAAGCATATTTCTTCTAATTACTATTATTTCTATAATTCTTATAATTATAATAATACACAAGAATTATGATTATAACAAGATATAAGAATTATAATTCTCATACTTATTCTTAGAAAAAATAATATTAGTTATAAGAACTTGTGCTGTCTTGATTGCTTCGACATTTTTATGTGTAAAAACTAACAGTTAGTTAGAAGTGAAGTAAATCAATAACATATAAGCTACTTACCGAAACGTTTCGTTTTTATGACTTTTTCTTACACGAAAATTCCATTCTAAAATTTTAGGAAATTTGAGTTCACAGTTATTCTGATTGAACTAACTACGCAACAATCTTTGCAGAAATGTGTAACTAATCGAGTGCAATACGTTGAACACGCATTACATCGTAATTTCTGATCCGAAAACTTTATATAGTAATAAATTGCTCGGCCCGATCAAATGACCAGTTGTGGCAGAAATAGGTATACGACAAGTATTATTCGAAACAAGCAAAATACTGAAAAAGTAATTATAGAATATGAACAGTATATAATTGTTAGAAAAAGTCATGAAGTCAAATGTGTAAAAACGATAAGATGATAAGCGTATTTTCCATGCAAAAGTTCTTAAACGGTCACTTCACCGATTATGGTATGTTTAGTGTTAAGAATCCATAATGTTCAAACGTTGTAAAAATCATCTATTGAAAAAGTACCATGGGTACCACAAAATTAACCAAATAGGTTAAAAACTCTAACCATCCAACATAAATAAGTGTGACCAAATTTGAATTTTATCCATAAAACGAACTTGTTTAATTTTTACTTTTCAAATGATGATCCTTTACACATAATTATCGATTGGAAATAATTAAATACCCGAAATAAACTGTGAATGTCTGTTTGAGAATATTTCCTTCGATTTTTGAGGACGTTCGTGGTAACTTATTTTTGTAACCAGCACAAGTTACCCTTCTGTAAGTTATTCAGTTTTACAGATATAAATATATCGTTTGTATTAAATACGGGGATTATTCCTTTGAATCTCGAATATTATAAAACTTGACTTGTGAAATAGGGTTGAGTTCGCAGACACTTACTAATAAAATGATAAAAATAAAATGGGATATTTGATGATAATGCGATACGAAATAAAATAGGATATAGGATATTGATTTGATTCTATTTTTTAAAAACTAGAAAATAAAATCGTATCAAATATGTAATAAATATGTTTTAAATTGAAAGATATAGTTTCTGACAACTTACATCATTTTATAAACATTTATCAGATTTTTTTTTTAAATTTATCAAATTGTGGCGCATTTTTTATTGAATGGCATGGAAAGGAAAACTCGAAAATTCTTATGGTTTACCCGATATCAGTGGAATTCGGTCTCACTATCCGTTTAACACTTAAATATTTTGCATCAGCACTGTTGGCGTAGTATATTACGAATCCTTCAGGGCCGCCTAGTCAGGGGCAAACGTTTAACTGACTGAAGAATCTGAAATTCTGAGTAGCAGTTGATCTGTCACATTAAAAACTAACATTTTATTGCAACTTTCTTTAACTAAAAAGAAGTTCCTTAAATATGTAACTAAAAATTTCCATAAGAGGGGGGAGAGGACACTTTATAAAGATTAAAAATAGCAAAGCAACCTATGACAAGAGGTGTTATCGTACGCCACTGGCGCAGTTCCCTATCATGAGCTTTCTATTCCTTTAAACAGAAACTTTTATTTATCTAAGTTACCTTAATTTTATGTTTGTTTATTAATTATTGTCAAAACTTGAATTCAAATGCATCTAGAAATAGTTGTCTTTTCATAATTGAATGATATTTCAATCAACACATATCAGCCAAATGATTATAATATTATAAAACAGCTATTGCTGAGCTTATTTAGATATAATTTTTGACAATAATTATTGGAAAACATAAAACTAACAATCAGTTAAAATAATTTACGTAAATAAAAGTACCAGTTCAAAGTCGGATCTATCAGAAAGTTTCTAATCGGACTAATTCTAATACAGTAGAACCTCGATTAACCGAGATTCAATTAACCGAGGTTTCTGTTAACCGAGGCAATAACGAAGTCTAAAATTTTTTTTCTCCTGTCCAAAATGAGCTTGGAAAAAATTATACACATATTAGTTCGTTGTCCGTGTTACAGGCACTTATTCCCCACAAAAGCACTCAACTTCCATGAAATATTACACCCTGAGAAGACAGCATCCATGAATGCTTTGTTAACAGTGGTCATGTGACTTGTAAGTTTAATTATGTAAATTTTGAAAATACAATATTTTCTTGAGATTTGTGTTATTTTTGAAAATGCGTCTTTCGATTTTTAACTAAGTATAGTTAAAGAAAATTCCATTTTACTTTTTAAAATTTACTACTAGAGTTGATTTCCTTTTTAAATCTTTTTAGCTGTGAAACATAAGTTCATATATGTTTATTTTTATCATTTAAAAAACGTTCTATTGTTTTTTACTTTAAAAGTAGTTAAATTCGCAAGCACGGAAGGTTTTTATACATGGTTTCTATTAACCGAGATTTCCGATATCCGAGGTACTAGCGGTCCCAATTAGCTTGGATAATCGAGGTCTTACTGTACTAGTAATAAATAACTAATTCGCCCGTAGTGGCGTATGATGACAAAGTTTATAACCGTTATACTAAATCATATTAAATGCAATTCTGGTAAATCCTTCTAAAAATTCTTGATTATTTCATTTTAGATTCAAAAGAAAAATATATTTACACCATTTAATTAAAAACTAACTCCATAGACCGGTCTTTAAAATAAATATATTCAAACGAAAACTTTGAAATTGAATGTTATTTGTCATGTTATAAAGCATTCGATTCATTGTTAAAGGAGAAAAGGAAAACTATTATATTTAGAAGTGAAGCAGGTTTCTTAAAAAGTGGCTCAATTTACTTCCTTCTTGAACTACCAATTATATTTGTTTGCAATCCTTCTTCATTCTTTTAGCTTTCTTTGGAAATGTTAAGGAATCCTGATTTTCGATACTTTATTTGTATTACTCGAAAATGTTTCTGCATATAAATAAAGATCAATTCTATTGCATACAAAATAATGAAAAGCGGATTGAGCGAGAGAAAATGTTTCTAGATTAAATATATTCTGAGTTTGTATTTAAAGTAAAATAAATTACTCAAATAGATTTGCAGCTGTTAGTTTTACTCCTAAATGACTTTCGAAATCATGCTTGCTGGAAAATTTATAATATTTTTTCCTACTAAGAAAAAAATAGCGAATTTTGAACAAATTTGATTTCCATATAAAAATAATCACATAACTTGGTTTAAAACTTGTACACACTTCAATAATGTGCTATAATTTTTGAAAATACGCTATTGAAAACATTTTACTGTGTGCTATAATATGCTGTAAAAAATTCCTGAAAAATTACGGTAAAAAGTGTCAACTCTCTGGATGCCAGTACGTTTTACCGTAGAATTCATTTTTACCGTAAAACTTTATACTGTAATTTTTACAGTAGTATTTATTAAAATACCGGAATTCAGTAAATAGCTTTGCAGAAATCATTGTGTAATAGACATTTTATTCTGCAAATTTCATTGTGAAAATGAATTTGATGTTAACGATACGTACCCTAAATGCCGTTACTTTTCACCGTAATTTTCTCGGGAATTTTTTAGACGTGTAATTATTGTCTAAATACTTCAACTTTCGATAATGTTCAAATATTATACTCATGAATTTTATAATATCATACACTACTGTTCATTGATCATCATTTTTTAACTTTTCATCAAAAGCAAGCAAAATACATTACTTCAATGTGATAGTCACCTATCTGCTGCTTGCAAAACTACTTAATTCATTTTTGTATCAAATATTAACCGCATTAATGATGAAACTATATTTTAGCGCGTTTTAGAAAAATTTAAAAGTGCGCACTGTAAAAAATTCTGGTACGTAAGAGCTATTTTAAGAGATTTTGTACGCACCGTCTAACAAGAATAACATGCAAATGACACTATAAAAAATTTCGTTTATAGTTGCTATAATTTTTCATGTTGGGGTAAACTAAAATTTTTTGCACATGTATTAACTTTTTTTATATACTTTTATACTGTTATAGTTTAACTTATTTATTTATCCATTTTTATTGTTTGTTTACAGACAGCACAGAATTTGATGTGAATAAGAATCAATTTATGACATCATTGCATGAAACATTTTGCATAAAAGAACAAACTTATTTTTAGTAATGTATGAGCACTAATTCTTTCAAATAATTGTTATTTTGAAAATTTCATATAACTAATTTCAATACAATAACAGTTCTATACTTAAAAGTATTTAGCTTAACTCAAAGACAAAAGTGGTGGTAATTATTCGCTATTTTTCACAGTGTGAAAAAGATTTGATCACTGCATTAAGTAAAATATACATGAAGTTGCATGAATCATTTAAGCGATTACATCAAATATATAAGTTTTATGAGCTAAAAATATCTGTTACAATTTATTGAGCGCAATTTGAAAGGTCAAGAGGGTTTCGCCCATAAAATGTTTTGATTTTTGAAAAAAAAATCTGTATGTTATAACGTGTTTTATTTCTAGTTATTTAACACCAAGAATAAGACAATACTTAAAAGAAATTTCCAAAATGACAGCAAAATTTCTGAAACCCACTCACTAAGACCGGAAAATAACACACATATTTTCTAAACCAGAATCGTCTATGAATTCTAGTATTTTGATGAAAAAAATATTTATTCAAAGTCGTGTCTTTAAATATATCTTTCTTAATTAAATTTTTTTCAAAATGAGTGCAAGAATTCCCGACATCTAATAAACCTAATAAGCTAGAACTTGGTAATTGGTTTGAGGATAGCATGCCCTGTAAATTCATTCTAATATTCGAATATTTGTGAATATTACACATTATTTTTTGGTAAAAATTTAT
Source organism: Parasteatoda tepidariorum (assembly GCF_982258835.1). NCBI lineage: Eukaryota > Metazoa > Arthropoda > Arachnida > Araneae > Theridiidae > Parasteatoda > Parasteatoda tepidariorum. The sequence goes on along the minus strand of NC_141765.1, from coordinate 30,317,708 downwards.
TTTTGTTTAAAAAATTTTAAATTTTGTTTAAAAAATTTTAAATTTTGTTTTAAAAATTTTTTTTAAATTTTTATTTTTCAATTTCTGTGAGCCAGATTGTTTTTGCAAAAAACATATTTGACTGCCCACTAAAAGTTGTTTCTAGCTCATAACAGGATTTTTATGTTTTTAATCACGCTTACAAGATGACCTAGCATCTTCTTTTCTTCAAACTTTAACTCTGAAGAAAATTAAATTATAAATATTCTTTATATTGTTTAAAAAACGTGTTTGCGTTTTTTGTTTTATTTTTGTTCAATTTTGTTTTTTTATCTATCTGACGGACTACACGGATAATCTATATAATTCATTACATTGTGTGGTGATAGTTTATATTAAGTAAAGAAAAAACAAAAGAAAAAATTTCATTTAGTATTAACTTAATGGCAATCTTGATGTAGTATTTTTGGATCATCACTTGTTTAAGAAGAACAAAAAAGTGAAAATTAATTAGTGGTGAATTGCTAATAAAGATTAAAAAGAAATAATAGTTAAAATCTCTCTAATTACTATTTATTCTTACTTAAAAGTGTGTCGCGGAAAATACTTATTTCAAAGATACTTTTGATAAAAATATTATTTGAATTTTAACTAGACAAAATGCAATTAAAATACAATCTAAACTATAGAAACTTACGGATTAAATATGCTTCTAATTACCTTTAAAAAAGAATTATTTTGATTCATAAATTAAAAAAAACATTACTAGTAAAAGCAACCTCCTAACTAACACAAAAATCAAGATTAAACCTGTTTTAAATAACTTAAAATATATTTAATTCTGCTGAAGTAATAATTTCAAGCCAGTTCTTGATCACTTAAAATTTGTAGCAGAAACAACTGAAAATTAATCTAAGTTGCTAGACTAAGCGTATGATTAAAACACTGGCTTACGAAAAGGCTCTTCTAGGTTTACTTGATCTTCATTATAAATTCGCCTAGCGGGGAAGTGCTTCAAATTTAAATAATAACAAGTTGTTTGCTTAGCAAAATTTTGATGCCAGAGGCACCTGGTGAAAAGGATAAAGGTAATCTTCTTAAATATAGATAGCACGTATTATTATTCTGTCAACATATCAATTTTGGAAGCAACTTTTGTAGAAAAAATAATTGAAAATGTTAAAGATGCAAGAAATGAAGAATGTATTCTCATTTAATATATTATTCGCAATGTGCACATCTAAAATTTATGTTTTGATTAAATAACAGATGTTCCTTTGCTATCTGATTTAATTCACTTTAAAATAGTTTTACGGAATCTATACTTTTTTTGTACCGATTAATCTGTTTTTTAAGATTGCTATCGATTAAAAAAGCCTTTGTTAAAATTTAATAAAAATGAATATTCGTATTAAATTTACAAGAGGCGAAATATGCCACTTGCAACACTATATATCGATCGTAAGATGACGTTGTTTACATATCACTTCATTTAAAGTGCAGTCTTTGACTAAATTATTAGACGCACTATAAGATTGTATCTAAAATCGTAAAATTTTAATTATCAATATACTATACAGCTTTATTGTTTTTACTCAGCTGAAGCCGGCTTGCACTTGTTTACGTTCATGCATCAATTGGTTAATATTATAATGAAATACGTTAAAATAGATACAAATGGGAAGTATATAAAAATCTCCTGAATAAAAACCTATTACACGTATGTTTAAATGTAAAAGCATAGCATATAAACTCGTGCAACACTTGTAATTATTAAAAAAAACTGCAGTGCGTCTAATAATTTGGTCCAATTATTATAATATGGTAATATAATATAATAAATATTATATATATTTATAGTCGATATAATAAATATTCTAATTTATATAATATATCGTTTAATTTATCCAATCGTCGAATTTGTATTATATACTGTCGAATTTAACCAATTGATACACGAAAGTAAACAAGTGCAAACCGGTTTCAGTCTCGTAAAAACAGTAAAGCTGCATAGTATCACCTGATAATTAGCTGTGGTCGAAAGTGGCTCTCTACAAGTAGTGAAACTACTGTAGTCGCTACATTTTTTCTTTTTTTTTGTATTTTGTACTGTAGTGTGCTACTTTTTTTTAAAAAAAAAATAGTGCAGTGAGTAGAGAATAGTATAGTAGAATCTTTACCAACTACAAAAGAATTGTAGTTTGTAGCGATTCCAGGCAACTACTTTTAACGTTAGTTTAGATGGGAAACATGGCTTTAACACAACTAAATTTTTGAATTTTAGAGATACAAATCTTTGCGAATCCGCCAATGGATGAAATAATAAATGACCCTGTAGCTGTTGCTGAGCATTAAAAGAAATTACACATTTAAAATTACGTATAGATAATATTTAAATAAGCCAATATGAAAAATAAATAATTAATCACTTTAGTCAGTCTTTCACATGCGAATCCACATTGATGTTATTTAAAAGGAAGGGATCGTATTTTCGATGAACTTAATTTTATAGAGGCAATAAAAGAATATTAAACAATTAAAAAATTGCAAGCATTTACTATTTTCGCATTTCTTAAATTAAATAAAGGTATAAGGAAAATGTATAAGAAGTTGAAGGTTAAATGAACAAATTCGAAAAAAGTGTAAACATGAATAAATATCTTTTAATTATTCCCTTATGTAAGCCAATATCTTATTCAAATCCATTTTGAGCATAGGTGTAAATTACGTTCCTCAGTTCGCTCTTCTCCTTAGAATAGTGAAGTAGATAATACAATTCCAAAGCTGTTTGTAACTACTACATTTAAAAAAAAATTAGTTGCAGTTAACTGCATTTGTAACAATGTAGTAGTAGTTGGAGTATACTACAAAAATGATGTAGTTTTTCCGACCACTAATTTAGAGCGTATCAAAAGTCAAGGATACGCTGTGAAAATATTAGTTTATTGTCCAACATTTTTTTAATTATTTTTTTCATCATTAGAGTAATATTGATTTATTTTAAATACGCGAACGTAAGTCATCAGATAATGTCTTTTACTGTTCTGTTCTTTTAACTGTTAAATCCCATTTTACCAGAGCATGTTACGGAGTTATTGTTGTAAGAATATCAGATGTTCATCTGATATTCTTACAACAATAATTACGCATATTAACACATCATCGTAAAATCACTAAATCACTCCAATTAAATAAGTATGACTGTAAAATTATGACGTAAAATTTTACGGTAAAAATGGATTTAACGGTTAAATGGATTTTACGATAAAATGGATTTTATGGATGATGCACAAAAAAGGCCGGTACTTCATATTGTAATTTTATCCGGAATTTTTTATACTGTTATGTTGCGAAACGTTAAATGTTCTTGAAGAACCAAAATCGAGTCTTTTTATTTGTCTGTCAATTATTAATAATAATAATAATAATAATAATAACAGAGCCTTTATTTCTTTACTACAAGCCCTTTATTACAAGCCCTTTTGGCTTTTGGTTTTACAATTTACTTGATTTTATTGTTTTCTTACATTTATCTATCTCACCACCTTTTATCTCTTTTTTTCTCGTTTTTAAAATCATGTTTCATACTTGGTTCCCTTATACTGGTGTATTATCCCCTTGCATGATTTTACTTTTCAACGGTTTGTTTACTACCGATTTATTTTGGAGTATCTGGTTTTTCGAGTAACTTGTAATTTGGAATATCTTGTGAACTTATTATTGTGTAACTTGTTTGCTTGTACCATTGCTTATTTGATGTAATTTGTTTGTATCATTGCCCATTATGTTGCGAAATTTAATCCTTCGTAAATTGTGAATTTAAAAAATTACTCCGTATGCACTATTTAAGACAGATCGGTTATTTTTCTTATTTATTAATAATAATAATAAAAGGGCCTTTATTTCCTGCCAACTATTCGCATTCACACCCGGGGCATTTTAAGTGACTTGCAAAGGAAGAGTTTTTCTAAGATTATCCGCTCATTCATTATCTCGAAATGAACTTGAATTTTTCTTCCACTCCAAAAACACTCAATGATTATCGCTTAATATCTTCATCTAATGTGTTTTCCGAAGTTAAATGACTTGGCAAAATAGGATATTGATGTATAGTTAACTAAGACTGAAATAGGATCAATTCTTGAGAAATCTTATTTTTTCTTTTCAAAAATGCCATGCGCAATTTTCTTCCATTTAGTTTTCAAATGTAAGGGCAGGAAATAAATTTCTTAAAATATACTGAATTTCCGTTTATTGGAAATACAAAAGATCCGTACCATTTTAGCGATTTTTTCTAGCAATTTATCATGGAACATTTCTGAAAATAGAATTCCTTTACAATCTAACCGAAAAAGTAATAATCAAATAAAACAATTTCATATACTTGCATAGTGGTAAAAAATTCAAATTCAGTATTGAATTATTTGCCAAGAATAGAATATTCTATAGAAAGAAAATTATTTTAACCCGAACATTACTTATTTCTGTCTCACACAGTCCTCGAAAATCATTCATTTCAATTCGAACGTTTTATTTTTTATTTTTCATTTTTTTTTTCTTTTTATCGATTTCTTTCATACGAAAAGATAAGTAAATACTCCTAAGCAAGGATTTTAGAAAGTTTCCTATTTTACTCTTCACAAGCTTTCGACAGTTTTGAAAAGAAAAGAAAAATCTTTGTATTTAGATATGCCTTCAAAACATTCAAACTATATTAGCTTTTTAAAACCGGAAATGAGACTGCATTCACATGAGGGAGCTTGGCAAAGAGAAATGGAAAACAACTTAAACAACTTAAGGAAATCGAGAGTATCATCTTGCAGCGATGTTCAATATTTACGTAAAACATCTTTGTTAGTTCTGTGGTAGTAAACATTTCTCCATTACTGCATTTAAAAAATAACCGCTGCAAAAAAAAATATTCTTTATCTCCTTAAAAGCATAATTTTAACAAATTATTCTAATTATTCCATTTATTTCTCTAATTTGCAAACATATACTTCAATATTAATATAATCATAATATATGCCATCATTGCAAAAAGGAAATTTTTCTTTTCTTTTTTTTTCAATTAAATATTTACTTAAAAATTAGCTAGACTTAATTATTTAAATAATGAACTAAACCTATAATAAAAATTACGGGGAAAAAATCTGGTAAAATTAACGTACTGCATGGTAATGACATTTCTGATAAAAGAAATAACATAATTCTGATAAATAAAACCAAAGTATACAGGGTTTCAACCATTCATTATATAGTTTTTCCGATAATTCGGTAACGGTTTACAGGAAATTCTAGTTTTCAAATCACAGTTTTTATTTCTACACAGTATTCTACACATTTAGCAGAAAATACAAAATGAAAAGTAAATTCAGCCGAATGTATGTTTTTCATGCCTTGCTCAAAGGTATCGTGATAAAATTACCAAACTTTGCCACCTTTGTCAAATTTTATCACATACTATAAAACCATATTTTCTTGTTATTTTTATCAAAATAATTAGTAAAGCGTTTCGGTGAAATTTATCAAGTTTTTGGTGTGCCCATAGAACCAGAAACATATTAAATCTTACCTTATTCTTGTAGTTTTGACCATACTTTTTTCTCACAGCGATTATTTTGAAAATATATTCAACATAAGCGAAAAATGATAGAAATCTTCTGTTTTTCTTATCGTTTCTTATCGTTCTGTTTTTCCTATCTGTTTTTCTTATCTTCTGTTTTTCAATCGACTTCATCATAAGAAAAGATAAATAAATACTTTCAAGTAAGGATTTAAGAAAGTTTTCTACTTTACTCTTTACAAACTTTCGACAGTTTTGAAAAGAAAAGAAAAATCTTTGCATTTAAATATGCCTTCAAAAAATTCAAAGTATATAAGCTTCTTAAAACCAGAAATGAGACTTACAATCTCACGAGGGAGCATGGCGAAGAAAAATTTTTGAATGAAAAGCAACTTGAACAACTTAAGATATCGTGAGTGTCATCTTGCAGTGATGATCAGTGTTTACGTAAAGCATCTTTGTTAATTCAGTGGTAGTAAACATTTCGCCATTACTGCATTTAAAAAAGAAAAACACTGTAAAAAATAACTCGTTAACTCCCTTAAAGCGTAAATTTAAGAAATTATTCTAATTATTCCATTGAATTTTCTAATTTACAAACACAAAATTTAAAATTAATATTATCTAAATAAATCATTAAAGTAAAAGGAAAATTAACTAATTTAATTAATTAATTAATTTTTATTAATTATTAATTAATTATTTTTTTAATTAAATATTTATTTATAAATTGGTCAGACTTAGTGATTTAAGCAATGAACAAAGATTTCCAAAAATATCCACTCGGTAAAAAAATTCCGGTAAAATTACCGTATTAGCATTTCTAATAACATTTTCTAATAACAAACAAAAACATAATTTTGCTTAATGGTAAATGCTAACATAATGCAGTATTTGAACCATTCAATTGGCAATTTTTTGATTCATATGATAACGTTTAAGTAGCTAGAATTTTTTTCTGCGTCAACAAAACACTACTTAGGAAGAAAACACTACTTGCATCTGGGTACCTGTTATTGCCGAGAGGGTTAATCTGTCAATTTCATGGCCATCAGAACAGGGTTTCGAATCGCAGCAATTTATCACAATATTTCTTTAACACACGAAGCGTTTCTTGCATTTCTCGATTCCTACTCTCCAATGTCCAGTCAAATTTCCTTTTTCTGTTTTGAAACCATGCCTGTTGTAAATGGTTGCATACCTGTATAGTTTTATATTCACTATTTTTTAATCTAGCCGATTGCAAATGTTTTCAAAACCATTAAGAAACGCTCCTAGCCGTAAACTTTATTGTTAATAGAATCGGCAGACTACTATCAGTTATTTTTCTGCAAATTTAGAATGAACATTTTAACTGAGTTTGAGAATGCTCTTTTTCATTATTTGGTGTAAAGTAGTTGGGTTTTTTTTCATATTCAAAATCACTATAATTTATAATTACAGTAAGATATGTGGCACATAAAAGCAAGTAAACTTATTTTTACGATATAATAGAAAATAAGAATCATTAGTTTAGAAAGCATGTTTGAAATATTTCTTAAAATTAAATTAATTTGTTAATCAAACATACACAAAGAAAAGCGAGAATTCGAGCAAGCCTTAAAAAACCGAATCGAATGAAAATTAAATATAATAAAATTATTTTATGTAAATCTTCTTACGAGTAAATAATTATTTCAAATAAACACCTAAAACTATACTAGCCTTATTTTAGCAGGATATCCATTTCTGAGATTAGTTCAGCATCGTACTTGACAAGATGAAACTTACACCTTTTTCTGCTCGCTTGCAAACACAGAGTATCATTTATCTGACAGTTTTTAAATGTAAGCAAAATTTGGAAAAATGCATCATGAATGGAGTTACGGCATCATTTGAATTTCGTTACTGGTGTTAAGATTTATCTGCACTCTTTAAATTGTGTAGAACTAAAATTGTGATTCTTAAAAACTGAGCATTAATAAAACGTTATGTTTAACAAATACGATTGGTTTAAAGACCACCAATTCATTTTTCATCCGTCAAAAGTTCCAAAAGGATTTCTTTAAATAAATCATTTTTATATATCTTGTGTTTTAGAAAGAATTAGAATTTACGATTTAATCTTTGCGTTTCCCCCTGCAATTTTTCAATTGAAGAGCCGCAAGGAAATTTAAAGAATCACTTTTTAAGTTTACCGTGCAAACAAATTATTTTAATTAAGCAATCCGCTTCAGTATTTTCAAATAAAGAATCGATTTGTATCTAATAATCTCCAATCAATTAGTTCCTTAAAAAAGCACTTAGTAAGACAAACATTCTATAAATAGACATTTAAATTAAGTGAAATGTTAATAGAATGCTTTATTATAAACTGAAAAATTTGTTCGGTATGCTAAGTTTATTAATGGAACCCATTTAAGCAAATCTCCGAATACTGCTTTTTTTCCTTGATTTAACAAATCATTTCTTTGCATGCGAAATAAACCTTTTCTCCATTCATTAAAGTTTACGTGCGAATTATTCCAAAGTAATGTTCTCTTCAATATAATCTTTTCATGCTCTGTCATGCAATGAAGAGAATGGATTCACATTATAACTATCTTCTCTAATACATGCTATCCCAACAAAACCAATTCCTTTTGTGCACGCTTTTAGAGATTTTGCTGAAATTGTGACTTGGAAGTGGATTTATTCGTTGCGTAGCAACCACATCCTCTTTTGAATCCAGGTATATCACCGTTTGTTGTTTACAGTGAATATTTAATCAATTGGGACAGCGAAAGCAAAATTATTTCGCATACAATACGACCAGCTTTAATTGCCTTTTTTTATACCTAAGTTTATCTCTCTGTGAATCTTTTATTAAGCATTCATTACATAACTTAGCTAGTTTCATCTGAAATACTTAAAAGATTTATTGATTTTCTTTTATATTCTACTTATATACATGCAATAAAACTAATTTATAAGATTAACAGTCAGAATGTATTTTGTAAATTATTTTATGCAAGTAGAAATAAAATAAATTCCTTAATAATTAAACATGACGTTGTATAAATATTTTTTTTTAAAAATACTCAAACTAAATGTATTTTGTACTTGTACTTTTAAAATTAATGCATATAGATTTATAAAATGCAAGGAGATTTGAAATCAATACAGTTTTAAAGGAAATATAACCATATTTATAAAATGCATATATATATTTAAATTAAGGCATGCAGATTTATGAATAACAAATAGATTTGAAAGAACAGCATGCAGATTTATACATCACAAGTAGATTTAAAAGAAATGCATGTAAATTTACAAATGCTAGTAGATTTAAAATAAGTGCTTGTAGATTAGAAAAAAAAATACATTTAGATTTATGAACAAAAGAAGTAGATTTTAAAGAAATATTAAAACGATACTGGAATAAATGTAATAAAAATAAAAGAAAATAAAATTATAAAAAATTGGGTGGAAAAGATTTATAACACCTTCATTCTTCATAAAAACTCCAAGGGTACGATAGCGGTTAGTTTTAGGCTATGCTTAAATATAACCAAGCAACGTGAAATGACAGTATGTAGAAATTTGATGTCTATATTTCGATATCTTCAAGGTTCTTCCTTGAAGAACAAAAATTATATATATTTATTTGTCTTTATATGTGCATTTTTCATATTGATTAGCTTTATAGTGACAAAGAAGATTTTTGTGTTTATTTTTAATATTATCTTCCTTTTAAATCCTTGCTGTGTTTTTCTTATAACGCTAAATAATATTTTATGAGTGTTTGCACTCTTTCGTATTTTAATTTTATACAAAACTGTACACGAGAAACAAACTTTGAGCTTTAAAAAAATAATTGCGGCAACAGAATAGTATTTAACCCTTAAATGCATAGCGATAAAGATCTACATAGTATATTTAAAACCTCTTATTTTTTAATGCAGCAAATTTTGCATAGTATTTTTCTTTTATTTTAATGTTATCAAAACTATTTTATCATTCCGAACGACAAAACATTTCTTTTTTATATCTGTTTAAATTTTTATAGTTAGCGAGCTATCTGAGTACAATTTTATTTCGGTAGATGTTACGGATTGCATTATTTATACGAAAAATAATTATATTTGAAAAAGATTGTATGTATATCAAAATTTATGTTTCGAATAATTTATTTTTGTTAAAATTGTAAAACTCAAGGATTCAATTGCTAAAGATATTGAAAGAATACATCAGTATGCTTCTCTTCTTCTTTTTTTTCTCTTGAAATAACAAAACTTTTCGTACCCATTCTTATACCCATTAACTACGCCCATTACCTGGCTGATTTCAAACATTATTTATTAAAAATAAAAATTGATACTTTTAAGAAAAATCAGACTATGGCAAAATTACTATTTGGGTCGTATGGCTTAAACTGCAGAAGCATATGTAATCAAACAATTTCTCATATAATTATTTTATTTCGCCCGTTGTATTGAAGAACTGCTTATTTTGCAATTAAATTAGTAAAGCCGATGTATTCATATTAATTAATCTATTCTTAAATTAATTTTTATAAGCCTGGGTATTGGTTACCAAACAATTCTCTTGAGAAGAGCCGAAAACGATATTTAAAGCATAAAAAATTTCCAGAAAATAGAAAAATTCGCAAATCTAAACAAGATTTTCTGAAATGCTGTTTCTTTCCTAAATTTCCTGTCCAAATTTGCGTTAAATTGTTAATTAAAAACGACGTGCAATTTTCCGTTAAAATGGAAATTAATAGTAAATGGGGAAGAATTACGTATAAAAAAGAAACATTACAGAAGATAATACACTAAACAAAAAAAGAAAGGATGGTCAAAACTTGTAGAGTAAGGCTACATTTACCATATTTCTGGCTCTATGGAAATACCAAAAAGCATGGTAATTTTGACTAAAGCGTTTTGGTAATAATTTCGGTAAAACTAAAAATAAAATATGGTTTTTAATATGTGTTAATTTGGTAAATGTGGTAGAATTTAGTAATTTTCCATGATACTTTAGAATATGGCATGAAAAGCATTTATTTTGATAAATTTAATTTTCAGTCTTTTATTTTCAGTAAATGTGTGGTAATAAGAAATATAATTTTGAGCACCAAAATTTCGGATTAACCGTAAACATATAAATGGAAATCATTACCATATGAATGTTTTAAATATTGGTTTTATTACAAAAGTTATGTTTCTTTCACCACAAATATCTTTACGATATAGTACTGTAATTTTACCATATTTTTTCTCAGTGCAAGAGTTATAATGTAAAAAGCAAAAATAATCGAAAAATTGACACAATATTAAAAGTTCAGAGATGTAAAAATGTCCTGAAATGTTAAATGTAATATGCTACGAAAATTATTCTAAAATGTAAAAAAAAATGCAGTGGAGGGGAAAAATCCCGAAATCTCAAAAATTGATCTTAAAAATATCACACAACGCCATAAAAGAGAAAAATAACTCAATATGGAAAAAAGAGCGAAGATCATTTTAATCCAGGCCTTACTTACGTCTATAAGAAAAACCCTTTTTTGATGTAAATTGGATGATTTTATGGTATGTGCAAATTAAAATATTAGTTCAATGCATTTTGCGATGAAACCAGGACTAAATACTTAAAATATGAGACAGTAGAAAAAATTATTTGTTCCGCAAAAATATATCTTTAAGATAAATAACATTAAAACAGTGAAAGGGGAAAGAAAAAAATCCTGTAATTTGCTTATTTGGCAGGATTACAAATGGTAAATTGCAATTACCTTCACAATCCTTTAATAACAATTGGCTTTATCTTAAATAAATTATCAGACTTATATTGACTTACTTTTATCTTACTATTTCGTAAAAAAAAACAAGGACTTTTCGAAGGTAAAGATAGAGTTGAGATTCTTATTTTCTTCAAGGATTTCAAACTCTAAAATTCTTGTTTTTAAGTTCAGCGCGCAGTAGCATGATTATAAGCATTATAAAAATGTTATTATTTTTATCACTCCATGAAGATTAAGAAATAATCATAAAATAAAAAAAATTAATAAGATTCACAATTTATCATCCTATTTTTAGTTTTTAAGGATATTTATTGATAAATTTTTGGTTCTCACATAAAGTACCAATATAACCGTAAAACTCAATCCTCTTAAACTTCATTTATTGAGGAAATGTGCCAAATATACAATAGATTCCTAACATGGGATCAGTTAAAAGACTCAGCCAAAAGTTATAAAAATTAAAATTTGTAGATTATGGGAAGACGGTAGGGAGAAAACAGAAATCTCCTATTGGCTGTAGTGCTAACATAATGAAACTTTTACCCTCACTGAGTTAATTCAACAAGTTCATTATTTAAGTGTTTTAATTTTTTAGCTAAAATATAGTGAATACTTTGTTATAATTTCTACATTCGGTTTTGTCATAAAATTGTCCACCAATAACCATGTCTCAGGATTATTAACAATTACAACATACCAATTTAACATATTTAGTTAATATCCCGTAAAAAACAACTTTTCGAACCTTTGGGAAATTTGTAAAAATTTTTAATATTTAAGATATCGTGACGATGTTTTTCAGCTTTCTGAATTTCACTGATCTCTAATAATTTTCAGTGGCATATGTACAGTTCTCAAAATGAAAAAAAAAAAAAAAAAACTTGATATAAGGATTGGATTTTTCAAGTACTTATGGTTAAGATGTACTAAAAAAAAATAACCCAGCGTTAAGGGATTCAAATTTTCGACTGCTCCACTAGCTTAAGTATTAGGACCATACTTTCTAGATTGTGGCTAATCCCCCTCTGATTTTGAGGGTCAAAGATTCTAAGTCGTTGAAGAAAGTTATCTTTATTCAAAAAAGGTACGCTTTTGTGTCTGATTTCATGACTTGAAATATCATTTGCACTTATTAATTAGAACATTTAAAGTTGAAGCCCTTGAACCATTACGATTGAGTGTTAGTGCGTGCAAATTTAATCATTAGATCAAAAGTTATTCAGTGCTTCGCGCACTCCACATTAGATGTAACATTGATAATCATCGTTATTATTATGCTTCCTAATTTTAAATTGATCGTTTCATATTTGGTGCCTTTCCCATTCTAGATTTGCGCGATATAATGTATAATTCAGTGAGAAATTTCGATCCTCTTAAACTTCGCGATATCTATATAGATATACAATGGCGTGCAAAAGTCTCCGGCTACTACATCGTTATTTTAATTTGATTATAATAAAAAAAATATAGTGGAATTTGTCTTTTAATACAGCGCATTTTCTATATGCATCTTTTAAAAGATTTGTGTATCTTTTTAAAGTTACATGTGTAAACAGCCAAAAGCCGAAAGACATGAGTACTTACTAGTCGGTGAATTTTGCACGCCACTGTACATGTGTTTGTAAGTTAATTTTATGTTTTACATAAAATATCAAATCGACGATAATTATCTGAAACAATAAATGACATATAATGATAATACGACAATATTACTTGTACTATTGTTTATCCCAACCATTATCATATTTTATCATAAACTACGATATCGTTTATCATAAAATAAGATATTATAGTGAGTATTGATATATGTCATTATCAATTAGGATAACCAGAATTTAGTTCGAAGTAAAAAGAAGAAGAAAAATAGTTAAATTTTTCTCTTAAAATATCGATATATTTTGGCAATATCTTGCCTTTTAGAAATACCGAAATATTCCAGCACTTTCGGTTACAGTGTAAAAAATTCCAGATCAAATTAGAGTAAAAAGTACCTGAACTCATGGTGCCGGTATTTTCTACAGTAAAATCCATTTTTACCGGAGCATGTTACGGAACAAAAAAAATCTAATGTATCGTAATTTTTAAAGTAATAATTACCGTAAAATCACTAAATCACTCTAATTAAATAAAATATTACTGAAAAAGTTACGGTTTAGTATTTTACTGTAGAAGTGGATTTTAAAATAAAAGGGATTTTACGAATGATACATAAAAAGTGCTGATACCTTATACCGTAATTTGAATATTTTACAGTTTATCTGAATAAAATACCACATTGGACCTAATAGTTTATTAAAATTGAAGAAAATTTGCTTGGATTGTTCGAAAACCCTTTATTAGTGCTCGACATTGAACCATTTCTTAAAAAAGGTGTATGTGTATACATTATAATAACGTTGCTGATTTCATAAACATCACCAGTCTTAAGAGCAGCTAATTTATCTACTAAACTCAGCGGCGCGACAGCCTATAGAGGGCCAAGGCCTACTGTGCCCATTTCAGTTTTCTTGACCTTGGGCTCTGGGGTGCAGGAACAGATGTTCCGGTCAGGTGGTCAGCCGAACGCGGAACCCCCAGTGTTTAGTTCCCAAGCATGCTTGGTACTCATTTATCGACCCATTGAAGGGATGAAAGGCTGAGTCCACCTTGCCCGGTCCGAGGATCGAACCAGGGACCTGTGGCACGACAGTGCGAGGCGCTGCCGCTCAGCCACCGGGAGTAATTTATCTACTGTCAATCCTGAATTTTGATTTATTAAAAATTGCTTTATAAATCCATCTCAAATGCAAGGGAAACATTGAACCTTTGACTCTCTTTTTACAAAAATATTTTTCTAATATTATTATTTTTTTTAACATAATAAGACTTTAAAGTTCTTTTATTCAATTATTTAGTATATTTTTCATCTGTGTATATTATTACGCTTCGACCGTCATTAGGGTTCAACATTGAATCGATGTTTTGAGGGATTATTATTTATTTTTGACAGAAAGATGAAAAGGAATCTCAATATAGACAACAAAAAAATGGAAATCCAATAACATGCGTGTTAAATAAAAAGAAACATAGTGAATCACTTGCACGATAAACAAACCGTTCACTTTCAGTAAACTAAAAATGTATTGTGTTGTTTCCATTTTGGTATTTTCAAAAGAAAATTAATTGGAAAGTGTCACCTTTTTAAAAAAAAAATATTTATATGAAATGATATACAAAACTAGAATGTTTGTTTAAAAATTGTCACAAAAGTGAAATCAATATCGAGATTTTGTTTTGTTCTTTTTTCATTTATTTATTATTTTATTCGACTTTTCTTCCTTTTTTATGGTGCATTTTATTGATTTTTTTGGAAAAAGTGAATTTCTAAGGAGAATAAAATGTAAGAAGAGATTATTTTTTTTATATTCTTTATGCTTTGCTTTTCACAAAAATTTTATTCACTCTTACCGAGATCCTCATATGTTATATATTTTTATCTCTGTATTTACGGGGGTTATCGTGTTATCTGATGCTTTCGCCCAATACATTTTTATTTTCATATTTTTAGAGCCAAGTGCATCGGAAAATATTGATTTAAGAAAGTGAATGTAAATACATACATATTTGGAAAAAAATAGCTGCGATTTTTAAAAATAAACTATGACGAAATCTTAAAAACTTTTTTATGAATTGTTATTAATTAGAGAATGAAAAAATTAAAAAATTAAATAAATAAGCAATGCAATTAATTTTAATATGCTTAAAACGAATTTTAATACTTTATTTTAATTTGACCTCCGTAACGTAATCAAAGAGTCTGCCCTTTTTTGCACATATTAAATGCAATCTTTATAAGAAAAGCCACTAAAACAATTTCTTTTCCATATAAAAATGTTATTTTCAGTTTTCTCCCTTAAATAATTTAAAGTTAATGTCAAAGTTAAAGTTTAATGTTTCCCTCCTTCAATAAATTAAAAAGTCTCTTCCAATATGAAATTAAAAGAACTTTATATAGTTCGAAAAAGATTATTCTTAAACAATATA
The DNA here is from genome assembly GCF_982258835.1 of Parasteatoda tepidariorum. Taxonomy (NCBI): domain Eukaryota; kingdom Metazoa; phylum Arthropoda; class Arachnida; order Araneae; family Theridiidae; genus Parasteatoda; species Parasteatoda tepidariorum. The sequence goes on along the minus strand of NC_141765.1, from coordinate 30,302,376 downwards.
AACCACTGTAGGAGTTGTATGAAGCAAGCACATGTAAACACTAGCATGTGTGATAATTTTGTTATTGACAATATTTTCGTTAATTATGCCACCTATACTGAGAAAGAATTTATGGTCAAAGCTACCAGAATATGGTAAGATTTACCATGTTTCTGGCTCTGTGGAAGCACCAAAAAGCTCGGTAATATTTACCGAAGAGCTTGATTTTGGTAAAATTAACAAAAAATATGGTTTTGTAATATGCGATAAAATTTGGTAAGTGTGGTTAAATTTTGCAATTTTATCATGATAACCTTAGGAAATGGCATAAACCATTTCTTTGGTAAAATTTACTTTTCAGTTTTGTACTTTTGTATGGTAAAGGAAATTTTAATTTTGAAAACCAAAATTTCCTGTAAATCGTTAATACATAAATGCATAAAATTGCAAATAAATGGTTTTATTTGGTAATATTTCTGTTTTTAATACCAGAAAGAACCGTATATTTTGGTTTTTAATACCAGAATTAAGATTTTTTACCAGCAATATTTTTACTCTACAATATGGAAATTTTACCAGAAATTATTTCTCCTTGTTGGTTTGAATTACCGCTTATAGTTGGCTAATTTATTTACAGCATTCCACTAGCGCCGACTACTAACTGGAAATTCTTTTCGCGACGAAAAATATATTCATTTGTCGATGGATAGTGGTTAAAGTGCCATTGCCACAGTTTTTCTCTTCGTGCACAGCAAATGTGGGTAAATTCCATTTAAGAAAGTCCAAATTCTCCCCAATATTTTTTTTCCAGTACTTCGCGTATTTTCTAGATTAGGGGAAATTTACATGGCTACGGAATTTTAACATACATATAACCACACATTCAATGTGGATTGGCTGCTCAATTCCAATGGTTAAAGAAATTACTTTAACCCTTTATAAAGTCATGGTAATTATTCTTGACACAAACTTCACTAATCTTTAAATGCCGATAGGACGCTATGTTTCCACCTATAATCTGTAAGGCCATCTGCTGAGAATCAGAAAAATACAATGAATATAATAAATGTGGAAACAGTAAAGGTATGTGGAGAGTCAAGGAGAAAGGCTAACACTTTGGAGATATTTCATCTTGAGCGTTCCTTCATTTGGTATTTTTCCATAAGAGCAGAACTTCAAGCTTATAGCCAATTCTTTGAAATAGGTAAAATTTTTAAAATCCCATCCATCACCCCTCCAAACAAAAAGTATTCTTGATAATAAAATTAATTTTAGGCAATAAGCTAAATGAATTTATTTCAATGAATTAATCTCAATGCAAAACATATTTTTTTAAGAAAATAACATTTCCAGAAGGAAATGGCCTTATAAAGGATAAAAGCTTAATTTTCATATAACGAATCAGCAGTCTTCTTCGTTTGACAGCATTATCAGGGATATTCAAAAAATTATTACTAGCTATAAGTCAAATTATAAACTACATATTGCTTTGATAAAGGAAATAAATCGATGAGTTGGAAAATATAAAATCTCCTTAAAACAAATTTTGCAGAAAAGTCAAACAAATTAATAATTAAATAATCGTATGACATATTGGGCATTTTTAGTACGAACACTTGACATTCTTGTTATAATAGGTCTGGATGTGAAAAATTATCATTTGTTTTACTAATTTTATAAACTTCTTAATACCTTTGTGTTAATATTAAAATTTTCACAGAGGAGAATACTTTTAACCATGTATTAAATTTGCTGACGAAATTCAAAGCATGCAACGGCAGCATATGTTATGGAGATTTCCGATTTCAGCAATGCCAACAAGTTAATTAAAATACTATTGCAAAGCTCATAGTTTAATACGTTTCTGGAATAATGCAAATTGGATAGTATTTGGCTAATAATTGAACTAATAATCTTCAAACTAAGGTAATTCTATGAAATCATCCAAAACTCTTCTGCAATAGTTAGAACATTGAACAGAATATCACACGTTTAACACTATGCTTATTAACAATTGTTTTACGATTTTAACTGAAAGTTACACAAATCAATTAATATAGATAAACAACTATTTCATGTCTCAGTTATTGAATCTTAAAAACAAATAAGAAATGAGTGAAAAAGAGCTGGGTTTATGATGCAAATACTTTTATAATATCATTATCAAAATAATGTTTTCTAAAATAGAGTTTTTAAAAGAAAAATTATAGTCAATCATAAATATGGGAGAGGGTTTTACCTTGGGCCAGTTTTAGATTTTTATTTTTCGTGAAAAAGTGTTAATTCTAATAACCTAGAAATTCTGTTGGAAATACATGATACGTTTAAATCAAATAAATAATCTCAATAAACAGAAGCGGTAAGATATTACTTGATTACAAACTTTATTCCCTTGAAAAATATACAAAATAGAAATAATGGTTGACATGTTTCCTCGCTCAAAAATATACGCACATTTTCAAAACTTGCCAGACGTGAAAGAGAAGGGAAAAAAGTGATTTGAAATGGAAAATGTAAAAGTTGCCAACAAAAAATGGAAAAATAAACATGAAAAACAAAACTGGAAAAACCACAGTTGCCGTAAGAGAAAAAAGATGTAAAAAGGACAAATCAAAGTAAAATGCATTTCTACCTGATAAGGAGAGGCGGTGAGGAACTAATGACGTTAACAAGGGATTCAACACTCATGCAATGAATAAAACAAGATTCCAGGACATCAAGATGAGCTGATGTAACTGGGGTGGATATAATTGCAGCATTGTTGAAATAGAGTTTATGCCCAATGAGCAATTTCTAAAAATGAGTGCCTATTTTTGAGCTCTTGAAACATGTTAGCTTTTCGATTTCTATTTGGTATATTTTTGAAGGGAGTGGATTTTCTAATCAATTAACACAATAAGTTTGCCTATTAATGTAATTTTTTTCGATAATGCTTTTTGGCAAGCACTTTAAAAACACGAAAAAAAGTTCTTGGCCAGTTTAGGAAAAGTACATAAAATAAATGTGGAATTGATACGAAGAATTGTTTCACATTGAATTTCCATTTGAATAAGAAGTTTTAAATATGACGTACATTATTTTACTAAACAAAGAAAAAGAGTTAAGTAAATAAAAGAATTACAATCAGCTTTACTTTTAAAACTAAATTTCATTTTTTTACATTTTTAAGAATTGACATGGATATTTTATTTATTTATTTATTTATTTTTGCAAATTTTCTAGTTTTATCATTTTTAAAGTTAGACTTTGACTGCAAAGAATTTGTTCACATTGAATTCGCATTTAAATACGAAGTTTTAAATATAATGTACATGATTTTATAAATAAAGAGAAAGAGTTAACTACATAGAAGTATTACAATCAACATTGGATTTAAAACTGAAATTTATTTTTATAACATTTTGAGGAATTGAATGCATATTTTAAATATTTATTTTTACAAATTATCTATTTTCGTCATTTTAAAAGTCTTGTACAGTAAACAGTAACACTAATTTCAAATAAACTAGAAATGTATACTGAAAATAAAATTTAGATTAGGTCAATAGCTTCATTGCTCAGAACGCGCGTTTTGAAGTTTATACATTACAGAACAAATAAAAATTGATAGGCACAATCACAATTGTGAAACATTAAGATAAGCAGATGTTTCGAAGTTACAATGGGAATTCTTTCAGACTTAATGCGTGTTAGATTACAGTGTTGAAGAAGTTCTTTTAGCATCTGAAACAGCTGTTCGCTATATTTTCCTTAACGCTGTTTCGAACTCTTTTGTATTTCTTTCTTAGTAGCGCTGAAGCAAGAGCTTTCTGATTCCTGTATTGTATTTTGTTAAATGAGCCTTGAATGCAACTTTCACTATTGAACATGAGTATAACGAATCTATCATTGAAATTTTGAAAAAAGTTTTTTTTTTTCAATTCCCACTTCATGATTGACATTCGACATTAAATGATCAGTAGAGCAAATTTGCTGGCCACTCTCTCAGGGGCAATATAATAAATGAATGGCACCATATCAATGAAAGAGCATCCATTTCTTGTCCGGGATTCGAACCCAGGACCTTTCTAATGTGAGGTCAGCTCCCTGGCCACAACACAGTCAGTCGGCATTTTTAGAAAAATGTAGATTAAAAGATATAAAGTATGTTGAAAAAATGATAGTAAATAAATTAAAATATATTATATTATCGAAACAACCTCAGTTGAAATTAAATCTTGCGTTTCTAGTTTGGGTATGCTCGTTTTTAATTATTTTCAAAATAACTTCGTAAATAAGTAAATACCATATGAATATAGTACGCAATAAATCCATGTAAAAAGATTTCCTTTTCGTAAAACTCTTACGAAACTATTACGAAACAATTGAAGATACAATAGTTAACAAAAAAATGCTTCCCTTATTGTTTGGTTGAGTAACTTAACAGGGTTAGAAAATACACAGTTAAAAACCTGTCAATGATTTTATGGTACATAAAAAATTGTCCTTTTGCTTATATTTTATGTAAATTAAAAGTTGCTTGAATGTTTTTGAAATGATTCAAATTAACTATAATCAGCTTAATATCCTTCCCTGCGAAACTATAAAATTCCTCCTGCTTGGACACCACTGGACAAGCGTGAGCGAATTATTTAAAACAACTTAAACAATTAAAATAAATTATATACATTTATATAATACATTTTATTTTATTCATGATAAGTTGAAAAAAATTAAAAACTTACGCATAATTTTTACTATCATTATAAGTAGTGATTAAGAAAACAAAGAAAACCCTATAAGAACAGAATGAATAAATCAAAAGTAAGCAATATTTTTTGAGATTTGTCTTGAGAAGATAAAGATTATCAAAGCTATACCTGACTTAAAGAAAGCATTTGTTTTCTTTGTGTTTTCTGATCATTATATTAACAATGTCAGAGCAGTCAAGCTTAATTACAGTGAACAAACATTAATGGGAAACAATGATTTTATCTCCAAAAAATTGAATATCAACAATATGATTATTCAACAACACAAATTATGTTAAATAAATAAAATTTACCATTTATTAAGCATAGCACAAGGATTTGTTAAGCCATGTGTAAATTGATATACTTTTATCAGAAGAAACAGCCATTTTTGGTTAAAATTGTACACAAAAGTTCTTTTTAAAAATAGAATTATCAAATGTAATTGTTAATGTTTATTTGATTAGGTGTGTATTTTATGAACAATTTTAAAATAAGTTTTCTGCGATTCAATTTTTTGTTTTTGACAGTATTTAAGATACTTTAAAATATATTTGGGATGAATTAAATTGTGTTTATTTAACCCTTTGAACCAACTTTTGTATGATTAAAATTTAAATATTAAAGGTGTTTAATTTATTGTTTGCAAGCTTAACGAATGCCGTGAAAGGGAATGAAATCGATTTTCTAGTTCACACACTGTAAATTATTCCGGATCAAATTCCGGTAAAAAGTGCCGTCACTCTGGGTGGGAATGCATTTTTGCGGTAAGATCTTATGAAACAAAAAATCTGTTATACCGTAATATCTGTATTAATCTTTACTGTAAAACCACTGAACCACTGCAATTAAATAAATATTACTGTAAAAATTATTGTATAAAATGTTACGATACTAATGAATTTTACGTTAAAATGGGATTTACCGTAATTTATTTTGATTTATATTTAATTCAATTTTGACGTATACAATGCTTTAACGTAAACAATTTCAATTTTTCAGAAATTTTTAAAGTTATTGTTTTCTGGCAATCAATCAAATTATTCAGGCAAACAAATTAAATTGGTAAAGTAAATTTGATTGCCTGATGTAACTGGAGTGTGTTTCTAATAAAGGCTTTTTAACTACCCACAGTTTCTACAGGCAATCAATCAGGTTTTGATATTTTTAGTCTCACTTTCCTCAAATTTGATTTGTTGAAATTCGCTAAAGTTATTGTTTTCTCATGACTTTTATATAAATTTCCAAATCATTTTTAAGGAAGATTCTAAGAATATACATAAAGGCCGGCTACTAAAGAACATTCTGAATGAAACAAATAATGCACTATTGTCTTATTTAGAGAGAGTATGTATATAGCTTTGAATTAATAAATGCTGTAAAACTTCCATTACTGCTAATTGAAAACAATCATTATTTACAAAGTGTATAAGTATTATTTATTATCTTCAAAAAAATTTATTGAAATTTCAAACAAAGATACAATCGTTACATTTACATCTTCAATGATTGACAATTAGCATCTTCATTTATCTACAAATAAACTTATTACAGATTAAATAAAACTTTCTTCCTACCTGAAACACTTTTATAGAAGGTGTTTCATAAAATATAACATCTAAGAAAGGTTTACATCTAATATCACTTTCTTACTTATAGCCTCAGTTATTATTATATTATGTTGCAGTGAGAAACAAAAAAATGTAACTTGACCACTTCTTCTGACAAGATCAATTTCATATGAAGATCACGTAATGCATTATGAGACAGTTGATAAAAAATAACTCACTTTTATCGTAATGGAAAGAAAAATGATCATATTTCTTTTCTGAGTTGTACCGCATCATATGTACAAAAATGTAAAAAATACGTTATAAACCCATATAAATTATAATATAAACTAAGAATAATTAGTAATTAACAACAACCAATGTTATTCACCAATGGGTAATTTATTAAAAATAAATATACCAGAGCAGAGGTTGCCAACCGTTTCAGATGTTTGCATTCAATTATTCAATTTCATAAAAAATTCAGGTCGACTAACTACTAAGTATGAAAGTAAAAATCGAATGGCAATTAGACATCTGTTGTCAGGGCCGGATTAAGCACACGCGGGGCCCTAGGCCATTCAAAGTTTTGGGGCCCTTAGATTAATTTTTTTTCTAGTATATTTCCTATTTATTCAAATATAAATGTATTTATGCATCTTTTCATTTAAGAAAGAAAATTTAAAATAAAAATTAATAATAATAAATTGAATTTTACTTTATTTTGTTAAATTGGAACTTAAAAAATTATCGTATTTTATTAATATATATTTCAATTGATTTTTTTAAACATTGTTTTTCTTAATTTTTCTAAATGTATATTCAAAAAGTTTTTTTAAAAGGGCCCTTAATCATTGGGGGCCCCAGGCCATGGCCTAGTCTTGCCTAATGGGTAATCCAGCCCTGTCTGTTGTGTAGCTATGACACCGGTGACTCTATATAATGGTGCAATATATCTATCTATATATATATATATATATATATATATATATATATATATATATATATATATATATATATATATATATATATATGTATGTATATATATATATTGCTTGATCCATCTGTGTGCATTTGTTTGATCCTTCCCTGTTACGTGGCAAAACTACCTTAAAAAGTAAAGAAAAAAAACTTTGACTATCACAAGATATCTTTATTTCAGATGTACGAAGTATCACGTGATAACTATTTTTTTCTCCTAAAATTGTTTCGTCACGTCACCCTGCAGTAAATCACGAACAAATGCGATTTAAGCATTATTTTCTGTATCATCAATGTTCAAAAGAAATTTATTTGTATTTAATCCATGAAACTCGACAACTTTGTAATTCATTTTTTTCCTTTGCTTCAAAGTGTTTTTGAGACAGAACGAACAAAATTTCGCATTTTTTTCTTTCTGGATATCACTGTAAATGGTCTCTTTTAAAACATGGTCACTGAACTATACCTAGACACCCTTTTATAACTACTGCTGCAGCCATTTGAAAGTTAAAGAGATGGATAAGGACTTTTTTAGAAACTAAACTATGCGATTTTTTTTTTGATAGTCTGACAGCCGGCAGCAAAAGTACAAAAACAAACATTTTAAAATCATTTTAGAGGATGGTAGACCAAATTCAAATTATAATAAGTCCCTTAAAACAAACTGGTTCCTAAGTTCTACAATGCAGGATTTCTACGGTCCTTAAAAACTTTAAAAATGTGTTAGCAAAAGTAAGAGAATAAGATGTGTTTTAGTTGGTTCGTATTCACCACTACGCTTAATATTTCCAAAATAATGTGTATAGTTGTGAAATCAAAGGTTTGGAATGAATTTTTAATGTTAAAGTTAATAAAAGGTCAGTAATCTTTGTCTAATCTTTGTAAGTAAAGGTCTAATCTTTGTAAATCAGTAATTTTTATTTAATTTTTATCACCATTTTCCAAATTTTTTAAGGACCGTATACTGTAAAATATTTCTGGTTAAATTACGGTTCAAAGTAACGACAATTTGGGTGCATCATCCATGAAATCCAATTGTACCGTAAATGAGTAAGTGCTATTTATTTAATTAGAATGACATAACTGCTTTACGGTAATTATTATTGTAAAAATTACGGTATCAGAGATTTTTTTGCTACATAACATATTCTGGGAAAAATGAATTTTACTGTAAAAATGTACCAGTACCCTGAATGTTGGTACTTTTTACCATAATTTCATTCTGAGTTTTTTGCAGTTAATGTATAGTCTTATAGTTTAAGTATATTCCCTGTCTATAACGTACTCTGAATCTATAGGTGAATCTTGCAGTTTAACCGTTTGAACTCCGAATTAAGAAAGGATTACCCAAATAATTTGAAGTTTAATAAGTTCACTTCTAAGTTAAGACAATAAAATAAAAAATTTGGGTGAAAAAAAATTAATACGTTTTTAGCGATGTTCAATTTTTGGAACATTAGTGTTTGACAGAAGCTTTTCCGCTGAAGGTGATTACGACAGCTTTTGCTGCGTTATTATACATACCTTCGATTGCTATAGAATTGTCTCCATATATAAACACAAAAAATTTTAAAATGTCGATTTTAGAGATGTATCTATAGTTTACTTTAGTGGATAAACTTAAAATTATCATATATTGAAGATAAAGACTGCATATCCGCCAGGAGTGGTTCACAAAATATATAAATAGGAGTACAATTTATGAGTTTATGACATTTTTTCAAAATCGTTTCAAAGTTTTCAAATTCCTTTAATTTATTAAATTTTAATTTCCTGTTCGACTTTTTAGACAATGTGTAAATTTTTTGTTATTTACACTTGCATCTGAAATTTAATTTTTCCCTTCCTTTCCACTAATATTATATCCAAAAACGTTATCCACAATGCCACAGACACAGTTCAGAATATTTTCTAAAATATTTTCTCCAATTCCGTCATTATGAGTTAAATCTCCTGGTTCGCCATGTTCTGGCATACAAATCTCTAAATCTCCCAATTCAGAACTGAAAATAGTTCCTCAGGAGGCTTCTTGTATTGTTATGTATCTCTTACGCATGGCGCCAAGAACGAGCATTATTTATCAATGAGATAAGTCAAAAAGTATCCATTATTCCTTAACTTATTTAACTTATAGCAGCAAACATATCTTGAAAATAATATCAATCACAGGAATCGGAATGGGAAAACTATCAATCTCAGGAATATATTCAATACCATGTTTGGGGCACATTGAAACACTTGGAAAAACCTCTTTGATGTTTAATTCCAACTCTATTATGGTCATATAACATCAGAAAAGGTATAACACTCCTAAAAGCCATCTCATTATTAGAAACAATTTATTTTCCAATCGTTCAAATTTCAACAAAAAAGAAAAATACTGATTATGAATGAATGCATACATTCTAAGTATTACGATAATATCTGCTACTGTCAATCTGTTATTAGTCAGAAGCAAATTCAGCAAAGTTTGTACCCAGACACATTTATTCACATTTTACTATATCAACACCATTGTTTTTCTCGAATAAGTGTCATAATAGCAATTGAATGAAATGCACACAACATAACTCAATGAATCATACAGAATTGTTGGTTTTTGTTGTTTCTAATGCCACTTGCCATACTAGCAAGCCTGCTTGGTGAAACCGAGCAAATTCAAACAGAGTGTGCGTTTCTTGTTTTTCAGCGGCGCCATCTTTGGCCAAGAATTCGACTTCTGCCACACCATACGTCACACCCGTTTATAGGTTGGACCCTTCATACACTACCGGTCAAAAGTTTGCGAAAATTTTGAAATCTGCAAAGAAAAGGTCTAAATTCAAATGTTCATAGAACTGCAAAAAATCATTCAAATGGCATGAAAATTTGATATGTTCTAAAGTGAACCCTCTACCATTAGTTACATATGATCAAATTGCAATACTTTGATTTTTGTGAACTGAATCCAGCTTTTCATCACGGATTGTTTTTATGGTGAAAAAAGTTGTTAAGTTTGAACACTTGCCAAACTTGCAAAAAATATTTTTCGTACTTTCTGTTAATAGAAAATAGTTATTTGAACAGTTCTATGTAAGCCCTCAAAATTTCAAATCGATTCGATTTTTTTTGACGAAGTTATAGAATTTTGAAAAACATGTGTACTTCTCTCGATTTTTGAGCATTCCACATATGCAGTCTTCTGTTCTATACATCTTCTATCAAAGAACTTTTTAATTTTTATGTTTTCTATATTTTCAAATAATTAATATTTATCATAAAACAAAAACTCTTATTCATTATTGTAATCATTATTGTTTATATTTATTGCTTACATGTATTAGTTTTGTTGTGATATTTTTATTTTATATTAAATTTTTAAAAAAAGTTATAACAATAATTACATAAATATTTCTAAAAAAATAATAACAATAGTATAAAAAATTTGCATTTTTATTAAACTATTTTATTTACAACAGGTCAAATATTTAACGTATTCTTATTCGTATTTTGTAATTAAATAAATCAACATTTAAATCTTAGATTCCTCGAACCATCCACCTTTTGCTTTTATTATAGCCTTACATATGCATAGCATTCGTTCTAATAAACCATTAATCACTTCAAGTGATATAGAGTTCCATTCCTGTTGTAAAATGTCCCATAACTGACTTCGATTCAAATATCAGAGCATCGTTTGCAAGAACAAACAAATTTTCGATGAAATGTGACATCTATGAGATATTGTTTTAATTATATTCATAATAAATTCTTTGCAGTAACAATAATTACAATAATAAATAAGAATATTTGTTTTATAATCAATATTAATTATTTGAAAATATAGAAAACATTAAAATTAAAAAGTTCTTTGGTCGAAGATGTATAGACCAAAGGACCGCAAATGTGGAATGCTTAAAAATCGAGAAAAGTACACATGTTTTTCAAAATTCTATAACTTCGTCAAAAAAAATCAAATCGATTTGAAATTTTGAGGGCTTACATAGAACTGTTCAAATAACTATTTTCTATTAACAGAAAGTACAAAATTTTTTTTTGCAAGTTTGGCAAGTGTTCAAACTTAACAACTTTTTTCACCATGTAAACAACTCATGATGAAAAGCTGGATTCAGTTCGCAAAAAACAAAGTATTGCAATTTGATCATATGTAACTAACTGTAGAGGGTTCACTTTAGAACATATCAAATTTTCATGCAATTTGAATGATTTTTCGCTGTTCTACGAACATTTGAATTTAGAACTTTTTTTTGTAGATTTTAAAATTTTCGCAAACTTTTGACCGGTAGTGTACATCCATTCATTCATCTACAGATCGTAATTTTGTCCTGAATCAGAGAACGATCGATCTCCAATCCAGTAACCCCAGAGGTATTGATTTGTTTTGGGAACATGGAGGACTTTCGCGACTCGACAGATTTAACTTGCATCAGTCACTTTACTACACGGAGAGTTTTCGGCCGGCCGGGTTCGAACCCACGAACTCTCGGACATTGTCCCAGCGCCCAATTGACCAGGCTATCCCGGCCATCATACAGAATTTAAAAACATAACTCTTAAAATGCCGATATTCCAAAAAAAAGCATTTAGTTTTGAACTAATATTTAAATTATAATTTTCAAATAAAAATTTGAATTTGATGTCTAAGACACGGTGATATTCTCCTCGTAAGAGTTTGTAAATATTGTAGTCATTTTATAAAAATTTTATTATAGGATATTACAAGTGAGAAAAAATTTAGAAAATTATATCAAACTTAAAAAATTCCTTAAAAAAGCATTATGTAATTATGGAAACGGAATCAAACTAAAAGAAATACTTCATAATGAAAAAAAAAATCAAACTTTAATTGTTCGGTATATTCATACTCAAAATCCATGTTTCACTGATGGAACATTACCAGGAATATTATTTATTTTCAGACTCCAGTATTAAATTGTGAGCAGTGATGGCTCCATGGTAAAAACACAAAGATGCCATTGTGAAGAACTACGATTTATAATCAGTGGTTGCTTGAATCTAACCCAACTTCAAATGGATGGGTACAAATTAGTATGATAAGTAAACGTGGTCGGTGCGCATTCCTGACCACATTTCCAGAATCATACCATTTCTCACAAAAGTATGGAGTCTTTACCTCCATAATTTCTGTTGTGCAGATTTAATTCTTTCATTAAAACTTTACTTTTTTGGAGTTAGAATGCACCCCGTCGAATGAACAGCAGGCCAAATTCTTATCATTTATTTTTTTTCGTAAAATTTGTACTTACTTTGCAATTTTGAATCTTAAAGACTTCTAATTTAGACTCCTAATGCCCCACAGTATGGCTCCAAACGTATGACCTTTGACGTTTTGTTTTGGACTGATTGTCTGCTGATTATATTGGACTGACTATCTGCTGCTTTGCAAAGCATTTTTAAATATTAAAATTACTAGAATACTAGAATTTTGAATCTACTAATTATTACTAAATATCCTAATTATCCACTGAATTATCGAATGAATTTTGAATGTACTAATTATTACTAAATATCCTAATTATCCTAAATATACTAATTATCCATTAAAAATTACTAGAATTTTGAATCTTAAGGACTCCTAATGCCTCATAGTATGGCTCTAAGCGTATGACCTTAGACGTTTTGATTTGGACTGATTGTCTGCTGATTATATTGGACTGACTATCTGCTGCTTTACAAAGCATTTTTAAATATTAAAATTACTAAAATACTAGAATTTTGAATCTACTAATTATTACTAAATATCCTAATTATCCACTGAATTATCGAATGAATTTTGAATCTACTAATTATTACTAAATGTCCTAAATATCCTAAATATACTAATTATCCACTAAAAATTACTAAAATTTTAAATCTTAAAGACTCCTAATTTAGACTCCTAATGCCTCACAGTATGGCTCTAAGCGTATGACCTTAGACGTTTTGTTTTTGCTGATTATCTGCTGATTATATTGAATTGACTGTCTGCTGCTTTACAAAGCATTTTTAAGTATTAAAATTACTAGAATATTGTGACGTTATTTGTTTAATTAAAGTAAATAATGAAGCTAAAATGCATAAAAGTTCGACAGATTGTTGCAGAACGTTTTGAAAATAAATTAGAAGATTATAACTGCTTCCAAGTTAAATAAAGTTTTGAAAATTTAACTAAGTGTTGAAGACAACTAAATATTTGCCGTACATCTTAAGATGATAAAATGAAAACTATGCTCGATAAATGAGAAGCTTAGGGCATTATCGTGACAAGCCATACTTTTTTAAAGATGATTTCTTTACATAACAGTATTTCGTATTATATTATATATATAAAAAAATGCACAGAAATACATATCATTAACTGCATGGAAATCGTTCTATTGTATGGGGGGTTTTTTTCAACAAAAATACTTTTAAAATACACTTTTCTACATAATTCGAAATTGTGGCTTGGTAAAATAATGCCCATAATTTTAGCAAGAATAAAATAGTTTAATAAACAGCAACTAGAATAAATAAAGCTTAACACCGTGATGAATCTTCTTCAGTGTCGAAACACAGAGATGTGGAAGAAATTACAAATAAGTTACATCATGGAGAAAAGAGGATTGACGAATGGTGGATGGGAATCATTAACGAACAAGATAATCAGACAAAAGTAGGGAGAAAAGAAAAAAAGGTAAGGCCAGGAGCAAAAGTCCGGAGATATGTTACAAGAAAGAAATCCAGATGCTTCAAGATTGTAAAACTTAGATTTGAAAAAAATCTAATAATTTAGTTCTTCCATACCTTTATTATATCTTACCATCCCTAATAACGTCTAAGTTTCATCTATCCCTTTCTTTTTTAAAAACTCAGGAAATCTTTTTTTTAGATTTCTTTAGGGAGTCCTTTACACTTATCTCTCATTACATAATTTTTTGTCATTGACCTACTTTCGTTGGATTATCTTTTTTTGTTGGATTATCTTGTTATCTTCATTATCTTGATGCTCCACTATACTATAAAAAATTCCGTATCAAATTACGGCAAAAATTACTGGCACTCTGAGTGCATTTATAAAATCCATTTCACCATAATCCATTTTTACAGTTAAATTTTAAATCAAAACTTTCACTGGAATCCAGTAGTTTTAACTTAAATATTACTGTAACGATTACGATTTATCAGATTATTAGATCCGCAAAATGTTGCGTTACGATAGATATTACCGAAAAAAAGTACTAGCAGCCTGAGTGTCAGCACTTTTTGCTGATTCAGGGTGCCAGTATTTTTCCTAATTTGATCCGCATTTTTTACAATGCACCCTTTTGGTCTATCTCCTTTCTTTGCAATTGTAGCTTATTTGTAATTTTTTTCTTCATCCCTGTGTTTTTCTTTTTCAATCAATGAATACTAAGAAAACTGTTCGTTATGAAAATGATTGTAAATCTGTTTGTGCTACACTTTTAAAAAAACGTTTCCGCAACAGCAGGTTGTCAAGCAGGGAAGGTCATGAAGGTTAAATCTCCACAAATTAGTGACCATCGGCATGATTGTGACAGTGGGGTCAGCCTTTCGCACAGGCCACCTTTACTTTCCATGTAGATACCCACTGAATTAAAACCGGATGGACTTTAAGATGCCACTGGCGATCGAACCCCGGTTTTTCACACTGACATTTCAGTACCTTATCCACTATGTCATCGAGTCTCGTTTTCTGTAGCATTTTTCGTGATATTTTCACGTTCTTTAGCCTTATAGATACACAAAGTTTGCCCTTGGTTTACTTGAAAAAATTTACTTTTGAATAAATATTGAAATGAATTAAAATTTTCTTAAAGAAAATGTCGAGTTTTTACAGCTTGAAAAGAATTTACATTTATTGAATTAATAAGGTATATTTATTTTCTTTTTCTGGTATTACAAAAATCAAATAAAATGAGGAAAATATTAAATAAATAGGTATCTGTAAAAAAAGAAAGAAACCATAAGTTTTATGACAACACTTTAAGCATTTCTTTTCTTACGTCTCGTATGTCTTATATATTCTTTCTTTTTGTCAGTTTTTTGCAAACATATTTCTAAACTGACAATAATTACGGAATATATTTAAATACTTCCTTGAAGTGTCTTAGTTAATCACCATTAAAATCATCCAAAAAGAAAAGAAAATCAATATTTTTTTTTAAAATGAACATTAGGATTAACAAAGCAATTAAGAAAGGAATTTCTTAAAAGCTTCCAATAAATAATTAGAAAGCTTGGTGTCATAGATAAAGAAAGTGAGTTTTAAAAAATATTTCTGAAGGCGTTGAATCTAATGTGTGTTATTTTTTATTTTTATTTTTACAACTAATGAAGTGTTAACGTCAAAGAAATTCTTTAAACTGACACGGCCATTGTTGCTAGTGGATCGAAATTAGTGTTTTTAAAAGCTAAGCGCAAGGAAAAAGATTTGTGAGTTATTACTTCAGGCGTTTAGGTGATAAACTTCTATTTGGAACTTAAAACTTAATCTATGCAAATATCAGCTAAACAGAAAATGGTAGAATTTTTATTGAAAATTTTATCTAATTATGTCATCCATTGTAATTAATTTTCAGCAAATAGCTTTTATATCAATTTTAAGTAATATTTATTTTATCCCTTTGGCTATTTTATGAAATTTGCGAATTTGATTTTCATAAACGGAGTTGAAATTATGCCCTTGATAAAAATTAAATGAAATATGCCACTCTTATTTAAATTTTTTGAACTTTTAAGTATTATGCTAAACGACATAAACAAAGCAAAAGTAATGGAATAAAAATGGATATACTATAGTTTCAATTCCATAAACTTGAACTTTCCTCAAATTTGAAACACAATATAGTCATTTTGTGTTTCGACACTGAGGAAGAAATTAGTTTTAGAACTCTAGTATGCCAATTTCTGTGCAATGTACTTTCTATCCTCATTTGACTATAACTTTATTCTGTAAAACATGTATTAAAACACAATAACTTCAAAAAAAAAATAACTTACAATGCACTATTATCACTTGTTTCAATGTACACTTTCAGGAACTGGGTGGTTCCGGAAAAAGAGAGTTCACCTCTCAATGAAGTGCTATTGGTTTTAATCCCATCCCTGACTGGTGGATACAAATTCCGCTCCTGGCTCGCACCGACCTCAGTGCTGACGTAAATTATCCTAAATAGTAGACGGATCATGGGTTAGAGTCCCCTTGCCGTCAGTCTAACTGTGGGCGATTTTCGTGGTTTTTCTTTACTTGTAGCGCAAATATGGTTTAGTTCCATCAAAAAGTCCTCCACGAAGGCATAATTTCTATCAATACTCAATCCAGAGCCGTGATGGCTGAGGGGAGAGAGCGTTTGCCTTTCAATGAGGTGAACCAGGTTCGATCCCGGCGATGGTGGGATATATCCTCAGTGGGAGACGGGTCATGGGTTAGAGTCCCCTTGCCGCAGGCTAACCGCGGAGGTTCTCGTGTTCTTCCTCTCCATGTAACACAAATGCGAGCTAGTTACAACAGAAAGTCCTCCACGAAGGAAAATTTTTTCCAATACTTGATCCAGGATTTCCCTTGTCTTCTGGATTGGATTCAAAAGTACAAGGCTACGGAGTTGAACACTGGTAGTCATAAATCCAAAAATTATGTCGGCTGTTCAACGACGGTTATAAAATAAAATAAAATACTCAATCCTGCAGTTTCCTTGTCGGAGGAGTCTTGTCCCAGAAATTCCCGGATCGAGTTCAAAATTACGAAGATATGGAATTTAACATTTGTAATCGTAAACTCAAAATTGGGTCAGCTGTATTAGGAGGTTTATAAATTAGAATATGCACTTTCAAAATTCTGAGACTATATTTCCTCATTTTCCTGGGTTGATTCCGAATAGAAACACAATTCCAAAATCGGATCTTTCGCGTAAAAAAGAGGACGTAGTAGAACAAATGATTCTGAAATCATTGAATGATCTGGAACAAAAATGAATATGGGATATGAGATTATTTAATTACGGATGTATGGATTTAGAAAAATAATAAAATAAATAATTTGTAAAAGTGATATTATATAACTTTCAAAAAATGTGTGATAAATCCTAGCAATTTCCTCTTCGAGACATTTACCGTAATTAAAAGTAGGTTTAATGAATCAAGTGATACAACCAGATTATTGCTTGATTACCTAGCTAACAGTACTAGGTAAAAAGATAGAGTAGAATCTTGAACTGAGGAAAGTCGCGTAATTATACGTAAGCTATATTTTCATTATAAGCTAGTGCTTTCTTAAAATAAATGACAAACATTTCGGCCTAGATTGAATTTATTTCAGACTTAAGCATAATACGATAGAATTTTTTTACAAAATATAGACATTTGCATTTGCAAATGCAATTGCATAATTGCAAAATATAATCTTGTTTTATCACAGTTCCTGCTGGTACATTCAGGTATTTTTAAAATTAAAGTTAGTCATTTAGAGTTTATTGAAAATTCACAAGACTTAAAAAGCAATCATCAACTATGTGTCATGAATATTGTTTCTATTACACAAAATCTGAAGAGAATTTAACTTGCACACTAGCACAGTACTCAATGTTTAGAGAAAAGTGAGTGCAAATTAAGAGGTTTCTAATAAGGAAAAAAATGCTTACAGAATATCAAAACGCAAACAAGTTATTTCAGTATTATTTCCCCATTGCGTAATTCTGCTTAATTGGAGCATAATTTGTTTCCATTTTGATATTTTGAAAAAAATTGAGCTCTTGAAACCTCATAGTTTACTTTAGGTGCTCCTCAACTCACATTTTCCATGCTTGTTTTTTTTTTTAAATTACATATGTACTTAAATGAAGTGGTTTAACACGAAAGGTATCTATGAAAGGAGAAGAACGGTTTCTCTTACAGTAAATCACTCTCTTCAACTGCGTTATGACATCATGAGTTTTTGAGTAATATTACTGATCCCTCAAGTTATCACCGATATACATGTATACGCAATAAAGCCATTTTTCAGCTTACGGCTAGTAATATTCAACTCCAATATTCAACTTTTAGTTTTGAAACCGACCCAGAAGACAAAACACTCATGGATCAGGCGTTGGAACAATCTAGCCTTCGTACATGACTTTCTGTTGGAATTAATCCGCATATGCGTTATATGGAGAGAGAAACCACGAAAATCTTCATGTTTAGACCGATAGCAAAGGATTTTAACCCATGATCCGTCTATCTCTGTAGATACCTTACATCAGCACTGTGGTCAATCAGAGTCGGAAGCAGAATTTTTTGTCGGAGCAGAGAGTCGGAAGCAGGAAGCAGAAGCACAGCTCGGAGCCAAACCTTTGCCGCCTCTTTGGGATGCGAACGCTCTATCCCTTGAGCCATCGTGGTTAATATTCCTTCATTTTCGAAATAGAGCATTTGTTGGTATATGTATTTATGTGTTTAGATATATATGTAATGTTATGCCTTTAAAGGCTAAATAATTGAAAAGACTTAGGCGAATACATTTAAAAAGGCATTTTATTGCGTTATATTAAGTATTGAAAACTGTGTTCGTTGGTTCTGTACAATGATGGTTTCCCATTTCAGGGATGGGAAACCAATTCGCTTTTGGACCAGATTTATCTAGCCATGAAAATATCAAAAAAGACACTCATTTTTGGCTGCCCCGATATTTTATAGGGAGGTTCTGAAAAAGGGAAGTAGTTGCAAGGATCTTCTTATCTCAATGAAACGTCATTCAATTGATAAAATTTAAAGATTTTGATTCGCTAAAAGGATATCGCCACTCTGACGGTGGGAAGCTTTTGGGACTATCTTAATGAGTACTTTATCTACGAATTATTGCCCATTAACTTCGGAAAACAATCTTTCATCTGGCCTTATCTGGTTCATCTTAACTTTTCATGGCTCTTTGTGAGAGACCTACTTCTACATCTTAAACTCGATAAGAAATATATGCTTTAAGCTTATCAGTTAATATAGAAAGACTCACATGAGAAATTCTATATTACATATATCTATATACTTAATGGTCAAATTATTATGACCACTCCCTCAATACACTGTTCGACCACTTTTAGCACGCAATACTGCTCGAATTCTTCTTGTCATAGATTCTATAAGATGTTGGTAGGTGATAAGAGAAATTTGACTCCGTGTCCGATGAGCTGCACTTTTCAGTTCTATCAGATTGGATGGCACTGGATCCAGCAGTCTGATTCCCCTTTCAATCTCCTCCCACAAATTCTTTTGTTGCTCTTTTGCTGGGTTGGGGAACTCTGGCACGTCTCCTTTCAGCTTGAACATTCAGTAGCCTGTGGTAACCACAAACCTGACGTTGAGACCCGGTTTTCTGCTTGGCAGTTCACTCTCAGTACACATTAATAACTGCTCTCGAACACTTCACCAGAACAGCCGTTTTACTGATACTGGTTCCGGTGCTCCGAGAACCTACAATCACCCCCCCCCCCGCATTTAAACTCAGTTAAGTTACATTTTTGGCCCCTACCTCCGCGTGTAACACGATGCAATTGATGGTTCATTTTCCTTGCATTCCCTTTTTGTAGTTATCTCGCTCTCTAGCTGCAACACTGTGACGCAATAGCTCATTTTGCCTGAAACTGTTCGATGGTCATAATAATTTGGAAACTCATTGTATAATATATATATATATATATATATATATATATATATATATATATATATATATATATATATATATGGGTGCGTTTGTGTGTTACCGTGAATGACCGAAATCAAGAGAATGTTGACTTTCACCGGTGAATGTCAAGTCAACAGTCACATAGTCACTTTGGTGAAAGTCCGAAATATTTATATCCGTTTTGATATTAATTCATTCGGTACTATATTTTTTTGATATTTTAATATCTGCTGAGGATACATTAGGAGAAACATCCGAGTTCGGAGTACCGGTTAAATAGATACTGGTACAGTAGCATTTGACCTTAAAAAAACATTGATGTAGGGCATACTTGGCTAATGAATACTGGAGAGTGACACGGAACCTTAAAAAACATCAATGTAGGTATACAGGGCAAATGTATACCGGGCAGTGGCGCTTAAGTAGACCTAATATATTTTCGAACATTTACCAAAGTGATTATGTGATTGTCAACAATCACTTTAAAAAGGTCTTTACAAACCAGTAAATAGCAATTTCAATATCCGTCTTTCAACCACTGTGCAAGAAAAGAGATATCTCTTTCAATATTGAGTGATTACTCTAGCTCACTCAAATAAAAATAGACACTTTAAATTCAGCAGAAATGCAGCCACTTATATTTAATTTTGAAATTTTTCATTAATTATAAGCTAGGAAAGTTTGGTAAGAGCTATGTAATGAATTGGTAAATAGTTAATTATTTGTGGCAGAATTTCAAACTTAAGTCATCTTCAAACCATTTTTCAATTGGGACATTAAACCGCACCTTGTAGAAATCTAAATATGTTAACAAGAATAGCAGAGTACCAGCCAGTCTAAAATTTCAATTCCTGAATAAAAAAATATGTGAATAAGTTAATTTAAAATCTCCGCTCTTGTTATTTTTAAATAACACGTGCTTCCACTTGAATAAATATCTGACAATTACTTTATTTACACAAATAATGTTCCGGGAAAAGACCTGTTTTCTGACACTGTGAATTTTACGTTACTAAAACAGGTAACCAAAGATTGTGTCAAACTAAAAAATTTGCAATTTTATTGAACTATTTATGCTGTTTTAAAAAAAGAAAATAAATCATTTTCGTCGCAGCTTTTATTTAAAAAATGAATATTTCAAATACCGGGAGAGATTGACAAAGATCTTTTTTCACACAACATCGTAATTTTAAAAAGTAATTGCAAACAAGGAAACGAACAGCATGCCAGTGACAGTTTGGGCATTTTTCTAATTAAAACAGAGATATTCTCTATTAGTTGACTGAAAAGGATTTGTTTTTATAGTTTTAAACTAAATTAAATTTATGAATATGAAAGACAGTAAAGTCAGGACAAAAACTTAGTTTTGCCTAAAGAGTCTGAAAGAAAAACCCGATATTTTCGAAAAGGTATTACATTTCTGGAATCTTTTAATTAAAATTTTCAAAATACTTGAAAAAACCCTTTTAGTTATTTGGATTACTTATACTGATTTTCTGTTCAAAATGGCAAAATTTATGCTTAAAATCAGAAAATTAAAATTAAGAAAATAATAGTGATTAAGTAGCAATACAAAAAAAACTGAAATTTGAGGCTTGCTGCCTTTCTGAAATAATATTTTTCCTTTAATTAATAATAAAGTCTAGGACAAAAGAAAACCAATAGCAAGAAACATTAAATTACCGGCATTCCTAAAATTTTAATAACTGTTTAATATATATCAGACAATATTGAATATGAAAAAAAAACTTAAAGTGTTACATTTTAAAATCTTCATAAAAACATATTTTTGTAAAATAATTCAAATTAACATTTTTTGAAAGGAAGTTCGCGGTTAATGAGAAACTAAAAAGGAAAGAAAGGGAATTCAAGCATGAAATATTCATTATGCTCAAAAAATTCATTAAGATTCAAGAAATTATACATTTTGACAAGATTTTGTTTCTTGTCAATTTAGCTCCTGTTCAGATAAATTTAATGAGACCCTAACAAAATTAAAAGTAAAAATAAAAAAAACTTATATTCATTTAAGCAAGCAAAGTTTAACAAAGAGATTATTTTGTTGCATAGATGCATCGATGTTTTCCATTCATTTATGTTTTAGGATTTGATAAATTGAAATATTTTAAAATCTTAAAGACTGCAGAATATTTAACAAAATCACTTGTGATTTTTGTTGCTTATTTATAAGACATGCCTGTTTAATTAACGCTTGAACTGGTGTTCAGTTATTCAACAGTATTGAATTTATGCAATATGGTATATATTTAATATTGTAAGGCATAATATATGGCAATGTAATTAAAAATAAAATCTAGAAAAACGAAAATGCTCATCAAGAAACATTCAATTAAAGACATTCTTAAAATTATAAAAGCAATTTAATGTATATTATGCAATGTGAAATATGAAAAAAAAAACTTCAAGTGTTACATTTTAAAAGCGTCACAAAAACATATTTCAGAAAAATAATTTAAATTAACATTTTTTCAAGCAAGTTAATAGATAATGAGAAACTAAAAGGAAAGAAAAGGAATACAAGCATGAAATATTCAATATATTTAAAAAATTCATTAGGGTTTAAAAAATTACAGATCTTGACAAGATTTGCGTTTCTTGCCAATTTAGCTACTGTTAAGATACATTTAATGAGACCTAAACTAAGCTTTTTTTTATAAAAAAACTAATATTCATTTAAACTAGCAAAATTTAACAAAGATATGAATTTATTGCATAGGATATACAAAGATATGAATTTATTGCATAGATCAATACTTTTTTCATTTATTTATGTTTTATACTTTCATAATTTTAAATATTTTACGGAATACATAATATTAAACAAAATTTAATGTAGTGGCTGATGTATATATATAAAATATGTTTGTTCAGTTAACTTTCGAAGTGTCGTTCAGTTATTCTTCAGCATTGAATAATGTATGGTATTATATTATATTGAGTCCCAAAACAATATTCGTCACTACTAAAATATATACGAAGGCCAATAGATTATAATGTGTAGAAATATTTTTGTTGCATTTATACAAATACTTGATCTTGCCCATTTCGGGTGTGGAGATAGATTTCAAATCTGATATTAATTTTTACCATAAAACTACCGATTTTTATCATAAAACTACCGATACAGGGGGTAACAGCAGCTTTGTGTAAAATAAATATTGCGACTAACTTTTATTCAAGTTAGGGTACATCATCAGGATTAGAAATGGATAGAAACTCGTGTCCAGAAATGTCGTAGTACGTGGCTAGGAGAACTTCTTTATTATGATCTGTTCAGGAAGCGCAGAAGGAAACAGTTTAAGAGAGGGAAGAGCCCCTAGCGACGTATGACAACATTGTCGGGAATGGGTTCCTATGCAATAGTAATCGTGATGATATGCCCTAACTTCTTTAGAAGTTTGTAGCAAGATTTATGCGTTCTCCTGATTTTATAACATACTTAAACAAGAATACGACAAAAAATAAACTGAAATTGTCATTAAAAAAACTGACTTGATAATATTGCATCGATATAGTCAAAGCAAAATAAATCAATACAACAGTGTGAGGAGCACTCAAAAAAATTGAAGCACAAATAGAACTTATTAGGAAAAGAATATATCACGTAAAAATCAGAAAATTAAATATAAAGAAAAAACAGAACAAAGCAATAAACAAAATCTATAAAGAGAGTAGCGAATCCAAATAAACTTACTTGTAGTACCAAAATACTCCAAGAAAGATTTAAAATATTTTCGTAATAAGATTTCCAGATTACAAAATATGAAAACAGAAACGCAAATGGAGTTAAAAGCGTATATAGAGGATTCGTTTCATGGCACGTTCTTACTGCGATACTGAAGTGTGTTTGATTTGTTATTTACCAAAGATTGGCCAGAAAATGGATGTGCGCAAGGTACTGGATAATTTAAAGAAGTTTATAATAAATAAGGTTGACATTTAACTATACAATTTTAATAATTTTAGAAAATTAACATTTAATTTTTAAAAACGACCTTTCCCGAATTGGATTTGCACATGGTAAAAATATAAATTAACAAAGAAGATTTTAGTAAATGTATTAATAATATCATACAATTATTAGTAATAGCGCACAATTAACTAAGATTTTATATAGAATTTAATTACTTTAGTTTGATATTCATTGTCTGTTATTAAATTTTGAAATTCGATATTTTTTGGTTTCTTGGATCAATAAACTTTTAAACCAAAGATTTTATTCTTTTAATTCTATTCATTTGCTCAAAAGTGGTATTCAAATAGATGTTTTTACAAACATTAGAATTCCAAGTAATTAGTTTATTTATATTGAAATTAAAATCATTTCTTTTATCGTATAAATCAACAAAGCCGATATTCTTCTTTTTCTTACATAATTCCCAAAAATTCAAATTAATATTATTATCGTGATTACGAAGCAAGATTATTCGGGATAAATATTATTTATTAAAATTGTATAATCTTGAAAATTAAAGATAATTAAATCTTTGCAATAAATCTAAAAACAGATTTAATATTAAGAGAATAATTGTTTTTATTATATTGTGAAAATAAGTTAGCTAAGACAGATGAAAAATTAGATCCTTGTAGTATCCCATTAATTTGAATAAAAATATATTTTCCATTGTAAAGATAATTATTAAAGAGACAAAATTTAATTAAAATTTCTCAATAATCAAAATCGCAATTAAGGATACTTTTAAAATCATAGTAATAACTCGAAAGAGATCTTTAGATCTTTCCATTTAGAAAGAGTAATGTTATTGAAAAGAGCAGTATCAAAAGTCGCAATAGAATAAATTTTATTTTGTTTTATATATTCTAAAATCGGTTAATTATTATTGATAATCCAAGAAAAGCCTCCTTTAATATTGTTAATTATTTTATTTAAGTAGTTAGAGAAAATGGTGCCAGGTTTAGTTGGGTAAGTCTTAGAACCACATGTGATTGTTCTAAATTTTAAAGGAGTTTTATGAAATTTTGGACTCATAATTAAAGTAAGAAAATTGTACTATATTGCTAATTTTAATTTTTAGCCTCTTATATCAAGCTAAAATGTTTTTAATGATAATATTATTATTTAAATTACTAAGCTTAGAATGTTTACTTTTTTTAACTCTATATTAATAAGTTCAATATAGAATTTTTTTGGGGAAGATTGCATAGTTATTGTTAATAATTAGTAATTGTATAAGTTGACAGTCTATGGGGGTAGTTACAAAATAGTTTTCCCAGATGCTTAATTGATGGAACAATTTTAGAAAAATTTGTTGAATTGTTACTGTTATTTAAGTTCTCCTCATTATTAGAAAAAAAATAATTAATATAAACAGCCCATTTCAATTCTGTTAACATGCCTAAAAGTAAAGAGAATCTATTTGATATTTTTAAGCAAAAATTATTGAGATTATTAGCAAAGTATTTTAGAATTATATTAATTGAAATATAGTATATGAGTCTAAATTTGGTGCCTTTTATCATTAAATTCTAAGTTCAAGTTTAATTAAGTTCTAAGTTTTTTATAATATTTATATTACCAGTAATAATGTGTTTATAATGTTAATCTACAAGTTCAAAATAACTCTCTATTTCATAGTGACATTCAGAATCAGGCATATTAATTTTCTCTAAATTTTGGATAACATCATTATAATTAAATATAGCTCTACCAAGAGATTTATTATATTTAAAGCTTTCAATTATGTCAAAATCTTTCAAAGGAAAGAAAATTTTAAAACTTTTTTAAAAATATTATGAAATTTAATCTTATCAAAAATAGGACTTTGAAAGTTAAATCCGAAATATAAATTATCTAAATTTTTTTTTATTCTGGGAAATTTTACTCGTTTTAGCTTTTATGAGAGAAAAACAAAGAATTTTGAAGTGTAAATGAATAAAAGAAAAGTTATAAGTAAGAACTCAAAGCTTATATGCATCATTAAGGGAGAAAACAAAATCTTTCATTGGATTAATATTGTAATGTCTATTAATATCTTTTTCCATTCTATAAATAAAATTTAATTTTTCAATCTCACTTCAGTACGCGCCATAAAACAAAATTCCTCTATTTACGCTTTAATTCCATTTTCGCTTCTGTTTTCATATTTTGCAATCTTATTACAAAAATATTTTAAATTATTCTTGAAGGATTCCCGTGCATGTATGCTCATCTGAGCTCGTCTCGTTACTCGCTTTATAGATTTCATTTTGCGTTTTGTTCTGTTTTTTCTGTGGATGGGTGATCGTGTAAAGCTAAGGGTGGTGGCGCTAGTGGTAAAATTGCTCTTTCAAGACTTCCCGGTTACTGCTTCCGATATATTTTTACGCCGCAGATTGAAAAAACGCGCCATCATATTATTGCATCATATCTTTTGCAGTATTTCACATGTACCGAGTTCTTTCTTTCAGCCTTTAAACTTCAGCATTATCATATTAATATTATAATCATTAGAATATTTTCTAATTAGGCTAACTTAAAAAGATATTTCTAAAGAGATTTTTGGCGACACTTTATTCAAATGTAGCCAAATAAGGGATGAAATACAAAACATGGCAAACCTTAAGAGTTATTCACATAAGATATTAACTTTCCAAAAATTTTTTTGGCCTTACGACCTCTGAGAATCAATACATTTCTGAAAGCTCTTATGAATGGTACAATTATGTTTAGATTTGAACCCAAATTACAATAACAAAACTGCATAGAATATTAGGCTTGTTCACACATCGCCTCGTAGTCATAACATAAGCGGAGGGATACACCGGAAATTTTCTAAATTTCTTCCGGTTTAAGGACATTTGTTATTGTTTACATTAGACCACCCATCCTATGGATGGGTGGTCTAATGTAATATATATTTTCTATTTTATTACATTAATGTAATATATATTTTCTATTTTTTGCGGGATACATTTTTTACTTAATGTGTTCCATTTTGTTTTAATTTTTTGAGTGCTCATCACACTATTGTATTGATATAGTTTTCTTTGGCTATATTGATACAATATTAGAAAGTACTCCTTTTTGCGAATATAATCGTGTGAGCTGATGAAGAGATTTCTTTCTTTTTTTTTGCCAGCTTTTTAATATATATTTTTTAAAACTTTTTATTTTATTTATTTATTTTTTTATTTATTTTTTTTCTAATATTTTAATTTTAATAATCCTTCCTCTTCTATTTTCATTAATCTTTATTTTTTTCCATGTTTTTCGATATTTCTAACTTCATATATATATATATATATATATATATATATATATATATATATATATATATATATATATATATATATATATATATATATATATATATATATATATATATATATATTTAATTTTCATATTACTGCTCCTTTACTGCTCCAAAAGTTCTTCAACATGATCAATTTATCATTACCAAGTTTACTCATTATCCAACAAAATCCAGCATTGCATGTTGTTCAGTTTTAAATAAACAAGTAGTTAATTAGATTTTGCTCGTTACTAATCAATCATAGGGCGTCAGTTTAGCAATAATATTTACCATATCAATATTAATGGTGCAGTTAGCCATTTCATTTCTATCTTAAGATAATGGAATTCAATTTGTTCAACAAATAAAGTATTTATCTCTGTAATAGATGTCTGCTTCAGCGGTTCATTATTGGCAGATTCTAGACAACTGGGTGCTTAATATTATGAAATATAATATATTATTGTCGTAAATAGGGATTATAACTCAAACCTCAAAATTTGGAAGGCATTTGGGACAATTTGCATTATTCTAAAAGCTTCTTTTTAGCTTTAAGTAGTTTAAATAATGTTTTATAAAATTAAAGGAAAAAAAGGATGAACATGAAAAATTGAGATCCATGTAAAAAGAAAAATTAAGTTTTTTATTAAAATCATTCTTCATTCAGAAATACATTCAAACATATGTTAAATTTCATCAAGAGCATTTCACAGGAATCAGATTTTTTGAAGGCAGAAGTATATAAGCATATTTGCCTGAAACCTAAACTCTTCAAATTCATTATTATTGATAGTTTCGAATTTAAAGCTTGTGAATAAATATGTTTATTTTCGTGAACGGATATAATAAAATTTAATTTATCATTATACATTAAAGAATGTTGGACTCGATATTAATCCGTTCATAATTACATTCAAAAATCTCCAAGTGAAAAAAGAATTTGATTAAAACTTTACTGCGATTGATAAATAAGTTTCTTTTTTAAAAAATATAGTATTGATAAAATTGATGAATTATTTCTGTTTTGTATGATAAACCAATTTTAAATAATAATCGTATTAGGACTGGGCGATGTAAGAAATTTTAAATCGTGATGCATCGTCAATTAAACATCGCGATATAGCGATGGATCGCTATTTAGCATACGTTCAAAAATTATCTATCAGAAATCTTTAAATCAATCAAAAATAATAAAAGGAATAAATCTATTACAAAAGAAAATGTCAATTCTAACAATAAAAGTTTTTATAACATCAATAGCATTACTTAATTTTTTCAATTAAAATAATAAAGATGTCCGAAAGTAAAACCAAACCCAAGCCTTATTTTGATTCTTTTAAATTAAAAATGACTCAAGGTTTATTGGTTTAAAAATAATAATAAAGCTGTAAAGAAATATTTTACATGCATACATTAAAAATTAAAAGAAACAAAACGAAAGTAAAAAAGAAACCTAAGAAATGTTCACTTTAGGAAAACATTTTTTTAATTATTTGTGCAAAAAAAAACCGTGCTTTTGAAACATCGTTAGACCTTCGTTTATTTATTTATTTAAAATAATAAAGTTGGGCTAAGTAATGGTCAAATTCTATTCTTAATAAATGCAAAAATATTTTTAAGTGTTTTACATATTTATTATTATTTTCCTATTTGAAAATAAAATTGACTAAAGATTTATTTGTTTAAAACTGATAATATTGAAAGAATTTTAAGAAAAAGTTTTAAAAATTGCTTTAAGTACTATTGTTAAATTATCAAAAAGCGTCAAAACATTGCTTAACTTTTAATTTAATTTAAAAAATAATATTTGTTTTAACTAATAGTCAATTTTTTTTTTTAAAATCAAACTTTTTTTTAATTTTCTCAAAAATTAAAGCAAATGAAATAAATGTAGGCTTTGTTTTAATTATTTTATAAATAAAAACGACTGAAGATTTATTGGTTTAAAAATAATCAAATTCCATCAAATTATTATACTTACTTGCCTCAAATAAATTTAAAAAAAAAAATTTCATGTGTGTGTGTGATAAAGTTAAATACAAAATACCCCTTTTCAATTGTATCGCTTAAAATGAAAAACTATAACTTAAAAAATCAATGAAGAATCCTTTTTTTTAAATTCATATTTCCTTTTCATTAATAGATTGAGTTCAGAACGAAAATGTAAGATAGCAGCGATTGCGCAACGATCGCAAAGTAATAGTAGGCCTACTAAAAATAATTTTCAAGAATTGTTAAATCCCGACAGACAAAAAGAATAAAAAGTTACGCATTAATGCACAACGAAACGATAGCGAAAAGTCCCACTGAAAATAATTGACAAAAAACGTTAAATCCCGATGACATAAAGTGCACAGCAATCGCAAAATAACGCAAGTCCCGCTGAAAATAATTTCCAAGAAACGTAAAATCCCAAAGACAAAAATGGAGCATTAAGAAACTGTATAGCGTTCTATATTTCAACGTTGATCCTCGCACGAAACTGGGAGCTCTGATTCAACTCGCTCTTCGCCATTCTACATCACGAAACATCGACATCGAAACATCAACATCACGAATCATCAACATCGTCTTCGTAGCTAGACGCTATCAACATCTCCGCAGCCAGACGAAATCAAAATCGTCTTCGTTAGCACGGTGACAGCGTCGAGGTAGACAAGGTTCATTGCAAGTTAAATCGTTATATCGCTAAATCGCTAGCGTTATCTTATACCGATGGCTTAAATCAGATTTCTGATGCATCGCCTAAAACGAACGTCACTATCGGCGGCTTAAATCAAGATTCCCCTAAAACTAAAGTCATTATATCGGACTGCCGATTTATGCGTTAAATCGATATTTCGCGATACATCAATTTATAGACCAGTCCTATATAGTATGAGTTCATTTGTATCTCGACCCGCCCTATTTAAGGGCATAAGAGAGTAGATACATACATTATAAATACGTAAAACTCTTAAAGTTACATCAACAACGAGTGTAAAAATCGGAATATCTAAAATAATGATCAATACAATTCTATTCAACAGGTGTAAACCGATTAAGATAATGAAGTAGTAAAAGGGTTAAAGAACAAAATCACCCAAGAACCAATAAATGTTAAAACTTTACAGAAGCATGTAAAACAGTAATAAAATATTAGAAGTTGAAATTCGGCATAAAAGTTAAAGAGCAGAACAAGTAAAGAATCAAAACAATCAGTTAAAAATTTATAAAAACAATACAAGTTAAATCCAAGAGAAGTTTAAAATGATGGAAAATAAAAACACAAGACACCAGCAGGCTCCGAGCAGAGTTAAGTGTGGTTCAGAGTGTCCTCCAATGTTGCTTTATGATTTTTTTAGCTATGTTTCCACAGACCAACTTAGCAAAGCATTGATGCAAAGTTTGTCCTGGAAGAGGGTTTCCACGGAGTGTCTGGAAGTGTGGACAGTTCATGATCAAGTGTTCGATTGTTTTATTGTCCCCACAGTAGGTATAAATTGGGTTTTTATTAAAAAGTCTATTTTGGTATTCTCCAAACACCACGTGTCCAGTAAGTAATTGGTTTAGGTAAAAGTTGGCCTGTAGTCGCTTGGTGGAAGGGTCTCTAAAAAAATAGTATATGTAGTATATATAGTATGGTATAAAATAGTCTTATATAGTATATAAATATATAAGGTACAGTCAGCCAAAAAACCGGACCACCCTGAATAACTTTACATTTAGTTATTGTATAATGTGTGATTATTTAGACACGAAATTAAAATCAAAATACAAAGAAAATTATTTACTGACAATAAAATGAAATATAAACAATTAATAATATTAAGCATAAAGAGTGCATGATTAATATAAAAATTAAATTATATGGATAAAATATTAAGTAATATGAACTTTCTGATTTAAAAAAAAATCTTTTTAAAATAAAATCTTTTTTCAAATAATTATGCTTTCATTTCGTCAAATTTTAAAAGTTAAAGAACAAATGTAAAATGAGGAAATAAAAACCTCAAAGAAGCTTAAAAATATCTTGAAATAATGAATGTGAAAAATATATAGCTACTTTCATTATTTTGAAATGCTAGTTTGGAATTCTAATAGCAACACGTATAATGAGAAAACTTTATCTCAACTATCTCCTTACATAAAGTAATGAAGAAAGTACAAAAAAAGAAAACTTTTTTCTTGCATGAAAATCTTGGCACAATAAATCCTTCGCCGAAAAGAGTAAAAAAATTAGAGTGCGGATTAGTAAAAAATAAAGAAAAATTAAAAAAAAAAAATAACGAGAAACAACTAACAAAAAAATATTCTGTTTTCTAATTACTTTTGTTCTGGGATCAAATGCAAATGAGAAAATTTCGTTCCATCATTGTTATTTTACGTTTCCATGAAAATTGAAAATGTTTTGCATAGCAAGCTAATTGAGAAAACAATTACGATAACAATGTCAAAGGATGATGAACGTCTGCTTATATTTATTTTAAAAATAGATATGGTTATAAAAATACGTATACATATATATATTACAATATTTTGTTTTATTTTATTATTTCTTACACAAAAATTTACATTTTTAATGAATTTTATGAGATTAAGGTATCTGACTAGTGCTATGAGTATATTATAATTTTGAAATTTCTGTACTCTTATCTTTCTAAAAATACTTTACTTTTGTTTGCATTACAAATATTTACTAAGTTATGACAGTTTTTGTGCAAGGTGATAACAGTGGCTAGGCTGATGATTTTAAGTCTTTAAAGGAGTTATCATTTCAAAATCAGATTTTTTCCCATTTTACACCAATTTAAGCACGATATCACATGTTGGTTTTAAAATAAATTTCTACGATTTTCCATTAATGTTTATCATCATGGCACGTATGTTTTGAACTACAGAAGATAAAAAGTAGAGTTTCATTTTTTATGCATGTTTTTTCTCAAAGACAGGTACGGAATTTTTTAAAAAATTGACTTTTAACTGCATTTATCCCAAACTGGCTTTTAAAGTAATAGTTCAAAACATAGTTGATAGCCCTTTGAATAAAATCCTCAAAGGATTTTTGGTTTTGGGGGATCGAAATTTCTTTACTGTGTTTAGCATATCTAATTTTAGCAAGTTTAATTCTTACCTAAAAATGTCCATTCAAAAAATAATAAAAGTTTTTGCTAATTTTATGTCTTTTCACTTAAAAAGAACAAGTAATCTAGTTTCTTTATAGATTTTATAATAATATTTAATTAAAAAAAGTGGTTGAAAGTTCTCGAAAACTTTTTAAAAAAAAGAAGCAATGGAAAGAAATATCGTTATAAAAATCTATTTCTCTACATGAATAAGTTTAGAAACATAATGAAACACAATTTCTTCATGATTTTATTTTTCTTGAAGACATTTCTTTGTCAATAAGTCACAACATTCATTACGAGGTTCTCTTTTATATTTTTGATCTGACTTCAAAGAAAGCATTTTCAATCAACTTTTCTGAAAAACTCTTTGAAATATATATCATCTTTTAGTTCCGTAAAACATGAACACTAACATTGCATCAATGTTTCCTTAAAAATTGTTTTATGTTTATTCAAAAACCAATTTCCCTTATTCAATGAAACTTTTGTTAAAAAATTTACAGTAATCTTCTTTGTTAAGTATTATTAACTTTCAGTGGCATATTAACTTATATTTTTTTCTTGTTTTATCAAATGATGTTTACTGAAAATCAATATATCTATTGTATTGTTATTTTTAAACTTAAAAAGTGTATATAAACTTAAAAGGTTTTACACACATTCTGTTGAAATAAAATGAATAT
The DNA here is from genome assembly GCF_982258835.1 of Parasteatoda tepidariorum. Classification (NCBI taxonomy): domain Eukaryota; kingdom Metazoa; phylum Arthropoda; class Arachnida; order Araneae; family Theridiidae; genus Parasteatoda; species Parasteatoda tepidariorum. Next base: position 30,269,437 of record NC_141765.1, on the reverse strand, counting down.
TAAGCATATTATGCAAATATTAATTAAAGTTATTAAAATTTATTACGCCAATATTAATATAAGATCAAATACAAGTTGTTGTTTTTTGCTTCCTTTTTATTTCTCGTATGATAAAGATTATTTTAATAACGATTATTCTTTTAATAACGATTATTCTTAAAATAATAACGATTATTCTTTGAAGAAAGTAATTTAAAATATGAAAATATCTGTTATTTTTAAGTCATTGAACCGATGCATTTTTATAATTTTTTAAAATCATTAAGTTCTACAATATAATCACAGAAGCAATTTTAACAACTAACTATTAACCGATTTTAAATTCTGGCATGATGTTCATGTACGGGTGGATTTCTAAATTGAGAAATTTTCGATGTCCGACAGAAGAATATTTTTATTATAAAATTTGATTACCTATGGGATTAATTGTTTATGATTCCTAAAAATGTATAAAAATATGAATTAATAAGAGTATAAATCTATAAGAATGTTATATTTCTATATAAAAGAGTGTTATATTGCTATTATACGAATTTGTCACACGTTTTATTTTCCATAAATTTTTAACAAAAGAGCAATCAAGAGCAATAGGCTGTCAAAAATGTCAAAGCAATTTGTTTATATATTTCATCACTTTTCAAAATGTAAAAAAAAAACATCGAAACACTTATGTATGTTAAAAAATGCATTTATAATAAATCTAAGTGATATATTTGATATTTCTTTTAGAAATGTCCTTGAATATATTAATTCTTTAGGGTTTCCCTAAAAATAGTCCGGTCTATTACTGTCATGACTGTTACAAGCAATTTTTTTAACTAATTTATTGAGTACCAGCAGTACCAGTACTTATTCAGTACTAGTAGATGATATAGCTCCACTTTTCAATCTTGCATTCATTATGTAGTTATCAGCATTTCAAAAAATAATCTTAAGATTATATCAAAAAAAAATTTATAACCGAAAAACTTGAAAAGATTATTTTTGAAGCTTCTCTGATTTTCAAAAGATATTTTTTGATGTTTTCCGGTCTGTTATCAACTTTTTAAAATTAAATATTGAATCTTTCTTAACTACTTGTCATTTACAAAGTAATTCTGAGAATCATAATTGACCCATAATGTCCTAAGTTTAAAAAGTTTACGCATGGTAGAAAAAATATCAATTTTGCAAAGTTGTCCGGTCTGTTACCCGTTAATATTTTTTAGATTAATAATGACTTTTAAGTTTCCTACAAGCCTTAATTTTAATTCAATCTTGATGAGACCTATTAAAGCATGCGCAAGACATATACAAAATCAATGTTAATTTCAAACAATGATCAATTTTAATTTTATTTTCAAAATGATTCTAATTTTAGAAATATCTGAAATATGAAAATCATAATGGGCAAACTAATTTATTCCTAGGCTCTTTTAACAATGAATATACATTCTAGTAACGCATATTTCTATTATAATTTATTTTACTACCTAATACATTACAAAAATGATTATTATGCTAGTTGTTATAGAAAGAATACAGCTCAAGAAATATTGATATAATCATTTTTACCAAAGTGCAGTAAAAGTTAAAAAGGCAAAAGAAATTCTTTTAAGTCTAAATCACCTTAATTCAAAACAATTGTTTTCCACTGTGAACTTGTCATGTTTGTAATAATAACACAATTACGATTTTCGATCTAATTGCTTTTCACACACCTTTTTTATTGTAACTTTCAAAAATTAAAAAAAATGAATTTTAAATTCCATTCGTTTCTAAGTGTAACAAACCTGAAACAGAAAAATTTTAAGAAAAATTGATTCTCCTATTAGTTTTGTAATCAGAAATATCCGCCAAACGGGTGACTATTATTGATTCAATGATAACATTCCACTACTACTTTCCTTAAAATCCTTAAAAAAGTTGAAATTAAAGTTTTTGCACTTTTATGTTCTCTGTAAAAAGAAAGCTCTAATAAAAATAAAGTGTAACGGTTTTAATAGTTCAAAAATCAAGAGTATGTCATGCATTAGCAAAAACAAACAGATTAGCATTCAGATTGTAAGATTGTTGTCAGTTTACAATTGGGATGTAAATTGACTTACACAGTTGACTTACGGTAAAACATTATCGCTACATGGTATAGCATTGTTTTAAACCCTTTTGTTTATCAAAATTAGAATGCTACATATGAGATAAGAATACTACTTACAGTTATTTAAAATGTTAAAATTATTGATTTTCTACATGCAATCGCAGGTCATCAAGATCAATCAAAAATTACTACAATGTAAAAAGTTCCGGATCAAATTACGGTAAAAAGTACCGGCACTTAGATTGTCAATACATTTTATCAGAAAACATGACGTAACAAATAGTCTGATAGACCGTAATTTTTACAGTAAAAATTATAGCATATTATTGTATGGTAAAAAATGTATTTTACGGTGCAATGAATTCTACTGATGATGCATCCAAAACGTTGATACTTTGTACCATAATTTAATCCGGAAATTTTATGGTGTAAAACTCTCTCTTACTAGTTTAATAAACGATTGTTAGTCAAAAGCCTGCTGAAATAGCAAATAGATTATCATTCCATTTGTAAAATTTACAGTTGATATAAAATAAAACATAATTAATAAAGGCATACATTTGGAGCGTTAGTTTAATTTATAGTTGACATAAAACAAAACATAACTGCTCTGTTTTACATCATAACTTGAAAACTTTACGTATGTTGCGAACATTTAAAAGCCTTTCTGCTCTAATAAATTAAAAGGTTTTAATTGTGATGTCCTTCTTAATTCTTTTTTGTAGCGTTTCTGAATTGGTATAAGAAATACACCTCTCTTATAACATTAGAAAGCTTTTAAACTCATACAGCGGTGCATTGTATTGAAGTTTATATAAATTCTAATGCTTTTGTGAAGCAGGTGAAAAAAAATTGCTTTCTCTATTTTTTGTAAAACTTGTTCTACATAAATATAACTTTGTATGCTGTAAAAGCAGATTTAACTTGTCTACATTTAATTAAAGAACTTTATATTTTTACGATATTTTCAAGATTCTACCGTTTATACTGTTTCTTTAGTTAGTATTAAAAATAAACTCGCAGATCAAGACTGGGTTTGAAGGTGATTCTTCACCAATCAATCAATGGTGACTTTGAATTCAGTTTATTCCTTCGCATAGTTTTTTCGTTTAGTTTTTAGCCACCTCTTACGTTTAAAGCGAAATTCCGTATTTTTAATATTCTGCATGTCAAACGAGTTATCCCTCACAAAGTTGATCATAATGTATAATGATTTTAACAATATTATCGGGCAAACATGGTCTCTCATAACATGGCTTCCTGCTAACTCATGGAACTAATAGAATCTTTCTTAGTTAAAATCTCTTGCTTTAAACTTTCGAACCGTTTTCTTTAGACGAAATATTTTCTAAATTAGACTATAGTATTGTGACAGATTTTTACTCACTTCTGCTCCTTTTGAAATTGAAGATAGAGAATAAAAAAGAAGAAAGAAAATAAAAAAGAAGAAAGAAAAGATTGTTCAGGAAAAGGAAAAAAAGAAAAATTCCAATTTCTGGTGGTACAGTGGTTTTTCAATTTCGCTTCTTTTGGGCTATTAAGCAACACTTTAAAACGTAGATACCCACCTTTCCTATTCCATTATTGTAAAAGTCTTATAATTTTTCTCTCGTCTTGTCCCTAACGCTTTTCACATACTCCACTACACTGTAAGGCACATAGAACGAACGAGATCTTCTGACTCTTTATTGCACTATTACAACCAGGATTATCATAATACTTCATGCTTCCTCCATACTCTTCACTTTTTTATTTTAACAATATTTTCGTATTAAAGAATTGAAAAGATATATAGTTTTGACTTTTAGGCTCCTTCTTTTTTCAATTCATAAACAGTTAAATTTTTAAAAAAAGTTTTCAACTGAAATTTTTTATGGAAGCAAAATTAATTTAACACTAAGAGAACGAAACTTTGGGCTTCAATTTGAATTCGTAGAATAACTGGCACAACCATTCATGCTTAAAAGCAACATGTTTATTTTGCTGATCAACTTTTCGATCCGCATTGTACTTATTAAATAATAAAACATGCAATAGTAGGTAAATGCAAATTAAAAGAAAAATCCCACGAAACTAAAGCGGAAATTAATATTTAATGATTTAAAACGCAATATAAAGAAGATGGTCATAAGGTTCGGCATGTTTTGAGAGCTCAAAAATAACTGCCCATTCGCTAGGTTCACCAAACGTGAATGAGGAAACAAAAGTAATTTGAAACAGAAAACGTTGTGTAGGGGGTAGGGAACTGTCCTTGCGTCAGAAAGGTCCTGGGTTCGAATCCCGGGCAAGGCATGGATGTTTCTTTCTCTCGGTGTGTGTTCTATGTCCTTTGTGTGAGAATGTGTGTGAATGTGAATCGCCCTATAAACGGGTTGCGGTTGTGTGAATGGCGTGGCAGGAGTCGAATTCCTGGCCATAGATGGCGCCACTGAAAAACAGGAACAATCGCACCCCCACTGCCTAAACATGCGTAAGACAAGAAAAAAAACAGAAAACGTTATGTTGGAAACGAAAAAGGGAGAAATGAAAAAGCAAAAGCAAAACTGAAAAAACCACAGTGGCTTAGGGAGGCAAATCAAGGCATAATGGAAATGCATTTAGTCTCTCTCGCCGACAGTTTTCCAATTTTGTCTATTTCACCTTTTTTTCATTCTCGTCTGCTACTGATTTTTATTCTTGCTTTTCAGTTTTACGTTCTTATGTTCGGTTTTTCCTTTTACTTCCTGATTTCCGCCTGGAGAGTCATTAGAATGGACGCCTATTTTTGAGCACTTGATGCTTGAGAATTCTGATTCAAAACCCGTAAAACATTTTAATGTGTAAGACTAGATTTATTTTACCAATTCGCTACTTTCCAGCTCTTGCCTTGGCATAAACAAAAAAAAATTGCTATCGTACTAAGTACCTCAGTTATTGCAGCAAAAAAGAGAGTATTTCATTTAAGTGCAGCATAAAAAAAAATTTATTAAAATTTTGCTTCTAAATAACCATTTCACTTTTATAATTATAACAATTGTTAGCTAGTTTTAATATTTTACATTATCGTAAAAAGTTCTGTTCATTTCTATCATTGAAAACTAGTGTTTAGTACTTTGCTTCACCTTATTTCCGATTACGGTAAAGATATATTAATTTTTATTAGATTATTTTTATGAAATTAGATTTTTTTTCCAATTGATTACTTTTTTTTCAATCGGAGAAACATGCTACAGTTATTCAGATTGCTTTTATACTCGTTAACAATACTGGAGTATTTATTTTATAATTACCATGGTGTGTAATGAGGAAAAAACGAAATTCAAAATAAAAATACGCTATAATAGCGGTACTGAAAGCTTATTCTCTCGCAAATTCAAAGACATAATACTTACAAGAAACATGTTGGAATTGCAGTAGTAATAGATAATAAATTTAAACTCCAGTAACCACATCTTTCGCATAAATGCAACACTTATTTCCTTATTTGGACTTTTTTAACAATTATTTGACACGCACCAAACGATTTCTCTATTTTTGTGACAAGAAGCGAACGATTCCACTCCAACTCCTTTACGATAAAGATGACAATATTAATTTTTATTCGAATTTCATATTTTCTGATTATTTGAATTTTACTTTTTCCAGTGAAGAGTCGAAATTCATTTAAGTATATTGCTTTAAAACTGAATATAAATCCCAAAACATATATATAATAATCACAATAATATACATTTCCCCCAAGTTTTTCCGATAGATTCAGAAATATATATTTCCCACAAAATATCTGTAACTTTTAGCACCAAACATTAAAAAACTTGAAATGAAAATGTATTTAAATAGTTTTAAAATTTTATATAAGACCTCTATAAATTTAGCAATTAATAAGACAGTTAATTTAGCACTGTAAAAGTATATTAAATAATTTACCACTGCTTATTTTTCGTAGATAAAAAAGAATAGTAACAAAGAGTCCTACTTTGTGAGCATTCATGGCTCAAAAAGACCTCCCTACATTCATGGAATTTCCACCTATGTATTTTATATATTACTTTATGTATTTTACTTTGCATTTTATATATTACTTTTTGCTTTTTATATATCATTTAGCACTGCTAATTTTTCACAGATAAAAAGAATAGTAACAAATAGCCCACTTTGTGGGCATTCATGGCTCAAAAAGTCCTCCCAAAATTCATGGAATTCCCACCTTTGTATTTAATATACTACTTACGAATAGAATCTACTGAAACATTTTTATTGTTATTGTCATTATCATTATTAATATTACTTTTATTGTTTTGTAAATTAGTTGAAAGTGTGACCTAATTACTAACCCTCAAAGTATTTTCCAAATTTAAAACTCATACCGCTTTTAAGTAAATGTTAAATTCCAATTTCTGAAAACCCATGTTAGCTCTTACACAAAAAAAGCTCTCATATTATTAAAAGAATTGCAAATTACCGATAATGGATTTCTGATGATTTTGAATTCTTAATTTAGAGCGGGGAAACATTCGAGGTATTGTTTTTCAGAAAATACCAAAATAGTTCTTTCCAGAATGATTTCCTTCTTTAAATAGCTTTGTTTTCTCTCCCACTACTTGTTGGAAGTATAAAAAAGGAAATAATTTCTATTTAGTTAGAAAGATGAGAAATTATATGATTAAAGCACTAAAATATTTAGAATAAATATTTTTCATATACATTTCCCATTAAGTATTAATGGTTATTTTTAATCCCAATTTCGGATGAAATATTTATATTTCAGCAAAATTTTGATCTTTTTTCCGATATATACGTTAAATTATTTTTTTTAAAACTTTGATGTTATTTTGATTTTATGTAAAAAAAAATCGTAAAATAAATTCCTATTATTTTAAAATCAATTACTCTTTTATTTCACCTTTAGTCATGATTTGAATTAATTACAGTTATAATACCGTGAGTAAAGCAAAAACCTGAAAGAAAATGAGTGAAAAAAAAGAACATATTTTCTTTTTACTGCATTTTATTAGGACTTCAATCTGAAATTCATATTTTCTAATTCCTCTTTCCCTCTGTTTTTCCTAAATCTTTGCAATTTCCGAATATTTAAAGTATTCAACTACAATTGCTTTCTTATTTAATGTTTAATAAAAAAAGATGACTAGATAGAAAATGCTATATTTTTTAAAGAAATTTAAAAAAAATTCATTTTCCTTCTATTCATCATTTCTTCTAGTCATCTAAAGAAATAAAATTTCAAACGATAATTTAGGTGTTTCAACCAATAGGTTCTCAAATTCGGTGCTAAAACTTAATTTAGGAGTCCCTCATAAACTTGCTATATTTAATTAGTTATTTCTCCCCCAAAGCTATATCTCTAGGTTATGGCAATTGCATAGAGGGTTAGGCAAAGTTACAGATTTCTTGGGGTTAGTAAAAATTCACAGACGAAACTATCATGAAATATTTTAAATTTCCTGACTTTGTAATTAAATTTTTTTTCAACTTTTCGATTCTGAGTAATGACAGATACATTATAAAATTCAGTCAAGTAGTAAAGTGATAAGGGCAGCTTTAAAAAAAAACTCCTAAACTATTCTATTATTTAATATATTTGTAGAAAGAAAACAGTTGTTTCGTATGTGTTCAGATTTTCACAAAATTTATTAACTTATATAAGATATTTGAAAGAAAAGAATTGAAAAGGTTTCATTAAATTTTAAAAATTCAAGAAAGCCTGGTGAAAGAATCTACAAAAAATTGTCCAGATTGACAAAGGGATGAAAAAATAATTATTCAAGTGAAAAATACGAAACTTATTTTTTTTATTTCAGATGATTTTTTTGAAACAGCGGCGCTGAAGAGAGAATCTCGAGCAGTACGGGGAAGGAAACTGTTATATTTTGTAAATGCGCCTATGAGTATTGGAATACTATCAAGTTTGACGCATTATTTTATTAAATAAATATTTAAATATTTTTTAATAAAATTCAGCATGGTTCATTAGAAAAAAGCTTTCTGCTGACACGGCACTTTTTAAAATTTTGCGGTATAATAGGATTTTACGGTTAGAAGTACTGGTACTTTTTACCGAAACTTTACCAGAATTTTTATACAGTGTCACAGTAAGAAATTCTAGATTAGAATAAAAGGTTTTATTGGCCCACTTGGTCAGAAAGAAAAGAGGCATCGATCATTTTAGAGATTAAAATCTAATTAATGTGTCAAAAGACATCGACACATTAAAATCTAATTAATGTGTCGATCGATTTAAATCTAATTAATGTGTCAAAAGATTTGGAGGAATTTGTTGATTCAGGACAAAGATTTATAAAATATTAAAATGTACAGTGCCCCAAAGAAATGAACCTCCCTGAATAACTTTTGATCTAATGATCTCTTTACGATCTAGGACTCAATCCTTGGAGCTCGAGGGGTGATTTCAAATATGCTAATTAATAAGTACAGACCAGACGATATTTTAAATAAAGAAAACCTACTTTCTCAACATAAACATACATTTTCTCGACGGATACATTTCATCGGATACATTTTCTCAACATAAACATACATTTTCTGACACCCAAAATATAGTGGGCACTGCTATCTGGCAGATATAGTCCCAATAGTTTGTTCAAGAGAGCTCTCCAAAGTTTGGACCCCTTAATGTTAATTTTGCTTCTTTCGTATTTTGCTACACTCGAGAACTTTTAAGCAAATTAAAAACATTTATGCACGCAATTTTAAATTTCGTTTATCCTAAGATAATTCCCTTGCAAATAATAACTTTTAGTAAATATTTATTATTCTATTTAATGAAGATCGAAAAACTTTTGTATTGTAAGGCAAAGAATTTATGTATCAGGTTAAAAAATATTACTTTATATGGCAAAATACAAAATTTTAGTAAAATTGATAGAAAACTTCCTGAGAAATTGAATTTCAAAAAAGTCAGATATTTGAAATTTGATTTGTCAGGTAAAATCTTACCGATTTTGATCAAACTTTGCATTTTCTCATGTGAAATTTCTTACTTTTAAATGATGTAAGAAATTGTATACCTTAAAAATCAAAATTTGTTCGACTATTATTAATAAAATACTAAAAAATAATAAATATTTACTAAAATTCATTTTTTGCATGGAATTACCTTGGAATAAACGAATTTTATAATTCTGTACAAAAAAAATTTCTATTCGCTTTAAAACTTCTCGAGTTATGGCGAAATACGTCAAAATTAAAATTAAAATTAAGGGGTCCAAACTTTGGATAAGTCTCCTGCCCAAACTATGAGGACTATGTTTCTCAAATGGCAGTACTCACTAGATTTTGGGGGTCAGAAATCGAAATCCGTCGAGGAAAAGATATGTTTGTTCAGAGAAAGTACGCTTTTGAGCTTGGTTTTGTAACTTAAAATATCGTCTGCACTAATTAATTGGCAGATTTGAGGTCACCCCTTTAAACCCTTAAGAATGAGTTCTAGAACGTGAAGATCCGATCATAAGATCAAAAGTTTTTCTGGGTTGTCCATTTTTTTCGGTCACACTGTACATGAAATTAGCTAAATGTTTGTGCCTTGCAATCTTGTCTATAATTAAAATTTCATTGTATTATTATACCCAATATTAAGTCAGTCGAATTCCTTATTCCATCAAAGTTTTGATTGATTATTACCCCGAAAGTAAGTTTCGAAGGATTTTTTTCCTATTCAGGAACCCGGTCCTATCTGTCAGGTTTCTGATAACAATCAGAGTTTCAATCTTTTATTATTTTTAATCAGAGTTTCAATCTTATATTTTTTTTTCTAAAAAGAAGATGCTAAAAAACAAAAGTATTGATAAAAATTTTATTTTTGATCATATTCGTTAAAAAAGTTTCAATAAATAGAGATAAATAACAAATTTTAAAAGTATATAAAGAAAATAATTTAATCGAATTAAATAAACTTTATCATTGGCAAAAAATATAATAACTAGAGCAAAAGCAAAATAAATTGATCTAATCTGTCAAGAAATTAATCTTTCTCATATCATAGTGATCCATTAAATAAGTAAAAGTAGCTTAATTTAACCGACAGTTTTTAAACTCCTTTTTATTAAAAAAGAAATGTATGCAGCAATAATTCTAATTCATTCTTACTCAACATAAAATAAAGAAACATTTAGATTTAAGATTCGAGCAAAATAAATAATAAATTATAAAAAATAATATTTAATTTCTAAAAATATAAAGAATGAAAGCAAAGCGGTAAAAAAAACAGTAACTCTAAGGGGACTTAAGAAAAGCATAATTTAATATCGTGTGACTGCACCTAAGGATTTGATAACCGCTTAAACTCATAGACGAATGAGTTCATTAGGTTTTGCAAATACGTCGCATCTAAATAAAAGATTGTCATCTTTAAACTAGAATTATCGAAGGGTTATCTAGATTATTCGCTACTAGAATTTATTTAAGATTACTCCCTAAAGATTATCATCTTACAATTCCTCAAAATTGTGCTGACTTCGGGGTTGTATGCTTTTTCGCAACATATTCCACATTATAAATATAACTCATGTCAAGTGAGTTTATAGGCTAATTGCTATGTAGTTGGGTGTATACTATAAATAACAATAAAAACTGGTCACTAATATCCCAGATCGCTGAACTTGTTTGTTATCATTAAAAATTAGGGGTATCAAAGCAAACGCTGCATGAAGATATTTTTATTTTATTTTATAACTGTCGTTGAACAGCCAGCCCATTTCTGAGTTTGTGACTATCATGTTCAATTCCATAGCCTTAAAATTTTGAACCCAATCCAGAACTCTTGGATCAAGCATTAAGGTAAACTAGTTTTTATGGAGGACTTTTTGATGGAACTAACAAGCAATTACGTTACAAACCTGTCATAGTTAGCCTATGGCAAAGGGATACTAATACATGATCCGTCTACTGCAGAGGATATTTTATATCAGCACTGTGGTTGGAATAACCCTGAAGCAGAATTCGTATCGACCAGCGATGAGGTAACCAAACTTGGGTCACTTCATTGGGAGGCGAGCACTCTATCCCCTTCGCCACCGCGGCTCAATATGAAGATATTGATTGAAAGTCAAGATCTGATCTTCCAGAATGTTAAAATAAACATGCTGATTCATGTCAGTGGTCTGGTTACCTCTGAAGAAGAGCCTAATTTCTAATGATGGAAACACTTCCAAAGGAAACACTCTTAAATTTACATGGTTTTAAATTAAGGTAAGTATGCTTAAATTATCCACCATTTTAAATTAGGATATATTTAGGTATTTATTTTTCATCTACTGAGCTGATATTAATTAATATCAGACGATTGCATAATTATAAACCAAACTTTAATAGATTCTATAAGAATATAAGAAAAATTAAGGACCAAGAAAATGTAGTATGGTTGGTTCTCAGCATAATATTTTTTATCGTGCTTTTTTTCTCTCTTTATCATTTACTCTTAAAATATAACACTTATATTTTTCCTGAATGAAGAGAAAATAAATTCCTGCAGTTGTTTGAAAGATAAAAAAGGAGACCAAACACTTTCTTGTTTTTTTTTTTCTCCACAAAATAAGATTTGCCAGTAGTTTCAGAAACAATGCAGACTTCCCTACATTTCCTTCAATGATTCAGGCTACTATTTATTTTTCCTTATTTATGACAAATATCTCAATTGCTACTCGAACTTTTGAATTTAATTTGATAAACATTTATAATAAAATTACTTAACTAAGCATTGGTTTATAATGTGAGAGAGAGTAAAAAAACTTGCTGTAGACGGAAATCTAAATATGCCAAATTAAAAAAAAAAATTCCGTAATTAATATGAACCATTTATAAAAACATGTCTGAAAAATCAAAGGAAATACAGCTTTTTGGATTCCAGTGTTTGAAAAAGAACTTGTTGAAAGTTTATAAAGATTAAGTGGAACAATAAGTTTGAAATTTATAAATAATTGAAGAAGTCAAAATAAACTTAAACACCTTTTCAGGAATAGTACACTCTACCCTAAGCATAATCTAGTGATTTAGGTTCATATTTATTTCTCTTTACTTATGACAAATATATCAACTGCTACTGGATCTTTTGAATTTAATCTTCTCATAAACAGTTATAATAAAATTAATTAACTAAACAGTGGCTTATGATGCGAGAGAAAGTGAAAAAGCTAAGTATAGATGAATTCTAAGCATGAAAAATTAAAAGGATTTTTTTTTCTGTAGTTAATATGAACCATTCATAAAAACATGTCTAAAATATCAAAGGAAATACTTTTTGATGTGTTCTAATTTTTGAAGAAGATTTTGTTGATTAATTTGAAACTCAGCATAATAATTTTTCTTATTTTTTTTCTCTCTTTATCAATTACTCTTCAAGCAATATTTTTTATATAACACTTATATTTGAAAGTCTCTAGAGCTGAAATGGAACAATAAGTTTTGAGTTTATCTATGATTTAAGAAGTCAAAGCAAAATAAACACTTTTTCTAAGAAGCCTTTAATTGAAGGATTGTTGTCTTAAAAGGAACCTATTGTATTTCCTTTTAAATTCGTATTTTTACAGCGAAATTTCTGTTAATTGTAAAAAAATAAAAATAGTCTTTTTCTTTTTTTGGCAATTAGTGACCGTATTTTCAACTCATGAAACTTCAAAGAAATATTTTTGTTTGAAATGTAATAGCTTGAAATAAATTCTTTATTTCAAAATATATCATTATTAAACGAAAACAAGAACAAAAGAGCAGAAAAAGAGTTTTATTAAATAAAAGAAACTCTCCTTAAATTAGAAAAGAAATTCTCCCTTATATTTTACTAATAATTTATTTAATACCACTTCTTTGAAAGCAGGAAAAAAATTCTAAGATATAGCAAATGATTTAGAAAATGCATTTATCTATTGTAACAAGTTTTAGAAAATACTACTTTCCGTTATTTATTCGAATGAAATGTTGTCTCGAAAACTTTACAACCTGAGTTAGGTTCAACATGCTACGCATGACTTACCTTATATACAATAATTATTTTTTAACGGCAGATCCTGAACTCTCGTTCTTTGCCACGGAAGTTGCCGAACGTTTTGCGCTTTAATGTTACTAAGTGGTCGCCTGTGAATAACCTAATTCACGGAGACGAGCAACATTACCCACGCCACACTGTCACAGATACCCGTTCAGAGGGTAGGCAGCATTCACACAACAGAGCGAAGCGTTCATGTCCTAAGCGGGATTCAAACCTACAACTATTGGCTTTGCAGTCAGGCACGCAAATTGTCCAGCCACATCACCGGATATGCTCTAATTATAAAATGCTAAGTAACTATTAAAAAATAAAGATAAGTGCCATTGGCCTAATAAAAGAAACTGATCGTCTTTACTGTACTCTCAGAATTTTTATTCTAAAATTACGATCTGTTCATTTAATTAATCGTAAAGTTTACGTTAATAAACATTTATTTAACTTAACGGGTCGTTTACAACTGGTTCATATAAGAATCATAAATTTAAATTAGAAGAAAGAAATTTAAATTAACAGACCATAGGAGTTAGGTTATGATAAATTTTTCTTGAAGCATTTTTTTCTGAAAAATTTATAATTGCGTTTTTTAATAAATTGCGATCTTAATACAAGTTAGTAAAAGTTTAAAAATATTATGATCCTATAATACTCAGGATTGAAAATATAATTACGCATTTATTATTTTTATTTTTCTGTGATTTCTGTATTTTTGGTAGGTGTAAATCAATCTAGTTTGAGTAAATTATTATTTAAATTAAATTTAGTTACTCTTGATAGGCTTTTACTAAATCATATGCAACTACATTAATTTGTACTACTAGCAAAATGTCAGTCTGGATAATGCTCCTGTGACTGAATTACCAACAAATTCACACTGTTAAAAATAAGTTCAACGTTTCACCAAAGAATTAGTGCCAATTTCCTGCAACCAATATAATAAGAAATTTAGTGCAAAGTTCTACCAATGTCGTGGTACTGTAAGAGGTACTAATTTCGTAATTAAACAATGAACTAATTCCAAGGTTTTTCTTTACACCCATTCTTCAGTGAGACGTTGAATCAATTTCAAGGCTTGACTGTTAACGAACGGTAAAAGTTTGAACCCCATCTGGACCGAACGAACAGGGTCTAATCTTAATTGTTGTAATTCTCAAGCGAATCTTAAAAATTGTTCTGCTGTTTGTCGGTCACAAAATTAAAGAGAGTAAAAAAATATAATTTAAAGTCCTTTTTATTATAGATAAATCATATTTATGTCATTTTTATCGATTTTATTATCAAAACACTCATTGATTCGTGCCAGTAAGTGATTCAAATCAGTGATTCAACTATTCGTTTTGTAACTCTAATTGTAACTTCCAAACTGGGGTATCATGTCTTGTCAAAAAGGTAATTACACAAAGAGTAAAAAAAAGAAGAATTTGACAAATACGTTTTAAAACTCGTTTTCTCTCGCAGGAGCTCTTTGGTTGAATGTGAAATACATATTTGACAACATTTGAGGCAATAAAGCTCACTTTTTTCTTTTCCTATTATTGGTCACCTTACTTTCAGTTGTATTTAATTGAAAGTAAGTGTAATATTAAGAATTTGTAATCAAGTATTTTAATAACAATAATGCTTGTTATCATTTAATATTAATACTTTTACATGTGAAAAACAAATTATTTTCATTATCAGAATGCTTGCTTTTGTTTTGAATACTTTTATTTTCTGCAGACACAAAATCCTCGTTTTTGTTCTAATGACAATAGCGCTCCGTCTTATTGGCGTTGGCTCCAACTTTTAAAATCGCACCAAGCTGGTACCGTCAATTAAGTTTCTACTCATAATAACTCTATATAATTAGAATTATATATGATAATGAACAATGAATACTTAACTTTTCAGTGAAATATAGTTAAGCATTTAAATTTGATGAAAATTTTAATATAAAATAAATGCGTTATACTGATCGCTTATGTTAAGCATTACATATTAAAATATAAGAAAGAAAGCGCAGTTTTTTCACAATAAATGCTAATTTATCCTTAATCTATGTTCTGATCTGACAATAAAAATTACTAAAATATGCATAAAAAATACAACATTCATCTTATTTTAAAAGCATTTATCTTGACTTAGCTGTACAAAATGCCGATTTAAGAAAACAGAAATTTTATTTTATTTCAAAACACGGCAATGGCTCGAATTTTTAAAAAGCACATTATTATTGGCATCAGAAAAACTAATTTACACATTTGATAACGCTGTTTTTCAGACATTTTTAAACAACGTACTTTAAAATATGTATCTTCGGGAAGTAAATACAAGTGAATCAACTAACAAATTGAAAAAGCTTAGCAACCATTCCAAAAGCATGCTGCGCTCTATGACGAATTTCGCATGTAACACATCGCGCGTGCAAAACAGAAATATTACATGGTAGCAGTAATAATTAAAAGCTTACACTTACCTTGCAAAGTATAAAGATTGGATTTAACTTTCACTTTCATCTGCTTCGATTGATGTGTCGTTCGCTGAATCATGCGGTCGTCCACCATTCACTCAAACTCGATTACAGTTGCGTCAGGTTGAACCCCGAAAGAGGTAAAATCACTTACTTCGAGTCACTTTTACTGAACGGAAATCTTCATGAAATCGGTTTGCGACTTTCTGCAGGTCTTTGCATTCACAAACTTTTCGGTGAAACGTTTATCTATTCTTTTTAGACAACATACATACAACATTTTAACAGTGCATAGAAACTCAAACTGGCTCGTTGAAAACAAATTAAAAAGTATGTAGGACATTCGCAAACTAAATTATTACAAAGTAAAAAAAATCATTATTAATATGGCTAAATAATACTGACTATTATCAGATAATTAGAACACTATTATAAATACATGCATTTATATATATATATATAAACTAAACTCAGCGGCGCGGCAGCCCATGAGGGCCAAGGCCTACTGTGTATTTATCGACCCACTGAAGGGATGAAAGGCTGAGTCAACCTTGCCCTGCCCGAGGATCGAACCAGGAACCTGTGGCACGACAGCGCGAAGCGCTACCGCTCAGCCACCGGGTGTCAGTTATATATATATATATATATATATATATATATATATATATATATATATATATATATATATATATATATATATATATATATATATATATATATATATATATATATATATATATATATATATATATATATATATATATATATATATATATATATATATATATATATATATATATATATATATATATATATATATATATATATATATATATATATATATATATATATATATATATATATATATATATATATATATATATATATATATATATATATATATATATATATATATATAGAGTTTTTCTCTACTAATGTTCAACAGCGTAGCCTGTAATTTTGAATTTTACCCAGGGGACAAAAGAATTTCTGGATAAAGTATTGGGAGAAATTCGCCTTCGTGAAGAACTTTTTGATGAAACTAAGCAACATTTGCGTAGCAAGGAGAAGAAAACCATGGAAAACTCACATGGATAGTTCGACGGTTTGGGACTCTAATCCTTGATTCGCCTAGCACGGAGGATATTTTACGCCAGCACTGCGGTCGGTGCGAGTTGGGTGCGGAATCATGGCTCTTTGATTCGCCTAGCATGGAGGATATTTTACGTCAGCACTGCGGTCGGTGCGAGTTGGGTGCGGAATCATGGCTCTAAGTAGAGAGTTCACTAAGTGTCAAGTTTTTCGATCCACCTTTCTTAATTCAGCATTTAAACGATTAAGAAAGTATACTGAACAGCCATCAGAGTGCGCTTGCTGTCAATAAGTACGAAATAATAAAGGCTGTTCAATAAAAGAGTAGTCTTAATAATATCAACCTTCTCTTCCCACCCCCCACCCCATTTTAAAATAAATAAAGATAAACTTACGAAATTTTCGAAAATTTATTGCTCGAAAGCAATTATTAAAAGACAGAATTCTAAGGGGAAAACAGCTTTGAAGTCATAAACTTCATGAATAAAAAGAACGCTAGATATAACCCTATCTCTGAACATTTAATTAATGTTGTCATCTTAAAGCGATACTCATTTTTTTATTTGTCTCTGCTAATATACATTTGCATAAACTTTAGTTCATGAGCTAGTATTTAATTCTTCATAATTAAATAGCTGCTTTTAAAAGTTCTGTTCCCAAATCAAATAATAGGTACCAATTGATACAAATTCAATTAAATAAACCATTGTACTCATATTTAATTAATTATTTTGATACTCAAAAAGAAGTCTAAACCAAGCATTTTTTTAATTAGAGAATAATAGACTGTATTTTTAATTTTGCAATGTTGCGTAAATTTGTATTAAAATCAATTCTAAGCAAATTAAATCCAGTTTTTTCTTCATCTACTTCTTAATTATTCATAGGTATGATTTTTTTTTTGCTCTTTTTTAAATTTTTTTTTCTTACAAATTGAAATTTGAAGAGTAAATATCACATGGGGGACCAGTCTATTCATATGCTCGCGTCAAAACAATCACACTGTAAGAAAGTTTGAAGCGTATAGAGTAATAGCATCGTTCAAATTTGATGTAAACTTATTATGGGCAAAGTTGAACGACATTATTTTAATTATTAATTTCGATTTAACTATACTATGAATCAACTTGAAAATAAACATGATTCAATTTAACACCCCATTAATGTTTCAAAAAAATCGATTTCTTTCTTTTTAACCATTTGATGCTCCTCAAACTATTGTATCAATATATTTTGCGTTGGCTTTATAAATACCATATTTAAAAGCACTATTTTTGCGGATATAATCGTGTGAGCTGATAACGAGATTATATCCTTGCGATATTATTTTTTTTCTACCTTATTTGATATTTTATTATTTATTGTTTTCAGTTTTTATTATTTTTTCTTCTTTTCTTTAAGATTTTTTTTCTTTTTCATTTCTTTCTTGTTTTCTATAAATTTTCATATAAGTTGATTCCCATAAGCTCATTATGCATTTTAAAATCACCCTTAAAATTTAAATTTCCCTTGCATTTAGATATTTTTAGTGTGTATTTTATTTGAAATAGAGTATTTATATTATTATTAAACTTAAAATAGTAAAATTTACATAAGGATATTTTACCTAATATGGAACAAAACTTACTAGATAATCCAATATCAAAAAGATTACCTAAAAAACCAATAAGTTACGAAGAAAATTAGAGTCACATTTTTATCCAGACATAAATCAATGCTGTATGTTGCATTAAACCTTTCTCAATAGCATCGATTTATTTAATCTACTATCCACCTGTTCTCATAAATCTATCAAATAACTTTTTTTTCCTTCATGAATTATTCAAAAAGGACGAAAATGTCTAAATTTGTATAAATTAGTGCTTTGTTTTATTTAAGTAGAAATGAAAACTGTAATAATGATTGTTTGCAATTAAATGCATTCTTAATAATAGTTGTGGACCGAAATTCCTTTTCCCATGTCTATTTCTTTCTGTGTTTCTTCTAAAAAAAAAACAATTTTTGTTTCGCTTTAGACATTGTAAACTTAATAAAAGAGACGTGTCCACATATCATCCTTTTTATTTCGATGTATAATAGTTTCTAAACTTTTTTTCCCCTTGTGTTTCTTTCTCTTTAAAAGATATATTTTTATTTACCTCTGAGTAGTGTACATTTTATAAATATAATATCTCGATCAAAGTCTTATCCACAACAAAAATAGATATACAAACTCATGTTTTTATATTATCTTTACGTGTTTGCACTCTTTCTTAAATTGGAGCTGTAGTAGATGCTAATTTTTCTTCTGGAATGAACCCTTAAGTGTCTCAAGAAATTAAATGGGAAAATGTTTCCTTTTCATTTTTAATTCTGACACAGATCAATTGATTTCAAAAATGTTAAGGGGGCATAAAATTTGCATATTTCTCTAAAATACGTATAAGAAACTCTGACTCTGAGAAATATTTATAAATCTGTACTCTTAATTTCCTAAATATATAATAGCCCATATATCTAGTCAATACTACCTTGTTAGAAAACTTAGAGCACGTTGAATCATAATATTGCTCATAATTGCTGTAGTTTTATTATAGTGATGAACTGAATCATAATAATGCACTTAATAAACTTGATTACTTCAATTCTACGATTCAACTTGAATCGATAAATCATTTGATCTTACGCTTTATTATGTTTGGGGCAAATTTGCATCCTATTATGGTTCAGACTCTGATATAATAATCAACGTTAAATAAATTTTCTGAGATAATGGGGCCTAAATTTTTCTTTAAAAGAAAAAAAAAGACTACAGGTATATTTTTTTCTGCTGTCTCTTTTTTTATTTACCTCTGTGTAATGTACGTTTTATAGATATAATGGCTCCTTTGAAGTATTAGCCACTACAAAAACTATTGAGCAATTACATGTTTTTGCATGATCAGTTCGTGGTTCTTAAATGATATAGATATTCATGATAAGTTTCAATTCCAGAATAAAGTCTTGAATATCTCAAGAGAAAACACCAAATGGGAAAATGTTTGCTCTTCATTTCCATTTCATTCACAGCTCATTTAGTTCAAGCAATATTCAGGAGGCGTACATTTTCTATATATGTCTGAAATATTTTAAATCCATGCTTTGAATGTCTAATCATCTATCAGTCTTTACTCTAAATGTCTATTAGTTTATACTCTAAAAGTCTAAAACTCTCGAAGTTAATATCTAGTGACAATAATACCCTGTTAGGAATTTTACAACACGTTGAACTATAATATCAATCAAAATTGCTGCAATCTTAATATAGTGCTCTATTAAACCATCATAATGTCCTTATTGAACTTGGTTACACGATACTATAGTTCAAATTAAATTGAAAAATTGTTCAATTTAGTACTTTATTAAATTTGAAGTGAAGTTTTATGGGTCAACGTTTGATATTATGCAAAATCTCTGAGACGATAGTATTTTCTCCATCATTTGAGGTTTAGGCGAAATATTTTTCCAGTGGCAGTGAACTAAAATACAAATTTATATGAAGTAAAACAAATTATGACATTTACCAGAACTTAAGAATGCAATCATTAGCCTAATTAATATTTTCTATAACTTTTTTAATCATTTTTAAGTAGTGGTAGACAAATAATTTTTATTTTAATACACCACATTTAATATAAATACATTGCCTGTGTTATCACAAAGAAAAAATATTTTACGGAACAACGGAAATTCCGTAGTTTCTGGAGGATATGAACGATGGAGCCTAAATTTTTCTTCCGGACAAAAGAAAAATCACAAGTGTACTTTTTCCTTCTATCTCTTTTTCTTCAAAAGATTTATTTTTATTTACATCTATATAACGTACGTTAAGTATGATATCTCCATAAAATGTTAACCACAGCACAAATAGCTGGGCTATTACAAGTATTTGTATGATCTTTTCGTATTTGCACTATTTCTTATGTGAGAGAGATATTAGATGTAAGTTTCCCTTCTGGAATAGACCCTTTGAGTGTCTCAAGAGATGACACCAAATGGGAAAATGTTTCCTCTTCATTTCTAGTATCCTACACAGCTCATTTAGTGCGAACAATGTTAAGGAGGAAAGAGGTTGACTACTTTCTGATCAAAATCAATTATTGTTCATTTGATGCATCGGCTCTGATGAAGAAAAAAAAGAGCTATATTTTTTCCTCTGGTACTTTTATCTTTTCTGCTTCTTATTCTCATTTAATATTTATCAAGAATAATTGTAAATTGTCAATTATTGCTCATTTAACGCATTGCGTTTCTTTAATTAAGAACAATATTTATTTATACTTTTCATATTTTCTACTTATAAATTCTAATTAATATTTATCGAAATTGATTGTAAATAATGAATTATTGTCTGTTTGATGCATCAGTTTTGATGAGAAAAAGCTATACTCTTTTACTGGTACATTTTATCTTTTCTACTTACTATTCTCATTTAATATTTCTAAAGAACAATCAAAATAAATTTAATTATTGCTTATATAAAACATTGCTTTTCTTGAATTAGCAACAATATTTATTTATACTTTTCATATTTTCTACTTATGAATTCAATTATATATTTTTCGAAATTGATTGTAAATAATTAATTATTATCTACTTTATTATTACATCAATTATTATTATAATATGATGGATCAGTTCTGAGGAAGAAATAGCTATATTTTTTCCTTGTTACTTTTTATTTTTTCTACTTACTATTTTCATTTAATATTTATCAAGAATAATAATAAATAGTCAATTGTTGTCTTCTAAATCGTTGTTGCTCTTTAATTCAGAGCAATATTTAAACTTTTCCTATTTTCTGCTTATAAATTCGTTTCAATATTTATCGAAATTTATTGTTATATGATCAATTATTTTTCATTTGATGCAACACTTCTGATGAAAAAGAACTATATTTTTCCTCTGGTATTTTTTATCTATTCAGCTTATTATTCCCATTTCACATTTATCAAGAATAATAGCAAATAGTCAATTATTGCTCATTTAAAGCATTGCTTCTCTTTAATTAAGAACAATATTTATTTATACTTTTCATATTTTCTACTTATAAATTCGATTTCATATTAATCGAAATTGATTGTAAATATTCGATTTTTTTTTGTTTGAGGAAACAGTTTTTTGAGATAAAAAGCTTTATATTTTCTCTGGTATTTTTTATCTTTTCTACTTAATATTTTCATTTAATATTTAGCAAGAATATTTGAAAATAAATTCAATTATTGCATATCTAAAGCATTTCTGATCCTTAATTAAGAACAATATTTATTTATACTTTTCATATTTTCTACTTATAAATTCGATCCAATATTTATCGAAATTGATTGCAAGTAATCAATTATTATCTACTTTATTACTATATCAATTATTATTAACATTTGATGCAGCGTTTCTGAAAAAAAAGAGCTATATTTTTTCTCTGTTACTTTTTTCCCCTTTTCTACTTACTAATCCCATTTAATATTTATCATATCAAGAATAATCGGAAATAATCAATTATTGCTAAGATTGATTTAACATTGATGTTCTTTAACTAGAAATAATTTATTTATGCTTTTCATACTTTCTACTTTTAGATCCAATTCAGTATTTATCGAAATTGACTGTTAATAATCAATTATTGTTAATAATCGGAAATAATCAATTATTGCTAAGATTGATATAACATTGATGTTCTTTAACTAGAAATAATTTATTTATGCTTTTCATATTTTCTACTTTTAGATCCAATTCAGTATTTATCGAAATTGACTGTTAATAATCAATTATTGTTCATACTAGTCATCGATTCTGATAAAAAAAAAAGAACTATATTTTTTATCTGGTGCTTTTTTTAATTTTCTACTTATTATTCCGTTTCATATCCATCAAGAATAATCGCAATCAGTCAATTATTGCTCGTTTAAAACATTGCTACTGCAAAATTAAGAACAATGTTTATTTATAGTTTTCATATTTTCTACTTATAAATTCGATTCAATATTTATCAAAACATTCGAAATTGATTGTAAATAATAAATTATTGTTCATTGAATGCATCGGTTCTAATGAAAAAAAGAACTATTTTTTTCTCTTAGTACTTTTGATTTTTTCCACTTTTTATTCACATGTAATACTTACAAGGAATAATATCAATCAGTAAATTATTGCACATTTAAAGCAATACTGCTGTTAAATTAAGAACAATATATTTTTCCTTCAACTTTTCACATTTTCTATTTATAAATTACGTTTAATATTTATTAAATAATTAATTATTTAAAATAATGATTTTAGATAATAAATTATTTGTTCATTTGATTCATTAGTTCTGATTTAAAGAAAACTCTATTTTTGTTTAAGCAGTATTTATAAACCTTATATTGCACATTTGTGACTATGTAAAAAAATTGAATGATGCTCAAATAATTTTGAAATCATTTGAAGATTGTAATACAATTCAAAAGCATAAAAGTTTGCATTTAAATAGTTATTTTTATTTTGAAAATAAGTTAATTTATTTCTGATACAATGATTAGGACAATTGCACTAAGATACACCGAGAAACACTGATTAAGTCAAATGACATTCAAACATTTCATTGCAATTGTAAATAAAACAAAACAGTATTAAAAATGTATGATGGTTACATAACTTAATAAGCATGATTTTGTGTACGTTTAAAGCAGACAATTTTTTCTTACAAGTTAAAATTTCTAGTAACTATTTAAAAAAATTAAGTTTAAATGACGAGTTACAGTTACCACATAATTACTATTAATTATCAGAACGTTATCAGTTGTATAGTGACTAATTAATAGTAAGCTATTAATAGTAAAACTTAAATTGATAGCACTATTGCCATTATTTTATAGCTATCAATTTAAAATCAAAATTAAAATTGAATACTATAAAACAGTACACTGAGAAAAAGTATGGTCAATACTACCGGAATAGGATAACATTTGTCATGTTTCTGACTCTATGGAAGCATCAGAAAACACGAATATTTCTACCTAAGCATTTAGGTAATGACTCTAAAATAAAATTAACAATAAAATGTGTTGTTGTTGTCTTTTCTAAAGCCACTTGCTATTATACCAGCAGGCAAGCTTGGTGAAACCAAAATATTTAAGACTGAGGGAGGGTGCTTATCTTGTTTTTAGTGGCTCCATCTATTGACAAGAATACGACTTCAGTCACACACCAAACATCACAGCCCGTTTTTAAAGGGAGGACCCATTCATACATCTATTCATTCATCCACTGATTGCAATTTCGACCTGAATATTTAACCCTCGTCATATTTAGCGTGCTTCAGTCATCATTTAATACACAGGGATTCTTCGGTCAACGAGATTCGAGTTTCTGTCCTCACGAACACCATTCCAACGTCCAACCAACCAGCCTATCACGGCCATTCCACTTGTGTAAAAAACGCTAAGGGCAATGAATATTTTTTCTTACTTTTTCTTGTTTTACAGTGCAGCAATGGAGTCACTTTTAAAATTAAAAAATATATATATCACAAACGATTTTTATTTATTGCAAAATTATAGCTTGTCTTTATAGTGTCTTTTTGCGCTATTTTCTTAATTAACATCAAAATGATCAAAACTTAACCAACAAGATTATGAATAACTGTTACTAACTAATGACAGTTAAAAAATATTAGCATATTTTTTGCAACAAAGCGCAGCTTCATATGAAGTCAGAGCATTCGAGGAACAGTTTTA
The DNA here is from genome assembly GCF_982258835.1 of Parasteatoda tepidariorum. NCBI lineage: Eukaryota > Metazoa > Arthropoda > Arachnida > Araneae > Theridiidae > Parasteatoda > Parasteatoda tepidariorum. The sequence continues at coordinate 30,245,093 of NC_141765.1, read as the reverse complement.
AAGATTCTACTAAAATCAGTTTAAAATAACAAAAATTTTGTAATTATACCGCTTATATTCGTTAAATGTTTACTTATATTGCATTGGCTCATAACGAAGATATTACATTAATCTGAAAATTTAATTTGATGGTTACTTTAAGAACCATGGCTGTTTAGTGTACTTATTAAAACATCAAATATAATGCATCAAACTAATAAGCATGGTAATCATTTGCTTTCCCACATTTCCCTCCAGCCATTCTCTGCAATAACTGTGATCAACAGATGTTCTCACCAGCCATCATCAATTCAAACACACTTGCCTTAAGATATTTATATGTCAAACAACTAAACACTCAGAAATGGTCAGAAGTAATCTTTATTTCATGCTTCCAATGCACACAATGTTACAATTAAATAAATATATCACAATATAGGATTCAGTTTTAATCTGAATAAATTTTCTGCAGGCAGGCTAAAAGAATAATGAAAATTTAAGATGCCAATTTGTAAAGTTTTTTCATTTCGGCTATTCACAATAAATAATTACAGGTTCATTGGATTTTATTATATTCTTTCGCTGTCAGTTTTCTTTTTCTTTTCCAAAATTAAGGTAAATTAGAGCTTTAATAGGTCAAATAGGTCAAAGTACAGCAATATTCTACAAATAGGACATATATGCCGTTCAAGTAATTTCACGTGGAACATATGTACTCCTGTGTTGTTTAGGTGATGATTTAGAATATATTGAAAAAGCGCTGGCACTATCGATTGGGGAAAAAACTACTCTAACTTCATATAATCACAGGAAGCCAATGGATCGTGTACTCCATTAAATTTCATACTTACTTACCCATTGGATCCGTTGGAAAACAGGTATGCTTCGGTAGGTTCGATATTTTTAACTGTATTTTCAGCTAAATATATTCAGCTTCTTTTGTTACATTTCAGAACGATTAAATCTAATTCAATAGAAATTAATACAGTGTTTCATAAATGCCATTGCCAAGTACTTAATGAAAGAAAAATCAATTAAAATCCTTGACCGATAAAAAATTTTCAACCAAGTTTATTTTTTAAACTTTTTTTCATTAAAAAAATATGAAAGAAAGAGAATTAAAAAGGTTGGTAAATACATTTATACATGGGTTTTTCAAATTATACAACTCCATCTGGCCAAATTTGTCATTTTTTTCCAATATTGAATCTACAAGACGCATCGCAGTAAAAAGTGAAAACGTATTCTGGTACTTAAGCGGACAGTGTTCTTTTTGTTTACAGTTTGAACTAATCTCGATTAAATACACTTTTATAACAATGTATATACACCAAATTGTAAACTTCAGCTATATTAAATTTGAAAAATGGCAACAAAGAAAAATTTTAAAACTCAAATATTCAGGTTGTAAAATTATGCATAACATTGTGTTTGACTTTATAGCGTGAAAAATGCTTTTATTTGTGTCTTGATAAACTTAGCTTTTAATTAGTACCCAACATGATTTAAAAAATTTGTGAATTAGAGAATAATTGCGTGTAACAAAAATGATTTTTATCAGATTCATTTAAAACTGAAATTTTGAAAATATGTAGAATAAGTTGCACGAGTACGACGTAGACATATAAAAGAAAGTGGTTGTTAAATCACTTTTAAAAAGTGCTCAATCGACTAATCATTTCACTTTAAAAATTATAAAAAAATTTATTGTTGTTTTTACTTCTGTTTCAAACACTATATATATATATATATATATATATATATATATATATATATATATATATATATATATATATATATATATATATATATATATATATATATATATATATATATATATATATATATATATATATATATATATATATATATATATATATATATATATATATATATATATATATATATATATATATATATATCGTAATACACAAAAACACGAGAAAACAGGAAAAAAAATATCTTGTTCCAATAGCACTTGGACTTTACAAAAGTTACCTGACTAATGCGGTGGATAGATTTGTTGCTGAATAACTGTTTCATTTTAAGAATGAAGGCTTCGATCGGCAAAGATTTTTTTAAAAGTATCGTAATGCATCGCATAGAAAAAAGATGTCAATTGAAGCACATTTTGTTCCGGAAGAAAATAGTAAGAAAAAAAAAAGATAAAGAAACGAAATGTAATATTATTCCAAGAGCCTCTCGCCTCTTGTGAATTTTTTAAGACATATTATGATATTAAGGAAGCTGCTATTTTTTATGTCACTTTAAAAGTCTTTTATGATGTATTTTAGAGGCAAATATTTCTCACTCAAATAGAAAGATCCATTAAATATATTGTTCTTCAATATAAATGCTCTTCATAAAAGCCATTATTTTTTCAATTTTCTTATGGCTATTGTACTTGCAACAGCTATAAGAAAATTGAAAGGTTATGTTACATCCCATCGAATGCGTTTTAAAGCTAATGAAGTGTTTGAGAAAACTGCTAAGAACATGGCATGAAAAAGTCAAAAAATCTAATATGTCACCGTTTCATCTATAATATATATATATCTATATATGCAGGCTGCAGCAAAACAAAACTGCGACAAAATTAAAGTCATTACATCATAGAAGAGAAGTGTTAACTAATTTCGTTCTATTTAATTTGTGTGTTCATTTCTTTTTGTCTATCACTTTCATAATGAAATATTTTCTAACATATGTCGTAGTTTGCGTATTGGTTTTAGGTCTTTTTTAAAGTCTCAAGCAAAGGATTTTGAGTTGTTTCGTTTTCGAAATTTCAAAAAAAATCGAATTTTTTTAGTATTGCATATTTTGTTATCTTATACTATGGGGTATACATGGCGAAACTATATTGCCTGGAAAATGTGTGATATAGTTGAAAAACTCGATCATCGAACAAACCGTTACACGTTGTCGAGAGCATGAAGGCGGCACACACTGTATAAAAATCTCGAAACATTTCTGAATATATGGGGCAGCTAGTAATAGTTTCTGAGAAATCGAAGTTTAAATATATGAATTTTTTAAAATTCGACTTGTCAGAAGCTATTCTTCCAATTTCGCTCAAATTTTGTATTGTGCCAGGTAAAAACTACATACTTCAAAGTGGTGTAGAAAATTATATACCTTACAAACCAAAATTTGTTCGACTATTAGTAAATAAAATACCAAAAAATAATAAATATTTATTAAAATTCATTCTTTGCGTGGAATTATCTTGGAATAAATTAATTTTATTATTGTGTGCAAAAATTTTTCAATTCGCTTAAAAAAATTTCAACATATGACAAAACAGTAATATTAGCATTATGGGAACCAAATTTTGGATAATTCCCCTTGCCCAACTATGGGGATCATATTTCAAGGTTTCGACCATCCACTATATTTCGGGGGTCAGTAATCGGAATCCGTTGAAAAAAGTATATGTTTATTCAGAGAAATTACATTTTTGTGCCTTATTTCTTAACTTAAATTATCATCTGCTCTAGTTAATCAGCATATTTGAGATCACCCTATTGAACCATTAAGATTAAGTTCTACAAAGTGAAGATCAAAAGTTATTAAGAATCGGCCGCATTTTTTTTTTTTTTTTTTGTACACTGTACACAAAGTTTTGACAACAATTGCTTCAGTGGGTATGGGATAGATTAAAGTTACGAAAATTGCGGTCAATTCACCAATTAAATTTTTTTTATTAGTAAAGGTATACTCTTATTATTATTTATCATATGTTTCTTATTTCGAATAAATATATGTTAAAAATTACTAGTCTGTATTTTTTTTTTTTTTTGTCGCACCCTTAGTCAAAATATCTCTTTTTTCTTCACAATCCAGAATCAAAACCTAAAAAAACTCAATTTCCTGTATTAAAAGAAAATGTATTTAGATTGAATTGTTTGATTGTTTAGCGTTTCTCAAGAATAATAATATTAAAAGTTTCTTTTCTTCTTTCAGGAAGTCTGGGTAGTTTGACTTCAATGAGGAGTTCCATTCAAAAGTATTATTTCCCCCTCTTTATTGCGTGATTATGACATTATTAATGAACTAAAATAAAATTAAAATGATATAAAACGAATTTTGTGCATTGTTCTTTGATATTGCATTCTATTTGCAACCCCATCTAGCGGCTCCAAAAAGCGTTTGAGGTCTCATGTTCCAATGTTATTTTTATAATTTTGTACGCGAACATTGTCTTCTTATTTTGGCACCATTTATACATAGTTTCGAGTGTAATATTTTACTTTTAACTCATTTATCTTCTTTAAAATTCATTTGCTTATCTTGTATTTATAACATATTACCTTAATATCTTCATTAAAATTTTATTTGTTTTTTCTCCCCATAAGAATCTGATTCCTTAACCATTGTTTGAAATTTCGCTTTGTTTAATTACTTTGTTTCTTGTGATAAATTAATGTTTTCAGAGGGTTACATTATCAGAAAAAAATGACATATGACAATGTCTTAACTACTTTTCTTTTAAAGCTATATCTTCGGAAATTTTTGTTTTATTCCCCTACTAAAATACTTAGATATATATGATAAAAACAACTTTTCAGATATGTTAAGAAAACATTCTCTTCTTCCTTTTATAATAATAATATAGCTTAGTTAAAAATAAGAAACTACGTCTTTAAAGCAGCAAAAAAGATTTTTTTTTAGTCGTGTTCAAGCGTTTATGACAGTTTTAACATTTTTATTATATCTATGCTAATAAATGTCTGGCTCACATGAAGAAATTTTTCTGGTTTATATTTTTTAACATCAATCCATGTTCTGCGTGAAAAAATATTTTTTCTTTTAGCTTGCTAAATTAATTTGAATAAATTAATTTATCATTTTAGCCTATCAGCTTTCCTCAGAAAAAAATAAGCATTAAAAAGAGATAATTCGCTTTTCTGTGGTATAGTATTTTATTCAAAAGATTTCTTAAAATGTTTAATTTATTACTTGTATGCATGATTTTAAGCTTCAAATTTTATTTTTTTTTATTTATTCAGAAAAAAATATTTCTATGTTTAGCTTTCTAATGTTTAAATAACTCTCTAATTTTAAAACCAATTGCTATAGTGTCTTCAGTGAGCTATTATCTTATCTTATCGTTTTTATATATCTTCAGTGAGCTTTTCTCTTTTCTTTTCCGTGAACTTTTACCGTGTGCTTCTTAAATAGCTCAGAATGTATGTTTAGGAATATCTAGACAGCTCAAAAAGCATGTTGAATAAAATGGACTTAGCTTGAAATGCGTGTGAGCACATAATGTATAAAATAACATTTAGAGTAGTAACCAGACAATTATGGTGCTCAGAAATTAGCTTATGTTTGAAATGAATAAATCAGTGGTGTCATTTTGGAATAGAAAAAGTACTTTCAGTATAGAGTATAATCAGCTCTAGTAGCTATGTAGCACATGCAGTAATGTGTGATGCTTTCAACTATACTGTCTACCAGTTCCATAACCAATTTAACGTTTAAAAAAGTAGTTTCATCGGAAGTGCAAGCCGTTGTTCTTGCAAAGCAATTGCAAGCATGGCAGGGGTCCGAGGAGGATTGAGATCAACTATACGCCTTTCTAAAGCATTCCAATAATGTTCGATAGGATTCAAGCCCGGTGATTGAGCTGCCCACTCCATGCGCTGAACAGTTTTCTGTTGAAGATAATCATTCAATATGCAAGCCCTGTGTGACGTTGTGTTATTGTAATGCAAAACGAAATCATATCTTATTTCACCAGCATAAGTGAACACATAAAAAATCAAGGATATCAGGCCAGCACTCACGGTTTCACATAGAGACATGCAGGTCTGTGCGTCCACCCAAAAAGATAAATTCCAACACACAGGCATTGCCTTCGTGGTTTGCAAATCTCTTTCATGGATATTTGATTAATGATATCGGGTTGAAGGTTCTCTCCAAATCAAACAAATTTTCTTATCACTTTGGTAGCTAAACCTGTACTCAACTGGGAAGAGAACAGATCTCTATTGGTCTACCATCCAATAGACATATAAGTGCTCTTACCTCAAACATCTCCATCTATGGAGTGACGAAAGTGCACGTCGATTGAACAAACTAAAGTTCGTAACTTTTACGCACAGTAGACGTTGAAACCCATCTTCCGGGGACAGCACTAAGAGAGGATTTGAGCTGTCTCGGAGATGTTGTTCCTTCGCGCGCATAATAATAAATATTAGTCATCAGCCCTCGTTTCTGCATTTGACCGCCCTTGGCGAAAGCTTCTGGATGCTGAACTTGTGGTTAGAAATTGCTGCTTTAGTCCATATACCACAGGAAGCTCACATTTAGCCACTTCTATCTGACTTTGTCCTGCCTTCAATCTTTCAGCAGATCTCCATTGAAATTCTTTCGCACAAATTGGCTACCTCGAATATTTTATTTGAGAAACACAGCAAAATTCGTAGGCATCCGCATACAATTTTATGCTTATAGATGATCACGTCATTCCATTGCAGAGCAACTAATTTACATATTACAGTTTAACTTAGCCTATCTTATTTGGCAACATATTCACATTTCATTGGGATTGGCTTACTTTAGGGAAGTTATCGTTATTTTTGTAATTTTTCTTTAATTTATGGTAATCAGTGCATATTCAGCCACCCCAACCCCGAAGTCTTTCGCTTTGACTCATAATCATTATACTTATTGTTTACAAACGTAACTACGAAATATTTTAACGAAATATTACGAAAGTAACTACGAAACAGTTAGGTTGAAAGTTGGATTGAAAAGGCGCATTTTTCACTGTATCCATTTTCTTAGATACGCATTTTGAGCCTCGGCAATTTCTTTAATCACGCATTTTGAGTTTTGCCCATTTTCTTAAACACGAGTTTTGAGCTATGACCATTTTCTTAAGCACGCATTTTTAGCTGTGTAAATTTTCTTAAATACACCTTTTGAGATATATCCTTAATTAAATTCTCTACGACGATATGCTTCTTACTAAAATTAATCTTATCCTGCACTGGAAAATGCTTTCTCCAACAATATCATTTCATAGTTTGCTTTTATTGCAAGGATAGTTCACAAATTTCTTGACAATTGGGAAGTAAACCTTCTTTGCCACTAGCATTGCTCTTAAGGTTTAAAATATTTTTCAGGTAATAATCAATGCTTATAATGTGCACTTCAAAACAATTTGCACTATTAGAATTTTCATTCTAAAATTACGGTAAAATAACCGACCCCAGTCAGTTCATTCAATTTACAGTAAAGTTTACACTTTTCTTTACCTTTACGGATTTGAAACCGTTTGCAACTGATGTGAAAAACACAAATACAAATCTGCACAGTTTTGTAATCATTTACAACTAACATGGTTTTAAAACCGAAAAAAGGAAATTTAACTGGACATTGGAGTTAAGCTTTTCGTTAGGTAGTAGACATTTAAATTATGTAATGGTTGCGATGTAGTTTGCCAATTGATTCAAAGTATGCGGTTTAATAAGATTTGGTGCCGCCTATCATAAGCGATAAAAATATAGATATTTTTTTTTGTATTGAGCAGCATTATGGTGATCACATTTTTGTGTGAATGATATTTTCGTCATCCAATTATCCAGGGTTGCTAAATGGAAAGAGCAGAACATTGGAAACTCTTCAGAAGTTAAAGGAATGGAAGAAATATTATCCATATACAAACGTATATTATCTATATATGCATACGCTGGTAATTGAATCTCCGTTCAACCGGTCATGAGATTGACATATTAGCCCACTCGGCTATAGTATGAATTTAGCTGCAAGAATTTAAGTGACTCCATAACTTGGGCCTGGCTTGTGCTGATAAAATTCTAGTTAACCATATTAGGTGAAAACGGTCAATAAATTATTTTTGAGCTGCAATGGCTCAGGGGATAGAGCGTTCGCCTTCCAATGAGGTAACCAGGTTTGAATCCCAGTGACGGCTGGTCGATACGAATTCCGCATCCGGCTTGCGCCTACCACACTTCTGAACTGAAAGATATTCAATGGCAAGCGGATCATGGGGTTAGATCCCCTTGTCCTCAAGGTAATCATGGAAGGTTCTCGTGGTCTTCCTCTCCATGAAACATAAATGTGAGTTCGTTGTATCAAAAAGTCCTCCATGAAGGCAAATTTTCCCAATACTCGATCCAGGAGTTCCTTTGTCTTCTGGATTGGGTTCAAAATTACCAGGCTATGGAGTTAAACATTAGTAGTCGTAAACCCAAAATTGGGTCGGCTGTTCAAACATGGTTATAATATAAAATAAAAAATAAAAAATTTCTCACAGTTAACAGCTTCAATACAATCTTTTTATTGTTATTTTGCTGTTTTGGTTTAATGTGGTAAATTAATAATTACATAAGTTGTTATAATTATATAAATTATAAATATTGAAAAAAGGTTAACCTTCTTCCGAGTAACATCTAAATGTGTAGAAATAATGAATTCATAAATAAAAAAAACACTTTGGCATCCATGGGGCGGAAAATGCTATCTATAAATTAATAATTAACAAAAACTAGAAGTCAAGTATTGAGAGAGATTTTAAATTTAATTAATTAAGTGATAAAAGTAACTTATTAACCAAAGTGTAATATAATAACCAAGTATTTTATTGAAATAATTTATTAATCATATTATATTTTTTAAATAAAAAAGCATAAAACAGAATTCAAAATGCTGCAGAATGTAAAGTTAAGTTATTTAATTTAATACATTTTAAAAACATAGCTAAGAGCATCTTGAAATTAAAATGCACAATAAGCAAAAATGTAATTCAAGGAGCAGTAAGTGGTTTTTTATTTAGAGCTGAAACTTTCAATTTCATTAAAATCAACATTTTTAAACAAAAAACTTTGGTTAAGAAAAATGTTTTTAGAACGCTTATTTAATTACCAACTTAAATTCTCTTTTAAAAAGATATTCCGAGGAAACCACCAATATGGATAAGTTAATAAATTTTTTATAGTATTTTAAGAGGTAAATTAATTTTAAAAACTCGAAATACCTTTCAGCAATCCTCGGAATTTCTGAAAGCTATTAACGTGACTTTTAAACTAGTTGAGATGCAAAAATAAAATATTTAAAATACTGAAACTAACGCATTTTACATCAAAACATGTTTAAAGATCTCCAAAAAAAATTGTTCGATCCTATTTTGTTTATTTCAGCCATTAAAACTAATGTATTTTTCAGCTATAAAGATCAATAGTGTATGCTTCATTTATAATAATTAAGCGCTTATTAATCTCTATATATATATTTCTCTTATGTGGTTCCATAAAATCTGGAATTTTTCTATTTATTAGCCACAATATAGTTATCATTCATTTGTTAAATTGGCTTAAGTAATAATTTAAATAGTATTTAAAAATAGTTATATGTTAAGTATTTATTTAGATATATTTTGTTAGGTTCCAATATACAAAAATTTAGGGAGAGTTGAATAGTTATTTATAAGTTTAATATTTACACCGAAGAGCCAATACATTATAACCACCCTCCATCTATAACAATGGGCTCGTCCAGGTTTTCATGGTTTCTCGCCCAGGAACAATGTTTTCATGGGGCACATTAGGACCCATAATCCTCATAGAACAATCCCTGACGGCTGCAAGCTACTTGAACATAGTTGCAGGCCAGGTTCACCCATACATGGCAACAGTTTTCCCTGCGGGGGATGGTGTTTACCAACAGGATAATGCACCATGTCATAAGGGTCGAATCGTCATGGATTGGTTCGAGCAACATTCCAGCGACTTTCAAGTCATGTCTTGGCCTCCAAATTCACCTGACCTTAATCCAATAGAGCATTTGTGGTCCTACTTGAAAAACCAAATTCATGCTGTCACGCTAACCCCTCGCAATGTGAGGGAATTGCAGGACCAGTTGGTGAGCGCTTGGTACCAGATACCTCAGACCACCTATCAGCACCTTGTGGAATCAATGTTACGGCGGGTGCTAGCAGTTTTGAGGGCTAAAGGTTGTCCTACATGTTATTAGCAGGGTGGTCATAATGTAATGGCTCCTCGTTGTATTTTGAATATATTGCATTTTTAAGGAAATAAAACTTAATTGCGAAGTGATTATTCAATTTTATTTTTGATCCTTTCGAAAGTGGCTGTAGGAAACAATGACAGTCTTGTGGTGACGCATACTGTCATATCAATTAGTAGTGACGCAGCTTGAAATTTTTGAGAATTTTGAAAATTTGCTGCCGGACATATTTTAAATTATTACTAAAATTCAATACCGTGAGCATCTCTTAAAAAATATTAAAATTGAAGTCAAAGTACCGGGCTGTTGCCCATGCAAAGCCGCTGGACGGTAAAAAAATTTGGTTAATAATTGTTGAAAATTAATTAACGCGTTAAGATTGGAGGATAGATTGAGGAATCAAACTATTTAAATACAATTGCGCTGTGTTTTCGGCTTGGTCACCATTGAAGTTTATAATTGTAGAAGATAATTTTGAAAGGTAACCAGGCTGGTCGCCAAAGGTGGCTACTTTATTTATATTACTAATAGCAGTTAGCTAAGTAATTTCAAGATTTTATGAAATTATGTATAAATAAATAATTTCTTTTACAATTATAGGATTTTTAAATAGTAGAATGACATTACAAAATAAAATTTATCGTACAATATTTTTCGAAATTAAATTTCCTAAATTTAGGCGAGTTTGATTGCTTAGGGTGTTGTATTAAAAAACAGATACTTTAAACCATATGCTTCTCCTCCATTAAAAAAAATTATCATTAAATTGCATTTTGAAAAATAATACAAAATAATTGTCGATAATTTTTAAAATAATACTGGCGGAGCATGATTGAAAAAGAATAGCGTCTGCACAAACCAAAATACTTTAAAATAGTTGAATAAAGCCAGCTAGGAGGATAAAACCAGTCCTCTAAGTTTTGAATAAACTGCATCAGCCATTTACAGGAAATCTCATTTTATTTTATTTTATTAGCCTCGTTCAACAGCCGAACATCATCTGGGTTTACGACTACTAATTTTCAACTCCGTAGCCTTGTAATTTTGAACCCCAAACCAAAAGGCAAGAGAACTCCTCGATCAAGTATTGAGAGTATATTATATACAATATTTGGATCAAGTTCATAGAGGACTTTTCAATGGAACTAATCCGCATTTGCGTTACATGGAAAGAGAAACCACGAAAACCTCCCTCGGTTAACCTGAAAGGAAGGAGACTTTGACCCATGATACGTCTATTTTTATTATTATTATATATCAGTACTGTGGTCGGTGCGAGCCGGGTGCAGAATTAATATCGACCAGGCGTCTATGGGATTCGAACCCAATTCACCTCATATGAAGGTGAACGCTCTATCTCCTGAGTCCCCCACTGCTCTTGAAATCATATTTAACTTATCTGAAACGACAAACTATTATGACCACTTACGCAATAACACGTTGAGTCACTTTTAGCCATCAAAATAGCTGCAACTCACCTTGGCATAGATGCTTTAAGTTCTTGGCAGGTAACTGGAAACAAGTTGCACATAATGTCTAAGCAGGGGTCACGCAACGTTGTATACAACCATTCCATTCGCTTAAGAGTCTTTAAGATGTAGCGAATTAGGCAAAAAGTGAAATTAAAATTACCGATCTCCTGACGTAGCTATTGTGACCATATTTTCCTAATTGCAACTCTTTGCACCATTAAAATTGAAAATTAGCCTGCCATCACGCGATTTATTCAATAAAATAATTAATCATCTTAAAATAATCCATAAATTGCAAAATCCTAAAATTTGCTTTCATTATTTTCCTAACAGAACAACACCATTATATTGTGAAACATACATAATTTTTATTCAAAAATCAATTATTTTTATTCACGAATAACTTTTATTCAAAAATTGCTACCATTTTTCATGTAACTCGTTTATTCAACAAAATAATTGCTCGTGAAAGAAGGTTTTACTAGCAAATATTTTGATAGAAAATGTCCTCCTCTTGTCAACATGCTCCTTCTTTTACCGTATAATATTAAGCAAACAAACTTTCTACATCGTAGAAGACATCATAAACAAAATATTTATTGTTCTTAGAAATTCTTCTTAAGCATATAATAAACAAAGAACATATTCTCCATTTTAACAAATGCTGCATTACCTCATTAATGACATGAAATCAGCTTTCAACATTCATAAAACTACCAACCTTTCAATTAGCAGAAATATTCTCGTTAGCTCTTCATATAACCAGTTAGCAGTGATATAAAACAAAAATGTCATTTACACAAGAAGTAATTTTGATCATCTAACATTCTTTTCAAGATGAGATGAGAAACGAAACAAAAGCAGCTTTCAAAACCCATTAAAACTTCTAAGGAAGTATAATTAAAGACAGAATTACAAAAGAAGTAACTAAGTTACTCGTTGCTTAGAAGTTTTACTCTAAAACAGAAAAGCACGTTTTGGGAGATGATGGATGCAGTTGCTATGCAACAGATAAAATGCTATTTCATGTCATGATTTCAACATAAGAGCATACAATTTGAAAATAGGTTTCGTCATAATGGTATATATATTTCGCAGTATCAAGCACATATATTCTCATTTACAATTTGAAATTGCAAAGTAATTACTTTGATAATTGCGTTGCTTTGAAATTTTTACTAATGAAATGTCATCTTTAAAATTCCTTAAAGAATATTACTGGCATTTTAAATTCCAAATAATTAAGGAAGCTAACAATTTTTACAAAAATATTCTGATAGCGTAAAGCATCATTGTGTTGTGAAAATGAATTATTATAAGCCAAATATACTGAAAATGAATGTATTATTGACAGAAACACTAACTTTCCACATATTTAAAGCAGTAAAGATAATGAAATTATTAAAGATGTCTTAATTGGGTTGCGAAATTAAATGGTTCTAAACATGTGCAGCTGCCCGTGGTAACGAAATGAAAGGTGCCAGTAACTAATTCATGTTATAAAAAAGGCGAACAAAAATTCAGAAACAAATAAGAAGGCAGGAAAACATACATTAGCATTAAAAATACAACATCATTAACATACAACAGCATTAAAAATACATGATAAAATAATCTATGTAATATCTCATTAGGGGAAAAAATTGAATTCGGGAAAATTAGAATTTAAATTTTTAAATAATTTTGAGTATACGTTTTGTAATTAAGTAATAACAAATTAATTAATATTTATTATACTTACAAATAAATGTGTAAACATAGTAAAAAAAATTAAAATAAATATAATATTAAGTTTCATGATTGCGTAAGCTTTTGTATACTGATATTTTAAGAAGATCGTCTCAATAAATATCTGGCATGCTAAAAAAATAAACACTTAGCATATTCCTTTCCTTAAAACAAATCAATTTCTTAAATTTGTATAAGAAAAGAATTTATTCTGATGATTAATTTTTTTTTAATACTAAATAAAATGTTTAAATCATGTTAAAAAAAAGTTATTATCCATTTATTAATATTTTGATTGCTAATACGAAGACAATAATCCAAGAAATGATAAAAGAAACAAATATTTATACTCTCTTTATGTTGATCATCAGTTCAAGTTGACCGCAAAAACAATAAACCACAAGTAGTCACCTTACACAGGTTTCATTTTACCTTATACGGTGGCAAGTTGATCCCTATTATCGCGCAAATAAAAGCTTCATATGGCCAACTCGAGCTGAAGGATAACTAAATTTAACATCATCGAATTGTGACAAATTTACGATTTTTAATTTATCGTTTTTATGGTTCATCTTTTGGAACCAATTCTCTAAAAGTGTTCCAAATGCCCACAGCTATGCACTTAAAAAATTAACGCTATACTTTATCATTTTGCTTCGTATTAAGAAGATGTTTGATAAAACAGAAAAGTTGTTCGAAATACTGCAGAAATTCATAATTTGAAGCGTAATTTAAAATGATTTATTAAAAGCATAATTCTTAACATCGTAATAATGAAGAGTAGGTAACTAAACTTAATCAGTAGGTAATCAAATATTAACTCACCAAAATTACATGTTTCATTCAAGCCAAGGTCATGAATATGTTATTTAGTGATGCGCATTACTTTCTCTAGAACTTCTGAGTTGGATCGTAAAATGAAGGTTTTATAGATCCCTTTATGTCTCTTGATTTTGAAATGGGTTTCACTAATATAATGAAATCTTTCCCTAATTTGCTGAAAAATTATAAATAAAATTAATGCAAACATTCATTTTGATGTTTAAAAAAATGGCGTTTTTAATCACTACTGAGAATTACTTTATTTAGAATCATTAACCCTTTCAAGCAAATTTTTAATGAAATACATTCTTCATACTTTTTTAATTATTTTCTATTAGTTTAGGACAAAATATGTAAGAATATCATATTTACAATTTTAATAATTTATAGTTATGAAATACAGCCAGAAGCACAGGTATCTGTTTCTGCTTTAAAGGTAAATTCTTCTAAACACAGCTCACTTCCAAACAATAATTTTTCAAATTTCATTTATTTACATCAAATAGAAACAGTTATTCATAGTTGAAATTTCATTAATTTTCAAAATCAATTATTGATAAATTTTTGAACTTGAATGAAAAAATAATTTTTCAAATTACTTTTTGTTTTGGATTTTATATTTTAGTACAAATACTAATTATACTCCGATAATTTAACAGATTTTAGTAAATTATAGACTTTTATTTTTTCATTTAAAATTACCAAACTACATTTTTACTCGAAATTAAAACGTCAGCAAAAAATATATATAAAATTGACCACGTTGTCCTACCTACTTTAAATGGTCAAGTTAACACGTAAATGGAGTTTTATAATTCCATTATGTCTCTAAAGTCATTAGTCAGCTTTATTCATTTATTGAAATCTTCTCCATATTTGTTATAAAAAATTGCAAACCTAATCAAAAAAAGTAATTCACATTTCCGTTTTAGTAGCTATAAAAATAGCACTTTTATTCAGCCATTTAGTTTCTCTAGAATTGCTAACATAAATCGCAAAATGGAGTAAAATAGATCCCATCATAACTTTTGATTTTAAAAATGGCTTTATTAACTTATTGCATTCTTCTTCACTTTCACTATAGAAAATTGTAAGGGTTATCAAATAATTATAATAACATTTTTATGTAGCTTTTAAAATAACGATTGTGTTAAATGCACCAAAACCACTAAAGTAACTATGTAAATATTTAATTTATTTTGCACAGTTTCCATAAAACTTATAATTTTATTGTTACAGTATACTAGTCAGAAATCCAAATCTTCAGTGGGACTACACTGTTAGATATATCACTGAGGAAATGGTCAAATAACAATTTTCTCTATTTAATTTTAATTTACCATATTCAAACAAAAACAGTTAATAAACCATAAAAAAGATGGTCTTCAAGCTGTTTATTTACTGCTTTCTCCTAATACGGGAAAACAACCAGAATTTTTTTGCACAAACTTGGATCAACTAATGAATTCGCTTAATGGCTTGCAGATGGCTACATACAGTAGCCGAGAGATCTAATCTGTCAATCTAATGACCTAGAGTCCCAGTGTTTACACCACAATGTTTACTCCATTCCCTTCAACACATAAAAAATTTCCAGTGTCCAGCACTCCCCAGATTGTGACCCTGGACTATAAGAGTACAATATTCTCTTCCACGCATGGATGGAAGCTCTATAAAACTGCTTAACACAAAAACGTTTAGTATTTTCTGTCTTTTACGATAGGTAAAACAACCAGATAAACTAATTAAACCGCATTCAATGGTTCATTTGATAAAACACAACTCTACCACAAGCTAACACCAATGTCCGTAATGTCCAAATAAAAAGCCTAGTTCCACTCTCCAGTTAAATTTCTATTTTATGATTTTGAAGCCATTTTATCTGTAAATGATTAAAATACCGTACAGGTTTGTATTCAAGGTTTATTAACAATACTAGTTGTAAACGATTTCAAAACCATTAAGGTGAAAATGTTCTTATCCACAAACGTTACGGTTAATTGGATGTACATATTGCTGCCTGTTATTTTACTGTAATTTTAGACTGAAAATTCTGACAGTGTTGGCAAAAGGTTTCTCGAAATATATTCCTTCATATTTTCCTAACAAACAACAAAAATATTTATTTAATACCACAATCCATTTTCAGCGGTATATTCGAAATAAGATAATGTTGTTCACTATTTTTTATTGTTTATAAACTACGAGTGTGATGTATTGTTTATTAATAATCCACTAAAGTAAATAGAAAACTGTTCACCAAGTTTAAATTGATTTACTAAATTTTTTCCGTTTTCATCCCCATGAGAGAATGAATTCTTGTACCTAGATCAGACTCAAAAAGCTTTTATGTCCATTTCTTTTTTCGAAAGATTACTTTTATATATAACGAAAAAATAGATTTCTCTTTTCTTCATCAAACGGCTAAAGTTTTCGAAAAAGCTAGAGATATTTTTTTCATTTTGAACACAGACTTATCTTGTTGTTTTCCTCGCAGAAATCTTTTGAAAAACAAAAGTCGAAGCACAACTTTTAGATCAATAAGTCTTTTAGATGAATCTAATATATTATACTAAATTTGTAAAATATATAACTATAAAAATGACTTCTTTAACATGTTTTTAAACGTAATATAACAATGAATAAAAGTTGACATCTGAATGATTTACTTAATAAGTATGTAAAAATAGTATTGCAATAGTTTTATATTGCAGAGAGGATATCTAGTGTTTCGAAAAGAATAATACTTTAAAAAAGATAAACACGTATATATATAAAAAATAACAAAAAAGTGGTTTTTTAAAGTCTGTGTTGTTTACAATAAGTCTATTTCTTTTATATTCTTTAGTAAATTCAAAGTGAGTAAAAGCAAAATTTAACGTTTCTGCAAAATTTTATTTATGCTTTCCCAAAGCTTGATTGATTATTTCGCAAACTGTTAAAGAACAACTGCTAAATAGAACACTTCCAGATGTCTCTAACATTCCATAATTTTTGCATTTAAAATATATATAGAAACCCATTCAAAAAGTCTTTAAAACTGCTACGTTTACAGCAATTATCACTAAATGTGGAATTTGAGCAAAATGTTGTAAGAAATGCTAAATTATTCCCCGTTTTTAATTATTGGAATTTTATTCACAATCAGTTTCCTCAACTATAACTCGAACATTCTAGAAAACTGTATATTTCAGGTGATTGAAATTTTTAACAAGAAAGTAGCTTATTAAACTGCAAAATTACTTTACAAGCCAAGGTTTATTGTTTACTTATTCAAAAACTACAAAAGTAATTAAAAACATCATATATGTTACGCTAAATAAGTTAGAAACTTTCTGTTGAACTATAAGTGTGATAGATAAAATTTCAAAATTTTCGTGTTCATACTAAAAAAAAAAAAAAAATCTTTTGAGATCAATTTAAAATTTAGAAATACATATTCTATCCATATGAGTGTCAGGTACCAAATATCATGAATCTTTGTCAAATCTATGAGTTTCAGCTTTTCCCTTAATGTATAACTTATAGAAACAAAAAGGGAAAAAGAATAGAGAGAATAACGAAGAAAATTAGTAAGAATAAAAATAATTAGTTTTATTTTATCTATTTATTTTAAATACATTTCTAAAATATTTTTTAAACTATTTTATTTTTGAAAACTTTCTTCTGTTCTTTTTATAAATATTTAATGTATAATTGTATTATAAACATAAGCGATTTTTTTAAAAATTTCTTGCAATGAGGAAATCATTTTAAATTTGTTTTAGATTACAAAGCGGGAGTCAATTTTTTTTCTTCAAAAATGCCCATGTGAGTGAAGGAATAAATATTAAGAATGTTTAAGATGTAAATGTTTAGTCCAAACTATGCTACTTTAAGAGCATTAATATAGTTAACATAATCAAGGTTATACTGCGAATAATTTATAATTTTTTACAATGAGGAAATCATTTGAAACTTGTTCCAGATTACAAGGCGAGGATAAATTTTTCCAAAAATACCCCATGTGTCAAGAAATCAGTAATCGAAATTCTTAAGAATGATTTGTTTACTCTCGTAAAGAACATATAAGTATATCTGACGCAATGAAAGAAAATTTGCGAATTTCTTATAATTCTTTGTAATGAGCAACTCATTTGAAACTTGATTAAAAAAATTAGCCACAATTCTTCCAAAAATACCCGTATATGCCAAAAAATATAAGCTTAAAATTTTTAAGAAAAAATCTTTAGAAGATTTTTAAATTTTTAGGTATTTTTGGAAAAATTGAAGCTCATTTTTTAATCTTAATCAAGTTTCAAATCAGTTCCTCATTGCTAAAAATTATGAAAAAATGCACAAATTTACCTTCATTGTGTTAATTATACATTTATTTTATTCAATAATGGTAGTTGAACAGCCGACCCAATTTTTTGGGGTTTACAACTACTTCGCAGCCTTGCAATTTTAAGCCCAATGCAGAAGACAAGGATTACTTCTGGATCAAGTATTGGGAGAAATTTGCCATCGTGGAGGACTTTTTGATGGAACTGACCCGCATTTGCGTTACATAGAGAGGAAAACCACGAAAACTTCCCATAACCCATGATCCGTCTACCACTGAGGATATTTTACGTCAGCACAGTGGTCATTGAAAGTCGGATGCGGAATTCGTATCGACCAGCCATCGCAGGGATTCGAACCCGGTTTACTTCATTGGAGGGCGAAGGCTCTATCCCCTGAGCCATTACGGCTCTATTGTCATGCAATTGGAAAAAAAACACCCATGATAGATTTTGAGAATAGTGTCTTGACAACTATTTTCTTTCTATTGCTAATGCAATGAAAGCTAAAATAGAATTTCAGAAAACTGATCGAACCGTATTTATTTAAAGTGCACATCAACCTTACGTTAAAAATCATCAATGGTATATTGGTTATGAGTCAGAATCTCCCTGCCATCAGCCAAAACTTTGAAGATTTTCGAGTACTTTTTTTCTGTATAACGCTTACACGGGTTAGTTCCATCAAAAAGACCTCCGAAAAGATCAAATTGTTATAAAGCTGAATCCATAAGTTACCTTGTTTTCTGAGATGGTTCCAAAAATGCAAGGTTTCGTGATTGAACTCAGCCGCTTTGGTAGTAGCACTAGTCAAGAATAACAGTAAAATAAAAATAATTTATGTGTATTTTTTCCGAAATTATTAAAACAGTTTCTTAAAAGTACACAGAAGAAAAATTCAGATCAAATTACAATATAAAGTACTGGTATTTTGGGTGAATCATATAAGAAAAATCCGTTCAACTGTAAAATCCATTTTTACCAAAAATTTTATTTTCACCGTAACTTTCACAGCGATATTTATTTAATTAGAGTCATTCAGGGGTTTTACGATAATTATAACTGTAAAAAGTATGGTATATCAGATCTTTTTTCCAAATCTATATCCGATAAAAATGGATTTTACAATAGAAGTGCCGGTACTTTATACCGTAATTTAATCCGGAATTTTTTACAGGGAACTCATTTTTTCAACCAATAAATTTTAATAAAAGAAAATTAAATTTATGTAAACCTTAAAATAAGAAATTGTAATGCATTCTTGAAGTTTTCAATTTCAACGTGTTTTTTTAATCATAATTGTCAAAATCTTATTCGGAGCAAAAAAAAAAAAAAAAAAAAAGGAAGGAAAACATATCAAAGAAAAATTTGGAATCGAAAAATAATGAAGCTCTGAGTCTCTAAAAATATTTTTTCTCTCAGCTTTGACTTCATTTATTTAATTAATGAAGGTTTAAAGAACTACGTCTTACATAATTTTATTTTTTATACATGTTTCTGCCCTTAAACAGTCATAAGTATTTTTGCATTCACGTTTGAAGCAGACTAAACCTTCGTCTTTTCTAATTTAGTATATTTGGCTTCTCCATACACTATATCATTTGGAGCCTCTCTAAATACCAAATCATTTTTTAGTAGAGACTAATTAGTTTCCACGCTTCGAAGTTTTTTCATCTTTAGATGTTTCGATTGGCGTGAAAGAGAATTCTTTTTCCATGTGTATTGTTTGTTTAGTATATCTGATTAAGTAGAATGCTAAGCAATCACTGTAAGCGAATACCATCTAAATTAGTAAATATTTATTTTATTATTTTTAGCAGCTCAGACCAATTAAAGATCTTTAGAAATTCCTGAACTGCTTTTATTTTAGATGGAATTTTACTTAATTTTTTTGTCGTGGTGATACATTTTTACTAAGCTACTTAAGTGTATTGATCAGTTAATGCAGCAAGTAATCAATGACTTAAACGTATTAACGCTTTAAAAAATCAATGAAAATAGACTGAATACTTCCTTTCACCTACAATTTTAATTTCTTAGAAATAGTTTTCCCTTATACTCTTAGTATTAAATTTGGTTTTGACTTAATTATCTTTAATTTTCAAGATTTCACTATTTTATTCAATGATATTTACCCTGAGGAATTAATCTTGCTTCGTAATCATGATGATCATATTAATTTAAATTTTCTGGATTTGGGTATTATAAAAGTTGAAAATATCTGCTTTGTTGATTTATGCGATAAAAGGAATGATTTTAATTTTAATATTAATAAACTAATTACTTGGAATTTTAATGTTTCTAGGAGCATCTATTTAAATACCACTTTTAATGAAATGAACAGAATTAAAAGAATATGTCGTAATATTTATTTATCAAAAAGACAAATCGATAAACTCTTTCAAAATTTGATAACAAAACAATGGATATCCAACTAAAGTAATAAAATTTTATATAAAATCATTGAATTAATCGTATATTTTTATGGATATATTTACTTAAAATTTTCTTTGTTAATTTATATAATTTTTCCATGTGCAAATCCATCTCGGGCCAACCCGTGGCTAAAATTATCTACTAAAAAAACTTTTCTTTGTTAATTTTTATAATTTTTCCATGTGCAAATCCACTTCGGGCAAATCAGTGGGTAAAATTATTTAGTAAAATTTTTTTTATTAATTTATAAAATTTTTCCATGTGCAAATCCATTTCGGGCTAATCTGTGGTTAAACTATCTACTAAACTTTCTTTTTCCTTGATAATTTATAAAATTTTTTCATGTGCAAATCCATTTCGGGCAAATCCGTTTCTAAAATTCTTTGCAAAACAGGCAATTTATGTTTCTCATTTCCATTTTATATTTTTTCTTGAATAAATATTTATTTATTCAACATTTTAAATTATCCAGTCAACTTATTATTATACCTTGAATATTACCTTGCGCACATCCATTTCGGGCCCATCCTTGGTAACTAACAAATCAATGCACAGCATAACAAATCACTTCAGCAATGCAGTAAGAACGGCACTTTAAATTCCTCTAGTTGCACTCAATTTGCGCTTTTGTTTTCATATTTTGTAATCTGGCAATCTTGTTGCGAAAATATTTTTAAATCATTCGTGAAAAATTTCACGTTCATGTAAGTACATATAATTTCGCTACTCGCTTTAGAGATTTTGTTTTATACGGTTTTTTATTTTATTTTCTGCTTTTACGCGTTACTTTTACTTATTGTGTTCTATTTTATTTGTTGTAAATTTTGAAAAAAAATTTTTTGATTGCTCCTCACACTATTGTATTAATATATTTTGCTTTGGCTATATTGATACAATATCAGAAAGCACTCTGTTTTGCGGATATAATCGTGTGGGCTGATGAAAAAATTATATCTTTTATTTTCCGGCTTTCAAAAAAAAAAAAAATTCATCCTTTATTTTTCTTTTTTTTTAAATCAGTTGTTTGTTATTTATTTCTTTATTTTCATTATTATTCCCCCCCCCCCGTTTTCTTAAGTCTATAATTTTCCTTCGTTTTATCTTCATTTTGAACTTATCTAATGAGTTCTGTTTACTTGCAGCTTATGCGCAATAAAGGAAACTTTATTGCGCATAAGCTGCAATAAAGTTTTTAACTATATATATATATATATATATATATATATATATATATATATATATATATATATATATATATATATATATAGATATAGATATAGATAGATAGATAGATAGATAGATAGATAGATAGATAGATAGATATTATATATATATATAGCAATTTATTTAACTGTTACTATACCATATTCAAACTAAACAGTCGAATAAACATAAATAAGATGATATTTAAACTGGTAACTGAAAGAAAACCCTTTTATTAACTGTTTTGATCTAAAACAGTTAAACAACCACAATTGTATCTCACCATCTAACCTCAAATAATGAAGTCACTTAGTTCCTTTTAGCTGTGTACATATTATAGTCAAGAAGACTAATCTGTCATCCTCATAACTGACAGAACGGCGGTTCCAGTCCCAGCTTTGACTTCTCAATATTTCCTCAATTCCCTTCAACCAGTGTTCTTAATGGTTGTGAAACCATGATAGTTGTAAATGGTTAAAAAAAACTGCATAGCTTTGTATTCATGATATCCTAACCATACTTGTTGTCTTATATGTATGTATGTATGTATGTATGTATGTATGTATGTATGTATGTATGTATGTATGTATGTATGTATGTATGTATGTATGTATGTATGTATGTATGTATGTATGTATGTATGTATGTATGTATGTATGTATGTATGTATGTATGTATGTATGTATGTATGCATGCATGCATGCATGCATGCATGCATGCATGCATGTATGTATGTATGTATGTATGTATGTATGTATGTATGTATGTATGTATGTATGTATGTATGTATGTATGTATGTATGTATGTATGTATGTATGTATGTATGTATGTATGTATGTATGTATGAATGTAGAGCAAGATGCGAATTTTTTTAAAATTTTTCAATGCGGAATTCATTTGAAACTTAATTCCTATTACAAGGTGAATGTCAATATCATTGAAAAACCCATGAAAGTCAAGAAGTATTTATAGCAAATCAGTTGGAAGGATTTGTTTGGTCCAAACCACGCGAAGTTCTAATCATAAATATTACTAACATCGGGAAACTTCTTTCGGGTTACAAAGTGAGCGTCAATTCTTTCAAAAATACCCATATGTGTCAAGACATAAGTACTCATAATTTTTAAGAGGAATTTGTTTACTCCTAACAATACTACGTTAAGAGCATATATATAGTTACCATAATGGAAGGCACTTTGTGCATTTTTAATAATTTTTTGCAGTGAGGAACTCATTTGACACTTATTTCAAATTCCTAAATGAGCCTCGTTTTTTTTAAAAATGCCAATATATTTCGAAAAATAAGTACTAAAAATTTTTATGCAGGATTTGTTTACTCACATTAAGAGCATATATGTATAATTTAGGTATTGGTCAGGTTTTGGAAATAAGGAATTTAGTTGAAACTTATTTATGATTGCAAAGAAAGCGTCTATTGTTTAAAAAATACCCACAGATGTGAAGAAATAAATTTTTATGAAGCATTTATTTAGTCCAAACCATACTACGTTAAGAGCATATATATAATTAACATAATAGAAGGCACTTAGTGAATTGAGACTTAGTGATTTTTTTTTTTTTTTTTTTTTTTTTGCAATGTAGAAATTATTTGGAACTTATTTTGTCTTAAAGTATTAAAGGATGAGAATCAATATGTTTGAAAATACCTTTATTTTTCAAGAAATTATTACTAAAACTTTTATGAAGAATATGTTCGAAAGAGAGTAATTTCAAAGCCAGCCTACCTTTGGCATAACAGAGGAAAATTTGCTAATTTTTTATATATATTTTTATTTATTCATTTTTTTTTGCGAAGTGGAATTCATATAAAGCTTGTTTCATATTAAAAAGAGAACTTCAAATGTTTGAAAATACCTGCATAGGGCAAATATTAATTATTACAAATTTTTAAGAACTTGTTAAATGCAAAACATGCCTCTTTGGGAACGAACAGATCGCTAATGTAAGATGCAAATCCGATCACCAAAGTTTTTTTTCTTTCTCGAAATTTTTTATTTTGTGCATTGTGCAGGGCTAATAATTCTATTGCTCGAAATAAATTTTGATGTTATGACAGGAATGCCGTACTAGTGCTCCATCTTATTTGTTCGAAAGCGTAACCTTAGTTATGCTAAGTAATTGGAGCATTATATATTTTTAAATACGAAATCTGGCAAAATGGCGAATTTTCTCTGAATACTTTTTGCTATGGTTTCAGATTCTTGAACCTCAAAGTGAACTTCAATCTAGAAAATATGGTCCCAATAGTTTGGTCAGGAGAGCGATTGATAGCCCCTTAATGTTAACTTTACTTCTTACGTATTTCGTCATATCTTCTAACGTAATGAAGTGTTTCAAATAAATTTTGCAGAAGATTTTTTAACATGCTTATCCAAAGATACTTGTTTGCC
Source organism: Parasteatoda tepidariorum (assembly GCF_982258835.1). Taxonomy (NCBI): domain Eukaryota; kingdom Metazoa; phylum Arthropoda; class Arachnida; order Araneae; family Theridiidae; genus Parasteatoda; species Parasteatoda tepidariorum. The sequence continues at coordinate 30,220,723 of NC_141765.1, read as the reverse complement.
AAATAATTATTCCTAACCCTTCTTTTCATGGTTTTTTCTTTTTCTGCAATATACACTTAGGCTCATGCAATTCATGATTAAAAGAAAAATTTATTTTTTTTAAAAATCCTAGTTTAAATATATAATATAAAATAACTAAAAAGCGGTATGAGGAAATTATACTGAATCCATCATCATACAAATTTACATGTTAAGCTCAATACAAAAGAAATAAAAAATAAGATATCTTTGTATCATTTTTATTTCTGATAATAATTTTAAAAAAATAAGTTATCATACACCTCTTGCAACACTCTTATATTTTCATCTGCAACGCGGTACTCGTTCCCGAATAGTTAACCGTCAAGCCGAATAATCAACCTCTTTTAATAGCCAACAGCTTTTTAACTTGTCCAAGTACTAAAATTATACAAATAAAAAAATTTAATAAAAAAACATATAATCAAATACATTTCCATCATGCATTAGATGTGAAACAACTACACAGGAAAGTAAATTTTTGTCACATGGTTTCGGGACGATTATTTTGGGTATTCGATATAAATTGCACAAAAAATAACAGAAGCACAAAGAAATACCTTTTTTCCCCTATTTATTTCATTTATCAGCAAAAAAATCTCAGATTAGTTAAGAAAAAATATTCGAAAAATCACACGTTTCTTCCAACTACAACAAGCAGTGGAATGACAAGTTCAAACCCGCTATAATGATTGTGATATTTGATTTTTTTTTTGACAGCTACGTTCTCTATTAAGCAATAGTCGTAAAAAAGTTAACAGCAAAAGTTAACAATTTACAGTACACCTGTTTAGATTACATTTTTTTATTCTCTAAATGCTATGATGAAAATTGCCATCTTCATGCAAAGAAGGGGTAATTATTTAAAGTATTTCTTTATTTATTTTAATAATGATCACTAAAATATTTTATTCTTAAGGTAAACAATTTCTAGATTATTTTATTCCATGTTGTTTTAAATGATAAAATCTAAACCTAGAATAGAATCATTCGAATAGATCTTGAGAAATACATATTAAAAAATACGATAGTGAAATACAAAAAATGTGGACATTTTTTAAAAAATGATTGCCATTAAGGTGTCCAAACTTTTCACTTCTAACCTGCTTAAATTATTGGATCCATTTATTTCAAATTTCAAATCTGGACACGTTGACAAAAAAGTATGTTTATTCAACGAAAGTACGTTTCGTTTTTGTGTTTGATCTAGTCCCATAAAATATCGTTTGCTCAAATTAATAAACATATTTAAGACCATCGAACAATTAAGATTGAGTCCCAGTTCGAAAAAAACCGGTTTTTTAGATCAAAAGTTATTCAATTTTTCTTTTCTTCTTACTGCACATTAATTAGATTAGACTATAGACTTTACAAAATTTTGCACCTGAAATTATATTTGTAATATTTGTCACAGGCTTTTATATACAGTTATTTAAAATGAAGCTGGAATTTTAAAAATAATTTAATTAACAATTGAATATATAGTTATCAAATAAAATTTAAAAGACATTCATAACTAGCAGTATTTATTCTTTAATGAATAATATTACTATAGATTAAATATTTATTCAAATTTATGCAATGTTTACACCATAACCATTACTGGACAGGATAGAATTCACCCTATCAATCATGATTTTAATTAATTTTAAAACTTAAATTTAATTTTCATAATACCTTACTAAATTAAAACCGAATCCATCATAGTTTTCTAATCTTTCATAGAATAATGGTTTGATTTTGTTTTCCTCCATCGACTCCTTTCGTAAAATTTAATAAATTGTTCTTTATTAAAATATGGTTAAAGTAAATGTATAGGTGAGTCATACTTTAGGATTATTAATTTACACTTTTTATATTAGTAGACAATCTCATAACATTAAACATATTATAATTACACTACACCCAAAAAAAAACATAAGGATTCACAAAAATGAATAAAATGTGTCAAAATAGCCTTAAAATAAATAATAATCGAATTTTAAAATCCCATGTATTCAAAATTAAATATGTACAAGCACTCATATCCTAATACGTACAAGGACTCAATCCTAAAGAGGACGAAATCAGACACGAAAACGTACTTTCCCTGAATAGGCACAAGTTTTTTCGTCGAATTAAGATTTTTGATCCCCCAAAATACAGGCAGTAGCAGCAATCTGGGAGATATGGACCTAATTAAATAGTCAGGAGAGCTTGAAAGTTTAAACCCCTTCGTTTTTCCGAAGATGAAAAACAAAATATATTTAGAAAATCATTTGATGTTTTTATTGTTTTATTTAAATATGGAGAATGTAATTTTATTTGGCAAATTACAAAATTTGAACAGAATCGATCGAACAGTAGCCGAAAAATTGAATTTTAAAAATTGTGTATCTTTAAATTTCAATTTCTCAGAAACTATTCAAACAATTTCGTTTTTATATTTTGCCATATAAATTTGCACTCTTCAAAATGATGTAAAAATTTGTACCCTTTGTAAATCAAAATATTTTCCACCAGTATTGAATAAAATAATAAAAAACAATAAATAAATATTAAAAACTATTTTTTGCATGGAATTATTTTTTGATAAACGCATTTTATAATTTTTTGCAAAACTTTTTCAATTCGCTTCGAAAGTTTTCAAGATATAGCAAAATATACAAAATAAAAATTAACATTAAGGGGTCCAAGCTTTCGACCGCTCCTCTGATCTCTGCTCCTGCTCTCTGTTGCAATCATATTTCTCAGATCGTGGCTATCCCCTATATTTTGGGGGTCAAACATTAATCGATAAAATGATATGTCTATTCAGAGAAAGTACTTTTTTGTGTCTCATTTCATACTTTATAATATCGCATGCTCTAACTAATTAGCATATTAGAGGTTAACCTCTCAAATCATTAAGTCCTAATAAGTGAAAATCCAATCATTAGATTAAAAGTTATTCAGGGTGTTTTGCTTATTTTTTGCGCACTGTGCAATCCAGAACAGGGAGAGTTAAGAAACTTTATATAGTGACAACTGCAGTGACATATCATTATCTACTAATTTCCAGTTTAAATGGTACGAGAGGTTGCAATTTGGAAAATACGGACCTAATAGCTAATTCAGGAGATCGGTAATTTAAATTTTACTTTTTGCTTATTTTGATATAACTTAAAAACTCTTAAAATAATAAAATATATAATGCTTCATAATTCTCCTTAGACGGGAGTGCTCTACTATGGTGGCTAGAACATCCTACTATAAATCAGATGAACTACGGTTCGATTCCTACTGGCAACCAATGAGCATTTCTCACACGCATTTGGCCGGTTGGGGCTAAAATGTTCAGCCTAGAAACTGTCAGATTTAATAGAGATATTAATTTAGCTGTGTGCAATATGATGTACTACCTTTTTCATTCATGATTTTTTTCTAGAAAAAGTCAAATCACCCAGTTACCTATATTAACTCAATGGGAAATTTAGAAATAGAGGAATTTCAGTAAAAAAAAGCAGATATTTTATAAGAAAGTTCTGTATATAATTCACAAGTGATGTAGTCAACGAGTAATCAAATAGAAGAGAGTGAAAGGCGATTGTCCTGAGAATGAAGTGAAAAGCAATTAAAAGGCAAAATTGAAGGTCAAAGTCAAAGAGTGAGAGTGAAAGGCAATTGTCCTAGAGTATATGCCAAAATTTCTTACTATGTATATAGTGCTTATTAATTAGTTTTTATTTTTGAAAAATTACAGGGAATTTCGTTATAGCTATATACATAAAGGTTTTCAAAGATTCTACAACATATGAAAATAAGGCTTTTTGTGCTTTGAGGAAGAACCAGCAATAAATATTGTCCTGAGGCCCGTAAAACCTTTATTCAGCCTTCAATGTAGTTATCTCCTTCCTCCGCTTCACTGCATTTTTCGTGGGATAGGCAAACATCAAGAGGGTACCCGATCATACCTCGTGAGCTAGGGTTATCAAAACGAAGCAGAATAGTGCTACTATTTGACTTAATTCATATCATACTATTTTTTAGGGTTTGAATCTTTAGTAAGCGCTAACAAAAAATAGTTTTTATAACTGTAATGATCAACAGATAAAAAAATCTTAAAAACATCCGAACATTAGAAAAACAAACCGAGTAAAACAAGCTAATCTACACAATCACTATGAATTAATCAACAACAACATGCCAATACTGTACGTCTTTCATCTTGACTAGTAAAGATGAAAGTGAGGTACATGGTTTTATCCCACTCCCCCTTATGTTGTTTCAATTTTGAATACATTGGATTTTCAAATTCCACTATTATTTGTTTAGATATTATTTTTACGCATTTTTGCACAATTTTGAGTTTTTTCTAGTGCATAAAGAACTGGCTGATAAATGACTGCCATTAAATCAATCCAAAATATGCATGAAATGTAATAAAAATTTCTTTGGTAATATAAAACTAAAATAAATAAATTCAATAAAGCAATTTTTGAAAATCTAATACGCAAATATGATCCGTATCCGTTATTGAATTGAATTTCTCCACCCGTCGATCAGCTAAGGAAGATATTTAGAATATTATATGTTTCGTTGCCTTTTAAAATAGCCAACGGGTCAAATTTTCACTTGAAAACAAGCTCCTGGGAAATATTTTTCAATTATGGAAAAAATACTTCAATTTATGCAAATAAGTATTCATTACTGTGATCTAATCTAGAGTTGCAGAAGTATTATATGTAATTTACAGATAAAAATCAGTTTTTAGAAGTAAAATAATTACCTTTATCAATACGAAATAGATTTTATCGTCCATTGATTTAGTTTTAAAAAATTGATCGTACAGAAAAAAAACAGACCTCCCTTAATAACTTTTGTTCTAATGATCGGATCTTCACTTTCTAGGACTCAATCTTAATGGCTTGAAAGGTTGGCCACAAATCTGTTAATTAATCAAAAGCAGGCGATATTTTAAGATACGAAATCAGCCACAAAAACGCACTTTCTCTGAATAAACATGCCTTTTTTTCGTTGGATTCGGATTTTTGTCCCTCAAAGTAAAGGGGTAGTCGTAATCTTTAAAATATGGTTTATATAATTTGTTCAGGAGAGCGGTCCAAAGTTTAAGACCCTTAATGTAAGTTTTATTTTTTGCGTATTTCGACATTTCTCGAGGACTTGGTATATAAAGTATAGCATTTCAGCATATAATTATAAAATTTGTTTACGTGAAGATAAAGCTGTGTAAAAATGACTATTAATAAATATTTATTATTTTTTCATTTAATAATAGTGGAAATTTTTTTTTAATTTCAGAGTATACAATTTTTTACATCATTTTAAAGAAGTTATTTTTACCTGAAAAAATACAAAATTTCAGAAAAAACGGTCGAATAGTGCCTGAGAAATCATTTTTTTTTAAAAATCGTATATTTAAAATTTGATTACTCAAGAAATATTCGACTGATTTAGCTTTAATTTGCAATTTGTCATGTAAAATTACGTTCTTCAAAATGATGTAAAAAGTTATATACCTTATAATTCAAAATTGTTTTGACTATTATTAAATTAAATAATATAAAATAATAACTAACTATTAGATGTTATTTTTTTGCATAGAATTATGTTTGGATTGAAGAATTTTTTAATTGTTCGAAAAAAGTTTTTAATCCATTTAAAAAGTTATCCAGATATTTCGATATTTTCTTCTTTAGTCTCGAAAATTCCGATATGGAATAAGTACACAAACGTTAGTAAATTTCCATTAACATTTCTACTTTTAATTATTTTCCTACTGCTATTTAAATATTTATCTTTACACAAATATTAATTAAGAAAATCACCTGAAGTCGATTCAGTAGGAATAAAAAAATGCTAACAAATGTGCCTCTAATAACATCAGTTAAGGACTTCAGATTACCTTCTCATTATAATTTTCTGAATGAATTCCAGGAATTAATTTAATATATGGTTGATAAAATAATGACGTGATTCATTATAAGTAAATACTAATTTTATCATAAGATTGAGTTTCCTAACAAGTTATTCGGAAATTACTTGAAAGTAAAATATCAGCATTAATAATCATAAAAAATGGAGAGCTAAACTAATTCGCTGGAAAAAAATTTTTTATTCTGTTTACGCAGATCTGGAGTAAAGCATTTATATCACAGAACCAACAACACGTATAATGAATTCAATAGGAAAAAATATTTCAATTAATGTTTAATTAATAAAGAACTTCGGTTTGTACAATCCGCAAATACGAAAACAGAACACTCTTAATAACCGTTGATTTAATATTCCTATTTTACGTATTGACATGCATCTTTATGGTTCAAAGGATAGTGCTTAAACCTGCCAAACAATTAATTAAGACAATATTTTAACTTATCTGTGCCTAACGACCTCTTAAAAGGACGATTTCTTTTCTTAAGAAAGAAAATCATGTTTGGTCGAGTGGTTCATTATTAGGCATAAGTTAACAGAAACAAGATAGTTCTGTTCCCTCTGTTATACATTTATAATATGGGGGAGAATGGTGTAGTATCGGGCAGTGGGATGAGACCGGGTACCTCTATTGTGTCGAAATTAGTTCTGTTTTCTAGCGAACAAACTCTTAATTACCCTTTACTAGTCAGAAGAAGGACCAACCCGGTGCCTCTATTGTGTCGAAATTAGTTCTGTTTTCTAGCTAACAAACTCTTAATTACCCTTTACTAGTCAGAAGAAGGACCAACCCGGTGCCTCTATTGTGTCGAAATTAGTTCTGTTTTCTAGCTAACAAACTCTTAATTACCCTTCACTAGTCAGAAGAAGGATCTACCCGGATGCCTCTATTGTGTCGAAATTAGTTCTGTTTTCTAGTGAACAAAATCTTAATTGCCCTTTACTAGTCAGAAGAAGGACCTACCCGGGTGCCTCTATAGTGTCGAAATTACTTCTGTTTTCTAGCGAACAAACTCTTAATTATCCTTTACTAGTCAGAAGAAGGACCTACCCGGGTGCCTCTATTGCGTCGAAATTAGTTCTGATTTCTAGCTAACAAACTCTTAATTACCCTTTACTAGTCAGAAAAAGGACCTACCATATTGGTATATTGCTGTTGATAAATTTACGGTGCTTGTGTGAATATACTTGTTGTTATGTCAAATCTATAATGTTCATAAGTTTTCAAACTAGCCTTATTTATTAGTCACAACTCTTATGAAAATTATTTTTAGTTCAACTTATTATTTATTTACTAAAGAATCACACCCTAACAAACAATAAGGATTCATCCCAATAGTAGCACTGTTCTGTTTCGTTTCGACAATCTCTGCCCCCGGAGGAGGATTGGGTACAACTATACCTTCTCCCTCCCCACCTTGATGTGCGTCTATGCTGAGCTCACGAAAGCTACAGTGAAGGAAGAAGATGATTACACCCAAGGTAGAACAAAGGTTTAGCGGTAACCAGAATAAAATTTACTGCGGACACTTTCCTCTAAGAACAAAAAGCCTATTTTCATATTTTGTAAAATTTGTGAATCTCTGTATAAATTGTAGTTTTTACATAGATATGAAGAAATTATCTGTATTTTTCCTTTAAAAAAATTATAAAATAAGCACTTTATTTTTTGTAAAGAATTTGGTCTCTGCAGTCCCAGGCCCCGGAACAAATGTCCCTCTCCCCACTTTTGAGGATGGCCTAGACAGCATTACAAGAAAATTATATGGATAACTAACTTAAATTGATATATATATATATATATATATATATATATATATATATATATATATATATATATATATATATATATATATATATATATATATATATATATATATATATATATATATAATATATATATATATATATATATATATATATATATATATATATATATATATATATATATATATATATATATATATATATATATATATATATATATATATATATATATATCCCGCAGGTGGACTGATTAAGAAACGGTTCCCAGCAGATCACCGAAGTCAAGCCACTTGGAGGCAGTCTGCGTAGTGACCGAGGGTGTGCGGTATTGGCCCTCGTTAAACTGTTCTACCGTAAAGTGCTCGACTTCGCGTGCAGGTCGTCGGGCTACCGAAGCAGAGGTGCCATCCTCTCTGCAGAAGATCAAAATTGTGATGGCATGTCTTCGGATCATCCTCAGGAGTGTTTCCCAGACCGTCGCCAATAGCCCATCATGCAGCTCTAGTGTGACGTAAATTAACTACAACAAACAATAATATATATATATATATATATATATATATATATATATATATATATATATATATATATATATATATATATATATATATATATATAAATATATATATATATATATATATATATATATATATATATATATATATATATATATATATATATATATCGACACTTTTTACAGTGTATTTCTATAATTTTTAGATAATTTTTATAGATATAAGAAGCTTTTGGTTCTCGAAATCGTTATTTTTTTACTTGTTTTTCACATTTGTGATTTTTTCAAAGTTCTTATTCCAGCTTTGCATTAGATCTGTAATTTCTTTTCTCAAAAATGGCATTCGGATGCTGAGCTTCATACAGAAAAAAGTGGTTAAAATTTTAAGGTCAAAAGGGACAATATAATTTTAATTAAGAAAAAATTTCTGCAGAATTTTAATTTTAGTTTACGTTTAAAAATTTAGAAGTCGATTTGAAATACTATTTAGAATAAAATATTATTTTTAAGTAAAAATTTAGAAAAAAAAATTTCTTTTAAAATTTAATTCAAAGCAGATGATATATTTTCTTTTTCTTCTTAAGAAAAATCTTCAGACAAAAATAGAATTCAACTTCATTTTTCAGTTCTTGAAATTCTCTTCTGCTACAATTATTTCTAAAGTTAAAATTAAAAATAGGATACATCAAACGAAAAAAATTGCTAAATGCAATTTTTTTCCTGCAGCAATCTGAAGGCAAATTCCGGCTTCCTCGGCGATTTTTTTTTTAAATATTTCGACACTTATCCGTCATATTGAAATGTTTACCTACGGCAAAAAATGATCTCAATTTTTTTTTCAGGATTAACTTCACAATCAAAAGAAGAAGAAAAAAGCTTAGTTATGACAAAAAAAATTTTTTTAATATTTCGAAAATGTTTATTACTGAACATTCGGAAGACTCATTTCTTTGACTGTGATGCTTTTTGCACTTTATTTTTTTCTGTTAAATTGTGACTGAGAAAAATAAGCTTTTGCTCAGGAAAAAAAAAATAATAATTAGCGAAGATTATCAAATTATTATTTTTCTTTTCGTTAAAAAGTCAGTTTAGCTGAGAAAAACAAACAGAAATATATTAATTAAATTTAACTTGGTGCTGGTTGGTTCCATGGACCAAATTATCTCCATAAATCCTTTTGATGTAATAAGATTACGCGTTACTGTTTTTATGAGTTTCTCCAAGAAGAAAAACGATAACAAGCTAACCTTATTTAGATATGAAAATCTACTTTTTTAAAAAACTCATGCCTTTACCTTTGGAAACTAATATTTTTCTAAATGCACAAGATGAAAATGAAATCTGAATACACGCTAATAATTTAAAAAATATCTAAACTATTTTCTGAAAAGTTGTATCTAGGTATAATAAAATGACTACAAGTTATTGGATGTAACCGCTTACTAATTTCGAGGTTTGCATTCGAATCTCAAAATTAAAGCGAGTTATAAGAATCGTGTTAGCTATATAAGAAGTACAGCGTCCTCACTCTATTATAAAAACAATCCTGATGCACATCGATGTTAAAAAGAAATCATGTAAGAACTGTTTCTGAAATGTAATATACATCAACGTGAAAAAAAATGTCTTTTTCTGGACAAAACTGTTGTGATCTTACAATAGAATTGTGATGATAAAAATGTATGAACTGCAACAACTTTAAAATGCTCATATTTTAAACCTAAAATTTTAATAAATATTTTGAAACAGGTGGATGTTCTCTCGAAGTAAGAAGGATGTTTCATCGCAGTGGGAAGAGTTCCATATTCGAGTCTGAGATATTTAATGACATTTTTTTAAATTTTGATTAATATGGAAAAACTATTTTGACTACCTTGCAATGGAAACTATTGCGCACATTCAAAAGAAATAGGATAGTAAAAATATTTGACTTAAACATATGTATTAAGGTTGGCTTATATCATTTAGCAAGCACACGGACAGCTTCAATTAAAGCATAACTGCAATAAAAACTACTGTTAAAACTATTGAGGAGAAGAGTCTAATGAGGTCATTTTTGACAAATTTTTCAGAAAAACATATGTAATATAATTTATAACTCATGAAATATTTTTAACAATAATTAGTACTATTACCTGAATTCCAGTTTATCTCTGGAAAAACAAAGTTGTTTAGTTTTCAAACTACTTTTTTTTTTTAGAAAAGGTTGTTTTTGTCCATGAGGCCAGTGTTGGACAAACTTAATAACTTATTAAATATTCATTTATTACAACTCAAAAAAATACATCTAAAGCCAAAAGGATGTCATTTTCAATCTAAGTCTTATAGGAGAATAAATAATATTATATTTTAATTAAAATACTAATTTTTATCAGAGCACTTCACTAAAACTATAAAGCATATTTTAAAAGCAAATCAATAGATTTGAAAATCGTAATTTAATTCATTTGAAAGCACAGAACCAATTTTAAGTTTAATAAATTTTTATAGTCCTAGTTTTAATTTGATGATGAAATTATCCGAATAGACAGCACACACGGAATAAACGGCTTGGTGATGTTTCCCTCACCGAGGCAATTAAAACAACTCTGCAAAGAGAAGACGGTACCGTTCGCTGTTATTCTGGTTTGGATCAGTGTAGAGCAAATATATATGGATGACATAGCTTTCTTGCCTCGCTTTCGAAATAAAAAGAGATTTAACATTTAAATTTTACTTTTAACATCATTAAATTTTACGACAACTTGTTTCGCGTAGGGCCGGGATAGACTAGTAGGTAGAGCACTGGGCCCATGTCCAAGCAGTCACGGGTTCGATCCCCTCGTACAAAGACTCCCGTATAGTAGATGGTGACTAGTGTACTTTAAATCTGTCGGGTCACAAAGTCCACCATGTTCCCATAACAAATTATACCTCTGGGGGGTACTGATCCAGGAGTTTCCGTATCTTCTGGATTGGGTTCACAATGACGAGGCTACGGAGTTGAGCATTAGCAGTTGCAAACTCAAAATTGGGTCCGCTGTTTAACGACTGTTATAAAACAAAAATAGTTATAAAAACTTATTCGCATCGTTTTTAGTGGTTTTACCACATACCGTTTCTTATCGCTAAATTTGTAGACTTCATACAATCAAATATATTTTGAGAATCTAACATTTTTACTAAATGACAATGAAATATGACTCAATTTTTACTGCTTAATAATTATTATGAATCTCTGGAATCTGAAATTTTTATGAGTTTTTTAGATGGTTTGAAGAGTTTACGTGGTATTTTATACACGTGATATTTTGCGCTCTACAATCATTATCCGTAGCATAACCATCCATTATAAAGAGAATAAAAGTGGAAAAGGGGAGAAATATGGTTCAGCAATTCTTAGTATTAAAAAAATAAATAGGCAGAAAAAATAAAATGTTACTCCACAATATACATATATATATATATATATATATATATATATATATATATATATATATATATATATATATATATATATATATATATATATATATATATATATATATATATATATATATATATATATATATATATATAATATATATATATATATATATATATATATATATATATATATATATATATAATATATATATATATATATATATATATATATATATATATATATATATATATATATATAGATAGATAGATAGATAGATATATATATATATATATATAGATATATATATATATATATATATATATAGATATATATATATATATATATATATATATATATATATATATATATATATATATATATATATATATATATATATATATATATATATATATATATATATATATATATATATATATATATATATATATATATATATATATATATATATATATATATATATATATATATATATATATATATATATATATATATATATATATATATATATATATATATATATATATATATATATATTATATATATATATATATATATATATATATATATATATATATATATATATATATATATATATATATATATATATATAAGACAGAAATAATAAAAATCATTATTATTTTGCAGTCTCTTGTCAGTGATTTTAAGAAGGAATTAAAAGCTTAATATTTATTGAGTTCGTAGAAGTAATTAGCAAATATTAATGAATGAGGCATCAAACTGTACTGAAATTATGCGTAGTTTTTCAAATTCATAAAAATTTTAACTGTAACTTTAATGAATTAAAAGATAAAAGTATAAACTGGACAATTTAAAGAAACAGTAACATGAAAAGAGTTAGAACAAAAATTTCAAGTACTAGCATATGATAATAAGTGATCCAAAGTGTTTTTTCCCTTTATTTTCACCAGCAAATTCTAGATTTAACGAAACTTCATGTTCTACCTGATTATAAAGCTTTCATAATTACGATTATTCTTGTCATCTAAATCATCTAAATTTGCTTGGTATCTCCTTTAACAAGATCATAGATAATCTTAATGCGAACTATTCTATTGCATATCCTATAATGAACTATTCTATTATAAACCATTCTATTACATAACGTATTATGACACTATACACAACACTATCCCATTACATATTATAACTATTACGTTAAATATCTTAGTATAAACAAAGCTTAAAGGTTTGGTTTGCAAACAAGTAATAGCTATTATCCGAGGCTATACGTGAGTCAACCAACGTAGCGTACTTTAAAGAAATATCAAACTCTGTGAAGAATAAAAAATAAAATTCTTCTCTTTCATTTAAGTGATAAATTTCTTAAGGTTAATAAATTTTTCTACAAATAAAGGTTTATACAACGCAATAATTTCAAAAGCATTCGATTCGTTATCAGCTTATTATTTATAGTGAATATTATGTCTTTACCAAATTGGTTCGTTTACAAATAAATTCTGATCCAAGAAGCTTTTGATTTAAACAGGAAGTAGTTAGTAGTATCAAGGTAATGACTACGGCTCATGTATTGTTTTAAAATATCATAGGCATATTTAAATATGCTTAACGCATATATTTAAAGACACATAACGTATTTATTTGAATGCACATACATTTACATAGTGCATAATTATTAATCATTCGAAATTAAAAGTACTTAATACTTTATTTTTAAGATAATGATTATTTTTTATAACTCAAAATCATTTATATAAACTTTTTTATTGAAATAAGTATTGTTATTTTAAGCATTTGTTGTCTCTTATTGCAATTAAAACAAAATACTGCATATTTTTCATGGCAAGCATAAAACAAAATAAAAGTAAAAACAAGGAAAATATTAATGTATCTTACAAAATGCATCTTAGAAATATGAATTAATACCAAAGCACCTATATTTTACATGTTTCATAATCAATCCTCTGAATAAGTTTAAAATTTATTTTATTTTCAAAAACACAGTCAGAAAAATATATTTCAAATAATACATGTTCGGAAACTATAAATATAAACTTAAATTCAGACCTCGAAAAGCCACACCGTCCGCCCGTCCTCGGCGGGTCAAAATTTCCCTGCGGACAACAAATATCTCGAATCCGACGTCCGCGCGGACGGCGATTTTCCCGTTAATATTCGTGATACCTTTTCAATTTTTGTTATCTTACAAGAGTCTAGCGCCTCACTTCTAAAATGACCCTCTAATCTAGAAATACAGCAACATACTGCGCTTGGTGTAATTGATGTTTTCTCTGTCTGGGAGTACTGCAGTGGTTGAAAGAGGCTTTTCAGCAATGAGCTTACAAAAAAAAAAAACACATTACGTACTGGTCTTAAACAAGAAGCGTTAAACGCAATTATGAACATCCACCTAAATGGAAAAACCCTTTCAGATTTCTGTGCAGAAACCTCTGTAAATCATTAGCTTGATTGTGGAACTGGCCAAACATCATATTTGTTTCATTTAAAAAACGAAGTACCCTTGGATAAATTGACATTCCAGATAACTTGACCTTTGTCATTTAAATTATTTCATAAAAGAAATACTAGGTTTTACTATTAGTAACCAAGTATTTGTAATCCTAGTAACTACTAATTCATTGTGAAACTTATATAAATGTTTGTAATAAATAAGAGAAAAAAATATTTTTATATATTTAGAAGCTACGGGTTAGTTTCAAAGGAGGACGGGTACATTGTTGGACAAGCCGTCCTCGGGGACAGGTAAAATTTCTGACTTTCTTCGAGCCCTGCTTAAATTTAAAAAATTTAAAAATAACAAATTTTAACTTAGATCTCGAAAACTTATTTCACATTTATTCTATAAAAAGTTTTCGAATCTGTAAATACATTGCGAAACTAATAATCTTGCAATATATTTTACTTTTAGAAAGTTACAACTACGTTAACTTTTATGTTTTGTTTCATTACCAAACACAATTTGCAGTAGAACTTTTGAAACATATACCTGAGAGCAAAACTCACCAACTCATTTTAATATAGAATTAAATTAAAGCTTTAATTCAATGCAATATACCCGTGCCCTATATATCACTTTTCGTAAGCTCCATACAGGTGGATCAATGTCGCCCAAACGGTACAAGAAATACTAAGAGAGCAAGGAGAAAAATACATCCAAACCCGAAGCAGGTTCGAACCCGAAATCTTCCTGGCACGAGGCCACCATACAGCTCATCCAGCCTTTTTGTTGCTTTATACCCCTCCCCTCCCCCACCATCTAGTCTTAATTCTAGTTAATAATCTCCCATAATGCGCCACGATAAGGTTCCGTAATTAAGGAAAAATTCGCGTTTCATCACAAATTACATAATTTCAAGGCGAAATGATTTTCAAAATTGACGAAATGATACTCACCGATATCAGAACCGTCAAATGTGAGAGCTTAATTTCTGCTAGAGTATTAATTCTTGATATTCAAACTAATATAGAGTATTTACAAATTGTAAAAATTTAGATTTTAAGCATAAGCACTAGTTACATTATTTTTAACAATATTCACTATCATTTGGGAAACTTACCTTTATTGCAACCCACGAAGAGAAAATATTAATCGATTCCTATAGCTCTGAAAAGACCTGTCAGGAGGAGCTAAAATACCTCTTTTAAAATTTTATATCCCGGGGACATCACTTGTGTGAATAAAAAAGAAAAACCTGTTATTTTCGAAATATCTGAACTGGAAAGAATTTCGAAACGAGCATGAAAAAGTACAGAATATTAAGTTAACCTCATGTTTTTTCAAGTGTGATAATATTTGTGTGTTTTCACGTAGAATAAATCAATATGCCGCGTCACTTACGTAATTAAATTATCATGTTATAAATATTCTATTCGAGAGCAGGGAATCAAATATAAATTCAGTTACTAATTTTATAGATTATTAATAAAACTGAATCTTACAGTTGGAAGTTTCTATTTTTTGTTTATTTATCAATAATAAATAAATTACAGCGGATACAAAATTTGTCATTTTATTGGATTAAAGACATTATTTTTCATTTACTTATAAATCATAAAAATTGTGTCTAAACTAATAAAAATTTTGGGCTTGTTGAACAATGATGTATGGGAACTACTCAATAAAAAAACCTTGTGAACCTCAAAACCTTTTCTTCTTGGTGCAAAATTTGGAGATATATATATATATATATATATATATATATATATATATATATATATATATATATATATATATATATATATATATATATATATATATATATATATATATATATATATATATATATATATATATATATACATAATTATGCACATATATGTATATTGCTTTGGCTGATACAATATTAGAAAGCACTCCTTTTCGCACATATAATATATTATTAACCTATTTAATGAGTTCTATATACTTGCAGCTTGTGCGCAGTAAATAAAACTTATTAATTTTCTTCATTTTTCATTTTTTCTTTTTATCATTTTTTTCTTTATTGTGCTATGTTTTAGTTTTAGCGCTTAATATTATCTACTATTAACTTACTTTCGTTTTCATTCTGTTTCCGTTTTTAATTCGTTTTTCCAGTTTCGTGTGCTAGGGACGTTGCTGTATGAGCCTATTTTTATGGATTTAAGCAGTAACTATAATTTAGCTCCTGGAAAAAATATGCTAAATATTTTAAACATTCTACATGTTGAACTCTGAACGAAGAGCTTAATTCAGAGACCTTTGGATCGACATCCTGCTATTCAGAAAGCAAAAGATTTTTTGAATTGCATTCAATACCCACAATATTTCCGCCTTATAAAGCGTGGGGAGATAAAAGATGTAAAACTTGCCCTGAAATTGAAAAAAAATATATAATTGATAATAATAATAGTTCCATATCTATTTGTAAAATTAAAAATGTTATTTATATGTTAACTTGTGGCTTTTGTAATATGAAATATGTTGGACAAACCAATAACTCTAGTAACATTAGAATTAAATCAACTCCGTTCAGATATAAACAGTAATAAAATTATCAATAACCTAGAATTTAGAGAACATAATTTTAACACTGACGAAATTAATATTTTAGATATTGTAGAAGATATCTATTTAAAAGTACAAAGAGAAAATTACTTTATAGAAAACAATTTTGTCGTATAGGCTAAACTATACCTTCTAAGGTACACAGATAAACTTTAATAACTGCTTAACTTACTCTCTTTTTCATATTAAAGATAAGCGTACAAATCAAGGTAATCGGGGATCATTAAGTAATAAAAACTCTCTTAATGGTGACAAATTAAATGTAAATTTTATTTCTGATAAGGAAAAAGATTTTAATAAATATTATAACATTAAGCTAATGAAAGAATTTGTTTTCTCCCTTAAAAATAATGATGTATATAAGCTTAAAAATTTTATTACTAGCTTTTCTTTTACTAATTTACGCTTCAAAACTCTTTGTTTTGATCCTCAAATCAAGATTCCCAAATAAAAATTTAGATAATTCATTTTTCGTGACTAACTTTCAAAACCTTATTTTAAATAAGATCAAATTTCATAATAATTTTGAAAATTAAAACAAAAAATTTCCATCAAAAGATTTTAACATAATTAAAAGCTTTACATATAATAAATTTCTTGGTAGAACTATATTTAATTATAATGGTATTAGCAAAACTTTAGGGAAAATTGATATATCCGATTATGAATGTCACTGTGAAGAAGAGAAATATTTTGATTTTGTTGATAAACATCATAAACATATTATTACTGGTAATTTAAATAATATAGATAACTTAGAACTTTGTAATTTAATGATAAAAGGCACAAAATTTAGACCCATTTACCATATATCAATTAATATAATTCTAAAATACTTTTTTAATGATCTCAATAGTTTTTGTTTAGAGCTTCTTCAAATAGCTTCTCTTTACCTTTAGGTATATTAATAGAATAGAAATGTGCTGTTTATCATAACTTTAAGAAGTTTGTTTTCAATAATAAGGAAAATTTTAATAACAGTAACAATTCAACAAATTTTTCTAAAATTGTTCGATCATTTAATCAACTAAAAAAAAAATTTACTACCCCCATAGACAAATTTAACGATAATCATGCAATCTTCTGCAGAAATTTCTATGTTAAACTCTTAATAGGGAGTTAAAAAGTAGTAAAAATTTTAAGCTCAGTAATGTAAATAATAATATTATCATTGAAAATTTTTAGATCAATGTAAGAGGTTAAATATTAAAATTAGCAATATACAATTTCTTTACTTAATTATCTGTCCAAACTTTCATACAATTCCTATACATGTTTATTTGAATTCGATACTCGCTTTATAGATTTCGTTTTGTGTTTTGTTTTGTTTCTTCTTTACATTTTGTTTTCTGTTTTAACGAGATATATTGTTTACCTAAAGTATTCTATTTTGTTTCCCTTCTTTTTAGAGCTCTTTGCACTTTTGTATTGATATATTTTGCTTTGACCATAATGATACAATATTGGAAAGCACTCTTTTTTGCGGATATAATCGTGTGAGCTGATGGAGAGATTATATCTTTTAATTATTTTGTTTCCAGAATTTTTAATATATATTTTTTTTAATTCCTTTTTAAATATTTTTTATTTTTTTAATAATTTTTCTTTCTCTCCTTTCATTAATCTTAAATATTTTCTAAGTTTTCTCTATATTTTTAGTTGTTATATATATATATATATATATATATATATATATATATATATATATATATATATATATATATATATATATATATATATATTGCTAACTTTTGATTTTTTTTAAAAAATAATATCTGTTAAGGTTTTTTAATAATTTGTTGATATGTTACGAACTTGCAAACGCTTGAAACGAAGAGGGTATTTATAGAGTTTTCAGTAACTATGTTTTCTGAAAATTTGGTAATAAAAAGTTGCAAAGAATACTAGAAAAATCATTACGAAAATTACTGATATGTGCCACGTATTAATATTGTTCCTGATGTCTTCTTTATATGTAATAATTGTGAAAGATTGCGAAGAATTGGAGAATTGGTATCTAAAAATTCTGAAAAATATTCGAAAACTTAATGGGTTTGCTTTGAATTATATTTTTGTCGGTATTGCTCTGAAGTATTCATGAAAAAAATTACTAATAAATGCCACTTAAGAACTTTCTCGATTACTTTTATATGATCAATAGCATGTCTATAACAAAATACTACTGATACAAAATATTACTGAGAAAATTAGACTTGGTCACACTGTGAAAAATTCCTAAGCACTTTGGTTGCATCATCCGTAATCAAAACCATATTTACCTAAAAATATTATACTGTAATTTTTACTGTATTTATTTCATTAGAGTGATTCGGGAAATTTACTATAATTATCACAGTTAAAATTACGAAGCTTCAAATTTTTTTATTCCTTCATATGTTCCGGTAAAAATGGATTTTGCGGTAAATTATCGGCCCCCTAAATTGCGGCGTTTTTTACAGCAATTAAATCCAGAATTTTTTTGCAGTGCATATCTAAATCA